>NC_056767.1:9928333-11321666 GCF_018687715.1 Carya illinoinensis | reverse complement strand
TTTGATCAACCTTTTGATCTATGACTTATAAATATGTGATCTTCAAACCAAACCATCACATGGTTTAAAAAGATGTCCTAAAACATATATAAGCTTCTAATTCAAGATCACATGGTTAAAAATTAATCAAAACATAAATTTAGCCAAGAACATCCACACTTTGGCTTATCTGAATATCTCTTTACATAAAATTTCATATCTTTGAAACTAACATCAATTATCTTCAAAATAATAATATAACATGTATATAAGATGCTTAGGATCCTCCAATAAAATTATCAAAGTCATTAGAATAGGTTTAGACCACCAAAGAGTTAAACTTTCTCAAAACAGAAACTGTTTTTCCTCTTCCAGTTTCTAAGTTTCTAAATCTAAGAAAAACTTTCATCAAAACCTTTAATCATGCAAAATTCCTCAACCAATAGTCATATATACATGTTAACAATACTCCATAAAAATTTCGGACCAATATCTATCCATTAGCTTGGTCAAAAACTCCAAACTATAACATATTCTCCAGTTTATCTCCCAGAATGACATTTCTATAGTTTACACAATATTTGACTGACCAAATGATCTTCAAATGGGGCAAATAAGATATCCATGTAAACTAGACTCAAAAAGGAACAACTTATATGAAGGAGACTTTATGATAAAACACTTACAAAAGCTTCGAAATGGGTGTGCAAAAGAACTCCTAAAAGCTGTCCGAGAGAGAGTGTTTGATAATCTTTTATTGGAAAGTGTAAATGAAGATAATTTCGTGGGTGCTGGCTGGAGATGCTTATGGACCAGATAAGGGAGATGATAAGGCTGGAGTTGAGAGTTGAGTGTGGTTTTCTCCTACCCAAAATATCTATAAAAGATTATCTCAAAATATTCTATCCAATAATATCTATAAAAATCAGCTCAATATATTTTCCAAATGTGGAGTAGACTTGGAAGAGTAAGGTGGCTAAAATATTTCCATGTGTCCAAATAAAATTTTGCTAACCTAATTTGGACATTACACACTGTGATTTTGAAAACACTGCGCTTAGTACGTTTACCGAGGTTACTATTCACTCCAAAAATAAACTTAATAAACTTAGTACTGAAAAATCCTAAATATTCAATTAGGCCTAGTGGTGTAGACTATAATGTATTCTGACACTTCTAACTATCTCAAATAATTAAAATCGCATTTCTGGCACCATAGTGAGTGATGACACTAACTATGTTGACAGACTAAAACCTATGTGATTAGTCGATTTGTGTAGACTTACGGAGTTTTCACGAGGTTCCTAAAATCAATAGAAATTCCTTAATTGAATTTCTAGCGGGCTGTTACAATAAGAATGTCCTTGTGATATTGGATGATGTTGGGAACCACTTGATATTGAGGCTATTGGAGTTTATAATGCAATTAAAGAAAAGAGCTGCAAAATCTTATTAACATCAAGAAATGAAGAAACTTGCATTGGGATGAAAATTCAAAAGATTTTTCCAATTGGACTTTTATCTAAAAAAGAAGCGTGGAATTTTTTCATAGAGATGGTAGGTGATTGTATCGAAACCCCTGATCTAATCTCAATTGTAAAACAGGTTGTGAAGGAATGTGCACGTTTACCCCTTGCCATTGTGACAGTTAGAGGTGCTCTTAGCAACAAAAGCGACAAAAATGAGTGGAAAGCTGCGCTTCAGCAACTTAAAATGTCTAGCCCAGAAATTGTCTATGGTATGCATCCGAAGGTATATTCCAGCATAGAGTTCAGTTACAATTACTTAAAAAGCGACAAAGCCAAATCATGCTTTTTGCTATGTTGCTTGTATCCCGAAGATTATGATGTTCAGGTTGAACATTTAGTTAGATATGGAGTTGCGAAAAGGTTTCGTAAAGGCTTGGGTACTATGGAAGAAACAAGAGTAAATGTCCGCACAATAGTTAAGAATCTTAGAAGATCAAATCTCTTGTTGGATAGCAATGAGGACAAATGCATCAAAATGCATGATATTGTTCGAGATGTTGCCATATCAATTGCATCCAGAGATGAAAATGGTTTTATGGTAGCATTGGATAGAGGACTTGAAGAATGGCCACAGAAAGATAGACATGACAGTTACATCACAATTTCTCTTTTACTTGGAGAAATGAAAGAGCATCCTACAGAGTTGAAGTGTACCAAACTTCAGCTTTTGCGACTATCATGTTTGAATAAGTCCCAGGCAATTTATTTAACGAGATGAGGGAGCTGAAGATTTTGTCTTTGCAAGAAGGTTGCTTCTCCTTAACATCGTTGCCACCATCAATCCAGATCCTCCAAAACCTTAAGATGTTGAATTTGGAGAGTTGTCACTTAGGTGATGTGTCGGCAATTGGAACCCTTAGAAACGTAGAAAATTCTTGGCTTTTGTAATTCATATATCAAGGAATTACCATCAGAAATAGGAAATCTTAGTCGATTAAAGTTACTAGATATGAAGGAATGTGGATCTCTAGAGCGAATTGCAGCTAGTGTATTATCCAGTTTATCTCGACTAGAAGAATTGTATGTGGGAAAATTCAGGAATTGGGCATGTAAGACTACAATGGAAGGAAATGGAGAAGTAACAAATGATAATGCAAGCCTTGCAGAACTAATTTCTTATTCCAGTCAACTGGTGGTATTAGAAATCAGTGTACCAAGTATCTTGTGCTTGCCAAAAGAATTGCACTTTAGTAACTCCAATTTTAGATTTAAGATAAAGATTGGTACTGGTTTGTATGATTCGACAGCTAGGAGATATTTCTTTGACAATACTTTAGAACTTGGAGTGGAGGATGCAAGTGATCTTAGGGAACACCAAACAGTTCGTTCACTGGTGACTAGTTTGTATGATTCGACAGCTAGGAGATATTTCTTTGAAAATACTTTGGAACTTGGAGTGGAGGATGCAAGTGATCTTAGGGAACACCAAACAGTTTGTTCATTGGTGAAGAATGCTGTAGTTTTGCATTTCGATATTGCAAAAAAGTCGAAACATATTTGGTTTTGGAAAGAGCAAAAAGGAATTAATTTACCATACTGCTTGGAGGATCTAAGGATTTGTAGATGTGAAGATTTAGAATATCTACTCGAAGCCACATTGAATAGTACTCCACCTAATACCTTCCATCGCCTCGTGTCACTATCATTAAATAACTTACCAAGACTCATTGGCATTTGCAACTCCACAGAGTCAATTGAGGTATGTTCTCCCAGTTAACAATACATATATGATTAACCTTTTGTATGGATTAGTTGAAAATCTTTGTACATGTTGCCAAGCCCAACAAAGAGTTTAATGGTTTTAAACCTTGTTGGAAAAATTTGTAATTTAGAAATGACTATTCCTATTCTAAAGTCTGTACACTGCACATTGTTTAGAATGTATAATTTGATTTGAAAGATAAATTTTAAAATTTAGAGTCTTAAAAATCAAATCTTATTATTTAAATAATGTAGATAATATACTTTACACACGGACTTAAGAATAGAATAATTCTTCAGGAATATTATTTTGTAGGGAATAAACATCTTATTACTTTCCTATGTTAAGGAAATACATTTTATACATGAAAACTACTCACAACATTGTAATGATTCAACTAATGGATTAAACAAGTTGAAAATGGAGGTAGCACTACATCAACAGCTGTCGCTCATAAACTATTTTCATCCAACACCATTTTGTGGGTACCCAACTTGAAATTCCTTCATGTAGAAGATTGTGGATCACTAGAAGTGGTATTTGATCTTGAAGGACTAAAGATCGAAGAGAACCGCAAGCCCTTCCTAGCAGTACTTTCTTATCTAAATTTATGGAATTTGTCTGGGATGGCACATGTGTGGAAGAATATTCCACCAGGATTTCAAGGCTTTCAAAATTTAGTATCAATTAATATCCAGGAGTGTCATAGTCTGAAAATTTTGCTTCCTGCTTCTATTGCAAAACTACTGGTGCAACTCCAACTCATTGTAATAAGGGATTGCAACTTGATGGAAAATATTATTCAAATGGAGTACGAAGCTCGAGAAGAAAGGGGAGCACATTCTCTTGAGTGGCCATCTATAAAGAAGATCAAATTGTTGGAATGTCCAAAATTAAAAACATTTGGTTCAGAAGTTAAAAGCGGAAGAAATGAAAGAAAGATGGATGCGGAATTGGATCCAAGAGGCCAAGACCCTAGTGCTGGCTTCTCCTTGGCAAGAGAATCTTCAGGACTATTCAACTGATGGATAGTCTTGTGTACCACATCGCATGAATTATAGTCCATCCCAAGAAAATAGTAGCTCCTCTTTAGGAGAGAATAAAAACGACTTAATTAACAAAAAGGTATGTGATTAAGGTCTATTTATTATTCTTTTCATTTATAACTTTTTTGAAACACTTCGATGATTGCATTAACTATTTTTATTCTTGTTATTTCTTTTATATATTTTTCTTACTAAAATTAATTTAGGCCTCATTTAGATGTTTAAATAAGATGAGAAATATGTAAATAATAGTGAAATGGTTTGTAAATAATAGTAAAATAGTTTGAGTTAAGATATTTTATGAGATTTTGAAAAATGAGAAAGAAAATGTTGAATAAAAATATTATAAAATTCAAATATTATCAAAATATTATTTTTTAATATTATTTTTATTTTAGAATTTTAAAAAATTGATTTTTTCTTTTTGTGTTTTGTTTAAAAACTTAGAAAATTTGTAATGATTAAGTAATGAGTAGATGAAAATTGAAAATTTTAAAATTGAAAAAATATGTGTTTCAGTGATGTTTGAATGTTGAGATGAGATTGGATTGGATGTGATAAGATGAAACTATCTCAACATCCAAATGAGGCTTAAAAATCCTAGAGTTCCACTAGACTATAAATAAAAGAGTAAGTTATTTGGACACTTCCTTGTACAATTGCATTAATTATTTTTTTATCAATATTTTTACTAAAGCTCCAGAAGGAACTTTGGACAATTCATTTAAATATGTTAGACTTCCATTAGACTATAAATAAAATAAAAAACGGTTATTTGCAATAACAAAATATTGATTTTGCTAGTTTGGCCTTGTAATTTAGAAAACGTGGTAATTTATGTTCTCAAATTGAAGTTGAGCGTAAAAATATCCTACGAGCCTACTTGAAAGTGTCATTTTTTTCAATATTATATGTACTCCTTCACACTTTTTGATGTTTTGGTAGATTATATTGACAAACCGAGAGAAGCAAAATGTGAGTGAGACTGAAAATCAAACAAAGATGTTGTCTCTGTTTCCCCACAACTTGATTGAAAGTTTGGAAAGTCTACAAATACTTTATATACGTAATTGTGATTCATTGGAAGTGATATTTGAACTTGAGGGATTAAATGCTGAAGAAAGCAATATCGTCAACAATTTGATAAATTTGTCATTAATGTCTTTACCGAAGCTGTTGCATATATGGAAGAAAGGCCCACAAGATATTAAGGGATTCAATTACTTGAGATGGCTACATGTATGGGGATGTAATATGTTTGTTCACACCATCCATAGCAAAACTTCTTGTGAAATTGGTGAACATGGAAGTCTATGATTGCAATGAAATAGAAGAAATCCTTGCAAAAGAATAAGGAGATGAAGAGAATAGAGATGTGATTGCATTTCCCCTAGTGGAGACCCTCTTGCTCCTGAATTTGCCAAAATTGGAATGTTTTTACACCGAAGATAATCATGATTTTAAATGGCCATCTCTAGAAAAAATAACAATAGCTGGATGCCCTAATTTAAAAATGTTTGTTTTAACAAGTACAAAAACACCTAAGCTAAAGGGAGTGAATATGGAACCCAAAGCTATGGTAGAAGCTTTTCAACCAATGGTAGAAGGAGACCTCAATGCCACCATACAACACACGATCAAGGAAAAAGTACGTTACAATTTATAACAAACATTGCTTAATGGGAAAGTCTTTACTTCAACTATTTGTTGATCATTCAATCGTAATGGTAGAGATGCATATAATGATAAAGAAAAACTCTGAATACAGTTGGTATTAGCAGAAGCCGCACAATTGGCACTTCTGGTAGCTGTTGAGGTGGCAGGTGCCATTCATGATGTGTTCCTCGACATTCGTCCCGTATAGTCACCGCTCAGTCGGCACGTCAGCTGTTATTTATTATATTAAAAAAAACAAAAACAAAAGCAAAACAAAACAGAGCTTTCAATCGACGATTCCCGCTTCTTTGTTTGTGCTCTGGGTCTGCAACTTCGTCTTCGTGCTCACAGAAGATTCGTGGCGTCGTGTGGTCTGCAACGTGGTCTTCGATCTCACAGAAGCTTCTCAGCGTCGTGGTGCTCTGGTCTGAAGCTTGGGTCTTCATGTGGGTCATCTTCAAGCTGCTGTAAGAGACTGTAAGATCTTCGTGTGGGTCTTCTTCTTCATGGGGGTAAAGCTCTTTTCTTTATTTGCTTATGTTCCATGAAATCTACATGTTGAATGTATCTAGAAAATGGTTTTGGGTGTGTCACTTCTTGCTTGTAGTTCTTCTCGTTCTATATGGTTTTGGGTGTTCCAGATTCTGTAATCTTTCTCTGCTACACTTGTTTTAAGTACTCTTCAAGTCTAGTTAGATTGATGTTTCTGTCGACCAGGAAAGAAAGCCCTTCCTTTCCTAGAAATCTTTGTGACCGAAAAAAATGTTCAAGATCTTCTAAATTGTAATGCCACAATGAATACAGAGAATTACCAAGGGGGAAGAAGAGAACGTCAGAAATATTTATGAAATTCAGTTAGAACTTGTGCATCTTAGGGTTAGGGTAGTTGTATTGCAAGATTGACAGGGGCTGTCTCGTTGACTCTAGATCATTGAAATCAAGCTTCTTCTCAATTGGGCTGCTCATCTTGTTGATTTTAATTTTCCTTTTAAAAATATATAATATTGTGTACAATTAATGGATGTTGGTTATCATGTGAAGTACTCTTTCCTCGGTAGTGATCTTGTAGAAGAAGTGTCCATGCATCCTCAGTTATGATGATGTTTAGTATTATTCTTGTTTTTCTTTATTGAGAAAATGCTTGTTGCTGGGAGTCATATTACCAGTATTCACGCATCTGGTTGACATTAAAATATAACTGTGTTGCTGATGCATGGTGAATGGCTTCAGGATGCATGCCTCTCTCTAATGTTAGCTACCTAATTGGTAGTTTTTTCTACCTCACTGTTACACGGCCTCATATTTTCCATTCTTGAACTGGTTTCTTTGGTTTATCTTTCAGTTATGTTCTTGGTGATACGTCAATTCTGAAACAAAATGGGGTACATAAGTAAATTTGGAGTAGTTTTTATTCTGATGCTTAATTAATGTCTTCTGCTTTTCAATGTGCTAGAGCACTTTCAATCAGACATCTTAGAGTGTGCCTGTGGTCACTGTAAAATGTCTATCCGAGATGTTCTTTGTTTGCCTTCTTTCATGTAATTTTAATTGTTTCTCCATCTCTGGGAAATTAATTACTAGGGTTTATGTGCTCTTAGTCCTTTTGACATGGTTACAAATAAGTCGTTTATTGCGTTGTAAGAATTCAGCTGTAACTTGGAAAGCTTTTGTATCATCAAAAGAAGCAATGAGAGAAATAATAATTTTGTGGCATCATCCTCTTTTTAGTGCAACTTGAGTGGTCTACTGTTCGGGATGCCTTCTTGGATCATGTTCTGATGTAGACATGCAACATAGCTCATGCCAAGTTTTTTAAACTCAATGCATTTGCATGAAATATAGGGAATTATAGGGGAAAACCAGCTAATCTCCTTCCATATAGACCTGAAAAATTTTGTGGTTGCAGAAGAGATTGGATTGACTGTTATTGTTTTTTGTTGTGTTTATGTCCAAGACATATTCTTGTGTTTAATCTTCTTTGTTTATCTTTACTTTATGTTTAGTTGGATGAGCGAACGTGGAATCAATGGGCATACAATTTTGTCGTTACTGTAGCTTGGCACTCTTGGAGGTGTTTTGGTTTTAGCCTGTCGTTGGTAGTTTCAAAATAACAAGATGATGAGTTGGAGCTGGGTCCTTTGGTAGGGTTTATCATCGGTTGTATGTTTCCAATCACCACGCTGTTTAACTGAAGGTGAATATTATAATTTTGTTTTCAAATTGCCTGTTTTTAATTAGTGTACATTCTGTTTCTTATTTTACAATTGGGTTGTAGTGTTCATATAAACTTGTCTGTCCACATAAATAAGTGCTTTCCCTGTCCATATGTTTACTCCTAGCAGCAGGCCTTCCCCTGTTTTTGTACTCTTTTTGTTTATCCCAATTAATTTACCGATTTCATAAATTGAGCCGCCTGGGCACAATCTTGTCTAACCTGTCATGTGCTATAGTTCTCATCCGAATGAAGAACAATGAACATTCTGGGTTGTGCCCAATACTTTCAGTGCATTGTGTCGTATGCTTTGTCTGCGACAATAAGTCCATTGCCACTACTAGTGTGCTATAGCTGCGACAATAAGTCCATTGCAACAAGACTGGAAATGAGTACTCAATGCATTTTATTCTTCTTAGTTTATTTGCAAGGTGTTTGTAGCCATGGTTGCCATGTTTATTTTGGTACGACATGGTTGTTCTATTGCCATGTTTTGGTTATAAAAAAATTTTGAGAATTTTTTTTCTACGTATAATTTATTAGATTTTGAAAAAAAAAAGAGTGAAAATTTTGAATTATTATTATTTTTTTAAATAAGCTGTGTTGGGGATTAGGAAAATTAAATGTAGGGTCGAACAGACCTGCTTGAATATGGAAGTCAAGACAGTGAAATCATATTAATAGAAATCAAAGAAGAAAAGCATTACATTAATAGTCTATGAAAGTCAAGACAGTATAATATTTCAGTTTATTAAATATTTACTAGTAATATTTACATTACATAAATATTTGCAACTTAATCCTTGCAGATGCAATTTAGATTGGATGGATCACAGCCAGTGCAGGATGGGTTGGATGGAACACAATCGGCGCAATGAGAACCAACACAATTGATGAGACTATCATTATTTGTTTTAGACTTGTTTTTTGGAGAACTGAATGCTGGAAACTTAAATTGGAGATTTCTGGAGAGTTGATTTATTTCTTTTAGTGAAAATTGTAAAGCACTTGACGTGCAAGTTTATGTGTTTTCTGGAGACTTGATGAACTTGTTTTAGTGAAGATTTCTGGATACTTGATTTTTGGAAAAGCACTATTACAGGTGATTCATATTATTTGTTTTAGTGTAGATTTCTGGACAATTTAATATTAATGCAAACAAATAAATAAATAAATTGGACAACCACTATTACAGACCAACGAAGTGCTAATATAATTGCCTTCTACAAAGCTTAACAAACATTAAATCCAATATTTACATTGCATTTACATTACATTCTAAATAAACTTCTAATACATACACCAACTACACCACTACCAAGTCACTAAGTAAAAAAAAAAACACCAACTACAAAAGTCCAATCAATCTTCTCGATATCGCCGAGTCTCTTCTTAACCTCTTTCTCCTTCCTTTTCACTTCATTTTTTCTTACTTGTAGATCCAACTCTATGCATTGATTACTACCTGCCCACTTGATGTGATTCCCATTTTTTACGTGTATTTTTATTGAATGAGTTTTTAATTTAATTAAAATATTAGTTCTTTTATTTTAAATTTATCAAACTTTAGTTGGATTTATTTAGTTGTGAAATTTATTTTGAGGTGTTTTCTTAATATTAATTATTGTTTTGGATTTAAATTGCTCTTAATTTAATTTAGTTTATTTTTAGATTTTAAATTTTGTTGTTAGTTTTTACTAATTTTTTTTTTTTTATTTTAGCTAGATATTGTGTTTAGATTATTTTATTCAATCTATTGCATTTAAAATTGTTTTCATTGGATCAGTTTCCGAACCCTAGATGTAAAGACTGGACCTCATTTCTTTTCTTTTTCTCTTTTTCTTCTTCTCCTTCCTCTTTCTTTTCTCTTTTTCTTTTCTTTTTCCCCACTTTTCTCTTCTGGTTCTCTCTCTCTCTCTCTCTCTCTCTCTCTCTCTCTCTCTCTCTCTCTCTCTCTCTCTCTCTCTCTCTCTCTCTCTCTCTCTCTCTCTCTCTCTCTCTCTCTCTCTCTCTCTCTCTCTCTCTCTCATTCCTTTCGTTCCGCCCAGACCACCGCCGTTCGCCGCCGTGCACTGCACTGTCCCCACTATTCGACTCCCCTCCGGTCGATGAACACCCCACCAAATCTCAACCTCATCCGAGCCACCGTTAGCCGCTGTGGGCTCTTCCAAGCGGTATGGTTTTTCCTCCATTCCGCAGCCGTCGTTCCACCTCCGGCCACCACTTCATCATTGACCTCTTGCTGACCTAACCCACCCATTTTCAGCTTCGATCCGTCGCTGGAGCAACTACCATGAGCTCAATTCCATTTTGGCCACTTTTCACTTCCACTGTCGGTTTTGCCGCCACCCACGGCCAACCACCATTTCCACTAGCTTCACAAACACCTATAAGTCATTCCCTATCAATCCCAAGTTTTGGTTCGTCCCTATTCAAAAGTGGGTATTTTATAACCCACGACCACAATGCTTTTACACAGTTACATTGATTTTTCGCTACCTTTTTCAGCCCCTTGATCCTTTGAAAAATATTATATAACGCTGTAAGTATTTTCCAAACTTCATTTAAAATTTAAATACATTATTGCTTTTACAAAAAATTATTACTAGTTGGTTATGCCGGATTGAGTCAGAGGAGTAGGGAGTCGGATGGATTTGAGGATGGAGTAATTTATGTTTGGATGGATTGGATTGTTGGTTATCTTTGTGTCTTGTCATTTGCATTGCATAGACATGTGTTGGAAATTGAAAACTGGATTTTCCCATGTAAATGGATTTTTGGGTGCTTGTGTATCACGACCCCAAGCCGAGATGGGGCATTATCTTGGTGGAGCTCCTCTAGTCACTCGAGAGCGGATAATACTGAGTGACATCCCTTGGGTTGTTGCTGGGGGACAACAGGATAGCACGATATGGTAACGCTGTCGTGCCGACTCCGTGGTCCATCGGCTGGTGGGGACTAGAGGATGCCTGGTCATGGTATGCGCTGACCGTGGAGCTGGGTATCGCTCGTGTAGATGTTACATGTGTAGTCGTTACCTGCGGTGTGGCTTAGGAGTCAGAGTGTGCGAATGATCCCTAGGGGAGATCATGGTGCATACAATAATTGGAACTGGTTTTGATATTGGATATGGGCCATTTTCTGGGAAAATGACGAGTTTTGGTTAACGGATATTTGTGGGCCATTTTCTGGGAAAATGGCGGGATTTTGATTAGTGGATTTTCGTCAACCATTTTCAGGGAAAATGGTGGATTTCTTGTTTTGGGCCATTATCTGGGATAATGGAGAGGTTTTGTTTCAAAGGATTTATTGTGGGCCAAAAATGGAATTTTTGCTGTGCATGGAAAAAATGTAGATTTTTGGGACATATGCATATGGCATCATGTTCATGCATATTGTTGAGATTTAATGTATTTTTACCTTGTTGGTGTTTGGATTATTACTTACCTGCGGTACCGTCTTTGGTACCGTACACTTTGATGCAGATGAGGAGTTGGAGGTAGAGCCTGAGGAGGCGGCTCTACCAGAGGATTGAGTTGGAGTTGCTTGTAGTGTTGGAAATGATTTACCATGCCTTTATATTATTGTATTTTGGATTTGAGACAATGTTGAAACTTGTAGTATTTTATTAGGTTTGTTTTAAGCAAATTTGTATTTAAACAAAATTCTGGTACTTAGTTGAAAAACTTTTATTACCGCTGAGTTATTTTTTATGTACATGTGTTGCATGTACACACATTTGGCACTTGGCAATGGGATGCGTGACCCGCGTTGTCATCATCTCGACGCCTTAATTTCCACGTGTCTGTACGTGGGAGTAGAGGGCGTCATAGGTGGTATCAGAGCAGTTTGGCTCTGAGTAAAACCACATGTCCCGTAGGTGTCGTACCAGAAAGTTTTAAAATTGTGATTTAAAATTATTTTGTTTGAAGTATGCTATTTGAATTGTTTTATTTAATTGACTCGATTTTTAATTGATTTGAAATTATTTCATTAAATTTGAATTTATTTGATTTAGCTTTATTTTAATTTATTTGTTTGTTTTATTGTATGCTATTTTATTTTATTGTTATTTAGTTTTATTATATATTGTTTATTTTGTTTGAAATTTAAATGGGGTCAAAGGTTATGTTATGGGAGGAAGATTGTAAGACCGAGAAGGCCTATCAGAGAACCTCAGAATGATTTGCCGCGTGGTGATGGGAACTATGCCGTAGCTCGATCTTTAAATTGAATGACAGAATTTCTTCAGCAAAATTTTCGACCGCAGCAAGGAGAGCAGAGTAGAGCGGTGCAAGTTGGATGTACCTATGAGCGCTTTTTAGCACATAGAACCCCGGCTTTCATGGGTGAAGAAGATCCACTTCGGGCTGGAAAGTGGATTAAAGATTTGGAAAGAACATTTGAAGTTTGTGGTTGCATTGAGGTGCAACAAGTGTTGTATGCAAGTTACTTGCTGCAAGGTGATGCGGCTGATTGGTGGTAGACCAAGAGGGAAATGTTAGTGATGGAGTTGGGATCTTTTGCTGCTGTGTCCTGGCAGTGCTTCAAGAAGGAATTTAATGACTGTTTCTTTCCTACTTCTGTGAGGCGACAAAAGGCAAGAGAATTTAGTAGCCTGGTCCAAGGAAACATGACTGTTGAACAGTATGCTCGGAGATTTATGGAGCTCGGGCGATTTGCTACTCACCTCACCTCATTGCCACGGAAGAGATGCAGACCGAGCGTTTCCAGGAGGGCCTGCGACCAAATATATGCAGAATGGTAGTTTGTCATTAGATCACAAATTTTCAGAGATTAGTTGATTTGGAGACCCTTGCAGAGCGTGAGAATAGTTTGAGAGTAGGCTCCCCTCCAGGTCAGAAGAGGCGGATTTTTGCTGGCGAAAGGAGTAGTTCTGGTTCGCCTCAAAAGTTTGTTTAGAGGATTGGGGCCCAATCGCAAGCAGCCCCTGGTGTTCGTGTGGGAGGTGGAACTCCAGTCTGTGGTAGGTGTAACAGAGCCCAAGTGTGTGAGTGCTCTCTGGGTGGGGCTCGGTGTTTTAATTGTGGCCAGCCGGGGCACTTTGCTCGTGAGTGTCCTAACCCAGTTCAAGGAGGTCGTGGAGGTCATCGTGGCGGTAGGACTAATTAGAGACAAGTGGTGCAAGCTCGGGTATATGCTGTTACTCCTAGAGAAGTTGATGATGAGGCACTAGAGACGCATGATGCTGGGATGATTATAGGTACAAATTTAATTTAATTTTTGGATTTGATGTTTGGTGTGATTTGATTTCTTTTTACGTTTTGGATTTCATTGGTAAATGTGATTGGTTTAGGAAGAGTTCGTTTGTATGATTTTTATGCTTGCACTTTGTTTGATTCGGGTGCATCTCAGTCGTTCGTGTCTTCTACTTTCTCACAGATATGCAATCTAGTTACGGAACTCTTGCCAAAATTGTTGGTAGTGACTCTCCCAAACGGTGAAGTGGTGTGGTGTTCTAAAGTTGCGTTGGATTGTCCTTTGGATTTTGGTGGGAGGACACTTGATGCGGATTTGGTTGTGTTCAAATTGTTGGGATTTGATATTATCCTTGGAATGGATTGGCTATATCGATATTATGCAAGTATCAATTGTAAAAGTCGAGTAATTAGTTTTCAACTCTCGGATGTAGAATATTTGGAATTTGTGAGAAGTAAATTAAGGGAAAGGCCAGCAGTTATATCAGCAATTCAAGCGAAAAGAGATATTTCTTGTGGAGCAGATGCCTTTTTGGTTCAAGTGGTGTCTACGCCATCTGAGAAAAAGTCTCTAGTGGATATCCCAGTTGTGGAAGAATTTCCTGATGTGTTTATGGATGAATTTCCTGGGTTACCTCCTATTTGTGAGTTGGAGTTTGCTATTGATTTAGAACTTGGAGCGGCTCCTGTGCATAAGGCTCTTTACCATATGGCACCAGCTGAGTTAAAAGAGTTGAAGGTTTAGTTGCAAGAATTGGTAGATAAGTGGTTTATTCAGCCGAGTACTTCGCCATGAGGAGCGCTAGTGTTGTTTGTTAAGAAGAAAGATGGTACTCTCAAAATGTGCATTGACTATCGAGAATTTAATAAGGTGACCATCAAGAATAAGTACCCTCTCCCTCGGATCGACGATTTGTTTGATCAGTTTCAAGGAGCAGCTATTTTCTCAAAGATTGATCTGAGATCGGGATACTACCAGTTGAGGATAAGAGATAAGGATATACCCAAGACAGCCTTTAGATCGAGATATGGGCATTATGAGTTTAAAGTGATGCCTTTTGGGTTAGCTAATGCCCTTACAGCTTTTATGGATTTGATGAATTGGGTATTCCGACCCTATTTGGATTCTTTTGTGGTGGTTTTCATCGACGACATTTTAATTTATTCTCGAGATTTTGAAGAGCATGCTTATCATCTCCGTTTAGTACTTGGGAAGTTAAGAGAACATCAGCTGTATGCAAAGCTTAGCAAGTGTGAATTTTGGTTGGAAGAAATAAGCTTTCTTGGACATGTAATTTTCCTAGATGGTGTGGCCGTAGATCCTAGCAAGGTGGAAGCTATTTTATTGTGGCAGCGTCTTTCGACCGTACGTGAGATTCGGAGTTTCTTGAGACTTGCCTGATATTATCGAAGATTTGTAGAGGGATTTTCTCAATCATCTGGACCTCTCACTACTTTGACTAGGAAGAATACTGAGTTTGTTCGGTCAGACAAGTGTGAGAGAAGTTTCCAAGAGTTGAAGAAGAGATTGACTACAGCACCGGTGTTGGCACTTCCGGAAGCATACAAGCCATTTGTAGTTTTCAGCGATGCATCCAAGTTTGGATTAGGATGCGTTCTTATACAAGAGGGACAAGTTGTTGCTTATGCATCTCGTTAGTTGAAAGATCATGAGAATAATTATCCTACGCATGATTTGGAATTGGCAGCAATAATGTTTGCTTTTAAGATCTGGAGACATTATTTGTATGGAGAAGTTTGTGAAGTCTACACTGATCATAAGAGTTTGAAGCACTTATTTTCTCAGAAGAATCTCAATATGAGATAAGGGCGATGGTTAGAGTTAATTAGTGATTATCAGTGCGAAATCAAGTATCATCCAGGGAAAGCGAATATAATTGCAGATGCTTTGAGTCGGAAGTCACACTTGGAAGATGTAGCTGAATCATTAGGATTGCATTCACTACTTTGTGGGATGAGAAGGCTTCTTATCAAAAGTTTGCAACAAGAGGAAGTGTTATCTTCAGTTCTTGATGTTCAGGTGATCGATTTTGAGGAATTGAAGACTCTTCAAAGGAAGGACCCGAAGCTACTAGATATTAAAAATAGAGTTAGAAAATCTAGAGGGCCTTTGGATTATAGTATGGATAAGGATGGAATTCTTCATTTTCGAGATCGTAGAGTAATCCCCAAAGGTTCAGAATTTAAAGAGTGAATTATGGTAGAAGCTCATGCGGCTCCCTATTCAGTTCATCCTGGCAACACGAAGATGTATCAAGATTTGAAGAGAAATTATTGGTGGGAAGGGATGAAGAGGGATATCACTCTGTACATTGAGAGATGCGACACATGCCGCCAATTCAAAGCCGAACATCAAAGACCCGCTGGTATGCTTCAACCTCTCCCTATTCCTGAGTGGAAATGAGACGACATTACTATGGATTTTGTAGTGGGATTACTGAGGACTCCTAGTGGAAAGAACTCAATTTGGGTGATTGTTGACTGCTTGACCAAGAGTGCTCATTTCTTGCCTGTCAATAATATTGATTCCTTGGGAAAGTTGACCTGTCTGTATGTAAAAGAGATAGTGCGGTTGCACGGGGTACCCAAGAGTATTGTATCGGATTGGGATCCAAGGTTCACATCTCATTTTTGGAAGAGTTTGCAGGCAGCTCTGGGTACTAAATTGAAGTTTAGTACTGCATATCACCCTTAGACTGACGGTTGATCAGAGCGTACTATTCAGACCCTTGAAGATATGTTGTGGGCATGTGTTATGGAATTTCAAGGAAGTTGGGAAAGTCATTTGCCGCTTATAGAGTTCGCTTATAATAATAGTTTCTATACGTCCATCCAAATGGCTCCATATGAAGCTCTTTATAGGAGGAAGTGTAGATCGCCATTGTGTTAGGATGAAGTTGGAGAGAATAAGATAATTGGGCCCGAAATAATTCAGGAAATGCAAAATCAAGTTCAGATTATAAGAGATAAAATGGCAGCAGCACAGAGTCGTTAGAAAAGCTATGCAGATACAAGGAGGAGAGATTTATCTTTTGAGGAAGGTGATGGGTTTATCTCAAAGTCTCTCCCACAAAAGGAGTTAGTTTTGGTAAAAAGGGATAACTTAATCTGAGATATGTTGGCCCTTTTCAGATTTTGGAGAAGGTAGGGCCCGTTGCTTATAGAATTGCATTGCTGGAATATTTTGGAAAAATTCACGATGTCTTCCATGTATCGTCTTTGAAGAAGAGTTTTGGACATCAAGAGCCGCGCTTTGTGGACCTAGAGCGTATTCAGCTACAACCGGATCTTACTTATGAGGTTGTCCCGACATAGATTATGAATTGGAAAGAGCAAAGGTTGAGATCCAAGACGATACCTTTGGTAAAGGAGGCATGGGAAGATCCATTAGCTCAAGATTTCTCTTAGGAGAGAGAAGCAGACATGAGAGAGTAGTACCTGTATTTGTTTGAGTGAATGGCGGTATGTTTCCTAAGCTTGGTCTTAGTGGAATCTTGTGGCTTGCTTTAGCGTCAACATTTGACCATGCAAATTTCGAGGACGAAATTTTATTTTAAGGGGGGAGGATGTGATACCCCGTTTTTATGTATATTTTTATTGAATGAGTTTTTAATTTAATTAAAATATTGATTCTTTTATTTTAAATTTGTCGAACTTTAGTTGGATTTATTTAGTTGTGAAATTTATTTTGAGCTGCTTTCTTAATATTAATTATTGTTTTGTGTTTAAATTGCTCTTTAATTTAATTTAGTTTATTTTTGGATTTTAAATTTTGTTGTTAGTTTTTCCTAAATATTTATTTTATTTTAGCTAGATATTGTGTTTAAATTATTTTATTCAATCTATTGCTTTTAAAATTGTTTTCGTTGGATCAGTTTCTGAATCCTAGATGTGTGGACTGGACCTCATTTCTTTTCCCCCATCTTTCTTTTTTCTTTTTCTTTTTCTCCTTCCTCTTTCTTTTCCCTTTTTCTTTTCTTTTTCCCCACTTTTCTCTTCCGATTCTCTCTCCCTGCGCACACACTCTCTCTCTCTTCCTCTTTTGTCGTTCCTTTCGTTATGCCCAGACCGCCGCCGTTAGCCACCGTGCACTGCACTGCCCCCACCATTCGACTTCCCTCTGGCCGGTGAACACCCCCACCAAATCTCAGCCCCATCTGAGCAACTGTTAGCCGCCGTGGGCTCCTCCAAGCCGCACGGTTTTTCCTCCATTCTGCCGTCGTCGTTCCACCTCTAACCACCACTTCTTCACCACTTCATCACTGACCTCTTTCTGACCTAACCCACCCATTTTCAGCTCCAATCCATCGCCGGAGTAACCACCACGAGCTCAACTCCATTTTGGCCATTTTTCAGTTCTACTACCGTTTTCGCCGCCACCCACGGCCAACCACAACTTCCACTAGATTCACAAACACCTCTAAGTCATTCCCTATCAATCCCAAGTCTTGGTTCATCCCCATTCAAAAGTGGGTATTTTATAACCCAAGGCGACAGTGCTTTTACACTATTACGTTGCTTTTTCACGACCTTTTGTATCCCCTTGATCCTTTGAAAAATATTATATAGCGCTGTAAGTATTTTCCAAACTTCATTTAAGATTTATATACTTTTTTTCTTTTACAATAAATTGTGACTAGTTGGTTATGCTGGACGAGTCCGAGGAGTCGGTAGTCGGTTGGATTTGAGGATGGAGTAGTTTATGTTTGGATGAATTGGATTGTTGGTTATCTTTGTGTCTTGTCATTTTTGGGTGCGTGTGTATCACAACCCCAAGCTAAGATGGGGCATTATCTCGGTAAAACTTATCTGGTCACTTGGGAGTGGATAATACTGAGTGACATCCCTTGGGTTATTTCTGGGCAACGACAGGATCGCACGATACGGTAACGCTGTCCTACCGACTCCATGGTCGCTCGACTGGTGCGGACTAGAGGATGCCTAGTCATGGTACATGCTGGGCGCGTTGCTTGGTATCGCTCGTGTAGATGTCACATGCGTAGTCGTTACCTGTTGTGTGGCATAGGAGTCAGAGTGTGCGGATGATCCCTAGGAGAGATCATGGTGCATACAATAATTGGAACTGGTTTTTATATTGGATATGGGCCAATTTCTGGGATAATGACGAGTTTTGGTTAACGGATATTTGTTGGCCATTTTTTGGGAAAATGACGGGATTTTAATAAGTGGATTTTCGTGAACCATTTTCTAGGAAAATGACGGATTTCTTGTTTTGGGCCATTATTTGGGATAATGACGAGGTTTTAGTTTAAATGATTTATTGTGGGCCAAAAATGGAATTTTTGGCGTGCATGAAAAAAATGTGGATTTTTGGGACATATGCATATGGCATCATGTTCATGCATATTGTTGAGATTTAATGTATTTTTATCTTGTGGGTGTTTGGATTATTACTTATCTGCGGTACCCTTTTTGGTACCGTAGACTTTGATGCAGATGAGGAGGAGGAGGAGGTAGAGCCTGAGGAGGCGGCTCCGCCGGAAGATTGAGTTGGAGTTGCTTGTAGTGTTGGAAATTATTTTTCGTGCCTTTATATTATTGTATTTTGGATTTGAGACAATGTTGAAACTTGTAGTATTTTATTACGCTTGTTTTAAGCGAGTTTGTATTTAAATAACATTATGGTACTTAGTTGAAAGACTTTTGTTACTACTGCGTTATTTTTTATGTACACGTGTTGCATGTACACACATTTGGCACTTGGCGATGGGATGTGTGACCCGTGTTATCATCATCCCAACGTCTCGATTCTCACTTGTCCGTACGTGGGAGTTGGGGGCGTCATACTTAAAATACTTGCAGCAAGATAATCCTTGATTATTTTATACATGGACTAAAGAATGTTAAATCTTTGTCATATTAATCAATTTATTAAATATGTTACATTACAAGTCGTACTACAAATACCAAGCAAAGAAATGCTATTACGTAACAATATTACCTAACAAGTACCATCTATATATATATATATATAGATTAATTAATATGCTTGAACCTATATTAATATTAAATACATGGCATGGACCAACCTCCTTTTTCTTTTAATTAATTCCTATTGCATGCAAGCACATGCATGACACTCCATTTAATTAAGAAATCATCCGCAAATTAAGAAAGAACTAAATACCTCATGATAATATATTGTTTTGTAATCATGATTAGGGATAATCAGCTAATTCTTTGGTAGTGTTATGTTGGTTGTGTTATACGATGAGGATGTTTCTAGAGACTTAAAGGCTAGTCTTGGCTTAACTAACATAGATGATATAGTAATCATATTAATAAAAATCAAAGAAGAAAAGCATTGACATCTTGTAAACACTAACAAATTATTTGAGACAGATGAATTTAGGGTGGACTTTGTTCTCTAGGAATAAAATTAAGGTAATTTAAAATACTTCAAGGGACATGACCATGCGAAACAACTCATTTTCTTAGCCCCTATCATTACTAGTTGAGCCCAAAGAACTTTGAAATGGCATGCTAGCTGCAACAGATATGACTTTTTCCCACGAAATCTTTTTTTTTTTTTTTTCACGATATCCCATCATGACAAATAAGTGGCTTATTACATGAAAATGGTCCGTGGGAAAAAAATAAGCCTTTTGCCACGAGATAATGCCAGCAAGTAAAACTTTGTGGGAAAAAGATTTTGCGACGAGAAAAAAGGTTTTCTGCAACAGCTGCTTGTCGCGAGAAATAAACTTACAAAAAAATATCAACCTTTCGGCATGTTGGTTTTAGCAGCAAAGCAAAGTTTTTGTGGAAACAGCTTTTTGTGACAAAAAAGGTTAATCTGGGGCGACAACATATTGCCGCAAATAAAATTACATTAGATTAGTTTTTTCTTATAGTGTCTGTTGCAACAGGTATTAGCTATTGCAGCGATAGTGACTCCCCGCAAATAGTTTTAAAATTTTCCCCCTTTCCTCTTTCTTTCCCTCCCGATACTATCCTCTCCCGCCTTCTCTCTCTCTCTCTCCCCTGCGACTCCCTCCCCGACTCACCCTCAGTTCCTCACAACTCACAAGTCCACTCGATTCGAATCTTATTTCCTCACAATTTCGCAAACCCTAGGTCCCTACCCTTGGTTACTCGCACTCGGCTCCCTCTTTCTTTTATCACCATATTGCTTGAGGAGGGAATTTTGAGGAGCTTCCAAGTTTCTAGAGAACCTGTCCTCCCGGGGGCTCTTCTCATCCACCATCATCTCCTCAAATCCGGTGATTTCTCTTTCGTCTCCTCTCTCTGTTTAAACCTTTTAAACCATGCCATTGTCTCTATTCATCTGTTTGATTTCTGATACATTTTGAGGTAAAGTTGTTGAATTATTAATGTCTGTAGTTTGGCTGTCGACGTGTATTACTAGTATGTTTTGAAAAAAGGGGGAGGGAGGGAGGGGGTTTTCTTCTTCTTAAGCAGTTTGCTGTCGTGAATTTCATGCTTGTATGAGAAGTCTTAGAAAAGGAATTGAGCAAACTATTTGTCCCTGCATGTCAGGTTATTTTTGGATAATTTTCTTTAAGTTTCTTTTGTATGGAGTTTGAGTTGGTGTGATATGCATATATGCAAGCACGAGCTAAACCAGGAAATAGTTGGATTAGTGTGACTTCATCTTTCTCAAGTATTGGGCACCTCTAGTAAGGGACATTTTGTAACTGTCACGACAATTTGAATACTGTTTATGCCCAGTTCGTATTGTGAATGTATTGGCTGGGATGCACATGGAAGTGATGCTCCTTTGCTTGTCCTTTTGTTCCTTCAATTACCTTTTTTTAATATCTATTATAGTTAGCGACTTTATAGTTACCCCATTTGGGTGTATGGTTTGAAACTTTAGTTTTGCCAATTTTAAATGCTTGCTAAGTTTTTGGACTTTATAAAGTGAACCACTAGAGCAGTTGTTACCCACTAGCATTCGATTGGCTATTGAATAATGGAGGGTTATTGAAATGGAGGAGAGAGGGAAGGTTCTTTGTTTTCGATAAATATGATGAGGTTGATAAATCTTAGATTGGCCATTCCTTCAAGCAGCATGTCTTTTGTTATTTATCATCTATGGCCACTCATATTTTCGCATCAGCTCATAAAATCCAAGTGCTTTTGATACGTTGGGAGTGTTGCTATACTGAACTTGGTCTGACATGGCATTTTCCCTTCACCATATGGCACCAGTTATCGTCCTACAATAGCATTTGGTTCACTACATGTAGATCCACAATCCAAGTTTGAGGGGAAGCTGAAACTCCCTCTTTCTGCATATTTAAGTTCTTAAATCAGGTACTTTTCTTCGTTTCTGGTAATGATACCCAAGAATAAGCAATTTGAAGCTTATTCTACACGTAACATAATATGAAAAGCTAATAAACTCAACTCATATATTGTGTGCTCGCTAACATTCCTCCTTTTAGGTAGCTATAAATGGGAACAATTTGAAATTGTTAGTTTCAGCAAGGATAATATATTTTCTTGCTTTTATTTAGTCGGCAGATGTATGGTCATGTGGAGTAACTCTCTATGTCATGTTAGTGGGAGCATACCCTTTTGAAGACCAAGATGACCTCAGGAATTTCAGAAAAACAATTCAAGTAATTATGCCTCCTCCATCTATATGCTTTTTGAAAAAAACATCGAGCTTTCATATTTTCTTCTTCCTATTTGTCATTCTTCTGCAGAAAATAATGGTTGTGGGCCCTGAGTTGCAGGTCGTCAACAGAAGTGGGAAATCTATTTCGCCTTAGAACTTTAGCTATCAGTTTGATTGTTAAGTACTCATATTGATTTTGTTACATCCACTCATTATTACTTTGGAGGAAAGTGAAACAGTTCTTAATGATACAGCAGATAAGCTTGGCATTGAAGCAGTGTGCATCTGTTTTCCTAACTTCCTTTTTTTTTCATTCTTTTAGTTGTTCTGTGATACACTTTAATGAAGAAATAATTTACGGCCTAATGAATGGTTGTTGCCATTGTTCTTGTGTTATCAAATTAAAAGAAAACAAATGAATGTTGCTTTTTATAAAAAATTTAAGGCAAATGCCTCATGCCTCAAGTATTATGCCCATCACCTGATCACTGTTGCGGAGCCTATGGTTGCAAGATGGGGTGGGGGGGGGGGGGGGATTTTTTCTGGTTTGGGGGTTGTTTATTTTTACCTATGGTCATATTACAGGAAGAATATATTCTTTGGCTAATGACCCACCAAGTCCGAGCACTCTTACACCTTTTTTTGTTGAAATGAGTTAAAAACAAGCAATATATCAAGAGTTTTTTTTTGGCTGAAGTTAGCAAATGGGTTTTCCAGGAACAAGAGGGCATCTCAAGGTCAGCATCTTATTCTCCCTCACTTATGTTTATTATTTACTTATGTTTATTATTTTACTCTTCCTTAAGATGTAGTTTGATCAATAGGCTGTGAATGCACAACACCATAAAGTGGGGGAGGCTAATGAACCTGCCATGTATAGGATCAATGATCACTTAGTTGAGATTTATGAGTGGTCTGGTAGAAGTAGGGAACCGTTTGTCGCTGATGATGTTCAGGTGCAGTTTTACATGATGATCAGTCCCTATGTTCTGAAGACTTTATCAACTCACAAGAAGGTACTTAAATAATTAATCATGAGTTGCTTGTGATTTCGTTGGCCAAATTTGTTTTAAGTCTTGTTTTTTTTTGGCCTAAATGAGCACCTCTATTTGTAATTTTGTACTCTTAACAGAGTCATTATTTTACGGCATTCAAGGATGTTCTTGATGTTTTTGGGATTTTTCAGTTCAAGCTTGAGTACCAAAGGCCTGGATACACGAGCTTGTCCATGTAAAAGCAGGTATATAATGTACTTGAGTTATTTAGAGGTAATCATATATTTGATTGATAATATCAATAGGCACAGTCCAAAAACATGGGTTGTATGTAGGAGCTTAGTATTGTAGGAGCTTAGTATTCTTACAAGTTGTGTCGAGGATTCGAGAATATTGCCCCCTGATTGTGAACCATATTCATGAAATCCTCCTCAATTATAGGAGATATTTCTAGGTGATAGTTTCCATAGTTAGTTGTGTAATATAGATTGTAAATCCTTCCATATCTGTACAAATTGTCAACTTGTATTTTTTCTATAAATGAAAACGTCACCACCAAAGTCAAATATGGTGGATTTACAAACCTTCTCAGGTTAGACTCAGTAAAAAATAGGAACAGTAGTATTATTACACAGAATTGTATGTAAGATGACTTTTTTTGCTTTTACAATTTTTTTTTTTCTGAATTCTTTTAATATTTGCCGCGAGAACATATCGCGACAAATACTTTTTGTTTGGCCGGAAGAAGTTTTTTCCACCAAGCTTCTTCATGGGAAAATGTTGCATTTCTCACCAATCTTCCGATTTCATTGCTCATTTCCCAAAAAATCCATGGTCTTTCTCCACAGGTGATGTGGTCGGAAACAATGGGTATTTTCCACGAGTTGCTGATTTCGTGGGAAAATATACCTAAAGTCACCAATTTTAAGTCACGAACCACCCACGAAAACATTTGGTGAGTAAAAACATTTTCTCACGGAATCCATACCTTTTCCGACAAAAATCATTTATGGGAAAAACTAGTATATGTTGTAGTGCTTCTTTTCTCTTTTGTTTTCTTATATCCTAAGGAAACTAATAGCATTCTGCCATGCTGGTAGTGTTTTATGCAACCAACACTTGTAGATGTGGACTACTGCATGCACTTTGGTACAAATAAAATCAACCACCTACCTACCTACCTGAGTGGTGCTAAACAACTATAAGCAATAACTAAAGCAACAACAATGGTAATGACAAGTTTGACATTAACCAAGCAAATCTTCTGCATGCTTTAACATAAATGACAAAATTACCTACCAAGTTCCTAGATATTAACACCCCTCCCCCCCAATGAAAAAGAGAAACGAAATCCTGTTTTAATTGTATATACTTTCAGCATTGCATCATATCACTCAATGAAACAAAGAAATAAAAAAGACCAACAAAAGTTACTTCTTTTTGTTCAATTAATGAATTGCTGAAAAGTGATCATCTAAGGCATGGAAGATAAAGAGATATAATAGTGGAATAATTCTTTCTAAAGGATATGAGCATTGATCTTAAATATGGGCATCGATCTCACTTACATTGAAGAGCTTAATCGTGAAACAAGAACAGATTAAATATGGCTATGTAATTAAGCAAGTAGGGTAAAGATAATAATATGAACATATAATATCTCTCTCCCTACTCCCTCTTTCTTTTCTATTCTTTTTTTATAAAAAAAAAAACAACTGGCAGCATGATTTATATACAAGCCAATTACTCCAATATTCCTAAATTAAGTGTGGCGCATATTGGCTGCTGGTGATATATATATTTTTATTGTTGTGTTTCTTTAAGTTGTTTATATTTGCTGCTAGTAACTAATAAAACACATGCTGTGATTTCTTTAAGTTATTCTTACGTCAGGGGAGGTTGAGAGACAACCGAGAGAGGGATACTTTTTGTAAATAAAAGTATCTACTAGAGAAACCAGAACTCGTGCCTATTTTGGATATACTGATTTCACAATTTCACAAGCTCAGATATGAGATTATAGATTTCAAAAACCTAAATCTCGGATACCAGATTTCAAACTAATATCTATGAAATCAACTAAGTGCGATGAAACAAGATAACATAGATAAAATAGAATATTAGAAATGGTGTAAATTCCCTAAAAATAAAAGAATAAGCCCTAAAAATATTATTACATACCGTCGAAATGGGAGAGACGGCTACGTTAGAGGAGGGCTGAGGGACAACCGAGAGAGGGCTTCTAGTGCTACTATGTTAGAGAGGGTTGCAGCTACTAAGGGAAGGGCTGAGAGGGGCTGAGAAGGGCTTCGGCTGCTGAGGAGAAATATGAATCCGATGGAGATCAACGAAGCCACGAGAGGAGAAACATCACGAAGGGATAGGGGGGAGGGGACTGGGTTGCAACCTAAGGATGTGAATCAAATGGCACCGTTTCTCCAAACACAGAAACGACACCGCTTCATTAGAGGAACCTGCCACCTCAGCAACTCTCTGAGCCGATTGTGCGCCGTTTGCTAATACCGACTGCATTCAACATTTTTCCTTTAACGAAACCCCGTCATTTTTCCTCATTCCATAATTTCCAACCCCACCAATGGCCACTAAACCACCACTAGTATCACCCCCTTTCACTGGCGACCAACCCCATGCCCAACCATGGCCCAGTCAAACCCCCTATCTCTCCCATGCTTCTCCACTCTCACACGGCCTCTCTCCACCACTCAAGCCAGATCTACTGTTGTAGGCCGCCGTAACACCTTACAAACGCCACCACCTGCCTCCCAATACCTCCCCTAGCCACCCTCATGCCCCACGGTAGCCCCTTCTATGCGCGGCTGCACCCAACTTGAAATGGGTTTCTCCCACTCACACGGCTAAAGTCGCCGTGAGCTAGCCTAGCCATCACACTGAACCACCATCAACTCCATTGACCTTCATAAGCCCCTCCATGGCCAACCCAAGCCTTCTGTAGCCCTCCTTTAAAATTCTTAGTTTGAAACCCACGACCAACACTTGGAAAACACTGGTTCGCCGCTGCTCCGCCACTTTTGGTGTCACCTTTGATCTTACAAGTTGCCTTTCGTCGCTGTAAGTGATTTTCAAAATAACTTTATGAGATTTAAATATATTTGTGCACTAACGATTTTCTGCAGTTTGTTGATTGTGCCAGACCTTGGGTCCGAGGAGTATGGGGGTCAAGTTGGATTGGAGGATGAGACTATTTATGGAAATTGGTTTATGCTTGGTGGTTTTATGTTGTGTTTGGTATGATCATATTATTCATTGCATAATTTCATGCATGTTTATGTGTTGTAAATGAAAATTGGGCTTTCATGTGAGAAAGGATTTTTGGGTGTGTGTGTATCACGACCCCAAGTCGAGATGAGACATTATCTCAATGGAGTTCCTCTGGTCACTTTGAAGCATAATATACTGATTGACGTCCTCTGGGTTCTCGCTAGGCGACAACAGGATCAGACAAGATGATAACGCTCTCATGCTGACTTCGTGGCCTCTCTACTAGCGGAGGCTAGAGGGTGTTTAGCTTCGAATGCGCTGGACATGGAACTGGGCATCGCTTATTACGAAGTCACAAGCACGGTCATTACCCATGGTGTGACAAAGGGAGCCAATGTGTGTAGATGGTTCCAATGGAAGATCATGGTGCATGCGGTATAAATGAATATTTGGGCCATTTTCTGGGAAAATAGCGGGCTTTGATAAAAGCATTTATGTGGACCATTTTCTAGGAAAATGGTGAGCCATTATTTTAACGAACTTGTTGTCGGGCCATATGGGATTTTGGCGTGCGTTGGAAAATAATCATTTTGAAAAAATGATGGTTTCAAGCTCATGCATATTTCAGCATGTGCATGCATACATTTTAGTTGTATAAATGTGTTTTTATCTCGTGGGTTGTTTGATTGATTACTTACTGAGACTCATAATCTCACGTGGTATTCAAACCCTGCGGTTCCGTTTTATGAAATCATAGATTTTGATGCAAATTTTGATGCAAATGTTGATGCAAAGCCTGAGGCTTCAGCTCCACCGAAGGAGTGACCATGGGTCACTCTTGTGTGTTGGGATTGGTTTCTAGCTTTTGGATCATGTTTTTGGTTTTATTATGTTTTCACTGGATAATTGTAATACCTTTTGAAATACGTTTATTTAAGTGAATCTGTATTAAGTAATTGTGATACTTAGTTGACTAAATTTAACTTATCCGCTAAGACTTTTGTTTTACACTTGTTGCATGTGCACACACTTAACACTTGTCGTTGGGGTGTGTGATCTGTGTTGTCAGCATTCTGATGTCACGATTCCCGCATTTCTGTACATAGGAGTCTGTGGCGTCACAAATTATCTGTTGTTTTCTAGCGCTCCTCCTGTTGTTGATCTAGTATAAACCATGTGTTGTTTCTAAGGCCCTTCTGAGATCGCTCATCTAGTACTCCAAGAGACTAACGAAGTCATTGTTTGGATGAGCCTGGCATTAAGCTTCTTTATATTAGTTTCCTTGATGTTAGGGACAACTTCTAAGTTTCATCAAGTATAAGAACTCAACTTTGGGGCCGGGGCAGTTATCCGCCTTCTTTATATTGGACTAGGATCGAAAGGAAGAAAGATAGAATCTGCCTACGCCACATTGAGATTTGGCTCAACATGAGTTAAATTTCTTAGTCAAAACGACTGGTCTCGGAGTACAATGTTTGTCAAGCAAATGGCCTAGCTATGGGAAAGTATATAATTAGCTAGTGACATGATCAGGTTGCAGTTTTCAAAGTACTAGAAATCATTGAGGTTGGGAAATAAGTAGGCCTGCAATCTATTCCGTCTATCCTCCCATCACCTTCGTATCCCTCGGGACAAGTACATGTGTAATTTCCATTAGTGTTGGTGCATGTTGCAGTAGCATTGCAGGGTTTCTGAAGATCTTTGCACTCATCAATATCTGAAACACAGTACATATAACCGGTCATTATGACAAGAAATTTCAAATTTCCATGTATACTTTAATTATGGGTATACATGTATATGCAAATTAGAGAAACGCAGTAGTTCATTATAACTTTTTTCTATCACCCGTGTCACTATTTAATTAATTGGTTCTAGTGGACATATAAAAGATAAAACCATTTAAAATGTGCCATATCAACAAATATGATTGGAAATGGTAAGATATAGATAGAGATCAATAGCATCGCTCTTGAGTAAATAACCATTCTGCAAGCTAAACTGAGCGTAATTAAATTAAGTACGTACCAGATAAAAACGAAGGTATATATACGATCATTTACCGTGGCAACTCTCAGGTTCATGATCAGGGATGTAAGGGTTCCCTCCATAACCCTCCGAGCAATTGCAACGATTACCAGGGCCGTTGCTGGAATCGTAACAATAACTATGCGTTGCTTTACATGTAATGCTTCCCTTATTTTTCTGAGCATATTTGCATGTCTTATTTCCAATTACCTATCAAGCACCAGGGTTACAGTCTTCCTATTCTTTAAGTTTCTGAAATCTCAGTAGGAAAATTTGTATGCTTGTTCATCCACTATAAAGCTGAAACCACATGAGCGATCTTTGCCAACAGGTCCGACGTCGTTGTTCAAGCTCCGAACATTCAACGTATATCCAGTTGCTCCTTTTGGGATAGAAGTCTGGCAGCCAATGCCTGAGCATCATGACCCTTCAACCACGTTGAGACTTTCATCACAGAGTGATAAGCATCCAGTTGTAAAGCCGTTTTGATCCACTTGACCTTGAATATATATATATATATATAAGCATAAACGTCACAACCGACTGAAGAGATCTTGTTCCACGTTTCCGAGATGCGAAAACTTGACAAACTAAGCAAGGCAGTGATGCTAGTGTAGTTCACATGATCAGGGAGGCAAGAAGCATAACTAGCACCAACGGCGCCGCAAGGTATGGCGATGTTTGGATTTTTGCCCTTGGCACCAAGGCTGGGTTTAGGAAGTCCACGTTCGCACTTAGGATTACCGGCAGGGCACAGATCTTCGGTGGTGAGGAAATCATAGCCTCCGAGGTGGGGGAGCCTTTGCAAAGGAGGGCTATGGGGGCTGAGACTCGTAGTTCACCCTTCGATACTGATATGTCCTCAACAGGTAGATGACGTTCCAGAAATGGTATCATAAGCTGATGATCGGATGTATTGCAAGTGATGAGAAAAGGTTTTCAAGGTAACAGCCCTCGCTTGTTCCAAAAGGTTAGGGGATTTCTACTTCTCCACATTTACAGTCACAACTTGAATTGGGTTTAGATACTGCTGATGCTACTAAAATCAAAGCGACCACCCCAAGTTCTAGCAGAGGTTGCAAAAGCTTTCCATTCAAGGCCATGGTACTTTCCCTTCAATTTCTATGCTTTCTTTTGTAGACATGAGCATCGAATAATATTTAGAAAATCTGCAGGCGGTATGGAATCAAGCAAAAAAAAAAAAAAAAAAGAGAAAGAAAGAAAACAGAAGCTTAAAGGATAGAGGGATAGAAATACTTTAAGAAGAATGATATATACCAGTCTACACCAAATTTAACATAACTTAAACATTCTCCTAGTGGTATCATTAACGTCTAGGATGCATGAAAGTTCGGGGTTGAAGAATTATAGATCATGGTGTTGACAACAAGCAGCTCGAGTTGTAGAAGACAGAAACAAAGATAAACCGGCAGTCGTAAATGCAGACTAACTACATAAACTTGCAAATATCATAGGGCTTTTTACACATGATCAAACACAGAGAACGGGACCTCATGGCAAAGATTACGAGGGACAGTACTGTTCAAAATAGATATTTTGAACTTTAGATTCTATATCTGATCCTTCATTTTCAGAAAAGTAAAAAGGATTCTTTTTCTCATGAGCATTAAAAGAGAATTAGTTGCATGAGAAGATAACTCTCCATATATATATAGCAGGTGATCTATGATCCTCACCTCTCGCTCTTGACCACCTCTTTAGAATATCATGAGCCACTTCCTTTAGCTGCAATGCTTTCTCTTGATCTTTCGCTCTACGTCTTCCAAGAACTTTGAACAACCTATTATCCATTAAATAAGAACGAAGATACATAACTAGCTAGGCAGATTTGCCCTTAGTGGTCGTGCATAGGGCCGGGCCAACCACTTTAAATTCAAGCTATCAATAATATGATAGGGTCCTCGGTCAAGATCCTAGACACCAAGCTATCGCGCCCCTCCTTGTGTCTTGATGACCGATGTGATCTGCCACTTGCTTGACCGTGATGGTTATGGGTGGTGTTGGCTGAACTTGTATGAGTGTTCAAAAGATGATGGTGGGCGAAATTCTAGTGGCTATGCATGCGTGCGTGCATGTGCAGTGGCTGAGTGGGCTAAAGCGATTATCAGGCGGTTAAGTGGCTGGGCTGACTGAGTCAAGCACACGTGTCTCCTACTGGAGGCCTTACCAAGTCAAGCACACAGGTGTCCCCTAATGGTGGGCTGACCACGTTAAGCACAGGTGTCGCTTGATGGTGGGCTGACCAAGTCAAGCAAACGTGTCTTCTGGTGGTGAAGCACACATGGCTATGGGTGGTTTTTGTGGATTGGCCGAGTGGGTGGTGGCTGAGTAGTTTATGGTGTGGTTGGTTACTCCCTACAAAGTAAGGAAGTGGTTATGGCTAGATAGGTGGCTATGGCTCGGTGAGTGGCTTGGTTGGTTGGTAGTAACTATCAACTTGTCCTTGACCTTGCTCCAGATTCGACAAGGGAGGCTTGGTGCAGGCCAAATGCCTTTCAATGGCAACTTGTGGCTGCCTTATGCGATGCCCCACTCGAGTAGTGCAAAACGGTTAGCAAACAAATGCGAATGCAATGCAATAAACACAAACCACAATGTTGAAATACATCGACAATGCATTAATAGAAGGGAAAACAATGAAAAGCATAGGTTACCCTGATTCACAAATTGCACAGGGTGCGCCTTCTCCTTTGGGATTCATGGATTGCACCCAATAGAGCCTAAGTGACAAAGCACCAATGTGTCTATGGAGGCTTACAAGCCAAATTCGTCCAAATGTTCAAAGATAAAAACCAATTGATGGAATATTGCATTACTTATACTAGAAAGCAAATAAAATGATTACAAAGGGAAAATGGTTGCTGGATCCATGCCTCTTGGTTAAAGCCTTAAGTTGTTAGTGGGCCATGGGTGGCCTGGATGAACCCACAGCATGGGCTGCTTGCTTGTGTGCGTGGGTCTTCAGATTGGCCTGCTGGGTTGGCCCTAGCTGGTCCTTGGTCCCTGCATGTGTGGCTTAGGTTGTGTGGGCTGGGCGTCATTGGTGAGTCGCTGGTTGGACCGTGGTGGGCTCAAGCATGGCAGGTTGCTACAAGGCGCAGGCCAGTGGGGCCCAGGCGTTGGTTAGCATGGCCTAGGCTAATGGGGCTTGGGGGATGGTCAGCAGGGCCCTGGTCAAAGCCAGGGCATTGATCAGCATGGCCTTGGCCAAAGCCAGAGCGTTAAGCGGCATGCCAACCTGGGTGAGCCTACTGGGCAGCCGCACCGTCAATTCCAATATGGGTGTACATGCGTGCGTTGCGTTAGCGCCTAGGCCATGTATGGGCATTGTGCTTGTGCACAGGCCATGCATGCACGCAGTGTGTGTGTGGCCCATGCGTGAACACTGCGCGTGCGCACTATTTTAAAATTCAAAACACAAAAAAATTCAATATTTTAAAAGCCTAAAATAAAAATAATATTTTGATAATATTTGAATTTTATAAAATTTTTATTCAATATTTTATTTCTCTTTTATTAAAATCTCATAAAATATCTTAACTTAAACTATTTTACTATTATTTACAAACCGTTTTACTATTATTCACATATTTCTTATTTTATTTCAACATCTAAATAAGACATAAATTAATTTTAGTAAAAAAATATATAAAAGAAATAACAAGAATAAAAATAATTAAGGCAATCATTGAAGTGTTTCAAAAAAGTTATAAACGAAAAACATAATAAATATACCTTAATCACGGACCTTTTTGTTAATTAAGTCGTTTTTATTCTCTCCTAAAGAGGAGCTACTATTTCCTTGGGATGGACTATAATTCCTGCGACATGGTACACAAGACTCTATCCATCGGTTGAATAGTCCTGAAGATTCTCTTGCCGAGGAGGAGCCAGCACTAGGCTCTTGGCCTCTTGAATCCAATTCCGCATCCATCTTTCTTTCCTTTCTTCTGCTTTTAAGTTATGAACCAAATGTTTTTAATTTTGGACATCCCAACAATTTGATCTTCTTTATGGATGGCCACTCAAGAGAATGGGCTCTCCTCTCCTTTCTTCTCAAGCTTCGTACTCCCTTTAAATAATATTTTCCATCAAATTGCAATCCCTTATTTCAATGAGTTGGAGTTGCACCAGTAGTTTTGCAATATAAGCAGGAAGCAAAATTTTCAGACTATGACACTGTTGGATATTAATTGATATTAAATTTTGAAAGTCTTGAAATCTTGGTGGAATATTCTTCCACACATGTGCCATCCCAAACAAGTTCCATAATTTTAGATTAGAAAGTACTTCTAGGAAGGGCTTGTGGTTCTCTTCAATCTTTAGTCCTTCAAGATCAAATACCACTTCTAGTGATCCACATTCTTCGACATGAAAGAATTTCAAATTGGGTACCCACAAAATGGTGTTGGATGAAAATAGTTTATGAGTGACGGCTATTGATGTAGTGCTACCTCCTCTTTCAATCTGTTTAATCCATTAGTTGAATCATTACAATGTTGTGAGTAGTTTTCATATATAAAATGCATTTCCCTAACATAGAAAAGTAATAAGATGTTTATTCCCTAATAAACAATATTCCTGAAGAATTTTTTATTCTTAAGTCCGTGTGTAAAGCATATTATCTACATCATTTCAACAATAAGATTTGATTTATAAGACTCAAATTTTAAAATTTATATTTCAAATCAAATTATAACTTCTAAGCAGTGTGCGGTGTACAGACTTTGGAATAGGAATATTCATTTCTAAATTACAAATTTTTCCAACAAGGTTTAAAACCATTAAACTCTTTGTTGGGCTTGGCAACATGTACAAGAAAAGAGCTTTACCCCCATGAAGAAGAAGACCCACACGAAGATCTTACAGTCTATTACAGGAGCTAGAAGATGACCCACACGAAGACCCAAGCTTCAGACTAGAGCACCACGCCGAGAATCTTCTGTGAAATCGAAGACCACATTGTAGACCACACGACACCACGAATCTTCTGCGAGCAGGAAGATGAAGTTGCAGACCCAGAGCACAAACAAAGAAGCGAGAATCGTCGATCGAAAGCTCTATTTTGTTTTTCTTTTGTTTTTGTTTTTTTTAATATAATAAATAACAGCTGACGTTGTGACACCCCCAACTCCCACGTAATGACATGTGGAAATCGAGGCGTTGTGATGATGACAACACGGGTCATCACGCATCCCGTCGCCGAGTGCCAAGTGTGTATACATGTAGCACGTGTACATAAAAATAACGCAGCGGTAATAAAAAGGTCTTTCAACTAAGTACCAGAATTTTGTTTAAATACAAACTCGCTTAAAACAAGCGTAATAAAATATTACAAGTATAACATTGTCACAAATCCAAAATACATAAAATAAAGGCAAGGGAAATATTTTCCAACAGTACAAGCAACTCCAACTCAATCCTCACGTGGAGCCGCCTTCTTAGGCTCAGCCTCCTCCTCCTCATATGCATCAAAGTCTACGGTACCCAAGATGGTACCTTAGGTAAATAATAATCGAAACACCCACAAGATAAAAATATATTAAAACTCAACAATATGCATGAACAGGATGTCATATGCATGAGATCCAAAGATAATCTTTCCCAAAAATAATTACTTTCCAACTCACGCCAAAAATCACATTTGGCCCAAAAATAATTCTTTTCCAACTCACACCAAAAATCACATTTGGCCCAAAAACTTTTTTTAAAACATTTCCTTGCCATTTTCCTAGAAAATGGCCCAAAATCCAATCTCAAACCAATATCCAATTTTAAACTGCATGCACCATGGTCTCCCCTAGGTACCATCTGCACACCCTGGCTCCTATGCCACACCGCAGGTAACGACTACGCATGTGACATTTACACTAGCGATGTCCAGTTCCGCGCCTAGCGCGTACGTAGCCAAGCATCCTCTAGCCCCCGCAAGCAGAGGGGCCACAGAGTCGGCATGAGAGCGTTACCATCCCGTCCGCTCCCGTTGTCGCCCAACGACAACCCAAGCAACGTCACTCAGTATATTGCGCTCCCGAGTGTTCAGAGGAGTTCCACCGAGATAATGTCCCGTCTCGGCTTAGGGTCGTGATACACACGCACCCAAAAATCTATTTACACATGAAAACCCAGTTTTCAATATCCAACACTTGTACATGCATGCCATTATGTGAAAAATCTAATTTTTTCTTTTTAATCATGAACATGCGAGCTCCATGCAATGCACACGTCAAGACACAAAATATCCAACAAATCTCAACATCAACCAACATACAAATAACTCCATCCTTCAATCCATCCGACCCCCGAACTCCTCGGACTCAATCCGGCATAACCAACCAATCACAATTTATTGTTAAAGCTAAAATATATTTAAATCTAAAAGGAAATTTGGAAAATACTTACAGCGCTATATAATATTTTTGGAAGGATCAAAGAGCTGCAAAAGGTGGCGGCGGACCAACGTAATAATGCAAAATGCACTGTGCCGTGGGTTTCAAAATACCCAAATTTGAATGAGGACAAAAGAAGACTAGGGATTGCTAGGGAATGGTTTAGGAGTGTTAGTGAAACTATTGGTGGTGGTAGTTGGCCTTGGGTGGTGGCATAGGTGGCGGTTGGAGGCTAAAATAGGCAAAACGGAGGTGGAGCTCAAGGGACCATAATGGTGGCGGATTGGGGCTGAGAATGGGTGGTTTGGGTAGCTGGGAAGTCAATGATGAAGTGGTGAAGAGGTGGTGGCCACTGGTCGAGCGACGGCGGCAGAACGACAAAGAACCTGAATGGGTTTCCAATGCCACACAGAGAGAGAGGGGCCACTAGGGCTGGAGACTGGGATGGGGGAAAGGTCGCCGGTGAGAGAGTAGGTGATTGGCAGTGGTGCGGTGGCCTAAAAACCGCGGATGGCTACGCTAGAGTAATAGGAGGCCACGGCTTGGAGAGGATTGTGGGGGAAGGTGGCGGCGAGGTAGGAGCTGGGATTGGAGGGAAGTTATCGCCGGCGTGAGGGGAAGCCGATGAGGTGGGAGGTGATGCCAGACTCCAGCAGACAGAGGCGGGTTGGGAGGAGAGAATGCACGGAGAGAGAGAACAGGGGAGGGGAGTCGCACGGCTAGAAGGCAGGGGAGGAAGAAAAAGAAGAAAAAAGAAAATGGAGAAAGAGAATGGAAAGAAAATGAGATCCAGTCTTTTCAATTCAAGTCTCAAACTAATCCAACGAAATAGATTTTAAAACAACAAATTTTAAATCAAATAATTTAAGCTCAGTAACTTAGTAAAATAAATAAATAAAATCCAACAATAAACTAGTTTAAAATAAAGAGCACAATAAAATAAATAAAAGCCAAGTAAAACACTATAACTCAATATTAATAAAATAAAATAGTTAAAGCTCAACAATAAAACAATTCAAGCTAAGTATTAATTTAAATGTGAAATAATTATTAATATCAAGAAAACACATTATTTAAATCTCACAACTTAAAAAACAAAATCATAAAACAATACAAAGAGAAACACATTTGTTTTAAAATAAAAGAACCACTAATTATAATAATTATAAATAATCTTTCAATAAAAATACACGTAAATGCGGGGTATCCCAAATGTGCCGACTGAGCAGTGACTATACGGGACGAATGTCCCTAGAAGAATTGTTGGGAGGGAGATATAGGAGGTTCATGTCTCCATGTATAGAAGGTAAATTTCTATATTTGACCGATTCCCAAATTTTGACTCTTTTTTCTTCTTGTTGCATTTCACAGTTTTCTATAATTAATTTTGTCTAATTTCAGGCCCCTCTTCTCAATATCTTGGCTACCAGTTTGTCGTAGATCACCTCTTTACTAGGTGAATTTTCTATTAATTGTTTACTTGTCCTGTACATTAGTAATTTTGTATTCTCTCTCTCTTTTTTATTCTATAAGGTAGTTATTTGTACTAGTTGGAAGAAATGTCAAATATTCAAATGAAGATCAACACAAGTATTATAGACCTAATTCCTAATGCATGTATCAACTGTCTCATGTCTAAGACGACACATGTAACCTATTCTTAAAGAGAAGACTAAAATTACAAACTCCAATTAACCTTATACCACAAAGAAGTGTAAGTGCCTAACCCCTAAAGCCTTCCATACTATGGGCCGGAATGCTTGAAAAATGAGATGAAATGAAAAAAATTATGAATAGTAGCAAAATAGTTTGTGAATAGTAGTGAAATAGTTTGAGTTAAGATGTTTTATTGGATTTTGAAAAATAATAAAGAAAAAGTTGAATAAAAATATTATTAAGTTAAAATATTATTAGAATATAATTTTTTAATATAATTTTTGTTTTGGATTTGAGAATTTTTATTTTTTTGTGTTTTGTTTAGAAATTTGAAAAATTGTAATGATTAGTTAATAATTAAATAAAAAATTGAAAATTGAAAATTAAAAAGTATTTGTATTTGAGTAATATTTGGGAAGGAAATGAGATGTAAAATTCTTAGATGAGATGAGATGAACATTTTTATTCCCAAACTGCCCCTAAGTGTCCTATTCATTGAGACATTAAGCAAAACTCTTGAAAAATGGTTGATAAACTCTAGTTTAATCTTAGAGCAAAACCTTTTGTATCAGTCATACGAGAAAGAAAGGGGCCTAATTGATTTTCACGAGCTTGGTGTTTGCCTTGCCGAAGCAAAATGTTTCCTTATCTAAATGTAGTAACATTTTTTTCTATCCGAAGAGAAATTTCAATTGTTTTAAGTACAAAATGCAAATTCGATGCTTACCTAGAAATTTATGTGTCTTCTTTCTCCCACTTGAGACTTTAAGTTCAGACAAAAATTTAGAGAGATCCTTTTCTTAGCCATTGTATAGTCTTCTCCATTATGTATATAAACAAGATGTCTACTAGCACCCTAAATTTGGAAATTCCAAATGACATATGTGTAAAGGCAAAAAAGTTGGCTAGGATTAGATGAGTGAATGATAAGGCTTATCTTATCATATTATTTATTATTGTTGGATGAATGTAAAAATAATTATTGATTTATGTCTAAACAATGTTGAGTCTATCTAGAAATATTAGGAGTTATTTAGATAAGTTCTTGAAGTCAAAATCGAGTTCTGTTAGCAGTACACTTATCCAGAAGAAATCGGAACAGAATTCAATCTATATCAGAAGAAGTTATCCCGAAATGTTAGCAGTCCGTCGGGACGCGTTTTCGCGTCTGTTACTAACCGTCAGCAGAGTCCTACTGCAACTAGAACTCTTTTCAGATCTTCTATTTAAAGGGGATTCGGTTTTGCATCTTCTTAAGGACTTCAAGCCACGAATTTTACAGAGGATATTCTGTGTGTTTATGAGAGAAAATTCACTTGAGAATTTTCATGGGATTTTTCATATCTTCTTGAGTGTGATCATGCTTTGAGTGCGAAGCAACATCGATTGTGTTTCAGCCTTTGGAGTTCCAGAAGGGAGGTCAACATTTGAAGATCGCCAGAGGTTCTGGCAGCTACTGCGGTAGAAGACAAACGGGTCGTTTGTCTAGGCAAGTAAGAGAGTCGAATTGCAAAGGTTTTGTAATTGATTATTACTTGTAATTGTTCTTCAAATAATAAGATTGACTTTCCTGGGTTTGGCTGCCCCGTAGGGTTTTACCTTTAAAGAGTTCTTTAAAGGGTTTCCCTTCGTAACCAATCGTTGTGTCTTGCAAGTTTGATTATTTATTTTAAAGTATTTAATTCATTTCATAATCTTTATAATTAAGATCTAACTAATTTGTTCAAGGAAATTGGTAGACAATTTCGTGGTTTTACAGGGGTACATTGGGAATTTCAATTGGTATCAGAGCCAGGTTCACTCTTTCGAGTGTGATCCGTGCCCCTGCAATATGTCATCATTGACTGCCCCACCGCCCTTCAATGGTGAAAATTATGCATATTGGAAAGTACGCATGCGAGCCTTTCTCAAATCATTAGATGAGCGAGTGTGGAACGCGGTTGTACAAGGTTGGATCAGACCAGAAACAAATATTGATGATTGGACAAAAGAAGAAATCACCAACTGTAATTGGAATAGCAAGGGGCTGAATGCTATATTCATGGCTGTATCTCCAGAAGAATTTAAGAGAATCTCCATGTGTGAGATTGCTAAAGAGGCATGGGATATCCTGGAGGTTACACATGAAGGAACAAAAATTGTGAAGAACTCAAAATTACAATTGCTAACTTCTAAATTTGAGGAGATTAAAATGCTGGAAGAAGAAAGTTTTGATGATTTTTATTCTAAACTAAATGATATTGTGAATTCCAGGTTCAATCTTGGAGAAAAGGTGGAAGATTCAAGAGTTGTAAGAAAGATTCTAAGGTCTTTACCTGAAAGATTTCGACCCAAAGTTACTGCAATTGAAGAAAGTAAAGATCTGGATGCAATAAAGGTAGAAGAACTGGTGGGTTCTTTGCAAACATATGAATCTTCACTTCCTCAAACAAAAAGAGGTAAGTCCATTGCTTTAAAGACTATAGAAGAAAATTATAAAAATATTTCTGATGAAGAAAGTCTGAATGATGAAGAGATTGCTTTACTTGCTAGAAAATTCAGGAAGTTCATGTTTAATAAAGAAAATGGTAAACAAAAACGAGGAAAAAATGTTTTTGCTAAGAAAAATGAAACTGAAAATTGGAAAAAAGAAAAAACTGAGAAAAAGGATAAAGTTCAGTGTCATGAATGTTCTGGGTATGGTCATATAAGAGTTGAATGTCCAAACTTCAAGAAAAACAAAGGGAAAGCATTGAATGTCACACTTAGTGATAGTTCAGATTCTGAAAATTCATCCTCTGATGATGAAAAATCTTTTATGGCTTTCTCTACTATTGTGAATGATTTTCCTGATATTACACTGACAAAATCTGAAAGTAGTTGTGAATACAGTGATTCAAATGTATCAGTTGTTGAGGCTGATCAAGAACTGAGTTTACAGGAGGCTTACAATGATGTGTGTGAAGAAGTGATCAAATTAAAGAAACTCAACAAAAAGTTGTATAAGAAGTTCACTGATATGGAAAGTGAGAAAAACAACCTGTCTGAAGCTTTAAAAGTCTCTGAGAATAAAATAGTCAGGTTAGAAAATCAAAATACTGCACTAGAAAAGGAATTGAAAAAAGAAGAAAAAACAGCAACACAAAAATTAGAAGAAATGTTGAGTCTTCAAAAAATGAATAGTGACAGAACTGGTCTAGGGTACACGACTTCTAAAGGAAAAGAAAAATCTGCCTCATCATCCGCTGCTACAACCTCCAAAGGTATTGTCTTTGTTAAAGGAAGTCAAGGTAAGAGTTTTCAAAATCATGCTGAACTTAAGCCAGTTTATTCAAAAAATCTGCATGATAAATTTGTCCCTACATGTCATAAGTGTGGAGTAATAGGTCATATAAGACCACATTGTTTTAACATGAATCAAGTGCAGAAATTTGAAGGAAAAAGAAAAGAGAAGAGCCTACAGACTCAAGTTGATGACATAAGTCAACAAATCAGTCTCATAAATCTTAAGCTTGGGGAACTAGCAGATATTTGCCTTCAAAACAAGGAAAAACACAAGTCAATACTCAAGACAAAATGGGTGAGAAAGAAAGATGCAGTATGTCTTGTTGCTCACACAGCGCTGAAATCAAAGGAAGATTGTCTGTGGTACCTGGACAGCGGCTGTTCTAGGCACATGTCTGGAGACAAAAACTTATTTAAAAAAATTGAAACATCTCATGGAGGCACCGTGACATTTGGAGATGGGAGCAAGGCTGTCATAGAAGGGAAAGGGAGTATTGAAATACCAGGATTACCTGTGTTGCATGATGTTTTATTTGTTAATGGTTTGAAAGCTAATTTACTTAGCATTAGTCAGTTTTGTGACAATAATTTTTCTGTGCAGTTTTCAAAAGATGCGTGCAACCTATATGATAAAGGTGGAGAATGGGTCTTAAAAGGTACTAGAACTACAGACAATTGTTATGGAATTTCTCCAAAACCATTGGAGAAATGTCATAGAGTCACACTTGATGAAGCTGAATTATGGCATCAACGCCTTGGGCATATTAATTTTAAAAATTTGTCAAAAATCTCAAAAAGAAAAATTATTGATGGACTGCCCAAGGTAATAAAAGTGAAGAAAATAGTGTGTGGGGCATGCCAAGAAGGAAAGCAAACTAGAGCTCAACACAAGAAGATCTCTCATATTCTTACCTCTCGGCCTCTTGAGCTACTGCATATGGATTTGATGGGTCCAACACAAACTGAGAGTCTTGGAGGAAAGAAATACATCATGGTGATTGTAGATGATTTTTCAAGGTTCACCTGGATAATGCTCTTAAGAGAAAAATCTGAAGCTTTTGATCTTGCCAAAAAGCTGTTCAAGAAACTACAAATAAAGAAGGAAGTTTCTATCTCTAGAATACGTAGTGATCATGGTCGAGAATTTGAGAATACTAATTTTACTTCTTTTTGTGATGAACAGGGAATACACCAAGAATTTTCTGCACCTATCACTCCACAACAAAATGGAGTGGTGGAAAGGAAAAATAGAGCAATCCAGGAAATGGCACGAACAATGTTAAGCAACAAGAAGATGGCTTTATATTTTTGGGGAGAAGCTGTGAATACAGCAAATCATATCTTGAATCGAGTGGTTCTAAGACCCGGCACCAATCAAACACCTTACGGTTTGTGGAAAAATAAAAGGCCTACGGTAAAGTATTTCAGAATTTTTGGTAGCAAGTGTTATATTCTGAAAGACAGAGAAAACAATCATAAATTTGAAAGCAAAAGTGATGAGGGATTGTTTCTTGGCTATTCCTCCAATAGTAAGGCTTATAGAGTTTACAACCTACGTACACAAACTGTTATGGAATCAATTAACGTGGTTGTGGATGACATTTCAGCAGAAACTACCATGAAGGAGCTTGAGAATATGAAGGAACTGGGGCAGACCAGTGAAGAAGACTCACAAGTGCAGAATGAGGAAGATAATATAGAGAAAACACCACAAAATCCACAAATCAAAGAACCTTCTTCAAGAATCACTCAAAATCATCCTAAAGAAAACATTCTCGGTGAGCTAGATGAAGGTATGAGGCTTAGAAGAAGAATACTAAATCAAGTTTCTTTTGTGTGTTATTTGTCACAGGTTGAACCCAAGAAAGTTGAGGAAGCACTAAAGGATGAAAGTTGGGTCAACGCCATGCATGAAGAACTCCATCAATTTACTAGAAATGATGTATGGGAGTTAGTTCCTAAACCAGAAAATTATAACATAATTGGGACTAAGTGGATCTTTAAGAACAAATCCGATGAGCATGGCACTATTATAAGAAATAAAGCAAGGCTGGTTGCACAAGGTTACACACAAGTAGAAGGGATTGATTTTGATGAAACTTTTGCTCCTGTGGCCCGGTTAGAATCTGTTCGCATTCTACTAGCACTTGCCTGTCATCTAGACTTCAAATTATATCAAATGGATGTCAAGAGTGCCTTCCTAAATGGAGTGCTACAAGAAGAGGTATATGTCAACCAACCAAAAGGATTTGTTAACCATCTCTACCTTGAATATGTCTACAGGTTGAAGAAGGCGCTGTATGGGCTGAAACAAGCACCTCGAGCTTGGTATGAAAGGTTAACCGCCTACTTACTTGATCATGATTTTGTTAGAGGACAAGCTGATAGGACCTTATTCATAAGAAGATCAGGTAAACAACTCTTAATTGCTCAAATATATGTTGATGATATTGTTTTTGGAGCAACACTTGAATCTCTTGCTTATAATTTTGCAAATGAAATGAAATCTGAATTTGAGATGAGTATGATTGGTGAGTTAAATTTCTTCTTGGGTATTCAAGTAAAACAATGTAAAGAAGGAATATTTATTTCACAATCTAAATATGCAAGAGATCTTGTTAAAAAGTTTGGAATGGAAGGAAAAAGCAATGCTCGGACTCCCATGAGCACTTCAGTGAAAATCAGCAATGACTCCACAGGTAAAAATATTGATCCCACTCTCTATAGAAGCATGATAGGAAGTCTTTTATATATTACAGCAAGTAGACCTGATATAGCTTTCAGTGTTGGTGTATGTGCTAGATTTCAAGCTAATCCTAAAGAATCCCATCTTACTGCAGTAAAAAGAATCATAAAATACCTTAATGCCACTGTTGATTATGGGATATGGTACTCAAAAGACACTAATCTTACACTTGTTGGCTATTCGGATGCTGATTGGGCTGGGAATGCTGATGATAGGAAGAGTACTACGGGTGGATGTTTTTATATAGGTGAAAATCTTGTAGCTTGGATGAGTAAAAAGCAAAACTCTATTTCTTTATCTACTGCTGAAGCTGAATACATAGCTGCAGGGAGTTGTTGTACTCAGCTATTATGGATGAAAAAAATGCTTGATGATTATGGTTTTTCTCAAGGCACTATGACTATATATTGTGATAATTCAAGTGCTATAAGTATTTCCAAAAATCCTGTCCAGCATTCTCGGACCAAGCACATTGATATTCGACATCATTTTATAAGGGACTTGGTTGAGTCTAAAATTATATCCATGGAACATGTGCCTACGAACATCAACTGGCTGACCTGTTTACTAAACCTTTGGATGGACTTAGATTTGAGTTTTTACGAAAAGCCATTGGTATATGTGATCCCAAGTGAGAGTTTCCTATCCTACTAGTTTAGGATCTTTTCTTCCCGTTTTTTTTTTCTTTCTTTAAAAGCATAAATGTTTCAGTTTTTTTTCTGTTTAAAAAAAAAAAAAAAAAAAATCTTATAAAAAACTGGGTTATGTATTTTCTTTAAGGTACATGTTTATTACATCACAGGTTGAGCATGTATGGAATTGCTTTAAAAAAAAATTTCTGATCTTATGTGTTACTCCTCTTTGTGCAGCTCTCTTTAAGTGTACTAACCCTATAGGTCTTTTTGGCAAAGTTCATCTTTATGCACTGTGAGGAACCTATATGTAAGCATTTTTTTTTTAAAAAGGATGCTCATCAAGAGGGAGTTTATGCCTTGAATTGACTAATACTAGTTGAACCTAGTACTTCTTTAAAGAGCTCTCTTCTTGCCAAACACAAAGAGTGATCCATATAGAAACAGTCGGTGTTTATTCATTGCGGAAAAAGACAAACACCCTACACGGATCTATCACCTTGAGTTCTTACAGAAAAAATCGTTGCTCCAATCATTGTGGAAAAAGATGAGCAACCAACATGAACAAAGGTGGTGTACAAACTAGTGTTTGGAGGAGATGCATATGTATCTAGGCCCTAGCATAAAGTTTGACTTTTAAGGTCAAGAAACAAACTCTAGTGAGCATCTTTATAAAAAAAAAATATATATTACCTTTCTTTGAACAAAGGTATCAAAAATATAACACAAAAGAGAGCAATAAAAAAAAAAGGGGGGGAAAGCTCATAACATGCTATGATATAAGTATACTCACTCACACACTCACTTGAACTTTGGCATTACTGATTCTATGAGGAGTGAACATCCACAAAGAGACTGTTACAAACATGAGTGGGCTAAGGATTATTGAATTTGTTTTTGGTATATTCTGACTTGATCAAACTAAGATGATTTTAGGCATGTCCTTTTTAAAACCAAAACAAAAAAAAAAAAACCAAATCTTTTTCTAAAAAAAAAAAAAAAAAAAAATTTATAGTTTGTTTTTTCATTGCTTTGTTCTGTTTTTTTAAAATAAAATTAAAAAAAAAAAAAAAAAAAAAAAAAAGGAGGAGGATTCCCAGTGTGTTGCATATATGTATCGGGTCTTTTATGCCTAAGTGTAGAAGTCCTAATAGGACTCTTTGGTCCAGCACGTGCACGGGGAGGGTCTTCTTTTAAAACACTTAAGCATATCTCTTGGCCTTTGTTTCCTACACTCAGCCCGATTCTCATAAGCCTCCACTTACCCATTTTCACGGCAGCTTGCTTCCTTCCCCCTAATCCTCCATACACGGTGCTCTTTCCACTCTCATTTCTCCATCCTTCCATCTTCAAGGTAAGTATTTTCGGATCCTCTGTTTTTTTTCTATTCTTTTCATCTCTCAAGGTTCGGTTTTTGTTGATATCTACAGTTTCTGAGAAGGGTTTTATTTCTTTTTATCTTGATTGTTGGATTGAGCTACACTACTCGGAATTAGGTTGTGTGTATTAATTCTTCTCATTCTATGCATGTATTGAGGACAAATCTCTATTACACACGGATTCTCTGTTTTTTTTTCCCACGGGTGCACACCAAGTGTTTGTGTTTTTTCCTGACTCACCTCTCTTTTGTCTTGGGCACTTGTTCGGATGGCTCTTTCTTATCTATACATAGTAAGGTCTTATGCACATATTGTGTTTGGGTTGTTCTCAACATTCAAGCTTATATAAAAAAAAAAAAAAAAAAAAAAAAAAACCCAACCCACTCTTTAATATCATATTTTTGTTTTATCTATTCTTATCCTCTATAAGGTTTGAGAATTATCTTTCTAAACTTGATTCTTGTACTAATTCAGATGAGATTCAAAGAACGGGCAAAACGCAAAAAGTTCACTACTCCGGTGCCATCCGAGCACTCTTCAAGTGAGGATATCCCGTCACTTGAACCCATGCAATTAGGCGACACCTCTGCCCCTCCTCCATCTCCATCACCATCGGTGCCTGTGCCCACAGAAGCACCTACTGATCGCTTCACCTCCATTGAAGCCGAAAATGCATATAGAAATACCTTTTCCAAGAGACCCGTCTTGGGTGAGCGGGAGGTAAGCATCCATGACTTTCCTTCGGATGACTTCCAAATTATCCGCCAAATATTCATTGAAAGAGGTTGGGAGAAGCTCACTCATGCCCTTCCTACACCTTGTGTTGAGGTGGTCCGGGAATTTTATTCCAATATAGCCCACTTCAATTTAGATGATCATAGCATCATCTCTACTGTTCGCGGGATTCAGATTGAGGTATCTCCGGCTATTCTCCGCAATCTATTTACTCTTCCTGAGGTGGAATCCCCTCTATATCCATATAAGGGCATGAGAGCCCCAACCAAGGCTGCCATGCGCAATCTCTTTGTTGGTCTCACTGGCCCCAAATGGACTGCCAAGACACACAGACTGCCTCTTCACAATATGCTTCCTCAGTATCGGCTTCTGGCCAAAATAGTCTTGACCAATCTCTGGCCCATTAGTCGTCACACTGAAATTTCTCTAGAAAGAGCTTATTTTATGTATGCTCTTGCTACTGGTGTGTCTATTGATTTTCCACGACATGTCATTGATATTATTCATCGTTCACATGTGGAAAAAGAGTTAAATCTCCCCTTTTGAAGTTTAATTACTCAATTGGCCATGATTGCAAACGTGCCACTTCGAGCAAATGAACCCACTATGAAGCTGCCAGGGCCTATTTCTGCCTTAACCGTGGTTAAATCAGCAGCTGTCATCACCAAGAAGCGCTCCCTCAATACTGAGTCAGCATCCTCTCCACCTGAACCATCCATCCCCACCTCACAACTTCTTGAGCAACTCACCTTGTTATCTCAGAAGATGGATAGCTTCACAGCCAAGTGGGAGGCCAGTCAGTCCAAGTTGGAGCAACAATTGGCTGCAGTACGCTCTGATTGTGTACAAGCAAATGATCGACTAGTTCAACTGTCCTTGGATGTCCAACACATTATGGCAAGCGTAGCAGATTCTGACGAGGAAGTATAAGACCTCCATGGCTGATTGTTGACAAAAAGGGGGAGAAAAGTTTGAGGGGGAGCAGCAGCATCTAGTTTGAGGGGGAGCAGCAGCATCTAAGGGGGAGTACATTTGAAAAACTTATCATGTTATTTGTTTTTGGGACTGTAATGCAGATACAATTGGGCATGTATTTTGATTAAGCTAACTGACCATTCTGGTTCTATTAAATCACAACTCTTTATAATATTCTATATTTTTTTGGTGATTTGATAGTTGACATATTTTCAGGAAATCTACATTCATCAAACTGGTTTCGTCATCAATCCGCCAAAGGGGGAGATTGTAAAGGCAAAAAAGTTGGCTAGGATTAGATGAGTGAATGATAAGGCTTATCTTATCATATTATTTATTATTGTTGGATGAATGTAAAAATAATTATTGATTTATGTCTAAACAATGTTGAGTCTATCTAGAAATATTAGGAGTTGTTTAGATAAGTTCTTGAAGTCAAAATCGAGTTCTGTTAGCAGTACACTTATCCAGAAGAAATCGGAACAGAATTCAATCTATATCAGAAGAAGTTATCCCGAAATGTTAGCAGTCCGTCGGGACGCGTTTTCGCGTCTGTTGCTAACCGTCAGCAGAATCCTACTGCAACTAGAACTCTTTTCAGATCTTCTATTTAAAGGGGATTCGGTTTTGCATCTTCTTAAGGACTTCAAGCCACGAATTTTACAGAGGATATTCTGTGTGTTTATGAGAGAAAATTCACTTGAGAATTTTCATGGGATTTTTCATATCTTCTTGAGTGTGATCATGCTTTGAGTGCGAAGCAACATCGATTGTGTTTCAGCCTTTGGAGTTCCAGAAGGGAGGTCAACATTTGAAGATCGCCAGAGGTTCTGGCAGTTACTGCGGTAGAAGACAAACGGGTCGTTTGTCTAGGCAAGTAAGAGAGTCGAATTGCAAAGGTTTTGTAATTGATTATTACTTGTAATTGTTCTTCAAATAATAAGATTGACTTTCCTGGGTTTGGCTGCCCCGTAGGGTTTTACCTTTAAAGAGTTCTTTAAAGGGTTTCCCTTCGTAACCAATCGTTGTGTCTTGCAAGTTTGATTATTTATTTTAAAGTATTTAATTCATTTCATAATCTTTATAATTAAGATCTAACTAATTTGTTCAAGGAAATTGGTAGACAATTTCGTGGTTTTACAGGGGTACATTGGGAATTTCAATATGAATTTGGCATATTACCCTGCTGATCTTTCTAATCCCTAGGCAACACTTTCTTGCTATTAACTATTTTTTTTAGGGCTTGATTGGGTAACAAGATATTTGCAGATATTTCATTCGCAAACATCACTCAAATACAAAACACTTTTCAATTTTAAATCTTCAACATTTTTATCTAATAATTACATAATCATTAGTAGAGCAGAGGTCCTGAGTTTGAATCCTAACTCTATACTCTACCCCATTTAATTAAACATTCCACGTCTTCGACCCACTCATTGAGAGATTGCTTGGTCCACATGATGGAGAATGTTAAAAATATAATACAAATAATTAAATCTACATCTTCCCTAAAATTCTTGGGACAAGTTGTAATTTCACAAATATAAAAACTGATTTCCCATTGTACTAGGGAGTTTCTTTGCTTGACTTGAAAACTTCACACAAAGAAAAAGCCTCCTTGTTTTGAAACTAGACACTAAGCAAGTACAAACCTTGTGTTTGACCTTGTGTTTGCTTTTCAATCCACATGATAGTTTATGTTTCAAGTTACAAGCTCATTTAGCCATACTGATCTTAGTTATCATTTAATACTTTTTTAAATACTTTGAAATCTCTCTACCTTGATTCCATGTAGTAGCTGAAATTAGCTGGAGCAGCATGACCTACACATTTGAAGTACAAGTCCCCAAGCCTTCTCATTGGCTTTGCTAAAATCCAACCTTAATCAAATTTAGCTAACAAGAATTTAAAACATCCCATGTCGAATTAGATATATCTATATAAATTTAGACATCAACTCACCAAACATGTAGATGTTCAGTAACCTAACCACACACTATAATATTTATTTCTCGCTCCCCTCAATTTAGTGAGAAATCCTCCCATTCTCACTGTATTCACTATTCTCTCCCATTCTCTTCACTGAACGTTGCCTCACTCCCGTAACTCTCCCCATTCTCTCGAGCACTCTCGTAACTCTCTCTCACTACCAAAACCCAACGACTAAGCCTTGTGAGAGAGATAGAGAAACTCCCACTCTCTCAAAACCTGCCACCAGTCTTACTCTCGAAATCCCTCTCTCCTTCCTCTCGCTCACTCTCGAAATCCCTCTCTCCATTTTTATTCTCACTCTCGAAACCCCTACTGATTGACATTCACCACACCCTCTCCATGACTGAGCCCCTCCTTCTCAACGACAGCCACAAAACGCTCGACAACAGCTTGATTGTTAATTTATGTGGTTTATCTCTTCTGATAATTCTCTCATAATTTCTAGCCGTCGTTTGCTCTTATTATTGTGATTTGTAAAATTTCTCTCAAGCATGGTTATTGTTGTGATTTGGAAAATTTTCTTGATTATTTTCTTACTATTGAGTATGGTTATTGTTGACTTTTTGTTTGAAAAAATAGTAAGAGGGGAAGAAATTTTTTCTAACTTTATCTACTCCTAATTTCCCATGTATAATTGTGTGTACTAAATAAGGATGTTTGAATGTGTCTGAAAATAACTTCATCACTTCCTCAGGTCACTAAATACAAATCATTATAAATACACTTTTTTTTTTTTGTATAAATCAAGTCACCTCTTCACAAAAACAGCAACATATAGTTCACTATTTTCCCACCAATGCCCTAACACAAATCATGTCATCTATGGAGAATAATTTTGTGAAGAGGTAATATATGCCTTGCCCAGAAGAAATGTTTGTGCTGGACCTGTATGCTGAGCTGTATGAAGATTCAGAATAAAATTATTGAACAGTTCTTGTTATCCCATTGTGTTAACAACAAGTAGGGGGGCATTCAAGCTAGACATGGCGGATGATTATCAGCTTTATAAGACTTGCGCTACCCCTTAAAGGATATGCCAATGCTCTCTACTTCATTCACAAAATATGAGCTTCAATTTTACAAAAATTAATATTACTCTTTAGTCTTTGACATGTTGTTACTTAATAATTTGTGTAATTATTATGACTACAGAAATACCATGCTCATGAATGGTATCAATTTGTTACACACATGAAATTAGCCCTTTTGCTAAACCAAAAGACTGAAGTACAAAAAAAATATGGGAATTTTGGCTGGGGGGATCACAAACAAGCTCAAATGGGTTATGGAAATTTGTTTTCAATTTTGGAAAGGAATATTGAAAGATTTTGATCCAAGTTCAGCACCAACTGTCTTAAGTAGAGAAAAGAACCCTTCAAATAATAACAATTCTGAGTCAAGTAAAACTAAACCAGGACATATCATGCCTTACATTACTAGTATTAGAAGGGATTAAAGCATGCTAAACAAAGAAACATCAGCTGCTATAATGTCTTTTTCAGTATCATTTGGTGATATAGACAGCTGCTATCCACCCATGTTTAACACTGTCCTCTTCCTTTCAAATCTTTATCCAGTATAAGACACAACCTTATCACATTAAACAAATTGAACACATAAAGCTGATCAAAGGAAGATCAAACCAGAGACAACTCTTTAAAATCACAGGTGTTATCAATAAACTTGCCTCTTCACAACCAAGAAGTGAAAACTGTTTCAGCCATTTGTGAATTAGTTGATCTGGTCTCTTTTTAAAATCAGAGGACTCTTTCCTTTTAATTATTGTGAAAACATACATATCTAGACTAAAGCCCTCTACTTTGACAAAAAATCATTAGGCTTTATATGAGGTGATTTCTAAACACCACTATGTTGCTACTGTAATGTCTTTACTACACTTAGCAACATGCCTGAAAAACTATTGATTTGACCAATAGGCCAACAATGACAACTTTAAGAAAATGTTTTTCACTATGTTCTTCTAATTAATCCTTATATGCAGTATGAATTTTTTTAGCTCAATATCTATCAAAGTTCCTACCATATATGAAGAATTAGTCGTTAGAGTTAACATTCAGATTTAATTCCAAATATATGCCTCTTGAAAAAAAAAACATATTTTTATGAACAAGATATATCACACAGAAAAACCATCAACCAAATATGTCTTTGCTTCCTAAATAGCTAGAATACGATTGTGGGGTTAAAAAAAGGATTTACCTTTTCTTGCCTCTGTTGGTTAGTTCGGCAACCAAATGGTGAACTGTGTGGTGATAGCAAGGCAAGAAGCAGACACTGCCCCGTGAGTACTTATCCTTTGGTATGCAGACTATAAACCTTCTTCTCTTTGCTTACTTCTTTATCCTACTAGAAACCAGAGCACTGCCTTACATTCTGGCCTTTGGTACCCGCAAAGGCCTGATGTAAAGTTTCTGTCACTTCAAGCTCAAAGACTGGCGCCAGGTCACCTACTCTCCACCTTTTAAAATCCTACCTCAACCCAAATAATACTTTCCAGCATATTTGTCTGTCTGGCGCATTTATCCATGATTTGTTTTTTTTTATTTTTTGTGTTATATTTCAGGCATCAAAGGTCTTCTAGTTTAATATATTAAAATGCATCTAGTTTAGTATTTCTTTTGTTTTAATAATGAAGCAGCTGGGAAAGTATGGTACACGTGTAAGTATTGAGCTGAAAGCAACATCCTGGGCTGGTACAAAAAGTCTAGTATATTAAAATGTATCTACTTTAATATTTCTTTTGTTTTAATAATTAAGTAGATGGCAAAATATGGTACACAAGTAAGTATTGGGCTGAAAGCAACATGCTATGAAAAAACTGACAGGGGTGGTACAAAAAGTCTTGTATATTAAAATGTATCTAATTTACTAATGAAGCAGTTGGGAAAGTTTGGTACACCTGTATGTATTGGGCTGAAATCAACATGCTATGAAATTCTAAAAGGGCTGGTACAAAAAGTCTTATATATTAAAATGTATCTAGTTTAGAATTTCTTTTATTTTAATAATGAAGCAGCTGGGAAAGTATGGTACACGTGTAAGTATTGGGCTGAAAGCAACATGCTGTGAACTTCTAAATGGGCTGGTACAAAAAATCTGGTATATTAAAATCATGTATCCAGTTTAGTATTTCTTTTATTTTAATAATCAAGCAGCTGGGAATGTACGGTACACGTGTAAGTATTGGGCTGAAAGCAACCTGCTATGAAAAAACTAAATATCATGTTTTAACCTGCATCTTGAGATAAATTCGTGGAATTTGGCCAACATGTAGCTATGTGTCCAAAAAATTTGGACAGCACTGATAAAATAAAATAAAAATTTTGTGACCTAATTAATGATAATTTTGGCATGCCTGTTTCTAAGACACTTCAATTCTAATATGTTAAAATATACCATTATCAATGGAGAGAACTATGCGACATATATGAATCCTTATGATATGCTTGTTTACTCATTCCGTACATTACATTCTTCATCGTTTAAAGGAACACAAGAGTCAATTTTTTTGATAAAGAAAGAATTGCTACTATTTTTACCGTATATTATTTACTGAATTTTTATTTAATTGATAAACACAAGGTACATATGTCTGCAAAAAAACCCTTTTGATTTTATTATGTAGAGTATATACATAATAATGGTTTGGTCTATCTGAAAGATACCTTGGGGAGATTCAACTTGGACCCAAGAGTTATATGGACTATGGAATTGACGAATGGGATAAGTATCTATAAAAATTGTTATGTCAGCAATATTGACATTTGAACTGACTTTTTGAGTCCTTAACTATCATAATGGCACCTGTTGTTGGGCGTTATAAACAACATCATGTGTGAAAGAATACCAGCAACACTGCCACTGCTTCGGAAGTGAAGGTAATTTAGACACAAGTTATTCACATAAATGTCAATAGTTTATCCATTGCGGCCTCTTACCAGTATTGGTTTATACATTTTTTAACATTTTCCTTCCATGCCCATTTGATTTAATTTATCAATGCAAATTATATTAAAATAGAGTTATTGGTATATGCCTTTTTTTAACATGTCCATTTCATGTAGGCAATTAGCTTCATTTAATAGTCCAAAATATTCTATAATTGTAAGTGTTGGTTTATGCCTTTTTTTAACTTGTCCATTTCATGCCCTTTTAGCTCAATTTATCAGTCCAATTAAGTTCTATAATTACCTGCATTGGTTTATGCCTATTTTTAACATGTCCCTTTCATGCCCTTTTAGCTCAATTTATTAGTGCAAAACCATTCTAAAATCCCTATGAAAGCTGGGACTTATCCTTTTAGCCAAATGTTACACACTTCCAATTCTTTATTTGGTCTAAGCATGTACATTTCTAGATTTATATTCCACTCCGCCTTACACTTGGTTTCTACTTTGACAATGGTGGTAAATAGTTTCCACCATTGTCTTACAACAGACCTGGACTTTATTCCTAAATAGCATAGGCATCAAACATCTCATAGATTATGTACAACAGATGGAACGTTTACCACCATCACTTTAATACTTGGACTTAACATGGTCAACACTTTCCATAGCGAAAGCCTTATCCATGAATGTGTTATAAGATTTAATACTATAGAACCATAGTTAGAATTTCTTAATTCCCATTGATTGGCTACATCTCTCTTACTTACAGATGCATTAAGGTCATCATTTTTTCTTAATGCAACAATAAGATAGGTTTTACGTGACTGACACCATTCTTGTGCGTTGAACATGCTTCCTGTACATCTTATGTTTTCCATACATGTTATATCCATTACATATATAAATCTGGTTTGGTAACTGCAATGACATTGGGTCTGAAAACCTTTGGTAAGGTGAGTTTGATGGTTTCTTGGCAAGGATATAGAAAAAACTAGCGGGATGGAAAAATAAGATTTTATCTTTTGGGGGGAAGATCATTCTTATGAGACATGTGTTAAACAACATGCCAATTCATATGTTATCGGTGTTGAAAATGCCCAAGGCTATGTTTGTAATGATTAAAAGAATTTTTTTGGACTTCCTTTGGGGGTCTTCAATGGAGGTTAGGAAGCGCAAATGGGTTTCTTGGAGCCTGATTTGTAAGCCAATGGAGGGTGGCCTTAGTGTTTGAGACTTGATGGAGGTGTAGGATTCCCTATTTATGAAATTCGGCTGGAAGTTACTTACGGGGAATCTATGTGGTATGAATTTTCCTACGAAAATATCTTTGGCAGGAGCATATTTACAAGGCGATTAAGAAGAATAAAGGCTCACGATTTTGGAAGGGTATAACTTCGGTAATGCCGAAAATTTTCCAGAATTTTTGGATGGATAATTAGATAGGGTGTGGCCCGTTGTAGGTAGTAATACTCCGTCGGTTGCTAAAGTGGTAGATGATAAGGGTCTGGAAATTGAAGTTATCCGAGATCTAGTTCTGTCTGAAGTTCTGCAGCAAATTCTGCTCCTGGTGTGTGGCTGAAAAATAGGCCTGATGTGCTGATTCGGAAGCATTCTTTGGAGGATAACTTCACTGTAAAATCAGCTTGGGAAATCTCTAAGAAATGTGGACAACCGTGTGATTGGAGAAAGTGGTTGTGGCAAGCAAATATACCAAAAAGAATGTCTTTTCTTTGCTGGAGGGCAAAAAGAGGTGCAGTTCTGACTGATGATGTGATCCAGCGCCTGGCCATTCCACTAGCCTCTAAATGTCATTACTGCTAAATGCCTAATGTGGAAACATTGCATCATATTTTGTGTGAGGGGCTGAGTGCTCAAGCGGTTTGGATATATTTTGCAAATATATGTCAAATAAGACTACCGCAAATCAGAAATTGGAAATGTATGATGGTTTTTTGGTGGCAGCAAGCAACGAAACAAACTCAAGTAGGGTGGATACGTGGAGCTCTTCCCATTTTAATTTCTTCATCTTTATGGAAGGCTCGATGTTCGGCGAGAATGAAAGGTACTTCTTTTCAGGTAGAGGATACGATTCGATATGTGAAATCTCTTCTCAAAGATGTTTCTTGTAATTTGCAAAAATTCCAGAAAATGAAGACGAATGATAATTTGGTTATGGAGAACCTGAGTATACCAATTGTGCCTATTATTAAGAAACGAGCGGCTTAAGTCAAGTGGGAGATGCCAGCAAGGGGAAATGTAAAACTGAACGTTGATTGTGGTGCTTGTTCCAACCCTGGAGAGGCAGGGGATGGGGGTGTAATCCGAGACTCCAACGGCAAGTGTATAGCTGGTTTTGGGCATCACTACAGGACTGCAACTAACACGGTTGCCAAATGTCATGCTTTATTAGATGGGCTTCGGCTTTGCAAATAATTAAGATTTCAAAATGTACTAGTAGGATCGGACTCTTCGGTGGTCATGAATTGGCTCGCTTTCAAAATTTGTCGACTTTGGTTTCTTTGGGATTTTTGGGAGGAGATAAGGGAGATTGCCATTGAGATCAATGCATGTTTTGGACACATTTTTCCAGAAGAAAATATGGCGGCGAATTTTTTGGCGAAGGAAGGGACACATGGTGTTAACACAGATTTTGCACAGTTGAAAGGTTTGATTCATATGGATTGGTTGGGGATGGCTTTTATTAGAGAGAAATGAGTTTGTTTTTGAGGGATTTTGTGTAACCACGATGTTCCTGCGCCATGTGTGAGGGGTTTTCTAATAAAATTGGGGTAGGGGCCTCTCGTGGACAGGGGGCCCTAACTTTATCTTTAAAAAAAGGTGAGTTTTAAATTGAGAGCACCGATCCACTTGAATTGTGAGGATTTGTAATTAACTTTACCAACTCCTCTCTTGATCACAAACAACAACTTTATGTAGGCTTATGGTAAATATTTATATGAAATATTCGATTTCATTGAGTAAGATGTGACAAAAAATTCTTTAGAGTAAAGATCAAACCATTTGTGAATTATTGAAATTGGATTCATGTAAGAATATGATAGAAATGGACAGTTTAGAAGGGAGTGACTACTCATGAGTTCAAGCACCATTTGATATCATCAAAAAGACCATTGAAGTTTGCCAATTCTTCCATGTGTATTTTAGACCCAACACAATATTACAATAAAACATTTTAAGTGTGTCTAATTAAAGTAATTTTTCTGGTGCTTTGAAGTTGTTAATTAAGTGAATGACCTCACTTGGGTAGGACTGTTCGATGTGGTCCATTTGTAGCTCCCATAAATCATTTAAACTATGGATTACGCTTTGGAAGATATAGGTTCCCAGGCAACAAGATGATGCCTTTGCTTAAAGGGCTTGTAAGGAGGGGCTACCCGCACTCAGCAATCTTAAGAAGAGAAACTACTTGAAGTGGAGGAGAAATGTTGTTTTTCCAATTCAAGGCAAGAAAATATTTTACATGCATTATTTTTCTGCCCAAAAAAATGTTGTACACAAAACATACTTGGAGCTACAAAAAGTGTCATCAGTAATGGCAAAGAAAATATGATGTTGGACGCCACCGCTAGTGGGCTTCTTAAAGCTGATGTAGATGGAGATAAGAGGTAGATGATCCGGCATCTATTGAACTTTTGGATTTATTAAGAGGATTACAGCTTAGTGTCCACTTTGGTATCACATATTGTTCTTGAAAGTGATTGTTTGGTGATGGTTAAAGCATTTAAATAAGATCAATCATATGCAATTGGCAGTGAAGCTAGAGTCACTAAAGTTCAAGTGTAGCAAGGAACTTCATAGGCATGTTATATTCCTTTCAAATAACTGTAAACATTTAGAATATGAAAATGAACTAATCCATGGAGAACTAATTTTCATCATTGCAAGTCAAAGTAAAGAAAGCATACAGAATGGACCACTGCTTCATCTGTCTTATGCCTTCACACGGGCTTCCTTGAAGTGTGGATATGATGTGGAACAATGAGTCAAGTCACAGGCTATCTGCAAACGAAGGAAATTAAAACCAAGTTAGGCACCAATATTAATCCTCACTAAATATATACCCTCATGATGGTACATAGATAGTACTATAACAAAATAAGAAAAATCATATGTGTCAAAAATCCTCATGAATCTATTTGCATGTATGGTGAAAGAATTTAATTCCCTAAATAGCTATGTATAAGTGATTAACATTATATATAATTAGAGAAACCATTACCAAGAAAATTGGATAAGATAAACCATCATCGGAAAATGTATCATAACGAATTTGAGGTTTTCAATCAGTACCATCGCAATCCATAGCCTCAATGTTCTCCATCCAATTACCATCATTAATGTTTTCATCATCACTGAATGCTTCATCGTCACTTTCTTTGGAAAATTGCTCTCGTGAGATGGTTGATGGATCAACCGGCAAGTGGTCTTCATCTACTTGGGTCAGTGGATTGAGCGTCTCTGGGATAGTTTCATTAATAGAACCATAATGGGTATTGTGATACCCCGTTTTTACGTGTATTTTCACTGAAGGGTTGTTTTTAATTTGAATAATATATTGGTTTATTTATTTTAAATTAATGTGTTTTAATTGGTTTTTAATTTATTTGAGGTGGTGTTTAATTTATTTTAGTCGTTTTACGGTTTTTAAAATCGTTTTCGGCGGATCTGTTTTTAGTTTCCGGAGTGAGGATTGGACCTCATTTATTTTCTTTTCTCTTTTCCTTTTTCCCTTTTCCTTTTTCTTTTTCTTCTTTTCTTCTTTTCTTCTTTTTTTTCTTCCTCTTTCCTTCCCGGTTTCTCTCTCCCCGCGCAGCACTCCTCTCTTTTCTCCTTCCCGTCGCCTCCACTTTGACCGGCCATTTCTCCGCCGTCCGGCCACCGTTTAGTGCACCGCCACCACCATTCTCTTCCCCTTCCACCAGAGATCACCCCCACCAATTTTCAGAGCCATCGGACCAGCCGTTAGCCTTCGAGAGCCGCCGGAAGTCGCTGCACCTGCTCTGTTTTTGCCCCTGTCGCCGGTTGCTTTCGCAGCCCAGAACCGCCGCTCTCCGGTGGCGTGGCCGACACCACCCACCCAGTTTTCTTCCCCTCTCACCGATGAACATCCCCACCAAGTTTCACCTCCATCCGAGCCACCGTTAGCCGCCACGAGCTCCTCCAAGCCATACGGTTTTTCACCGTTTCCGGCGCCGTCGCACCACCTCCGGCCACCATCTTTTCACAGCTTCTTCCCCTACCTCTTGCCGACCTAAACCACCCATTTCCGGCCTCGATCCGTTGCCGGAGCAGCTCCCACGAGCTCAACTCCGTTCAGCCCCTTTTTGGCCTTCGACCGCCATTTCCACCACCACCCACGGCCAAAACTCATTTCCCTTAGCTTCATAAATATCTCAAGGCCATTCCCTATCAATCCCGAGCCTTGGTTTGTCCCCGTTCAAAAATGGGTAATTTATTACCCACGACAACAGTGTAAATTACACTGTTACGTTGCTTTTTCTCCGCCGTTTGCAACGCCGGGTGTTTTCTAAAATTACCGTATAACGCTGTAAGTATTTTCCAAATCCTACTTTCAGATTTAAATATATTTTTCTCATTCAATAATTATTTATCTGTTGGTTGGCTGATTCCGGACTGAGTCCGAGGAGTTCGGGGGTCGGATGGATGGAGGATGGAGTTGCCTGTTTATTTGATTTATGTTGTTGGATTATTTTTATGCATTGTTATGGCATTGCATGGTGCATGCACGTGTGTTTGTGAAATAGTGTGAAAAGCCTGTGTATTGGCGTAAGTGGTCTTACGGGTGCGTGTGTATCACGACCCCAAGCCGGGATGGGGTATTATCCCGGTGGAGCTCCTCTGGTCACTCGGGAGCGGAATAAACTGAGTGATGTCCCCTGCGTTGTCGCTAGACGACGGGAGCGGGGGCTAGGGGTTGCTTGGCTACGAACGCACCGGGCGCGGAACCGGGCATCGCTCTACGCACCGACTCCGTGACCCTTCGCTGGTGAGGGCTAGAGGATGCTTGGCTACGAACACGCGGGGCGCGGAACTGGGCATCGCTCGTTAGGTGTCACATGCGTGGTGGTACTCTGCGGTGTGGCACTAGAGCCAGGGTGTGCGGATGACCCCTAGGGGAGGTCATGGTGCATACGGATAAAATGGATTCTGGTTTGAGTCGGATAAAGGCCAAATGTGACTTTTGGCGTGTTTTTCGGAAAGGATGTGTTTTTGGGCCAAATGGAGTTTTTTGGCATGTGTGGAAAATTATGTTTTATGGGCTTTGTGCATTGGGCATGTTTCATGCATATTGTTTGAGTTCTATGTGTTTTTATCTAGTAGTGTTTGGGTTTTACTTACCTGCGGTGCCATTTTTGGTTCCGTAGCTTTTGGTGCTGAGTTGGAGGACGAAGAGGAGGAGGCTGAGCCCGAGGATGCGGCTCCGCCGGGTTGCTGATGCTATGCTTTATATTTGGTTTAAAACTGTATTTGTGTTTTGTAATATTTTATTTATGTATGTCTTAAACAGCTTGTATTATATTGAGAAAAAATTCTGGTACTTAGTTATGACTTTCGTTATCCGCTGCGTGTTCTTTCGTGCACATTTGTTGCTTTTGCACACACTTGGCACCCGTCGATAGGATGGTGACCCGGGTTGTCACCATCCAGACGTCTCGATTTCCCCGTGTTCGGGCGTGGGGATTTGGGGGCGTCACAGGTATCATCAGTGTCACTCTCGTCTTCTGTTTCAAGAGTGTCGGCCTCATCATCATCATCATCATCATGCAAGTCTGAGGTCTTTTGATGAATATTGTAAACATTCATATTTGTTATCTTATATACCGCGTGCCAACTTCCCCCCAAAGTCGGGTCCTTGATGTAAAACACTTGCAACGCTTGGCATGCAAGGGTGAAAGGCTCATCTTTATACCATTGCCTAGAAGTATTGACACTCGTGAAGTGATCCCCAACATGTATCCCCCTTCTCATGTCGCCAATATGCCACCAATCACATTTAAACAAGAAACACTTATGCCAACCCATATAGTGTAATTCTATGATGTCTTGCAACACACCGTATAAATCAACAGGCAATACTTGATGGTCACCATGAACCACAAACCCACTGTTTTGGGTGTGGCAACTCCCTTCGAGCTCCTTCATGTGAAACCGAATTTCATTCATTATATAGCCAGCATATGATGCGACCAATGGATCTGGACCACATGCTAATGCAAATATGTCATCAGTCACCTTGGGGGGAGTCATTGCATGCAACTCTGCAATCTAAAATGGATATTTGACATAGGATAACAGTATTATAGAAAGTCGAAGTTACTATAAAGGGATATGTTTGTATATGAAAAAGAGAATTCTTACGCATGTTTTGAACCACGTGGGGAATTGACTTTGGTCCCTATGCTCGAAGTTACTTGGGTCCTTTTCTTTCATCTTATTAGAGTGGTCATTGCAAAAAATTAAATGCATTAATAACGTATCCACTTACAAATACATAAAATAGAATGCTGAAGTGGAGAACGAGGGTGCACTTACTCTATATAGTCCTCAATCTTTGCGCAATTATTAAGGACGTACCATGCGGCCATTCTTGCTTCCCCTAGCAGGTGCACCTTTTGGAAAAGAACCGATAAACTTGGCTCTAGGGAGCTCAGCCCAACTATGTCACTGTTTCGTTCCTCTCGGTTATGTCTAGTCTCAATATCATTAAGGTACAAAATATCAGGTAGTAAACATGCAAATATGCCTCAGTAATTGAGCCTTTTGGATGGGCTCTATTGCGGACATACCGCTTCAACTTTCACATGTACCTCTCACAAGGTTAAATCCACCTGTATTGAATAGGTCCTACTAGTAAAGCCTCATCTGGCAAATGAATAGCGAGGTGCACCATGATATCGAAAAATGCAGGTGGGAATATCATTTCTAGTTTACATAGAATGATGGGAATATTAACTTGAATCCGTCCAACACTGTTATGTCTAATGTTCGTGAACATAATTCTTTGAAAAATGAGCACAACTCTATTAAAGATCAACGCACATTGGGTTGTAAGTACCCACCAATAACAACCGGCAACAAATATTGCATGAAGATATGACAATCATGACTTTTCATTCCCAAGATTTTTCCTTCACTAACATTGACACACTGAGCAATATTTGAGGCAAAGCCATCGGGAAATTTAACTTCTGACAAATGTGCACAAAAACTCCTTCACTCATCTACATTTAACATGCAACAAGCAAGACTCATAGAAGTATGATTACCATCATGCTATAAATGTAATTCTTTCCTTAGTCTAAGATCTTCCAAATCCCTGTGCGCATTAGTGGTGTCCTTACTTTTGCCTTCAGTATTCATCAAGGTTCCCAAAACGTTATCACAAATATTTTTCTCAATATGCATTACATCTAAGTTATGTTGCAATCCCAAGTCTAACCAGTAAGGAAGCTCAAAAAAGATACTTTTTTTTGGCCAATTAAGTTCATTGGGCGTATGTTTCCTCTTCTTTGATGATTTACCAAACTGCACATTTGAGACCTCTTGTAATTGATCCATTAAAGGCTGTCCCGCTATCATTTTAGGTTGGAGACGGTGTTCCTTATTACCATTAAAAGCTTACTTTTTCCTTCTCCAACTGTGATCTAGCACCAACCACCGCCGATGGCACATATAACAATGTTTCTAGCCATTCACAAGCCACAGTGAATCTGTTTCTAAGTTAGATGTAGGGCATGCCATCTTACCCTTTGTGCTCCACCCTGAAAGATTTGCGTATGCAGGAAAGTCATTGATGGTCCAGAGCAACGCTGCCCTCGATTGAAACGATTCTCGTTTGTATGTATCAAATGTACGAATTCCCTCTTCCTATAATTCTGTCAACTCATCTATTAGGGGGCGCAAGAACACGTCAATATCATTTCTCGGTGCCTTTGGTCTAGGGATTAACAACGACATCATAAAGTATGGATCTTTCATGCATAACCAAGGTGGCAAGTTGTAAGGCACAAGTAGCACTTACCAAATGCTGTACGGTTTGCTCATGTTATTGAATGGTTTAAACCCATCACTCACTAGACCAAGTCTGACATTACGAGGATCTTGGGCAAACCAAGCATGTTTGTTATCGAAGTCTTTCCATACCCTAGAATCAGCTGGATGTCTCATGAAGTTGGGATCGTCAACATGCTCTTCTACATGCCATCTCATGACTTGGGCAATCTTCTTTGACATAAACAGCCTTTGCAACCGAGACTTCAAAAGGAAATACCGGAGGACTTTTTGGGGTATTCTCTGTTGTCTAGTTGTACTTGAGGCCCACCTAGATGCATTACATTTAGAGCACTCATCTTTATCAGCATGATCTTTCCAAAACAAGGCATAATCATTTGGGCATACGTGTATCTTTGTATAACTAAAGCCCAAACCATACTGTAAGTGGCGAGCCTCGTGGTATGAGGCAGGGAACAGTGCATGAGGAAATGCTACTTGCAAAAGCTTTACAACCATGTCAAAAGACTTCGCAGTCCAACTGCCAACTGTCCTTATGTGAAGCAACTTAACTATGAATGAAAGCTTTGAGAAGTTTGTGCAGTTTGGATAAAGTGGCTTTCTTGCATTGTTTAGCAACTCGTCGAAGTCAGGGTGTATCGAAGTATCAGAGGTGCGTCGTGAAGGCCCTTTGTCTGAATTAAATTCTGATCTACCAGAATTATCCATAAAGGATCCGACACGGATGTCATCTAACATCTCGTCTACATTATCAATGTAGTCATTGTAGTTATAGGCATCAGGAACTTCTTCATCCGAAACTGTGGCATATAGCAAAGTTTCATCCTTGCCATGGAATATCCATGCCGTATAAGATGTATCAATACCTACGATGAATAAGTGATCCTCAACCATAGCAATAGGATGGAAAGTCCGATTTTGGCATCTCCTACATGGACACCTAATGCACAACTGTAATAATATATAGCTTTGGCGGCATTAAAAAAAGCCAAAAAGTGATCAAATTTAAGTTGGTAAATTATTGAGTTTTCTGGCATTTATATTGTTAAAAAAAATGCCTACAATTGATCAATTTTACGTCAGTAAATTAGTAGTTTTCTATCGTTTATATTGTTACGCTGGTAATAATATATAGCTTTGGCGGCAATTAAAAAAATGCCGACAATTGATCAAGGGACTTGAATAATAATTTTTCTTTATAAATCACTAATTATTCATTCAAAGAATGGGTCATGAACCAAACTACTGAAGGGCATCTTACTAAGATTCACAACTTCCAAAAAAAGTAGTAAAACTAACGCATAATCCACCACTTCACCGAACACCAAACTTCAAAACTTTTGCAATCCGTTCCAATTGCAACTTAGCAAAACGGAGCAAACATCGATATATGGCATAACCATAAATATTATCTCAATTAAGGAAAGTTACAAATACCATTAAACTAAAATATTAATATAATTTGAGATTCTTCACTTATAATCCCCTCAATCCTCATTCTCTTCCTCTTCTTCATCTTCCTCTTCATCATTCCCCTCTTCTTTATCTTTCTCTTCCTCTTCATTCTCTATTTGATTTTGTCCTGAAGCCTGAAAATAAATTCAAATGAGTGTCCAAAAATTCCAAAATAAGGTTGATTGATATCAACTAAACATATAAGGGGTGCTCACCTGTGCATGCACGAATGTGTTTACTAAGTTTCACAATTCAGTTAATTCGTTCTGTATTTTATCAAGCTCTTCCTTGAATATACCATCTTCTTGTGTAGAAGTTGGTAGTGAATGTTGATAAGTTTGCCTTGTAGGTTGGCCCAAACCCCAAACCACGCATACGTCTAAGCCGTTCTGGGCCCATAACTTTAGAATAAATATCATCTAATGCCCAAGTCATGGTTCCTCCACACCCCATTTCTATCGGACTTGTCTCCGGTGTTAAAAGTTCCTCCATCTCAGCTTGTAATAGTTAATAAAAATTCATATTCTTTATCTTATAAATCCATTAAATTTGAAAAGTAATAAATTTGAAAATAAACATACTACTTTCTTCCTCTTCTCATCATTATAGTGGGTGCCATCCTTTCTCTTTTGGGTCATGACAAACAACTGGACTCGACTTGGCAATATCCCAGTCGATTTTTGCTACGTCCAATATTCTAGATTAAACACATATATCGAAAACAAAAAACTAACAAATATTCAACAGTAAATAACTACTAATTAAATAAATACTGCATCATGGGCATATCTTGCATAACTTTTGATCCTCTGCTGTGAACAACCACCTGCTTCTTACGACACTCTTATTTTTATTACATTTTGACTACAACATCACAAAGATTATCAGAATTATGATTAAAATAACTAGTTGGTTGACTTTCTAAATCAATAAGAGAAATGCCCGTGTTGATACCTTATATTCTAGATCGAACCAAAGATTGGCCAACTCTGCTAGTTGCGATAATTCCACCATATCGAGACTTGCTAGCGCCACAAGTTGTACTGTAAAGGTGTATTTTTCATGAAGTAATTTTTTCTTCAATTCGTGCTTGTAATCTTTCTATTTCTTCCCCAGGTCCTTCAATATCCATTATAAAGTATATTGGCCTATGGTTGTTAGTATAAGATCATAAAGTATAAATTGTAATTAATATACATTATATACTAATGTATATTAGTATTACTAATTTACTGATATAATTATCAAAAGATTTAATATATTGAGAATTTATTAAGCCATAAAATTTTATTAATATATATTTTATTTAAAGCTTATGATCAAATAAATACTCATATTTAAGATTATAATAACATTATTATATATAGTATATTAACATAAAATTATAATAATATTATCTTATATATAATAAAATATTATTATATAGTATGAAGCGCCACTGCCTAATGAAAACTTAAGTTGGTGCCTCCCCTCAAATTTTCATGAAATTTGAACTTCCCTCTCACGGCTTGCAACCCTACAAATTATAGTATGAAGCACCTTTTATTCCCTTGTTTATCATCCAACAAGTTTACACACGCCGTCAACCAACGAGATGCAGCCCCGCCCACTCACACGTCAACCTTCATCGAAGGAGAACCGGACAAGACCACTCATTGCCACATGAGCTTCTCCTAGCCACTGCCTCCGCCTCACGCTATTACTCCATGCTGCTACATCACGATCGGGAAGAGTGCCATGACAGATCACAGCCGCGTATGACCACTACCCAATGCAACACAGAAGTCCCTCCAACCAACGCCACCACGTGCACCCTCTGCACTTGTAAAGCTGCTTCAGAAGCTACATGTGAGACGTCAATTAGATCAAACTAGCAACCACGTCCTGCATATACTGAACTTGCAGCCTCTATTTTAAGCAAGATGAGCAGAGCATTGTTCTCCAAACCGAGGGCCATGTCTTGCTGTAGTTGGGCCACGAAGCCACCTCAAGCAAGAATATAAGACGCCGGAAAACAAGCCTCCACCACCCAGTTGATGTTCAGCACCACTGTCCACAACTCCCAAGCCGTTTTATGCATAAACCCCCCTCAAATCATGCTCTCTCTCTCTCCATTCTCTCTCTCTTTCTCATCACATTAATAATATTTCTCCCTTCCATAGTACAGTAATGCCACCTCCCAACCACTGTGCGCCACCACTTCATAGCTGCTCTCATGCATGGAGACTCTCCGTCTCACATGAGCCCCTGTTTGGTTCTTCTCCTATGGACTTAACTCCTCTCTCATTTTTCAACTTGTTGAAAACCACCTAAGTGTGAAACCAAGAAGTCCAAAGACTAGTCTGCACCGTCCAAGGTCTGCACCATCCTAGATAGTTACAAATTGAAGATGGTTGCTACAGCTCACCATTTGTCATCAATATTGGTTAATATTTAGCATAACTTCTCCTATAAAAGGAGAGCTCTGATGTGTAAACGGTGTGTGTGCAAAACAGAGTAGAGAAGATAGTTTATGCTGAGTGCTTGTAAACTTCTACAAACTTAGTGAATTTTGCTCTAGTGGACGTAGGCAAGTTGTCGAACCACTTAAATATTGTCTCTATAATCTTATGTGATTCTTGAATAGTTTTGTGCGCAACAATTGGTATCAGAGCATTTGGTTCAGGCTGTCTAGAAATCAAGTTGATCAAAATCAACTTTTGACAACTCTAGGGAATTCCTCGCGTCAAGATGAATCCGTTGTCACAAACGGAATAAAAAATGGACGTCGGAGGAGCGCATGGCCACTAGAAGGTCGGAGCGTGCACTCAAGCACCCCCACGCGCAACTGAAGGTTGAACACGTGTGACATACACGCGCCCCCATGCACCCTACTTACTCTGTGCGCGTACACCACACTGCATGATCTGGACCATTCAAATTTCAAATCCATTTTGGGCTTGATCTAAGTCATTTGGAGTCCGATTTCAACAATCAAATAGTACTTTCCAACTATTTGGATCATTCTGGACTCATCGGTAATAGTACAAGCGTTTCGACTGCTTTATGATGGTTCTGAAATACACTTGTTTCCAATACGATCATTGTGTGTATTTCAGAAAACTTGCAAATGGATCTTTCTCATATTTGCTTTTATATGTAGATGATATGTTGATTGCATGTAAAAACAAGGTGAAGATAAATCGTTTAAAAGCTCGGGTGAGTCATGCGTTCGAAATGAAAGATTTAGGAAAAGCACGAATAATATTGAGACAGAGATTAATAGAGATATGGTAAAATGTACAATTCAACTTACTCAAAAAAGCAATATCTGAAGAGAGTATTACAACGTTTCAACATGGATTCGAAAATGAAGCCGGTGAGTACTTCAATAGCCCCATATTTCAAGCTCAGTGCATTGCAGTCTCCTAAAGATGATGAAGTTCGAGAAGAGTGAAAATAGTCTAATAACTGGATATATTAACTCAGACTATGCAGGTGATCTTAACAAACGCCAATCGACAACTGGATATATGTTCGCTATGGCCAGAGGACCAGTTAGTTGACGATCAAATTTGCAGTCTACAATTGCACTATCATCCACGGAGACTGAATACATGGCTGTAACAGAAGCCGTGAAAGAAGCCATTTGGTTATAGGGATTGGTAACAGATTTGGGTTTTAAACAGTAAGAGGTTACCGTTTACTATAACAGCTAAAGTGCAATTCATTTGGCAAAGAACCAAGTGTATCACTCTCAAACGAAATATATTGATGTCTGGTTTCACTTTGTACGTGAGATATTAGAAGAAATGGACATTCTACTTCAGAAGATTGACACTGAAGACAATCTAGCAGATATGTTGACAGAAGTTATCACAGGGATCAAGTTCCAACACGACTTGGACTTGATCAATATCACACACTTAAGCACCTTCGAGGTGCATTGGCGCCGGTGCAATCACTTGAATGATGCAACAGTTTGTAACCAGCCTAGTATTAGCACACTTGGGTGGAGGGAGTGATTGCTGAAAACCACCTAAGTGTGAAACCAAGAAGTCCAAAGTAATTGCTATGCACCATCCAAGCTCTGCACCGTCCTATATAGTTGCAGATTGAAGATAGCTGCTGCAGGTCACCATTTGTCATCAATATTGGTTGATATTTAGCATAACTTCTCCTATAAAAGGACAGCTCTGATGTGTAAACGGTGTGTGTGCAAAACAGAGGAGAGAAGAGAGTTTATGCTAAGTGTTTGTAAACTTATACAAACTTAGTGAATTTTGCTCCAGTGGACATAGGCAAGTTGCCGAATCACTTAAATATTATCTCTATCGTCTTGTGTGATTTATGGACAGTTTTGTGTGCAACACATCTGCCCATGCTCTTCATCAAGCTTTGCTTCTTCATGTTCATGCTTGTTTGTTGATGTAGTTTGTTGAACTTTCTGGGGGACTACATGCATTGGAGGATCAAAAATCCTGATCTCAAGTTTATTACTTATTTCAAGCTATGAAGTACTGCTTCAATAATATTCATATTTCTTCTTATATTATTTTATATAACCTGCCACCCCATATGGCATACACGTTGACATGAAGAAATGCAGAAAGTCATGGGGATTAACATTTCCCTCTGTCCCTCTGATCATTATTTTTTTGTTTCGTTTTGAGCGTATCATGTCTTAGAATATTTTTGACAAAAAGAATTGGGTTGGTTGGATCTAATTAACATAGTGAATTAATTATAGCAAATATATGTATGTTTGGAAAAGAAAAATAAAAAGATCATTGCTTCTTATTTTGCTAACTTTTTTCTACTTTCCATCTATTATCTGACAATTTCTGATGCCTCTCGCTCATGCATAGGGAAGTTATGGTACTACTTTTGCAATATTGTTTGTGAAAGGAACAGATGAAGTAGACTTGTAGACTTTTACAAGAGGCATATGGGAAATGAACTCATGTGGAAAGCCGTGCAAATTCTGTTTGGCTAATCTCATATACGTATGTAACAGAGTTTCAAAATGGTTTGTGAGTTGAAATGTTCGGGGTTTCATCACATGTAATGATTTTATATATAGTTGTTATTAAATCACTTTCATGTGATTTGATTTGTAATTTTTTTATTATATGAATAATGATCTATTATATCATAATTATTATTAATTTATATATTATATTTTCTTTTATTGTGGTATATCGTATTATTGGTGCGTTTTAATGCAATGCGTCGACAATGAACTAGTGGCGGCGTTTACATTACGCCATTAATTTATGGATTGTGGTGGCAACGTACTCGTGGCGGTGTTTAGATAAACGTCGTTAATTTATTCAATATGTCACCAACGTACTATTAGTAACATTTAAATAAATATCTCTAATTTATAAGATGCGTCAGCAATGTAATAGTAGCGGTGTTTATGGTAACGACGCTATTTTAATTAGTGGCGGCGTTTGTATTAATGTCGTTAATTTAATAAATGTATCATAATGTACTATTGGTGGCATTTAAATAAATGCCGTCAATTTATACGATGCGCCAACAACATACTAGCAGCGACTTTTATGGTAACACCGCTATTTGAATTAGTGGCGGCGTTTAGTTAATTGTCGTTAATTTATTCAATGTGGCGTTTAAATAAATGTCATCAATTTATATGATACGCCAGCACCTTACTAGCAGCGACATTTTTTGTAACGCTGCTATTTGCATTAATAGCGGCATTTAGATAAACGCCGTTAATGTAATACCCCTTTTCATGTGCATTTTTAATGAATGATGATTTAAATTATTATAAATATTAGTTCTCTTATTTTAAATTTAATGTGTTATTCGTTAGATTTATTTTATGATTTTTAAGTTGTGCAAAATATTTTAAAAGGCTTTCTTGATATTATTTACTGTTTTGCATTTAAATTGATCTTTGCTTTAATTTATTTTATTTTTGGGCTGGAAACATTTTATTTGATTAATGTTAGTTATAGTATTTTTATTTGGCTTTTATTTATTTTATTGTGCCTTTTTTCATTGATTTTCGGATTGAGCTTATTTCTGTTAGATTTTCATTTGTTTATGGGCTAAGCCCTTTCATTTTCGGTCCCAGCCCATTCCCTTAGAAGCCCAGCCCGTGAGCAAGTGAACCCAGCCCCTTCTTTATCCAAAACGACGCCGTATTGCATCCAGCCTTTGGCCTTTCTTACTTCTCTTTTCTTCTTCAGTGCAATTCACTTCTTTTTCTTCTTCCTCTGAAAATTTTTCATGCCGCAGTTGTCTTCTTCTCCCTCCCTTGTGACACCGAATCCTCCACGTTTTCGTGTGGTTAGCTTGCTTTATTTTATCTTGTTGTTTTGTTTCCATTTGTTAAAAACCGAATCTCCTCTTTTCTATTTTTTTCTGCATTTTATTTCATGAGTTTCCTCCATTGCTGCAGGTCGGTCCGTACCTCATAGTGCGCCTCTTTCCTCTTCTTCTTTTCTTATGTGTTTCTTGTTATTGTAGTGTAAAAAAAAAGAAAAAAACCTTGCTTTTTCTCTTGCTTTTCCCCTTGCATTGTGCTCTGTTTTGGACCTGATCTTTATGCTCTGTTTTTGCTCCAAACGTGAAGCTTGAGACTCGGTTTTCCCTCTCTTTGTCTCTATTAATTTCGTGTACTTGGTTGTGGGTAATCTCTGGTGATTTTCGGGTGTTTTTCTCCCCAACCCATGCTCTGTTGTCACCTCTACCGTGCCCTTTTTTTTTTGGTCCAGCCATGAGCTTCACTTTTGGTTTTCTTGGTATTTTCCTCTGCCATGGATCTCGTTTTTCTAGCCTTAATCTTCTCATTTTATTTCAGTAAAAACAGCCCATTTATTCTGAAAATTTCATCTTCATTTATCTTGTTTTTGAAACCCATTTTAGTCTCAAAATGTAATTTTTGTTTATTTATTTTCAAGCTAGCTTTTGGAGTTTATCAAGTATTTGATCTTCTAGAATTATTTTCCTTTAAAGTGTTGTAAGTATTTTTCTGAATAACTCGTGATTTAAATATATTTATGTTTTAACAAATATTTTTTCGTGGATTGGTTTGTTTTGCCGGACTGAGTCCGAAGAGTTTGAGGGTCGGTTGGAATGGAGGAGTTATTTGTTTGTTTGGTTGATATTGGGATTTGCTGGATTATTTTGTGACTTGTAGCATGCATGATCATGTTTTGTAAAATGGAAATTGGATTTTTAGCATAGTGCATGCATATTCATGGGTATGAATGGAAAATTGATTTTCGTGTAAAAGTAGATTTTTTGGGTGCGTGTGTATCATGACTCCAAGCCGAGATGAGACATTATCTCGGTGGAACTCCTTTGATCACTCGGGAACGTAATATACTGAGTGACATCTCTTGGGTTATCGCTGGGCGACAACAAGAACAAACAGGATGGTAACGCTCTCGTGTCGACTCCATGGCCCCTCTGCTAGTAGGGGCGAAAGGATGCTTGGCTATGAACGCGTTGGGCACAAAACTGGGCATCGCTCGTTACGAAATCACATGCATGGTCGTTACCCATGGTATGACGAAGGGAGTCAGGGTGTGCGGATGGTCCCTAGGGGAGACCATGATGCATACGATTAAGAAAATTGATTATTGATTTTGATAACGGATATTGGACCATTTTCCACAAAAATGCCGAGGTTAGCCTAATGGATTTTATGTTGGGCAATTTTCTGGAAAAATGACGGGATTGTTTATTGGATTGGATTTTTGGGCGAAATAGAATTTTTGGCATGTGTGGAAAATTTGCCTTTTTCAAGGAAAGGATAATTTTTGGGATCTCGTACATATGGCATTATATTCATGCATTTTGTTTGGCATGAATGTATTTTTATCTCGGTGTTTATTTGGATTTTTACTTACCTACGGTATCGTAGTTTTTGTTGCAGATGTGGAGGCTAAGCCTGAGGAGGCGGCTCTGCCGAAGGAGTGACTTAATGCTTTATCTTGTGTATTGGGAAGTGTTTTCCTGCCTTTTAATTATGTATTTGGTTTTACATTATGTTTTTTTTTGGACTTTTGTAATATTTTTGATACATTTATTTTTTAAGTGAAATTATATTTTAACAATTCTGGTACATAGTTGACTGATTTTAATTATCCCATGCATTCTTGTTGTTGTACACTTTTTGTTTGTACACTCACTTGACACTTGGTGATGAGATGTGTGACCCATGTTGTCATCATCCTGACGCTTCAATTCCCATATTTTCATACGTGGTAGTTGGGGGTGTCACAGTTAATGTATTCAATGTGTCGCCAACGTATTATTGAAGATATTTAAATAAATGCCGTCAATTTATATGATGTGCCAGCAACATACTAGCAATGGCGTTTATTATAATGCCGCTATTTTATACAATGGGATGGCGACGAACTAATGGCTGTGTTTTGATAAATGCCGTTAATTTAGGAAAGCTGGCGTTTGAAAAAACGTCAGAATGGCTGCGTTTTCACATACGAGCGTTTGAAAAAACGTCAGAATGGAAAAGTAGCCACTATCCATTACAGGAGGATGGTTACCTGGTCATTCTGTCTTTTTTTGTATGAGAACTTACAATCAATTAATTAACTCTATATCACAATCAATTAATTAACTACCCGTCACAAGTAGTTAATTAACGTCCTCTACTAGCAATTAATTAACTAACCAATCAAGAGACTCTTTAAATGAGATTTTACGTATGTTAGTTTTGATGTGTGTGGAAAAAGTGAAGGTACGTACAAGCAATGGCCTCTCATCTATTTTTACAATTTCCTAAGGGAACTATCTTAAACTCTTACCATCTATCCATAACAATTTGACATGGATAAATAGTAAGACAAATATTAAAACTTGTAGAAATTTTGCTCCGCTTAAGATAATTCAAAATAACCTTATCTAACATGTTTCCTCGTAGGGATGATTAGGACTAGTAGGTCCAAGCTCTAGATAAATCTTAGAGCAAATTTTTCACATCCTAAGGGAATTAAGTCAACAGAAGACCTAAACTAGTCTAATTCATGGATCAGGCCGTGGGTCATGGGCATATGACAAGAGTGACGGAGGAGCCCAGTAAGGTAGGTGGGGGGGATTGTTTATGAGAGAACGAGTGGGAGCGAGTTGATTGAGAGAGAGGGACTTTTCTCACGTGTTTGAAAGTAAAAGGTAAAGTCCAAGGACCAAAGAGACACTAGATCTTTAATTAGTATTTTCTTTGATGCTGTCTGATATATGGAAGAGAGATTTTATTTATTATTAAAGATTTTTTTTCCTTTTTTTTTCAGTTGGATCATTCGCTCACTTATTACATCTATACAATCCCTTATACTCTTTATCACTTAAGAAATCTTAAAAACCATACAAATGTTAGTGGAAGACTTGTTTTAGAGTCATTCCATGATTGAGCTAGTTCTTACATCGTAGTTGTGGGAATCTTTTGCTTCGAAAGTGATAAACATAAATGTGCTAAAAATGTGATGACCTGATGGCATATGGTTTGGTTTTTTAAATGGAAAATTTGAATTCGAACTCTCCGCTCCCTTATTAAAAAAATATATATTATATGAAGATTTTCATTTATGTGTTTGCTACTATTTTTTCTTTCAATAAGATATCTAGCTTCGTCTGATCAATTACTTGAATTTTTATTTGTTGTTTAGCTAGTTTTGCTGACCTGTAAGATCAAAATTATTTGTGTTTTATTCCACCTCATGTGTTTCATTTTTCTTGGCTTTTTTTTTTTTTTTTCTCGTTTCACTTTGACAAATATTTGTTTTGTATATTTTAAATAGTACTACTAGAAGTTTTACGCTAGCTCTGTACGACGTAGTACTCTAAATCATTAATACTAATGCATTGTATTTGAAACATTTAAAAGAGGTGTCTCGCTTTAGATTTATGCTATGTTTGGATACCAAGAATATTTCAAGTATTTTTAGAATATTTTATTACTATTTATTATTTGATTATTATTTTTCAACTACTTTTTATTATTATGCATTAATTTTTCATTACTATTTATAACTATTCTCCACACTTCTCACTACCGTTAGTATTATTATTATACAACACTCTTTACAACAAAAAGATGTGTAGCTAGGCTTCGAAATGATTTGATGTTATCTGTTACTGTTACTGAGGAAAAAAAAAAATTAGAAGAAGAAGACAACTTTATAAGTTGTATTTTACCTTAATTTAACGTAGAGGGAACGAAGGGTGAGGCAGCTGGGAGTCTAAGATGTGGCTACCATTTTGATAAGATGAATGATATTTGTAAATCTAAAATGTTTAAATTTTATATATTTTTTAATTTTAAAAAGTAAATAAATCTCAAATCTATATGAAAAAAATTATTTTTTAATAAAAGATCCCTTTTTTTTTATATTCAAATTGAGACGTTCATATATAGTGGATGCAGATCTCATGAAGTTTCCTAATTTAGTATAAATTAATTGCTTAAATTTGTTCTACCTTTTTGGTATTTGGTAAATGGATATGAGGAAAGATATTTGTAATTGTGAATTATACAACTGTCGTGTAATTATTTTTAAAAAAGTCAATAAAATATAAGATCCACATGAAAAAAATTAATTCTTTAATAGTGGATCTCATAATTTTTCAAAACGATTACACAACGTTTATGCACTTCACAGTTGTATATAGAGTTATTCAATGAATATATAGCTAACTTGTAATCCATAATGATGGGATTGGGGAATCTTTTACCTATTCAAAGTTAAAAAGAAAAAGCTAGCCAAAAAATAAATGTCATTATTCATGTTTATGACTGGCAAAGCAAAAGATTCCCACAACAATAATTAAACAGCTAGCTCAATCATTTCATGACTCGTAAAAGAAGTCTCCCACTAGCTTTTTAAGATTTCTAAAAATTTTATTCAAAATTAAGTATTAGAGTATAAGCAGATTTTATAGATGTAATCAGTAAGCCAATGATCCAACGGGAAAAAAACGGAAAAAACTTTATCAATGAATAAAATCTCTCTTCTATATATCAGACAGCATCAAAGAAAATACATTAAAGAGCTTGTCATGCCTCTTTTGTCCTTGGACCTTACCTTTTACTTTTAAACGCAAGAGAAAGGTCCCTCTCTCTCAATCAACTCGATCCCACTCGTTCTCTCTAAAGCAATAAACAATCCTCCCCACCGACCTTACTGGGCTCCTCCGTCACTCTTGTCATGTGCCCATGACCCACGGCCTGATCCTACGTCACTCTCTCCATATCACTCCAACCAATAAGCTTACGTCTTTCTCCTTGTTTTTTCTTTTCTCTGGCTAGGCTGAAAAATCCCACCTTTTGCATCTTTAATCGTTCACTTGATGGCTCACTGTGAAAACCAATTACATATCTATACTCTGTTTTTTTGTTTTTTGTTTCTTCCTTCTTATAGGAAGGAGAAAATAATTAGATTTGTTATTCTTTGTCTGTGATATTCCATCCTACTTTTGTAATGGAGGTTTTAATTATGATTATACGTTTAATTATTATTCTACTTCTTGGAGCTTAAACATTATGTTTTGATAAAAAAATAATTCTTTCGCATTTGTTCCTTCTGCGAAATCATTCTAGTCAAATTTTCATGAATTCTAATATATTCAGTCACCAAAACCATATATATTACAAAACTTTAAAACAGTCACAATATTTTTCGCATATGTTTTCTTTAACAATTTACTTTGATCTGATAATAGGCAGTAGGCAGGTCAGGATGGATTAATGGTACGTCAATTTCAGGTAAGCATCTGTTTTTTATGCTCACTTATAAAAAGGGGGAAACAAAAAAGCAGACAAATGGATAAGTCCAGGGAGAGGAAGATGGAATATATAATTTAAAGTTCTCGAGAAACCTATGGCAAATGAAGGAAAAGTAGTACTGGGGCAGCTTGTAAATCATGTGGCTAATATTCTAAAGAGGTGCTCAAGAGCGGAATCCGAGGATCATTGACCTACTCATGTGATGGAAGTCTGTGTTCCTCTCTTGCAATATGCATGCAATTTCCCATTTCAGTGCAGTTTTTCTATGCCAGTCCGCTTGTGCTTATCCACCTTTTGTTGGATCATATGCTTTGTGGTTTATTGTTTTTCTAGCTTTTTCCAGACATGTGGGATCAAACTAATTTGCGTTTCCTCGTGAGTACACCATTTGCTTTTTGCAGACATGTGGGATCAAACTAATTTTTAGGGATAAGTCATGCGTTCTTATCGCTAAAAATTACTATTTCTTTTTTTTTTTCTTCACAAATCTAAACTTCATTACCAGAATAAACATACATAGATAGCTAAAGTTTGTTAGCTCAAAAGTAAACAGATATACACAACATATTACATCAAAGCATGGGTAGATCCTTGCCACTGTGAAAGTTTAACAAGCATTGAGGAATTTTAATAAGAGGGATATTTCCAAATTGTTTGTTGGAATGTGCCCATTGCGCAATAGAATGCGTGCATCGATTCTGAGATCGATGTATTTTTGTAGCTTCCCAAGTCTCAAAGTCTTTGAGTAGATATCTTATATCCCTTGCTATTCCTTCCATAGTCCAATCAGTAGCTTTTTGAGGATTGTTCAAGGCTGAGATGGTTAGTGAAGAGTCACCTGCTATTAGGACCTACCTTATCTTTTGTATATCTTTTGTATATGTGCTATTAGGACCTACTATTTCTTATTAATATACGAACAATATTATTACAACAAAGGGTGGAATTAATTCCTAAATAGGACAACACAACAATATGTGCAAATTAAATAATTTCCAATAGGAAAATACTCACCAATTTATTATTATTTTATTTGAAAATATTGTGAAATCACTATTTATTTCAGAAGATGTTAAAGCTCATGTTGAAGAAAATAGATTAATTAGCTATGTTGTATTATTAACTAGTATAACATGTCAATTTGGATAGTTTACAAGTTTACAACACTTGAGAATTTGAGGTTGTTAAGAACTTAAAGAAAGTGTGTTTTGCTATAAAAAGAAAATATGATCACTACAAGAAAATGCACCTTTTGCAGCGATTTTTATTTTGTTGGAAATAAAATCGTTGCAATAGACTATCAACAGCAGCGATTTTGATACGCTGCACACTTTTAAAACAGTAATTTTCCCTTACTTGTGTTTGCAGCGATTTTAAAGTTATTGTAACGAAAAAAATCGTTGCAAAAAAAAGTTCCTGTTCATTACTGAAAATTGCAGCGACTTTTTATGTTATTGAGGCGATTTTAATTGTTGCGCGTAACATTGTTGTTTTGCAGCATGTGATTTTCGCTGCAATTTCGCTGCCGCGCCAAACAAATATTTCACTTTGCAAATTGGAAATTTCCCCCCAACCTTTTTTTCCCCGTGTCTGCCCACTTCGACCGAGACTGGAGCTCATCTGCACTTCGACCTAATCCCACAACAAACTCCAGTTTCCATTCTCAATCCTTGCTTTTGAAAACCCTTCCTAGCGTGCAACGACGGCTTCAGCTCCTCGCCTGGGTTACCGATTCTCCCATTCCCATTTCCCCGTGATTACCTTCTCTAGAGCCGTTTCTGGTTCACCAATTGGGAAGATGATTTTAAGCTCCCAATCGTAAACCCTAGTGTGCACACAGCCTTCTCTCAACTTGAATATTGTCTCCGTTTGGGAAGCTAGTGAAATTGTCTCCACCTTCGGTTACCCTAGACGATTCCGTGCCTCCATTTCTAATCTGAAGATATCAATCATCTGTTTTCAAAGATGATCAATCGAGGCTACAGGTATCTCCCATTTCTTGTAGGTTTCATTACAAAAGGTGTTGTTTTTAGATGTACACAAATTTTTCATGTATTCCTCTGTTAAACTGATTTGCATGTGCCTCTGTTTGCATTATACTGGTTGTGTATTTGCCTCTTATGTTTGGATTGCTGGTATCAGTTGTGGGTATTAGATAATTTGATTATTCACCAATGATGACTTGAGGACTCTAATTAGGACAATCTCTCATTGACTGGGCTTCAGAGCAAGACTTCATTCTGCCTCACTCTCAATTGTCTTCCTTTCAAGTGCACTTACCCCATTCATCAAGTTAATTAACAATTACTCAGTGTTATCAAGTCCTAATAACATACTTTTAGGAGGAAATTAAATGAAAATCCATATTGATGTCATGTGATTTTCGAAGATGATAATTAATGACATGTAGAAAGGCTTTCTACTTTCTAGAGAAAAAACTATTTCTCAGGTACACAGTCCTGTAAGTAGGGGAAAGATTTTTGCATTTTAGTAGCAAATTGGAAAATAAAATGGTTGAAACTTACAAGGTAAATAAAAAAAAAAAATGTAAGCGTATTTTAAGTAATTATGGGCATTGTTGTTAACTCAAACCACAACCTAAATGGTCAAGCCATTATGCATCGATTTTCCATCTGTTAAACCTACTTACTGCTAGAATAAAGGTGTTGGCATTAACTAAAGGATGAATTATGGTAGCACCATCTCATGGATAACATAATTGCAAACAATCAATATGAAAAGAAAAGCAGCACCATAAGCAACTGCCTCATCTGGGTTCACAGCTTTGTTCGGTTCCTTTCCATCAAAATAGTCCTTAAGAAGCTGTTGAACCTTTGGATATCCTAATATGGCTTCCACCAACAAGCACGATTTCATCAATTTGGTTCTTCTCCAAACTGGCATCTTCCATAGCCTTCTTAAGACGTCCCATGGTCTTTCTAAACAAATCATTAATTCAGCTCCTCAAATCTAGCTCGGGTCAGTGGTTCAGAGAAGTGCTTGGGCACCTGCTCTCAAGTGATTCAATCTCGACACGGACTTGGTGTTGGCTGCTAAGAGCTCTCTTGGCGCGCTCAGGATCCCGAATCAGCTTCCCAAGAGCGCTGTTATCCTTGCTGATGTCCTTGCCATACATATACATATCAATTTGATGAAATAGTCCATAATTCTATGATCAAAATCCTCACCTGCAAGGAAATTGACCTTCCTTAGAGCACAAAATTTTAACTTATAGGGGAGCTTAATACAAACACTTCTGTCTCATAAATAATAGATACTTGGCATTTGCGCTGCCTACAAAAGTACTCTTAAAGCTACCTTTGTTATGATAAATACAACATACTGAACCAGTAAACAGTTATGTACACAATCTGAGACCCTCTAGGGTTTGTTGCAGTCAAAGTAGTCAAATCACCCTAATTAATCATAGGAGACTGGAAACTTCCAGACTAAATCAAAATTTTATATAGGCATCCAAGAACATATATAATATACTGATCCTTTCAAACTTGTCTTCTCTTACAGAAAACTTAACAACCAATTATACGATTGGCTAAGAATATATGGTCTAACCTCCAAGATGAGTGTCTCCATTAGTGGCAACAACCTCAAAAACACCATTATCAATTGTCAAGATACTGACATCAAATGTCCCACCACCAAGGTCAAACACAAGGATGTTCTTTTCACCACCCTTCTTGTCTAGACCATAAGCGATGGCAGCAGCAGTTGGTGAGTTGATAATTCGGGCAACATTCAGTCCAGCGATGACTGCCACATCCTTGGTAGCCTGCCGCTGGGCATCATTAAAGTACGCTGCATGTTGGAACAAATATAATTACGCTGTGTAATTGAAATTAACGACAGGGTTTAAGAAAGTAGAAATTAATCTATACCAATGGAGTAAAATGATTTGGTACACAGTTGTTACTTTCTTTACTCACCAGGAACTGTCACAACGGCATCCTTGATTTTCTTAATCAGGAATGCTTCAGCCGTTTCCTTCATCTTAGTCAGAATCATGGCACTGATCTCCTCACTTTGTAATCCTTGGTCTCACCATCCTTAATCTTCAATTGAATGTAAGGCTTTCCATCCTTGTTCACAATCTTGTATGGAACAAGCTTCATGTCTCTCTGAACCTCCTTGTCTTCAAATCTGTGTGTTTATATTTGAGCCTGTCACTACCATTTCCAAACAAATGGATATATAATCGGAAATCAACAAGTTGAGAAGGATGAATTACTTTCTTCCGATAAGACTCTTGACGTCAATAACTTGGTCCTTTCAGGGTTGACGGCTGCCTGGTTCTTTGCAGCCTCACCGATCAGTCTCTCACTGTCAGTAAAAGCAACCCATGAAGGGGTGATACGGTTTCCTTGGTCATTCGCTATGATTTCAACATGACCGTTCTTGTAAACACCAAATATGAGTTTTAATTGTATTTGCAAGGCTGGAACTTTGGCTTAAATTTCATTTGTAACTTGACTAAGTTCAGTTTATATTTAAAACTCCATCCTTTTTCCCTCTCTTACCTCATGTTTACAACCTAAAAAGATAGCAGCAAACACACTTCCCAATTCTGAAATTTTCTGCATCAGATTCTGTCATGGTTTCTTTCAACTTCATCTATCCTTACCTTTTCCCCCTAATACTTGTTTAGTTGGGTGTGTAACTATGTGGGTGATGATTGAAACATGCAATATTTGTGCTAGAGTCTGCTTGAGATTATGACTTGTTTTTCTGCCCAGTTTTGGTCCATGCCGACAGTCTTACCAAAAAATTATTCTGCTATACTTTTAGCAATAGTAGTATGCTCTATGTGAATCACTTATCGAATATGTTTAGGCCTCCATTTATGTGTTAAACTGTAAGATATCAGTATGAATTGTTTTACCTTCTACTCAAGCTAATAACTAAGTAAACAACTAAGGATTTCAATAGAATGCCTTGGTTTATCAAGAACTATCTCTTCCTCTGTTTATGCTATGTCTACCCACAAATCATGCTTATTACTAATTTTTCTAAACACTAGTTCATTGCTTGTGTAGTTGGGATTATAGTTGAAGTTGGGGGGGTTTTGAAACAGGTATACAACTAACTTATTGGCTTGTCAAGCTAGTGCAGAAAGTTTGAACTAGTGTTTAGCTTTGAATGTATACTCTTAAGTTCTAGCCCCTTAGTTTGCATTTATCTTATCTGTTTAACTCAACCTCAATATGTGACATTAGGACTACCAAATGACCTTAAAAGCTCAGAACAATGATGCTCTAAGTAGCTAGATCTGAGAGGAACATTAATGTTAGCTCCTCTCTTTCTAGATTCTACTGAGTCCTCTTAATTGGTACCTCAAAAGGGGTTGTGTACTGCTCCTTTCTGTCTAGTGGCCAACTTGATGGGTCCATGAAATATGTTTGAATAGGAATTTTATATTCTATAGGTTGTCTTGTGTATATGATTATATGGGGTCATGTGTTGGTTATGCAATAGTTAAGCCTTATAATTTCAGGCTTGTCTATGTTTCATTTATATAAATTGCCTCCTGCAGTAATTTAGTACCGCATATTTTTAGATTTGAAAAACAAGGATATCATACCAGATAGCAAGTTTAGAATGACAAATGTCCCACACCGTATGTATAGCTTTTACATGACGATCAATTTTTAGAAAGGGGACCTACTATGTCGTGGGGTGGTTCCCTATTATTAAAGAAAAAGAAACAAAACCTAAACTCTTGTTGAAATTTACTTTTAGAGTTCTTGGCCTAACATTTCTTCGTGTTAGTTTTCTGGTTTCCTTAATTTCCCCTGTTTACCAGTACATAATTTATTGGAACTGAAGATAAGTTAAATCAGGTTGAACTAATTAAGAAAAAAATAGTTCATACAGGTTGATTAAATTGGACTTAATATGGTTGTAATTTCTGGGTTTTGTAATTCTTTTAGGTCAGTGTTCAATAAATTGCATATACTCATAGACGGAGAGAGTTTTCCATGTTGTAAAAATCGTTTAGTACATTCGTGAACACTTGTCTTTTCTAAACTTTCTAAATCTTAAACAATTGTCAAAAGATATGGTTTTAACCGCATATGATTTCCAACACAATTACCCTAAAAGAGAATTACCTGACATGGTCATTAACAAGGAAATTTAACTATCATTTTAATTCCTCTATGTTACATATGAAAGTGTTTTGTGACCATTTTTTGGAAAAGCTAGCTTCCCAAACTGAATTTATTGGTCATTTTTAGACTACAACTTGAGGGACTGCATATAACGTTAATATATCTCTTTTCATTGCTTCTGGTATGATGCTTTGGAGGAATAAACATTGCTCAACATGCCGTTTATACACTTTTTGTATGAGTTAGAGATTTCCTTTTTGGATAAACCTTTCACTGGCTGAAAGAGGCTTCCTTTTTTTAACAGAGTGTTGGACTATTATTAGCCATCATTGAATTACACCGGGAAGTTGTGCATGTTCTCCTTCCACCTTTGCTGAAGCTGAGTTTACCGAGCATATTGATTAATCTCTTGACCGAGACTTGCAAATTAACAAGTGAAAGAATTCCTGAAAGGTACTTATTCACTCTGTTTCCAAATGGATGACACGATGGCTACATTAAACCTCTAGTTGGTGATGTCCTTGGAGTTGATCAATCATGTGCATGCAGCCTAGCCAACAAATATGTATCTAAAGAGACCAACTAGATGTTACAACCATTATTGCTAGCTAGCTAAGTTGACTGCCCCCGAAAGCCCTATCTTGTAACTGGGTTTTATTTTTGTATATTTACCTTTTGTGTATATGGTGCTCTAAGTTGTGTTCTTTTAAGGGAATAGATCTTGCGGACATGGTGGTCTTTGTATATGTTGTGGTGCTCGGTTTCATTTTTCAGACATATGTTGTGTACATGGTGGTTTATTTTTCTGGGTATTAGCATGCTTAACTACATTCGTGTAGCTATGAAGTTTTTTCTGAACACCAAATTTTCAAAAATTTTTATGGCCCTTTATCATGGAATTTTCTTTCCTTTTTGATTATTTCTTACATTTAGCAATGTAATAAACAAATGATATCTTGTGCATAATTATGCAAATTTGATTGGATGAGGTGACCAAGCTTGCAACCTTTCTGTGCAAGCGTCTTCTGTTTATCTTGGTAACGTGGGCCCTTTTGAGGTAATTACTATATATTCCTAAAGCCATTACAGCAATTTTATTGTGTTTCATATGTTGTTTATCTTTGAGTAACAAATCGCATTTGTTTGATTCAATTGTGCTTTGCTCTTCTTGGCCATATGTAGTTGCTGTAGCATGACCTCCTTTACATGTATACACTACTTTTAAGTAAAAACTTAGTTTTAAAACATATGTAAGGCCAAGATTCCTAGGAAAAAAACATACCGATGTTGTTTTGGCCATACTTTGTATTACTAAGTTTTATATACACAAGGGGAACACATAATGCTACGATGAGTTAATGGTATTCATTTAAAATTGATAACATATGCTGATAATTGTGGTAAGATTCAAGTTAATACATTGCCAGAAAGTATTATGGTGTGTACGTTTGTATCATGTGTATATGTTTCATAGTTTGCATCATGTCAATTTCAGTTTGGTTGGTTTTCAAGCATAGGTTTATGCATAAATATGCCCTTATTGTGAAATTCGCTAGAATGAGTACATCCTTGAATTCTAGGTTTTCTGAAATTTGTTTTGTGATGCTCATTTCATTTAGTGAAGCTCCATTTAGAGTATATACATGTAAACTTAGGAGTCAAGGTAATTTCGGCAGGTCATAATGCAAATTGAGAAGTTGGTTAATAGGTCCAATAGCAACTTCTGGGAATTGAAGTATATCACCATATTGCTGTTTTTTGAAATTTTGTAGTGAGTACATATGATATTGCTGAACAACCCTCCCCCCACTATTACATCACGCTTTGGTAACCCCTCCAAAACCCTCGTCTGATGTCAATGAAAACAGCTTCATTTACAATTTTGATGAATCAAAAGTCCTTAATTGTCATGCCATTAAACAAGCATCCACATCAGTCAGGCTCGTCCTTCCTTCCCCCGACCATATGTTACTGCCCAAACGTCGTCGTTTATAACTGCGGTTCATATGAGTACTACGCGATTCATGATAATATTTAATTATACCAACTACATGATTCCAGCGATTTTCAGCGATCGTTCCAACTATTGTGTAGGTTGACCATCTAGTTAGCATCTTAATATGCACTAGTCCGCCCTATACTAACAAATATCACATATGGTACTATGTTTAACATGATAACATATTCTGCAGCACTTCAATACTCTTGGCCTAAACCACACAGGGCACGTCTTATACCTAGGAAAGTGTTGCGGCATTTTCCTTTGAAGCCAAGATTGCAACGTCTCTTCATGTCTGCGCAGATAGCATGTGATATGCGATGGCATAAAGAGCATCGGCCAACCGATGAGGCTAGTATGAGACATCCTGCAGACTCAGAGTCCTAGAAGAGATTTGATGACGATCATAGTTGGTTTGCACAGGATGCTCGCAATGTTAGGCTTGGGATGGCAAGTGATGGTTTCAATCCCTTCAATAATATGGCTAAACCATATAGCATTTGGCCAGTAATCTTGGTTCCTTATAACTTGCCGCCATGGTTGTGCATGAAAGACCAATTCTTCATGACATCCCTCATTATTCCAGGGCCAAAATCTCCAAGTAATGACATTGATGTTTACTTGCAACCGTTAGTCGATGAACTGCTTGAATTTTGGGAACATGGTGTACCTACGTATGATGCCTCCACAAAGGAAACGTTCGTGTTGCACGCTGCTTTAATGTGGACAATCAATGACTTCCCAGCGTATGGGAATCTTTCTGGTTGGTCAACAAAGGGAAAATTGGCATGTCCATCTTGTAACGAAGGCACCGATTCCAACTGGTTGACGTATGGACGAAAATTTTGTTATATGGGACACCGTCGTTTCTTGCCACCAAATCACATGTGGAGACTAAGAAAACATTTGTTCAATGGTAAAGAAGATCATCGCCCACCACCAAGGGTTTTAGATGGTGCTGATATTCTAGCTCAACTACAGATGCTTGGGGAAGTGCAATTTGGTAAATCTCGTCGAAAGAGGAAGCGCACTACTGAAGAGTTGAATTGGACAAAGTATAGCATTTTCTTCAAGTTACCATATTGGGTAACCCTGCGGCTTCGCCATAATCTAGATGTCATGCATATTGAGAAGAATATATTCGATAACATATTCTGTACTTTAATGAACATCCCTGGTAAAACTAAGGATAATTTCAATTCTCGACGTGACCTGGAGATCTTGGGCTTCAGAAAAGAATTACATTTGAGGCATGAAGGTGAACGTGTTACAATGCCACATGCATTGTACACATTACACGGTGATGAGAAGAGGAAATTTTGTGAATGGTTGGCCGATGTGAAATTCCCAGATGGATTTGCTTCGAGCATCTCGCATTGTGTTTCAGTACGTGATTGCAAAATCTCAGGGTTGAAAAGCCATGACTGTCATGTTTTCATGCAAAGACTACTTCCTATTGCCGTGGGGGCGTTCTTACGAACTGATATCGCCTTGACTTTAACTGAACTGAGCACGTTGTTTAAGGAGTTGTGTGCCCGAACCTTGGATGTTAATCGACTATCCCAGCTCCAAACTGATATCGTCACAATTCTATGCAAATTGGAGATGATATTTCCTCCGTCTTTTTTCGATGTCATGATCCACCTTGCTGTCCACTTACCCCGTGAGGCCATACTTGGGGGTCCAGTACAATACAGATGGATGTATCCATTTGAGAGGTATCTTGGCAAGTTCAAGAGGTATGTTAAGAATAAAGCCTGCCCAGAAGGCTCAATAGTCGAAGCCTACATTCACATCGAATGCTTGACTTTTTGCTCAATGTATCTCCAAGATATTGAGACAAAGTTTACTCGAACAGACCGCAACATTGATGGTGGAGATACCGAGAATATAGATGGATTCAAAATTTTCAACCAGAAAGTTCGTCCCATGGGTATAGCTTCCAACTTTCAATTATCAGATAAACTCCTAACGGAAGCAACTTGGTACGTCCTCAACAACTGCGCTGAGATTGGACCCTACCTGGAGTAAGCATCTATTATCTCTGAAGTTCAAACTTTCTTTTATGATTTTATGGGAGCAACCCATTTATCGAGCACATCAAACTGAGTTTCCAACTTGGTTGAAGAATTGCTGCCTCCCTAGTTAGATGAATTCGAGCCTTTTTTACTTTGTTCAAGCAACTATAAGTAATGGCTTTTCTACAATATTGTTGTAGGTTCAGGAGCAGCATATGACCAACCCACTTGATGTGAACGCTGATTTGTATGCGTTAGCTTGCAGGCCTGAACGGTGGGTTGCATCTTATGCTGCGTGCATTATACATGGCAAAAGGTTCCATACGAAAAACCGTGAATTTCGGCGGCGGACACAAAATTCAGGGGTGCTGGTAATTGGGGACGAAAGTACTAATAATGTTGACTTCTATGGTGTTATTAATGATATCGTGGAGTTACACTACATGGGAAGGCGTCAGGTGTACTTGTTCATGTGTGATTGGTTTGATGTTGGTGATACAAGACGAGGCGTGCGAGTTGATAACCATATGACCAGTATTAATATGGACAGGACTTGGTATAAGGATGAACCATTTGTGTTAGCATGCCAGGCTTCACAGTGTTTCTACATTAGAGATATAAGGGCGAAAGGGAGATGGTTTGTGGTACAGAAGTACATGAATAGGAATGTATATGACATTCCACCAGTGCCGAGGGTGTTAGGAGAACTTGATGGATCATCAAGTGATGATGATATCTATCAAGAAAATGAGGCATCATATGATTATGCACCTTTGCATTGTGATGCATGTCCAATGTCTACTCCATTGAGTAGGAATGACGTAGAACCTATGGTCATTGATGCACAAGAAGTGACCAGTCCGGCTGGGCAAAACATGCGTGTAGCAGACTTTATTGACGATGGCATGATAGCTTCTGGTTCAGGCTATGCGTCAGATGATGGAGAATATTCAGATGAGGATGACTTATCCACAGACGACGAGTCTAGGTCATCTTAGACAAGCAGCCCATTTGTTGATGCCCTTCCACTCCATCATTTATCTTTTTCGTAACGAGTATGTGGACAATATATATAAAACTGAAATACATGTATGTTCGTTTCAACAAAGTGCGCCCCTTAGTTTTTTGCATACCAAGTTGGATCAAGTAAACAAAGCATTTCTTAATCATTATATTTTTATAAAAGTTATAGATCCTGAAAGGCCCCATTATGAATATAGTTGTATATGATAGCAAATTCCAGTTCCAAATTGGTTAGTCTATTTATCTGTATAGACTCACACATTAGTTGGAAACATTTGACAAGTTAGCCAGAAATAGTGTTGTTAAAACTCATCAAATGCTTGTAATATATCACGTATTCGAGCTAGAATATTGCACAACATGCTATTCTTATTGCATCGATTGTGGCAAAACTATAAAAACTATTGGCTGCTAGGAATGCAGCACTTTTTCGATAATGTTAGAATAATAAAGAGATTACTATATATAGGTGTATTGACAAAAAAAAAAAACTATCAATTATCTGTAGTATCTAATCTTGGTTCTAATAATTGGGTATTAGAGTTAGCTTTTTGCATATATGTTTGTGGCATGATTTATTATAATTTCATGATAAAACCATTGTAACTCAAATGGTTTTTTGCTCTACTCAAGCAGGTGACGCGATGGGAGAAAGTGCTCGAGGAAGAGGGTATAGACGAGGTGTTCGTGCCAGACGTTTTGTACCTTACCATAGTAGAGTGCGCGGACCACGAGGAACTCGAATCGCTTCATACCACAGTCACTCAGAACCAGATCAGTCAGGCTCAGATGACTCAACGCAGCCTCCTAGTCATCCATGGGAGCCTCCATGTCCCAATCCAATGCCCCCACCTGAGCCGATTAGAGAAACCCCACCAGAGACGATTAGAGAACCCTCACCCTTAAGAGAACCCCCACCTAATGGAGACACACGAGGTACAATCATTATTCTTGTAATTTTCTCAATACATTACTCATTTATGTGTAAATAACAAAAACAGTTATTTGAAGATTGATAGTAAGTTTTTCTTTGCTGAAATACAGATTTGAGTGCCCCCACGATGCCCACAGCAAACCAAGAACAGCCCAAACGGAGACGTGGGCCAGCTAAGTGTATTGAGTTTGAGAAGTTGAGGAAGTATGGTCCCGTGATTTTGAAGATTAATGACGGTGAAACAGCACCGTGTTGTTCGAACGTAGCGATGTTCACGGCACGAGTAACGCAAATCATAAAACAGCATTGCGACATGAGCTATGCTAGATGGACTAATGTGCCGCAGGCACAAAAGGACGAGTTGATCGACCGTGTGAGAGTAAGAAATATCGAGATTTATTTTGAGATAATGTTAGTGGGTGTACACAATTATTGGTTTGTGTTAACCTTGGATGTTCATCCATGCAGGGTGACTTCGCGTTAGATTGGGATCAGGAGAATCATAGACTGACTGTCAAGAAGCAGTTGCGTAAGCGGTTCAATGCATTCCACCATGAATTACACAAAAAGTATGAATCGTACGGTAGTCACGAGGAAGCATTGGCTGCTGGCAGTTCCATGGTTGAATTGCAAGTCTGGGTTAAGCTGTGTGAGAGGTGGGGAAGTGAGGAATTCAAGGTACTTATTAGTTAAATTCATAACAATCTGGTAGAATACCAATGAGTCTATCCTTATTGTGTTTATTATGTGGTTTTCAAACGCTGATTTTGGGTGCCACTTAATTCAGAAAATTGCCAGACAAAATCGGGAGAATAGGAAAGCGCTAACCATTAACCACACAGCAGGCCGCAAATCGTTTGTTAGGCTAATGGAGGAGAAGGTATAGTCTTTCAATTGATTTCAGCCTAGTCATGTATTTGCATAATACATGTAGTTCTATAACATTGTGCACAACCCATTTGCTGCATGGCCACTAATTTATATATATGTTTGTAAGGGTGTGGACCATATGGTTTTCATGTTGGTGAAGGTCATCTCAAGTTTGATAACACATTAAATGGTTGTTTCCTGAAAAAATAAAAACAGTTGGTATCATTACTCCCTCTAACAGTATATACATTTGTGTTAATTGAAATAATTAGAATGTTGTAAAATAGAGGTAGGGGCAACTTAGTTAGCAAACGAAATCATAATTGGTCGGAATGACATCTTATATAAAATGACAACTTATATCAGACGAGGTATCAACAGCATTACATTTACTATATAAATGAACACCTTTTAATGGTATAGGTGGTATTGCTCTACTCAAATAGCATACGAATTACACCGTTATTGTTAAGAAATGTACATGTCTACTCATTTGCATCGCAAGTTATGAAGGTCAACACGAGGTACATGGAGCTCGTGTTTGTGTGATTTGACCGTAGGGGTTTTTCTATAAAATTGGTCATTCCTTTACACATTAAATATGTTAAATATTCAATGTTTCTGCTTTAATAGTTTACCTGTACAATTACACACATTTGTAGCGGGCTACTAATGCGAATTTGGTGGAGTTCTATAAGGAGACTCACTGGTCAAAGAAGAATGGGAAATTTGTCACATCAGCAACTGAAAACACTTATGTAAATACGATATTTCTTAAAGTTGTTTGTTGCATGCAAGGATGGTTTCCAAAATATCATTTGAGAGTGTCCTATTCACCTTTCATACCACGACTTAACACCACTCATTTTAAAATGTATCATGTGCAGAAAGAGATGGTCAGCAAGATGGATGGTCTAGAGCCTGAGCAACGCAACGATGAAGCAGCAGCAACTGTATTTAGAGAGGTGCTTGGGCATAGACCAGGATACGCAAGGGGGCTAGGAGAGATGGTCATTCCGGAGTCGACAAGACAACGGAACACCCAAAAAGAAAGAGAATATCTTGCTTTAATTGAAAAACATAAGACAGATGCAGAGAATTACAAGAAAGATACCGACCATTACAAGACGAAGCTTGATCAAGTGATGTGTGAAATGCAAGCTCTTCGTGAGAGGCAAAATGCTACTGATCAGATGTTGCAAAGCTTTTTTCAGAACTTTCATGGCAACACTGAGTCTCTCCAGTCTCGTGGAGAGACTTAGTGAGGGCTAAGAAATCAACTTCATGGATTTTTTGAGTATTTTGGGGAAATTTTTGGTAATGGGAGATGGTGGTGGCCAAACTATAAATGAAAGCGTACATATATATATATATATATAAAGAATGTAAGGTTTTTTAGTGGGAGGCATTTGGGCAGTGGGGGGGTTACTTGTGTAAGCTGTTTCACGCAAAATGTGGGCTGAAAATGCTTTGAAGCACCATAAACACCCATTAAGAGAAGGTTCTTATTGTCCGTGCAGGAGATTTTACCAGATAGAAGTTATGTAATTGCAATATCCCTTCTCATACTTTCATTTTACACATTACGTTGTGCTCTCTTTCAATTATATTATTTGATCTCTAAATTAACATTAAATTTTCTGATATACTAACAAACTTAAATGGCTGTTCATTTAATTCAGGAACAGCCATTTTGATGGAGCAGTTGGACCGCCAAACTTGATGCACACCAGTTTGTTTTGTGGGTGACCATTTTCAGGTCATTTAGAAATTTCCAGTTCTGATGCTGAACAATGATGCATGCATTACTTTAATTATAGTTGGGACAGTTTGTGTTTCAAATATCATTTGTTAAGACTATGATTATGATATTAAAGGGCTATCCGTTCTATATAGATTGAACGGGCATGTAGGGATCATGTGAGGGTTGCTGCTGAGCATGGGGATTTTTTGAGGTACACAGCTTCCCACTTCATTCTCAATGAAAAATTGGAAATCTGTGTAAGTTGTTGCTGCATATCACAATGGTTGATATGATTTTGTGGCTGTTTTGGTTCTGAATGTCACATGGGCGAGGTGCTCTGAATTGATGTAGAGCATATGCTTGAAAGTTCTAGTGGCCAATTAGGGAATTTGCTAGTTTTCTTGGAGGAAAGAGCCACAATAGATCCCTTTAAACCTGTATGTGACTTGGATTAAGCCTAATTTTTCAGTTATTTTCAATATGGTAGCAATGATTTGGATGACTTTTAGGAGTTTGAGGAGATGGTTGAGGTTGATAAGGGCAATGGTGTGACAACATTGAATAATGACATTGCACCAGAAATTCTTATAATCTTGGTTATAAACACACACAAGAAAAAGACCAACCAGCTTTGAGAAATGGCCATTTTAGTATGCAGAAATTGTTGGAGACTCTTCTAATTAGATGAATCTTTGTATGTTTCTCTTCATATTATATTAACCCACCAATATGGTGAGTTTTTTCTCCATTTATGTGTTGGGAAAAATAAATGGTGGGTAACATGTGTGCTAATATGCTGTCTTGGAGCACTATTTGTGGGTTGTGTAATGCTGAAGCTGAGACTCATGTATGCTGTCTGTGGATAATGATTAGAGTATACAGGTGTGCATGTTGGAATATGTTGGTATGGGTCTGTTTTAATGCTCTATTTGACCATTAATAGTTGTCAATATATACTCTAGTGTAATTACAAGTCCATATAGCTAACATGTATGACTTGAGAGGATAATATCTCACTTGAAAATTTTACTTGCTACCCTACAGACACACACTTCTAAATATATTTTAGAGGCAGCAATTTTTGGGTTCAGCCCAAACTGATATACTCAGAATTTATAAGTTGTAACTTTATATGTTTTTTTTTTTCAGACTTAAAATGGCTTTACTTAAAAATATTCTATTATAAATGCACATAGGAAAAAGACCAACCAGTTTTGAAAAATAGAGAATGTAGTATGCATATTTTGTTGGAGACAAGATTCTAGTTAGATGAATCTCTACATGTTTCTGGTTCATATTATAAAAACTCACCAAAAATAAATGGTGAGTTTTTCTTGCCTCTTGTGTTGGAAAAAATAAATGGTGGGTAACTTGTAGACTTAATATGCTGCCTTGGATAACTATCATTTTTTGGGTTGTGTACTGCTCAAATGCATATGTTAGAGCTGTCTGTGGGTGATTACAGGTGCTGATATTGGAAAATGTTTGTAAGGCAGTGCCCTTTTTATGCACTTTGTTGTTAATAGTTGTCAATAAATTGGACTTACAAGTCCATATTAGCAAGCTGTATGACTTGAGATTATCTATCAAACTAAACTGATAAATTTACTTGCAACTCTACAGACACACTTCTAAACATGTTTTTAAAGGCAGCTGTCATTTTGGGTTTTGAGAAAATAGTTATAACAGAATTTATAACTAGTGGCCAAATTGTTTCTGTATTATCCTATCTCATAGTTAATTTGGTTTTTGGATATTTATGTTAGGGTCAGGATCCCCATTAAGATTTTTGATGTTTGAGGCAATTTGCAGTAGATTAGAACCATAGCACAGTAAATAATTTCCAGAGTACATGCATAACTTATAATATAAGCTTTGATGTATTTAGGCCTAATTTCTGGGTTCAGCAGTGATGTAATAAATTGATAAATCTAGTTGTCACTTCTGAAGATCATCAACATTGAACTTTATATACAATATGTACAGCTATACACGTTGTATGTGAGTACTGCATGTAATTGCCTGTAAGATAATTAGTTGCAGATGCATATATATATATATATATATATATACTGTTTGTATAAATTGAGTAAAACCTTCTAGAGTTCTTGTGTGTGTTAAACTTTCAAACATCTTTACAGTGTAATTATTTACAAGAAGCAAATTTAAAAGCGCTAGTGGTTTGTGCTTAAGGGTGTTTTGCTTAAATGACTGTAAATCCATTTCTAGATTTTAGATTTAGACCTTATGTTCTACTTTTTGGCAATTGGTGATAATGAATGAACATTAAAGTCATAGGCCTAATTGAGTATTATTGTGTTGGTCATTATTCAATGTTCTTATGTGTTAAAGTAATCGGTTTACGTAACGAAAATCTATATGGTCATTGACAGAATGGATCGGAGAGATTGAAAGGCTGAAATATGCTGAACAATGAATCCCCCCCCCCCCCCACTTGATGCAGACGTGTTGAAGCTGTTCTACCCAATGCCCAGGTGCACGTTGTTATCGATGACATGAACTAATTTGCACTATAGAAGAGCAGGATAGTTGAGCAATTGTTGATGAATGTGGATGTTTTCAATTAATGTTTAGGAGCAAGAAATGGGATCTATATATTTAGTAGTTTGTAAGTACTATGTAGGTTTTGCAAGTAGAAATTGGTCCACCCCAATGTATATAGCTCATGACTGCACATTAATGTGAATTTCCCACTGAGTTTAGATGAATGAATGTGTTTGATTTATTATATTCCTCAGAAAAAGGTATTTTCCTATAATGAAAGTAGTGAAAGAATATTAATCTATATTTCGTTTGTCTAAATTGGGTGTTGTCAAAACTATAAGTGTTATATAGCAATGGAATAGAATTGGATATAGGTTTATGTGTGAATGGTTCATGTAGGAAATTTTAAATTTGTGGTTATGCCAATGAAGTTATGTAATTAATTGTTGTTACTTAACAAAGTATTAAGTTACATAAATTAAATGAAGTTTAAGGTATTAAGAAAAAGTTCATTGATTAAGGGGGCTAGGTAATATCATGATTAAATATGTGAACATTACTAAATAGTTCATTATATTTCTTACTAAGTTTGAAAAATATGGTTATATATATAACAGATATATCAGGCGAGATAACGATCTTCTTAAAAAAAAAACGAAATATAACTAATAGCAGCGCTTTTCAAAGTAATTGCAGCGCTTTTAAATGCTGCAATTATACTTTAACAACGATTTTTCAGACCTATTACAGTAAATCAACAAATTGCAGCGCTTTATTCAATTTTCCAACGTTTTCATTACGCTGCATTATCTTATTTGCAACAATTTTAAATTAAATCGCTGCAATTACTTAGCTCCCTTCAGCGCTTTTACGCAATTTTCAGCATTTTTTAGCACTGAAAAATATTATTTCCAACGATTTTGTAAAAAATCGCTGGAATTAAAATTCCTTTCTAACAGCGATGTTGGTATAAATTCCAGCGATTTTAGATACGCCAATTTCCCATACTGCGATGGAAACATGTGTAAGAATAAAACCTATTTGCAGCGCTTTTAGTTGGATTTTCAGCATTTATATTACGCTGTCATAGAGAATTAGCAACAATTATTAACAAAATCGCTGCTATTGAAAACTTAATTCCAGCGCTTTTAGAAGTTAATACAGCGCTTTTAGATGCTGAAATTAGCTATTAACAGCGATTTTCCCGACATGCATAATCAAAGTACGACTAATTTTTCATAATTGCAGCGCTTTTGGCTTCAGTTTCAGCATCTAAATTACGCTGAAAATAATCAGTTCCAGCAATTTTTAGTAAAATCGCTGGTATTGGATTCTCAATTCCAGCGCTTTTTGGAGTAATTGCAGTGATTTCTAATGCTGCAATTACTCGTCTGCAATGATTTTTCAGACATTATAGCAACAGAGTTTAATCTGATTGCAGCGGTTTTAGTTGTATTTGCAGCATCCACTTTACGCTGAAAATAATCATTTGCAACAATTTATAATATATTCGCTGCAAATTGCCTACATCAATTACAGCGATTTTGAAGTTATTTGCAAGGATTTAGAGTGCTGCAATTAAGATTTCTCAGCGATATATGTGTATATGGTTGCGGGCAGTTACAGCGATGTTTTGTGGTTTTAGCAAGGAAAATAAATCGCTGCTAAACATTTCAAAAGCAGCGATTTTTTATTTTTCGCTGTTTTGAGCAAAAAAGATGCGATTATAGCGGCGACTCTGCAAGGATTTTGAAAGCGCTGGAATTGAGTATATACAGCAGTTTAGAGGCTTTATTGCAGCGATTTTAAGCGCTGTAAAAGACCTGATTTCTTGTAGTGGATATTGATAGCTTTGGAATGGTTAGCCCCTACGGGGAAAAGAGAAGAGTACGTACGCGTTTGAATAGTAAAAGTATTTCATCTGATCTCATAAATATATCTTTTCCAAATTTTCATATAACATATAATAAATAATTCAAATTTTTTAAATTTTAAAATAATAATAATATTAAAAAATAATATTCTAATAATATTTTATTTAACTTTCAATTTTAATCTCAACTCATTTCATCTCAACCCACCATCTAAATCCCACCTAAATTGACTGGTGGACACAAGACTTGCTAGTATATATCTTCGTTCTTAGTTAATGGATACTAGGTTGTTTAAATTTTCGAAAAAACCAGTAGAGCTAAAGATCAAGAGAGCGCGGAAGCTGGAGGAAGTGGCTAATATTTCGAGGAGTTGCTCAAGAACGAGAGGTGTGGATCATATATAGATCACCTGCCATGGAGAAAGTTATAGTCTGGTTCTCCTTCAATTAATTACTTTTCCCTATCAGTGCTCAGAAAAAGAATCCGTTTTACTTTCCTGAAAATGAGTCAAATAATCTAAAGATGAAGTATCTATTCAGAACACTGCCCCTAATTGTAGCCTTTGTCAGGTCATGTTCTCTGTGTTTAATGTGTCATAATTAGTTCAGTGATTTGTTTGGGGCTAGTCTGAAGTTATAACTACTGCTTGCTTTTCTTTCTTTCTCTCTTATGTAACTCAAGCTGCTTGTTTCAAACGTCAGACAATTCTCCAATCCCAAAAATTGGCATCCTAGCCAATGATACGAAATACGAGAAAGTTTATAAACTATGTTAAGTTTGGTGTAGGCTAGTATCATTCTTCTTTGGTTGTGCAAGGTTCTTGCGGTTGTTGCCTTGTTGGTGGTTGCTGCAAAAGTGATGGCGCCTTGCTTGTCATGCTGCTGCATGCATGCATACTGCTGTTGATCTGGCTTTAGGGATGTACATGACCTGTACTGCTGTCTGTCGTGGCCTTGTGCCCTCAAATTGACACTTGTAGTTATACAACTATTTGAGTATTATTAATATATTTCTTGACTTACCCCCCCCCCCCCCCCCCCCCCCCCCAAAAAAAAAAAAAAAAAAAAAAACTCGAGCTGCTAGAATTCACACGTATTTCTTGCGTTTTTGCATTGAATGAAACCTTTCCATCCCAAAGAAGAAAATAAAATTCTTACGGTTCCATATCCCCTTGGTGGACAAAAAGAAAACATTCTTTTAAGGTTTTACCAATAGTGCTCAAATTATGAGATCAGGCGGGGGTGAGGCAGTATACTCAAAGAATAAATAGGTATGTGTTGAAAAAGTTTCACATACTTTGGTATGCAATCAAAGAGAAAAATATATAATGCTTTTGGGGATGGAGAGCGTAATAACTTTTAATAAGATAAATCAAGTGCGTTTGTGTTGTTTCTGCCATATAAAAGTACATGAGTACTAGATTAAATGTCGGTTAAAAGTAGGAAATTAGGAATAATATTATAGCTCGATTTTCAGCTATATATATATATATATATATCTTGATCAGTTGATCTCGAAGCTTTAAAAAAGCCTTTTCGTTAAGATACTTTTTTGGAACGGCCTGTACGTATTGATCATGACTAGTGTAAATAAGACGATCATGAAAAGATGTATAGTTTATAATTTTTTTTTTAATATTCTTTAAATTGGATACAAACATCAGAACGAAATTAATTAAACCCCTAAAAATAGAAAAGCTAGAATTTTTTTTATTGATTTATGTATTTTTAATGCTTCTTGTTACCTACCTCAGGTCCTTTCTAACTGTTCATCAGGCCAGACTTAAAGTCTCTCCCTATATATCAACTTGTTTTATAAGAGGGAGGCGCAAAGAAAGATAAATTTATTTAAGATCGAAGCACATATAGACGTAAAAGGAGGTAAGCCATGGCTTTGCGTGGAAAGCTTTTGCAACAAGTTGTGCCTGCTACTACTAATTATTGGGGTCACAGTTTTAGCAGCATCTCAACCCAACAATCCGAGCTGCAACCGCACATGTGGATCTTTTAAAATCCCCTACCCATTTGGCACAGGCGAGGGCTGCTACCTCGATCCATCGTTTCTCATCATCTGTAACCACTCTTTCCAGCCCCCCAAACCATTTCTCGGCGTTGATAATATAGATGTCCTAGGCCTCAACATCTCCCTTGATGGTGAACTTCGAGTCTCAAACTTGGTTGTCCGTCGTTGCGAATGGTGGCCAACGTATGATAATCAGACTAGTCTCCACCGCATGTCTGCCTTGCTCAAGTTGTCCAGTTTTCACGTCTCACATACGAAGAACAGTATCTTTGCCGTTGGCTGTAACTCCTTTGCCTACATAAGAGGCTCGCGAGAACAATTCGGGTATAAGTCCTTCAGGGCCGGATGCTTATCACTCTGTGACAGCGATACCAATTTGGTTAACGGCTCTTGCTCCGGCCTTGGTTGTTGCCATTCTGCTATCCCAAAAGGAGTAAAGAATTATAGTTTGACTGTTCGGAAGTTTTACGCTAATATTGAATCCAACAGTAGCCAGGGGGATTCATGTGCTTTCGGTTTTATAGGGGAAACAGAGGCATACAAATTTTCCCCCTTGGATTTTGAAAATTTCACGAATAGGGAGACTGTACCCCTGGTGCTTGATTGGGCAATTGGAAGTACGACGTGCAAAGATGCTCATAAAAACATGAGCAGCTATTTATGCAAGGCAACGAATAGTAATTGTTTCGATTCTAGCAACGGTCTTGGGTATCTTTGCAACTGCTCCTCTGGTTATCAAGGGAACCCATACCTTCCTGATGAAGAAGATGATAGTTGCCAAGGTAATTATTAATTATTAATGGTGTTTATTCGTTTAATTACTTTATAAGCCTTGTCTTCTTTTTCTTAATTCGACCTCATTTTGGATGATCAAATTTAATTGTTGTATTTCGATGATGACGGGCTAGTTGTGGTACTCGTGTTTCAGATATTGATGAGTGCAAAGATCGTCCGAATCCCTGCAATGCTACTGCAACATGTACCAACACTAACGGGAGCTACAAATGTATTTGTCCCAAGGGATATGAAGGCGATGGGAGGATGCCGCCAGCTGGAACAGGTTGTAGTCGAAAACTCGGTCAATCCAAGATCATCATTATTGCCCTTGGTATGTATAACATATATAGGAATGGTGGTATATATTACAGTACAACTCGTCTCTTTTATTTTCTTTTTTCTTTTTAATTTACTAGCTACATATATACATGCATGATGGATTTGGTTTCCCATGCAATTACCTCACTCACTTCCCATGGAATAATTATAATTTGGTCTAAAATGAACCATTTTGATTAATGTAAAAGTCTTTTAAGATAACAAAATTAATGTTTTAAGATGGGTAAGTTAATTCAAACCTTTAGTTCACTCTTTATATTCCATATAATTTGTAACCTTACCTTTAGTACTATGAAACGCAGTTGAAATCTGCTAATGATATATCTTTGGTTCTCCAACAGTCACTAGCTACAGCTAGCTAGGCTTTAAATCTTTCTTTTTAATGATCGCTCGCCAAGTTAAAACTTGAAACTCAACTCCTTGTACGTCATTTTTGTATATTACATATATTAGACATTGAAATATCAGCTTTGTTGAAGTCATTGTGCTATAATGTTAGTGTCTGAAGAAGAAATTGAAATACATTCTCTGTGTTCCAAATGTATGCTTGAACAATTACAGGTGTCTGCATAAGCCTCCTAGTCCTACTCGTGGGAAGTTCGTGGGTATATTGGATAATGCAAAGAAGAAAGCTAGTTAAACTGAAACAAAAGTTCTTCAAACAAAATGGTGGCTTAATCTTAGAACGACAACTCTTGAATCAGAAAGAATCTGTTGAGCCAGCTAAAATCTTTAGTGCAGAAGAGCTTGAAAAGGCCACTAACAACTATCATAAAACTAGAGTCCTTGGCCAAGGAGGCTTTGGGACTGTTTATAAAGGAGTTTTGCCAAATGATAAAGTGGTTGCCATTAAGAAGTCCAATGTTGTTGATCAGAGCCAAATTGAGCAGTTTATAAATGAGATGGTCGTGCTTGCTAAAATTAACCACGAGAATGTGGTTAAGTTACTAGGTTGTTGTCTTGAAACCGAAGTACCCTTACTAGTATATGAATTCATAAAAAAGGGGACACTTTTTGACCATATTCATGATAAAAACCTATCATCCTCGCTCTCATGGGAGAAACGTCTGAAGGTAGCATTGGAAACTGCAAGAGCCTTATCATACATACATTTTGAGACTTCTATGTCTATTATACATAGAGATGTGAAAACTACAAATATACTTCTGGATGATAACCACACAGCAAAAGTGTCTGACTTTGGAGCTTCAAGACTGGTTCCTCTTGACCACACACGATTAACAACCGTGGTGCAGGGAACTTTGGGGTACTTGGACCCAGAATACTTCCATACCAGTCAACTAACTGACAAAAGTGATGTGTATAGCTTTGGCGTTGTTATTGCAGAGCTGCTAACAGGTGAAAAAGCACTTTCCATGGATAGGCCTGAAAGTGAAAGAAATCTAGCAATGTATTTTGTTACTGCATTAAAAGAGGATCGCCTCCTTCAAATTATTGATGATCGCATTGTCAAGGAAGGTAATATTGAGGAAATCAAGGAAGTTGCTAATATAGCAAAACAGTGTTTAAAGGTAAGAGGGGAGGATAGACCTAGTATGAAGCAAGTAACAAAGGAGCTAGAGGGATTAAGACTTTCGGAAAAACACTCATTGAAAAAGGTTGATCTCGACACACAACAGCCTAAAAACTTGCCAGATGCACCTACACATTCTTTGGGAATTGATGTCGACATCGCCAGCTCTTCTATCAGTACCACTATTGCAGATGATAGCATGAGAAATCAAGTAGTGAAACCAACAGATAATGATGCCAGATAATCTGTTCATCCTCATTGAAGGCTAGCAAAGACTATCTCTCGTCAACATTCATCATCACCACCCATTTTCTCCAGTTTATTATTTGCCCCTCCCCCACCTACTGGTCCTTCCTTACTCTCTCTTTCTGCCACTCAACCACATTCTTCCTCCAATTCTATTTCTCCTGTCACCCCCTTCTCTCTCCAATGAAAGGAAATTTGATCTCCTTGTATGCATGTTTTAATATTGAAAGAATGTGATCATAGCTTTATATATCATGTTCATGTACGTGGTAATTGAGAGCTGTGACATGTATATATGATATTCTGTTGGGTGATTGTAATGTTACGTATGTGTTCTATGTGAAATATGCAATATCTTTGAAAGCTTTTGTGAGAATTTAGTGAAATGAATTGTTAGCCTATTTCCATGCACTACGTACTTTACTACTTTAGAATGAAAAGCTTTTAGTTAAATCCTGTATCGGTTATCCGAGGAGATAGATCTAATTTTAATAAACACTGTAGAAGAAAAAATCTAAATCCATCTACAGGATTAATTAGCTTAATTAGTACGAAAATATAATAAAATATTTGGTGATAAACCGCAAGCTGCTAGGTACTTGAGTGGGCATCTAATATATAGCTAATTAAGGTCATTAAAAACAAATTTATTCAGCAGTTTCAAGCGCAACGTGGCTCACTCAACAAACTATGCAGTCCAATATAATGATATTCATGTGGAAAATAACCTACTAGAATGAACATCATCACAAACGAGACAATATCCATCATGATCAATTATATCACAAACTAATTACATTACAAGTGGAACACCTTCTAATCATGGGAAAAGCATCCAGCTTGCTCGCGGAAGACTTCTTTTGTATAGTCCTTCTCGGCCCTTGCTTTATTAATTTCTTGCTCAAACAGGTAATAAAAAAATTTAAAAAAAAAAAAAAAAAAAAAAAAAGGCTTCAGTTATTATATATTGCTCGTGGAATCATTCTTACCGACTTTTGTCTTCGGATAAGAAATGTTTTTTTAGGTAATTAATTAGCGTTTTCCTGCTTTTTGCATAGAAGTGTTGCTTTAATGTCTTATTTATTCCGATCAGTTTATACTTTAGACTTCTTTAATGAAATTTTTATTTTGGTTTTGCATAGTCGACACTACAACAAAAAGACTTTTTGGGACGATTTCATTTTGGAACGAAATGAAAATTGTCCCAAAAAGTGAGATTTAGGGACGAACTTCATATTTTGTGCCCAAAACACAACGGAAGATCTATAACGTTTGAACACGTTCAAACGGTCTAGTTAAAGATAAAATATTTTGTCCCAAATAATCAAATCATTCAAACATTAATGATTCAACATTTGAACGGTTAAATTTAACCGTTCGAACCGAGATTTTGGTGAGTTAAGTAAAAGTTTTTAGAGGAAAATTGTTATACCGTTCGAACGTGCCAATTTAACCTTTCGAATGATAAATCAGCATTGTTCGAACTTAATTTGTAGGGTTCGAACAGTGACCATATGTTTTTTTTTTTTTGCAAAATTATATTTATATTAACTAGTAATTATAATAAATTTATCAATTACATAATAGGAATAATATAAATTAATAATTAGTTCAGAAAATATGAAATAATACTAATTCATAGTTGAATACTGAATTTACAAAACACAAAATATTGTCCATTCTAAAAACAAAAAATAAATAAATAAAGGATAGAAAGCACTAAGACCCCAAGTCTTTGAACACTTCCTCGACTGCAGCTATGCATTTCTTTATTTGTGTCAATCGAGTACTGATGATAACTTGAGTCGCAGACATGACATCAAACGTTGTACATAACTTAGATATGCTATCAGTAATCTCTGTACGAAACACAGACACAGCAGAATGGATCTCCATATGCATTGCATCGATCACTGCTTATGTCTGTCCGCTGATCGCTGTAGACACGATCTCTGCCATCTCCTCACTAGTAACTTTGTGTACTGATGCCTCGGTCTATGTGGATGTCTTAGCAGCTGATACTCCATGATCTCCCGGCTGTGCATCTCTCTAAGGATCAACTGGGTCTAGAACATGTCCACAAAAATGCAGTCTCGAGTGCCCCGTGCTGCGTGAGAGCGTGGAGCTGTTTATCGGTCTCATCGACTCTCGTTTACGCTCGGCAACATCAGGCACGACACCGACAAATAGCAGAAATCAGGTGATTAGGATTCCGAATGGCAGTATATTCGTCGAAATGTACCGGGACTCTGATCGAATCCTATCGAATATATACCCCATCAGGTCGATAGAAATGCCATGAGCAACCCGTATCATAAATTTTGTCCGATCAATGCCAACCTTTGTCTTGTGCTGCCGAGGGTCAATGTTGTTGGCGATTATCAAATTCAGGATCTTGAAGAAAGAAGATAGATCTGCTTGTTTGATGCTCGTCATCCCGTCAGGATGTTGTTAGAGCATCTGGACCAACAACCAAATCCCTCACCTCATGATCAGCAAGGGTATCGACCTCATTAGTATAAATTGATGCCTCCTCCTCAGTTGTCTCCGCCTCAGCTGAAAGATCAGACTCTCTAGGCACCACATTCGGATATGCATCTGGTAGCCTAAGAATACCGAGATGCTCAGCAAGTCCATCCCGTGAAAATACAACAAAAACTCCTTAGACATAGATCCTGTATGCCTCTTTGTCATCTGGGCTAGCATCACCAAGCTCTCTATAGAACTCAGAAACAATATCAATATATAAGACAAGCTCCCATGCTTCCTCCAGCTCATCTAGGATAGGTTCCCAACCATGATCGCTGAAGACTGGTGGTAGGGAATGACCCTCCTAGACAAGACTCTGGAAATCAGAAATCTTCACCGGTCGCTCTAGTGAAACAGTCCTCTCCCTACCTAGACTGCTACTAGTCTTAGTTGGATTGCATCGCTTACGTCCCACCCTAGAAGAAGACATTATAATCAACTTGAAATTAAAAATAAAAAATTATATATACAACATTAACGATAAAAAATATAATAAATAGCTATTCACTAAATTAAATACGAATAGAAGTGAGACATTGTGAACAACATAATTTTTAATAAATAATATCATATTATTTAATATTAATTAAATTAATATTAATAGAAATTTAATATTTAACAAAATATGATAAATTTCTATATTAATTTAATTATAATATAGAAATTATTCTCGTTAAGATTTAATAGAACTACAATATGGAATAAAAATAAAGATCCACTAATATTACTAAATTTAATTATACCGTTTGAACGCCTAAAATAGTATTAAAACGGTACCTGTTTGGCTGTATCGTTTGAACGTATAAAACAACGGTCGAACATGATTGGATTGGCTCCTACAATTCGAATGTCTAAAACAACGTTCGAACGATTAACTATTACCATTCGAACGCTGGTTAGGGATTTTGAACGGTATGCGAATCAACCTCAAAGATGACGCTGAGTCGACTCAGCCATTGAAATCCATGGAATCCTTTGATTCCATGGATTTTTTGCCAAAATAATACATAGAAACCTAAATAAACCTTCCTATTATGGATTAGAGCAAATCTATGGTGAGTATTGATGGATAAATTGTTTTGTCCTAATTCAAACAAATAATCCATCAAAAACCTAAATATAAACGGTAAAATGATTAGAAAAAAGAGCATACCGGTACTTAGAGGAAGAGGCTTCGACTGGGTACTATTCACGGTGGCGATGATGACTTTAAACGGAGGAGATTGTTGGTTAAAACCTTGAAAGCGACATTGGAAGTTTCCGTTTGGCATCCGTGAAAATAACCGTCCACGGCAAGTTATATATACAATACCGTTCGAACGGTTATTTTAATACGTTTGAATGGTTAACTGAAAAACATTTAAGTACTATATATACTATATTATTTAATATATTATAATATATCATAATAATTTATTATGATATTAAATATTAAATATTATAATATATGTTATTATATATATAATATACTATATATAGGTATTATATTTAATATAGTATATATTATATAAGAGTCCTGCCACTTGTACGCATGAAAAACGTATTATGAGTTACGCGCTGACATGGCAGTAATAAGTAGCGGCCGAGTTTAACTCTTTTAAGTTTCTTTTAATGAGCTAATAGAAGTGACATTTCTCTCCCCCAAAGACTAAAGTGATTTATGGTGTGAGTATATATATCGAATCAAAATCCTTTCACTCCCCTCTCCCCCCACGTGCACTCCCTTCCCTTCTTTCTGCTCTCCTATATTTCTCTTTCTTTCTCTCCCCTCTTTCTTTCCCTTTCTCTGCAACTCCCAGCACCATCTTCTCTTTCACGTTTTCCCTTTCTTTTCCATAAAATTGCTAATACTTAAGTGTAACATTGTCATATGATTCAGGAATGCTCCAGATTAACAAATCTAAAGGATATTCATCTTCGATCTTAATCTAAAATAATCCTCGAACTCGTTTAAGTCTTCTTGTCCAGTGCTGGGAATCTGATAAGCGCTCAGCTTGGCACTGTCATCCAAACCCAAGGAATGACTAACGACACTATCAAATATTTAGGACTTAAAGCAGCCGAAAACAAAAATCAGCCCAACTCAAGACAACAGATTGCCACTGATAGTAAACTAGCCAAGACCAAAGAAGAAATTGAAGCCGTTCATCGTTCATCGTGGAACTGATAGGATCTAAAATCAAGGACAAACAAGAAGCCTTGAAAGCTTTCTATGGTGCTGTCATCCAAACCCAAGAAATGATTCCAGCAATAAAGTTGAAATTTTTTCTCTCCTTTTTGTTGCGTGGTGAAAAAGTAAGGAAGAACTCTATGATCAAAGAGAAAAAGCAAGAGATTAGGATATTGAGAGATGGAAGAAGATAGTAAGTAATTCCATTTTCACCCCTTAGTGGCTATAATCTTATTTTTAAATAAAAACAAAAAAATGACGACATTATCGCATCAGTACGTAAAGGAATCCACGTTTTTTGTTTGTATGTTTAGCATTTTCCATTATATAACATATATGTGATATTAAAAATCACATTATATATGATAGTAAATATATGTTATATATAGTCTAGTATATTAACATATTATATTTTAGTTATAGTCTAATTAGATGACATGAAATATTCTAGCTCTACAGATGACACTATAAATGCTAGTACTATAGATGACACTATATATGATACTATATATACTTTATATATAGTCTAATATATTAACATATTATATTTTAGTTATAGTCTAATTAGATGACACTATATATGCTAGTATTATAGATGAAACTATATATGATAGTATATATATGTTATATATAGTCTAATATATTAACATATTATATTTTAGTTATAGTCTAATTAGATGACACTAAATATGCTAGTACTATAGATGACACTGTATATGATACTATATATATGTTATATATAGTCTTTTATGTTAACATATTATATTTTAGTTATAGTCCAATTAGATGACACTATATATGATACTATATATATGTTATATACAGTCTAATATATACACTACAAAAAACAAAAAAAATAAAATTGGCAGCGTTTATATGTGCGGCGTTTGTTTATGCGCCGATAGATATATATTTTTGCTAGCGCTTAATTTTTCCGTCAGTACTAAAGTATTGAGATTCCTGGCATTTAAATTTTTACACCAGTAATAATATATAGTTTTGGCGGCGTTTATAATAACGCTGCCAATATAGCAATTATACGCCAGAAAATTAATAGTTTCCTGGCATTTATATTGTTACGCCGGTAATAATATATAGTTTTTGGTGGCGTTTAAACAAATGCCAATAATTTATGAATTTTATGCCGTTATATTAACCGTATTTGCCGGCGTTTGTAATATTACGCCAGTGATAATATATAGCGTTACCGGCGTTTCATAAAACGCAGACACTTGATAAAGTTTACGCTGGTAAAATATTAAGTTTTCTGGCGTTTATATTGTTACGCTGTAATAATTATATAGCATTGGCGGCATTTACAAAATGCTAAGAATTGATCGATGAAATGCCGGTAATTGATAAATGTGCCAGCTTGTTACACTGGAAATAATATATAACGTCAGCGGTGAAGGCTATTATTAATTTATTGTTTGTAAAATAAATAATAAAAATAATGAAAGAAACTTATTTAAATGATACGTAAATACCCCCAAAATCTTAGTTGTATTTTATAGGATTCCCTACCAGTAAATTCCATATATCGCATTCTAGTTCTGGAGGGAGGACGGTTCAATAGAACTATAGAAGAGAGTTCACACATCGAGATCTTAATGTGATGCCATTCAATTTCTTTCCTTCAATATTTAATAAGTAATGTACAATACAGTAACGTAAATATTGTGCATTCCTTTTAAAAATTGTGCAAGTGTCGTATAATATTCATTTTGAAAAAAAAAAATAGTCTTTTATTAAAAATTTAATCTTTTAATATGGATCTCATACTTATTCTTTTTTAATAAAGAATGTGGTGCTTGCAAACTTTATGACAAAATATGTTAAACGTCATACTAAGATTCACAACTTCCAAAAAGAGTAGTAAAACTAATGCATAATCCAGCACTTTTCCTTTTATAATTCATCCTAATTCCAACTTAACAAAAGAGAGTAAACGTCAATATATGGCATAACCATAAATATAGTCTTAATTAAAGAAAGTTGCAAATACCATTAAGCAGAGCAAATGTCGATATATGGAAAATACCATAAATATAGTCTCAATTATAGTCTCACTTATAATCCCGACCCTCAATCATCGTCTTTTTCATTCTCTTTCTCTTCTAAATCTTCCTCTTGATGTTCTTCCTCCTCAGCGTTTTCCTCTTCTTCGTCTTTCTCTTCCTCTTCATTCTCTTTTTGATTTTGTCCTGAAGCTTGAATATAAATTCAAATAAGGGTTCAATAATTTCAAAATAAGGTTGATTGACATCAACTAAACATATGTGGGGTGCTCACCTGTGCATGCACGAATGTGTTTACTCAGTTCCGTAATTCAGTTAATTCGTTCCGCACTTTCTCAAACTCTTCCTTTGATATATCATCTTCTTGGTTTGAAGTCGGTATTGAATTTTCATAAGTTTGCCTTGTAGGGATTGGCCCAAACCCCAAACCACGCACACGTCTAGGTCATTCTGGGCCCATAACTTTCGAATAAACGTCATCTGATGCCCAAGTCATGATTACTCCAGACGCCATTTCTATAGGATTTGTGTCCTGTGTTAAAAGTTACTTCATCTCAACCTGTAATAGATAATAAAAAATACACATTATTCTTCATCTTATAAATCCTTTAAAATTAAAAAAGTAATAAATTTGAAAATAAACATACTACTTTCTTCCTCGTATCATCATTGTAGTGTGTGCCATCCTTTTTCTTATGGGTCTTGACAAACAACTGGGCTCGACTTAGCATTGCCCCAGTTAATTTTTTCTACGTCCAATATTTTAGATTAAACACATATATAGAAAACAAAGAACTAACAAATATTCAACAATAAATAAATATTAATTAAATAAATACCACATCATGGGCATATCTTGCTAAACTTTTTGATCCTCCGCTATGAACAAGTACCTGCTTCTTACGACACTCCTTGTTTTTACTACATTTTGACTACAACATAAAAAATATTATGAGAATTATAATTAATAATTAAAATAACCAGTTGGTTGACTTTATGAATCTATAATAGAAATACGCACATTGTTACCATATATTCTGGATCAAACTAAAGATTGGCTAACTCTGCTAGTTTATCTAAGTCCACCATATCGGGACTTGCCCTTGCTACAACTTGTGCTACAGAGTGTCTTTTTCATTAAGTAACTTTTTCTTCAATTCATGCTTGTAGTCTTTCCATTTCTTCTCCAAGTCCTTTAGTATCCATTTTTTTAATACATCCAATTTGTTATCATGAACTTTAAACTTGCCCTACAATAAAAATAAATTTACACAAGTGAGTAAGTAGCTTTCTAACAAAATTTTCAAAATATACCTATTTAATTAATAATAATGTTTTAATATAAAAAATCATACCTTTATAAGACCTCACGCTTCCTTCTTTATGGTTTTAGGCACTGACCTCCAATCTTTGTAAATTATTGGAACCAACTTATTACTTCTCGCTATCAAACCAATTAACCTTACCACCTTTGAGTCTTGCTTTTTGATGGGTTGACCAAGATTATTGAGCTCCATTTCAATTCGCTCTCCTTTTGGAAGATGCCAAATGTCATGAATAGAGTGCAATAGTCACTTTACTTGATCTTCATTACTATTTGTAAAAATGGATTTGATTACATTGTTAGTATTTTGTAAATATGCATTCATAGTGAAATAAATAATTAGTAAGAAAAACAAAAACATACCGACGACGACGAGAAAGCTATCTCCAATGTTAGAACACAAGTCGACATTTTCTGCTTCCAAACTAGGTGCTATTGGTACAGATGTGCATGGCTCGATCTCTCTGCTCATCTCCGTATGTGTGGATAGTTGGCCTCCCATTTGGCTCGATGTAAAAGGTTGGGTCGCTTGTTGTGAAGATAATGATGGTTGGGAAGGACAGTCTATAGAAGGTGATGACTCCATCATCCTATCAACGGAAAGGGGTGGTCCATCGACAGAGGGTAATGAATGGGCCGCCCTATCAGATTGTGATTCACTATAGACAACTTGTAGTCTTGTAGATTGTCTTCGCAACTGTGGTATGGTAGTCTTTGCCTTCTTTTTTGGACCCATTGTACATATACAAAAACAAATTTACATATATGCAAATCAATAGAAATAATAATATTTGGAGCATGATATGAGATAGATTTATGTGATAAGAGATATCATGTTAAATAGTCTAAATATATATTTCTTACTCAACACTATTGAGGAGTTTCGATCATTATTCCATCTATATCATTTCGCGTCCACACAACATCGTCAATACCAGGTTCAATAGCTTCATGGTTGGAAGTGTTAATACAATATTCGTTGACTAAATATTCATCCTCATCGTCATCAGTCACTTCCTCTTCACCAGTGTCATACACGTCTCTTGGTTTTGTCTTAACAACCGCAACCCAATTTGGGCATCTTTCATCTGCTACATAAAATACTTGAGATACTTGGAAAAATAAAACAAACGGATCATCAGTTATCCGACTACCAGTGTGTACTAGATGAGAAAAATTTACAAGAGTAAAGCTAAACTCGTCCACCTTGAAACCTCTACCCCAAGTAATGTCTGCCCAATCACATTTGAATAACACATATCGAGACCGATCATAATACATAACCTCAATTATGTATGTTAATTGGCCATACCAAGCAGGGCCATCTTGATTAGTACACACACTAGCACCACAATTCTGAGTTTTCTTCACATTTTCGTGATTCCTAGTGCGAAATTTTGTGCCATTAATGACAATTCGTTTAAATTCTTTGGCAACTTGCATGGAACCTTTAGAATGCATTACAACTTTATGGCCCATTTCACTTCTTCTATTGTCATCCATTTTCATTACCTGAAAGGTTGGATTATTAGCATTGATTAAAATGACGAAAGGTAGCTACAGAGGCATATTAAATATTGTGATACAATATTAAATGGGGTGTAATCCGTACATAGTCTTGGAACCAATTACAAAATTGGTCTTCGTGCCTCTTTTGTAGTTTGTCATTCGATAAATGATTCTTATCAACTGTATTCCTCATTATTTCCAAGTGCATCCTATATATGTTCACGACATCACAAATGTCTGTTATAATTACACAAATATAAATGAAATATAATTTAATTCATTTGTATTAAGCATTGCAACTCACATGCATAATTGTGTGAAATCATCATAATTGAAAAGAATATAGCAGTGTGCTTGGGTCCACAATGTAAAATCGAGGTGAACATCAACAACTTTCCCTTTAGAATCATCTGGGTTTTAGATGGTCTATTGAAAACCATTCGAGCAAATTCTAAATAACGAGAACAAGACATCAATAATTCCTCCAACAAATATCCTTCAACAATGGAACCTTCTGGCGTAGCTTTGTTACGCACATGAAACTTAAGACAGTATAGGTACCTACCACATAAATTATTAGATGACTTTTACTATTTTTTAAAAAATATGTTCTTACTTTAATAGATTTATGTGCTTTTAATTCGATAACTATAGCATACCTTTCAATGGGATACATCCATCGATAATGAACAGGTCCTCCAAGCTTACATTATGGAACTAAATGTATAGTCAAGTACACTATAACCGTGAAAAATGATGGCGAAAATATCATTTCTAATTGGAACAATATGTAAGGTATTCTAGATTCCAATCGGTCCAAATCTTCAAGCCGCAACGTTTTGGAACAAACCCTTGAAGAATCCAGATAGCTCGATTAATGGTTCTATTACCTTCTTAGGTAATGACCCACGTAATGTAATTGGCAGAAGCAGTTGCGTCAGTATATGGCAATCATGACTCTTCATGCCCACTATAGTACGGTATTGAAATTTGATACAACGTGAAATATTTGAAGAATAACCGTCTGGTACTTTTACATTTTGCATAACCTTCAACAAGTCTTCTTTCTCTTTATTACTCATTGTGAAAGTAGCTAGAGGCAAATATGTCTTGTTTGTATCTGTTATAATCGGATGAAGTTGTGGTCTCAAACTCATCTCTTGTAAGTCAAGGCGTGCCTTTATGCTATCTTTCGATTTTGTATCAATATTTAACAGTGTGCCAACAATATTATCCACTACATTTTTTTCAATATGCATCACATCAAGATTATGACGCAATAAATTATCTTTCCAATAAGGCAAACTAAAGAAAATACTACGTTTCTTCCATGAGTGTTCCTTAACATTAGCCGACCCCACAACTCTTTTTCTTTTATGATCTGTTTTATCATTACAATTTAAATCATCTAATTGTTCCAAAATTTCATCAGGTGTTGGCATAGTAGGTGAAGGATCAATTTCTCATGTACCATCAAATGTTTTTGCCATCATTCTCCACCTATGATCACTTAGCAAGAATCGTCTATGCCCTATATAGGAAAGCTTTTTTCCATGTTTCAGCCATATAGATCATGTGATACCTATACAACAAGGACATACTAAATGACCTTTCGTACTCCACCCAGACAAATCACCATACGCAAGAAAATCATTTATCGTCCACATTAAAGTTGCGCGCATTGTAAAGATCTCTCTAAAGTAAACATCATAGGTTGGTGCTCCAACCTCTCATAATTCCTTTAATTCTGATATTAGAGGCTCTAAGTATACATCTATATTCATTGAATGTGATGATGGTCCCAGCATAATCAACGATAGCATGAAACTTGATCGTTTCATGCATATCCAATGAGGTAAATTGTAAGGTACCAACATAATTGGCCAGGTACTATAGGAAATGCTCATGTTACCAAAAGGATTAAAGCCATCTGCAGATAAACCAAGCCTAACATGGGGGGGTCAGAGGCAAAATCATCATGTTGTGAATCAAATGTCTTCCAAGCCATGCTATCTGCTGGATGCCTTAGTACCCCATCATTATTGCGGCCTATAGCATGCCATTTCATTTGTGAAGAAGTTTTCGATAACATAAAAAGCCTTTGCAACCTTGTTTTTAACGGAAACCACCGTAATATTTTCGCTGGACTTCTTTTATCTTTTTTAAACCAATTATCCATAGACTCTTTTTGCTTTCACTTTGACGCTCCGCATACCACGCATGTTTCTAGTTTCTCATTGTCCTTCCAAAATAACATACAACCATTGGGACATACTAAGATCTTCTCTTATCCAAGACCTAACTCATTCATGTACTTCTTTGCCTGGTATGTATTTTTAGGCAATGATGCTCCTGGTGGGAGCAACTCATTCACAAATTCAAGCAGTTCTATGAATATGCTATTACTCAATCCACCCAAACACTTCATATTCCAGAGACGTACGATAGCACTAAGCTCAGTATGTTTTGTGCACCCTTCATATAATGACTCATCAGCATCTTTCAACATATTGTAAAATTTATTAACTCTTTCACTAGAACCTTGTTGATTTTCATTTTGCACCCCAGCTTCTCCAGCATCCACATCTATTTCAGGCCCACCCTCAACTATTTTAGGATCAAACATAGGAAAAACGTCATGTAACATGGTTGTCATCCCACTAGAGCCTTCATGTATTGGCTCATTATTATTTTGGGCATCAGTAGCATGGTAAGATGCCTCCCCTATTCTCTCCCTCTGAGCATGCCAAATGGTGTAACCTTGAAAAATTCCATAGCTAATCAAATGATCATATACCATATTGGGCATGAACATCTTACGTAATCCACATTTTCTACATAGGCAACAGATCGACGAATCTATAGCACAATTCTTGCATGCAAATTTCAAAAACTCACTGACACCATCAACATACTCTTTTGTATGTCGAGGTTTTTTCATCCAACTTTTGTCCATAGCTTAACTAAATTTTAAATATGAAAACAGAATTGAATGAGAATGCAAGATCATCAATAACTTAAAACATAGTATGAAAAATAATTTAATTGTAAGAGTAAAGCAAAATAAAGCATAAATTTTGAATGTATAAAATAAATATGGAACTTTTTATGCTTGTCTCAGGCATATGCTTCTTAGACCCAGTTAAGTTTAACAAATTGACTAATAAAAGCAAACACCAATTTCTTTTATTACATCACAATAAGCATCATAGTTTTTTAAACCTATCCATCACAGTATATTGCTCTATTGACCAAAAAGGGGACATTAAACATTTTTAAAATTTGAAATCATAGTTATATATTGAATAATATATATATATATATATATATATATAATATATATATGTATATATATGCAGAAAATGCTATAACAGCCCATGGAGAACAAAAATGAAAAAATGAATTGCGTCTTTGTGTATCATATGTATGGGCAGATTCTAACATGGTTTTTAAGGGCTTCTTTTGTCACAGTTCAAACAGACAGTTGTAGTGTATCTCAGCAAGAAAATAATCATGCTCATCTACTTGCAAAACACAAACGGTACTTATCAAGGAACTTTACCAAGGTTCGAATATTAACCAATCACCATATATTGAGAAGGTACTTAATAGCATATAATACAATAAACACAATCAAAACATCAGAATGGAGGCATGGTTAAGACGCAAATGGGTAGGAGCCATAACACAACAAATCAGGATCAAACTAGAAATAGTCCAGCCCCTGTTCAGGATCAAACTAGAAATAAAAGGTAAAAAAAATACATAAAAATCCAGCTTTGAATTTAGATTGATCGTGGTTGAGAAAAGGGAAAAGGTGGTGCATGCTTTGGACCCAATTTATAGGTCGACCCAATTTCAATCTACGTAGATACACTTCATATTAAAATGACCATACTGATACAATTAAGAAAGCAATGAAAGTTTCCAAGATCTTCCATAAACAAATTTTCCATTAAAAGAAATAATATCAAGTGTTGTACAACAAATAAGCTGCACAAACGTAAAGTAAAATAATCGATCAGAAAGTGTTGTTTAATCGCAACAACCTACACATGTAAACCAAGTGGTTTATGAAAAATACAAAAAAAATTAAAATATGTAGCAGGATGGAATTTTAGGAGTTCATCTAGTGGATTATTTCGCAAAACTACTGAGAATGCATGAAGCATCAATTGGCTTTCATAAAATCTACATGGTGGTCCAACAGGTATTATAAAATCTACATACTCTAATCAAACAGAGAATCGTAAATGGAGCATTGTGACATAGTGGTGGCCTATAGGCTGAAGGTAATTCTCACTCTCCAGATAATGATCACGGTGATATGAAAAACAATATATTTCATTCAATTTTCTCTTGTATAAAGCAAACGTTCTATTGGATTTTCTGGACAATGTTCTAATAAATAAATCATCTCTTTTTGTCTTCCAATGCAGGGTCGTCAGCCAACTGAGGAAATGTCAATTTTAATGCAGTATAATGATCACGGTGATATGAAAAACTTGATGCTTAATGTTGGCATGCTACAGATAATCAATAATGACAATGTTGACATATATTTTTACTTTGACTTGACCAATACATCATGTAGACCGCATAGAAAAATAGGAGAAACTACCTTGACTGCTAAATGATAAACGTCGGAATGGAAATATGGTTGCACTTCCTTGACTGCTTTCTGGACTCAAGCCCGTCCCCTGGCTATACACCTGCTTTTTTTTTAGGGTGCAATAGAAATATGGTTGCAACCAATTACTCTGTTCTGAGGGTGCAAAATAGAGGATGTGTGATCTTCTCGGTAGAGGAATGTGGTAGTGATGGCTGAGACTTAAGGGAATAATGATGGTGGGTAGAACGTTTGCCGTGTGGGGACATTTTTGTGTGGAGGAGAGGAGATGTGATCAAGGGCGATGTGAAGGGGTGTTAATCTGTGGAGGCGTTGATGCATGTGAACGTGATGCATGATGATTGTGTGGAGCAATTAATTTTCGACAACCCTAGGTATTTTAATGGGGAAGATAAAACGGCATATATACATGGGGTTACAACATTGAAGCCTAAAACTGATGAAGTTTTATTGAGTGAGTTTTAGATGAAGTTTTAGCTGAAGCATATATATGGAAGAGTTCTATTGAGTGAGTTTTAGATGAAGTTTGAGACTGCATTGTTGCAGTTTTCTTCGAATTCTCTTTTTCTTTAAATTTGAAAAAAAAAAAGTTTAGATCACAGCAATAAAGCCTAAAACTGATAAAGATTCAAAGATATTTAAAATTGGACTAAAGTTTAAAATTTGATAATCGATAAACGTCGGAAAACTACTAATTTACTCGCATATTTTGACATTTTTAAACGCTACCAACCTACAATGCCACTTTGCTAGGCCTAGAGCAAACATCAAATTCAAACTTAGTTTACATTTTAAGAAATTTGTACTTAGGGAAAATTTAAAAATCTTCTTTATTTTCTATAAGTAGAGCTTAGTGGGCCTAATTTTAAAGGTTTATTTCCTCATATAAGGCTGGCTTAATTTAGATTTGAACAAATAAGCACTGTGTTATTTTAAGGTTTAGTGGTCAAGTTCTATATATATATATATATATATATCTATGTTATTTCAAGGTTTGTTTTTGTACTAATCTACCTACATTTTATTAACTAAAACTACTAGTTAAGAGTTTGTTTAAGGTATAGTGGTCAAGTTCTATATATTTACTGTCGATGATCTTAAGCAATTTCTAGATCATTCGATCTACAAGCAATGTTAGCCTTGTACTCTGGCCAGGCGGCAACAATTTGATTGGTCATATTGTTCGGTGTTCAAAAGTTTGTTTTGATAGTATGTTTATATCATTAATAGTATCACTATAATTAATAGTATCATAAGTGATATATTATTAGTATAACTAATACTATAGTGATTTATGTGGTAATTTTTATTTTTATTTTATAAGAAAGCAAACAACTTCATTCATCATTAAAGAACTATAGCAGGGCATCATGCTCAATGATATGTGAAACAATCTCATGGAAAGAGTTCCACCCAACCATTAAGTCATGTAGATGCCAAGAATTGTAATTAATATAAATTGTAAGACCATAAAGTATGTGTAAGAGCATCCTCATAATTGGCTTGGTCAAATTTATCTTTAAATTTGGTCAATATCAACACTTCTTTACATTTACCTATTCCATTTAAATTCAATCTCCACATTGGATTAGTCATTCATTCTCTATATAATATTTTAATTAATATTTAAAAAATATTATTTTTTTATCACATTTTATAATTCTACCAATTTAATATTATTAATAATTATATCCTAATTAAATTAATATTACAAAACATATTTTCAAAGGTAATTTAATCCTTTAAAATGAAAGTGTAGAATATTTTAATATTTTAATTGGTGAAATGAAAGTGTAGAGCATTTTAATATTTTAATTGGTGAAATGAAAGTGTAGGAGTGAGAAAGTAATATTTTAATTTTTTGGTGAATGAAAGTGGTCTTCCGTCTTTAGCTAATGACTATAGCAAAAATGTAAAATGTTCTAGATTTACCCAATCCAATGATAGCAAAAATGTAAAATGTCATTTCATTTTCTCCAATTTCTTTAGGCAGCCAAACAGATTCTAATTGAAATTGTTTGTCTTTTTTGGATAATGTTGTGGATGATTTGGATCATGAGTCTTGTGGGATCTATCTAGTTGCGGAGAAACTGTAGGACCTTTTCTTTCCCTTTATTCTCATGTCTTCCATACAAGGGTAACTCAAGCTACGTACAGGAACTGAGTTTACAGCATATCTCAAGCCCAAGCTTTAACAAGGTGATAACTTTTATGTTGCCTTATTATTTAGTTTTCTTTGCCTTTCTAGGCGATGAAACATATGCTTATTGAATTTTGTAGTCTTGCTGGCAGATACGGTAGTGGAACATAGAGTGTGGGATCTGTTTGGCTACAGAAAAGCTGTAGAAAAAGCAAATGAAGTAGGCCGACTATAGGATTTTCATATTAATTTGTCATAATAAAATGGAAAAGCATTTAAAAATCAAAGTGGGAATTTTCCTTTGTTATGAATTCAGATAGAATAGCACATAATGAGTTGTCTTGGCATTCTATATTTGCAAATTCTTTGGCTGTTTGCCAACAAAATCTTGGCGTTCTAGAGCCAAAGATTGAATTTAATGATGTTTTTGTCTTGGTAAAATCATTGGCTTTGTATGCTTATGAGGCTCTTGGGTTATGTAGTGGAGATAGTGGCAATGAATAAGGTGCTCAAATTACTTATGCTAATTAGTCGGTGAAGCTACCCATGGTACAAAACCAATGGATTGAGGAAGCTTGGTTTGGCTTACATTTCTTTGTTTCCTGATGCTGTTTTTGGATTGTGTTGCATGACATAGGCCATTGCTGCAGGCATGCTTTGTTTTTTGGGATTTTGATCAGTAGGATATATACACCTACAGAGCATTTTATTCTTCCCCATTAATGTTTGAATCTAGACTTTTATGCTTTCAGCTACTAGATTAGAAGCTCTCCAGCTTGAGGATCGTATGATATTGAATATTACCCAAAGAAACATTTTGCAAAGCATCTTAAAACAATTAATTTTGTAGTTGATTAATTTTGCAATGCTTGATTTCGTTTGGTTAAACACGATTTCATAGGTATTGGTTTTTGTTTTTTGGTTAAGAAGACTGATAAGATTAATTAATTGGAATTACCTATATGATTGAAGTAAAAATTCCATTTACAACTGAGATCCAAGCTTTCTTACATTTATGAGGCATGGTTCACTGACATGAGAGATTTGTACAATGTGGTTCATAATTGTTATCTTGTGCTGTATGACGTTTATAGGTTTTGAGAGTGATACGTGTTATAACCTTGACTACCTTCTAAGAAATGTACCATCCATTTATACATATAACCTGCTACGCTTTATTCCTTAAACATATATTAACCTCACTATTAATTTAGTATAACTTTTTTGATCTTTTCCAGGCTCAACGATTGCATGACAATTTCAAAGAACTATTGGATAAATGTGAAGAAGAACTACCCATGAAAGAAATGGTCCTAAAGCTAATGACAAACACAATGTGAAGAAGAATTATCCATGGAGAACTTTCATGTGCTTTAATTTGTAATTTGTTTTAGTATATGAATAATGACCCATTATATTATATTTATTATTAATTGATATATTATTTTTTTATTGTGGGATATTATATTTATTGGTGCATTCTAAATGTCATTAATTTAAAAAATGTGCCGGCAACGAATTAGTGGCGGTATTTACAATAAGCCGCATTCCAGAAAAAACAAACTATGGTGTTTAGATAAATGCCATTAATAAATTCAATGTGCCGTCAATGTACTATTAATAGCATTTAAATAAATGTCGCTAATTTATATGATGCACTGGCAACTTAATGTGGCGGTGTTTATGTTAATGATGCTATTTTAAAAATTGGTGTCGTTTAGATAAACGCCGTTAATAAATTAGCCAAAGTACTATTAGTGGAATTTAAATAAATGCCGCCAAATTTTATGATGAGCCGGCAACGTACTATTAGGGCCGTTTAGATTACCGCCATTAAATTAGGTCATTGCTGGCATTTAGATAAACGCTAGTAAATTATTCAATGTGTCACTGCCAACGTACTATTAGTGGTATTTAAATAAATACCACTAATTTATATGATGTGTCAGCAAATTACTAGTAGCGGCATTTATCGTAACGCCGCAATTTTAAAAAGTGGTGACAATCAGATAAACATCGTTAACAAATTGAATGTGCCGCCACCAATGTACTATTAGTGACATTTAAATAAATGCCGCCAATTTATATGATGTGTCAGCAATGTAGTAGTAGCGGCGTTACCATTATATGCTAGGGTATGGCAACGATAAAGTGGTGGCGTTTCGAGAAACGCTGTTAATGTAGGTACTGTGACGATGTTTAAAAAACGACTGCTAAATTGTATACAAACGCTGCTAATGAGATTACAAATACTGGCGTTTGCGCAAAAGCTGGAACATCTAAAATAGCGACCCTCCATTAATGGCAGACAGTTACGCCAGTAGAAAAAAGCTACGAATTAAGTAGCGGCATTTATTTGAACAGTTGCTGGCGCATAACCAATGCTTGCAATTCTGTCTTTTTTTTTTTTTGTAGTGATATACTTTACTATAATATATGATGTAGTATCATATTATATATTATATTATATTTTAAGCTTAATATTTGGTGAGTTAGAATGATCAGAGTCCGAGTGGTAATCTGAGCCACTAGAACTAAATTCATCCTCATCCGAAGATGTAGGAGATCTATGTTCGAGTAAACGAAACAGATCTTCTTGATCAACGGCATTGATATTCAACTCATTAAGCTTTTTCTTAAAACCTTGTGGCTTTTTTGTACACTTATTCGCATAATGTCCAGGTTGGCCACAATTAAAACATGTTCCTAAACTTAACTTTCTGTCCAAAGGGGTCAATAGTGATCCCATCGGCTTCAGAAAGGAATGGATAGATCATGTTAAGAAAAGGCATACCAAGAATAACATCATGGGTTAAATTCTTAACAAGCACAGAAGGTATTTTAAAACAAACATTGTCCTGGCAAACATGAGCTATGTTCAACTCATAACAAATCTTCATTCTAGATCCGGGAGATGATTGAATCATGCCCGACCATTTGCCCTCTTCTCAACCCTGGAGTCTCAACTTTTTAGAGGCGGAAAGATGGTTTACTCATTACAGTTTGCTTTCGGCACAAAAAGACAGCATAAGAAGACAGAGTTGCTTTTAGTGCTTTGGGTGCAGAAAGAATATTGTAATGGTAAACCATCTTTCCACCCCTAAAAAGTTGAGACTCCAGGGTTGAGAAGAGGGCAAATGGTTGGGCATGATTCAATCATCTCCTTTGAAATAATTTAATCTTCTTTGTGAAAATGACAAGTCCATTTCTTTTAATGATCTCAAGAAACGTTTTAAGATGTTTCCAGTGTTCATCAATAGATTTGTAGAATACAAGAATATCATCTATGTAGATGATGGTGAAATCAGTGAATGATAGGAAGATATCATTCATAATATTTTGAAATTCACTAGGAGCGTTCTTTAGCCCAAATGGCATGACGTTCCACTCATAGTGATCGAATGGAGTAGTGAAAGTAGTCTTGTACCTGTCTCACTCCCTAATTTGGATCTGCCAAAATCTGGACTTAAGGTCAAATTTGGAAAAAATAACTGCATCACTTAACCTATGAAACAAGTCATTCTTGTTAGGGATGGGATACCGAATCCATTCTAACACCTTGTTCAGTGGTTTGTAATTGATGACTAAACGGGGTGTACCTTGCTCAATCTCAGCATTTTTCTGAACATAAAAAGCAGCACACGACCAGGGTGACTTACTATGCCTGATGATATTCTTAGTAAGAAGATCTTGGATCTCATTTTTGCAAAACTCTAAAGTTTCTCTATTCATCTGAATAGGTCTTGCTTTAGTTGGAATTAAGTTTTCAGAGAAATCTTTAACATAAGGTAAAGAAACAACATGTTTCTTCCTATGCCAAAAAGCATTAGGAAGTTCTGAGCAGACTTCATAAATCAAATTTTTTTGAATGCGGAATCATCTCTAAGCATAACACGAGACATAAAAACATCTTTATACCAACGATAATCAGACATTTTATTGCATCGCAAGTTATTCAAATAATAAGAAATTCTATTTTTGATGTTGGAAGGGGTTCCAACAAAATGTTTAACTATGGTATAAATCAGGGTATTGACACCATCAGGAGATCCTTGGGTCCGTTCCCTTCAGTATCTATAATGGGCAAACCATCTTCATTCTTTTTGATGGCTGAACGAATGGTTTCCCTTGCTTCAGCAGTGAGATGTTTATCCCACCAAGCATGAAGCATCCTTGAAAATCCACTGGTCAGGATATCAACAATATCAGTCTGGCTAAGTTTATTGTTGTAATAGGCAACAGCAACCATAGACATATGATTCAGAGTATTGAGGATTTCTTGCTCAGAGAATCCATCAATATTCCATTCATACATTTGGTCAGTAGATACGGAGAATTGAGATTGAAAACCTCTTTCTTCGTACTGTAAATCAGGAGGAGTGGGTCTAGAATACCAGTTTTTCGTGAGACCTATTGGTTTAATGTCTCTCGAATATATCCTGGCAAGTTCGAGTTTTTCAACTTGAAGACCCTGAAATTCTTTTTCAAGTAAATCAATTTTCTGAACTAAGGAATTATCAGACAAAGAAACATCATCATCAGAATCATTCCAAGTACGCACAGAAAAAGAATCATCGAAATTAACCCCTGGGCTGTTTCTGTCTATAGTTGAAACAGAGGGTTTTTCTTGTTTAACAACAGCAAGCATTTGATCAATTTTTTCCAAAATACTGGTCTCTCCAAAATGGATCTTTGACCTATTTTCTGGTAAAATAATCAAAGGTTTTTCAACCATTTTCAAACTTGTTGAAGCAGGTTTTTCAAAAACAGGTTTTTTAACTTTATCCTCTATACGATCGAGTTGTTGACCTATTGTATAGAGGGTCTGGTTGACGAAATTGTTTTGCTCTATGATCTTTTTTGTTTCAGCTAAAACATTTTCATTCGAACCTGACTCCAAGATTTTAAAAGGTGAAGCTTTCACTTCTTTCCCTTTGACTGAAACAAGGATGGTTTCTAAAGGAGGGTGGCTGGTTTTCACAACTTTCCTGCCTTTTTCTTTAGTAAAACTTGATTTTAAAACATTTAAATACTGTGCTCGATTATATATTATAATATGATATTACTATGTTACTAAACTATAGTATCATCTAATATGTTTATATATATTAATGTTGTTCTTTTATTTAAAGGTATAGTGTAAAAAAAATATTATTAAACATTTACCAAACCGTTCGAATTGTTAACAATAAGAGTTTGAACGGTTAGTTCCAGAGAACTACCGTTCGAATGTACTATTTATCTATTTGAACGTGAAACTTCAGGAGGGAAATTTTTGCCGCTTCATTGTTTCACTTTCATAAATAACCGTTCGAATGGTAAATGTTCTACAAGTACACGATAGAACCTCACAATCTCGCTCTCCTCTCGCCGCTCTTAGTCTCGCTCCCGACAGAACCAAAGCCAAATAAAGCAACCAGCGCGATTCTCCCTCAATCCAACCCCTAAATACTACTAATTTTCATCTCACTCTTATATTTTTGGATAAATCTTTTATTTTTACTGCTTTTTTGGGGAGTATTTTTGCTTTGGGTACAAATCTCCTTGCATTTTCATCTCCCAAAACCAGGTATGCTAATAAAACTAGGTATGCTAATTTTTATATTCTCATTTTGGTTTGAATATGATATTTTGCAATGTTAGATTGTTTGTTCTTGATATTGTTTGTTTGTGTTGTTGTGAGTTCATGATTAATGGGGTTTTTGGTTATTGAACACGACTAGAATTTGGAATGAACCCGTTAGAACGGTACAGGATTACCGTTCAAATGATTATGTTATGTTAGAACATAGTTTAACACCGCTTATACATCGATTTCTTTACAATTAGAAATTAGAATATATAAGGATAGTTGTCCATAATGATTATTCAAAAATAGTTTAAAATTCTTAAACTAAATAAAAATACAAATACTTAATAGTAAATCTTTAAATTAAAATTAAAATAGTTAAGATTTAATGATACTTAAATAGTTAATTCTAAATTAATAAAATGAAGTATTTTAATTAAATTCCTACTAAATCTTTCAATTTAAATACAAATAGTTAAGATTTAATAATACTTAAATACTTAATATTTAAATTAATAAAATGAAGTATTTTAATTAAAATACTACTAAATATTCCAATTACAATACAAATAGTTAAGATTTAATAATACTTAAATCTTAATAATACAAATAGTTAAGATTAAAATATTACTAAATCTTTAAATTAAAATACAAGTAGTTAAGATTTAATAATACTTAAATACTTAATATTTAAATTAGAAAAATGAATTTCAATTAAAATACTATTAAACCTTTCAATAATGACACAAATAGTTAAGATTTAATAATACTTAAATCTTAATATTTAAATTAATAAAATGAAGTACTTAAATTAAAATACTACTAAATCTTTAAATTAAAATACAAATAGTTAAGATTTAATAATACTTAAATAGTTAATTCTAAATTAATAAAATGAAGTATTTTAATTAAAATACTACTAAATCTTTCAATGATACTCAATAATTAGAGTTTTTGTTGTATTGTTGTATAAATAATATGTTACTTTTTGAAATATGTTAGCATATCTTGCATTGTTTGTTCATCAAAATAAACCTTAAACTTGTTCGAGAGTTATCAATCCGGATGAATGCTTGATTGATAACTCTTGAATTGTCTAAGTGGACAGTTTGGGATTGTAAGATTATTCTCGCAAACTATCGAACTATATCTGTTATTGTCCAACATTATAATTTTGGTAGATTCATCAATTGTTCTCCAGATATGCAATTTTGGTGATGGTGCATCAACATGTTAATCGTCGGTGCACACAACCAAACAAGCATATTTGGAGAACTATGGGGAGATGCTACCGAAATTTTGTTGGACGTGACAGATAATAGATCATAGGTTTGCGACTATGATCTTATAATCCTGAATGAGATAGGACCAATTACCTGGAAAAAGGTGGCATACTCCTTGATTGATTCATGATACATAATACATGCTTGTTTGTTGATGCACACGTGACTATTTGTAATGAAGATAGTCAGCATGGATAAGAGTTGGATGCCAGTTAGCAATCTATCGGGTCAGAATTACAACGTATATGTTGAAGGTGTTAAGAAATTCTTAGAGTTCGCATTAGGTACATGTGATAGTGATGGGCGTATTGGATGCCCATGCAGAGAGTGTATGAATTTGTGTTCTTATAAGATAGACTTGGTGAGAGAGCATCTGTTTGTCAAAAGTATTGACAAGGGTTATACTGATTGGGTCTTACACGGAAAACCATATCCAACATCTTCATTCGAGGCTCCACATAATGAAGAAGAGATCGATGAAGATGTGCAACCAAAGGTTGTTGGAGATGAATACAATGAAGATATGGAGCAAATGTTAGGTGACATCGGTGCAGAAATGTTTATGGATGAAGGTGATACGGACACATCAAGTTCAAATGATGGGGGCCATAACACTTTTACACGAGTGTGGAATGATTCACTATGTGAGCTATATCCAGGATGCAGAAGACACAGTAAGTTTTCATTTACCGTAAGACTACTTCATATAAAATCAATGTGCCGATTATTTATTAAGGCTGTCAATATGTTACTTGAGCTGTTTAAAGAGGCACTGCCATCAAATAATACTTTATCTCGTAACTTTTATGAAGCAAAAAAGTTGAAACGAGGACTCGGATTTGATTACAACGTAATACATGTATGTAAGAATGACTGCATATTATTTTGGCGAGAGAATGAGCAGTTGAATGAGTGTCCCATATGCCACGAATCAAGATGGACATTTGACAAGCAAAATGTGCCACAAAAGGTAGTACGCCACTTTCCATTGATACCTTAATTACAACGATTATATATGTCACGCGCAATGGCTGTAGACATGAAATGGCACTCATCAGCCAAAGTAAGGAACAAGGATATTTTGTCACATCTTGCTGACTCTCAGGTGTGGAAGGAATTTGATTAGGAACACCCATGGTTTGCTGAAGAACCGCGTAATGTGCGACCTGGGTTGGCAACAGATGGATTTAATTCGTTTGGGCACATGAGTGCTAGTTATAGTACTTGGCCAATTGTACTTATGCCGTATAATCTACCACCATATATAGAAGTGTATGAAAGATCCATATTTCATGATGGTTTGCTCATTCCAAGTCCAAGATTACTGGGAAATGATATAGACATACACTTACAGTCATTGATTGCAGAATTGAAAGATTTTTCGGAGAATGGGGTTGTCACATTTGATTCATCAACAAGCAAGTCGTTCAAGATGCATGCTACCGTGTTATGGAATAAATGATTTTCCAGCTTATGGAAACTTGTCAGGTTGGAGTACTAAGGGGAAAATGGCATGTCCAATTTGTAACAAACATACTTAATTTGAATGGCTTACTTACAGGAGAAAATTATGTTTCATGGGTCATCGTCAATTTTTACCTGGTGACCATAGATGGCAGGAAAATTCTAGAATATTTGATGGTATTGTTGAATGAGGTCAACCTCTACCATATTTTTCTGGTGAAGATGTACTTGCACAATTTATAGATGTTAGTTGTAATGAATTTGGTAAAAAACAACAAAAGAGAAAACGAGCTACAAATGAGTTGAATTTGACAAAGAAGAGTATATTTTAAAAACTCCCATACTGGTCGAATTAAAAATTAGGGCATAGTCTTGATGTTATGCATATTGAAAAAAATATATGTGAATCCGTATTGGGAACATTGATGTCAATTGAAGGAAAAACAAAGGATACATTAAACTCAAGGAAGGATCTGAAGCGGTTGGGAATAAGACTGGAAATGCAATTGCAAGAAAATGGTTCATCTGTTTACACTACAAGAAATTTAATTTTTAGAGACGAAATTTGTTAGGGACGAAATAAATTTTATCCCTAAAAATACTTTTCAGAGACGAAATTTAAATTTCGTCTCAAAATATGGAGTACCTTATAAATCCGTTCGAACTAATACATATTAGTTCGAACCGGAGATTCTGGGACGAATTAGATCGTCTCCAAAAATCTTATCCGTTCGAACTAATAAAATTTAATTCGAACAGATAATTAATCTATTCGAATGTAAAATAATTGGTTCAAATGAGTATTACCTTGTTCGAACGGTATTATTTAATTGAAAAGATACATTGTTAAAATTGTAATAATACATATTTTTTATATTAAAAAATATAAAAAATATGTAATAATTAATTTAAAAACATTTTAGTTAAATAAATATTATTTTAAAGATATTGTCCTTTTTTTAATTATCGTGAACATTAAGTGTAATGAGAAGAAAATATAATTAATAATAAAGAGGCTAGCAAACACTAAAAATAAAAACCATACATTAATTACATCCCAAAAAGAATTAGACGTTCTATACAACATAAAAATAGTAAAATAATAACTAACAATATCTATTTATTAAGTAAATCAAAATCCTCATGTAAGGTATGTAAGCATCCTTCCAGGTCCTTTTAACTTTTTCATAATGGGCTGAATGAATTCCCTCAATATAAATAACAATAAGGGCTGCCAAATATTATCTTTAGCTCGAATGATTAAAATTCAATTCGAATGGCCGAAAATTTCATTCGAATGACGTTAAAGTCCATTTGAATGAACTTATATTCCATTCGAATGAAAATAAATTCCATTCGAATGGTCTTGAATTTCATTCGAATGGAATTTATGCTCATTCGAACGGAACTAAGCCAAACAGACATGGTTGAGTCGACTCAGTCCCGAATCTACAAACTAGTTTTTCACCATAATCCAAGATTTTAATTGGTAGAAATGATTTAGGAGTAAAGCCCCATCATTTCTACCGATTACTTTTGTGTCATTTAGCCCCAAAACAACAAAATGGGGTCAGAGAAGAAACTGTATCGCGGCATATATAACATAATTTCGTTCGAACGAAAAGGGTATAAGTTCGAACGAAAAGGGTATAAGTTCGAATGAATTATATAATAATTCATAAAAAAATATATATAAGTACAAGAGGTAAAACAATACGTTTTATATTACTAATACTAGTATATAATACTAATATTAGTACTAATAAAAAATTTCTGGACTAGTATATATAATATAGTATATATAATATAGTATATATATAATATATATTAGATATCTATATTATATAGTATAGAGTATTTAATTAGTTACTTATATATATTGTAAGTAACTAGTATATATATAATACTATATATATTATGCATTAGATGAGTATAAAATAATATTGTGTATAGCATTGCATTATAAAGTAATATACTAAGTATATAGTAAAACATTGCATTAAATATAAGTACAAAATACATATATCTAATATATTTAGTTTGTATATTAGTAATAAACCAAGTACTTAGAATATATTATAAAATATTATAGTACTATTAGTTTTCATATATTTATGCTATCTATACTATAATATCACTTAGTATTATACTATTAGTGATACTTAGTATTATACTTATAGTGATACTAATTATAAGTATAACACCATAAGTGATACTAAATAAAATATTATACTATTAGTAATACTTAATATTATAGATTGGTAAGAAACTTAGTATTATGCTATTAGTGACACTTAGTATTATATAGTGTATATATTTTTTACAAATACTAATAATAATATTGAAAATATTATGTGTATATTTATATATTTCTAGAATTATCTATTCGAACGAATATAAAATAGTTCGAATAGAGATAAAGTTTGTTCGAACGAATTTTTTTTGTTTGGAGGGAAAATTCGCGCCAAATTATCAGTATATGCTGGAGAATATTCTATTTTTTTGTTCGAACGCTTATATTGTTAGTTCGAACGGGAAAATATTGTGGGAAAAATTAGCGGTCTTTTTGAATTTTCGCGATCGAACTGCTAAAAAATCCGTTCGAACGTAAATTCACATATTATTAAACCAATCATTTCACTTCATTTTCACTCGGATTGAAGTTTGAGAGAAGGAGAGAGAGCGACAGAGGCTTTGAGAGAGTGTTGTATAGAGAGAGAGCTTAAAGAAGTGAGAGAAAAGAGATTCTTGAGGGAGAAAAGACAAGGATAAGAGGTAATATGTTTTTTTTTTGTTATTTTTCATTCCGATTTTCTTTTACAAGTATCTTGATATTTGCTGCATTTATTTGTTGGGATAGAACAACGGTTTAATGTGTTTTATACATATAGGTATTGTGGATTAATATTTTTATTAGATTGCAAAAATTAGAGGTAAGTTTTTATAGTTTTCTAAGTTATTTAACAATCATATTTAGGGATAATAATTTAGTTTTCAATATATTATATTGAAATATGCTATAGTGTATGGAAAAATTGTGTTTTGTGGTTCAGTTTTTTGCTATGTTTCGTGAATGGTTTCTGGCTTGGTCTCATTCGAACACTCTGAATACCGTTCGAATTGAATTTTCTCCGTTCGAACGGAATCTAACTTGACCAGAATTTCGTTCGAACAGTTTGAGTATTTGTTCGAACAGTACCAATTACGTAGATATTTATAATGTAATTATAAAATATAATTATAATGTATAATTGTAAATATTTAAGTACTATAATTAAATAGATTAATACTTAAAATCTAACTATACATTATTTAATTAAAGAATTATAATGTATTAGTGAAAATATTTAAGTACTCTAATTAAATATGTTAATTAGTTAAAATATAATCATAAAATAATTAATTAAAAATTATAATTAAATATTTGAAAATATTTAAATGCTCTAATTAAATAGATTAATACTCTTATAAAATATTTAATTAAATAATTATAATGAATTATTGAAAATATTTATGTACTCTAATAAAATATAATTAAAATATATGATTCTGAGACGACATTTAAAATATTAATTAGTTAAAATATAATTATAAAATAATTAATTAAAAAATTATAATTAAATATTTAAAAATATTTAAGTACTCTAATTAAGATGATTAACATGATGGAATATACTTATATAATATTTAATTAAAGAATTATAATGTATAATTAAAAATATTTAAGTAGTCTAATTAAATAGATTAAGACTTCATTTTATACATTTATTATAATTTCAAACAGAAATGCCTCCTAAACGCAAAAGAACACGTGAGCCATCCCCACCACTTACTAACTCCCGTGTGATTCACCTGTCAACAATGGTGGGCCAACATCACCAGCGCCAGAACAAGGTATTTTATCACTGCATATCTTTTAAATAAAATATGATATTATTTTTTCGTATTGTCTCTATTAAATCTTAATATATACACTTTTTCATATAAATTATGATATTAATTTTCATTTTGCAGCAAGAAGAAAATCCTACTGATTATGATCTGACCCAATTGTATGCTAAAGCACATAAAAATCGTGATAGTGTTTGGAGCAATCTTGAGGCAGAGGCAAATTATGTAAGTTTAAGTTTATTTAATTTCATTGTCTAAATATATTTTTGTTACATATACTAATTTTAATGTTTTTCTTTTTCCAGGACAAGATGATATCTCTTAAAGACACTGTTGCGGATCCATCTGATGAATCATCTGTCAACGATGCTCAAATCTTTTCTCAAGTTCTTGGATCACGTTCTGGATATTTGAGGGGCTTAGGACGTTGCGTGAAGCCATCCTCAACATCTTCATCATCTTCTAAAGCCAGATCGAATGACGACAAGACTAAAAGATTAGAGGAAGCTGCACTTGAGATAGAACGATTGAGATCTAAGGAAAAAGAGTTGCTGACCCGATTAGATCAAGCAGCAGATTTAGAAGCAAGATTAGAAGAAAGGCTACAATTAAATAACCAAAAAATGTTTGAACAATTTCAATTAATGATGTCCCAAAACCCTATACCACCACTACCACTATAATCATAATTCATTTGGTTTTTTTTAATTGCCTTTAATATTTATGATGTTTGTAAACATTTGAACAATTGATGTATATAGATTACAATTTGATGTATATAGATTACAATTTGTATTAGTATCAATTTCATTTTATTTGATCAATGTCGTTCGAATGGTAAATTACCATTTATGCATACATTCGAACAAAAACATATCCATTCGAACAAAAAAATTTCCATTCGAACAAAACAGTATCCATTCGAACCAAAAAATTCCCATTCGAACAAAAATATACCCATTCGAACTTACCGGGAAATACAATCCATGCGTTCGTTCGAACAAAAATATTTTCGTTCGAACTTGATTCTGAGACGACATTTTTTTGTCTCAGAAAAAATTTTGCGTTCGAACGGTTTCGACCGGTTCCGCCCAATTTCGTCCCTAAAAATACTTTTCGGAGACGAAAATTGATTTTCGTCTCTGAAAACTTTCTGAGACAGCCTTTTTGAGACAAAATAGAGACGAAATTTTTTTGTCTCCCAAAACTTTTAGGGACGAAATTTCCATTTTTTGAGATAAAATTTTTTGTCTCAAAAAATCATATCTCTTGTAGTGTTACATGCCGATTGGATGGTACATACATTGTCAAGGAATAAAAGGGCTACATTTTGTGAGTGGATAATGAAAATTAAATTACCAGACCGTTATGCCTTGAATCTAACAAGGTGTATGCGAACAAATGACTGGAAAATAACTGGATTAAAAAATCATTATTGTCATGTCTTTTTTTGGCGTATCTTGCCTATTGGTATCCGTCGGTACTTGACGAGAGACATGCGTGTGGCTTTGACTGAGTTGTGTTTATTTTTTAAAGACTTATGTGCTAGGACGTTGAATGTATCAGCTCTGGATCGAATGGAAATATTGCCATAATATTGTATAAGCTAGAAAGTATTTATCCACCGTCATGGTTAACCTAGCCGTTCATTTGCCACGTGAGGCTCAATCTGCAGGACTAGTTTAGTATAGATGAAGGTATCTCATTGAATGATTCCTTGGGAAGTTGAAATGTACAATGGGTAACAAGGCCTGCCCAAAATGATCAATTGCAGAAGCATATATTGATGATAAGTGGCATACATTATGTTCAAAATATTTCCACGAAGTTAGCACTAGGTTTGATTGGCCGAAAAGAAACTTTGACGTTGACCGAGCAACATAACAAAATGTGTTTTCTATGTTTTCCCAACAAGTACGTCCACTTGGTGCTGTGCGTGGTTATGACTTGTGCGGAAGATAGTTCGAGAAAAGTCAGTTGTACGTGCTAAAAAATTGCCCTGAGGTAGGGAACCACTTGAAGTAAGTTATAATTTTCCGTTAATTTAAACTCGCTCCTTTACTTCAAAAAAATTCTAAGAATATAAAATATTTGTGGTAATCATCAATTTCAGTGATCATATTAACATGCTCAAGGAACTGAGAGTAAATGATATAAACCAGAAACATGAAGAGGAGTTCTCGAGATGGTTTGAATAATGGGTAATGACATTACATATGCTTTACTCAATAGCCAATGAAAAAATATTGATCGTTTATTATTGATATAATAGAAGCTTTACTTAATATGTAGGTTGTACAAATGCATGCGAATAATCCAAACAATATATCAGATGAACTATACGCATGCATTAGCTCGTGGCCCATTGAGACGTGCTACTCGATATACTGTATGTATTTCTTGGGGAAGTAGGTATCACACAATGGATCGAGATTGTTATAGGAAAACACAAAATAGTGGTGTCCTAGTCGAAGGAAGTCATGATGGAGAAAAGATTGATTTCTATCGGGTTATTGTTGATATAATTGGAATGAAATATTTGGGGGAGGTTACAGTGTATCTGTTTAAGTGTGATTGGTGGGATTTAAGCAATTTTCGAACTGGAGTCCGTGATGATGAATATTTTTTGAGTATTTATACACCAAAAAAATGGTATGAAGACGATCCTTTTATTTTGGCTTCTCAAGCATCTCAAGCATTCTACTTAGAGGACCCGAAGTTAGGAAATCAATGGCGAGTAGTACAAAAATATTCTCCAAAAAATATATATGATGTTATCCCTTAGGTGGAAGGACAAGATGAAGAAGAAGCATACCAAGAGAGTTTGCTCGTCTTTAATTGTTTGTGGATTTGAGCCAGTATGAGATAATTTCATTAAATAGAGAAGCTATCAAGGCTGAAATTATTGATGTGACAATTGAGCAAAATGTTGAATCATCTGAAGTATCTACAAAGGATGAGAGCAAATTGTCAAATGATACTGATACAGATTATGATTGACCAATTATGTGTTCACATTACACTTGATGACAACTATTTTACTTAATGAATATTGTATTAGTGTTTTGAAATTATGCCATTGAAGTGGAAGGAAGTTCGCATCCCATCTCCACCTGTTCCTAACTCTCCTTCAGACTCACCATTAGAGGTTGACTCTACAGAACAAGATAAAAATCTAATAGTCATAAAAGTTATTAATTAAGGTCATATAATAGACATATAATAGAGATTGATTACAATTTTATATTTTACAATCACGTCAAGGTCGAGGCATTACTAGATGCGTGACATTGGAAAAATATCATAAGGTGGATAAGATCAAGGTTAACATTCTTGACGAACATACCGGAGGCGAAGGACAACTAGCAGCTTGGCTTGCATCGCATGTGGGTGCTCTTATACGAACTTATGCACCTTTGGCAACGAGTTCATGGAAGAAAGTCTCCCAAGATGTTAAAGAGTTTATCAAGAAGCATTATTTGGTAATGCTTAAAACATTGATTTAGTAAAATAAATTTTTATATTTTACTTAAATTTAGAATATTATAAATGATAATATGTTTGAGTATATTTTTTTAAGGATGATTTTGAATTAAATTTTGGCCTGAGAGAGGAGCGTAAGACTGTGGAAGAGCTTATGAGTAATGCATTCCGTAAATATAAGGCGATGTGTCATGAACATTATAATAAGTTCGAGAACATGGAAAATGCATGCCAACATCCTTTTTAGGATGCCCGACCTTTTGACTGGGAAAAATTTTGTGACTTGTTTGAGGATACATCATATAAGGTATAATTAAATTAATTATTTTAGTTGTCCTATTTTTAATTTCACTTTATAATATTTTCAATTTCTATGTAGGAGCGAAGTTTTATAAAAAAAAAAAACAAATAGATCGAAATTGAAAATTAATCATCATGCATGCTCAAGATCTTTCCATTGCCTCTCTAAGAAATTGGTATTGCTATTTTTTTTACTTTATATAGTTAATTGAATATATGAATCCTAATGACTTTATGTCTTAACAAATATTTATTGTAGCAAGATTTAGATACCAATTATGATCTGACAAAATTATATACTGCATCACATACTAATCGTAATGGAGAATGGACTCATCTCAATGCCTGTGAAAATTATGTAAATATTATAATCTATTTTAAATAAATATATTATAATATTTATGATGATATTAACTCTTTATCTTATGTGTAGGATAAAACGGTTGTCATATGTGTTGAATCTGCGTCATATCAAAATTTCTCAACACATGATGTTGATATTTTTACACAAGTTCTAGGTCAACGTTCAAGATATTTAAGGGATTTGGGTCACTGTGTAAAGCCTTCTCCCTCTTCCTCTTCTTTCGGGTTTGCCTTTACGACCTCTATAGCACAAGAAAATGTGAATCACAGGATCGAAGAATTGATTGCAAGGCAGCAAGAGTTAGAGGCTCAATTGATGAAACACTGAGACATGGAGATGCACCTCAAACAACATGAAGAACAACAAGAAGAGTTCAGGAGAGAGATGCAACTCCAAGTGTAGCAGCTTATGCAACAGTACAGGCCTCCAAGCAACTGATGGTTTTTTATGTATAGATTTTAGGATTATCTAATTATGTATGAACAATGCCAGTCTCACGATTATTTATTTAGTTCACACTTATTATAAAACTTTTGTGAGTATTAAACAGTTTCTAATGTAGTTTTTTCAAATATTATGAATGTCTATTTGGTTTTTTATTATTAATGGGATTTTGATAAAATATTTATCGTTCAAACGACCGCAGACGATCATATAATGTTCAAACGCCATTTATTTTCATAGCGTTCGAACTTAACTTTTACTGTTCGATCCGTTCCTTTAACGTTTGAACAGCAAGCTATATTTATACCGTTCAAACATTCTCAAAATATACCATTCAAACATTCTCAAAATGTGTATTTGTTTGAACGTATTTTGCAATCATTCCAACAATTTAATATCGTTCAAACATAAAATAGTAACCGTTCAAACGATATTCTGGGATGAACTTCAACCGTGAAAAAAACAATTTCTCGTTCGATCGGTTTCGAATAGTTTCCTTCAAATTCGTCCCAAAAGATTTATTTTGGGACAAAATGGTGATTTTCATCCCAAAATATTTTATGGGACAGTGTTGTAGGGATGAGCTTGGGACAAAAAATTTCGTCCCAAAAGATCTCTTCTGTTGTAATGAGAAGTACTAGAATCTAACTGCATAAGTTATTGCCTTTTTAAGGGTTCATTATTCTTTAATATTCCAATAGAGCAGGAATATTATATACTTATATATACGAGTCAATTGACCAAGAAGATTAGATATTGCTTAATTTAGAGTGGCCCCCCTAGTACTTCGTAATTAGTCACGATAAAAGTTACGTTTTTTAAGTGCATGCATGTGACCATATATAAAAATATGGTTTCAAATTAATACATGATTAAGGTAGTTGCAAAGAAAACTCTTTCGTGGGTAAAAGAATACATGAAGTTGTGACTAGGGGTGTTCATCCGGGTTCCAACCCGGGAACCCGGGTACACCCGGACCGCAACCCGGGTCTCAAATCCGGGCCGGAACCCGGACCGGGTTCAGCCGGATTAGATCTGGTCCGGAACCCGGATGTATCCGGGTTTTGAAAAAACCGGATTCCGGTTTCCGGATTTTACCCGGTTTTTTTTTTTTTTTTAACCTGTTAGCAAATTGCATGCACAACAGAGCCATAATCTTCACCCTTCAGTGCGAACATTTTTTTTTACTCGAATGTAAACCCATACTCTCCCCATCACCTATAAGAACATACAGATTAAAGGGGTAAATTTTAAACCCCCCTTCCCAGAAAAAAAAAAAGCAGCAGAAAAAAGAAAAAAAGGGATCTAAAACTATCAACTATTAGCTCAAATCAAGTAACTCAAATTAAGCCAAAAACCTGTGCTACTTGCTTACTCCTTACAAGCATAAACTACCAAAAAACACAAGAAAGAAAAGGTCAATGCCACCACTGGCCCACAAAACTGCCGATGTTGGCACTTCGCACCTTCGGAGGTTCATAGCTCATTGTAGAGAGAACTTCTGAGATCTTCCATTGCTCGACCTGATAATTTGGAGTAAGAGAAGTAGAATGAATTCTAGATCAAAAGAATTCAAACAACAGTATGCATTTATGAATTCTTAAAAATATTGTACTGCCTTATAATCTTTTGGACAACAAGCATCCAAATGTGAACTCCCTACATTTTTCTAAAATGCCCAGGTGGTCTTATTTCTTAAAAGTTATTGAATATAGTTAAATTTGTGACTAACAAATAGTGTATGCTCACTCTTTTTTCTGGGTTGTCTTGCACCCAGAGCAGGGGAAGTACTAAATCCCATCTAACCTCTCAACATGAGAACATGAGCTTCTTTTTCATCAACATGCTTTTCCTTTCTTAGTACTTAATTCGACTAACAGATAAGACTTCAAGTCTCTGCAATCACATATACAGAATACATTATATCACCAACCATACCAAAAAAGGGAAAAAAAAAAAAAAAAACTAAAAATTACCCCTTTAAAGTCAACGCCATCACCACATTAGTGTTAATTGGCCAATGAACAAAATTTGCACACGTATTTTACTAATTTGTCCATACCCTAGCATCACACAAATACTCTACATATATATTTTTTTTAAATGAGTGATGTTTGCAAAAGGTCAAACCCATTCCAAAAAATCTTATGTCTCCATGGCTCACTTGATTTTGCATGACCCCAATCAAAATTTCTTACAACTCAATATTAACCAACTTCAGTGGATGCATACTTGTTATAAAAGGTGACAACCAGTTAGAACTCTACACATGTCAAATGAAGAAAAGAAAGCAGCCAAGACTCAAGTGCTAAGGTGGAGGGCTGCAGTTTTCTGTTATAGTTGTAATCTCTATAAAATAGATCTCTGTGATTCATTTTATAGTGTAATATTGAAGTAAGAGAGAAATACAGGAGAGCACGAGTGGAAAGAACTCAAGAGAGGGAGATACTTTCTCATTGAGAGAGGAAGTGATCTGTGAGAGTTTTTAGTCTTGTAACACAAACTGTATTGTTCAACTTCATCAATAAACAAAGAAGGCTTCTAGCTGTTCCTGCCGTGGATGTAGATTATTAGGATTGAACCACGTAAAGATTTTGTATTCTTTATGATTTTCTTTACTGCTTGTGTATGATTTGTGAGTTTCTTGGCAAGTATTGGTAGAACAATTATGTTCTGTCATCAATACAGATTGGATAGAATTGTAACAATACTCAACCGTATTCAACTCATTAACTAAAGCCAGAATCAAATTAGACACTATGAATCTGCTATGAAAATCAAATGCCTATTTTCCTATCAGTGGAAAAGATTTTTTTGAAAGAAATAATGGCCGGAAACCTGTTGCTGAGTTAAATTAATACCGACTGGAGTTCTGGTATTTGACCTTTGTTCTATATATAGCAGTCGAACTCGTATTATTTATCCTATCATCCCAGAACTCTTTGACATAGATTATGGTTCTAGTTATTCTTCTTCTTCCTTTTTTATTTTTTAAACATTTTTTTTTTTGCAGAAAGACGTTTACGCAGGTGGTGAAGAGGAAATCAACTGAGAATTACAAAGGAATTCCATACATAACAAACGGACTAGCCCAGAAAATCCACTGCACGCCAAAATCATCACATACCCACTCAAAGTCACCAAAGAGAGAACAAAAAAACAGAGAAAAAAAAAATACCCACCGATGAAGAAAACGACAGAGCACCCAACACTTGTGCATCCTCAGACAGAAAGCGAAGGATTTCCCCCTTTGTTAGATCTCACCGATAGCTACCAGTGTCCACTAGTTTGAGACCCTCTGCAAATCTGGAAAAAGAAAAAAGAAAAAACGCTGGAGTGATGGTGAAGAACCCCAAAATATCACTACATCGGAGATCTTTTTTTTTTTCTGGTTCAAAGAGTTTCTTACCTTTTTCTTTTCTTCGATCGGCAATGAGGGAGGAAAGGGAGGCCATCTTGATTCTTGTCTTCGATCGGTAGTGAGGGACAGAGGCTAGGGTTTCTTCGGATTGAGAGAGAGAGAGAGAGAGAGAGAGAGAGAGAGAGAGAGAGAGAGAGAGAGAGAGAGAGAGAGAGAGATACACAGAAATGAGATAGGGTTCGGCTGGGAGACGGGTAGGTTCACTTCTCATTTTGTACAAACCGGTACCCGTGTCTTAAAACATAAACCGCATTTTATACCGGATCCGGACCGCATATACCCGGTTTTTCAGAATACGGGTTTCAGTCCGGATTTAATCCTGGCCGGAACCCGTAACCGGATATCCGGTTATCCGAGTTCCGGACTGGGCCGGGTAAAACCCGGCCCATATGAACACCCCTAGTTGTGACGGTTGTACATATATGTTGTGTTAGAAACTATTAAGAACACAAGATGAAAATGAGAGGAAATAAATATGTAAGAAGCTATCAAGAATAGGCAATGAAAATGAGTGGAAAGAAATGAAATGGAGATTGACAGAGATTGAAGAGAACTGATTCTCATTGATTGCTTTGTTTATACAAAGGTCACATATATATACATTACAAAGAAGCAAAAAAAGTAAAATGCTATTAAAACTAACTTTTTGATTATCTACACAATTACAACCATCACTTTAGAACTTTATTTGACAGCATGGTATAAAGCAACTTTATGCATCGTGCCCCTCATCCTTCTTTGTGTGCAGTCGTAAACTTTCTCAGCTAATGTTCTACTTTTCTGTGCCATCTCCTTTCTTTTCTTTTCTACTACTACCATCTTCTTCTTTTTGTTTACTACGGCATGTCTCTTTATCAACTGCATATATTTCTTGAGTGTTGTAGTGTGTTTCAGGTATGCTATGGCTGCTGTCCTTGTGTCCTTCTTGCTTGCATTTCAGTTTGTTGCTTGCATTTCAGTTTGTTGCTTTGTAATCTGTAAGACTCCCCCTCAAGATGGGCATAGATATTAGTAATTCCCATCTTGGATAATAAGAATTGAAATGTAGAAGTTGGTAAGGCCTTAGTAAAGATACCTGCCAACTGAAATTTTGAGGACACATGCATTGGTGTGATAATTCTAGCCAAGACATTTTGTCTAACAAAATGGAAATCTAGTTCTATATGCTTGGTTCTCTCATGAAAGATTGGGTTCTTTGTAATGTGGATGGCTGCTTGGTTATCACATAAGAGGGAAGTAGATTGGTCATGTTCAACATTAAATTCCTTTAGCAAACCGAGAAGCCACATGATCTCACAGCTTGTATAAGCTAGTGCCCTATATTTTGCCTCAGCTGAAGATCTAGAAATTGTTGCTTGTTTCTTAGACTTCCAGCTTATTAGTGAGTCTCCAATGAATACAAAAACCTGTGACAGATCTTCTTATCTTGGGTCAAGCAGTCCAATCAAAATCACTATAAGCCCTTAGAGCATCCACATTATTTTATGCATATGCATATACAAAATCACCTCTTTTGGAGATCCACTTTGCCATACAAGTAAAATTCTCACATTGGCTTATGCAAATTTGAGACAAAATAATAATAAAATATTATCATTTGTTTTTTTGCCTAATTTTTTTTATATAGAGTTTGCAATTTCCATATATTGGGTTAATACATGTAATGTTTTAATACATGCAATTAGCACCCAATAAATGTACTTTGAACCTATGAGAGAGAGGTGCACGGGTTTGATCTTCAAATATGTAAAATATTTGAGTAAAATATTTTTTGATGAGTGAATGAGTAATATACGTAAAATATGTAGTAAAATATGTAAAGATAAAATTTGTAGAAAGAGAGTGGGAGGAGAGAGAAAGAATGAGTAAAATATGTTTTGGAGAGTGAATAGTAAATCTTCGTAAAGGTACTATTCATAGCTATGTAAATATTTGAAGATGCATAATTCAATGTAAATGAATTTAGGCTCATATTATACATATGCATAGACCAATGTGGATGCTCTTAGGTGTAAAGCTAATTTGGATGACAAGAAAATCCCTTGACCTGTGGATCCTTTGAGGTACTTGAGAATCCTATAGGTTGAGTGCAGATGAGACTGTGAGGGTCTTTCCATGAACTGGCTTAGAACACTTACAACATAGGTGATGTTAGGTTTGGTGATGGTTAAGTAAATTAACCTTCCAATGAGTCTTCTATAAGCTGTAGGATCTTGGAGGGTCTCTTCTGTGATGTGGCTCAATTGTGATTCAATTCAATAGGTGTAGAGGCTATCTTTGTGCCAAGTAAACTTGAACCTTCTAATATCTCAAGGGTGTACTTCCTTTGACAAAGGTTAAATCCAAATGAGGACCTATCAACTTCCAATCCTAGGAAATACTTGAGGGGTCCAAGGTTCTTAATTCTGAACTTGCTGTGAAGGTAAGATTTGAGTGAGTCAACTTCTTCTTGAGAGTTACCTTCAACTATGATATCATCCACATAGACTAAGAGTGCAATAAATCCATTGGGACTGACTTTAGTAAACAAGGAGTAATCAGATTTTGATTTGTGAAATCCAATGGCAGTGAGTGAGTTGGAAAACTTTGATAATCGTTGCCTAGATGCTTGCTTAAGTCCATAGAGGGACTTATTCAATTTGCATACTAGTTTCTCCCCCTCAATATGCTCACTCTTGATGTGATAGCTTGGAGGTAATTGCATGTAAATGTCCTCATCAAGGTCTCCATGAAGGAAGGCATTGTGAACATCCATTTGAGTCAGGGACCAATTTTTAATGGCTGCTATGGCAAGGAAAACTCGAACTGTGGTGAGCTTGGCAACTGGACTAAAGGTCTCTTGGAAGTCAAACCTTCTTTTTGAGTGAAGCATTTTGCTGCAAGTCTAGCTTTGTGCCTTTCAAAAGTTCCATCTGAATTGAGTTTGGTCTTATAAACATATTTGCAACCAATTGCAGTTTTGTTGGGGGGTAAGGTGGTGATAGTCCAAGTGTTGTCTACTTCTAAAGCATGGAGTTCATCTTTCATGGCATCTTGGCAATGCTTAAATCTCACAGCTTCATGATAGGACTAAGGTTCATGGAGTAAGGACGGGAAACAGAAAATGCTTGGTGAGAGGGAGAGAGATTTTTGTAAGTGATGTAGTCATGAAGAGGATGGATTGTGGAGGAGGAAGAGAAGGGATGAAATGCTGCAATTTGACAATGATATTGATGAAGATAATTAGGTTGGTTCCTATTTCTGGTGGACCTTCGAAGAGTGATAGGGTTAGGTTGAGGTGATGGGGCAGGTGAAGGAAGTGTGGGAGCAGTAGGTGAGGGAAGGGTGGAGAGGTCAGCTGGTGAAGAAGGTTCTTCAGATTGTGATGGAGTGAGAGTTTGAGTAAGAGTTTGAGAAGTTTGAGGGAAGGAGAAGATGTCATCTAGTGGTGCAAGAGGAAGGACCAGGTTATTTGGGAAGGATGACAGGTCATTGTCTAAAGGAGAACTAGATTTGAAGGGGAAAATGGATTCATGAAAAATAACATTTCGAGAGATGAAGGTAGAGTGAGATTCAATGTCATACAGTTTATAACCTTTGACATCAGGAGGGTATCCTAAGAAAATGCAAGGTTTAGCTCTATGTTCAAATTTGGTTCTGTTGTGTTTAGGAGTGCTAGCATAAGACTGACATCCAAAGACCCTAAGGTGAGAGTATGAAGGGGGTGATGAGAAAAGCATCTCATATGGGGATTTATTGGAGAGGAGAGGGGTGGGAATTATGTTAATGATATAGGCTGCAGTTAAGATAGCATCTCCCCAAAATTGGATTGGCAATGATGCTTGAAAGAGAAGGGCTCGATCAACATTTAAGAGATGTTGATGTTTTCTCTCAACAACACCATTTTGTTGATGAATATACACACATGATGTTTGATGAATGATGCCATGTCTTTTGTAAAAATCAGTCATAGTAAATTCAAGTCCATTGTCAGTTCTAATTTGCTTAATGTTTTTGTTGAATTGGATTTGTATGAGATGGAAGAAAGATTGCAGGAGGGATCTTGTGTTTGATTTCAATCTCATTAGGTAAACCCAAGTTACTCTAGAATAAGCATCAACAATGGTTAAGAAATAATGAAATCCTTGAAGAGAAGCATGGGAGTAAGGACCCTATATATCATAATGGATTAAATCAAAAGGAAATGAACTACTTGAAACACTTGAAGGGAATGAAAGTTGTTTCTGTTTAGCCAAATGATAAACTGTACAATGAGATTTATCCTTGGACTTTACATTAGGTACATTAGAATGAATTGAATTCATTCTTTGAGAGGATAAATGTCCTAATCTGCAATGCAATAGGTCAAAATCTTGATGTACAGCAGCTTGGTTGACTTGAGTTAGACTAGATGGGCTTGAAGATGGTATGTTGGTGCTGGTTGGTGGTGAAGACAGTAGGTAATAGAGACCAGCATGGACTTTAGAAGTCCAATCGTCATCCATGAAGAGAGGACCTGAGTGAAACAAAGATTATTTAAGAAAAATAGACAAGTGTCTGGTTTTTAGTGAGTTTACTGACTAAGATGAGATTGAAAGCAAATGAGGGAACACATAGGACATCAGTAAGAATGAGAGAATCTGAAACTTTAATAGTGCCTATGTGTATGACTTGAGCTTTTGTACCATTTGGAAGTTGTATAAAGGCTTGAATGCAGTAAGAAGAATTAGTAAAGAATGAGGTGGAGCACACCATATGATCAGTGGCTCCTATGTCCATGATCCATGGTGTGTTATGAAAGGTGTCATACTGATCTTATGAAAAAGCAGTGGGTTTATCATGACTCGTGACATTGAAAAGAGAGGGGTTATGAGAGATGCTAGAACTGGAAAAATAGTGATGATTACCTGCTAGATTGGATTGAGATCTTGTTTCAGGGGCAGGTTCTGAGATAATTGGTGACGGATGCACATGAGATGGCAAGGGTGGTTTATTGTGTCCTGAAGTTAGTTGAGGGAATTGAGCATTGACAAGAGCCACAAGGTGTTGAGCTTGTGCTTGAGAGAGGTTTAGTTGAGAAGTACTTGGTGCAGGAGATGCATGGCCTGTAGCAACAGTTTGATCCATAACAGAACCATCAAGACCAACTTGGTTTGCAAAGTAAGTAGCAACAGGTTTTCCAAAACCATTTCCAAATTTAAATCTGGTAAATTTGAAATTGGGTGGAAATCCTATTAGTTTGTAGCATTTCTCCTTTGTGTGTCCTATCTTCCCACAATGACCATTAACCAAATATGTTTTCTCCTTTTTCTTAGAGAAATTTTGATAAGCAAGCAAGGCAGATGGTTCTGTGGCAGGAACAACTATGTTTCTTGCTTGCCTTTGCCTCTCTTCTTGTAAGATAAGTGAAAAAGTCTTATCTAGAGAAGGCAAGGGACTCAACAAGATGATTTGCCCCCTAACAGCATCATAGCTATCATTTAAACCCATTAAAATTTTGAAAACATAGACCCTTTGCTGAACTTCCCCAATATTCTTTAAAGCATCACATGTACATAAACCACAAGAGCAACAAGTGAGTTGTCTATAGCTATTTAGTTCTTCCCAAATGACATTAAGTTGGGTGAAATAGTCACTTATAGAAAGATGCCCTTGAACTATGCCACTAAGTTTGTGTTGAAGGTGATATATCCTAGCTTCATCAGGCTGTGCAAAACGTTCTTTGAGTTTATCCCATACATGTTTAGCTGAGGTCATGAAAAACACATTAGAGGCTATGTCCTTGGAAATAGAATTTAAAATCCAAGCAAAAGAATGTTGTTGCATCGTAACCAATATACATAAGAGGGATTTGCAAGGTCAGGAGTGGAGATGGTGCCATCCAAGAAACCTGACTTGTTTTTTATTGAAATTGAGAGAAGGAAAGATCTGCTCCAAGAAATGTAGTTGGAGCTAGTTAAGGGTGGTGAGACAATGACAGTGTTTGCATTGTCACTGTGATGCAAGAAAAAGGGGTTGTTTGGATCTTCTATAGGAGAAGAAGAAGAAGAGGATGAGAAGGTCATAACTTTAATGAAAGATGATCAGAAATCGAGTAGGTATTGTAGGAAATTAGTCCTGCTCTGATACCATGTTAGAAACTATTAAGAACACAAGATGAAAATGAGAGGAAATAAATATGTAAGAAGCTATTAAGAACAAGCAATGAAAATGAGTGGAAAGAAATGAAATGGAGATTGACAGAGATTGAAGAGAACTGATTCTCATTTATTGCTTTGTTTACACAAAGGTCACACACACACACACACACACACACACATATATATATATATAGACATTACAAAGAAGCAGAAAAAGTAAAAAGCTATTGAAACTAACTTTTTGATTATCTACACAATTACAACCATCAGTTCAGAACTTTATTTGATGGCATGGTATAAAGCAACTTTATCCATCGTGCCCCTTATCCTTCTTTGTGTACAGCCATAAACTTTCTCAGCTAATGTTCTGCTTTTCTGTATCATCTTCTTTCTTTTCTTTTCTACTACTACCATCTTCTTTTTTTTGTGTACTGTAGCATGTGATCTCTTTATCAACTGCATGTATTTCTTGAGTGTTGCAATGTGTTTCAGGTATGCTATGGCTGCTATCCTTGTGTCCTTCTTGCTTGCATGTCAGTTTGTTGCTTTGTAATCTGTAAGATGCTGCCCATATTATATACAAGAGTAATTTTATATACAGTCATGGAGTGCGCAAACGCCACACAATTGTTTTGGAAAAGAGTGGGATTTACAATTAAAAAGTTATTTTTTTTATGTGGGTCCCGTATTAATTCACTTTTCTCAAAAAGACTGCATGGCACTAGCTCAATCCACGATTGTAAATATCATTTCTCTATATACAATATACTAAGTAATAAGTAACCGTAAAATTTCTTTGCATAAAGTGGCAATTTGCAACCAAAACAATTTTGGTCGGGATTGACTTTTTGTAATGCGTTATTTGTGACAAAATTTGATTGAGTTTAACGATTGAGCACCTCGTCTAAATTTGGTCAGGGTTCAAATAGATTTATTCTATTATATATATGAGCTTATAACCCGCGTAATGAGCAGATGGTTAAATATTCTAAATTTTATAACTTAAATAGTTCATTATACATAATCACTATCACAACAATAATTAATGAAATGTATATCAAATATATATAAAATAGAACATGCATATATAACTTAGTTCACTTTACCAATAAATATTTCATGGTCAATTTACAATATTAAAGATGTAATATTTATATATATATATATATATATGGTTGTTCAATTTAAAACAATGTAAAATAGATAGAATTAACATGAGACATGATTGTTCAATTAATATTTTTTTTTTCCTCCTCTTGGATGATGTAGCCTGAGATTTATGATCTTCTTCCCTAGTGTTTTCGAGATCGATATCTACAGTAGTTTCCTGATAAAAAAATGTAATAAAGCTTAACGACCAAAGTCGTTACTATATTTTTTATTTGCAATATTATCTAATGTAATATTTGATTGACTTATTCCATTAAGCTTAACTACCAAAGTCATTGATGCAAAGAGAATCTTATAGTTTATCGCAACCGGACAATACTTCCCTTTACATTCTTCAACAGTAAAGTTTTTTATTGCATATGTAAACTGTTTTGTCAACAATGGTCAGAATCGATGAACCAAATTTTTCCTTATGCTTGGATGAATTAAAGTCCCCTTTAAAATAGAAATGAAAAGATATATTAGCTAAAATTTAGTAGTGTCTAGATAAATGTAAAAAATTAATTATGAAAAAGTATTTAAAAACAACTTACATTGATATTTGTTAGTATCAAGTTTAGGCTAAAAAAATTCATGTTGATTTTCTATATTTGTTGCATCCCACATTAGTAATATTCTAAATCCAATATTCCACGATTCCTTTTCACTTGATAATTTATTTAAAGGTGTGCAATCCATATTCATCTCGGTCATTCGTATCTAAGATGGCTAATTAAGATGATCGATCTAGATCACGATTACTCATGCAAAGTTGCAGTTTCATTTGCTTGCAAGCATTATCCCGTCCTATATATATATATATGATAGGACGGGATAATGCTTGCAAGCAAATGAAACTGCAGAAGACGAAGTAGTCAGATCATCAAACTGTAGACGCACAAAGAAATGTATGCAATTCTGAAGTAGTCAGTCGATCAAACTGCAGGCCGTAAAAGCATATAATATGCATGCGTATATACATACGTGATCAGCTTGAATATTCATGCATGATCAGCTTCTACCTACGTTTCTTATTTTAATATTTTTTTTTTTTGTAATGGAAAATAAAATATAATCCAACGAAGTAGCCTTTCTTTTCGTGATGATCAGGAATATTATATAAAAATAAAAATAAAACGAAAAGCCTTTCTTTTTGTTTTCTTATTTATTTAGATAAATATTTTTAGTTAAAGCTAGTAACTTGGGAGGAAATCGTGTTACATCTTCTTTTCGGATTAATAGAAAGTAAAAAACTTTAGATTTTGTTGAAGGCAGGGCTGATTTTTTAGATGGAAGGAAAGATGCATCTCAGTGTTTAGGATGAGTTTTTGCTCTATATGCCCACTACTAGGTTTATCCGGAATTTATGATCTTACACGGGTGATTATTTTGATGGAAAGAAATGCCAGGAAATCAAAACATGTTAAATAATGAATGCATGCAAAATGTGTGTTTGTAAGCTGTGAACTCTAGTATTTTACAGAGGCAATCAATTTATTGGATGCTGGATCGTATTTTTCATGCATGTTACTTTTGTGTTTTCCGACCACCCCTTGCACTCTTAAATTAAGAAATAAAAAATAGCACACCATGTAAACTTTTACACAACCTGAACCTCTCTCGATGTAGAAATTACATGTAGCATTGTTTTCTATATGCCTTGGTATTTGCCACACCATTTGGATCCTTTTGGCTAAATATGGATGCAGTGTAATTAGTCTCCTGTCTTTTATCAGTAACCAACCAGAGTATATAAAAATAAAAAATAAATAAAAAAATAAATAAAAAAATTTATCGGTCAGACTATATAGTAAAAATAAATGGAGGAAGCTGAGTTTTGGAATTTTGGGGGAGGTGGGGTTGATAAAATGGGAGGCATCACGACACTAATTTGTGGGTTTTCATTTTATGTAGTCTTGTAAGCTTCCATACAACTTATAAGCTTCTTAGGTTTGAACGACTTTTCAAGACCACATATGGCATTTTTGAAAAAAAAAAAAAAAAAAAAAAAACAAAACAGGACCACATATGGCAAACCATGACAACACACCTCCTTAAAAGTGCAAATCATCCTCTTTTACCAAACGGTTTCGTATGTTTAAGTGCAAAAGCCAAAAAGATTCGTGTAGGATTTAAAAATAAGTAACAAACTGGTTGAGGGAAAGGATTCAAGTGAATTACTGATACCTCTGCAAGACAGATAGCCCATGTTTAAGAAATTTTCACTATATTTAACCTCTCCATACGAAGGTTTTGAAGGCAATTTTTCTTACGTTTTCTTTCTTCCACATTCAGTCTAAAGAGAGGAATTATGTCATAAATTATCATTTATTTAAATCAGAAATATCTTAATAAAACCCAAACCATTACAAACCAAAAAAGTTTTCAAACCATTACAGACCATGGAAAAATTTTCAAGACTACAAACCATTATAGAATCTTATACCAGATAAAGAAGACGAAGAAAAATACAAAGAATCATTGCAGTCCTAGAAATAAATAGGCTACCAACTTCTCGACCATGCCTGAAAGGTCTTAATTTTCACTCTCATAAAACTTTTGTGGCAGAGGAATTATCAATTTTTTGGAAGAGGCAGGGGAGGCACTAACCTTTGATATGGTTTCATCCCTGCAGATAGTCAAAATCAGTACTGCCAGAAATCCTTTTCTGATAAATAAAAAGTAAAAAAATGTTAGAACTCTATGCATGGAAACAATAAAAATATGTTATGCATTTAGGAATATACCTCAATATATACATAGACGATCGAAAAACAGTTAGAATCACCACACCTACACACCTGAAACAGATCGTTTAATGCAGAAATGTACAGTGGGTTGGCCTCAATTGATTTGAGAGAAAGCGAGTGGAGAAGAAGGTGAAACAAAGAAAATTAACTTTACAAAATATATATGATCGAAAGAGTGGAAGAAAGAGAACCGCTCTGAATTTGCCACTTTGGTTTCTTTGGTTGCCTCTTCGGTTTAATTTTTTATAACCGTTGCACCTTCATGTAACGGTCAGTTTGTACGTGGGATATAAGCGGTGCTCACTTGGTGCACCCTTTCATTCGCCATTTTTAAGGAATGAATGCCATCAACACAGTTCACCCTCCTGCATGTAAGCAGGCAGTTTAGCATGAAAATGTGCTTGTAATGATGTTGTGCCCAGGGTCGTCCAGAAAACAAACACAAAATAGATAGAGACAGTATTTAAGTGGTTCGGCAATTTGCCTACGTCCACTGAAGTGAAAACTTGATTTTCAATGTGTTTATACAAGATTACAAACACTCTCTAAAAACAACTCTCTATCTCTCAAATGGCACTACAAACTTACACTCAAAACTCCTCTTGCTGGATGATATTAACTTCAGCAATCCTCTACTATTTATAGGAGAGGTTGAGTTTCTCCCTACACAAAACATAACGTAGTGGAGGGACACATACCATAGCTGGAGATGCTAAATGCTTTCCAATGCACATGGATGGACCTCAACAATCACCACCTCCACGCAAGTGTGTCATACTAGGATACTACATGTTGCATCCTTCTAATGATTGCACCCCCTAATCAAAATGTTCATTTGTTTTTTGCCATGAAGGATTTCTGTTATCAAATGCGCCCTAAGGCGCCAATGCACTCGTAGGTACTTAACAGTGTGAGATATTAATCAAGTCCAAGCAGTGTTGGAACTTGATCCCAGTGACGACTTTCGTCAACATATCTGCTGGATTATCTTCAGTGCCAATCTTCTAAAGTAGAATGTCCCCTTCTTCCAATATCTCACGTACGAAGTGGAAACGAACATCTATATGTTTTGTTCGAGAGTGATACACTTAATTCTTGGCCAAATGAATTGCACTTTGACTGTCACAGTAAATGGTAACCTCTTGCTGCTTAAAGCCCAATTCTGTTACCAATCTTTGTAACCAAATGGCTTCTTTCACGGCTTCTGTTACAGCCATGTATTCATCCTCAGTGTATGATAGTGGAATTGTAGACTGCAAAGTTGATCGCCAACTAACTGGTCCTCCAGCCATAGTGAACACATATCCAGTTGTCGATCGGCGTTTGTCAAGATCATCTGCATAGTCTGAGTCAACATATCTAGTTACTAGACTATCTTCACTCTTCTCGAACTTCAAACCAATATCTACAGTCCCTAAAATATACCGTAGAATCCACTTTCGAAGCATATTACTCAATGGAATGTTGGTTGGCAATAATTGTTATGATTACCTTCAGAATTAGTTGTGAATTAAGGTCGTATAGGAATTTAAATTTCTAAAGGCTACACTTTACTTTGGAGATCGAGCATCCAATTGGAAGAATTATGAACATTGTTATTAATTTGAAAAGATATTGTTGGGTTGCCATGTGTGGTGTATGATAAAATCGTGGAAGTTGAAACTTAGGCGTCGACGGTGGGTAGTGTAACCACATTTATGAGGTAATAAAACATTAGGATCCACGAGTGTTGCACAATAGTTTTTGGTGGATTGAAGATTTAAACATTATAGCCTGCCTTGAGGTTTATTTGTGTTGTGCAATTGAAGGAATTAGAGGTTTTAATACTAAAGCTTTTGAGAGTACAAGCAGGTGGGTGAGTTACCAAGAAGGTCTCAATAATGTTTTTGGTGAGTTTGTTTTGGATCTAGTCACCACCAAAATAGATGGTATTCAAAATTTAGGTGATAAGCTTTTTGGTATAGGTTGTTGGGTAGAAGTTTATAGTCACTTTTGTTGGTTGGTCAGAATGGATTCGAGCCTTTTAAATGATGTTCCTTATCTTAGATGAGACGGGTGTATTTTGGGGTGAAATTACTTGTTTCAGTTTGGAGATGTTGAGTTTGTTTGATATTGGTTTTCTTGTAGTGATCATGGATGTATTTAGTAGAACATTGATTTTGATTAAGGCAACGAGAGCCAAATGAGGAGTGAGTGATAATTCATAGTTTTTGGAGGTATACTATTTTCTATCGAATTGTGGTAAAGGATTTTCTTGTTTTTAGGTGTTGAGTTAGCTTGTACTCAAGAGTGTTAATTTATGAGGACATAGTTTTTTTGCATTTTGGCAAGTTATCAGAGTGTGCATGGAAGCGTGATTTTTGGAGATAATTAGGTGTTCAAATTTTGTGCTGATTTTGAGGAATTTTTAGTGACTCAAAATTTTGAGAAGATACTTGTAATTGGAGAGTAATCTTTTGGTTGTACTAGTTATGCTTATTGATGGTTAATTTTGAAAGTGGCTATTAGGTTACCAAAGTGTAGTATGCAATGAAGTTTGGGAGATAAAGTATAGGGTTGATTGAGGTTGGCACAGTTTATCATAGGAAGATATTATCCATTGAAATTACTTGAGCATTGTATCAACGTTCTTGTGGAAATGGTGATTTCCAATTACATGGCCACCCTAGGAGTACTAGTCATGATTTGCAATTGGAGTACTAGTTCGAATATAATGGAATCGCCTATAGGATTAAATTTGGGAGAGCTTTACTTGTGCCTGCATGGGGTTAGTTGATGGTATGTTTTCTCAAATGTGTCTTGAGTTGTACCTTATATCTTGCTTGGCACTGATGTTTGACCTCACAAATTTCAAGGACGAAATTTATTTTAAGGGGGGGAGGATGTGATATCCCGTATTTACGTATATTTTTATTGAATGATTATTTAAAATTATTATAATTAGTGACTCTTTTATTTTAAATTAAACGTGTTTTTCGTTGTATTGTTTTATGATTTTTCAGTTTTGAGATTTAAATATTGTGTTTTCTTGATATTAATCATTACTTCACATTTAAAATTACTCTCTAGCTTGAATTATTTTATTGTTGGGCTTTAACTATTTTATGCTATTAATATTGAATTATAGTGTTTTTATTTGGATTTTATTTATTTTATTGTACTCTTTATTTTAAATTAGATTATTGTTGGATTTTATTATTTTATTTTATTAAGTCACTGTGTTTAAATTATTTTATTTAATTCGTCGTTTTAAAATTTATTTTTATTGGATCAGTTTGAGTTTCCGAGTTGAAGGCTGGACCTCACTTTCCTTCCATCCTTCACCAATCTCAGCCCCTAACTCGCCTCCGTTTGCCCCCATGAAGCCCATCAAGGTGCACGATCTTAGCCTCCTCGCACCGTTGTTGTGCCGTCGTTGGCCACCACTTCTTCACCACATCATCACCGGCATCCCAGCTACCTAACCCACCCAACCCCAGCTCCGATCCGTCACCGATGAAGCTCAGCCAACCTACTTTCTATTTTGGACTTTTTGACTTTCGAACACCATTTTCGCCGTCACCCACGGTCAACCACCACTTCCACTAGTTTTATAAACACCTATAAGTCATTCCCTATCAATCCCAAGCCTTGGTTCGTCCCCATTCAAAAGTGGGTATTTTTACAACCCACGGTCACAGTGTTTTTACACTGTTACGTTGCTTTTCTTCTGCCTTTTGCTGCTCATTGATCCTCCGAAAATTATTATATAGCGCTGTAAGTATTTTTCAAACTTTATTTTAGATTTAAATATATTATTGTTTTTACAATAACTTGTGACTGGTTGATTATTCCGGACTGAGTCCGAGGTGTCGGGGGTTTGGTAAATTTGAGGACAGAGTTATTTGTTTGTTGTTGATGTTGAGATTTGTTGGTTAATTTGTGTCTTGATGTGTATATTTCATGGAGCATGCATGTTCATGTTTAAAAAGGAAAAATTGGATTTTCGCAAAATGGCATACATGTACATGTGTTGAATAATGAAAATTGGGTTTTCATGCGTAAATGGATTTTTGGGTGTGTGTGTGTGTATCAAGACCCTAAGCCGAGATGGGGTATTATCTCGGTGGAGCTTCTTTGGTCACTCGGGAGCGCAATATACTGAGTGACATCCCCTGGGTTGTTGCTGGGCGACAACGGGAGTGAGCGGGATGATAATGCTCTCGTACCGACTCCGTAGCCCCTCTACTAGCAGAGGCTAGAGAATGCTTGGCTACGTACACGCTGGGCGCGGAACTGGGCATTGCTCATTATGAAGTCATACGCATGGTCGTTACTCATGGTGTGGCGAAGGGAACTAGCATGTACGGATGACCCTTAGGGGAGGTCATGGTGCATTCAATTAAGGAGAAATGGAAATTTATTTGAGATTTGGATTTTGGGCCATTATGTGGGATAATGGCGATGAAAGGTTTTAAATGAAATATTTTAGGCCAAATGTGACTTTTGGCGTGAGTTGGAAAAGGAAATATTTTTTAGCTAAAAATGAGATTTTTGGCGTGCATGGAAAAACGTGGATTTTTGAGAAACATGCATATGGCATTTTTTTTATGCATATTGTTGAGTTTTAATATATTTTTATCTTGTGGGTGTTAGGATTATTACTTACCTGCGGTATCGTTTTTGGTACCGTAGACTTTGATGCAGATGTGGAGGAGGAAGCTGAGCTAGAGGAGGCGGCTCTGCCAGAGTACTGATTTGGGGTTGTATTGTTGGAAAATATTTTTCCCTTGCCCTTATTTTATGTATTTTGGATTTGTGACAATGTTAAACTTGTAGTATTTTATTACACTTGTTTTACGCGAGTTTGTATCTAAACAAAATGCTAGTATTTAGTTGAAAGACTTTTTATTACCGCTGCGTTATTTTTATGTACACGTATTGCATGTACACATACTTGGCACTCAGCGATAAAATGCGTGACCCATGTTGTTATCATCTCGGCGTCTCGATTTCCACGTGTCCGTACGTGGGAGTTTGGGGTGTCACATGCCGTGAGAAATAGGAAATCTTAGTCGATTAAAGCTACTGGATGTGAAGAGATGTCATTCTCTAAAGCAAATTGCAACTGGTGTATTATTCGGTTTATCTCAATTAGAAGAATTGTACATGGAAGGATTAGAGAATTGGGGATATACAACTACGATGGAAGGAAATGGAGAGGTAACAAATAATAATGCAAGCCTTGCTAAACTAATTCCCGATTCCAGTCAACCGGTGGCTTTAGAAATCAATGTACCAAGTATCCGTTGCTTGCCAAAAGAATTGGACTTCAATAACTCCAATTTCAGATTTATAATAAATTTTAGAGATGATGGGAGATATTTATTTGAAAATAATTTGCTACTTCGAGTCAAGGATGCAAGTGATCTTGGGGAACACCGAACAATTCGTTAATTGTTGAAGAATGTTATAGTTTTGAATTTTCATATTGCAGAAAATTTGAAACATATTTGGTTTGAGAAAGAGAAAAACTGAATTTTACCATGCAGCTTGAAACATCTAACAATTGGTAGATGTGAAGATATTGAATATCTACTTGAAGCCACATTGGATGGTACTCCATCTAATACCTTCGATCTCTTGGAGTCACTATCATTAAATCACTTACCAAGGTTCATTGGCATATGTAATTCCACAGATTCAGTAGAGGTAGGTTCTTTCGAGTTAACAATACATATATGATTCACTTTCTATATGGATTAGTTGAAAACTTTTGTACATGTTGCCAAGCCCAAAAAAGAGTTTAATGGTTTTAAACGATGTTGGAAAAAATTGTAATTTAGAAATGACTACACCTTTTCTAAAGTCTCTATACGGCACATAGCGTACATGGCATAATTTAATTTCAAAGATAAATTTTAAAATTTGAATCTTCCAAATCAAATCTTATTATTTAAATGATATTTGTTGGCTTTTTATGTTAGAGCCTTTTATTATATGTTTTTTTTTATAAGATATTCCTGGATATTCATTGCCTTTTTTGTATGTTTTTATATCAGCTCTCAACCCTTTTTAAAGGACAAATGCATCATTATGGGCTTTTACCTGAAATTGAGTGGCAAAGCTATTTTTCTTCCATGTAGTTTCTCTCTAGGTCAATTAGTTTATTGGCTTAAGTTCAAATATGGATGAATAATAGCTCAGTGCTCCAGCTCGTGCAGTACTGAAGCAGGTTGAGTTTTACAAGTACTTGTGCCAATAGTTTTGGCAGTACCAGTAGTCAAATTCTGTCCGTGATTTAAGAAACCTGCAAAGTGTAAGGAATTGTGAAGCAACTCTTTTAGGGACAGAGACCCTGCAATTGGAGGTTACATGGCCGTCATGTGGCAGGTTATATCATTTTGTAATAAGTTGATGTTATGGGTCTAAAGGTAATGCTACAGTTAAATTGTTGTATACTTGTAGCTCCTGAATTTGATATTGTTATGGCATGTTATTTTTTGAGTTAATTTATTGGGTTTTACAAAATCTGAGAAAAAATTGAATAAAAATATTATAAAATTAAAATATTATTAAAATATAATTTTTTAATAATATTTTTTTTGGATTTGAAAAAATTGATTTTTTTTTTCTTTTTTGTTTATAAATTTAAAAAAGCTGTAATGATTAGATAATATTAGATGAAAAAGTTGAATATTTGAAATTGAAAAGTGTTTGTATTTGAGAAAGAGATGAGGTAAGATGAGATGAGATAAGATGAGATGAAATCATCTCTATTCCTAAACAAACCCAAATTTTCCTATTCATTGAGAAAAACCTTACATCTCAGTCATACAAGAAAGAAAGCGGCCTAATTGATGATCATGAGCTTATTCTTTACCTCGTTGCAATATAAATTTCTGTTGTTTTCAGTACATAATGCAAACTCTATGTCTTCTCACTCCCACTTTAGAGTTTTAAGTTTGGGCAAAACATTTGGAGGATTTTGTCAATTTCAAATTTTTTATTTTTTCATTTAACGATTACCTAATCATTATCTAAACATAAAATTTAATACAATTCTTTTAAAACTTACAAAAAAAAAAAATAGTATAGCTTTTTCAAGTTTCAAAACAAAAAATATTTTAAAATTATATTTAAACAATTTTTTAACTTTATAATATTTTTATTCAATTTTTTTCTTTTATTTCTCAAAACTCAATAAAACATCTTTAACTCAAACAATTCCACTAATATTATAAAACTATTTCAATACTATTCAAAAACAAGCCTCAATTTCTGTGTATTGACACTTGAAAGAGTAATCACTCTTACATTGTATGTCAATGCGCTATGCATCTTTTTGAGAATTTCCCCAGTACTCTACTATGATGAGTTCCACCGTTCGGATAAGAAAACAATTGGATGTGGGTAATCTAATTATTAAGCCACGATTAATTAAGTAGAGTTTAAATAATTTTACACACTATATGTCTTGTAACTACGCACAGACTAACTGGCCGAGAACTATTACTTTGATTGTTTCCGTTATGATGGTAGCTAGAGAAATTTATCATTTTTTCTTGAGTTTAATTTGGGTTGCAAACCATGTGCTTTGATATTAGTTAAATGTTGAAAACCACCATTCCTATCAGCTAATGTTTTTGGGATAGTTGGTAAGTTTTCAATTATTTAAAAGTTGAGAAATGATATTTACAATCTTGAATTGTGCAAATGCCGCGCAGTTATTTTGAAAAAAATGAATTAATACGGGACCCACATGAAAAAAAACTAACTTTTTAATCGGGGGCCCCACTTTTTTTCAAAACGATTACACGGTATTTGTACACTTCATAATTGTATGTAACATAACTCCAAAACGTGAGCTCTTCATATTAAAAGGAAATCCCTCTAGCTTGCTTGCTGTAATTTTGGGAGGTCCTCTCTCTCTCTCTCTCTCTGTGGGTACAGGTTCTTACCTCCCGTCTCCTTTCCCTTTCTCTTTTGTTTTTGAGTTTTGTTACGTACAAACAAAGTCGTGTACTAATCTGTGTACCAATACTAATACCTTCATATTTAAAATATAAATTAGCACTGCTTTCAATAAAATCTACTTTTTGACCAATCTCATTAGATTTGTGCACATATTAGTACATAATTGTACTTGCAACTAAATTTTTCCTTTGTTTTTTAACAACTATAGACTTCTGCCACATCAGCAATGAAGTACGCATTTCATCCACAAAGTTGTCGTAGCATTGTTGTTTTAGCTATTAGTCATTTTGATTTAGAAGTAACAGTGAACAAATCAAATTATATGATGTTATTTGGAATCAAATTGAATTATACAGTTGCTTCCTATTTCTGAGAACATGATTCAACTCCACGTAAACTCGAATGATTTTTGAAATTTCTAGGTATATCTAATGCCTACCCAGCTTATGAGTTACAATATTTGACAACTACATTGATGCAAACTCAACCTGATATGGCGTATCCGAGATCATATTATATGTTGACAGCGTTGAACTATTTTTAAAAAGTAGATTTGCATAAAGAAACACGGCCTTGTTTGTTATTTTCACAACTCCTCTCAACTCATTTCATCTTATCTAATCACTACAACTTTTTCAAAATTCCATACAAAATAAAATCAATAATTAAACTTTTTCAAATCTTAAAATAAAAATAATATTAGAAATATATATTTTAATAATATTTTATTTAACATTTAACTTTAATCTTAATTCAACTTATCTCATTTCATCTCCTAAACAAACAAGGCCGATTTATTGAATTTACGTTCATTTTTTAAATAATATGTAGAAGCCAATATGGGGACAATTAAGCAATTCCCTAGTGGTATTCTCTTTAGCGAATCATTCAGTTGTTACTTTTTGTAAAGTTTAATCCATTTTCAGCTCGATTCCATGTAGTTACTCAAACCAGTTGGCGCATAATAAACACCACATTTGAAATACTTGTTGCCTGCCCCTCCATCGTTCCCCTCATACTTTTGGATGGCCATCAATAAAAACTCTCATTTCTCTTCTTCCCCCGCATCATGGATAGTGAGTATTTAATCTGCACCACTTATCGTACAGATTGGCAGCCACCAGTTAAGAAGTATAATATCTCATGTCTCCGTTGTAGATCCTAGTTGCAGGGTGGTGGCTGCCTGAGTACCACCAAGAGCCTAATAGATAATACCAATCACCATTACTTGTGATTATGTGACATCAACATTTATCCCAAAAGTTTAAGTTGTTTAGAGGAAATAGATTTATTTGTTTATTTATTTTATATTCTTAACACTATATCACGTGTGAGCTAGACTCATTCTCAATTAGTAGACCCGATAGGATAAGGTGTAGAGTCAGGATTCAAACTCAGAACCTCTACTTTAATATCATATAAAATAACCTCGTCCCAAAAACTTAGAAATTGGTATTCATTTTTATTTTATATCTTGTGTCTTTTCTAAATATTGGAGTTACAAGAAACTGAAGTTGTCATGAAAATGGCCACCTTAATAGCTCCTTTTTGTGGTTTCGATTACCTATTCAATGATTACTACTTCTGTTCTTTTCTTCCTCCACAACCTAACTAGCTCATTTTATATTGAGCTGGTTAGCTAGAACAACCTCCTCCACACGGCAATAGAGTATGTTAGACTTCTAAAAAGTCAAAGTCAAACATTGATGAACTTCACCCCACCAACAGCAATTCAAAGAAGGCAAGACAGTTTTCCAAATCAGAGGTTTGAAATTCATAACATAGCATGGACAGCAGGATAGTATGTACCATTAAGGTGAATATTGTGACTTTTTCTCGTCAGCAAAAGGGGGACCCATTTTGCAGGCAATGCATATGGTGTTGCAGCACTTCAAGTAATTAAAAGATTCAAACCAAGTCTGGCTAATCTCACTACTAATTCAATATTAATGGTAGCTTGGGGAAAGAGAAATATATCTTGGTTTGCAACCGAACTCTCATCTCTCTCTCTCTCTCTCTCACACACACACACATTAAATAACTTGCATCTCATTTCAGTTTCATCTGTTATAGAACGAGGCTATGATCATGATGCCAACTTGGAATATATTAAACTGAAATAGATCCTTCTACAAGGACTATATTGATCCCCCTTTTAAAGTTTGAACTGATCAGTACAGTTGAAAGTTTTTAGCTCTCATAAGGCATACCAAAAGAGGTTCTAGTCGTTTGCCAAGCCCGACCAGGTGTACCCGAGTTTTCCTATGTGGGTACCGGCCTGGATTGTTTCGAAAAAATCCAATTCGGATGAACAGTACTAATATTTTTCAATGATCTGTTTTAAAAGATGTGCTTTCCTATATCAATATTGTGTCCTTCAGAAGATCGATGACCACATAAATGGTTTATGGCCACCATCACTGCTTGCCATATGAAGAACATTGTGATTGGATGGCCGGCCTGCAATTGACTTGCTCTTGGTACTTTTTAGCAAGTCGAGGGGAGGGGTAAACAAAAGATTAGGTTGATCTGATGGTGATTGAGAATGATATCAATATAATAGCAAACGTCAAGCCCACATAATGCATTTATGCATTTTTTTTTTTTTTTCATTCATATTGTTGATACACAAATTCCCAAAATATAATTTGAACACAAAATATTTTCTAAGAAACACACATCTGCTAAAAGAATCATTAGTTAAACCCACACACCTCTGACTTTGATATTTCTACATTCTACGTATATAATTCGCAAGTCTCAAATTGCAAATTCTCATAATTGATATTTGCAAGTCTCAAACGTTTTTTTTTTTTTTGAAAGAAATAGGTAAAACTAAGACTCACATAAAGAATTATATTTTTTAAAAGAAATATTATTTACAGTCTTAATTTCTGCATATTCTTTTTTAAAAAAATAGATATATCTGATATCACATAAAAAAATTATTTTTTAATAATAGCTCCACTTCTTTTCAAAAGGAGTAAATAGAAACTACATTCTTCGAGGCTGTATGTATCATTACCATTTTTTAATAATAATTCTTATTTTTTTTTATAGTAAAACTTATACACCTTAAAATTATAATGACGATTTGAATTTCGTATCCTTGTGTTTTGGCAGTTTGCAGCCTTAGTCTCCGTTGGACAGGCTTATAGTTTTTGGGCTTATGTTCCTCTATATCGCGGGCTCCGATCCAACCCTTTGGAGAAATATTCAGCCTACCATTTTGGGCAATAATGTTGCATTACTTCGTCTGGTCTTGTAATATAGTTGTTACACTACGTGTTAAAGTAACTTTATATATATTTATTAAGTGTGTAAATATTGTAGAATCTTTTAAAAAAATAATAAAATTTATTATTAAAAAATTAATTTTTTTAAAATAATTATACGACATTTACACACTCACAATTACAACTATCATTTCTCCGACTAACATATCATGAGCTATCTTGTTTTCACTATATTTTGAGATGAAATTTGAGTTGTGGATCTAAAAATATAGCGTTAAGTTTAAATCTAATTTTAAGTTTCTCCTATAACTTAAAATTATAGGAGATTAAATATTGTTAATTCTCATAATTTTGTTCCATTATTTTTTTTTTTAATATCTTGTCCGTCGGGAGCTGATGTCGACTCAAGAAAGATCCAACTCCATCCAAACCATATCTGACTTGATTTATCCGTTGATCTTTCGATTAAGTGTCCTTGAACACAGACGGCAAGAATATTTAAGTCATTCGGCCTGTCCAGCATCTTTTGCACTATATGCACCGTTTTTATTTTTTAAATTCAGATATGAAAATAATCAGCAAATATCTCTAACTACAACATAACTCACCAGCAATTAATCAAATAAATATTCATCAATAAGTGAGAAATAGATATATATAGAACATGATCAGGTAGTGCTCAAAATCATTAATATCCATAAATTAAAGTGTATCATCAAACTCCGATCAAATAATCGAAAAGTGGCCTTGAACACAGTCGACAACAGTATTCTGCAACCGACACAACAAGACAAAAGGAAATGACTAAGAAATCTAGTGTATTTCATCATTAAAGTTTTGCAGATTGTGGGCTCCAAGTTAGTAAAACATGACTTTCATTGACTTTTTGCGGAGGATAGATCGGCTAAGAGATCTTTTGTGTATTTTTCTCAACTTTTTGCAGATTGTGGGATCAGAGTTACTTGTCTTTTTTGCTTTTTTTCTCGCGGTTTCTGTAATGGCAAACGTAAATGGAAAACATGTTTACAACCTGGCCCGTCCCATAGAGCATTATCAGGAGAGGAGAGAGTTAGGCTGCGTTTGGATAAATGTTAAACTGATTTAATTTTTTTTTTATAAATAACAATAAATTGAATTGATTGAATAAATTATGTGAGGTTTATTTAAAATAAGTTTAGATGTGTTTATATATATTAAAATAAATTTAAAAATATTTATGAAAAGTTAAAAAGATTATAGATCTCACATATAAAGAAATATTAAATTAAAAAATATTATAAATTTTATATATAAAAATTTTTTAATTTAATAATTTAAAAATTAAATATTTAAATATTAGATTCAATTTTAAAATAGATAAAATTTAATTGATCTTAATTAAATTTAACTAGCAAACAGAACTTAGGCACCTTTCTTTTTCTTTTTCTTTTTCAGACGATAGGTTGTGTACTTGTTGGGAGCTGGTGTCCACTCAAGAAAGATCCAACTCTATCCAAACCAGATCTGACTTGATTTATCCGACGTCTTTTATAGCCTAAGAAACGACAATCATAGCTGTAATCCTTTCCCACATCTTCAACCGTTCTTCAATCTCACAATGGCAGTAATACTCAGTCTCTAGTCGTGATCTTATTGTGAATGAGTTAATCCTACTACTTAAAAAGCTGAGATTGTGCTGCAAATTGTCTATATGGCCGTGGGGCGGTTAGAGTTTGCCCAAGAATCACCATACACCAAACAAATAATACAAAAGCTTCAATCGAGGTAGTAAAAGATTCATGAAAGAAATGACAAAAGCGCATTTTAAGTAACTAGGTTGGAGGTTATGATGATTTTTTGTAAGGAAGATGAAATAGAACATATTGGGTTGGGGATTCTGGTAGGACTTATCAAAAAAGGTTGGGGATTATGGTAGTTTACCACATATGCAAGGCCTTTTTGCATGATTGCCCGGAGCATTAAATCCAGAGCAGCTAAAAGTAAAAAACTTTTTTGCATCAGGAAAACAAAACAGCTGGCCAAATGGGTAAAGTTGCAAGGAATATGAATAAAGAAATATATTCTACTATGCCTTGCAGCCTTTGCATATTATCAGAACGATTGATTGCGTGCGTTGGCATGGAACTTTGGTGGGATATGATCGTGATCGATGAAATGTGTCTGTATGAAAAAGTGTTCTGAACATATTCAAATGGGAAATTAAAGCAAGTGCCATAATAGTTATTTCCTTAAAGCGAGTGCCATAATACATACTGATATGCCAATACATGGGTGAAGGTTTATACCACAAAAGTAAATATTGAAGGTTTATGTCAGAACGAATGAAGGTAAGGGTATGACATTATCTGTAACTCAACGTGATGAATAAAACATAAAATTAGAAGATTTGGGATGATGTTAAGTGTTAACGGGTTATTGTCAAAATTAGTCGACAAAAGTATTCTGCAACCGACGCTACAAGACAATTAACTTTTTGCAGAGGATAGATTCGCTGAGAGATTCTGTGTATTCTCCTCATTAACTTTTTGCAGGTTATTTGTCTTTTTGGCTTTTTTCACGCGGTTTCCTGTACAGTCAAACGTAAATGGAAAACATGATTGATTACAACCTGGCCGATACCATAGAGCATTATCAGGTAATGAATATAAATTACTTTTAATTGGTCACAAACTTTGTAAATACTTGTTATGTTTATTAATATAATGAATCGTATTATATAGAGTAGAGAATTTGATACAAAAAAACGTGTTGGTGGTACTTGAGTTGTCCCCTGCCATAATAGCCTTCTTTTCTTACAACATGGTGACATCGATCTACTAGCTTGCGTTTATGTGATATTTCAAAAACTTTTCCTTCATTTTGGGGTTTCTTGGAGACATGTATCTTTTAGCCCCAAATTTCAACTGACTTTTTTTTTTCTTTGATTGGTAAATGGGCAGTGGCAAATTTCGTCCCATTCTTTCGGAGAAAAAAAATTACAAAAACAGAAAATTACATTTGAAAAAATGGAAATTATTTTTTTAATTATTGGAAAAATAGGAGAATACATTGTTGGTCCAATTGGGGAACAGTTTGGCTATATTATTTCCTACAAGAGCAATATTGCAATTCTTGAAGAGAAAATCCCGAAGCTACTTGAGAAGAAGGAGGCAATGTAACAATATGTTGATGGAGCCCAATGGAATCAACAAGTAGTTGCAAGTGAAGTACAGACCGAGTTGACAAATGTGGAGAAAAAATTGAAGAAACGCAGAAATTCTTTGAAAAATATGTCAAAGCTAATACAAAGTGCTTGAATGGTTGGTGTCCTGATTTGAAGCTACGCTATTCCTTGGGTAAGAAAGCTCAAAAGAATACTCGAGCTATCGTTCAATTGCTAGAAGAATGTAGAAAATATGATAGGGTGTACAACACTCAACCTCCATTGGAAGAAAGATCATCATCCACATATCAACAGTTTAAAGATTTTGAATCATGAAAATTGATGACTCGAAATGTTTTGAAAGCTCTAAAGGATAAAAATATAGACACGATTGCATTATGCAATATGGGAGGGATCGGCAAGATAGAAATGGCCAAAGAGATTGAGAGAAGAGTGAATCTAATAATTTATTCCATAAAGTTGCCTTTGCGGGAGTGTCTCAAAGTCCAAGCTCGAGAAAGATTCAAGGCGAACTTGCAGAAATGCTAGGTCCCAGACTTGATGAAGAGAGTTTACTTGGAAGAGCAAAGGAACTATATTCAAGATTGACTGAGAATAAGAATGTCCTTGTGATATTGGATGATGTTTGGAAACCACTTGATATTGAGGCTATTGGAATTTATTTGCAGTTCAAGAAAAGAGCTGCAAAATCTTGTTGACATCAAGAAACGAAGAAACTTGCAATGCAATGAAAATTCAGAATATTTTTCCAGTTGGACTTTTATCTAAAGAAGAAGCGTGGAATATTTTCATAGAAATGGCAGGTGATTGTGTCAATACTTACGATCTAATCTCACTTGGAAAATAGGCTTGGAGGAATGTGCAGGTTTACCCCTTGCTATTGTAACAAAAGCATAAAAAATCAGTGGAAAGCCGCGCTTCAGCAACTTCAAATGTCTAACTCATAAAATATTTATGGTTTTCATGCAAATGTATATTCCAGCATAGAGTTCAGTTACAAATATTTAAAAAGTGACGAGGGCAAATAATGTTTTTTGCTATGTTGTTTGTATCTCGAAGATTATGATGTTCCAATTGAACATTTAGTCAGGTATGGAGTTGCAAAAAGGTTTTTTAAAGGCTTGGATACTGTGGAAGAAATAAGGGTAAATGTCCATGCAATAATTTGGAATCATAGAAGATCAAATCTCTTGTTGGATAGCAACAAGGACGAATGCGTCAAAATGCATGATGTTGTACGAGATGTTGCCATATCAATTACATCCAAAGAAGAAAATGGTTTTATGGTAAATTTGGACAGAGAACTCAAAGATTGGCACTACAATAAAAATAAGAATTGCTGGTGTTTATATTATCGACGGTTGTTTATGCGCCGGTAAAAATATATTATTGTTGGCACTTATTGTTTACGCTAGTAAATAATTGAATTTTCCGGCGTTTATATTGTTACGCTGGTAATAATACCTGTCTTTAGCAGTGTTTAAAAAAGGGGATGAAAATATATCAATTTTACGCCAGTAAATTAGCTGTTTCTAAGCGTTTATATTATTACGCTGGTAATAATATATTGCTTTGGTGGTGTTAAAAAAATGCCAAAAAGTGATCAAATTTACGCCAGTAAATTATTGAGTTTTTCGGCGTTTATATTGTTAAAAAAAATGTCTACAATTAATCAATTTTACGCCGGTAAATTAGTAGTGTTCCAATGTTTATATTGTTACGCCGGTAATAATATATAGCATTGGCGACATTTAAAAAAATGCCGACAATTGATCAAGGGACTTGAATAATAATATTTCTTTATAAATCACTAATTATTCATTCAAAGAATGGGTCATGAACCAAACTACTAAAGGGCATCTTCCTAAGATTCACAACTTCCAAAAAGAGTAAAAAACGAATGCATAATCCACCACTTCACCTAACACCTGACTTCAAAACTTTTACAATCCATTCCAATTCCAACTTAGCAAAACGGAGCAAATGTCGATATATGGCATAACCATAAATATTATCTTAATTAAGGAAAGTTGCAAATACCATTAAACTAAAATTTTAATATAATTTGAGATTCTTCACTTATAATCCCCTCAATCCTCATCCTCGTCGTTCTCTTCCTCTTCTTCATCTTCCTCTTCATCATTCCCCTCTTCTTTATCTTTCTCTTCCTCTTCATTCTCTATTTGACTTTGTCCTAAAGCCTGAAAATAAATTCAAATGAGGGTCCAAAAATTCTAAAATAAGGTTGATGCTCACATGTGCATGCACAAATGTGTTTACTAAGTTTCACAATTCAATTAATTTGTTCCGCATTTTATCAAACTCTTCCTTGAATATACCATCTTCTTGTGTAGAGATTGGTAGTGAATGTTGACAAATTTGCCTTCTAGGGGTTGCCCAAACCCCAAACCACGCATACCTCTAGGCCGTTCTAGGCCCATAACTTTAGAATAAATATCATCTAATGCCCAAGTCATGGTTCCTCTAGACCCCATTTCTATCGGACTTGTGTTTTGTGTTAAAAGTTCATCTATCTCAGCCTAGAATAGATAATAAAAAATACACATTCTTCATCTTATAAATCTATTAAATTTAAAAAGTAATAAATTTGAAAATAAACATACTACTTTCTTCCTCATCTCATCATTGTAGTGGGTGCTATCCTTTCTCTTATGGGTCGTGACAAACAACTGGGCTCTACTTGGCAATATCCCAGTCAATTTTTGTTACGTTCAATATTTTAGATTAAACACATATATCGAAAACAAAGAACTAATAAATATTCAACAGTAAATAAATACTAATTAAATAAATAGTGCATCATGGGCATATCTTGCATAACTTTTGAATATCTATTGTGAACAACCACCTGCTTCTTATGACACTCTTATTTTTATTACATTTTGACTACAACATCACAAAGATTATGAGAATTATGATTAAAATAACTAATTGATTGACTTTCTAAATCTATAAGAAAAATGCGCGTGTTGTTACCTTATATTCTAGATCAAACCAAAAATTGGCCAACTCTGCTAGTTGCTATAAGTCCACCATATTGAGACTTGCTAGCACCACAACTTGTGCTGTAAAGGTGTCTTTTTCACGAAGTAACTTTTTCTTCAATTCGTGCTTGTAATCTTTCTATTTATTTCCCAGGTCCTTCAGTATCCATTATAAAGTATATTGGCCATTGGTTGTCAATATAAGATCATAAAGTATAAATTGTAATTAATATACATTATATACTAATGTATATTAGTATTACTAATTTACTAATATAATTATTAAAATGATTAATATATTGAGAATTTATTAAGCCATAAAATTTTATTAATATATATTTTATTTAAAGCTTATGATCAAATAAATATTCATATTTAAGATTATAATAACATTATTATATATATAATATATTAACAGAAAATTATAATAACATTATTATATATATTATAGAATATTATTATATATAATATAAAAAATATTATAAAGTATGAAGCACCACTGCCTAATGAAAACTTAAGTTGGTGCCTCCCCTCAAATTTTCATAAAATTCAAACTTCCCTCTCACGGCTTGCAGCCCTACAAATTATAGTATGAAGCGTCTTTTATTCCCTCATTTATCAGCCAACAAGTTTACACATGCCGTCAACCAACGAGATGCAGCCCCGCCCATGCACACGTCTACCTTCATCGGAGGAGAACCGAACAAGACCACCCACTGCCACATGAGCTTCTCCACTCCACTGCCTTCGCCTCATGCCGTTACTCCATGCTGCTGCCTCACGATCGAGAAAGGCCATGACAGATCACAGCCGTGTATGACCACCACCCAATGCAGCCGAGTCCTCTCATGCACAACAGAAGTCCCTCCAACCAACGCCACCACGTGCACCCTCTGCACTTGGAAAGTTGCTTCGGAAGCTACATGTGAGACGCGAATTATATCAAACCAGCAACCACGTCCTGCATATAATACCGAACCTGTAGCCTCTATTTTAAGCAAGACGAATAGAGCATTGTTCTCCAAACCGAGGGCCATGTCTTGCTGCAGTTGGGCCACGAAGCCACCACAAGCAGCAACAGAAGATGCCAAAAAAAAGCCTTCATCGCCCAGTTGATATTCAGCACCACTGTCCGCAACTCCCACGCCGTTTTATGCGTAAACCCCCACTTAAATCATGCTTTCTCTCTCCATTCTCTCTCTTTCTCATCACATTAATAATATTTCTCCCTTCCACAGTACAATACTGCTGCCTCCCAGCCACCTTGTACCCCTTTTTGGTTCTTCTCTCATTTTTCATCTTGTTGAAAACCACCTAAGTGTGAAACCAAGAAGTCCAAAGACTAGTCTGCACCGTCCAAGCTCTGCACCATCCTATATAGTTGCAGATTGAAGATAGCTGCTGTAGCTCACCATTTGTTATGAATATTGGTTGATATTTAGCAGAACTTCTCCTATAAAATGAGAGCTCTGATGTGTAAATGGTGTGTGTGCAAAACAGAGGAGAGAAGAGAGTTTATGATGAGTGTTTGTACAAGTTGTAAACTTGTACAAACTTAGTGAATTTTACTCCAGTGGATGTAGGAATGTTGCCGAACCATTTTAATATTGTCTCTATCATCTTGTGTGATTCTTGAACAGTTTTTTGTGTAACAATTGGTATCAGAGCCGTTGGTTCGGGTTGTCCAAAGATCAAGTTGACCGAAATCAACTTTTGACAACTCCAGGGAGTTCCTCGCGTTAAAATGAATCTATTGCCGCAAACAGAATAAAAAATAGACATCGAAGGAGCCCGCATGGCCACTAGAAGGTTGGAGCGTGCACTCACGTGCCCCACTCGCAGCTGGAGGTTGAAAAAGATTGAACATCACATGCTCACGCGCCCCCATGCGCAATTGAAGGTTGAAGGCGCGTGACATACACTCGCCCCCATGCACCCTACTTACTCTCTGCGCATGCATCACATGCGCCTCACACACCCCAGATGCCCTGCCTCAGCGCGTGTAGCACACACACTAGACGATCTGGACCGTTCAAATTTCAGATTAATTTTGGGCTTGATCTAAGCCATTTGGAGTCCGATTTCAACGATATAATAGTGTTTTCTAACTATTTAAATCATTTCGGACTCATCTATATGGTTAGAATTTTGAAATTTATTTTCTAATTTTTTCAAAATTCATATGGAAGGTTATAGGGGAGATAGAAGCTCTAGAAATGCTAGCAACTCTGGGCTTAGGTCCACAGTTTCGAATACCAAGTTTGAAGTTGAGAAATTCGATGGAAGTAACAACTTTGGCATGTGGCAATGCGAAGTGACGGACGTTTTGATCCAACAAGAGTTGGATATCACGTTAGAGGAAAAACCAGATGATCTGACCGAGAAGGATTGGAAAAAGTTTAATACCTAAGCTTGTAGTACAATCCATTTATCCCTGGCCAAAGATTAGAAGTATTTTATCATAAGAGAGACAAAAGCAAGTGAACTTTACCAGAAATTAGAAGATAAGTTCATGAAGAAGAGCATTGAGAGCCGTTTGTACTTGAAGAAAAAGCTCTTCATATTCTAATTACGTGAAGGTATTTCTATGTCTGAACACCTCAATAGTTACAATCAAATTCTTGCTGATCTACTAAACTTGGATGTTGAGATCCAAGATGAAGATAAGGCTTTACTATTACTAAACTCCTTGTCTGATACATATGAGCATTTAATTACTACACTATTGTATGGGAAGGAAAAAATCGTTTTAACAATGTATGTAGTTCTTTGATTAGTAATGAGTACCGCAGAAAAGATAAATAGGTACAACTAGATACATAAAGTGATGCATTAACAGCAAGAATGAGATCACAATCAAAGTATCCAGCAAAGCAGAAAGGTTTTCAATTGAAAACTCGGGCCACATCACATGGTTCATCAGTCGGGAGAAAACTCGTCAAAGACGAGTATTTTTTTGTCACAACAAAGGGCACTGGAAGAATGATTGTCCCAAACTGAAGGGACAACAGAAGAATCAACCCACCACAGCCAATATCGTGGACAGAGATGAAGATTCAGACATTGCCTTGTCAAGTTCATCATCCATTTGTCATTTTGATGAATGGATTATGGATTCTGAATGTAATTATCACATGTGTCTGGTTGAAGCTATGTGATGAACCACAACAGTGCCTGTAATTATCACATATGTTTGGTTTATTGGTTTTACAAATATTGATAGTGGAGCAATACTTATGAGCAACGACAGTGCCTGTAAAACTCAAGGAATAGGAAGCATTCAGTTGAAGCTACACAATGGAACTGTCAAGACTCTGACAATAGTAATGGGAGTTCAAGTGGCTATGAAACTTGTACTTCTTGCAAGAAAATACTGTCGATGGTAGAGCTTCCACAGATTGTGAGAAGCTAGATAAGCTCTATAGGCTATGAGAAGCTAGATGAGACTGATGCTAACACCACCAATCTTTAACATATGTGTATGGGACACGTCAGAGAAAGCTTGGCAAACACTGGTCAGGTACACTGGTCAGGTAAGGCTTACTCAAGGTGCCAAGACTGGTAAATTGTCTTTCTGTGAGCATTGTGTATTGAGGAAGCAGACACGGATCAAGTTCAGAATCACAATATACACAAGAGATACTTGACTATGGACACTCCGATGTTTGGGGACCTACCAAGATTGCATTTTTGGGAGGTAAGCATTGGTTTGTAACTTTTGTAGATAATTATTCTCATCGTGTGTGGGTGTATAATATATAAGAATAAAGATGAAGTGCTGAATATCTTCCTTGTTTGGAAGAAAATGATTGAAACTTAGACTGGCAGAAAAATCAAGTGACTCAGATCAGATAATGAATGGGAGTACACTTTAGACCCCTTCATGGAAGTATACCGGAGAGAGGGAATTGTCAGACACTTCACAGTACGAGAAACACCACAATAGAATAGTGTGGTAAAACGGATAAACTGTACTTTATTAGAGAAAGTGCGATATATGTTACTGAATGCTGGATTTAGTAAACAATTTTGGACTGAAGCTATGAGATATTAGAAGAAATGGACATTCTAGTTCAGAAGATTGGCACTGAAGACAATCCAGCAAATATGTTGACAGAAGTTGTCACAGGGATTAAGTTCCAACACTACTTGGACTTGATCAATATCATACACTGCTAAGCACGGGTGCATTGGTGCCGGTGCAATCACTTGAATGATGCAATAGTTTGTAAGCAGCCTAGTATTAGCACACTTGAGTGGATGTGGTGATTGTTGAAAACCATCTAAGTGTAAAACCAAGAAGTCCAAAGACTAGTCTGCACTGTCCAAAGTAATTGCTCTACACCGTCCAAGCTTTGCACCATCCTATATATTTGCAGATTGAAGATAGCTGCTGCAGCTCACCATTTGTCATTAATATTGGTTGATATTTAGCATAACTTCTCTTATAAAAGGAGAGCTTTGATGTGTAAATGGTGTGTGTGCGAAACAGAGGAGAGAAGAGGGTTTATGCTGAGTGTTTGTAAACTTGTACACGCTTAGTGAATTTGCTCTAGTGGACATAGGCAAATTGCCAAACTACTTAAATATTGTCTTTATCGTCTTGTGTGATTCTTGGACAGTTTTGTGCACAACACATCTGTCCATGCTCTTCATCAAGCTTTGCTTCTTCATGTTCATGCTTGTTTGTTGATGTAGTTTGTTGAACTTTCTAGGGGACTGCATGCACTGGAGGATCAAAAATCCTGATCTCAAGTTTATTACTTATTTCAAGCTATGAAGTACTGCTTCAATAATATTCATATTTCTTCTTATATTATTTTATATAACTTGCCACCCCATACGGCATACACGTTGACATGAAGAAATGCAAAAAGTCATGGGGATTAACATTTCCCTCTGTCCCTCTGATCATTATTTTTTTGTGTTGTTTTGAGCGTATCATATTGAATTAATTATATTAAATATATGTATCTAATTAACATAGTGAATTAATTATATTAAATATATGTATGTTTGGAAAAGGGAAATAAAAAGATCATTGCTTCTTATTTTGCTAACTTTTTTCCACTTTCCATCACAATTTCTGATGTCCCTCGCTCATGCATAGGGAAGTTATGGTACTAGAAGCACTTCTGCAATATTGTTTGTGAAAGGAAGAGATGAAGTAGACTTTTAGAAGAGGCATGTGGAAAGCCGTGCAAATTCGGTTTGGCTAATCTCATATATATATGATGCGCCGACAACGTACTAGCAACGGCGTTTATGGTAACGCCGCTATTTGAATTAGTGGCGGCATTTATTTAAATACTGTTAATTTATTTAATGTGTCTCCCAACGTATTATTAGTAACGTTTAAATAAATACCACAAATTTATATGATACGCCGACACCATACTAGCAACGGTGTTTTTTGTTAATGTATTCAATGTGTCGCCAACGTAATATTGGTGGCATTTAAATAAATGCTACCAATTTTATATGATGTGCGAGCAACATACTAGCTATTTTATGCAATGGGATGGCAACGAACTAATGGTGACGTTTCAATAAACGCCGTTAATTTAGGAAAGCTGGCGGCGTTTAAAGAAATGCCACTAAATTATATACAAATGCCGCTAATGAGATTTTCACGTACAAGCGTTTGAAAAAATGTCGAAATGGAAAAATAGCCACCATCCATTACAAGCGGATGTTTACCCTGGTCATTCTATCTTTTTTTGTAGGAGAACTTACAATCAATTAATTAACTACCCGTCACGAGTAGTTAATTAACTTCCACTACTAGCAATTAATTAACTAACCAATCAACAGACTCTTTAAATGAGATTTTAGGTATGTTAGTTTTGATGAGTTTGGAAAAAGTGAAGGTACGTACAAGCAATGGCCTCTCTATCTATTTTTACAATTTCCTAGAGTAACTATTTAAACTCTTGATCTTAAAGTGTGGAATTATTTTGGGAGAGCCTAGTGGCATCCTAAGTAATGTAGAAGTCCAATCATAACAATTTGGCGTGGATGGTAAGACAAGCAAATATTAGAACTTATAAAAATTTCGCTCTGCTTTAGATAATTCGAAGTAACCTTATCTAACACATTTCCTCATAGAGGTGATTAAGTCAACAGAAGACCTAAACTAGTCTAATTCACGGATCAGGCCGTGGGTAATGGGCATATGACAAGAGTGACGGAGGAGCCCAATAAGGTTGGTGGGGAGGATTGTTTATTGTTTTAGAGAGAACGAGTGGCTGATCGAGTTGATTGAGAGAGAGGGACTTCTCTCATGTATTTGAAAGTAAGTACATGTTTGGAATTGCGGTGAAAAATATAGTTTATAACTTTAAAGCTTATAACTTAAGTAATAAGTTCTACTATTAAAAAGTTATTTACTCTTCGATAACCATATGTTTAAAACATTTTCAAATATATTACATTTGTTTGGAAACAAATTAAAAAAGTACTTTCTGAGATAGAAATGACGATTATTTGAATTTTTAAAAATTGTGATCATATCCTTGAAAGTTTGAAAGTTGTAATTATCTTAAAGATGTATGGATATTTTCGTCTATTGATAGTCTTTTTAAAATTTGAATTACGTTCCGCATTATCCAGAAAAGCACGTTTGATAAAAAACATCAAAATGATGCTTTTCCTCAAGCGTAAATTTTAGCTTATTTGAAATTAAAAATATTTTAATATGTAATACCCAAACGACCTAATTTTTTTCATTAAATAACTTTTAAGAATATTTAAGGCACTTTTTAAGACTCTTAACGCAACTCCAAACAGACCCTAAAAAGTAGAGTCCAAGGACAAAAGTGACACTAGATCTTTAATTGGTATTTTCTTTGATGCTGTCTGATATATGGAAGAGAGATTTTATCCATTGATTAAGATTTTTTTCATTTTTGCCAGTTGGATCATTGGCTTACTGATTACATCTATACAATCCCTTATACTCTTTTCACTTAAATTTTGGATAAAAATTTTAGAAATCTTACAAACCATACAAATGTTAGTGGAAGACTTGCTTTAGATAAGAGTCATTCCATGATTGAGCTAGTTCTTAAATCGTTGTGGGAATCTTTTGCTTCTAAAGTGATAAATATGAATGTGCTAAGAATCTGATGACCTAAGAGCATTGGCATTGGATTGGCTATCACAATATTCAAAATTTAAAGAATATGTAACTTTTTAACTTTTAACTAATCACTTAACACTTAAAATCTACATTAGATTAGCTATCACATTCTCTATAATAATCAAATATTATTATTTTTTATTATTTATATTTCTTTAATAAATTTTTTTAATTACTTTTTTATTTTATTTTCCTAATCTTGAATAACCTCTAACAATCATATTCATTTTCATTTTCACAATCCAACGATCTATAACATAATAATCTCATATATACATAGATGATAAAATCTCATATGTAAATAAAGATTCCATATATACAATCTATAATATAATAATCTCAAAATATAACAAAATAACATAAGAGAAAAAGATGAAATTAATAAACAATTGATATAGACTTTCTACAGGACTTTTCATCTTTCAAGAAAAAGATGAAATTACTGTAGTTCATATTTGGGATGAAAAGGGATTGGCTAATTCAATGTAGGCTAACTTTTGATAAAATGAGTTAAATTTGAAGATAAAAAGTAATTTAAAGAAGCCAATGTGGGTTGTATTTTTTAGTCTCCTCTCTATTTTCTCTCTAGAAATAGAGGTGGTGAAAACGGTTATAACAAACCGAAAGGAAAGTGAGTGCGAGGCTACTATGGACGAGTCTGCCAGTGGTGGATTGATGAGTTTGGAAGAACAATGGAAGAAGCTGAGGCTATCGGAGGAAGAAAGAGTGGTTGTCGATGTTGGTGAGGAGGTTGAAGTGGAAGCACGAGAACAGGGGGAACGCAGTTTAGTAGGGAAGATCTGCCTAGAGAGGTCGATTAGTAAGGAGGTTTTGTCAAGCACGATGAACAGAATCTGGCGCATCAGTAAGCCAGCTGATTTTCGTGAGGTTAGTGAAAATAAATTTGTGATTACCTTTCTTACAGTGGCTGATAAATTGAGAGTAATGGACGGCAGACCATGGTTATTTGATAACCAGTTGTTTGTCCTCAAGGTGTTTGATGTTTTACTCAACCGAATGAGTGGTGTTTTGATCATGAACTTTTTTGGATCCAAATCCATAATCTACCTATGTTTTGTATGACAAAAGAGAAGGGACGTTTGATTGGTGAATCACTAGGAAAATTAATGAAGGTGGATACTCCTGAGAATGGTATCGGTTGGGGGGGTTTCCTGCGAGTCAGAGTAGAAATTCCTTTGAAAAAGGCTGTGGTTCGTGGGAGATGGATAAAGGTAAATGGTCAGAATGTGTGGGCTAGTGTGAAGTATGAGAAAATGCCTAGAATGTGTTTTCATTGTGGCTGGTTAACTCACGGGGAGAAGGGGTGTTTGATGGGAGGTGAGGGGTTAAGGAATGAAAGGTCTTCTCAAGAGCAATTTGGCTCGTGGCTTAGAGCTGAGGGGGGATTTAAAAAAAAAGGCTATAAGGGAGGAGGGGAGAAAAAATCATGGGAGAGGAAAATAAATGAGGAAGATAGTAGTAAAGGGGAGGAGAGTTCTTCTTATGAGGCTGTGGGGAAGGAAAAGGTTACTGATTCTAGAGAAGAGAAGTCATTTGTGGTAAAACCGAAGGAAGGAGAGGGAGAAAGAAATGAGATGAGCAATGGAAGGGAGTTAATGTTTGTTAAGAGGCAGGAGGTGATAGAGGAGCAAATTAATAACATGATAAGTGGGGATGGAAAGGTTGGTTTAGAAAATGTGGTTAAGGAGGTGATGGGGCAACAATCTAAGGGTTGCAAGGGGGTGGCATGCAGTGAGGAGTTTGGGTTAGAAAAAATAAAAAAAATAAATGAGTTTAAAAAGACTTGGAAGAGGAGAGCTAGAGAGATGGTTAAATCAAAAAGCCCGGGGTTGCATGCAGGGAAGAGAAAGAGGTTGATTAGAAGGGATGAGTGGGAGGATGAAAGGGAAGAGGTAAAAACAAAGAAAGTAAGGAGGGAAGACATTGATTCAGATGGTTTGTTATTATTGGCAGGTGCTGCAAGGCAGCCTTGCCAGGATCAATGAGGGCTTTAAGTTGGAACTGCCGAGGGCTTGGCAACCCTCGGACAGTTCAGTTCCTTTGTAGACTTGCAAATGAGAAGTTGCCAGACTTTATCTTCATTATGGAGACAAAGTTAAGATCTGAGAAAGTAGAAGCTGTGCAAAAGAAATTGGGTTTTGAAGGGTGTATGGTGGTGGAACCAAGAGGGTTGTGTGGAGGGTTGGTGATGATGTGGAGGGATGTAGAAGGGGTGGAATTATGGAATTACTCACAATGGCATATTAGTCTATGGGTGAAGAATAAAGGGGAGAGCTCTAAGTGGCTCATGACTGGTTTTTATGGGCATCCAGAGGCTGTAAAGAGGAGACGTTCTTGGGAGTTATTGTAGATACTAAAACCTTCTCCTGAGGTGGGATGGTGTGTGTTAGGAGATTTTAACGAGATAGTGTCACAAGAGGAAAAATGGGGTGGAAATGAGAGGAAGGAGGGGCAAATGGAGGATTTTAGAGAGGCATTATCTAATGGAGGATTGTGTGATCTTGGGTGGAGGGGCATTAAGTATACATGGAGCAATGGTCATGATAACAATTCTTTTGTTAAAGAGAGGTTAGATCGAGTTGTTGCCAATCAAGCTTGGAGGAGATTTTTTAATAAAGTAGAAGTGGAAACAGTGGTAACATGGGTTTCTGACCATTTACCTATTATACTTGCCTACTCAAGAGATAGACTTATCTATGAGAAAGGTAAGAGGATGTTTCATTATGAGATGTGCTGGGATAAGGAAGAGGAGTGTGGGAAGACAGTGGAAAAGGCATGGCAGAGGTATGATGGTAAGGGGCTAGGAAGACTACCAAGTGCACAAAGAAGGTTGAACTCATGTAGACAGGCTCTCGGTTTATGGGCCAAAGAAAAGTTTGCAAAGAAAGGGGCTGATATTAAGCTCTTAACTAGCAAACTCAATAGGTTAAAAGAAGTGGAGGGACCTAAAAATATATTTGAAATAAGAGGTATAAGTAGAAAGCTGGATGATCTGCTAGAACAGGAGAATATTTGGTGGAAGAAATTTTTTCATGCATGTGTCAACCAACGAAAGAAAAAGAATACTATCTCTGAGATTACTAATGCTCAAGGGGGTTTAGTGAGTAAACGGGCAGAAATTGAAGGGGCATTTAGTGAATATTTTGCTGAAGTTTACTTAACTAGCAACCCTTCTGAGGATGTTATTGAGAAGTGCATTGGTGATATTGAGCCAAAGATTACCAAGGAAACGAGGTGTGGGTTAGAAAGGATTTTTAACAGGGAAGAGGTGCAGGTGGCTCTGAAACAAATGTCACCTTGGAAATCCCCTGGGCCTGATGGTTTTGGGGCTGGTTTTTTTCAGAAGCATTGGAGTGTAATTGGTAGTGATATAAGTGAGGCTGTTTTAGAGTTTCTGAATGGGGGATCGATGGTGGCAGAGTTAAATCATACTCATATAGCTTTGATACCAAAGGTAAAGGTGTCTAAGACTGTGATGGAGTTCAGACCAATTAGTTTATGCAATGTCTTGTATAAACTAATATCAAAGGTCCTGGCAAATCGTGTGAAAAAAGGTGTTGCATGCTGTTATTTCACAGAATCAAAGTGCATTTATTGCTGACAGACTTATTACTGATAATATTATGGTTGCTTTTGAGTTACTTCACTCAATGCAGTCCAAGCAAAAAGGAAAGATAGGTAATATGGCTGTAAAAATTGATATGTCAAAGGCATACGATCGTGTGGAATGGCCTTTTCTGCAAGCTATGTTAAATAGACTGGGGTTTGGGGAGAAGATTACTAAATTGTTAATGCAGTGTGTACAATCAGTATCTTACTCAGTTGTAGTGAATGGGAGGCCAGGGAAGAAATTTTTTCCTTCAAGGGGATTGAGACAGGATGATCCTCTATCCCCTTATTTGTTCCTTATTTGTGTAGAAGGACTAAGCCAGATGTTTTTGAAGGCTGAAAGAGAAGGGGTAATAAGGGGAGTAGCTGCTGTGAGGGGGGGTTAAAAGTGAATCACCTGCTTTTTGCAGATGATTGTGTGGTTTTTGGCAGGGCTACTTTGAATGAGTGGAGAAGCATGTATGAGATTCTTGAGGGTTATGAGAAGGCCTTGGGGCAGAAACTTAATAAGCAGAAGACTTCCATTTTTTTCAGCACCAATACAAAGGAGAATGTAAAGAGTGAAATTTATAAAGAGGCTGGGTCCTACATTTGTGATAGATATGAGAAATATCTTGGTTTACCTGCCATTGTAGGAAGATCAAAGTATAATGCTTTGAGGGGACTTAAAGAGAGAGTATGGAAGAGGATTCAAAACTGGAAGAATGGTTTACTATCAAAAGCTGGAAAGGAAATTCTGATTAAGGCTGTGTTACAAGCCATTCCTACATACACGATGAGTGTATTCAAACTACCTCAGAGATTGTGTGGTGAGATTGAACAACTTTTTTCTAAATTTTGGTGGTCTCAGTACAGAAAGGAAGATGGGATGCACTGGTGGAAATGGGGCAGGTTGGGGCAGAATAAAAAGGGAGGTAGATTGGGTTTTAGGCAACTTGAAGATTTTAATTTGGCTATGCTAGCAAAGCAAGGTTGGAGAATGTTGATGGATCCTACTTCTCTTGTTGCCAGAATTTTTAAAGACAAGTATTTCAAGAATGTCCCTTTACTTGAAGCTACATTGGGAAAATCTCCTTCATTTATTTGGAGGAGTGTATGGTTGGCTTTAGGGGTGATCAGAAGAGGAATGAGGATGAGGGTTGAAAATGGAAAGAATATCAGAATTTGGGGCCATAAATGGCTGCCAAAACCTATTACTGGTTGTGTACAATCTCATATTAAAATTTTACAAGCTGAGGATCGAGTTTGTGAGTTGATTGATAGAACTAGCAGGGGATGGAAGGTGGATTTAGTGAGGCAAATTTTTGAGAGAGATGAAGCTGATTTGATTTTATCTTTACCAATCAGTCCAATGGAAACAAATGATAGATTAATTTGGGGGTACTTAAAAGATGGTAAGTTCTCGGTTAAAAGTGCTTATCATATGGTGCAACAAGATAGAAGACAAAGGGGTGGGGAGAGTTCAGATTTTGGCAAAGAAGAAAGGATATGGACACAGATATGGAAGTTGGGAGTCCCAAATGCTGTCAAACGTTTCTTGTGGAAAGTTGCCAACAATATTCTGCTTACTATGCTAAATCTAAGGCAAAGGAGGATGGTGGAGGAGGCAAAGTGTCCTATGTGCTTGGAAAATGAGGAATCTGAAATGCATGCTATTTGGTGGTGCCCTGCGGTTTCTGATGTGTGGGTTGAGTAGGGCAGTCCTATACAAAAATGGAGGGTGAGAGTTACAAATTTTTTGCAACTTTGGGAGGAAATGTACAGTAAACTCTCTATAGAGAATATAGAAAAAATGACTATGATCATGAGAAACATATGGCATAGAAGAAATAAATATGTGTTTGAGAAAAAATTCTTGACTCCTGCTAGTGTTGTACAGATTGCATTATCAGATTATGAAGATTATAAGCTGGCTCAAGAATGGTTAAGGGGGGAGATAGATAAAAAAGCTGTCAAGCCAACAATGAAGGAAGGCAATGGGTGGAGAAAACCGAAAGATTCAATGCTAAAAACTAATTTTGATGCTGCTATTTGTGTGTCCTCTCAGAGGTTGGGGATTGGGGTGGTAATCAGAGATGGTGAGGGTGAAGTTTTTGCTGCAAAATGTGCTGCTAAAGTGTTAAATGGTTGTGCTTTTGTTGCAGAATGCTTTGCTTTGTGGGAAGCCATGGCATTATGTGAAGTTTTGGGATTAGGGGATGTCCAGTTTGAAGGGGATGCGAAGGGAGTTATTGATGCAGTTAAAAAGGGGGAAAGGGATGACTCTAGTGGAGGACATCTGGTGGAGGCTTTGCAGCAGAAACTAATTAAAATCATATTTCAAATGGAAAGTGAGCTTTATTCAAAGAGAGGGCAATGAGGTTGCTCATCAATTAGCTAAGATGGCATTGAACTGTGAAGAGGATAGGTATTGGGTTAAGGAGGGTCTTGAGGCAATTGCTAATCAAGTTGTTATAGACAAAATGTATGATGTAACTGATACAATTTGAATATGAATACAATGAGGTTTTCTTCAAAAAAAAAAAAAAAAAAAAAAGAGAAGCCAACATGGATGCTCTAATGGCATATAGTTTGATTCTCTAAATGGAAAATCTGGATTCGAACTCCCCGCTCCTTTATTAAAAAAAAATAAATGAAGATTGTCATTTATCTTTTTGCTACTAATTTTTCTTTCGATAAGATATCTAGTTTCTTCTGATCAATTACTTGAATTGTTGTTTGTTGTGTAGCTAATTTTTCTGACCTGTAAGATCAAAATTATTTGTGTTTCATTCCACCTCATGTGTTTCATTTTTGTTGTTTTTGTCTTTTTCTCTCGTTTCACTTTGACAAATATTTGTTTTGTATATTTTAAGGGTAACGATAGATTTACTATCTTATTACTATCCATTTACTATTTACAAAGTATTAGAAATTTTTATTTTTTTATCATTTTCTTTTAAGTATTTTTTTAACATCCTTAGCCATTAAGAAAAAATTAAAAAAAATATATAATTTTACAAATAGTTACTTCCTTAACCATTAAATAAAATAAAAAAATTTTAAAAAAAATCAAATACAAAATGAGTAGTAAATAAATAATGAAAAGGTAATAATCCTATCATTTTCCATATTTTAAATAGTACTAGAAGTTTTATGCTCTATACGACGTAGTACTCTAAATTATTAATAATAAAGGATTGTATTTGAAACTATTAAAAGAGGTGTCTCGCTTAGATTTTATATTACGTTTGGATACCGATAATATTTTAAATATTTTTAACATATTTTATTATTATTTATTATTTTATTATTACTTTTTAATATTTTTTATTATTATTTATTACTTTTTTACTATTATTATTTACCACTATTCTCCACACTTCTCACTGCCATCAGTATTATACAACACTCCTTACAACAAAAAGATGCCTACGCTTCGAAATGATTTGACGTTCTGTTACAGTTACTGAGGAAAAATAAAATAGAAGAAGAAGACAACTTTATAAGTTGTATTTTACTTTAATTTAACGTAGAGGGAATGAAGGGTGAGGCAGCTGAGAGTCTAAGATGTGGCTACCATTCTATAAGAGGAATGAAATTTGTAATTTTAAAATGTATAAATTTTATATATTTTTTTTATTTTAAAAAAATAAATAAATCTAAAATTTATATGAAAAAATTATTTTTTAATAAAAGATTCTAATTTTTATTTTTTATTTTTTTTTTTATCAAATTAACCCTGCAAAACTTCATTACTCTTCTAATTGAATACGTGCAAGAAACTTGAGACGTATTGAGGATCATATATAGCGGATGCAAGTCTCATGAAGTTTCCTAATTTAGTATAAATTAATTGCTTAAATTTGTTTCACGTTTTTGGTATTTGGTAAATGGATCTCAGAAAATATCAACGTGAATTGTATAATTATTGTGTAATTATTTTTAAAAATTAATTTTTTAATAATAAATTTTATAATTTTTTAAAATAATTACAGAATGTTTATGTATTTTATAATTATACGTAAAATTATCTAATGAATATATAGCTAAAAAAGAAATGACATAAAACTTTATTGTCTGTTTCCCTCTCACATGCAAGCAAATGAGCAATGATCAAGACGACAGAGGACGACAACAATTTTAATAAAGATTTTTTGTAAGCTTTCGATACTGTTTGACAGATCCTGAATTCGAATCTATTCGTTTTAATAATTACTAGTCATTGTAATAATATCTCTTCAGTAATAAATATTAGTCAAATACGGGGAATTATTCACCATATAATATACTCACTACAAACCGAAAAAAATACTGACAGTTAATGGAATAAAAATTCGCGATTTTTGGAAGGCATAGAGAGGCTGATCAGACTGCGGCATGTCACTTGCTAGAATAATATTCCAACACTACAAAAAAAAATTAAAATTACTTATTTGTAGTTAGTATATTTTCTATCAAAATAATTATTTTTTTTATCAAAATAAATATTATTTTATCGTAATTAATCATTCTCATCATAAGTACGGCATGAATCCGATACAAATCCAATGTTAACAAGTTGTGGTTGAGGAATCTTATAACCTGTTTAAATAAATGAATGAGCTAGACTTGTAATTAGCTCGTATACGGTATGAGTTTGACTTGACACGCGCCGAATTCAACACAACATTTTTTTTTTTTTAAAGGAAAATTTCATTAACCGAAACTCACGAGTCAAGAATACAATGGGGAAAATCTTATTTAGAGAAGAGATTTTGAGAAAAATCTTGCTTTTAAGTCGAGTTGGAGAGTTCTCAATCCCCGCTAATCTCCTTGTTTGAAGTAAAAAAATTAGATTTTTTGAAAAATAAATTAATTAATAAAACATTACAGAATTAAGTTTTATACTTATTCAAAGTTAAAAAGAAAAAACTAGCCAAAAAATAAATGTCATTATTCATGTTTATGACTGGCAAAGTAAAAGATTCCTACAACAATAATTTAAAAGCCAGCACAATCATGAAATGACTTGTAAAGCAAGTCTCCCACTGGTACTGAGGCAGCTCGTAAATCACGTGGCTAATATTCTAAAGAGGTGCTCAAGAGCGGAATCCGAGGGTCACTGACCTACTCATGTGATGGAAGTCTGTGTTCCTCTCATGTAATATGTACGCAATTTTCCATTTCAATGCAGTTTTTCAATGTCAGTCACATCATGATATATGGGGAATCTTATGCTTATTCAAAATTATAATAATATGATAAAAATTTTGAATTGAAAAGATGAAAATTTTGAGTACATGTTTACCAAACCTGTATCTGTTTAGCTATTGGAATTTTTTATCTCAAACACAAAATTTTTATTTTATCATTATAATTTTTCTAAATTCTTATACAAAATATAATAAATAATTCAATTTTTTTTAACTTTTTCAAATTCTAAAATAATAATAATATTAAAATATAATATTTTAACATTTAATTTTAAAATTCAAAATTTTCATCTGAAAATTCTCAGTGGTCAAATAGAATCAAATATTTTTAATTCTCTTAATTTTGTTTTATTAATTTTTTAAGAATGTTGTGTTGGGATGCGGATGATTTTATTTGTTGGGAGTTTTTGTCGCCTCACGAAAGTATTCCGCTGGATGCCGACACTAAAACACAAGAAAATTGGATTAGATGTCCACCACATTATCTGACCGACGAAAAGTGTGGCTAAGAAATTTATTATGTATTTCATTATTAAATTTTTGCAGATTGTGAGTTCGGAGTTACACTTTTATCTTTCTTTTTCCAGGAAAAAGATTGGTTGAGGTTGTCCGTCTGAGAAAGAGGGAATACTGAAAACTCAGAAGAGCTGAAAGAAGTGGTTAATCTTGCAAAATTAAGAGGTTCTTATTAATTTCTTCCTCGATCACTTATGAATGCATCCAATAAATTACTTTTAATTAGTCACAAAATTTTTAATTACTTGTTCACGATATATGTGTGTTAACGTTACCTTGAAAATACTTTTAAAATTGGTCGGAAACTTTGTAAATTCTTGTTCATGATGTTCATGAATATAGTCAAAATATCGGCATCTACTATATATCTACAGTTGCTCAAATCAATCGTATATAGACGACACAATTTAATACAAAAAAAAAAAAAAAAGGAAAACATGTTGGTAACTGGGTACTTGTGGATATATATCTTTTTGCCCCAATTTTCGACTGACTCTTTTACTCCATAAATTAAAGTGTATCATCAAACTCAGATCAAATAATCGAAAAGTGGCCTTGAACACTGTTGACAAAAGTATTCTGCAACCGACACTACAAGATAAAAGAAAATGACTCGTCATGAAAAAATCGTCTTTAATTTTCTACTCAACTTCTTCAATGAAGTGAAAAAAATAAAAAATTAGGTTCTACTTGATAAATGGGATAAAAATTTTAAGTTTAAAATAAGATATTAAAATATATTTTAATATTATTATTATTTTAAAATTTAAAAAAATTAAATTATTTATTATATTTTATACAAAAATTTTAAAAAATTATAATGATAAGATGAGAATTTTAAATTTAAAATAAAAAATTTTTGTTACCAAACCGAACCTAATGAACACCGTAATTGTGGGTAGCAAGCTTATCTGAAAATTTATCTAAAAGCATAAGGTTGAAAAAATCTAAAATTTAAATTTTTTTTTTTAATTTATCTTAGAAAGTAAGGTTGTCTGAAATTGATTATGTTTTGCGTACATCTAAAATAGTAAATACCAAATTGATGCTATTTTCAGGGTCACGCTTGTCCATATCAAGTTTTCATTTATATTTGCAGTATTGTCCTTTTGGTTTTAAATTATCAGATTAAATACTTTAGCTTAAAAATACTTTGCTGTATTCATTTTTGTTTGGGTCTTTTATTGAATGAGGATGAGATGCTTATGTTGAGTCTATATATGGACCTTCCCTCAACTTTTGTGGTGTGTTAAGATGATCTTTTCAGGATTAGTCTAATACAAAACACTGTCTACATGAAGTTTTCATGAGAAAAAAATTTTTAGCGTGTTGTGTTGGGATCTGGATGATTTATCCGTTGATCTATTTGTTGGGAGGTGGTGTCGATTCAGGAAAGATCCAACTCTATCCAAAGATTCCAAACCAGATCTGACTTGATTCATCCGTTGTTCTATTTGTAAATGAAAAATTCTAAACATAAGTTCTTTTTTTTTTTCTTTTTTTTCTTTTTATCAAATATTGTATATAGATATTAGTAGAATAATTCAATTCATTTAAAAATAATAAATTCAAAAAAAAATTAAAAAAATATAGTGTATAATGTGTGGGTTTATAAATAGTAAATTTCTTTTCAATTCAGCAAATATCTCTAACTACAACATAACTCACCTATAATTTTCAACAAATATTTGCATTCTATAATTTTCAACAAATATTTGCATTAATAAGTGAGAAATAGATATATATATATATGGAAAAATATAGTTGTAAGTATAATTATGTACTAATTTGTGTATTAATATGATGTAATTGATTAAAAAGTAAATTTTACTAAAAATAGTATTAATTTAAATTTTAAATATGAATAAATCAGTATTAATATATAGATTAATACGTAATTATATTGATACGTAACAAAACTCTATATATATATATATATATATATATATATATATATATAGAGAGAACATGATGCAGTGCTCAAAATCATTAATATCCATAAATTAAGTGTATCATGCATCAAACTCCGATCAAATAATCGAAAAGTTGCCTTGAACGCAGTCGACAAAAGTACTCTGCAACCGACACTACAAGACAACAGGAAATGGCTAAGATTCAAGGAAGGTGTGGGTAAGAAATCTGTCGTGGGCTCGAGTTACTAAAACATGACTACAACGTCATACTTGGACACTCTTGTCTTCCACTTTGCGGAGGATAGATTGGCTAAGAGATCTTTTGTGTAATTTCTCCATTAACTTTTTGCAGATTGTGGGGTCAGAGTTATTTATCTTTTTCGCTTTTTTTCACGCGGTTTCCTGTACAGGCAAACGTAAATGGAAAACATGATTGATTACAGCCTGGCCGATACCATATAGCATTATCAGGAGAGGAGAGGAGAGAGTTAGGCACTTTTGTTTTTCTTTTTCAGAGATAAGATTGGTTGAGGTTGTCTGTATGAGAAGGGGCGGGGAATGCTGGAAACTCAGATCAAGAGCGGAAAGGAGGAGTTGATCCTGCAAAATTAAGAGGTGATTATAATTTCTTCCTCTCACTTATTAATGCATGCAAAAATTACTTTTAATTGGTCACAAACTTTTTAATTACGTGTTCACGATATATGCGTGTTACCTTGTAAAGGAATGCCGAAAAACAAAAAGACTTTAAAATTGGTCACAAACTTTGTAAATACTTGTTCATGATGTTTATTAATATAATGAATCGTATTATATAGACTATATAATTTGATACAAAAATACGTGTTGGTAGTACTTGAGATGTCAATATTATATTTTATTCCTATTCAACTATAGTCTTATTTAATCAATTTTTTATTTTTAATTTGAATTTTGAAATTTTAAAAGTTTTATATTTTTCATGATTAACACGTTAGTATGTACGATTATGTGCATAAAATTGTAAATATAAATAATATTTTATTTTATAAAATTTGTATTATTCCCATTATCATTATCATGTAGATCTATTCTTTTCCCTAGTTTTAAAACGTTACAAGAATGAATATCTATATTTACCATTTAACTGTATCAATAATTGTATCATCAAATAGTAGAAAAGTATTATGCTGGACGCCGACACTAAAAGACAAAAGAAAATGGGACTAGATACCGACCACACGATCTAAATAATCAAAGTCCATGTCCTTTGCTTGACTGACCCACAAAAATTGTGGCTAAGAAATTGTTTATTTTTCATCATTAAAATTTTGTAAATTGTGCGCTCGGAGCTACAAAAACATGACTACAACCTCAGAGTTAGGCACTGGTGTCTTTCTTTTGCAAATGATAGCTTGGCTGAGGTTGTCCGTCTGAGAAATGGGGAATGCTGAAAACTCATATTAAAGAGCTGAGAAGAGGAGTTGATCTTGTAAAATTAAGAGGTATTTACTAATTTCTTCCTCACTTATTAACGCATACAAAAATTATTTTTAATTTGTCTATATTTATTTGTATTTATAATAAATTAAAAAGTCAGTTATTTATTTTTTTTGCTTTTTTTCACGCGGTTTCCTGTACAGGCAAACGTAAATGGAAAACATGACTGATTACAACCTGGCCGATACCGTAGAGCATTATCAGGAGAGGAGAGGAGAGAGTTAGGCACTTTTGTTTTTCTTTTTCAGAGATAAGATTGGTTGAGGTTGTCTGTATGAGAAGGGGGAATGCTGTAAACTCAGATCAAGAGCGGAAAGGAGTTGATCTTGCAAAATTAAGAGGTGCTTACTAATTTCTTCCTCACTTATTAATGCATGCAAAAATTATTTTTAATATGTCTATATTTATTGTATTTATAATAAATTAAAAAATCATTTTTACTTATATCTTTTTTAAAAAATATTTTGAAAGATTTCATGAATGAGCTTTATTTCTTTTTAAGAATCTTTTAATTCTATCTTTACATCTTTTCATTGTGTACTTATTGGTGGTAAATGAGTCGATAAGTTCATTTATTTCGGATTTCTTAAAGTTTTTAGCTTCAAGAATTGTTATGACTTTTGATTCTCAATATTTTGGGAGAGAGTTGAAATTTTTTTTTACTATCTCAACGTTGGAATAGATTTTGTCGAGAGTTGTCAAATTGTTTATGATGTTAATGAAACAAGTCTATATACTAGAAATAGATTCATCGTAATTCATTTTAAACATTTCATAATCATGAGTAAGAATATAAATTTTTGATTATTTGACTTGCAAAGTTCATTCATAAGTAACTTCCAATGTATCCCAAGTTTCCTTTGCCGTCTTGCAAGTCATTATTCTATTGAACTTGTTCCTATTGATATAAGAGATTTATAGCTGTTAAAATTCTCTCATCTTCACGATCTACCTCTTATTCTTCATTTTTGACACTCATCTTCACGATCTACCTCTTATTCTTCATTTTTGACATTTATTCCATCGACAACTTTTGTTAGGATATAAGGTTTGTTTACAACGCATTTCCAAATGCTCGACCTTGAGCCTAAAGAAAAATTATCATTCTAGCTTTCGATAATATGTAATTGTGTTGGTAAAATAGTAGATGTCAGCTGTTAGATTGGCTTTTATCAAATGTAGCTGTAATGTTAGATATAAGATTTTAACTCAAAAGATAGTTGGTCTTAAAAAAGAGTCTTTGCTCTGATACCTATTGTTGCCTAGATAACTGACAAAAGAGGGATTGAATTGTATTGGTTTTAAAAATTCGCAATTATAAATCAAATATACAAATATAAAATATGAACATAATACGAAGCAACAGTAAATATAACGAGTGAGGATATGAGAGAAGTAAACTCAGTATTTTAACGAGGTCTGGTCTCACTACCTATATCCTCGCCTCAAGCTACCCATTGAGGACTCTCAAATTCACTATTCAATCTCCTTCAGGGGGAGATAAAAATTTATTACACTTTTGAGCAACACCACTATAAAGAATCTGTGTAGAACACCCTTTACACTTGCAATCACATTACACGTAGTGATTCAATTATTTCCTGTGTAGAATACATTTTATATGCACGAGGATTTTACACACTCTTTTACTAATACAAGAAGTGATAGTAAATAGGTTATCAGAAAATTCTATTCAATGAGTGAAATAAGAACACTACAGTGCAAACTATATCTCTTTGAGATGCCCCCGACCACCAAATACTGAAACTTGGGAATCGAGGCATCTGGGATGACGACAATACGGGTCACACATCCCATTGCAACGTGTGAAGTGTGTAAATGTAACACGTGTACAACAAAGAATGCAGCGAAATAATAAAGTCAATCAACTAAATACCAGAATTTGTTTAAATACAAACTCGCTTAAAACTAAAAATATTACAAATAATCAGTAAAAATCTACGATACAAAAGACGGTACCGCAGGTAAGTAATAATCCAAACAGCCCACAAGATAAAAATATATTAAGCAACAACAATATACATGAACATGATGCTATATGCATGAGGTCCAAAAATCCACATTTTCCACACATACCAAAATTTCATTTTGGCCTAAAAATCAAATCTCGTCATTTTCCTAGAAAATTGTTCATTAACCAAACCATTAGAGCACTGTAGTCTGGAATCACAGGCAGAACTCTACTACCGTCCCTGCTTAACACCATCCCTACAACTCCGCCTGTAGGCAGGAATCGTAGGTAGGACTTTACCACCATCCTTGCTTACTACCATCTTTAAGCTTGTACCGTATGCGGAAATCGTAGGCGGGACTCTACCACCGTCCCTGCTTACTACCATCCCTACAATACTTCTAACTCAAACCTTTCAATCCATTCATTTCAAACATACCCAAAATCATTTATCACAAGAAAATCTAGTTTCCATTTCCAACACATGATCATGCATGCAATTATGCGAAAGCTCACTTTTCATTTTACAAACATGAATATGCACACACTATGCAATGTATGACATGAAACCAATATCTAATAACCAACAAATTCCAACATCAACCAATCACATAAATATCTTCATCCTCCAATCCAACCAACTCCCGACTCCTCGAACTCAATCCGGCACAACCAACGAAAACACAATGTATTGTTAAATCAAAAATATATTTAAATCTTAAAAGAAGTTTGGAAAATACTTAAAGAGTGTTATAAAATATTTTTCGAAGGATCACAGAAGTGCAAAAAGTAACGGCAAGGCAACGTAATAGTGCAAATCGCACTAAGGCCATGAGTCTCAAAATACTCATTTTTGAAGGGGGACAAACTAAGACTTGGAATTGATAGGAAAGGTTTAGATGTGTTAGTGAAGTTAGTGGAAGTGGTGGTTAGTAGTGGGTGGCGGCGAAAATAGCAGTGGAAGTAAAAAATGGCCCAATCAGATTTTAGTTCATGGTGGTTGCTCCGGTGATGATCGGAGCTAGAAATGGGTGGATTAGATCAGCAAGAGGCTAGTGATAAAGTGGTGAAGAAATAGTGGCCAAAGGTAGAGTGACGGCGGTGCTAGAGCTAATGGACATCATGGCTTGGAGTGACTCGTGGTGACTATCGGCGGCACTAGGTGGTCTGAAAATGAAAGGGGATGGATGCTGGTAGGTGGGGAAGAGGATGGGAGGGGGGTTGAGAAGCATGGCCGACGGACGGCAGCACTACGGCGGGATGAAAAAAAAACAACGGGAAGAGAGGAGACAGCTATCGCGCGGGAGGAGAGAGAGAGATTGGAGAAAAATGGGAAGAAAGAAAAGAAAGAAGGAAAAAAGAAAAAGAAAAAAGAAAAGATAAGAAAAAAAAATGAGGTCTAATCCTCACATCTTAGGTCATGAAACTGATCGAACGAAAAACAATTTTAAAAGCAATAAATTGAATAAAATAATTTAAACACTATCCTTCTAAAATAGAAGAAATAATTAGTAAAAATTAACAACATAATTTAAAATTCAAAAAAATAATAATTTAAATTAAAAAGTAATTTAAACACAAAATAATAATTAATATTAAGAAAGTACATCAAAATAAATTTCACAATTTAAAATAAATCATAAAATAAATCCAATTAAAAATATGATAAATTTAAAACAAAAGTACCAATATTTTATTTAAATTAAAATACTCCTTCAATAAAATTATGATAAAATACGGGGTATCATACTCTTAAAATGAATCAGAGTTAAGGTTAAATGCTTAGATAAGAGATATTGAAAGTTTTCAATAAATTTTGTAAAAATTGTAATTGATGTGTGTATGCTCTTGTTGTAAATTTGAAGATTTCAATTGAGCTATTTATAGGCATATGAGACCTTATTTTCAAATGTAAAAAGATTTACAAGTTGAAAAGGAGCACTACCCATTTTTTCAAAATTTCAAATAAAAGTTTCTCATTTTTGCAATTGTTAAAGAAAATATTATTCACTTTTCAAAAGTTTCAAATATAATATTTTTACTTTTCACATGACAAAATGAATATTATTTACTTTTCAAAATATTCAAACAAAATTATCTATACCTTTTGCATATGTCAAAAAGAGTATCAATCACTTTTGATAATTTTTAAACAAAACATGCACATGTAAAAGTGTGGCTAAGAAATTTATTATATATTTCATCATTAAAGTTTTTTTGCAAATTGTGGGCTCGGAATTACACTTATATCTTTCTTTTTGCATGGGATAGATTGGCTGAGTTTGTCCGAGAAAGAGGGAATATTGAAAACTCAGAAGAGCTAAAAGAAGTCGTTGATCTTGCAAAATTAAGAGGTTCTTACTAATTTTATCCTCACTTATTAATGCATCCGAAAAATTACTTTTAATTGGTCACAAATTTTTTAATTACTTGTTCACGAGATATGTGTTAACGTTACCTTGAAAATACTTTCAAAATTGGTTGGAAACTTTATAAAAACTTGTTCATGATGTTAATGAAAATATCGGCATCTACTATATATCTACAGTTGGTTAAATCAATCGTATATAGACAAGACAATTTAATGCAAAAAAAAAAAAACATGTTGGTAACTTGGTACTTGCCCCAATTTTCGACTGGCTATTTTGACTCCATAAATTAATGTGTATCATCAGACTCCGATCAAATAATATAAAAGTGGCCTTGAACGCTGTCGACAAAAGTATTCTGCACCCGACGCTACAAGACAAAAGGAAATGACTAGTCATGAAAACCTCGTCTTTAATTTTCTACTCAACTTCTTCAATAAAGTGACAAAAAAAAAAAAATTAGGTTTTGCTTAGTAAATAGAATGAAAATTTTGAATTTAAGATATTATTATTATTTTAAAATTTAAAAAAGTTGAATTATTTATTATATTTTATATGGAGATTTTAAAAAATTGTAATAAGGAGATGAGAATTTTAAATTTAAGATAAAAATTTTTTGTTACCAAATTGAACCTAATGAACACCATAATTGTGGGTAGTAAGCTTGTCTGAAAGTTTATCTAAAAGCATAAGGTTGAAAAAATTTAAAATTTAATTTTTTTTTTTAAATTTATCTTAGAAAGTAAGGTTGTCTGAAATTGATTATGTTTTGCATACATCTAAAATAGTAAATACCAAATTGATGCTATTTTCAGGGTCACGCTTGTCCATATCAAGTTTTGATTTATATTTGCAGTATTAATTGTCTTTTTGGTTTTAAATTATCAGATTAAATACTTTAGCTTAAAAATACTTTGCTGTACGTATTCATTTTTGTTTGGGTCTTTTATTGAATGAGTCTATATATGGACCTTCCCTCAACTTTTGAGTCTATTTATTTTTTCGATGATTAGTATATTACAAAACAGTGTCTACATGAAGTTTTCATGAAAAAATTTTTGTTTTTGTTTTTTTTTTTTTTTTTTTTTTATAGAAATATGCTTCATTGCATTTATTCATTAAATGAAGTTACAATTTAGACTTATAAGATTAACTAACGCAATTACTCAAGAACTTTCCCGCACGTGAGAAAATTTTTTTGGAGTTAGCATTGTTGTGATTAGCTTTGATCGATGTTTATCATTATCAAAACAATGTCTACATGAAGAACATTTGGTGATTTGTCACCCCCGAAAGTCCTGTGGCTCTCGTCCATTGGATGGCCAGCCTGCAATATTTGACTTGCTGATATTTTTAGAAAAATGATAGGATTACTACTAATTTATTATTTATTTACTACTCATTTTATATTTATTTTTTTTTAATTTTTAATTTTATTTACTGATTGAGGAAATAATTATTACTTAAAAAAATGACTCATCCTGAAAAGTAGATTTAAAATATATATATATATATATATATATATTAAGTGCATCTCATGCGGGAGTCACTTTTGTTAAAGTGATTGTGTGAAGTTTACACATCTAAAATAATACAAATTATTTTTATTTTATTTTGATGGAATTAAGTTATTTGCTTAGCCAAATCATTCCTCATTAAGTAAATGAACATCCATTTGTGGATGGTAAAAGAAATTTCTTTGAATGTATAACAATCACTACACAATGAAATTTGAGTTGTTGGATCTAAAAATATAGCGTTAAGTTTAAATCTAATTTTAAGTTTATCCAATAATAGAAGAGATGAAATATTTTTAATTCTCATAATTTACTTTCATTATTTTTTTTAGCGTGTTGTGTTGGGATCTGGATGATTTATCCGTTGATCTATTTGTTGGGAGGTGGTGTCGATTCAGGAAAGATCCAACTCTATCCAAAGATTCCAAACCAGATCTGACTTGATTCATCCGTTGTTCTATTTGTAAATGAAAAATTTTAAACATAAGTTCTTACATCACATGTGACACTTTTTTTTTATTTATCAAATATTATATATAGATAATAGTAGAATAATTCAATTCATTTAAAAATAATAAATTCAAAAAAAAATTTAAAAAAAATGTGATATATAATGTGTGAGTTAATAAATAATAAATTTCTTTTCAATTCGGCAAATATCTCTAACTCTAACATAACTCACCTGCAATTGATCAACAAATATTTGCATTAATAAGTGAGAAATAGATATATATATATATATATATATATATATAGAGAGAGAGAGAGAGAGAGAGAGAGAGAGAGAGAGAGAACATGAGGCAGTGCTCAAAATCATTATCATGCATCAAACTCCGATCAAATAATCGAAAAGTTGCCTTGAACGCAGTCGACAAAAGTACTCTGCAACCGACACTACAAGACAACAGGAAATGGCTAAGATTCAGGGAAGGTGTGGCTAAGAAATCTGTTGTGGGCTCGGAGTTACTAAAACATGACTACAACGTCATACTTGGACACTTTTGTCTTCCACTTTGCGGAGGATAGATTGGCTAAGAGATCTTTTGTGTATTTTTTCTATTAACTTTTTGCAGACTGTGGGGTCAGAGTTATTTATCTTTTTCGCTTTTTTTCACGAGGTTTCCTGTACAGGCAAACGTAAATGGAAAACATGATTGATTGCAGCCTGGCCGATACCATAGAGCATTATCAGGAGAGGAGAGGAGAGAGTTAGGCACTTTTGTTTTTCGTTTTCAGAGATAAGATTGGTTGTCTGTATGAGTAGGGGCGGGGAATGCTGGAAACTCAGATCAAGAGCGGAAAGGAGGAGTTGATCCTGCAAAATTAAGAGGTGCTTACTAATTTCTTCCTCTCACTTATTAATGCATGCAAAAATTACTTTTAATTGGTCACAAATTTTTTAATTACGTGTTGACGATATATGCGTGTTACCTTATAAAGGAATGCCGAAAAACAAAAATACTTTAAAATTGGTCACAAACTTTGTAAATACTTGTTCATGATGTTTATTAATATAATGAATCGTATTATATAGACTATATAATTTGATACAAAAATACGTGTTGGTAGTACTTGAGATGTCAATATTATATGTTATTCCTATTCAACGATAGTCTTATTTAATCAATTTTTTCTTTTAATTTGAATTTTGAATTTTTAAAAGTTTTATATTTTTAATGATTAACATGTTAGTATGTAAGATTATGTGCATAAAATTGTAAATATAAATAATATTTTATTTTATAAAATTTTTATTATTCCCATTATCACGTACCAGATCTATTCCGGCCTTTCACTAGTGTTAAAACGTTGCAAGAATGAATATCTATATTGACCATTTGACTATCAATAATTGTATCATCAAATAGTAGAAAAGTATTACGCTGGACGCCGACACTAAAAGACAAATAAAAATGGTAATAGCTAGATACCCACAACATGATCTAAATAACCAAAGTCCGTGTCCTTTGCTTGACTGACCCACAAAAATTGTGGCTAAGAAATTGTTTATTTTTCATCCTTAAAATTTTGTAAATTGTGCGCTCAGAGTTACAAAAACATGACTACAACCTCAGAGTTAGACACTGGTGTCTTTCTTTTTGCAGAGGATAGATTGGCTGAGGTAGTCCGTCTAAGAAAGGGGGAATGCTGCAAACTCAGATTAAAGAGCTGAAAGGAGGAGTTGATTTTGCAAAATTAAAAGGTACTTACTAATTTCTTCCTCACTTATTAATGCATACAAAAATTATTTTTAATTTGTCTATATTTATTTGTATTTATAATAAATTAAAAAGTCATTTCTACATATATCTTTCTTAAAAAATATTTTGACAGATTTTCATGAAAATTTTATTTCTCTTTAAGAATCTTTTAATTCTCTTTATTATCATTGAAACTTTTTTATTTTTTTCGTCACTTTTTTCATTTTCATCATTTTCTCTTTCATGAAGAATAGCTTTAAGTGTTAATCCCTTTTTTAGCTTTCCTTCATCTTCACCTCTTTTCAGTGTGTACTTATAGATGATAAGTGACTCGATAAATTCATTTACTTCGAGTTTCTTAAAGTCTCTAACTTCAAGAATTGTTTGTTCACTTTTGATTCCTAATATGTTGGCAGAGTTGAAAATTTTTCTTACTATCTCCTCGTTGGAATAAACTTTGCCGAGAGTTGTCAAGTTGTATATGATGTTAGTGAAACGAGTGTATATAATGGAAATAGATACATCATTATTCATTTTAAACATTTCATAATCATGAGTAAGAATATAAATTTTTGATTCTTTGACTTGCAAAGTTCTTTCATAAGTAACTTTCAATGTATCCTAAGTTTCATTTACCGTATTGCAAGTCATTATTCTATTGAACTTGTTCATGTTAATAGGAGATTTATAACCGTTGAATTCAACATTAAAATTCTCTCATCTTCACGATTTAACTCTTTTTTTTTCTTGTTAACATTTACTCCATCAACAACTTTTTTTTAGGATATAAGGTTTGTTTATAATACATTTCCAAATGCTCGACCTTGAGTCTGAAAGAAAATTCTCATTCTAGCTTTTCATAATATGTAATTGTCTTTGTAAAATAGTATATGCCAGCTTCTAGATTGGTTTTTACCAAATGTAGCTGCAATGTTAGATATAAGATTTTAATTCAAAAGATAATTAGTCTTACAAAAGAGCCTTTACTTTGATACCTATTGTTATCCAGATGACTAATACAAGAGGGGGTGAATTATGTTGGTTTTAAAAATTTACAATTATAAATCAAATATACAATATAAAATATGAACACAATACGAAATAACAGTAAATATAACGAGTAAGGATATAGGAGAAACAAACTTAGTATTTTAACAAGGTTTGGTCTCATTGCCTACATCCTCGCCCCAAGCTACCCCTTGAGTGCTCTTAAATTCTTTATTCAACCTCCTTCATGTAAAGATAGAAACTTATTACACTTTTGAGCAACATCGCTACAAAGAATCTGTGTAGAACATCCTCTACACTTGCAATCACTTACACGTAGTGATTCAATTATTTTCCGTGTAGAACACCTTCTATACACACAAGAGTTATACATACTCTTTTACTAATACAAGAGTAGATAGTAGATAGGTTATCAGAAAATACTATTCAATGAGTGAAATAAGAATACTACAGTACAAACTATATATCTCTTTGTGATGCCCCTGACCCCCACGTACAAAAACTTGAGAATCGAGGCGTCCGAAATGATGACAACACGGGTCACACATCCCATCGCCACGTATTAAGTGTGTATAAATGCAACACGTATACAACAAATAATGCAGCGGAATAATAAAGTCACTCGACTAAGTACCAGAATTTTTTTAAATACAAACTCGCTTAAAAAGAAGCGTATTAAAAATATTACAAATAACCAGTAAAAATATAATACAAACCAAAAGTAATAACTAAAGTCAAGAAATAAGTCACAACCCACAATAGAGATCCCCGATCACTCCTTCTGCGGAGCCGCATGCTCAGACTCAACCTCCTCGTCATCTGTATCAAAATCTACGGTATCCAAGACGGTACCGCAAGTAAGTAATAATCCAAACAGTCCATATGATAAAAATACATTAAGCAATGACAATATGCATGAACATGATGTCATATGCATGAGGTCCAAAAATCTACATTTTCCACACACCAAAATCCTATTTTGGCCCAAAAATCCAATTTTGCCATTATTTTATTTTATTTTTTTTTTTTCAGAAAATGGCCCATTAACCAAACCATCAGAGCACTATAGGCGGGAATCACATGTAAGACTCTACCACCATCCCTACGCATGCACTGTAGGTATGAATAACATGCGAGATTTTACCATATTCCCTACTTACCACCATCCCTACAACTCTGTCTGCAGGCAGGAATTGCAGATGGAACTTTACCACTATCCCTGCTTACCACCATTCCTACAATACCTCTAACTCAAATCGGTCAATTCATTCATTTCAAACATATTCAAAATTACTTATCACATGAAAATCTAGTTCCATTTCCAACACATGATCATGCATGCAATTATGCGAAAACCCAGTTTTCATTTTACAAACATGAACATACGTGCACTATGCAATGTATGACACGAAACCAATATCCAATAACCAACAAATTCCAACATCAACCAATCACAAATATCTCCATCCTCCAATCCAATAAACTCTCGATTCCTTGAACTCAGTCCGGCACAACCAACCAAAACACAATGTATTGTTAAAGAGAAAATACATTTAAATCTTAAAGGAATTTTGAAAAATACTTACAGTGCTATAAAATATTTTTCGAATAATCACGAAGGTGCAAAAAGCGACGACAAGGCGACTTAATAGTGCAAATCGCGATCCCTGGTTACGATTTCCTCTCCTAGGGTTTTCCCTATGTAGAGGTTTTTTCTCCTGGCTTAGTGCAGGTCTTTTGAGTCATTTAGTCTCGTTTTCGTTCACTGGGGTACTGTCGGCGGGGTGCTTGGGAAAGGGCTTCGATGGGGGTCAATCTGGAGGAAATGTACAAGAATCTCTCTCTCACGGAAGCTGAGAGTGAGGAGATCATTGTTGATGTAGGGAAGCTGCAAGATGCCGTTCTAAGTGGTGGAAAATGTTTGGTAGTCAAATTGCTCACTCATCGTCATTATAATCGGGAGGCTTTCAAACATACTATGAGGAGAGCTTGGAGGCCGGTTAGGGGTATAAAATTCAGAGATCTAAATTCTTCTATCATGCTAATCGAATTTGATGATGAATGTGATAAGGACCGAGTCATTAGAGATGGTCCCTGGTCTTTCGATAAACACTTGGTGTTGGTTAAGGAGGTGGAAGGTCATCAACAAGTGCATCAAATCCAGTTCACCGAGGCGTCTTTCTGGGTAAGATTGCACGATTTACCTTTCATTGCTCGAAATGAGTATATGGGAAGTCTGTTAGGTAGCAAGATTGACAGAGTCATTGAAGTGGATATTGTAAAAGGAGAAGTAGCGTGGGGTGAATTTCTGCGTGTAAGGGTTGCCATGGACATTTCAAAACCTCTACTACGTGGAAAACTGGTGAATATTGGCCTTGAGAAACCTGTGTGGATTCGATTTTCTTATGAAAGGTTACCCAATTTTTGTTATTGCTGCGGTCTATTGAATCATAGTCATTCGGAGTGTGTGAAATGGAAAGATCAACAGCACAGCGTTGGGGAGGAAGGATTCCCTTATGGTAACTGGTTGCGTGCTGGAATACAATTTACAAGACGCGGGCATAGCCGGGAAGTTGCTCAAGAATCTGATAAAAATAAGGCGGATGCCTCGGTTCCTCTGGATTCACAAAATAGGAAGGATGGTTCTTCGGGTTCAGATCCAGGCGAAAATCTTGGGACAGTTTGTGTAGCTTCAGTGACTGTGACGGAGGTCCACGATTCCGTGATTCCAACGATGGTTGCTGATTCGGAGAAAGCGATTACAAAGGTGGTTATCAAGGAAACAGAGGCGGATGATATGCATGTGTTGATATCAGTGGATAAAGAATTACAGAGAGAGGATTCGGTTATTCAAAAGGTGAGCCTAGAATCTTCACTAGACTCAGGTAATGCTGTGGAAATGGGCTTAAACAATCCTGGCGCTAAGGTGGATTTCATTAAGCCGAAGGCCCAGGAGGTTCCAGCGGGGTCTAGACGCAGTAAGCCCAACGTCTTGGAGGGTCGTAAGTGGAAATGTCTTTCTATTCTTGACAAACCGAAGTCTCCAATTTCAGTATCCCCCAAACATCTGCCTTCGGGAAGAAAAAGGAAAGTAACGGTGAAAGATGGGGAAACAGAGGTTCGAGATGCTAAGAGGACGATGGTGTCTCCTCTTCCGATCATTGAGTCGGAGGTTTTTCATGATTTCCCAACGGCGGTGGTTGGGTCCCAGCACCGCCGAGAGCCATGAAGTGCCTCAGTTGGAATGCCCGTGGGCTTAGGAACCCACGCGGCATTCAGGTCCTTCGCGACTTAATAAAGAAGGAAGCTCCCGATATAGTGTTTCTCCAGGAAACACGTTTGACGGTACGTGATTTTGACCGGTGCAAGTTTTCTCTTGGTTTTGTGAATTGCTTAGCAATTGATAGGGAGGGTAATAGTGGGGGTCTTGCTCTGTTGTGGGGCAAGGATTTTAATCTTTCTATTTTGAGTTACTCAAAGAACCATATCGATGCTTGTGTTGAGGAGAATGTTTCTAAGTCTTTGAAGTATTTTATTACCGGTTTTTACGGTAATCCTGATGCTTCTCAGAGATGGAGATCGTGGGATTTACTACGCTCTTTGTGTCGCTGGGATGATGAGGCTTGGTTGGTTTTTGGGGATTTTAATGAAATTCTATTCAGTCATGAGAAGTTGGGGGGAAGGGATAGGTCGCAGAGCCAAATGAATGATTTTAGGCAGACGATGGATGCTTGTTCTCTTCGGGATATTGGTTTTAGAGGTCCTAAATATACCTGGTGTAATGGGCGTGACCTAGAATCTAGAGTATGCGAACGGTTAGATCGTTTCTTTGGGAATTCCCGATGGTGGGTGTTGTTTCCGCAAGCTGAAGTGGTTCATGGAGGAGTAGCCTATTCAGATCACATTCCAATTAGTTTGGTTTCTGATATTCGTAAAACTGAGAGGATGACTAATAGAGTGTTCAGATTCGAGGCTATGCGGATTGGGGAATCAGGTTGTGATAAAATTGTACAAGACACATGGGTTCTCTCTGCTGGAAGAAACAAGATGGAAGATGTGATGCAAAAAATAGGGGTATGTGGGCAGAGACTTAAAGCATGGAACCACACGGTTTTTGGGAATGTTCAGAGACAGCTGAAGCAGGCGAAAGAGCATCTTCAATTCCTTCAAGATGGTGATTCAATGGGTTTGAGTAAAGCAGCTCATAATCATGCCAGGAATGAGGTCCATAAATGGTTAAATAGGGATGAAATTATGTGGAGACAGCGGGCGAAAGCTTTATGGTTGAGAGAGGGGGACCAAAACTCAAAATTTTTTCATTCAAAGGCCTCTCACAGAAAGAGAAAGAACTTTATTGAGAAGCTGCAGAATGATGCTGGAGAATGGAAGGTTGGGGAAGAGCGAGACCAACTGATAGTCGAATATTTCAGGAATATTTTCTCAGCTTCTTTTCAACGAGAAACGAGTGATTTCCTGGGGGATTTGGTAGGAAAAGTGACAGGTGAGATGAATGAAGAATTAACCAAGCCGTATACTGAGTTTGAGGTTTTTTCAGCCTTAAAACAAATGGAACCTACTTCAGCTCCGGGACCCGATGGGATGGCACCTTTGTTTTATCAGAACTACTGGCCTATTCTAGGTAAGTCAGTTTCTCTCGCTGTTCTAGATGTGCTACACTCTGGTATGATGCCCCCCTTCTTAAACCATACTTTTATCATGTTGATTCCTAAGATGTTGCATCCAACAAAAGTGGCTGACTTTCGTCCTATTAGTTTATGTAATGTGCTTTATAAGCTTATTTCAAAGGTCATTGCTAATAGACTTAAGAAAGTCTTGCCAAGGATCATTTCAGATTCTCAATGTGCGTTTGTGCCTGGTCGTCTCATCTCGGACAATGTGCTTGTAGCTTATGAATTAGTCCATTTTTTGAGAATGAAGAAGAAAGGAAAAAAAGGCTTTATGTCTCTCAAACTCGATATGAGTAAAGCATACAACCGAGTTGAATGGGGTTTCTTAAAGGAAGTGATGGGTATGTTGGGGTTTAATACTCGGTTTGTTGATTTGGTCATGTCTTGTGTTGAATCCTCCTCTTTTTCAGTCTTAGTGAATGGAGCATCAAAGGGTTGTATAGTCCCAAGCAGAGGGATTCGTCAGGGGGATCCCTTATCCCCTTATCTCTTCTTGTTTGTTACTGAGGGTCTGATAGCTTTGTTGAAGGCTGCAGCCACTCGCAAGGAGATTTCAGGCATCAAACTTTGTAGGAATGCGCCCTCCATTAATCACTTGTTGTTTGCCGATGACAGCGTTATCTTTTGCAAAGCTAATGTTGCTGAGAACAAAAAAATCAAAGCGCTGCTGGAGAAGTATGAATATGCTTCGGGCCAAAAAATTAATATGGAGAAAACTTCCATGATTTTCAGTGGCAATGTGTCCAGAGATATTAAAGCTGAGTTGATGAACCTATGGGGTGTATCGGAAGTACAAAATTATGAGAAATATCTGGGCCTCCCTCCTGCCGTTGGTCGAGCGAAGTCTAAGGCTTTTGATGAAATAAAACAAAGGGTTTGGAAGAAGCTTCAGGGTTGGAAGGAGTCTATGTTATCACAGGGGGGGCGTGAGATTTTGATTAAGGCAGTAGCTCTTTCGATCCCAACCTATTCTATGAGTTGTTTCCTTCTCCCTATCTCTCTTTGTTCAGATTTAGAGTCTATGATGTCCAGATTTTGGTGGGGCCAGAGAAAGGAGGAACGGAAAATTGCTTGGATGAGCTGGAAAAAAATGTGTGAACCAAAAGGGAAAGGGGGTCTCGGTTTCAAGGATTTACGGGTGTTCAATTTGTCTTTGTTAGCCAAACAGGGGTGGAGGATTTTGAATGAGACAGACTCTTTGCTTCACAAAATTTTTAAGGCAAAGTATTTTCCCCAAGGAGATTTGTTAGCTGCTGGTTTAGGAAGAAACCCTTCTTTCACTTGGCGTGGTATTTGGGAGGCGACGAAGTTGATGAGTCATGGATGCTCTTGGAGAATAGGTGATGGTAAAACCACTAAACTTTGGAAGGACCCCTGGATTCCGGGCCATCAATCTTTGATGAAGGAAGCTGTTTTAGTTCCAGAAGTTCTTCAGGATGCGTCTGTTGATAGTTTATTTGATGATGCTCAGCGAGGTTGGAGTTTGAGCCAGCTTCGAGCTCTCTTCAATCCAAGATTAGTCTCAGATATTTTAAAAGTTTTGATCTTCCCAAATGAGCAACCTGATAAAATGATTTGGTCCTGTGAAAGAAATGGTAGATTTAGCGTTAAAAGCTGCTATAGATTTTTCAAAACTCAACTTCAGGGCTGTAGAGGCGAGTGCTCTAATGCTAGGCAACAACAATCTTTGTGGAAGGCCTTGTGGAAGATGAGAGTCCCCAACCAGATAAAGGTTTTCGCGTGGAGGGCGTGTAGGGATATTCTTCCCTCTAAACAGAACCTTCTTCGGAAACACATTCTTATTGAAGGCCCATGCTGTTTTTGCACCCAGCAAGTTGAGACAACATCACATGCCTTAATTTTTTGTCCTATAGTTTCCCCATGCTGGTCTTCTCTTGTTCCTTTAATTCAGCATCTTGAGACTGATCTGACAGTTCAGCAAGTAGCTTTGGCTCTGTTGCCACATGGTACGGGTGCTGAACTGGATGTGTTTTTTGCGATTATGTGGGGCTTCTGGTGGAGAAGAAATCAGATGGTTCATGAGCAGAAAGTTGTTGCAGTTCAACAGGTGATTGATCACACTTTATCTTTGTTAAAAGCCTATTCTGATTTGAAACAATGCTCTAGGCTTTAAATACGTGAATTCTATGATTGGAAACCCCCTCCTTCTGGTTGGTTAAAACTTAATGTCGATGGTTCTTTATTTGCGGATATTCATAAGGCTGGAGTGGGTATGGTGCTCAGGAATGCCAAGGGTAATGTCATTACAGTAGCAAGTAAGGTTGAATATGAAGTTCTTAATGCAGAAGCTATTGAACTCTTGGCCATTTTCCGTGCGTTACAGCTATGTGCTAGTAGGGGAATCCAAAGATTGTTGGTGGAATCAGATTGTTTGATGGCTGTTCAGGCGCTAAACAATGATGTGGAACCAGATGCTATGCTCACTCCTTTATTGATTGAAATTAGAAAGTTGTGTGGTTTGTTTGTTGAATGTATTTTTCAACATGTTTATCGAGAAGGTAATCGGGTAGCTCATATTCTTGCCCGATATGCTTGGAATGTCGAGAATATCTCTATGTGGGATGACTGTTGTCCAGACTTTATTTCTCAAGCTATTTGGCTTGATAAATGTCTGTAGTTTCTTTTAATGAAAGGTTGATATTTCCTATATAAAAAAAAAAAAAATAGTGCAAATCGCACTAAGGTCGTGGGTCTCAAAATACCTACTTTTGAATGGGCACAAACTAAGACTTGGAATTGATAGGGAAGGGTTTAGAGGTGTTGGTGAAGCTAGTGGAAGTGGTGGTTGGTCGTGGGTGGCGACGAAAATGGCGGTGGAAGTAAAAAAATGGCCCAATTGGATTTTAGCTAGTGATGGTTACTCCAAAGACGGATTGGAGCTGGAAATGGGCGGGTTAGTTCGGCAAGAGACTGATGATGAAGTAGTGAAGAAATGGTGGCCAGAGGTGGAGTGATGGCGGCACTAGAGCAAATGGACGCCGCGGCTTGGAGGGGCTCGTGGTGGCTATCGGCGGCACTGGGTGGTCTGAAAATGGAAAGGGATGGACGCCAGTAGGTGGGGAAGAGGATGGAAGGGGTGCTGAGAAGCACGGCCGACGAACAACGGTGCTACGGCGGGATGAAAAAAAAACAACGGGAAGAGAGGTGAGAGCTGTCGTGCGGGAGGGGAGAGAGAGACCGGAGAAAAATGGGAAGGAAAAAAAAAAAGAAAAGGGGGAAAAAGGAAAAGAGAAAAAAGAAAAAATAGAAAAAAGAAATGAGGTCCAATCTTCACATCTTGAGTAATGAAATTGATCCAACGAAAAATAATTTTAAAAGCAATAAATTGAATAAAATAATTTAAACACAGTATCTGGCTAAAATAAAAGAAATAATTAGTAAAAATTAACGACATAATTTAAAATCTAAAAATAAGCTAATTTAAATTAAAAAGAAATTTAAACACAAAACAGTAATTAATACTAAGAAAGCATATCAAAATAAATTTCACAACTTAAAAAAATCATAAAATAAATCCAATGAAAAATACAATCAAGTTAAAACAAAAGTACCAATATTTTAATTAAATTAAAATACTACTTCAATAAAACTATACTGAATACAGGGTATCACTCTTAAAATGAACAAGGGTTAAGGCTAAATGTTTAGAGAAAAGATATTGAAAGTTTTGAATGAATGTTGTAAAAATTGCAATTTATGTGTGTATGTTGTTCCTGTAAATTTGAAGATTTCAATTGAGCTATTTATAGGCATATAAGACCTTATTTTCAAATGTAAAAAGATTTACAGGTCAAAAATGAGCACTACTCATTTTTCAAAATTTCAAATAAAAGTTTTTCATTTTTGCAATTGTCAAAGAAAACATTATTCACTTTTCAAAATTTTCAAATATAATCTCTTTACTTTTCACATATAACAAAATGAGTACTATTTACTTTTCAAAATTTTAAAAAAATATATATATCTTTTACATATGTAAAAAAGAGTATAATCAGTTTTCAAAATTTTTAAACTTAGTATTTTACTTTTTGCATATGACAAAAGGAACATTATTTACTTTTCAAAGTTTTTAAATAAAATAATCTATACCTTTTGTATATGTCAAAAAGAGCATCAATTACTTTTGATAATTTTCAAACAAAACAAGCACATGTGAAATATGACAATCAATCATTTTTAAAATTTTTAAAATTCAAATTTTTAATCATGTCATGTACATGTGAAAGATGACAATCATCTTTAAAAACATCAAATTTCAAATTTATAATTTTCAAATATATCATGCACATGTAGAAAATACAATTTGATACTTTATGAGAAAAGATTAATTTTGAGTCTCAATTCAATTTTGAATTTTATAAAGAGATTTATAGAATTACTTTAAGAGTTTTATTTGTGAGGTTATTTTCTTTCTTGCTCATATTTGATTTGTTGATGTGATTGATTTTATTACATATAAGACAACTTAAATTTGAAACTCTTTTGTACTTGAAATAATTTGTTATTTTTAAAATCTATACATAGATATATATATAGGGGTAGGTCCAAAGGGCCCTGTCTTGGAGAGGTTCCCCGACATAAAAAAAAAAAAAAATTATATAAAATTTAAAACCTTGAATTCAAAACTAGAATTTGGAGAAGCAACTCACATTAGAAGAGCAGCTATTTAGTTGCTAAGAATGCTCTAGGCTTTTTATGAGGACATTATTGATTTGATTCTCTCTCATTTGAGAAACCATTTTTTTTTTTAATGAAATTTGAGTTGTAGCATTAATTTTAAATTTTCTCGTATAACCTCTATCTTATTGTCGAAGAGATGAAATATTTTTAATTCTCATAAGTTTATTTTATTAATTTTTTAAGCATGTTGTGTTGGGATCCGTATGATTTTATTTGTTGGGCTTGGGAGTTTTTGTCGACGCAGGAAAGTATTCCGCTGGACGCCGACACTAAAACACAAAAGAAAATGGGATTAGATATCCACCACATTATCTGACCGACAAAAAGTGTGGCTAAGAAATTTATTATATATTTCATCACTAAATTTTTGTAGATTGTGGGCTCGGAGTTACACTTTCATCTTTGTTTTGCAGGAGATAGATTGGCCGAGGTTGTCCCTCTAAGAAAGACGAAATATTGAAAACTCAGAAGAGCTGAAAGAAGTAGTTGATCTTGCAAAATTAAGAGGTTCTTACTAATTTCATCCTCACTTATTAATGCATCCAATAAATTACTTTTAATTGGTCACAAACTTTTTAATTACTTGTTCACGATATATTTGTGTTACCTTGTAAATGAATGCCAATAAAAAAAAAAAAAAAAACTTTAAAATTGGTCACAAACATTGTAAATACTTGTTCATGACGTTTATGAATATAATGAATCGTATATAGATTAGAGAATTTGATACAAAAAACATGTTGGTAGTACTTGAGATGCCCCTGCCCTTCTTTACTTACAACATGGTGACATCGATCTACTAGCTTGTGTTTATGTGATATTCCAAAAACTTTTCTTTCATTTTGGTGTTTCTTGGATATATATATATATATATATATATATATATCTTTTTGCCCCAAATTTTGACTGACTTTTTTTTTTTTTTGTTGTTTTGCTTCTTTGATTGGTAAATGGGCAGGTGGCAGATTTCGTGAAAAAAAAAAAATTACAGAAACAGAAAATTACATTTGGACAAATGGAAATTATTTTTTCAATTGTTGGAAAAATAGGAGAATACTCGGTCCGTCCAATTGGGGAACAGTTTGGCTATATTATTTCCTACAAGAGCAATATCGAAAATCTTAAAAAGAAAATTCCAATGCTAGCTCAGAAGAAAGAGGAAGTGCAGCAATCTCTTGATAGAGCCCAATGGTTTCAAGTAGTAGTTCCAGGGGATGTTAAGCCGTGGCAGACAGATGTGGAGAAAAAAATTGAGGAGGTGCAGAAATTCCTTGAACAAGATGTCAATGCTAATGGGATGTGCTTGAATGGTTGGTGTCTGGATGTGAAGTTACGCTATTCTTTGGGTAAGAAAGCTCAAAAGAATACTCAAGCCGTCGATGACTTGCTAGAAAAAGGTAAAGATTATGCTAGGGTGTGCACTGATAAAACTCCATTGGAAGTAAGGTTATCATCCACAGATGAACAGTTTAAAGATTTTGAATCACGAAAATCGATGATTGGAGATGTTTTGGAATCTCTACAAGATGAAAATATCGACATGATTGCATTATACGGTATGGGAGGGATCGGCAAGACAAAAATGGCCAAAGAGATTGAGAGAAGAGTGAAGTCTGATAATTTATTCCATAAAGTTGCCACTGCGGTTGTGTCTCAAAGTCCAAGCTTGGAAACGATTCAATGTGAACTTGCAGAAATGCTAGGTTGTAGTCTTAATTCAACGACTTCACGTGGAAGAGCACAAGAATTATATTCAAGATTGACTGAGAATAAGAATGTCCTTGTGATATTAGATGATGTTTGGGAACCACTTGATTTTGAGGCTATTGGAGTTTATCATGCAGTTCAAGAAAAGAGCTGCAAAATATTGTTGACATCGAGAAATGAAGAAACTTGCAATGTGATGAGAATTCAGAAGATTTTTCAAGTTGGACTTTTATCTGAAGAAGAAGCGTGGAATCTTTTCATAAAGATGACAGGTGATTGTACGAATACCTCCAATCTAATCTCAATTGCAGAACAGGTTGTGAAGGAATGTGGACGTTTACCCCTTGCCATTGTGATAGTTGGAAGTCTTCTTAGCAACAAAAGCGACAAAAATCAGTGGAAAGCCGCACTTCAACAACTTAAAAGGTCTAGGCCACTAGATATCAATGGTCAGCATTCAAAGGTATATTCTAGCATAGAGCTCAGTTACAACTATATAAAAAGTGACGATGCCAAATCATGCTTTTTGCTATGTTGTTTGTATCCTGAAGATCATGATATTCCGATTGAACATTTAGTCAGGTATGGAGTTGCAAAAAGGTTTTTTAAAGGCTTGGATACTGTGGAAGAAACAAGACTACAGGTCCATAAGATAGTTGAGGATCTTAGAAGATCAAATCTCTTGTTAAATAGCCACAAGGACAAATGCGTCAAAATGCATGATGTTGTACGAGATCTTGCCATATCAATTGCATCCAAAGAAGAAAATGGTTTTATGGTAAAGTTGGACAAAGGACTTAAAGATTGGCCACCGACGGATAGATCATATGACAGTTACACCGCAATTTCTCTTTTACTTGAAGAAATGAAAGGGCATCCTACTGAGTTGAAGTGTCCCAAACTTCAGCTTTTGCGACTATCATGTTTAAACCATTCAAAAACGTTCCCAGGCAATTTCTTTAATGGCATGAAGGAGCTGGAGATGTTGTCTATGAAAAAAGGTTGCTTCTCCTCAACATCTTTGCCACTATCAATCCAGATCCTCAAGAACCTTCGAATGCTGAATCTGCAAAGTTGTCGCTTAGGAGATGTGTCAGCAATTGGAACTCTTGGAAACCTAGAAATTCTTGGCTTTCCTGATTCAAATATTAAGGAGTTGCCGTTGGAAATAGGAAATCTTAGTCGATTAAAATTACTGGATATGAAGGGATGTGATTCTCTAAATAGAATTGCAGCTGGTGTATTATCTGGTTTATCTCAACTAGAAGAATTATACGTGGGAGAATTCACAAATTGGGGATGTACGACTAAGATGGAGGGAAATGGAGAAGTAACAAATAATAATGCAAGCCTTGCTGAACTAATTCATTATTCCAGTCAACTGGTGGTTTTAGAAATTAGTGTACCAAGTATCTTGTGCTTGCCAAAAAATTTGCACTTCATTAACTCCGATTTCAGATTTGATATAGAGATTGGTGATGTAGGGATTGGTGATATAGGGATTTTTGATATAAAGATTGTTGATATGCAAAATCGGAGAAAGGGGAGATATTTATTTGAAAATACTTTGTTATTCGAAATAGAGGATGCAAGTGATCTTGAGGAACACCAAACAATTCGTTCACTATTGAAGAAAGCTGTAGTTTTGGAGGTGACTATTGCAAAAAATTCAAAACATATTTGGTTTGAGAAAGAGCACAAAGGAATTTTACCATGCAGCTTGAAGGAACTAAGCATTTCTAGATGTGAAGATTTAGAATATCTACTCGAAGCCACATCGGATAGTTCTCCACCTAATACCTTCCATCTCCTGGAGTCACTATCATTATGTACCTTACCAAGGTTCACTGGCATATGTAATTCCACGGATTCAGTTGAGGTAGGTTCTCCCAATTAACACTACATATATGATTCACTTTCTATATGGATTATTATTCTTTTCATTTATAACTTTTTTGAAACACTTCGATAATAGCATTAATTATTTTTATTCTTGTTATTTCTTTTATATATTATTTTTACTAAAATTAATTTAGGCCTCATTTAGATTTTGAAACAAGATGAGAAATATGTGAATAATAGTGAAATGGTTTGTAAATAATAGTAAAATAGTTTGAGTTAAGATATTTTATGGGATTTTGAAAAATGAGAAAGAAAATATTGAATAAAAATATTATAAAATTCAAATATTATCAAAATATTATTTTTTTAATATTATTTTTATTTTGGAATTTTAAAAAATTGAATTTTTTGTGTTTTGTTTGAAAATTTAGAAAATTTATAATATTTAGGTAATGAGTAGTTGGAAATTTAAAAATTAAAAATTAAAAATTATGTGTTTCAGTGATATTTGGATATTGAGATGAGATTGGATGGGATGAGATGAGATGAGATGAAACTATCTCAACATCCAAATGAGACTTAAAGATCCTAGAGTTCCACTAGACTATAAATAAAAGAGTAAGTTATTTGGACACTTCCTTATACAATTGCATTAATTATTATTTTTTATTTATTTTTTATCAATATTTTTACTAAAGCTCCTGAAGGAACTTTGGACAATTCATTTAAATATGTCAGACTTCCATTAGACTATAAATAAAATAAAAAACGGTTATTTGCAATAACAAAATATTGATTTTGCTAGTTTGGCCTTGTAATTTAGAAAATGTGGTAATTTATGTTCTCAAATTGAAGTTGAGTGTAAAAATATCCTCCTACGACCATGAGCCTACTTGAAAGTGTCATTTTTTTAAATATTATATATACACTCCTTCACACTTTTTAATGCTTTTGTAGATTACATTGACAACGCAAGATCAGAAGCAAAATGTGAGTGGGACTGAAAATCAAATGAAGATGTTGGCTCTGTTTCCACACAACTTGATTGAAAGTTTGAAAAATCTACAACTACTTCATGCAGATCGATGTGATTTATTGGAAGTGATATTTGAACTTGAGGGACTAAATGCTGAAGAAAGCAATATCTTCAACAATTTGACAGAGTTGAAATTAAGTTCTTTACCGAAGTTGTTGCATATATGGAAGAAAGGCCCACGAGAAATTAAGGGATTCAATTACTTGAGACAGCTAGGAGTACGTGGATGTCATAGTTTGAAATGTTTATTCCCACCATCCATAGCAAAACTTCTTGTGAAATTAGAGGACATAACTGTACGTAATTGCAACGAAATGGAAGAAATCCTTGCAAAAGAATCGGGAGATGAAGAGAATAGAGATGTGATTGCATTTCCTCTAGTGAAGGTCCTCACTCTCCAGCATTTACCAAAGTTGGAATGTTTTTACACCGAAAATAATCATGCTTTTGAATGGCCATCTCTGCATTTATTAAGCATAACTGGATGCCCCCAATTAAAAATGTTTGTTTCAACAAGTACAAAAACACCTAAGCTAAAGGGAGTGCTTATGGGACACGAAGCTTTTCAACCAATGATAGAAGGAGACATCAATGCCACCATACAGCACATTATAAAGGAAAAGGTATGTTACAATTTATAGCAAACATTGCTTAATGGTAAAGTCTTTACTTGAACTATTTGTTGATCATTTTACAGTAATAGTAGAGATGCATATAATTAATTATAAAACTTAAATATCATTCACCTCGTAGTAACGTAGTATTTTATGTTCTCTTTGCTTTTAGGGGTTCAATGATCGATTTGATTTTTCTTCTAGATGGGTGAGAGGTACATAATGTGATTAAATATTTTTCTTTCTTTTAGAATCTAAATTCTTAAAGTTATTCTTTTTGACTCTTTTTTCTTTTTATTGAATTTCAGATTTATGATCTTCTCAATATCTTGGCCGGCAGTCTTGGTCCTCTTTACGAGGTGAATTTTCTATTAATTCTCTACTTCTCCTGTACATTAGAAATTATGTATTATTTCTCTCTTTTTAATTTTATGAGGTAATTATTTGTACCAGTTGGAAGAAATTTCAAATATTCAAACAAAGATCAACACAAGTATTATAGACCTTATTCCTAATGCATGTATCTAAGAAGACACATGTAGCCTATTCTTTAAGGGAAGACCGAGATTATAGTAACCTAACTACACACTATAATATTTATTTCTCGCTCCTCTCAATTTCGCGAGAAACCCTCCCGCTATTGAGACCCTCCCATTCTCACTGTATGAACCTTCTCTCCATTCTCTCCCTCACTCTTGTAACTCCCTCGCTATATTCTCTCCCATTCTCTTCACTGAACCTTCACTCACTCCGGTAACTTTCCCCATTCTCTCCCTCACTCTCGCAACTCTCTCTCACTGCCATAAACCTTCACTTCCATAACCCAACGGCTGAGCCTTGTGAGAGAGATAGAGAAGCTCCCACTCTCTCCAAACTTGCCACCAGTCTTAATCCCGAAATTCCTCTCTCCTTCCTCTCGCTCACTCTCGAAATCCCTCTCTCCATTTTTATTCTCACTCCCGAAACCCCTACCGATCGACATTCACCACACCCTCTCCATGACTGAGCCCCTCCTCGACGACAGCCACAAAACGCTCGACGACAGCTTGATTGTTAATTTCTTTGGTTTATCTCTTCTCCTAACTCTCTCATAATTTCTAGCAGTCGTTTGCCCTTATTAATGTGATTTGTAAAATTTCTCTCAAGCATGGTTATTGCTGTGATTTGGGAATTTTTCTTGATTATTTTCTTACTGTTGAGCATGGTTTTTTTTTTTTTTTTAATTTGCGATTTGAGGGAGATTTCTTGATTAATTTCTTACCGTTGAACATGGTTATTGTTGACTTTTTGTTTGAAAAAATAGTAAGAGGGGAAGAATGGGGACGTCTTGATTTTGATGGAGATTTCTTGATTTTTTTTTTTTTTTTTTTTTTTTAACATGGTAGTTTACGTTGTAGCCATTACCTTTGCCATAGAAGTCCTGTTATTCCTCCCAGAATAACTAGACTGAAATCTGAGTACTGCTAGGGAACCAAAAATTAAATTCATTCAAAAAAATGAAAAAAAGAGGGAGAGCTTAGAAATTCTATTTTATGTATCCTGTATGTGTATATGCTTTAACAGTTTTAGTTTTTCTTTTCCCGTGTTATTCCTTATGTGTTATTTTGGAGTTTGGGAGAGAACTCTTGGTTTTTGTTATAAAATGGTTGAAGTGGACAAGAGTTATGCATGTGCATTATCCTTCTACTAGCCACTGGTTACTTAAATGTTCTTGAGCTACCTATTTTTCATTAGGCCGAAAAAGAAGGAAACCTCAACTAGGAAAGTGAGCGGGATGCTTAAGATTAAGATTAAAAAAATACAATAAATATGCATGCTTAGCCTTTAAAATATAGAAAAGACAGCCTCTTATTTTCGATTAAGTTGAGCTTTTTCCGTGATGCATTAAGTTGGGAAAGTTTTTGGGGTCTTGAGATGATCTTAATGCCATTGGCAGCACTATATGAGATGCCCATACTTTCAGTTTGAGGCTGCAATATGTTTGAGATCATCTTAAATTAAGTTTCATGTTGGAGCATAACAATTAGAAGTGTTGCTTTGACTTGCTTGTATTTCCCACCTTTGCCTGGAGAGCATCACTTAAGTCTCAAAATTCCTTAGATTGTTTGAGGGACAAAATTCTCCTTTAGTTTCAGAATTCCCTTACATGTATAGGAACCGTACATGTACCCGCACCTTGATATGTGACTGATTCTACTTATGTGCCTGCACCTTTATATGTGCCAATTCACCTTGATATGTGCCTGCACATGATTTGTGTAATCTAACATGTTAAAACAACATTTGTTGCAAAGTGTGATGCACACTGTCTAGTTGTTTTCTGAACACATTGTCTGTAGTTGAAGAATTATTGATGTCGGGAAATCAACACTGCTAAAGATTGCAATTCTTGTTTTGTTTGTAAAAAAAATGAGATATAATATTCTGGGTTATTTTGTTGGTCATCTTGGGTAATTTGTAATGTTTTGGGTCATTATCTCATTGGATTTGTAAATAGTTTTGTATAAATACAAACCTGAAATAAGACAATAAATCAACTTTCTGGTTTGCTTCTATTGTCAAGGACAGAGTTGCAAAGTTTCTTTTCCAAGGGGTGTGTGCTTCTTCACATTTTCGTGGTTGTTCTGAGGCTGGTTGTTGGGGATATTGCATTGGCACTTTCATGGGTGTTTTTTCTTGTATACTCATAGAGGGAGAAGTATGATTAGATTTGCCAAAATCACAATTTGCATTTTTTCTGCTCACAATTGCAAGAACCACAGTTTACATTAATTCTGGGCTTAATATTGCAGAATTTATATATGTGGCTATAAGAAAATTAATAGTTAGAAAACTATTAAAGTCTGTCTCATTTACATTAATTCTGGGCTTAATATTGCAGAATTTATATATGTGGCTATAAGAAAATTAATAGTTAGAAAACTATTAAAGTCTGTCTCATTTAGTTTATCTTGTTTATCTTATTAAAGTCTGCATACTTTCTACTGTGCCAACATTTATGGATGGCTGTGTTTTTGCAGGTACTACTCAGAACACCCTTTGTGGCTGGTCGACATTGCTGAAACTCTTTGAAAACTGTGTTTTGTGATGCTATTATGTGTTGTTGGAATTGCAGATTTTATGTGGATGGTTTTTGTAACTTAGTATATGGATGATTTTTGCAACCTAGTATGATAGATCTGAGTTTTTTTATTTAGCACAAAAGATGTGTGTATTGTACGAATTGGGCTGTAATCTGGGTGTTTCTTTTTGTGCTGTTGTTATGTGTTGTTGACATGAGCACAAGTATGTTGCTAGACATGGTAATTTCTTGTTGGAAGTGCAGATTTGTGTAGGTGTTTTTTGTAACTAGTATGTTGCTGTAATTGATAGATGAAAGTTTGCGAAGAAATTTTGGTAAAAGAATATAATTTGATGGAAAATGTAGATATTTGGTTAGTAATTAAGAAATTTATATGGAATTTTAGATGAGTTTAATAAAAGATTTTTAGTTATTAGCATTAAATGACCTTAAAAAATATAAGTTTTTAATATTAATTTAATTAGAATATAATAATAGTTATTATTAACATTTAATTGGTAGAACTACAAAATGTGATAAAAAAATTTATTAAATTAATAATATTTTATTATTATATAGAGAGTAAATGAATAATTCAATGTGGGGATTAAATTTGAAAGGAATAGGCAAATACAAATTCAAGTGATATTAGTTAAAATTTGTATTTACATTTAGCCAATCCAATAAGAATTCTCTTAGCCATAATGATATTAGTTATCATCTAATGCTTTTATATATATCTTGAAGTCTCTCTACCTTGATTCCATGTAGTAGCTTAAATTAGCCGGAGCAGCATAAACTACACATTTGAAGTATAAGTCACCAAGCCCTCAATCCTTCACCTCAAATTTTTGAACTCCATTGATGAAAGCAGTCAACGTCCATTGATGAATAATATCATTATGGACAGTAAGAGAAGGCACATTGATTGTGCAGACAACAATTAGAGCAGCCTTACCTCAAAATGAGAATGGCTCTTTGGATGTCTAAAGTGACGATTTTTTCTTTCTATTTGTCTATTTTGTTGACCAGTATATGGGCACGAATAATGTGAGCATTCTTTGTTGACTCAAGAAATCAAGAAAAGATTTGTAATCATATTTTAAAACATTGTTTGAACGAAGGATTTTGATTGTACGAGAAAATTGAATTTGTATTATTTTGTGAACATTTTTATAAATCTGAGCAAATTCAGAATAATGCTATAAGAGATATATCCAAGTATAGGGACAACAATCATCAACAAATGTAACAAAATAATGAGACCAAATGGGAGTGGGTCGCCAAATACCAAAATGAATCAAATCAAAATGTGTAGAAGAAAATGATTACTTTCATTAAACAAAAAATGTGTTTATTTTTCAAATTGGCATGAAACACAATCAAAAGACTCAAATTATACGGATCCTAGATAACCTTGGGGTTAAAAGTTGAACATAAGAAAAAGAGGCATGCCCAGTCCATAATGCCATAAATGAGAGGAAGCAGTGAGAGTAGTAACATTTGTAGATGCATGGGAGAGAATTTGCAAAGAAAAGAGCTGTCCAATGATCTTACGGTCGATCTCAAAGAGCTTGCCTGTAAAGATCTTGTACATCACTACCATAATTAGAAAAATGTTAGCTTAAAACCTAATCCACAAAGGCAATGCATCCTCTTCCTCGAAGGAATATAGGACAAAAAATATTTTGGTTTTATCTTTTTGTTTGTTTTTATGTTTTGCATTGTAACTTTTTGTTTTGGGGTATATGTTGAGAACCCTATCACCTCTTACCATATTGTTAATTTTAATTAATTTTAACTTATTCAGAAATAAAAGAGACAAATGAAATAATAAAAGAAAGAACAGGTTTGAGAAATAACCAATTAAAAACATAAAAGATAGTTCTTTAATCATACTGATCCAATTGAGCAGTTGTCTTCTAATAAAAATAATCTTCATATTGAATACTCCAATACATGTAGAGAATTAAAGAGTACCACTCCTATTGATCTAATATTTACTGTCTTAGTATATAATCATATTTGTTAGTAATTTAATTTCAAAAGTAATGAATAACATTTAAAGAAACTTATGTCGGGTAATTTTTAAAAGAAAAATGATATTCATCATCTTTTTTAATTTTAGCTATCATTCTCTCGCCATCTTTTGAAACAATATTAAATGATGAGTAATGCTACATACAATCTTAGAGTGTGCAAGCCCTGCGAATTCTCTTTTAAAAAAAGTGGGATCCGCCATTAAAAATTTATATTTTTATGTGAGACCAATATTTCAACTTTTTTAAAAAGAAGTTGGCGGAAGAGCTTGGATATTCTAGAACTGCAAATATCATTTCTCTTAATGATTGGCGAATAAGTTTACAGGTTAATGAAATCCATTCAAATTTCAACTCATTTTACAACTACATTTTACATGAAGGGAAAATATGTAAAATCTGAAATTCAAATAAAAGATTTCAATAATTTTTATAGGGTAATACTACCATATTTGAAAGTGTGATTTTTAAAAGAAAAATGTTATTTATCATCTTTTCATAATTTCCTGATATAATATCAAATAATTGGAAAATAAATAGAAAAATTACAGATACACTTACAACATTAAACTATTTTTACTATTCTCTTTTAAATGATAAGAGACTATAGATGAATGGCATTTGATAAATAGTATTTCTTTCTCAATTTTATCTCCTTCGACGGAGCCGATACATTTGGAGAGAAAAGTGATGTGCTCTGTTTGGGCCTAAATTTATACATAACGCATGAGGCTCATAAAGAATACAAAAGTCCAGTTGGATAACAAAGCCCACCGGGCTCTCTTTTTGAGTGCCAAACCGTTGTCGTCTTCTCGTTCCAGATGCTCTTCCAGTCTTCCTACCTCTCGAAATCTTAAACCTCCCTGAGCTCTAAGAACATGAAGTCTGCGACAATTTGCCACTTTTCCTGAAAGGTTAGAACCAGAGGGTTAAATCCCCACCATGTCCCTCTCCTCTGTCCCTGCTCGACTCACCCTTCTCGCCCTTCTTTCTGCTTCCACATTCTATTGCTTCTACAAGTCTCGCCGCCTCAGACAACTTAAATTCTCCTTAAACCCTATCCCTAACACTTACTCTAATCTCTCTCTTTCGAAAGCCAAGATCTTCTTTGTTTCTCAAACAGGTACCTCGGAAGCCCTAGCTCACCGTCTGTTCGATCTTTTATCGTCGAACAATCTGTCGTTCGATCTTGTCGATCCCGAGGACTACGAGCCTGAGGACCTCCTGAAAGAATCACTAGTTTTAATCATCGCTTCCACCTGGGAACATGGCAAGCCCCCTCCAAACGCCAAGTTCTTCTCAAGTTGGCTCTCCGAGAGCGCAAAGGACTTTAAAGTCAGTTGCAGCTGTCTCAGTGTAAATTCGTGGTCTTCGGTGTGGGAAGTTGTGCTTACGACGCGACATTCAATGCAGTTGGGTGCTAATGTGATTTTGCCAGTCTGGGAAGTGGATGTGGATAAAGGTGATTTTGATGAGGTATTTGAAGCCTGGAGTGCTTAGGTGGTGTAGATGAAGAATGAAATTGTCGTTAAGTATGCCATGTATTGAATATGGTCTTGCCTACTTTGAGGGCGGCTCCTCTAATATGTCACTTTTTAAATGTTAGAGATAAAAGTTGCTTGCAACATATTAGCCAATATTAAATTCTCTAGTTTTTAGCTACAATAAATGTAAGGATAAAATCAAATTTAGTTGTTATTATACCCGGAGTAAATTTTTATTTTATTATTTTTCTATAACTCTTCCTCTCTCCTCTGGATATTTTTAAAACGTTTGGTAGAAAAAAATATGATTGGATTGAAAATTAGAGTACATATAATTGAAAAATATAATTTTTTAACCCATAATTTAATTTGAATATGATTACTAATTAACATATAATAGATAGAATAATAAATTATGATAAAATCAAATAAATTAGTAATTAAAAAAATTAAATATTTTTTAATTATTAATTACTCGTTATTATATAATAAATAAATAGATAATTCAATATGAAGATTTGATGTGAATAGTCAAAGTCAAATTCATCTTATATTATTTTATTGTTATATAATAATAAAAAATAGCTATTTCAATATGGAGATTTACGTGAATGGAATAGGCAAAATTTAAATTTATCTTATATTCATAAAAAATGTCATTTACATATTCATAATCCATTAACAATATTCTAATTGTTTAGACACTTCCAGGAATATTATGGATAATCCTTACATTCCTAGCTACTAGGCTTATATAATAAAGCAGGTACAAATACGAAAGTACCCTTACTAACATAATACGAAAGTACCCTTACTATAACATAAGCCCCACGGCCACTGAAAGCAATTCTAATTAATCTTCTAGGCCTACGGCCTCTTTATTTCCTTAAGGTCCATACGAGCCCAGTCTCCATACTACTTTTCTTGGGCTTCATCTTCTTGCCCTTCTTGCCGTCGACACTTTACCTTTACCTTCACCGCACTGCCCGTCTCTTCAAGTGTTCCCTCAAGCCGGCGTGTATCAAATCCACCCAATAGTTAAGAATCTTAAAAGATCAAATCTCTTGTTAAATAGCTTCAAGGTCGAATGCATCAAAATGCATGATTTTGTACAAGATTTTGTTATATCAATTGCATCTAGAGACAAAAATGGTTTGGTAGTGTTGGACAGAGAACTTGAAGAATGGCCATAGAAAGATAGATATGACAGTTACACCGTAATTCCTCTTTTACTTGGAGAAATGAAAGGGCTTCCTACTGAGTTGAAGTGTCCCAAATTTCAACTTTTGCGACTATCATATTTAAACCATTCAAAAATGCTCCCAAGCAATTTGTTTAATGGATGAAGGTGCTGAAGATGTTTTTTTGGCAAAAAGGTTGCTACTCCTTGACATCGTTGCCACCATCAATCCAGAACGTTCAGATGCTAAATCTGGAGCGTTCACTTAGGTGATGTATCGGCAATTGGAACCCTAGAAATTCTTGGCTTTCGTAATTCAAATATCAAGGATTTGCCGTCGAAATAGGAAATCTTAGTTAATTAAAGTTATTGGATATGAAGGGATGTAGATCTCTAAAGCAAATAGCAGTTGGTGTATTATCTGGTTTATATGGACTAGAAGAGTTGTACATGGGAGAATTCAAGAATTGGGGATGTGTTGAAGAATGTTGTAGTTTTGAATTTGGATATTGCAAAAAATTCGAAACATATTTGGTTTGAGAAAGAGGAAAAAGGAATTTTACCATGCAACTTGAAGAATCTAATAATTTATAGATGTGAAGATTTAGAATATCTACTCGAAGCCACATCAGATAGTACTCAACCTAATACCTTTCATCTCCTAGAGTTACTATCATTAAATAACTTACCAAGGCTCATTGGCATCTATAATTCCATAGATTCAATTAAGGTAAGTTCTCCCAGTTAACAATACATATATGATTCACTTTCTATATGGATTAGTTGAAAATTTTTGTACATGTTGCCAAGCCCAACAAAGAGTTCAATGGTTTTAAACCTTGCTGAAAAAATTTGTAATTTAGAAATGACTGCTTGTATTCTAAAGTCTCTATACCACATATTGGTTACATGATATAATTTGATTTGGAAAATAAATTTTAAAATTTGAATTTTACAAATCAAATTTTATTATTTAAATGATGTGGATAATTTGTTCTATACACAAATTTGATAATAGAATAATTCTTCAAAAATATGGTTTTGTAGGGAAAAAACATCGTATTACTTTCCTATCTTAAGGAAATACATAATGTATGAAAACTACTCACAACATTGTAATGGTTCAATTAATGGATTAAACAAGTTGAAAGAGAAGGTAGCACTACATCAACAACTGTCGCTCATAAACTACTTTCATCTAACACCATTTTGTGGGTACCCAATTTGGAATGTCTTGAAGTAAAAGATTGTGGATCACTAGAAGTGGTATTTGATTTGGAATGACTAAAGGTCAAAGAGAATCGCAAGTCCCTCCCAGTAGTACTTTCTTATCTATGATTATGAAACTTGTTTGGGATGGAACATATGTGGAAGAATATTCCACCAAGATTTCAAGGCTTACAAAACTTAACATTAATTAATATCAAGGAATGTCATAGCCTGAGAAATTTACTCCTTGCTTCTATAGCAAAACTACTGGTGCAACTCCAAGTTGTTGAAATATGGGATTGCAACTTGATGGAAAATATTATTCAAAGGGAGTACGAAGCTAGAGAAGAAAGGAGAGTAGATATTTTGAATAGCGAAGCCCATTCTCTTAAAAAACTCGGGTACACCTGGTCGGGCTTGGCAAACGACTAGAACCTCTTTTGGGATGCCTTATGAGAGCTAAAAACTTTCAACTGTACTGATCAGTTCAAATTTTAAAAGGGGGATCAATATAGTCCTTGTAGAAGGATCTATTTCAGTTTAATATATTCCAAGTTGGCATCATGATCGTAGCCTCGTTCTATAACAGATGAAACTGAAATGAGATGCAAGTTATTTAATGTGTGTGTGTGTGTGTGTGTGAGAGAGAGAGAGAGAGAGAGAGATGAGAGTTCGGTAGCAAACCAAGATATATTTCTCTTTCCCCAAGCTACCATTAATATTGAATTAGTAGTGAGATTAGCCAGACTTGGTTTGAATCTTTTAATTACTTGAAGTGCTGCAACACCATATGCATTGCCTGCAAAATGGGTCCCCCTTTTGCTGATGAGAAAAAGCCACAATATTCACCTTAAATTATCTTCAACTTGAATGTGCAGGCTCGGTTCTGTAGTTTATGGTCCCTATTCAACTTTCTCAGTAATTTATGATATACATCTCAAAAATGGTACATACTATCCTGTTGTCCATGCTATGTTATGAATTTCAAACCTCTGATTTGGAAAACTGCCTTGCCTTCTTTGAATTGCTGTTGGTGGGGTGAAGTTCATCAATGTTTGACTTTGACTTTTTAGAAGTCTAACATACTCTGTTGCCGTGTGGAGGAGGTTGTTCTAGCTAACCAGCTCTATATAAAATGAGCTAGTTAGGTTGTGGATGAAGAAAAGAACAGAAGTAGTAATCATTGAATAGGTAATCGAAACCACAAAAAGGAGCTATTAAGGTGGCCATTTTCATGACAACTTCAGCTTCTTATAACTCCAATATTTAGAAAAGACACAAGATATAAAATAAAAATGAATACCAATTTCTAAGTTTTTGGGACGAGGTCATTTCATATGATATTAAAGTAGAGGTTCTGAGTTCGAATCCTGACTCTACACTTTATCCTATCGGGTCTACTTATTGAGAATGAGTCTAGCCCACACATGATGTAGTGTTAAGAATATAAAATAAATAAATAAATAAATCTATTTCCTCTAAACAACTTAAACTTTTGGGATAAATGCTGATGTCACATAATCACAAGTAATGGTGATTGGTATTGACCTATCTATTAGGCTCTTGGTGGTACTTAGGGGTGTGCATTCGGACCCGGATCCGGGTATCCGGCCATAACCGGATCCGGATCAGGATTTCAAAATCCGGGCGGTTATCCGCCCGGATTGAACCCGGACTCAATCCGGGCGGATAACCGGATTCAATCCGGATATCCGGATTGTAACCGGATATCCGGAATTTTTTTTTTGGCTTTTAATCCTGGATATCCGGGTTATACCCGGGGTTCAATCTGGGTTTTGAAAAAAAAAAAAAATCTAAAAAAATCTTTATAACTTTAAAAAGAAATTATATCACTTTTTTTTTTTAAAAAAAAATCTGATCTCATATTTAAATTACCGAGAATTTTTTAAAAAAATAATCAAAACACTTTAAAAGAATTTTCTAAAAAAATTAATCGAAGAAAAAAAGTAAAGTAAGAACGTCTATAACTCGGTACAAAGTAATACTAACCTACTAAAGCAAGACAGAGACAAGCCACTGGATAAAATATATTACAGACAATCACTAGAGGGGAGTGGATATTTTTTAAGTGCAGTATCTGTTAGCATAAACAACCAAATTCATAGCTCTTCATTTCTCTCTTCGTGAATCATCATTTGCACAGAGTCTTCATTCTCTTTGCAGCCTGAACAAATCCCACAATGACTTGCAACTCGTCGATTTGCTTCACCAATAGATAAAAAAATGCATTTTTCATAACAGAATAATGGCAACTATAATCCAAAAGCTGCTGAACTAACAATGTCATTACCGGATTAATGTACATATGTTATTCATTCAGTATTTTATAAATATAAAAATAGAAAATGGCTAGAAAAGGATCGAAGTGAACACATTTTGAAAATACCTGTGACATGAAATGCCTCTGAACAACATCTACTAATTGCTCTTTTGATGGGTTGGGTATGGCATCCACCTACAAATCCAAGAACATGTTTGTCACTATTGTTTCACATGAAAGCTGGACAGCACAAAGGGTAAAACCAAGCTTAGATAAAGGTCACATACCACGGACCCACGAGGAGTAGAAACAGACCCCTTAGACTGCGAGTCACAGGAGAGAGATCTGCTCATAGTCCTATGAGATGACCCAGACGATTTATGTATTCTATGCCTCAATCTGTGGGACTTTTGAGTGTCATCCGACACTGGAAAATCAGAAATAACACTACTAATATCAAAAGGTGTTGTGGGTCCAATAAAAGGATAAAGAAATAAGACAACAGAGCTTTTGGAAATAGTAAAAGCAAAAGTTGAAGACACAATGGATCCCATGCACCAATCTCAATTACTTTACTCCAGAAAACAAATCTGCTCCAAACCAAAATTGCATTGCTCTCTCTTTCATTTAATCTAATAATTAACATAATTTCTTTCTTCAAGAGCCGTTGCAGTTGGGAGCTGCTAAAATTAGCCCAGATGAGTCTGTGCTTTCTGTTGATGATTTAGCAGATGAGATTGCTGAGGTTCTCGACTTCTTTGGGTAATTTTTTTTTTTTAACTTTTTCACTTATATTTAACTATTCTCTTTTTACTTTGGATATATCGAAGGGAAGCAACTGATGCTCTCTCTCTCTATCTGTGTCTTAGACTTGGTGCTGTGATGTGTTTGGGGGTTTTATCTGGAGCATATGTTCTTTTTGCTGTAAGTTGCCTAACCGGTTTAAAAAACGTTAACACATATGGAATGTTTGTAAGCATTCTCTTAGAAGAAAATAGGAACTAAACCACAAAATACTAAACTCAGAACATCAAACACAAACCCTAGCAAAAATCCAACACAAATCCAAACATTTCGGAACCAGTCTCAAACCCAGAACATCAAACACAAACCCAAACAGATCCAAGCAAAAATAAACACAAACCCAAACAGATCCAAGCGAAAATCAACCACAAATCCAAACAGACCCAAGCAAAAATCAAACACAAATCTAGAAAAAAGGAATCCAACTAAACCGAGAGAGACAGAGAGAGATTAACATACCTATTTCACAATCACAATGGCACGGCTAGGGACTTGAGAAGGAGGATTTGAGAGACTTGAGAGACGAGACAGAGTTGAGAGAGGGGATGAAAAGTGGAGAGGATTCGAGAGACATCGGAGGAAGTATTCAATCCATCAACGGTGCCGTTTTCGGGTTTAAAAAAAAAACGGATGTATAACCCAGTTACGGATAACCGGGTTATAAATCCGGATCCGTAACCGGATCCGGAATTTTTTTAACCGCCCGGATTCACCCGGATTCCGGATTTCCGGACCGGACCGGAAAAAAATCCGGTCCGGATGCACACCCCTACTCTTAAGTGGTCATCCATAAAGATGGTCCAATTGTTTGAATGTCCAAAATTAAAAACATTTGGTTCAGAAGTTATGAGCGGAAGAAATCAAATAAAGATGGATGCAGAATTGGATCTAAGAGACCAAAAGCCTGGTGATGCATCCTCCTCAGCAAGTCTTCAAGACTTTTCAACCGATGCATAGAGTCTTGTGTACCATGTCGCAGGAATTATAGCCCAGCCCAAGGAAATAGCAGCTCCTTTTTAGGAGAGAATAAACACGACCTAATTAACAAAGAGGCATGTGATTGAGGTTTAGTTATTATTCTTTTTATTTATAACTTTTTTGAAACACTTGATTGCATTAATTATTTTTATTCTTATTATATATATATATATATATATATATATTTTTACTAAAGCTCCAAAGGAACTTTGAACAATTCATTTAGGCCTTGTTTGGACGTTGAGATAAGATGAAAAATATGTGAATAATAGTGCAATGGTTTGTAAATAGTAGTAAAATAGTTTGATTTAAGATATTTTATTGAATTTTGACAAATGAGAGAGAAAATGTTGAATAAAAATATTATAAAATTCAAAAATTATCAAAATATTATTTTTATTTTGGAATTTGGAAAAATTGAATTATTTTTGTGCTTTTTTTTTTAACATTTAGAAAAAATTGTAATGATTAGATTAAAAGTTGAATATTTAAAATTGAAAAATGTGTGTTTGAGTGGTGTTTGGATGTTAAGATGAGATTAAATGTGATGCGATAGGATGAGATGAAACCATCTCAACATCTAAATGGAGCTTAAAGATCTTAGAGTTCTATTAGACTATTAATAATAATAATAATAAGTCGGTTATTTGCAATATCAAATTATTGATGTTTTGCTAGTTTGGCCGTGTAATTTAATTAGAAAATATGATAATTTATGGGCTCAAATTGAAGTTGAGTGTAAAAATGTCCTCCTACAAGCCTATCTTGAAATGGCATTTTTGTTAAAGATAATGTACTCCTTCACACTTTTTTATGTTTTGGTAGATTACATTGACAAAGAAATGAGAGCAAAATGCGTGTGAGATTGAAAATCAAACAAAGATGTTGTCTCTGTTTCCACACAACTTGAGTGAAAGTTTGGAAAATCTTCGACAACTTTCTGCACAAAGTCGGGAATAAGATAAAAAAGATATGATTGCATTCCCCCTAGTGAAGATCCTCTTGCTCAAGAATTTACAAAAGTTGGAATGTTTTTTGTATCGAAGATAATCATGCTTTTGAGTGGCCATATCTGGATAAAATAAAAACATATGGATGCCCCCAAATTAAAAATGTTTGTTTCAACAAGTACATAAACACCTAAGCTAAAGGGAGTGCATACGAAGTCTGAAACTTTTCAACAAATGGTTGAACGAGACCTCAACACCACCATACAACACATTATCAAAGGAAATGTATGTTTTCCTTTTTAGATATAAGGTATCTAATGTGATTAAATCTTTTTTCCTTTTTAGAATCAAAATTCTTAAAACCATTTTCTTCGAATTTCAACCTTCCAGGTTTGAAAATTTTTAGAGGTCGCAGAAGTTCCAAGTCTACATATACAACATGTAAATTTCTATATTTTACTCATTTCTCTCTCTCTCTCTCTTGAATTTCTCAGTTTCCTATAATCAATTTTTATCTAATTTTAGGCCCCTCTCCTCAATCTCTTGACTAGCAGTCGTAGACCTCCTTAGGAGGTGAATATTTATTGTCTACTTCTGTTGGCCATTAGTAATTCTGTATTTTTTTCTTTCTTTTTTATTTTATAAGGTAATTATTTCAAATATTCAATGAAGATCAACACATCAAGTATTATAGACCTAATTCCTATTGCATGTATCAACTTTCCCCTGTTTAAGAAAACACATGTAGCCTATTCTTAAATAAATAACAGGCTTCAACTAAACTTAGAGCACAAAGAAGCCTAAGTGCCTAACCCCTAAAGCCTTTTCACGTTTCCCATTCATTAAGACATTAAGCAAAACTCCCAAAAAAGGACTGACAAACTCTACTTTAATCTTAGAGTAAAACCTTACATCTCGGTCTTCACTTTGTTGGAACATAATGTTTCCATATCCAAATGTAGCAACATTTTTTCCCTTGAGTAATGCTAGATATTTATAGTGTAAAAGTCTCGCGTACTCTTTTTGAAAAAGAGTGAGTTCCACCATTTTCTTAGCCATTGTACGTAGTCTTCTCCAATATATATATAAACATGTCTGCTAGCAAGCTAAATGTGGAAATTTCAAATGACATATATATGAATTTGGCATAATAATTCCCCTGCTTTTTCTAATCCCTAGACATCTCTCTCTCTCTCTCTCTCTCTCTCTCTCTCTCTCTCTCATATGTTTATTTATGCCGTGTTCGGTTAACAATGTATTCTTAGATATTTTCTTTCCAAACATCACTCAAACACAAAATATTTTTTTTATTTCAAATCATCTAATTATTATCTAATCATTCTCCAAATACAAAACCTAATACAAATTTTCTCAATTTCCAAACAAAACACAAGAAATGAAATAACTTTTTCAAATTTTAAAACAAAAATTATATTAAAAAATTATATTCAAACAATTTTTTTGCTTTATAATATTTTATTCAAATTTTTTCTCTCATTTTTCAAAACCCAATAAAATATTTTAATTCAAACAATTTCACTGCTATGTGATGACCCGCTTTTGAGTGTATTTTCGCTGAAATAGTTGTTTTTATTTTAATTAATATTTTAGTTATTTATTTGCGTTTTAAAATTGTTTTTTTTATTTAATTGATGTTGTGTTTTATTTCTTTTAGTTGTTTATAGTTTTTAATCTCTTTTCGGCGGTTTAGTTTTGTTTCCCGGAATGAGGATTAAACCTCATCTCTTTTTCCCTACATCTCTTTTTCCTTTTTCCTTTTTTTTTTTCTTCTTCTTTCTTTTTCCTTTCTTTTTCTTTTTTTTCTTTCTTTCTTTCTTTTTCCCTCTCTCTCCCCGCGTCGACCCCCCCGGCCTCTCTCTCTCTTCTCTCTCCTCACCCACGCCAGAACTGGTTCGGCCCTCGACCCGCCGCCGTCCGGCCACCGTGGTCGACACCACCGGCACCGTTCGAACCCCCTCCCTCCGGCGCACCTTCCCACCAAATATCTCCCCCATCCGGCCGGCCGTTTGGCCAGAAAAGCCCTCCAAAGCTCCACGGTTTTTGGCTCGATCCGCCGCCATCGCTCCACCTCCGGCCACCATTTCTTCACCACTTCATCACCGGTCCCTTGCCGTCCTAACCCACCTATTTCCGGCCACCAACGACCACCGGAACAGCTCCTACGAGCTAGCTTTCCTTTTTGGGAAATCCGGTCTCTTTCCGGCGATTCCGCCGCCACCCACGGCCAACCACCACTTCCAATAGCTTCACAACCATCCCTAGACCATTCCCAATCAATCCCAAGCCTTAGTTTGTCCCCGTTCAAAAGTGGGTTTTTCACAACCCACGGCCACAGTGAATTTTCACTGTGACGTTGCTTTTTCGCCGCCGTTCGCAACGCCTCGTGTTTTCTAAAATTGCCATATAGCGCTGTAAGTATTTTCCAAACCCTATTTTCAGATTTAAATATATATTGCTCATTCAATTATTTTATCTGTTGGTTGGTTGATTCCGGACTGAGTCCGAGGAGTTCGGGGGTCGGATGGATGGAGGACGGAGTTACTTGTTTTATTGTTTTATGTTGGTTGGTTACTTTTGTGCATTGTTATGGCATTACATGGTGCATGCACATGTGTTTTTGTTTAAGTGTGAAAAGCCTGTGTATTGGCGTAAGTGGTCTTACGGGTGCGTGTGTATCACGACCCCAAGCCGGGATGGGGTATTATCCCGGTGGAGCTCCTCTGGTCACTCGGGAGCGGAATAAACTGAGTGATGTCCCCTGAGTTGTCGCTAGACGACGGGAGCGGGGCTAGGGGTTGCTTGGCTACGAACGCGCCGGGCGCGGAACCGGGCAACGCTCTACGCACCGACTCCGTGGCCCTTCGCTGGTGAGGGCTAGAGGATGCTTGGCTACGAACGTGCGGGGCACGGAACTGGGCATCGCTCGTTAGGTGTCACATGCGTGGTGGTACTCTGCGGTGTGGCACTGGAGCCAGGGTGTGCGGATGACCCCTAGGGGAGGTCATGGTGCATACGGATAAAATTGGTTAATTGATTGAGAGGTCAAATGTGACTTATGGCGTGTTTTTCGGAAAGGATGTGTTTTTGGGCCAAATGGGTTTTTGGCGTGTGTGGAAAATTATGTTTTATGGGCTTTGTGCATTGGGCATGCTTCATGCATTTTGTTTGAGTTCTATGTGTTTTTATCTGGTAGCGTTTGGGTTTTGCTTACTTGCGGCACCATTTTTGGTTCCGTAGCTTTTGGTGCAGGTTTTGAGGATGAGGAGGAGGAGGCTGAGCCCGAGGATGCGGCTCCGCCGGGTTGCTGATGTTATGCTTTATATTTGGTTTAAATCTGTATTTGTGTTTGTGTAATACTTTATTTATGTATGTTTTAAACAGCTTGTATTACGTTAAGAAAAAATTCTGGTACTTAGTTATGGCTTTCGTTATCCGCTGCGTGTTTCTTCGTGCACATATGTTGCTTTTGCACACACTTGGCATCCGTCGTTAGGGTGGTGATCCGGGTTGTCACCATCCGGACGTCTCAATTTCTCCGTGTCCGTGCGTGGGGATTTGGGGGCGTCACAGGTGGTATCAGAGCGGTTTGACTCTGGGTAAAACCACATGTCCCGTAGGCAGTACCAGAATGCTTTTTAAAGTTGTGTTTTGAAAATTATGTTAAGTACAGTTGTTTTATTTGTTTTATTTGTTTGAGCTTGTTTGTTTGTTTGTATTTATTTAGTTATGTTTTTGCAAGCTGGTTTCTTTTGTTTCTTGCTGTATGGTGTTGGTTTTGTTTTTGTTGGTTTTATGATGGTTTTATTTGTTTTCTTAAAGGAGGGTCAAGAGTAGTGTTGTGGCAGGAAAATGGGGAGACCAAGGAAATCTACACAGGAACCACGGGACAATACCTCCAGGGATGACTTCATAGCCGAGGCAATACGGCAGATGACGGAATTTATGCAGCAGAGTACGAGGTCTCAACAGACAGGGCCTTGGCCACCACAAGGACCTTGGCCACAACAAGGGGGTCCCTGGCCACCATCAGGAGGGTCTTGTCCACCACAAGGAGGGCCTTGTCCACCACAAGGAGGGTTTTGGCCACAACCAGGAGGTCCTTGGCCATATCAGGGAGGGCCTTGGATGTATCCAGGAGGGTCCAGTAGCATGGTGCAAGCCGGATGCACCTATGAGCGCTTCCTGGCGCATAGGACTCCACACTTCACTGGAAATGAGGATCCACTTCAGGCTGGAAGATGGATCAAAGATCTGGAGAAAACCTTTGAGGTGTGTGGATGCACTGAGGCACAGCAAGTACTCTACGCCAGCTATCTCTTGCAAGGTACCGCTTCTGATTGGTGGGATACCAAGAGGGTGTTGTTGGAATCTGAACTAGGATCTTTTGCTGCGGTGACCTGGCAGCGTTTCAAGAAGGAGTTCAATGACCGCTTCTTTCCCGCATCGGTAAGAAAGCAAAAGGCAAGAGAGTTCTCCAATCTGGTCCAAGGGGGCGCGACAGTGGAACAATACGCCCGGAGGTTCATAGAACTTGAGCGATTTGCTCCTCACCTTGTCGCCACTGAGGAGATGCAAGCAGATCGTTTTCAGGAGGGGCTACGCCATGACATACGCCGTATGGTGGTCAGCCATCGGATATCCACTTTTCAGGAATTAGTGGATGTGGCCACCCTTGTGGAGCGGGAAAATAATCTGAGTGTGGGCTCCCCTCCAGGGCATAAGAGGCGGAGTTTTTCTGGTGAAGGAAGCAGCTCGGGTTCGCCCCAGAAGTTTGTTCAGCAGACCGGAACTCGACCTCAAACATCCTCAGGTGTTCGTATGGGAGGACGGGTGCCTATTTGTGGAGCTTGTAATAGAGCTCATGAGGGCGAGTGCCGGATGAGTAGCGGATCCCAGTGTTACCGGTGCGGCCAAGTGGGACATATCGCTCGGGATTGCTCCGTCAGAGTTCAAGGAAGTCGTGGAGGTAGACACGGTGGAAGAACCAACCCGAGACAAGCAGTGCAAGCCCGGGTTTATGCTGTCACACCCGGAGAGGTAGATGATGAGGCACCAGCGACCCATGATGCTGGAGTAATTACAGGTATGGTTTAATTTAATTTTAAGTTGGATTTAATTCTTGGTGTATGTGGTTTATTCTTTGCTTTTTGGATTTCATGGGTTGATGTGTTTGGTTCAGGAAGAGTCCGTTTGTATGAGTTTTATGCTTGTACTTTGTTTGATTCCGGTGCTTCACGGTCGTTTGTATCTTCCACGTTTGCTCGGGTGTGTAATTTGGTCACGGAACCGTTGCCGAAGTCTATGGTAGTGGCTCTACCCGATGGTGAGATGGTGTGGTGTTCCAAGGTTGCTTTGGGATGCCCGTTAAATTTTGAGGGAAGATTCTTGGATGCTGATTTGGTGGTATTCAAGCTGTTGGGTTTTGATATCATCCTCGGGATGGATTGGCTATACCGATATTCTGCGAGTATTAATTGCAGAAGTCGGATAATTAGCTTTCAGCTTTCAGATGGTGATTGTCTGGAATTTGTGGGGAGTAGATTAAAAGAAAAACCGATAATTATATCGGCGATTCAGGCAAGAAGAGAGATTGCATGGGGAGCGGATGCATTCTTGGTTCAGATGGTGTCCACGCCGTCTGAGAAGAAGTCTTTGGCAGACATTCCAGTTGTGGAAGAATTTCCCGATGTGTTTGTGGATGACTTGCCCGGACTACCCCCTGTTCGGGAGATGGAGTTTGTTATAGACTTGGAACCTGGAGCGGCTCCTGTGCATAAAGCTCCTTATCGCATGGCACCGGCTGAATTGAAAGAGTTGAAGACTCAGTTGCAAGAACTGGTAGAGAAGTGATTTATTCAGCCTAGTACGTCGCCGTGGGGTGCACCAGTTTTATTTGTTAAAAAGAAAGATGGAACCCTCCGCATGTGCATTGATTATCGGGAATTGAATAAGGTGACCATCAAAAATAAATATCCTCTCCCGCGGATAGATGATTTATTTGATCAGTTTCAAGGAGCAGTCGTGTTCTCTAAGATTGATCTGAGGTCGGGATACTACCAGCTGAGAATCAGAGACCAGGATGTGCCTAAAACTGCTTTCAGGTCGAGGTATGGGCATTATGAATTTAAGGTGATGCCGTTTGGGTTAGCTAATGCCCCTGCAGCTTTCATGGATTTGATGAATCGAGTGTTTCGACCTTATCTGGATTCCTTTGTGGTAGTATTTATTGATGATATACTGATTTATTCCCGAGACGTGGAAGAGCATGTGTATCATCTTAGTCTGGTACTTGAGAGATTGAGAGAACACCAGCTGTACGCCAAGCTCAGCAAGTGTGAATTCTGGTTGGAAGAAGTTAAATTTCTTGGGCATGTAATTTCCCGGGGCGGAGTGGCTGTTGATCCTAGTAAGGTAGAAGCCATTTTATCATGGCAGCGCCCGACTACAGTGCGCGAGGTCAGGAGTTTCTTGGGGCTCGCCGGATACTACCGAAGATTTGTAGAGGGTTTTGCTCGCCTATCCGGACCTCTCACGACTTTGACTCGGAAGAATACAGAATTCGTTTGGTCAGATAAATGTGAGAGAAGCTTCCAGGAATTAAAGAACCGGTTGACGACGGCACCAATGTTAGCACTCCCAGAACCGCGTAAGCCTTTTGTAGTCTTCAGTGATGCGTCTAAGTTTGGTTTGGGTTGTGTCCTTATGCAGGAAGGACGGGTTGTTGCCTATGCATCTCGTCAGCTAAAGGACCATGAGAAGAATTATCCGACGCACGATCTAGAATTGGCTGCGATTGTTTTTGCACTCAAGATTTGGCGACACTTCTTGTATGGGGAAGCTTGCGAGGTATTTACCGATCACAAGAGCTTGAAGCATTTGTTTTCCCAGAAAAATCTGAATATGAGGCAGAGGCGATGGCTGGAGCTAATCAGTGACTATCAGTGTGAGATCAAGTACCACCCGGGGAAGGCTAATATAGTTGCTGATGCTTTGAGCCGGAAGTCACACTTGGAAGATGAAGCCGAGCTGTCAGAATTGGATTCGCTGCTTTGTGGGATGAGAAGGCTCCTTATAGAGAGTTCGCAGCAAGTGGAGATCTTATCTTCAGTTCTGGACATTCGGGTAACTGATTTTGAAGAATTGAAGACTCTCCAAAGAAAGGATCCGAAGCTGCTGAACATCAGGAAAAGAGTCAGAAAATCTCGAGGGCCGTTGCATTATAGCATGGATAATGATGGGATACTTCGGTTCCGAGATCGCAGAGTGGTCCCGAAGGACTCAGAATTCAAAGCACGGATCATGGCGGAAGCTCATGCGACCCCTTATTCAGTTCATCCCGGCAGTACAAAGATGTATCGGGACTTGAAGAAAAATTACTGGTGGGATGGAATGAAGAAGGACGTTGCCTTATATGTGGAGAGATGCCACACATGCCGTCAGGTGAAGGCCGAGCATCAGAGACCTGCAGGCATGCTTCAACCCCTCCCTATTCCTGAGTGGAAATGGGATGACATCACGATGGATTTTGTTGTGGGTTTGCCGAGAACGCCTAGTGGGAAGAATTCTGTTTGGGTGATTGTGGACCGGTTAACGAAGAGTGCTCATTTTCTGCCTGTTAATAACACCGACTCGTTGGGTAAGTTGACCCGTTTGTATGTCAAAGAGATAGTGCGGCTACACGGCGTACCAAAGAGTATAGTGTCGGATCGAGACCCGAGGTTTACGTCGCAGTTCTGGAAGAGTTTGCAGGCAGCTTTGGGTACTAAGTTGAAGTTCAGTACTGCTTATCACCCGCAGACAGACGGCCAGTCAGAGCGCACCATTCAGACCCTGGAAGACATGTTGCGAGCATGTGTCATGGAATTCCAAGGAAGTTGGGAAAACCATTTGCCGCTCATCGAGTTTGCATACAATAACAGCTTCCATGCGACCATTCAGATGGCTCCCTATGAAGCTCTTTATGGGAGAAAGTGCAGGTCGCCCTTGTGTTGGGATGAAGTTGGGGAGAGTAGGATAATTGGACCCAAAATAATTCAAGAGATGTAAAGCCAAGTCCGGATCATCAGAGATAAAATGGCGGCAGCTCAGAGTCGCCAGAAAAGCTACGCTGATACCAGGAGTAGAGAGTTGTCTTTTGAAGTTGGTGATTGGGTTTACCTTAAAGTCTCTCCCATGAGAGGTGTTAAGCGTTTTGGTAAGAAGAGGAAGCTAGATCCGAGGTACGTCGGCCCTTTTCAGATTCTGGAGAGAGTAGGGTCCGTCGCCTATAGAGTTGCTTTGCCAGATTATTTTGGGGATGTTCATGATGTCTTCCACGTATCATCCCTGAAGAAGAGCTTTGGACAGCAAGAACCACGCTTCGTCGACCCAGCGGGTATTCAGTTGCAACCGGATCTCACTTATGAAGTTGTTCCGTCGCAGATTTTGGATTGGAAGGAGCAACAGTTGAGATCTAAGACGATACCTTTGGTTAAAGTGGCTTGGGGAGATCCGTTAGCTCAAGACTTCTCTTGGGAGCGAGCAGCGGACATGAGGGAGCAGTACCCGTATTTGTTCGAATAGAGAAGGTATGTGTCTTAATCTTGATCACAGATGATTTATGTGCTTTCTTGTGGCTTGTTTTAAGTTGGTGGTTGATCTGCAAATTTCGAGGACGAAATTTGTTTTTAAGGAGGGGAGGATGTGATGACCCGCTTTTGAGTGTATTTTCACTGAAATAGTTGTTTTTATTTTAATTAATATTTTAGTTATTTATTTGTGTTTTAAAATTGTTTTTTTTTATTTAATTGATGTTGTGTTTTATTTCTTTTAGTTGTTTATAGTTTTTAATCTCTTTTCGGCGGTTTAGTTTTGTTTCCCGGAATGAGGATTAAACCTCATCTCTTTTTCCCTACATCTCTTTTTCCTTTTTCCTTTTTCTTTTTCTTCTTCTTTCTTTCTTTTTCCCTCTCTCTCCCCGCGTCGACCCCCCCGGCCTCTCTCTCTCTTCTCTCTCCTCACCCACGCCGGAACTGGTTCGGCCCTCGACCCGCCACCGTCCGGCCACCGTGGTCGACACCACCGGCACCGTTCGAACCCCCTCCCTCCGGCGCACCTTCCCACCAAATATCTCCCCCATCCGGCCGGCCGTTTGGCCGGAAAAGCCCTCCAAAGCTCCACGGTTTTTGGCTCGATCCGCCGCCGTCGCTCCACCTCCGGCCACCATTTCTTCACCACTTCATCACCGGTCCCTTGCCGTCCTAACCCACCTATTTCTGGCCACCAACGACCACCGGAACAGCTCCTACGAGCTAGCTTTCCTTTTTGGGAAATCCGGTCTCTTTCCGGCGATTCCGCCGCCACCCACGGCCAACCACCACTTCCAATAGCTTCACAACCATCCCTAGACCATTCCCAATCAATCCCAAGCCCTAGTTTGTCCCCGTTCAAAAGTGGATTTTTCACAACCCACGACCACAGTGAATTTTCACTGTGACGTTGCTTTTTCGCCGCCGTTCGCAACGCCTCGTGTTTTCTAAAATTGCCATATAGCGCTATAAGTATTTTCCAAACCCTATTTTCAGATTTAAATATATATTGCTCATTCAATTATTTTATCTGTTGGTTGGTTGATTCCGGATTGAGTCCGAGGAGTTCGGGGGTCGGATGGATGGAGGACGGAGTTACTTGTTTTATTGTTTTATGTTGGTTGGTTACTTTTGTGCATTGTTATGGCATTACATGGTGCATGCACATGTGTTTTTGTTTAAATGTGAAAAGCCTGTGTATTGGCGTAAGTGGTCTTACGGGTGCGTGTGTATCACGACCCCAAGCCGGGATGGGGTATTATCCCGGTGGAGCTCCTCTGGTCACTCGGGAGCGGAATAAACTGAGTGATGTCCCCTGAGTTGTCGCTAGACGACGGGAGCGGGGCTAGGGGTTGCTTGGCTACGAACGCGCCGGGCGCGAAACCGGGCAACGCTCTACGCACCGACTCCGTGGCCCTTCGCTGGTGAGGGCTAGAGGATGCTTGGCTACGAACGTGCGGGGCACGGAACTGGGCATCGCTCGTTAGGTGTCACATGCGTTGTGGTACTCTGCGGTGTGGCACTGGAGCCAGGGTGTGCGGATGACCCCTAGGGGAGGTCATGGTGCATACGGATAAAATTGGTTAATTGATTGAGAGGTCAAATGTGACTTATGGCGTGTTTTTCGGAAAGGATGTGTTTTTGGGCCAAATGGGTTTTTGGCGTGTGTGGAAAATTATGTTTTATGGGCTTTGTGCATTGGGCATGCTTCATGCATTTTGTTTGAGTTCTATGTGTTTTTATCTGGTAGCGTTTGGGTTTTGCTTACCTGCGGCACCATTTTTGGTTCCGTAGCTTTTGGTGCAGGTTTTGAGGATGAGGAGGAAGAGGCTGAGCCCGAGGATGCGGCTCCGCCGGGTTGCTGATGTTATGCTTTATATTTGGTTTAAATCTGTATTTGTGTTTGTGTAATACTTTATTTATGTATGTTTTAAACAGCTTGTATTACGTTAAGAAAAAATTCTGGTACTTAGTTATGGCTTTCGTTATCCGCTGCGTGTTTCTTCGTGCACATATGTTGCTTTTGCACACACTTGGCACCCGTCGTTAGGGTGGTGATCCGGGTTGTCACCATCCGGACGTCTCAATTTCCCCGTGTCCGTGCGTGGGGATTTGGGGGCGCCACAGCTATGTATAAACCATTTCACTACTATTCATAGATATTATGAGATATTTTAAGTGTCCAAACGAGCCTAATTTATGCATATTGACACTTGAAAGACCAATCAATCTTACATTGTATGTCACTGCACTATGCATCTTTTTGAGAATTTCCCAAGTGCTCCTCCATATGTCGAGTTCCGATTTGCATTTGGATAAGAAACTTTTGCATGTGGGTAATTATAATCTAATTATTAAGCTGTGATTAAGTAGAATTTAAATAATTTTACAAACTTGATGTCTTGTAACTAGCTCCCTTGGCAAAAAAATCTCATTACTTTGATTGCTACCTTTATATATGATAGTGGGAAATTTGCATTTTTTTTTTCTTGAGCGTTGATATCAGTTAAAAGATGAAAACCACCATTCCAAGCAGCTAATGTTTTTTGGATAGTTTATAAGTTTTCAATCACTTAAAAGTTTATTTGTAATTGCATCACAATTTATATGCAGGTTCATTATGTTGGTGCTGGAACAACTGCAGCAGGGCACTAAATGATATGATGTTATTGGAGTGAACGAATTAAATGATATGATGTTATTGGGAATCAAATTGAATGACACGGTTGCTTCCTATTTTTGAAAACATGATTCAACTTCAAGTGAGCTTGAATTATTTTCTTCTTTCTAGGTGTATCTAATGCCTACCCAGCTTATGAGTTACATTGTTCAACATCTACAAGGATGCAAACCCAAATTGATATGGGAGCATTCGGCTCCAGATTATATGTTGATAATGCTGAACTATTTTAAGAAAGTAGATTTGCATAATAATTTGTAGAGGTCCATATCGGGACAATTATGGAGTTCCTTGATGGTATTTGCTTTAGTGATGTATTCAGCTGTAAAATTTGATCCATTTCCAGCTCTATTCCATGTAGTTACTCGAATCAACTGGCGCATCATAAACACCACTCACTCGTTGCCTGCCCCCCTCTATCATTCCCCTCATTAGGAGTCTAGAACTGTGTCGAATTTTTTCTAGTATGATTCGAAACTCGAAAATCCCAGTGATCCGGTTACGGATCTGTGTTTTAACCCGGTTGGGCGGATAACCGCCCGAATTTTAACATTCGGATCCGGTTATTGCTAGATATCCGGATCGGGTTGCACACCACTAACCTCTCATACTTTTGGATACCATTAATAAAAACTCGCATTTCCTTTTTTCCCCCACATCATAGATGGTGTTTACTCTAAACCACTTATCGAACATATTTGTGACCAAAACAACTATACAAATGACCCACTACTAGCACGATGGCACAGCCCAAAGGCAACCCACTACTAACACATTGCAACCCACTTGAAAAATAACTGGACTCAGTCAGAACACTTGACCCACTAAAATAACTGGCCCATTATGGGGCTCAACCATAACATAAAAAGAAAATGACTTAAAGACCCTTAATGAAATAAGAAAATTACATTCATGCCCTGACCTCAGGACACATTCCGAATCATACTGAAGCTGTAGACCACTTAACCCTTGCCGCCGCACATGATATAGAGTCCCTTCCGCATTGGCATCCGAGTGATCAAGGATTCAAAACTCCCATCACCTAAATTGTAGTCATTCCCCAAAACGATGGTTTTTGAAAAAAATATTATCATTACAAACGATAAATTTTGAAAATATTACAATCTTCAATAGATAAATCATTAATTTATTTTTAAAATTATTAGAAATTAATAGTTCAAAATACAAGGAGAAAGATAAATAATGAATAGTTAAGAAAATAATAAAGAAATAAGTTAAAAAATAATAAAGAAAGAATAGAGAAATATTATTTTAATAGAATAAAGAAAAAATAGGAAGTGATATGCAGAAGGTTTTGAAAAGATGAGTAAAATTTAGAAAAAAATTTAAGGCAAGATGATTTTTTAGCTAAAATTTAAGAAAAAATTTACTCACTCGGATGTGGATGTTAAAGCAAAAATCATCCAAATGGAGGAATTGCAGGTAACCCAGAATAGCCAAATGGGGAGTACAAGTATTGGTGTATCAATAGAGAGGGTTATAAGTAGGCAGCGCCAATGGGTGATGCAGTTAAGGTAAATTGGGATGCTGCTTATGACTCAAAGTTGAAAAGGATGGGGGTTGGGATCATCATGAGGGATGCAAATGGGGAAGGGTAGCTGACTCGGTGTTCAAGCTGAGAAGGGGTGGCTCACCCTGTGATTGTAGAGACTTTGGCTCTATGGAAAGCATTAATTGCAAGTTTGTGCCGAGTTGAATATGGGGGAGGTTGTTTTTTAGGGTGATGCGCTACAGGTGGTAAGGGCTGTAAACAGGAAGGAGGAATGCTGGAGTTTGTATGGTCAATTAATTGAGGATGTCAATAAAGTTTTGTCTGGTAGGCATAGGTGGTCGATTCAATACATTAATCAAAAGGAAAATAATGTAGCTCATTGTTTGTCAAAGCTATGCTTGTCTAGTGAGATAGAAAAAGTCTGGATGGAAGACTGTCCAAGAGAAGTGTAAAGCACAGTGATTCTTGATAGAAGTTGTATAGGTAAACGTTGATATGTAATGAAAGTTTACTTCAAAAAAAAAAGAAAAAAAAAGAAAAAAAAATTAAATTAAATTGTTTGCAAGTCAACATAAAAATAAATCATAATTTTTAATTGAGTATTAGTAGATATAGATATATATATATATATATATATTTAGAAAAAATGATATTTACAATTTTAGGAGTCTCGCATGCTTCTTTTGAAAAAATTGAATAAATTTAGATCTCACTTAGATCACACATAAAAAATTATTTTTTTAAGAATAATTTTATTTAAAAGACTTTATACCATACATAAGGTACGTGACATAATTTGTATCATCAAAAGAAAATGGGATTAGATACCCACCATGATCTGTTCAATTTGACGATACATAGAAAACAATTTTACTGCTATTTATAAACTGTTTTATTACTATTCACAAATATTTTGAGATACTTTCCAATCAATCTTACATTTTATGTCAATGCACTATGCATCTTTTTCAGAATTTCCCTAGTGCTCTACTATGGTGAGTTCTGTTGTACGTTGGATAATAAGAAGCGTTTGGATAATCTAATTGTTAAGCTGTGATTAAGTAGAATTTAAATAATTTTACACACTTGTCTTCTAACTTGCTCCCTTAGAAAAAAATCTCATTAATTTGTTGTTACCTTATGATTGTCGAAAATTTGCATTTTTTCTTGAGTTTAATTTGGGTTGCAGATTATGTGCATTGATATCAGTTAAATGATGGAAACCACCATTCCTGTCTGCTAATGTTTTTGGGATAGTTGATAAGTTTTCAATCATTTAAAAGTTTATTTGTAATTGCAATATCACACAACTTTATATGCAGGTTCATCATGTTGGTGCTACAGGAACAATTGCAACTGGGCATTGATTGTCTAAGCTATTAGTCATTTGAGATATTAGTCATTTGGATTGTTTGAATATATCTCTGAGATATTTGTTATTTAGATTTAGAAATAAGAGTGAACGTATCAAATTATATGATGGTTGCTTCCTATTTTTGAAAACATGATTCAACTTGAAGTAAACTCGAATTATTTTCTGATTTCTAGATGTATCTAATGCTTACCCAGCTTATGAGTTACAATGTTCGATAGCTATAATCATGCAAACTCAAATTGATATGAGGGCACTCGGGTCCAGCATATACGTTGATAGTGTTGAACTACTTTTAAGAAAGTAGATTTGCATAAATATGATAAGATGAGAATTTTGAGTTTGAGATGAGAGTTTAAAATATTAATTTTAGTAATATTATTGTATTGGGATTTGAAAAAGTTGTATTGGGATTTAAAAAAAATTGAATTATTTATTATATTTTATATGGAAATTTGGGAAATGTGTAATTATGAGATGAGAATTTTGAGTTTGAGATGAGAATTTTAGATTTCCAAACCTTGTTTTTCTCTTCTAAATCATTTATTTGAGTAATATTATACATCACACTCCTATTTTACTTTCATCTCACTATATAAGATGTGGTACATTTATCATCATTAGATAATAAAGAAGCATATAATAAATGATCGTCCAAGTAATAAATATGTCACATCTTATATAGTAGAATGAGAGGGTGATAGTAGTGTGATTTATAAAATTTTCCGATCTATTTACGTTCATTCTTACAAATAGAATTTTTCAAACTACAATAGACAAACCTCACGGGAGTATCCCAAATTAAAGACAAAATTTTTAATCGTGGCTTCGTAAACAAGAAATTCAAAAGTCTCAAGGCTTGTATTGTGCCAAAGTATCTGAATGGGCGGAGAACCACAAGAAACGTTGTATTAGTTCCAATCCCATCAATTTTTTTATTTTTTTTTATTTTTTTGGATAAACCATCCAGACCGATAGTTCCTAGTCTTTTGATAGAGTTCGATACTTGCTGACTATAATTTCCGAAGAAACGACCATGGCTGCCACGAAAAACTTCACATTAAAATCTAAGTTATTCTCTTAATTAATTTTTCAGAGTATGCAACGAAAAACTTAACAAGTTTTTAAGAAGAATGTAAAGGTGGAATCTGCTTTTATACCATTGGGGAGTGTTTGAAAGGAAGGTAGAAATGCTTGTAAAGAAAAGAAACTTTGATCGATGGCAAAATGGCCAGCAAGAATCACATTCTCTTTGCCATTTTCCTTTCTTTCTTTTTCATTCTATTTATGTACAGGGATGTCCGTATCTACCTCACTTGGGTGTTCGAGATTTGTTTGCATAAATTTTTCTATTATCTGCTGGAAAAATAAAACGCTCAGCTGTACATAGAGTTGCCCTTCCTTATCAGCTCCCCCAACACTTCCTCATTCTTGGTTTCATGCGAAGTGTTTCATAGTTATTCAAAAAAAAAAAAAAAAGTCCAATTGATCAAGAACAAGTGAATTTTCACAACACTTGACAACTTTTGAGTAGAAATTTCTCTGCCATATTGTAGTTTTAGTATAAATTGTAAATATTTCTTTTTTTCTTCTTGAAAACTTTAATAACGTCTAAGGGAAAACCACAAGAATGTATGAAGTATGGACCCCATATGCCATATATGCAATAGAAATAGTTGTTGAGAGAGATTTTGAAGGAAGGTAGGAGTGCTTGTAAAGAAAAGAACTTCCATGACAAAATGGCCAAGCAAGAATCACATTTCTTTTCCATTCTCCTTTTATTCTTTTATAGTTTATCCTTCTTCTTTACTTTTCTCAGAACTAATTAATGATATGATGGTGAGTTGCCATAGTTGAAAATGAATCTGCACTTGCTTACATATATCCTTTCTTGAGATTGGTTTGCAAGGAAGGATGTAGGAATGCATGCGAAGAAAAGAACATCATCAACAAAATTCCCAAGAAAGAACCAGATCCTCATTTTCTTGCAAAAGGGGTTTAGACTCATATTATAAGTAGAGACATGGCATGATGGTCAATTCCCTACATTTTGCTCAATATCGCTTTGCTGCTGCTCTGCTCTTGTTTTCCAACATCACTTTTTTTCTCAAATCCATTCCTACAGTTCTGTGCCATACCTATACTTCTCTGCTTTCTAGAGAAGGCCGTAGAGGTTAGTCCTAGAAACTTTCCCTTCTTCTGCATCATCGTTTTGTTCCAATTCAAAGCTATTTTCTTTTTTCAATAGAATACTTCTTTGATCTGTAATTGTGCTATATACTTCTTTGTTCTGTTTCTCCTTTTTTGTTGGCTTTAGACAAAGATCTAATACTGAAGCTAATATTAAAAAATCAAAGAATGTAATAGTTCACATATATCTTACTATAAATCTATATTTTAGGTATATATATATAAAAAGAAATTAGAGTTTTGTCCATTTGTCTTTATAACCTACAGCCGAATTGAATAGTTGAAAGGGGTATCAAAAATTAAGAAGGTAGGAGATCGATGATATTAAATTCTCTCTGCTTGGTTGTCTTGGGGCTTTGTTCTTGTTTATTCTTTCTCTTTCGCTGAATCTTGATTGCTTTTTCGTCATAGAATCCAAATTATATTGATATACTGTGTTTGAAATGTAAATACTTTCTTTAAAAGTTAAGAATTTTCTAATAATAATTCCTTTCAAATATTAGTGCTTCTATCCATTTAATGGTACAATACCAAACTCCAATCAACTCCAAGAAGAGTAATAAGATGAGGACATAGGTAGAATCCAACTGTAGAGGTGCCACCAACTGAAGAAGTGTAATAAAAGTAACTTGGGCCGCAAGCTGGGTTGCAAGGTCCCGCCACCCAACGTACTAGACAGATAGAATTGAAATGTATTTTATTTTCGAGTTGTAAATTTTAAATTAATTTTTTTAATTTTTAATTTTGTAAAAGTATATAGCTTAAGTAAATAATTGGATAAATATTTTTCTTTAAAATATTATCTTTTAATGTTTATAAGATATTTGGCTTGAAATTAGGTTTCTTATAAAAAAAAAATGTCAAAATTAGTAAAAATTAATATATCCCAAACTTTTGGACAAAGATAATTTTGGCTGGGGTCCGTTTGTTTGGATAAAAACATTTGTTTTATAGAAATTTTGTTAGCAAATTAATTCTTTTACAAGAAAACAAATTCTTTTCCAGTGTTTGGTCGTCACTTGAGAATATTTTTATAAACAAAAATTTTATGTGCAATCACTTTTGTGTACTCATTTGCATACTTTACTGATACAAAAAATTGATGTAACCAATCACATCAGTAGAGTACGCAAAGAGTACACAAAAATAACTGTATATAGCATTGCTGGAAGTTGATACTTCTATGATAAGCCTTTTACATATTAAATAGGAATAAATATAAAATTAGCCTACATATTATATAGTTAGTCTTTCCATGGCGCAAGATTGGAAATTTGTTTTCAAATCTTATAATGAGCTAAAACCGGTTTCCAAAAAAAAATTTAAAATCATTTTGTGTAGACTATGACAGGTTTGGGAAGTGAGATGAGATGTAAATTTTATTAATAGTAGTAAGATAGTTTATAAAGAGTAGTAAGATAGTTTGAATTGAGTATTTTTTGGGTTTTAGGAAAGGAAAGAGAAAAAGTTGAATAAAAAAATATTATAAAGTTAAAATATTGTAAGAATATAGTTTGATAATATTATTTTCGTTAGAGGATTTAATAAAGTTGGAATTATTTTTTATTTCTTATTTGAAAATTTGAAAAAGTTGTAATGATTATTTTCAAAAAATTGTAATGATTAGTTTGAAAATTTTGTATTTAAATTATGTTTGGAGAAAATAAGATGAGACAAAATGAGATTATATGATAATTTTGTGTCTCATTCCATGCCCCAAACTCGTCCTGGGCATTGTTAGGTTAGGAAGTGAGACAATAATTTTGTAAATAATATAAAATGGTTTGTAAATAATAGTGAATTGATTTGAGTTAAGATATTTTATTGTGTTTTAGGAAATGAGAGAAAAAAAAAATTAAAGAAAAATATAAAAAGTTTAAACATTGTTTTGAATATTTGAAAAAGTTGTATTATTTTTTGTGTTTTATTGAAAAATTATAATGATTAGAGGAAAAATTGAAGAGTTAAAATTGAAAAATATTTTATATTTAAATGATATTTAGAAATGTAATTATAAAAAATTTTGCAATAAGAATTTCTCCTCTTATCTAAATTCCCAAACAACCTGGCTTACAAACCAAAAAAAGCTGGTCCATTCAGTGAATTTTCTATACTACACCAAAGGGCCAACTTTATGGATTATGCCCATTGTGCCCCAAAAGTGGTCATCTTTGTCGACATTAATAAGTTCATATGCTCGTTCAGTGTTATATTCCTAAAACTATTCATTTTGTTTGAGTGTTTTTTAATATCTATTTTTGCCCAAATTTTTCACTAATTTATTTTTTTTTAATTTTTTGTATTGCTTCATTGATCTCTAAATGGGCAGAGGCAGACTTCGTCCTATTATATAAATACAAAAAAAGAAAACCATTTTTAGAAAAATGGAAATTATTCCGGTAATTGTAGAAAAAATAGTAGAGTACTCGGTTGGTCCAATCGGAGAACAGTTTGGCTATCTTATTTTCTACAAGAGACGTATCACAATTCTCAAAGAGAAATTTCTGAGGCTACGTGAGAAGGAGGAGGCAGTGAAACTGTGACGCCCCCAAATCCCCACGCACGGACACGGGAAAATCGAGACGTCCGGATGGTGACATCACGGGTCACCACCCTATCGACGTGTGCCAAGTGTGTGCAAAGACAACAAAGTGCACAAGAAAACGCAGCGAAAGAAAGTCAAAAACTAAGTACCAGAATTTTTTTCTTAACATAAAACAGGCTGTTTAAAACATACATAAATAAAATATTACAAAAACCACCAATACAGATTTAAAACAAATATAAAACACAGCATCAGCAACCCGGCGGAGCCGCATCCTCGGGCTCAGCCTCCTCCTCCTCGTCCTCGAACTCTGCACCAAAAGCTACGGAACCAAAAATGGTTCCGCAGGTAAGTATAACCCAAACACTACCAGATAAAAACACATATAACCCAAACAACATGAATGCAAGATCAAACAAAACACATGCCCCGCAAAACACATTTTTACCACGCACGCCAAAAACCCAGTTGGCCCATAAAACATCCATAAAGCCAAACCTCGCCATTATCCCCGATAATGGCCCAAGCCACCATTTTTCCAGAAAATGGATCATATCCGAAAACCATAACACAACCCGTTACGTATGCACCATGATCTCCCCTAGGGATCATCCGCACACCCTGGCTCAGTGCCACACCGTAGAGAACGGCTACGCGTGCGACACCTAAACGAGCGATGCCCAGACTCGCGCCAAGCGCGTACCGGGCCAGGCCATCCTCTAGCCCTCGCCAGCGAAGGGCCACGGAGTCGGTGAATAGAGCGATGCCTAGACTCGCACTCAGCGCGTACCGGGCTAGACCCATCCTCTAGTTTCCGCTCCCGGAGTCAGTGAATAGAGCGATGCCTAGACTTGCGCTCAGCGCGTACCGGGCTAGACCCATCCTCTAGTTCTGCTCCCGTCATCGCGAAGGGCCACGGAGTCAGTGAATAAAGCGATGCCTAGACTCGCGCCAAGCGCGTACTGGGCTAGACCCATCCTCTAGTACCGATCTCGTCAGCGCCCAGCGACAACTCAGGGGACGTCACTCAATATTGACCGCTCCCGAGTGACCAGAGGAGCTCCACCGTGATAATAACCCATCCCGGCTTGGGCTCGTGAGACACACGCACCCAACCGCCAAAAAAAACGCCGATAAACATGATTTACTCAAATAAAACAAAATGCACATGTACGCAATATGCAACGCACGCAAATAAAATGCAACGCACGCCACACGGCACAACCAAATCAACCAAACACAACCAACCAAACAAAACACTCCGTCCTCAATCCATCCGACCCCCGAAACTCCTCGGACTCAGTCCGGAATCAACAACCAACAACAAATAAATAATTGAATGAGCAATATATATTAAAACCTGAAAATAGGGTTTGGAAAATACTTACAGCGCTATATGGCAATTTTAGAAAACACGAGGCGATGCAAACGGCGGAAAAACAGCAACGTCACAGTGAAAATTCACTGTGGCCGTGGGTCTGAAAAACCCACTTTTGAACGGGGACAAACTAGGACACGAGATTGATAGGGGATGGTCTAAGGATGGTTGTGAAGCTATTGGAAGTGATGAACGGCCGTGGGTGGCGGCGGAATCGCCGGAAATGGCCGAAAATAGCAAATCGGAAACTAAGCTCGTAGGAGCTGTTCCGGTGGTCGTTGGAGGCCGGAAATGGGTGGGTTAGGACGGCAAGGGACCGGTGATGAAGTGGTGAAGAAATGGTGGCCGGAGGTGGAGCGACGGCGGCGGATCGGACGAAAAACCGTGGGGCTTCAATTGGCTTTTCCGGCCAAATGGCCGGCTGGCAGGGGGAGATATTTGCTGGGAAGGTGCACCGGAGGGAGGGGGTTCAAACGAGACCGGCGGTGGGCCAAACGGTGGCCGGACGGCGGCGGTCTGAGCTTCTGAAGTTTCCGGCCGTGAGGGAGAGGGAGGAGAGAGAGAGAGCTCGGGGGGGGGACCGATCGGGGAGAGAGAAGAGAGAAAAAAAAGAAAAGAAGAAAAAAAGAAAAAGAAAAGAAAAAGAAAAGAAGAAGGAAAAAGAAAAAGGAAAAAGAAAAAGAAAGGAAAAAGGAAAAGAGATGTAGGGAAAAGAGGAGATCTAATCCTCATTCCGAGAAAACTAACTAAACGCCGAAAAAGATTAAAAACCACAAAACAACTAAAAGAAATAAAACACAACATCAAATAAATTAAAAACTAATTTTTAAAACACAAATAAATTAAAATAAATAACTAATACATTAATTAAAATAAAAACAACTATTTCAGCGAAAATACACTCAAAAACGGGTCATCACATCCTCCCCTCCTTAAAAACAATTTCGTCCTCGAAATTGCAAGATCAACCACCAACTTAAAACAAGCCACACAAACGCACATAAACCAACTGAGACCAAGATTAAAATACATACCTTCATCATTCAAACAAGTATGGGTACCGCTCCCTCATGTCCTCTACTCGCTCCCAAGAGAAGTCTTGTGCTAACGGATCTCCCCAAGCCACTTTAACCAACTGTACCATCTTGGACCTCAACTGTTGTTCTTTCCAATCCATGATCTGCGACGGAACAACCTCATAAGTGAGATCCGGTTGCAACTGAATACTCGCTGGGTCGACGAAACGTGGCTCTTGCTGTCCAAAGCTCTTCTTCAGGGATGATACGTGGAAAACATCATGAACATCCCCAAAATAATCTGGCAAAGCAACTCTATAGGCGACGAACCCTACTCTCTCCAGAATCTGAAAAGGGCCGACATACCTCGGATCTAGCTTCCTCTTCTTACCAAAACGCTTAACACCTCTCATGGGAGAGACTTTAAGGTAAACCCAATCACCAACTTCAAAAGACAACTCTCTCCTCCTGGTATCAGCGTAGCTTTTCTGGCGACTCTGAGCTGCCGCCATTTAATCTCTAATGATCCGGACTTGGCTTTGCATTTCTTGAATTATCTCGGGTCCGATAATTCTACTCTCTCCAACTTCATCCCAACACAAGGGCGACCTGCACTTTCTCCCGTAAAGAGCTTCATAGGGAGCCATCTGAATGGTCGCATGAAAGCTGTTATTGTAGGCAAACTCGATGAGCGGCAAATGGTTTTCCCAACTCCCTTGGAATTCCATGACAAATGCGCGCAACATGTCTTCCAGGGTCTGTATGGTGCGCTCTGACTGGCCGTCTGTCTGCGGGTGATAAGCAGTACTGAACTTCAACTTAGTACCCAAAGCTGCCTGCAGACTCTTCCAGAACTGCGACGTGAACCTCGGGTCTCGGTCCGACACTATACTCTTTGGTATGCCGTGTAGCCGCACTATCTCCTTGACATACAAACGGGTCAACTTACCCAAAGAGTCGGTGTTATTAACAGGCAGAAAATGAGCACTCTTCGTTAACCGGTCCACAATCACCCAAACAGAATTCTTCCCACTAGGCGTTCTCGGCAAACCCACAACAAAATCCATCGTGACGTCATCCCATTTCCACTCAGGAATAGGGAGGGGTTGGAGCATACCTGCAGGTCTCTGATGTTCGGCCTTTACCTGTCGGCATGTGTGGCATTTTTCAACATGTAAGGCGATGTCCTTCTTCATTCCATCCCACCAGTAATTTTTCTTCAAGTCCCGATACATCTTTGTACTGCCGGGATGAACAGAATAAGGGGCCGCATGAGCTTCCGCCATGATTCGCTCTTTGAATTCTGAGTCTTTAGGGACCACCCTGCGATCTCGGAACCGAAGTATCCCATCATTATCCATGCTATAATACAACGGCCCTCGAGATTTTTTGACTCTTTTTCTGATGATCAGCAGCTTCGGATCCTTCCTTTGGAGAGTCTTCAATTCTTCAAAGTCAGTTACCCGAATATCAAGAACTGAAGATAAAATCTCTACTTGCTGCGAACTCTCTATAAGGAGCCTTCTCATCCCACAAAGCAACGAATCCACTTCCGACGGCTCGGCTTCATCTTCTAAGTGTGACTTCCGGCTTAAAGCATCAGCAACTATATTAGCCTTCCCCGGGTGGTACTTGATCTCACACTGATAGTCACTGATTAACTCCAGCCAACGCCTTTGCCTCATATTCAGATTTTTCTGGGAAAACAAATGCTTCAAGCTCTTGTGATCAGTAAATACCTCACAAGCTTCCCCATACAAGAAATGCCGCCAGATCTTGAGTGCAAAAACAATCGCAGCCAATTCTAGATCGTGCGTCGGATAATTCTTTTCATAGTCCTTTAGCTGACGAGATGCATAGGCTACAACCCGTCCTTCCTGCATAAGGACACAACCCAAACCAAACTTAGACGCATCACTGAAGACTACGAATGGCTTATGCGGTTCTGGGAGTGCTAACACTGGTGCCGTCGTCAACCGGTTCTTTAATTCTTGGAAGCTTCTCTCACATTTATCTGACCATACAAATTCTGTATTCTTCCGAGTCAAGGCTGTGAGAGGTCCGGATAGGCGAGCAAAACCCTCTACAAATCTTCGGTAGTATCCGGCAAGCCCCAAGAAACTCCGGATCTCGCGCACTGTAGTCGGGCGCGGCCATGACAAAATGGCTTCTACCTTACTGGGATCAACAGCCACTCCGTCTCGGGAAATTACATGCCCAAGAAATTTAACCTCTTCCAACCAGAATTCACACTTACTGAGCTTGGCATACAGTTGGTGTTCTCTCAACTTCCCAAGTACCAGACGAAGATGATACACATGCTCTTCGACATCTCGGGAATAAATCAGAATATCATCGATAAATACTACCACGAAGGAATCCAGATAAGGCCGAAACACTCTATTCATTAGATCCATGAAAGCTGCAGGGGCATTGGCTAATCCAAACGGCATCACTTTAAATTCATAATGCCCATACCTCGACCTGAAAGCAGTTTTAGGCACATCCTGGTCCCTGATTCTCAGCTGGTAGTATCCCGACCTCAGATCAATTTTAGAGAACACGGCTGCTCCTTGAAGCTGGTCAAATAAATCATCTATCCGCGGGAGAGGATATTTATTTTTGATGGTCACCTTATTCAATTCCCGATAATCAATACACATGCGGAGGGTTCCATCTTTCTTTTTAACAAATAAAACTGGAGCACCCCACGGCGACGTACTAGGCTGAATAAATCCCTTCTCTACCAATTCTTGCAACTGAGTCTTCAACTCTTTTAATTCAGCCGGTGCCATGCGATAAGGAGCTTTATGCACAGGAGCCGCTCCAGGTTCCAAGTCAATAGCAAATTCCATTTCTCGAACAGGGGGTAGTCCGGGCAAGTCATCCACAAACACATCGGGAAATTCTTCTACAACTGGAATGGCTGCCACAGACTTCTTCTCAGACGGCGTGGACACCATCTGAACCAAGAATGCATCCGCTCCCCATGCAATCTCTCTTTTTGCTTGAATCGCCGATATGATCATTGGCTTTTCCTTTAATTTACTCCCCGCAAATTCCAGACAATCACCATCCGGAAGCTGAAAGCTAACTGTCCAACTTCTGCAATTAATAGTCGCAGAATATCGGTATAGCCAATCCATCCCGAGGATGATATCAAAACCCAACAGCTTGAACACCACCAAATCAGCATCCAAGAACCTTCCCTCAAAATTTAACGGGCATCCCAAAGCAACCTTGGAACACCACACCATCTCACCATCGGGTAGCGCCACTACCATAGCCTTCGGCAACGGTTCCGTAATCAAGTTACACACTCGAGCAAACGTGGAAGACACAAACGATTGTGAAGCACCAGAATCAAACAAAGTACAAGCATAAAACTCATACAAACGGACCCTTCCTGAACCAAACACATCAACCCATGAAATCCAAAAAGCAAAGAAAACCAATTACACCGAAAATTAAATTCAACTTAAAATTAATTTAATCCATACCTGTGATTACTCCAGCATCATGGGTCGCTGGTGCCTCATCATCTACCTCTCCGGGTGTGACCGCATAAACCCGGGCTTGCACTGCTTGTCTCGGGTTGGTTCTTCCACCGCGCCTACCTCCACGGTTCCCTTGAACCATTCTTGGACATTCTCGGGAAAAGTGACCCTGCTGGCCACAATTAAAACATCGAGCTCCACCAGAAGAGCACTCGCCCACATGGGCTCTATTACAAACTCCACAAACAGGTACACGTCCTCCCATGCGAACACTTGAGGATGCTTGCGGTCGAGTCCCGGACCGCTGAACAAACTTCTGAGGCGAACCCGAGCTGCTTCCTTCACCAGAAAAACTCCGCCTCTTTTGCCCTGGAGGGGAGCCCATACTCAGATTATTTTCTCGCTCTATAAGGGTGGCCACATCCACTAACTCCTGAAAAGTGGATATCCGATGGCTGACCACCATACGGCGGATATCAGGGCGTAAGCCCTCCTGGAAACGCTCTGCTCGCAACTCCTCTGTGACAACAAGATGGGGAGCAAAACGCTCAAGTTCTATGAACCTCCGGCCGTATTGTTCCACTGATGCGCCCCCTTGGACCAGATTGGAGAACTCTCTTGGCTTTTGCTTTCTTACCGATGCGGGAAAGAAGCGGTCATTGAACTCCTTCTTGAAACGCTGCCATGTCACCGCAGCGAAAGATCCCAATTCAGATTCCAGCATCACCCTCCTGGTATCCCACCAATCAGAAGCGATACCTTGCAAGAGATAGCTGGCGTAGAGTACTTGCTGTGCTTCAGTGCATCCACACACCTCAAAGGTTTTCTCCAGATCTTTGATCCATTTTCCAGCCTGAAGTGGATCCTCATTTCCAGTGAAGTGTGGAGTCCTATGCGCTAGGAAGCGCTCATAGGTGCACCCGGCTTGCACCATGCTACTGGATCCTCCTGGATACATCCAAGGCCCTCCCTGATAAGGCCAAGGACCTCCTGGTTGTGGCCAATACACTCCTTGTGGCGGACAAGGCCCTCCTGGTGGTGGACAAGGCCCTCCTTGTGGTGGCCAAGGACCCCCTTGTGGTGGCCAAGGTCCTGCCTGTTGAGACCTCGCACTCTGTTGCATAAACTCCGTCATCTGCCGTATAGCTTCGGCTATGGAGTCATCCCTGGAGGTATTGTCCTGTGGTTCCTGTGTATTTTTCCTTGGTCTCCCCATTTTCCTGTCACAACACCACTCTTGACCCTCCTTTAAGAAAACAAATAAAACCATCATGAAACCAACAAAAACAAAAACAACACTACACAGCGAGAAACAAAAGAAACCAACATGCAAAAACATAACTAGATAAATAAAAACAAGCAAACAAGCTCAAACAAATAAAACAAATAAAACAACTATACTTAACATAATTTTTTAAAACACAACTTTAAAAACATTCTGGTACTACCTACGGGACATGTGGTTTTTTTTACCCAGAGCCAAACCGCTCTGATACCACCTGTGACGCCCCCAAATCCCCACGCACGGACACGGGAAAATCGAGACGTCCGGATGGTGACATCACGGGTCACCACCCTATCGACGTGTGCCAAGTGTGTGCAAAGACAACAAAGTGCACAAGAAAACGCAGCGAAAGAAAGTCAAAAACTAAGTACCAGAATTTTTTTCTTAACATAAAACAGGCTGTTTAAAACATACATAAATAAAATATTACAAAAACCACCAATACAGATTTAAAACAAATATAAAACACAGCATCAGCAACCCGGCGGAGCCGCATCCTCGGGCTCAGCCTCCTCCTCCTCGTCCTCGAACTCTGCACCAAAAGCTATGGAACCAAAAATGGTTCCGCAGGTAAGTATAACCCAAACACTACCAGATAAAAACACATATAACCCAAACAACATGAATGCAAGATCAAACAAAACACATGCCCCGCAAAACACATTTTTACCACGCACGCCAAAAACCCAGTTGGCCCATAAAACATCCATAAAGCCAAACCTCGCCATTATCCCCGATAATGGCCCAAGCCACCATTTTTCCAGAAAATGGATCATATCCGAAAACCATAACACAACCCGTTACGTATGCACCATGATCTCCCCTAGGGATCATCCGCACACCCTGGCTCAGTGCCACACCGTAGAGAACGGCTACGCGTGCGACACCTAAACGAGCGATGCCCAGACTCGCGCCAAGCGCGTACCGGGCCAGGCCATCCTCTAGCCCTCGCCAGCGAAGGGCCACGGAGTCGGTGAATAGAGCGATGCCTAGACTCGCGCTCAGCGCGTACCGGGCTAGACCCATCCTCTAGTTTCCGCTCCCGGAGTCAGTGAATAGAGCGATGCCTAGACTCGCGCTCAGCGCGTACCGGGCTAGACCCATCCTCTAGTTCTGCTCCCGTCATCGCGAAGGGCCACGGAGTCGGTGAATAGAGCGATGCCTAGACTCGCGCCAAGCGCGTACTGGGCTAGACCCATCCTCTAGTACCGATCTCGTCAGCGCCCAGCGACAACTCAGGGGACGTCACTCAATATTGACCGCTCCCGAGTGACCAGAGGAGCTCCACCGTGATAATAACCCATCCCGGCTTGGGCTCGTGAGACACACGCACCCAACCGCCAAAAAAAATGCCGATAAACATGATTTACTCAAATAAAACAAAATGCACATGTACGCAATATGCAACGCACGCAAATAAAATGCAACGCACGCCACACGGCACAACCAAATCAACCAAACACAACCAACCAAACAAAACACTCCGTCCTCAATCCATCCGACCCCCGAAACTCCTCGGACTCAGTCCGGAATCAACAACCAACAACAAATAAATAATTGAATGAGCAATATATATTAAAACCTGAAAATAGGGTTTGGAAAATACTTACAGCGCTATATGGCAATTTTAGAAAACACGAGGCGATGCAAACGGCGGAAAAACAGCAACGTCACAGTGAAAATTCACTGTGGCCGTGGGTCTGAAAAACCCACTTTTGAACGGGGACAAACTAGGACACGAGATTGATAGGGGATGGTCTAAGGATGGTTGTGAAGCTATTGGAAGTGATGAACGGCCGTGGGTGGCGGCGGAATCGCCGGAAATGGCCGAAAATAGCAAATCGGAAACTAAGCTCGTAGGAGCTGTTCCGGTGGTCGTTGGAGGCCGGAAATGGGTGGGTTAGGACGGCAAGGGACCGGTGATGAAGTGGTGAAGAAATGGTGGCCGGAGGTGGAGCGACGGCGGCGGATCGGACGAAAAACCGTGGGGCTTCAACTGGCTTTTCCGGCCAAATGGCCGGCCGGCAGAGGGAGATATTTGCTGGGAAGGTGCACCGGAGGGAGGGGGTTCAAACGAGACCGGCGGTGGGCCAAACGGTGGCCGGACGGCGGCGGTCTGAGCTTCTGAAGTTTCCGGCCGTGAGGGAGAGGGAGGAGAGAGAGAGAGCTCGGGGGGGACCGATCGGGGAGAGAGAAGAGAGAAAAAAAAGAAAAGAAGAAAAAAAGAAAAAGAAAAGAAAAAGAAAAGAAGAAGGAAAAAGAAAAAGGAAAAAGAAAAAGAAAGGAAAAAGGAAAAGAGATGTAGGGAAAAGAGGAGATCTAATCCTCATTCCGAGAAAACTAACTAAACGCCGAAAAAGATTAAAAACCACAAAACAACTAAAAGAAATAAAACACAACATCAAATAAATTAAAAACTAATTTTTAAAACACAAATAAATTAAAATAAATAACTAATACATTAATTAAAATAAAAACAACTATTTCAGCGAAAATACACTAAAAAACGGGTCATCACATTCTCCCCTCCTTAAAAACAATTTCGTCCTCGAAATTGCAAGATCAACCACCAACTTAAAACAAGCCACACAAACGCACATAAACCAACTGAGACCAAGATTAAAATACATACCTTCATCATTCAAACAAGTATGGGTACCGCTCCCTCATGTCCTCTACTCGCTCCCAAGAGAAGTCTTGTGCTAACGGATCTCCCCAAGCCACTTTAACCAACTGTACCATCTTGGACCTCAACTGTTGTTCTTTCCAATCCATGATTTGCGACGGAACAACCTCATAAGTGAGATCCGGTTGCAACTGAATACTCGCTGGGTCGACGAAACGTGGCTCTTGCTGTCCAAAGCTCTTCTTCAGGGATGATACGTGGAAAACATCATGAACATCCCCAAAATAATCTGGCAAAGCAACTCTATAGGCGACGAACCCTACTCTCTCCAGAATCTGAAAAGGGCCGACATACCTCGGATCTAGCTTCCTCTTCTTACCAAAACGCTTAACACCTCTCATGGGAGAGACTTTAAGGTAAACCCAATCACCAACTTCAAAAGACAACTCTCTCCTCCTGGTATCAGCGTAGCTTTTCTGGCGACTCTGAGCTGCCGCCATTTTATCTCTGATGATCCGGACTTGGCTTTGCATTTCTTGAATTATCTCGGGTCCGATAATTCTACTCTCTCCAACTTCATCCCAACACAAGGGCGACCTGCACTTTCTCCCGTAAAGAGCTTCATAGGGAGCCATCTGAATGGTCGCATGAAAGCTGTTATTGTAGGCAAACTCGATGAGCGGCAAATGGTTTTCCCAACTCCCTTGGAATTCCATGACACATGAGCGCAACATGTCTTCCAGGGTCTGTATGGTGCGCTCTGACTGGCCGTCTGTCTGCGGGTGATAAGCAGTACTGAACTTCAACTTAGTACCCAAAGCTGCCTGCAGACTCTTCCAGAACTGCGACGTGAACCTCGGGTCTCGGTCCGACACTATACTCTTTGGTATGCCGTGTAGCCGCACTATCTCCTTGACATACAAACGGGTCAACTTACCCAAAGAGTCGGTGTTATTAACAGGCAGAAAATGAGCACTCTTCGTTAACCGGTCCACAATCACCCAAACAGAATTCTTCCCACTAGGCGTTCTCGGCAAACCCACAACAAAATCCATCGTGACGTCATCCCATTTCCACTCAGGAATAGGGAGGGGTTGGAGCATACCTGCAGGTCTCTGATGTTCGGCCTTTACCTGTCGGCATGTGTGGCATTTTTCAACATGTAAGGCGATGTCCTTCTTCATTCCATCCCACCAGTAATTTTTCTTCAAGTCCCGATACATCTTTGTACTGCCGGGATGAACAGAATAAGGGGCCGCATGAGCTTCCGCCATGATCCGCTCTTTGAATTCTGAGTCTTTAGGGACCACCCTGCGATCTCGGAACCGAAGTATCCCATCATTATCCATGCTATAATACAACGGCCCTCGAGATTTTTTGACTCTTTTTCTGATGATCAGCAGCTTCGGATCCTTCCTTTGGAGAGTCTTCAATTCTTCAAAGTCAGTTACCCGAATATCAAGAACTGAAGATAAAATCTCTACTTGCTGCGAACTCTCTATAAGGAGCCTTCTCATCCCACAAAGCAACGAATCCACTTCCGACGGCTCGGCTTCATCTTCTAAGTGTGACTTCCGGCTCAAAGCATCAGCAACTATATTAGCCTTCCCCGGGTGGTACTTGATCTCACACTGATAGTCACTGATTAACTCCAGCCAACGCCTTTGCCTCATATTCAGATTTTTCTGGGAAAACAAATGCTTCAAGCTCTTGTGATCAGTAAATACCTCACAAGCTTCCCCATACAAGAAATGCCGCCAGATCTTGAGTGCAAAAACAATCGCAGCCAATTCTAGATCGTGCGTCGGATAATTCTTTTCATAGTCCTTTAGCTGACGAGATGCATAGGCTACAACCCGTCCTTCCTGCATAAGGACACAACCCAAACCAAACTTAGACGCATCACTGAAGACTACGAATGGCTTATGCGGTTCTGGGAGTGCTAACACTGGTGCCGTCGTCAACCGGTTCTTTAATTCTTGGAAGCTTCTCTCACATTTATCTGACCATACAAATTCTGTATTCTTCCGAGTCAAGGCTGTGAGAGGTCCGGATAGGCGAGCAAAACCCTCTACAAATCTTCGGTAGTATCCGGCAAGCCCCAAGAAACTCCGGATCTCGCGCACTGTAGTCGGGCGCGGCCATGACAAAATGGCTTCTACCTTACTGGGATCAACAGCCACTCCGTCTCGGGAAATTACATGCCCAAGAAATTTAACCTCTTCCAACCAGAATTCACACTTACTGAGCTTGGCATACAGTTGGTGTTCTCTCAACTTCCCAAGTACCAGACGAAGATGATACACATGCTCTTCGACATCTCGGGAATAAATCAGAATATCATCGATAAATACTACCACGAAGGAATCCAGATAAGGCCGAAACACTCTATTCATTAGATCCATGAAAGCTGCAGGGGCATTGGCTAATCCAAACGGCATCACTTTAAATTCATAATGCCCATACCTCGACCTGAAAGCAGTTTTAGGCACATCCTGGTCCCTGATTCTCAGCTGGTAGTATCCCGACCTCAGATCAATTTTAGAGAACACGGCTGCTCCTTGAAGCTGGTCAAATAAATCATCTATCCGCGGGAGAGGATATTTATTTTTGATGGTCACCTTATTCAATTCCCGATAATCAATACACATGCGGAGGGTTCCATCTTTCTTTTTAACAAATAAAACTGGAGCACCCCACGGCGACGTACTAGGCTGAATAAATCCCTTCTCTACCAATTCTTGCAACTGAGTCTTCAACTCTTTTAATTCAGCCGGTGCCATGCGATAAGGAGCTTTATGCACAGGAGTCGCTCCAGGTTCCAAGTCAATAGCAAATTCCATTTCTCGAACAGGGGGTAGTCCGGGCAAGTCATCCACAAACACATCGGGAAATTCTTCTACAACTGGAATGGCTGCCACAGACTTCTTCTCAGACGGCGTGGACACCATCTGAACCAAGAATGCATCCGCTCCCCATGCAATCTCTCTTTTTGCTTGAATCGCCGATATGATCATTGGCTTTTCCTTTAATTTACTCCCCGCAAATTCCAGACAATCACCATCCGGAAGCTGAAAGCTAACTGTCCAACTTCTGCAATTAATAGTCGCAGAATATCGGTATAGCCAATCCATCCCGAGGATGATATCAAAACCCAACAGCTTGAACACCACCAAATCAGCATCCAAGAACCTTCCCTCAAAATTTAACGGGCATCCCAAAGCAACCTTGGAACACCACACCATCTCACCATCGGGTAGCGCCACTACCATAGCCTTCGGCAACGGTTCCGTAATCAAGTTACACACTCGAGCAAACGTGGAAGACACAAACGATTGTGAAGCACCAGAATCAAACAAAGTACAAGCATAAAACTCATACAAACGGACCCTTCCTGAACCAAACACATCAACCCATGAAATCCAAAAAGCAAAGAAAACCAATTACACCGAAAATTAAATTCAACTTAAAATTAATTTAATCCATACCTGTGATTACTCCAGCATCATGGGTCGCTGGTGCCTCATCATCTACCTCTCCGGGTGTGACCGCATAAACCCGGGCTTGCACTGCTTGTCTCGGGTTGGTTCTTCCACCGCGCCTACCTCCACGGTTCCCTTGAACCATTCTTGGACATTCTCGGGAAAAGTGACCCTGCTGGCCACAATTAAAACATCGAGCTCCACCAGAAGAGCACTCGCCCACATGGGCTCTATTACAAACTCCACAAACAGGTACACGTCCTCCCATGCGAACACTTGAGGATGCTTGCGGTCGAGTCCCGGACCGCTGAACAAACTTCTGAGGCGAACCCGAGCTGCTTCCTTCACCAGAAAAACTCCGCCTCTTTTGCCCTGGAGGGGAGCCCATACTCAGATTATTTTCTCGCTCTATAAGGGTGGCCACATCCACTAACTCCTGAAAAGTGGATATCCGATGGCTGACCACCATACGGCGGATATCAGGGCGTAAGCCCTCCTGGAAACGCTCTGCTCGCAACTCCTCTGTGACAACAAGATGGGGAGCAAAACGCTCAAGTTCTATGAACCTCCGGCCGTATTGTTCCACTGATGCGCCCCCTTGGACCAGATTGGAGAACTCTCTTGGCTTTTGCTTTCTTACCGATGCGGGAAAGAAGCGGTCATTGAACTCCTTCTTGAAACGCTGCCATGTCACCGCAGCGAAAGATCCCAATTCAGATTCCAGCATCACCCTCCTGGTATCCCACCAATCAGAAGCGATACCTTGCAAGAGATAGCTGGCGTAGAGTACTTGCTGTGCTTCAGTGCATCCACACACCTCAAAGGTTTTCTCCAGATCTTTGATCCATTTTCCAGCCTGAAGTGGATCCTCATTTCCAGTGAAGTGTGGAGTCCTATGCGCTAGGAAGCGCTCATAGGTGCACCCGGCTTGCACCATGCTACTGGATCCTCCTGGATACATCCAAGGCCCTCCCTGATAAGGCCAAGGACCTCCTGGTTGTGGCCAATACACTCCTTGTGGCGGACAAGGCCCTCCTGGTGGTGGCCAAGGACCCCCTTGTGGTGGCCAAGGTCCTGCCTGTTGAGACCTCGCACTCTGTTGCATAAACTCCGTCATCTGCCGTATAGCTTCGGCTATGGAGTCATCCCTGGAGGTATTGTCCTGTGGTTCCTGTGTATTTTTCCTTGGTCTCCCCATTTTCCTGTCACAACACCACTCTTGACCCTCCTTTAAGAAAACAAATAAAACCATCATGAAACCAACAAAAACAAAAACAACACTACACAGCGAGAAACAAAAGAAACCAACATGCAAAAACATAACTAGATAAATAAAAACAAGCAAACAAGCTCAAACAAATAAAACAAATAAAACAACTATACTTAACATAATTTTTTAAAACACAACTTTAAAAACATTCTGGTACTACCTACGGGACATGTGGTTTTTTTTACCCAGAGCCAAACCGCTCTGATACCACCTGTGACGCCCCCAAATCCCCACGCACGGACACGGGGAAATCGAGACGTCCGGATGGTGACATCACGGGTCACCACCCTATCGACGTGTGCCAAGTGTGTGCAAAGACAACAAAGTGCACAAGAAAACGCAGCGAAAGAAAGTCAAAAACTAAGTACCAGAATTTTTTTCTTAACATAAAACAGGCTGTTTAAAACATACATAAATAAAATATTACAAAAACCACCAATACAGATTTAAAACAAATATAAAACACAGCATCAGCAACCCGGCGGAGCCGCATCCTCGGGCTCAGCCTCCTCCTCCTCGTCCTCGAACTCTGCACCAAAAGCTACGGAACCAAAAATGGTTCCGCAGGTAAGTATAACCCAAACACTACCAGATAAAAACACATATAACCCAAACAACATGAATGCAAGATCAAACAAAACACATGCCCCGCAAAACACATTTTTACCACGCACGCCAAAAACCCAGTTGGCCCATAAAACATCCATAAAGCCAAACCTCGCCATTATCCCCGATAATGGCCCAAGCCACCATTTTTCCAGAAAATGGATCATATCCGAAAACCATAACACAACCCGTTACGTATGCACCATGATCTCCCCTAGGGATCATCCGCACACCCTGGCTCAGTGCCACACCGTAGAGAACGGCTACGCGTGCGACACCTAAACGAGCGATGCCCAAACTCGCGCCAAGCGCGTACCGAGCCAGGCCATCCTCTAGCCCTCGCCAGCGAAGGGCCACGGAGTCGGTGAATAGAGCGATGCCTAGACTCGCGCTCAGCGCGTACCGGGCTAGACCCATCCTCTAGTTTCCGCTCCCGGAGTCAGTGAATAGAGCGATGCCTAGACTCGCGCTCAGCGCGTACCGGGCTAGACCCATCCTCTAGTTCTGCTCCCGTCATCGCGAAGGGCCACGGAGTCGGTGAATAGAGCGATGCCTAGACTCGCGCCAAGCGCGTACTGGGCTAGACCCATCCTCTAGTACCGATCTCGTCAGCGCCCAGCGACAACTCAGGGGACGTCACTCAATATTGACCGCTCCCGAGTGACCAGAGGAGCTCCACCGTGATAATAACCCATCCCGGCTTGGGCTCGTGAGACACACGCACCCAACCGCCAAAAAAAATGCCGATAAACATGATTTACTCAAATAAAACAAAATGCACATGTACGCAATATGCAACGCACGCAAATAAAATGCAACGCACGCAAATAAAATGCAACGCACGCCACACGGCACAACCAAATCAACCAAACACAACCAACCAAACAAAACACTCCGTCCTCAATCCATCCGACCCCCGAAACTCCTCGGACTCAGTCCGGAATCAACAACCAACAACAAATAAATAATTGAATGAGCAATATATATTAAAACCTGAAAATAGGGTTTGGAAAATACTTACAGCGCTATATGGCAATTTTAGAAAACACGAGGCGATGCAAACGGCGGAAAAACAGCAACGTCACAGTGAAAATTCACTGTGGCCGTGGGTCTGAAAAACCCACTTTTGAACGGGGACAAACTAGGACACGAGATTGATAGGGGATGGTCTAAGGATGGTTGTGAAGCTATTGGAAGTGATGAACGGCCGTGGGTGGCGGCGGAATCGCCGGAAATGGCCGAAAATAGCAAATCGGAAACTAAGCTCGTAGGAGCTGTTCCGGTGGTCGTTGGAGGCCGGAAATGGGTGGGTTAGGACGGCAAGGGACCGGTGATGAAGTGGTGAAGAAATGGTGGCCGGAGGTGGAGCGACGGCGACGGATCGGACGAAAAACCGTGGGGCTTCAACTGGCTTTTCCGGCCAAATGGCCGGCCGGCAGGGGGAGATATTTGCTGGGAAGGTGCACCGGAGGGAGGGGGTTCAAACGAGACCGGCGGTGGGCCAAACGGTGGCCGGACGGCGGCGGTCTGAGCTTCTGAAGTTTCCGGCCGTGAGGGAGAGGGAGGAGAGAGAGAGAGCTCGGGGGGGGACCGATCGGGGAGAGAGAAGAGAGAAAAAAAAGAAAAGAAGAAAAAAAGAAAAAGAAAAGAAAAAGAAAAGAAGAAGGAAAAAGAAAAAGGAAAAAGAAAAAGAAAGGAAAAAGGAAAAGAGATGTAGGGAAAAGAGGAGATCTAATCCTCATTCCGGGAAAACTAACTAAACGCCGAAAAAGATTAAAAACCACAAAACAACTAAAAGAAATAAAACACAACATCAAATAAATTAAAAACTAATTTTTAAAACTCAAATAAATTAAAATAAATAACTAATACATTAATTAAAATAAAAACAACTATTTCAGCGAAAATACACTCAAAAACTGGTCATCACAGAAACAATCTGTTGATGGAGCCCAATGGAATCAAGAAGTGGTACCAAGTGAAGTTAAGACGTGGCTGATGGATGTGGCGAAAAAAATTGAAGAAGTGCAGAAATTCCTTGATGAAGTAGATGTGAAAGCTAATATGATGTGCTTGAATGGTTCATGTCCGGATCTGAAGCTACGCTATTCCTTGGGTAAGAAAGCTCAAAAGAATACTCAAGCTATCAATGACTTGCTAAAAGAAGGTGAAAAATATGATCGGGTGTACAATATTAAAATTCCATTAGGAGTGAAATCAACATCTACAGAACAGTTTAAGGATTTTGAATCGAGAAGATCAATGATTGTAAATGTTTTGGAGGCTCTAAGGGATGAGAAGATCGACATGATTGCATTATGCGGTATGGGTGGGATCGGAAAGACCGAAATGGCCAAAGAGATAGCTAGAAGAGTCAAAGCTGATAGTTTGTTTAATAAAGTGGCAATTGCAATAGTGTCCCAAAAAGTGGACTTGATAAAAGTTCAAGATGAAATTGCTGAGCAGCTAGGCCCTGAACTTCATGAGAAGACTTTAGTTGGAAGGGCATCTCAGCTCTATTCAAGACTGATGGATAGTAAGAGTGCTCTGGTAATATTGGATGATGTTTGGGAACCACTTGATCTTGGGGCTATTGGAGTTATCGATGCAGTTAAACAAAAGAGCTGCAAAATCTTATTGACGTCAAGAAATGAAGACACTTGCAATTGGATGAGAATTCAAAAGATTTTTCTAATTGGACTTTTATCTGAAGAAGAAGCGTGGAATCTTTTCATAGAGATGGCAGGTGATTGTACCAATACCTCCGATCTAATCTTAATTGTAAAACAGGTTGCGAATGAATGTGCACGTTTACCCCTTGCCATTGCGACAGTTGGACGTGCTCTTAGCAACAAAAATGACAAAAATGAGTGGAAAGCCGCACTTCAACAACTTAAAATGTCTATCCCACAAAATATCTATGGTCTGCATCCAAAGGTGTATTCCAGCATAGAGTTTAGTTACAATTACTTAGAAAGTGATGAAGCCAAATCATGTTTTCTACTATGTTGTTTGTATCCCGAAGATTATGATGTTCCGATTGAACATTTAGTCAGGTATGGTGTTGCAAAAAGATTTCTTAAAGGCTTCGGTACTGTGGAACAAACAAGAGTAGATGTCCACACAATAGTTCAGAATCTGAGAAGATCAAATCTCTTGTTGGATAGTAGTAAGGACGAATGCATCAAAATGCATGATGTTGTAAGAGATGTTGCCATATCAATTGCATCCAAAGAAGAAAATGGTTTTATGGTAAAGTTGGACAGAGGACTCAAAGATTGGCCATCGACGGATAGATCATATGACAGTTACACTGCAATTTCTCTTTTACTTGGAGAAATGAAAGGGCATCCTACTGAGTTGAAGTGTCCCAAACTTCAGCTTTTACGACTATCATGTTTAAACCAGCCAGAAACGTTCCCAGACAATTTATTTAACGGGATGAAGGAGTTGAAGATGTTGTCCTTGCAAGAATGTTGCTTCTCCTTAACATCGTCGCCACCATCAATCCAGATCCTCCAGAACCTTCGAATGCTAAATCTGGAGGATTGTCTTTTAGGAGATGTGTCGGCAATTGGAACCCTTGGAAACTTAGAAATTCTTGGCTTTCCTAATTCCAATGTTGTATTGCCACGAGAAATAGGAAATCTTAGTCGATTAAAGTTACTAGATATGAAGGGATATTATTCTAAAAAGTGAATTGCAGCAGGTGTATTTTCTGGTTTATCAAAACTGGAAGAATTGTACGTTGAAGGATTCACGAATTGGGGATGTACGACTATGATTGAAGGAAATGGAGAAGTGACAAATAATAATGCAAGCCTCGGTGAACTAATTCCTTATTCCAATCAACTGGTGGTTTTAGAAATCAGTGTACCAAGTATTTGTTGCTTGCCAGAAGAATTGAACTTCTGTAATTCTGATTTCAGATTTAATATAAATGGTAGAGACGATGGGAGGTATTTATTTGAAAATACTTTGGGACTCAAAATGGAGGATGCAAGTGATCTTGGGGAACACCGAACATTTCGTTCACTGTTGAAGAAAGCTGTAGTTTTGTGGTTGGATATTGCAAAAAATTCAAAACATATATGGTTTGAGAAAGAGCAAAAAAGAATTTTACCATGCAGCTTGAAGGATCTAAAATTTTCTAGATGTGAAGATTTAGAATATCTACTCGAAGGCACATCGGATGTTACTCCACCTAATACCTTCCATCTCTTGGAGTCACTATCATTAAATAACTTACCAAGGCTCATTGGAATCTGTAATTCCATGGATTCAGTTGAGGTATGTTCTCCCAGTAACCACCACATATATGATTCACTTTCTACGTGGATTAGTTGAAAATTTTTGTACATGTTGCCAAGCCCAACAAAGAGTTTAATGGTTTTAAACATTGCTGGAAAATTTGTAATTTAGAAATGATTACTCATATTCTAAAGTCTGTAAACCGCACACAGCTTACATGGTATGATTTAATTTGAAAGATAAATTTTAAAATTTGAATCTTCCAAATCAAATCTTATTATTTAAATGACGTGGATAATGTGCTCTACACACCAACTTATGAATAGAATAATTCTTCAAGAATATTGTTTTGTAGGGAATAAACATCATATTACTTTCCTATTTTAAAATACATATTATATATGAAAACTACTAACAATATTTTAATGGTTCAATTAATGGACTAAATAGGTTGAAAGAGGAGGTAGCACTACACCAACAACCGTCGCTCATAAATTATTTTCATCCAACACCATTTTGTGGGTACCCAAGTTGGGATCCCTTAATGTAGAAGACTGTAGATCACTAGAAGTGGTATTTGATCTGGAAGGACTAAAGGTTAAAGAGAACTGCAAGCCTATCCTAGCAGTACTTTCTTATCTACATTTACTGAACTTGTCTAGGATGTCACATGTGTGGAAGAATATTCCACAAGGATTTCAAGGCTTTCAAAACTTAATATCAATTAATATCAAGAAGTGTCATACACTGAGAAATTTACTCCCTGCTTCTATAGCAAAACTACTTGTGCAACTACAGGAGGTTATAATATGGGAATGCAACTTGATGGAAATTATTATTCAGAGGGAGTACGAAGCTAGAGAAGAAAGGAGAGTAGATATTTTGAGTAGTGAAGCCCATTCTCTTAAGTGGCCATCCATAAAGAATATCGAATTGTCCAAATGTCCAAACTTAAAAACATTTGGTTCAGAAGTTAAAAGTAGAAGAAAGGAAAGAAAGATGGATGCAGAATTGGATCCAAGAGCCCAAGAGCCTAGTGCCGCCTCCTCCTCAGCAAGAGAATCTTCAAGATGTTTTAACCGATGCATGGAGTCTTGTGTACCACGTCACAAGAATTATAGTCCAGCCCAACGAAATAGCAGATCCTCTTTAGGAGAGAATAAACACGACTTAATTAACAAAAAGGTATGCAATTACAGTTTATTTATTATTCTTTTCATTTAAAAATTTTTTGAAACACTTTGACGATTGCATTATTTATTTTTATTCTTGTTATTTCTTTTTTATATATATTTTTACTAAAACTCCATAGGAAGTTTGAACAATTCATTTAGGCATCGTTTAGATGTTGAGATCATAGGATGAAAAATATGTGAATGATAGTAAAATTGTTTGTAAATAGTAGTAAAATAGTTTGAGTTAAAATATTTTATGGGATTTTGGAAAATAAGAGAGAAAATATTAAATAAAAATATTATAAAGTTCAAATATCATCAAATTATTATTATTTTAATATATATTTTTTAATTTGGAAAATTGAATTGTTTTTGTGTTTTGTTTGGAAATTTAGAAGATTTGTAACGATTATGCAATGATTAGATAAAAAAGTTAAATATTTAAAATTAAAAAGTGTGTGTTTGAATGATATTTGGATGTTGAAATAAGATTGGATGGACTATGATGAAATGAAATCATATCAACATCCACATTAGGCTTAAAGGACTTAGAGTTCCATTAGACTATAAATAAATAAAAAAAGTTGGTTATTTGCACTATCAAATTATTGATTTTGCTAGTTTGGCCGTGTAATTTAATTAGAAAATATGGTAATTTAGGGGCTCAAATCAAAGTTGAGCTTAAGAATGTCCTCTTGCGAGCCTAGCTTGAAAGTGTCATTTTAAAAAAAAAAAAAGATTATGCACTCCTTCACACTTTTTTATGTTTTGGTAGATTACATTGACAAAGCAAGGGGAGGAAAATGTGAATGAGACTAAAAATCAAACAAAGATGTTGTCTCTGTTTCCACACAACTTGATTGAAAGTTTGGAAAATCTACAAAAACTGATTGCATATCAATGTGATTCATTGGAAGTGATATTTGAACTTGAGGGACTAAATGCTGAAGAAAGCAATAGCTTCAACAATTTGACAAAGTTGTCGTTAAGATATTTATCAAAGTTGTTGCATATATGGAAGAAAGGCCCACGAGATATTAAGGGATTCAATTACTTGAGATGGCTACAAGTATGGAAATGTAATAGTTTGAAATGTTTATTCACACCATCCATAGCAAAACTTCTTGTGAAATTAGAGGAAATAGAAGTACATGGCTGCAATGAAATGGAAGCAGTCCTTGCAAAAGAATCAGGAGATGAAGAGAATAGAGATGTGATTGTATTTCCTCTAGTGAAGACCCTCGAGCTCATGAATTTACAAAAGTTGGAATGTTTTTACACCGAAGATAATCATGCTTTTGAATGGCCATCTCTGGATGAAATAACAATAGATGGATGTCCTGAATTAAAAATGTTTGCTTCGACAAGTGCAAAAACACCTAAGCTAAAGGGAGTGTATACGTTGCCCGAACCTCCTCCACTACTGAATGAAAGAGATTTTCAACCAATGATAGGAGACCTCAATGCCACCATACAACACATTATCAAGGGAAAGGTATGTTACAATTTATAACAAACATTGCTTAATGGGAAAGTTTTTACTTCAACTATTTGTTTATCATCGTATCGTAATAGTAGAGATGCATATAATTATAAAACTTAAATATCATTCACCTCGTAGTAACATAGTATTTATGAGTTAATAATTGAGCTCCACGACTTGGTTTTGATATATGGGTTCTCTTTGCTTTTAGGGGTTCAATTATTCATATCTTGAACTGGCTACAGCAACAGGTACATAATGTGGTTAAATATTTTTCTTTCTTTTTAGAATCTAAATTCTTAAAGTTATTCTTTTCAAATTTCAGTTTCTACATTTCGTCCTAGATCTCAAATTAAGAACATGTCTCCATGGGCACAAGAAGGTAAATTTCTATATTTGACTGATTCCCAAAATTTGACTCTCTCTCTCTCTCTCTCTCTCTCTCTCTCTCTCTCTCTCTCTCTCTCTCTCTTCTTCTTCTTCTTCTTCTTCTTCTTCTTTTTTTTTTTTTTTTTTTGCAATTCTCAGTTTTCTAAAATTAATTTTGTCTAATTTCAGGCCGGTCCTCTTCTGAACATTTTGTGTAATACCCGTCCTTGTGGTGGGTCATTTTCAAATGATTTTAATAAAAATAGACAGAAATTATGGTTCCTTTTAAAATTTCTTTTCCTTTCATGCTAGAATACAAAAGACTCAATGTTTATAAATAAAACTCATTATCTTAATTAAAAATGTTACAACAGAAAACATAAATTTTATAATTAAAGTTTCTCGTACAAAATATCTTGCATAGGCTTTCGTGCTCTTCCCATTGGGCTGTGCCTGTCCTAACCTGTCATGCTCATCTTATCCATGGGAGGGCACACATAAAAACTAAAATGAGTTGATGACTCGTAAGCATTGCTTCATACAGTTAAAATATAATAACATAGATTTTCTGTCATGCATTTATCGTTCCATACATACATATCGTACATAGTATGCATAGACATTCACTTCGTTTTAAAATGTTGCGAAGTGTCGTTTTTCTTTAAAAACATGCTTTCTTTCTTAAAACAGTTCCCCACGCATCGCTGCCTTCATTTATTAAAAAATCTGTTCATGCATGCTTCTTTTCTTACATGCATTCATGCATGCATGCATACATACATACATACATACATACATACATACATACATGCATACATGCATTATTTCTTAACATGCATTCATTCTTTCTTTTTACTTTCATTGGCCGTAGCACACTGTTACGCCCTGTGTGCTGGGCAGTCTTTTGGACCTGATTCCACCTGTGGCCACGAGTTGAGATTCCATTCCGTCAAGTTGCAGCATTGGGTACACTACCAGTGCTATTTACTCGGCATTGCAATCTGCCAAGTCCATTCATTTAGGTACCTTTTCCATTTCAGTTCATGTGACCGTTACGTATCTTCATACATCCATTCATTCAGTCATTTCATTCATTTACAGTCCTTTCTTTCCTTTACAATCCGTTCAGTCCTTTCAATCCTTTACAGTCCATTATAGTTCTTACATTTCTTTACAATTCTTAACAGTTCTTACTGTTTTTTAGTTCTTTTCGTTCATAAAAAGTCATTTTTAAAGAAAATAGTTTTCTTTCTTTTCTTCAAAGCAGTTTTCTTTCATTTACATCGTTTAAAAAGTCTATTTTTGTGTCTTTTAAGGCTTCAGTTTGTTTCCTTTCGTGAACATACATACAATACTTACCACTTATAGCATCCATCCACATACATATACAGACGTACTTTGGGTGCGTGAAAGGGGCCTGCAAAGAAAGGGCCGCTATATACTTATACTTAAAAATTTATGTTTTGCTTTCTTTTTCGTAAACTGTGTCTCGTGGAGAAAACGTTTTGTTTTCATTTTACAGAAAAAAAAAATTCGTTTTCCTCTTCGTTTATTTAGGAAAAACTCTAAAAGAGTATGAACTCAATACTTACCTAGACTTCATGCCATACTCATTCCATACAGTCCATTCGTGTGCGTGTCAGATGACAACCTACATGCATACACATAACCTTACGTCATCATCTATCTAATGCATAAGCAACTATACTAAAAATAGAATTATGCTTCACTTGGAACACTCTTCATCTATCACTGGGCTCTTACAGGCCATTTACTATGCTAAAACTTTCTGAGTCTTATCTTTAAAGGGAACCTCCATGATTCACCTTAGGGTTAAGATACTAAGACCTCTGTCTTATTCTTCTATTTTCACATTTCAATGCATGACTCAAACTGACTAAGTCACGCATTCCAATCTTAAACAACTTATCCATTACTATCTTCACGTATTCTAGCCCATAATAAATCATCATTCCCAACCAGGTAGGCTACATGATTTTAAGCCAACTCTAGGGCTAAAACACCATGTAATCATGCTGATGACAGATTACCCATTACATATGGTAAACCTGTCCAGTACATGTGTCTCGCCAGAGGCACATGTATCTTATCCTTTTTATCACCCAAGACCAACTTATAGTCCAATGAATTCCCACTTGTATAAACAAGCTCCATACTCCGATAACAACTTGCTCAGACCCAGTCGATAGGACTCTTCCTACTTCCTGGCCCTGTACAAGTTCATCTCGACACTTGACAGGAGAGGACTACATCCACAAATACACCTCTGTTACGTCACGTAGCTCGAGATTAATCCCGAGTCACGTCATGTCGGCCGTAATGCTTCCGCTACACTCTTTGATACTTTTCCACCACTTCCATATACTCTTAACCATAAGTCAATCACAAGGCGACACCTGTCACCTCGGACTACAGGCCACATTACCATTGCTTCAAGACACTGTTATACAGTTCCCGATAATACACAATATACTCTACGCTTCTGTCATCCATGCAATCCAACCCTTTGTGACACGCCGTCCGGTATATCATGACATAGCACAGAGTATACTCATGTGAACTCTCTTCCATCCACACTACGACATACATCACTACGATGCACGCCTCAGTGTGTACTCCCTTCGCTACATCACTTATTATCACGACACACATCACACAACGTGTACTCTCTTCATTCTACGCCACATGTCACTACAGCGCACGTCACATGGTGCGTCGCTGCACTACATGAAGCACGCTACATGCCAACTACGGCACACCTCACACCCATACTACACAGCACACTACATCGTTGAGCCTAACAGTTCACAACTACACAGCGAACTCCACAATACTAACAGCATAGTTCACAACCTATCAACTAACTAACATATTTACATAAATAACGAGAGATAAAGGGTTATACCATCAACAAAATAACTCGCGCGTCGCTCGTTGCCCGTCACAATCAAGGCATCGGAGGAGTCTTGTGTGGCAGTTAAACCTCGTACAGTGGCTGTCCACCACGTAAAGTGGTCGTTTGGGCTTGAGAATAGTTAGGCGTGGTCTTGGAAAGGCTTAAGATGGCCTCGTGGTGATCTGAGGTGGCAGAGCATAGCGGCATCACGCAGTGAATGGTGCATCCTAGAGAGAGTGAGGGTGCTTGAGGTGGAGGAAGGCTATGGAATTTTGTGAGAAGCTAGGTGGAGGTAGAGGGAGGTTGGTGGAAGTGCTTGGTGGCATAAGAGTGGGAGCACGGCGGCGCTAGAGCCGTCGGTGGTGGATCTAAGCCAAGAGAAACCCATTTCGGGTAGAGAGAGAGAGGGGCTCGTGGGGGAGGTGGAAGGGTGCTGATGGTTCCTTGGTAGCTAGGGAGCATGGTGGTGGAGCTTGGTGGCTCAGCTGGCCACGCATAGCGGTGCTAAGAGTTGCGCACGGTGAAGCTGTGCATGAAGAGATCCGTGCTTGAGGTAGCCCAGTGGAGAGAGAGAGAGAGAGAGAGAGAGAGAGAGAGAGAGAGAGAGAGAGAGAGAGAGAGAGAGAGAGAGAGAGTTGGGTGGAACGAAGACTATGGAAGGGAAGCTCATGAGGTGGGGAAGCTGTTGGTGGTAGTCGGTGGCCACTTTGGTCGTGTACGGTGGCAGTAGGAGCTAATAAATGGGTTTTCAAACCCATTCGGTTGGAAGGAGAATGGGAGAGGGAGAGCTACCGATGTAACTCGGGGTTGAGCTCACCAGAGGGAGGGGAACACGCCGGTGGTGGAGGTGAGGTACGGTGGCTGGAGGTGGCGCCGACTGGGAGGCAAGAACCGAATGATGGAGGGAGGAAAAGCAGGGGCATGTCAGGTTCAAGGGGAGAGAGAGGAGAGAGAGGAAAAGAGAAAAGTGAGGAGGAAAAGAGAGGGGCTTGGGTATTTAATCCAAGTTCTTTATTTCGAGATCTTCAAAACTATCTAACGATGAGTTTAAACACTAATTTGAAAACACGTAAGTGTTTTATTTACATTGAGAGGAATTAAGATAGAATATTATTTTATAAACTAAAATTTATAAAATAATATTCCTTCATCATTATTTAAAATGATGAAGTATCATTAATTACTCAAAAAGAATAAAATCATTTAAATTAAATTTGGAGTTTTCAACGTAAAGTTAAATCTCTTAATATTTTAAATTGACTTAAAATATTTAATTTAAATAATTATCCACAATTATAATATTTTTAAAACTCATCAAAAGATTATAATTGTGTTACTTTAAAACAAGTTTATTTAATAATACTGGAAATATCTCCTATAAATATTTTCAGAATATTTAAAATATCCGTAAGTTTTAAAATATCTATTTAGCTTTGAAATCCGTTGGATAATTTCTAAAACACGCCATCGAGGTACAACATATAGAACGAGGCTCAGCACGTAGATCGAAACTTAGCACATAAAACGAGGCTCATACTTACAGAAGAAAGAACGAGCGGATTATCACATTTTGGCTAGCAGTCGTAGACGTCTTTATGAGGTGAATTTTCTATTCATTGTCTACTTGTCCTGAACATTAGTAATTCTGTATTCTTTCTCTCATTTTTATTTTATAAGGTAGTTATAAGATAGTTGTTGAACCCAATGTTTTAAGTTTCGTGTAATTATATATCTACACATAGATATTGATGATAACAAATGAATTCAAAGAATAAAGGAGTCTCAATCTCAAGTTGTCTACACAATGGAATCAAGCACATCAATGAACCAAGCATGGGTAAGAAGGGAATAAGTTCACATTAAAGTCATAGAGTAATGTTGTAAATCTCTTAAAAATTCGAAATTAGGATTAAGGCTTAAAATTAATATTTTATCATAAATCATTAAAATACATTTTCAACATGTGCATGAATATTTTGAAAATTTTGAAAGATAATTGATTATCATCTTTCATATGTGTATGACATGATTAAAGGTTTGAACTTTGAAAATATTAAAGATGATTGATTGTCATCTTTTACATGTGCATGCTTTATTTGAATATTTTCAAAAGTAATTGATACTCTTTTTGACTTATGCAAAAAATAGATAATTTTGTTTGAAAATTTTAAAAATATTAAAGATGATTGATTGTCATCTTTCACATGAGCATGCTTTATTTGAATATTTTCAAAAGTGAGTGATGCTCTTTTTGACTTATGCAAAATGTAGATGATTTTTAATTTTTAAATACAACTCAATTCACCCCCTCTTGTGTTAGTCATCTGAGCAACAATAGTTATTTCTCAAATAAAGATCAACACAAGTATTATAGACTTAATTCCTAATGCATGTATCAACTTTCCCCATCTAAGAAGACACATGTAGCCTATTCTTTAAGGGAAGACTAAGATTACAAGCTCCAATTAAACTTAGAGCACAAAGAAGCTTAGGTGCCTAACCCCTAAAGCCTTCTTACTAAGGGGATGCTTGGAGAATGAGACGAAATAAAAAAAATTATGAATAGTAGTAAAATAGTTTGTGAATAGTGGTGAAATAGTTTGAGTTAAGATATTTTTTTAGATTTTGAAAATTAATAGAGAAAAAATTGAATAAAAATATTAATAAGTTAAAATATTGTTAGAATATTATTTTTTAATATTATTTTTGTTTTGAGATTTAAAAATTATGAATTTTTTTTTTTTTTATGTTCTGTTTAGAAGTTGGGAAAATTATAATGATTAAGTAATAATTAGGTAAAAAATTAAAAATTAAAAATTGAAAGTATTTTTATTTGAATGATGTTTGAGAAGAAAATGAGACATGAAATTTTTAGATTAGATGAGATGAGATAAATCATCTATATTCCCAAACTGCCCCTAAGTTTTCTATTCATTGAGACAATAAGCAAAACTCCTGAAAAATGGTTGACAAACTCTAGTTTAATCTTAGAGAAAAACCTTACATCTCGATCATATGAGAAAGAAAGGGGCCTAATTGATCTCCACTAGCTTGGTGTTTGCCCTTTTCAGGAGTTTTGTCTAAATGTAGCAATATTTTTTCCTATTCGAAGAGATATTTCAATTGGTTTCAGTACGTAATACGAACTCATCCTTACATAGAAATTTGTGTCTTCCCTCTCCCACTTGAGACCTTTAAGTTCGGACAAAAATTTAGAGAGGTTCTTTTCTTAGCCATTGTATATAAATAAGACGTCTGCTAGCACCCTAAACGTGGAAATTTCAAATGATATATGAATTTGGCATATTACTTCCCCTATTCTTTCTAATCATTAGACAATACTCTCCCTCTATTACCTATTTTATTTAGGGCTGGTTTGGATAACAAGATATTCACAGATATTTTATTTACAAACATTAATCAAATATAAAAATTTTTCAATTTTAAATCTTCAATTTTTTTATCTAATCATTACCTAATCATTAGCAAAGTAGAGGCCATAAGAAACTCCCACTCTCTTCAAACCTGGCACCAGTCTTACTCCCGAAATTTCTCCTAACTCTCATAATTTCTAACAGTCGTTTGCTCTTATTATTGTGATTTGTAAAATTTCTCTCAAGCATGGTTATTGTTGTGATTTGGAAATTTTTCTAGATTATTTTCTTACTGTTGAGCAAGGTTATTTTCTTTTATTTGCAATTTGAGGAAGATTTCTTGATTAATTTCTTACTGTTGAGCATGGTTATTGTTGACGTTTTGTTTGAAAAAATAGTAAGAGGGGAAGAATGGGGACTTCTTGATTTTGATGGAGATTTCTTGATTTTTTGTTTGAATACGGTAGTTGACGTTGTAGCCATTACCGTTGCCATATAAGTCCTGTTGTTCCTCCCAGAATAACTAGAGTGAAAATCTGAGTACTGTTAGGGAACCAAGAATTAATTTCATTCAAAAAAAATGAAAAAAAGAGGGAGAGCTTGGAAATTCTATTTTATGTATCTTGTATGTGTACATGCTTTAACAGTTTTGGTTTTTCTTTTCCTGTGCTATTCCTTATGGGTTATTTTGGAGCTTGGGAGAGAACTCTTATTTTTGTTATAAAATGGTTGAAGTGGACAAGAGTTATGAATGTGCATTATCCTTCTGCTAGTCACTGATTATTTAAATGTTCTTGAGCTAACTATTTTTCATTAGGCTGAAAAAGAAGGAAACCTCAACTAGGGAAGTGAGCCGGATGCTTAAGATTAAGATTAAAAAAAAATACAATAAATATGCAAGCCTAGCCAATAAAATATAGAAAAGACAGTTTCTCATTTTCGATTAAGTTGAGCTTTTTCCATGATGCATTAAGTTGAGAAAGTTTTTGGGATCTTGAGATGATCTTAATGCCATTGGCAGCACTATATGAGATGCCTATACTTTCAATTTGAGGCTGCGATATATTTGAGATCATCTTAAATTAAGTTTCATGTTGGAGCATAACAAATAGAAGTTTTGCTTTGACTTGCTTATATTTCCCACCTTTGCGTGGAGAGCACCACTAAAGTCTCAAAATTCCTTGGATTGTTTGAGGGACAGAATTCTCCTTTAGTTTCAGAATTCTCTTACACGTATAGGAACCGTACATGTACCCGCACCTTGTGACTGATTCTACTTATGTGCTTGCACCTTGATACGTGCCAATTCGCCTTGATATGTGCCAAAGCGCTGTCGCTTCTCGTTCTATATGCTCTTCCAGTCTTCCTACCTCTCGAAATCTTAAACCTCCATGAGCTCGAAGAACATGAAGTCTGCGACAATTTGCCACTTTTCCTGAAGGGTCAGAACCAGAGGGTTAAATCCCCACCATGTCCCTCTCCTCTGTCCCTGCTCGACTCACCCTTCTCGCCCTTCTTTCTGCTTCCACATTCTATTGCTTCTACAAGTCTCGCCGCCTCAGACAACTCAAATTCTCCTTAAACCCTATCCCTAACACTAACCCTAATCTCTCTCATTCGAAAGCCAAGATCTTCTTTGTTTCTCAAACTGGTACCTCGGAAGCCCTAGCTCGCCGTCTGTTCGATCTTTTATCGTCGAACAATCTGTCGTTCGATCTTGTCGATCCCAAGGACTACGAGCCTGAGGACCTCCCGAAAGAATCACTAGTTTTAATCATCGCTTCCACCTGGGAAGATGGCAAGCCCCCTCCAAACGCCAAGTTCTTCTCAAGTTGGCTCTCCGAGAGCGCAGAGGACTTTAGAGTCGGGTCTCTGTTGCTGTCTCGGTGTAAATTCGCAGTCTTCGGCGTGGGAAGCGGTGCTTACGGCGCGACATTCAATGCGGTTGCGAGGGACTATTCGAAGCAGATGAGAGCGTTGGGTGCCAACGAGGTTTTGCCAGTCTGGGAAGGGGATGTGGATAACGGTGATTTTGATGAGGTATTTGAGGCCTGGAGTGCTAAGGTGGTTGGGCTTTTGAAGGTTGGCGTCTTAGATAATGGTGCAGTTTTGCGTTCTGAGACTGAGGCCTTAGCTGGTGGGGTGAGTGATGCTGAGAGTTTTGGTAGCTCGGATGAGGATCGGGAAGGCAGCACGGAGATTGTTGATCTGGAGGATATTGCGGGAAAATGGCCATCAAGGAAGTCGGCGGTAATGGCTGAAAGTAACGGGAAATTGAATGGGAAAAAAGAGATGGTGACTCCGGTGATTAGGGCGAGCTTAGAGAAGCAGGTGCGCTCGTGTATTTGCAGTTTTCTCTTTATCTCTATCTTCTTGTCCCTGAAATTAGGAAAAATGTGTTCTTTTGAACTTTTATGATATTGGCTGGGCCTGTCGTTTCTAGTGGAACATTTTTATTGCCTACACCCTCCCTGGTTGTGTATTGGGATTTCAAATACCTATTCTATTGCTTCCTGTTCCCCAACTTGAAATTTGCACTTGCGGAGATTGAGATTTCTGAAAATTATATGTCGCAGCTATGTGAAACACCGTGCACTAAGGTTGTGATATCCCATATTAATTGATGAGTCTAGGTGGTGCATGGATCCCACATTGCTTGGGAGGGAGAAGTTCTTGGTCTTTATAATGGTTCCGACAGGGTTCCAATTATACCATTAACTAGTTTCTTTTGGAGTATAGGCCCAAATGTAGCTTAGGCCTTCCCTTGAAGTGTTACAAATGGTATCAAAGCCTATTTCAACTAGAAGTGTGGACTTGTGCTGTGCCACCTACAATAGACTGTCCTGACGAGGATTTTGAGAATTTAAAGTGGAGTCATGATACCCCATATTGATTGATGAGTGTATGTGGTGTATAAGATCTTACATTGCTTGGAATGAAAAAGTTATTGCTTTTTACAATGGTTCAATGGAGCTCCAATTGTACTATTGAAAGTCTCTTTGGAGTATAGACACAGACATGACTTGGGACTTCCTTTGGAGCATTACAAAAGATCTGTTTTGATTCACAAATTTTTATAGCATTTAAGGCTATGTCTGTGACTGTAAATTTGTTAATTTGTAGTCCCATTAAACTCAATGAAGTTGTCTTGGAACCTCTAGATTATTAACTAGAGCTAATGGAGATGTTTAGGTTTTAATTAATACTCCATGTAGAATTTCTGGATATTTCATGAATTGTTTTCCCTGGATAAAGGCATCAGAGATGTTTTTGTTATATATTCATTGCCTTTTTATGTTAGAGCCTTTTATTATATGTTTTTTTATAAGATATTCCTGGATATTCATTGCCTTTTTTGTATGTTTTTAGATCAGTTCTCAACCCTTTTTAAATGACAGATGCATCATTATGAGCTTTTACCTGAAATTGAGTGGCAAAGCTATTTTTCTTCCATGTAGTTTCTCTCTAGGTCAATTAGTTTATTGGCTTAAGTTCAAATATGGATGAATAATAACTCAGTGCTCCAGCTCGTGCACTGAAGCAGGTTGAGTTTTACAAGAACCTGTGTCAATAGTTTTGACAGAACTAGTAGTCAAATTTTGTCCGTGATTGAAGAAAGCTGCAAAGTGTATGGAATTGTGAAGCAACTCTTTTAGAGACAGAGATATTGCAATTGGAGGTTACATGGCTGTCATGTGGCAGGTTATATCATTTTGTAATAAGTTGATGTTATGGGTCTAAAGGTAATGCTACAGTTAAATTGTTGTATACTTGTAGCTCCCAGTGAATTTGATATTGTTATGGCATGATATTTTTGGTTAAATGATACATTGGCTGGGAGGTGCCCCTCTCCCAATTATAAGAATGATCTTAGGAGCCTCACATCTCTGCTAGTTCAGCTTTATCTGTTGCTCTCTCTCTCTCTCTCTCTCTCTCTCTCTCTCTCTCTCTCTCTCTCTCCTTCCTTTATATAATGCAATTTACTGTTTTATTGGCTCTAAATGACTCTAAATTGGCAGGGATATAAAATTATTGGTTCACATAGCGGTGTGAAAATTTGTAGATGGACCAAATCACAGCTTAGAGGCCGGGGAGGCTGCTACAAGCACTCATTTTATGGAATTGAGAGTCATAGGTAATTTGACATTTATTTATTTTTATTTCTAATTAAAAGTTGTTTTCATTTGTATTTGTATTTCCAAATGATATGGTCTGTTCCTAGAAAACCTTCATCAGATCATTATAATTCAAATAAAAACTGATGACTAATCACTAAAGATTATGTACCTCTCTATGTTCATATAGATGAAGTTCTCTCATGTATACATCCTGTGTTCTTAGGCTTTGCCTTCTCTTATGAATAAAACTTCTTGATTGCCTATCAAAAGATATGAAGTTCTCCATTCTGCATTCTTTCCCACCCCCTTCTTTAAGATGGTCTGCTTTTTATTCATGCCTATGATCTTATAGTGCCTCACCTAGCACATTAAATTTTTCAAAAAATTGGTTTCCACAGGTGCATGGAGGCAACCCCAAGTTTGGCATGTGCCAATAAATGTGTTTTCTGTTGGAGACATCACACAAATCCTGTTGGAAAGAGTTGGCAGTGGAAGATGGATGATCCGCTAGAGATTGTGAATACTGCTATAGACCTGCATACAAATATGATTAAGCAAATGAAAGGAGTACCTGGTAATTATTTTGTTTCTATAACTGAAAAAAAAATTATTTTGTTTCTGTAACTGATCAAAAATATTATTTTGTTTCTGTACTAGTTGATAATCCTTCTAGAGGTAATAAAGCTGCTTACAGTAGATTTTATCAAATTGAACAAGTTCTGGGTTAACTAAGTTGCTTGCCTGGATTGTGCAGTTACCATAGTAATCAGGTGGCAAAAGTTATGTAGCTAGCCTTTTATTTTTTATTTTTTTCTTAAAGAAAAATAATTGTGGCAATCATATATGATCCTGCATGTAGTTGTGAGTTCTACAAAACAGTCTTCATCACGTGACTGACCTTGAATTAGTTTTGTGGAGACTCAGATTTATGCTTAGGTTTTTTTTTTTTTTTTTTTTTTTGTTTTTGGGAAAACGGGGAGATTCATAGGGCTTCTTTAGAGGTTGAACCATGGTATTAACATTAAGGTGGGCCTAGAGATATGAAAATCTTCTGGTCTGCCCTGGTTTCATCTGATGTTTATTGGTGATCATGATATTGGCATAGATAGGTCCCGTTTGGTTACACAATTAAGATAAGATAAGATGAAATGTTTTGAATAGTAATGAATAAAATATTGTTATAATATAATTTTTTAATATTAGTTTTGTTTTGGGATTTCAAAAAGTTGAATTGTTTATTATATTTTGTATGGGGATTTGAAAAAGTTGTAATGATGAGTTGAAAAAGTTGTGCAAGTCCTATTTCAGTTTTTATGCATATCGATGTCTATGTTTGATGTGTGTTTTAAGAAAAAATCTATGTTGAAAGAATAGTAGATATGGTCCCTTATATACTTATCGAAAAACAGATATGGTCCCTTATACGATTTGGGAAGATTAGTGATTACTAATTCCTTACCTGAAGATTCAGGGCATCTGTAGAGCAGTCCTTTACCATAGAATATCTTGCATTCATCATAATGGATTTGTGGGGAGCATATGAGTCTGCAACTTGAAGCAATGTTTTTTGCTATTGTGGTTTATTAAACTCCTTGCTGAGTGCCTGTGCACCCATGGGATTAGTCGGGATTTTGTTCTTGGATACCCAGTGCCAATTAAAAAGAAATATTGTGGTTTATTATATTTATACACAGTAAACTTGTAGTTGACCCAAGAATCTGTTCATGAAGGTGTTAAAATGGAGCGATTAATGGAGGGTCTCGCACCTAGGCATTGTGCCCTATCTCTTGTTGGTGAACCGATTATGTATCCAGAGATTAATACATTAGTGAATGAGCTGCACCGGCGGCGGATATCTACTTTTCTAGTTACAAACGCACAGTTTCCTGAAAAGATTGAAGCACTGAAGCCTGTTACCCAGGTATGCATCCAATTTAATTCGTTATTTTAAAGAATCTAGCATCAGAAGATCTTTGCAGGTTTTGTAATTAATTGTGAACATAGTTGGCTCAATTTCTTGATATGTGCAGTTATACGTGAGTGTAGACGCTGGAACAAAGGAGAGCTTGAAGGCAATTGATAGGCCACTCTTTGGAGACTTTTGGGAGCGATTCATTGTATGCAAATTTTCTCAGTATCCACGATTATTTAGCTGAAACTGTTTGGCACTAATTCTTTTATCAAGGAGAGAGGCAAGTGAAGAATTGAGGAAATCTTTTTAACTCAACGAGGAGTGGAGTAATAAGAGAGGTTATAAAGGAGAAAGTATAAGGCATGCAAAAATAACTCCAAACAGTGAGTAATCCTAAGGGTTTTGAAGATTAAACTATTAAAAAAATATTTTGAACATTTTTTCCCTAAATTTTAGGATTTGAAAATTATAAAAAATAAAATATGAATAAGTAAAAATTAGAACCTTAGTATTAGATGAATATGAATAATAATTGTTTTTGTTACTGTACGCAGGGACTTGAATTTTTGCACTTTTTAATTAAAAAATTCTTGAATTTGGGTGTTTCTAAATTTTGTAAACTCTTTTAAGATTCTTTTTTTTTTTTTTTTTTTTTTTTTTTTCTTGTATGTGTATAACTGAATTTGATGTTTTTATTTCTTTGTGCACCTGTTAATTATATTAGCTTTGACATTGTTGTTTGAGTTATTTATGGTTTTAATAATTTTTGTTCATTGAATAAATATCAAGTTTAATTGGAATAATTGATTTTTTTCCTTAGATCTGAAACTATAACTTAAGCTTAACCATTTTTATAGGTGTTTCGAGTTAGATGATAATTTCTTGGCATGCAATATCATAGGAAATATGTTTTCGTTTTTATAGTTTAACTTGAACATTCAATCCTTTTTGATAGGTTAACCAAAGATTTAACTTGAACATTCAATCATCAATTAATTGTTAAAATTTGTTTTTTTATATCTTATTTAAGATTATATCCTGTGCCCCAAATTAAAGAAAACTCTAGGCGCAGGCCCTGGTGTGCAGTCCCTGGGCCACACCATTGTTGCAGTACCATGCTACACTAGTTGTTTAATTTGTGTAAAAATTTGTAATTCAGCCCCAGTTCTTAAAATTGAAAAAGAACCTGTATCCCCAGTCCAAGCCAGAACCCCTACAATTTCTCCATCCTCTTCCCTCATCTCGTAACCCATTGTCCAGCATGAGAAAGTCAAAATTAAAAAAAATACTCCTGCCGAGCTTCAAGCTTCTCTGTTCTCCTCTGTGGCAGACGTATTCAAGTTTTTGGGTTTTTTCTCATGTGAGGTGTTAGTTTCTGGGTCTGTTCTGCAGTGGACATGTTGGTGGTTTTCAATTTTGTGGTTTCAATTTGGCAAAACGAGAGTTCTATCAAAGCAGATCTGTGTCAAGCCCAAAGAGAAGTGAGAGAGAGAGCCCCAGCAAAACTTCACTTTAAGCCATACTGTCTGGTTCTTAGTTCTCTTTGCTGCTTTTGTGTTCTTTAACATTGAAAGCTCTCCATTGTTTTTATTTGTCATTTATAGTATCACCGTTGCTTCTTGTCCACATTTCATACACTATGATCTCTTCCTTTTATACCCTTTCACAACTCAATCTCAACTCTTAACTAGTTTGGCGTTGAAGAAGTGAGGCAAAATGTTGAGAAAGTGAAGAATGAAGAATGTTGAGAAAGTAAAAAAAATGGGTGTGAAAGATGTTAGTTTGGAGTTGATAAAGCGAAGAAAATGGTGGATTTTGGTTGGTGAATCTGAAAAAATGTTGCTTCATGCTGGGATTGAGATGATAACTGTGTTTGGCTTTCTTCTTTCATTTTTTTAAAATAATGCTTATAAAAAAAAATAATAATAAAATAATGCTTGCATCGGTTCTTGCCCTGTAAGCTTGTGCCCCGGGCTTGCAAGCCCAGGGCCTAAATTTAGTGGGACTCCAAATTAAACTCCTGCCTTTGTCCCTGATACTGAAGTCGTATACATGCTGGGGATAAATTATTTCCCTCTTAACCAAAAAGGTAAGTGTTATTTCCCTTCAAACACTCCAATGTAATTGTAGCCTAACAATCTGCAAGTTGGCTGGATGACCTCTATGCACTTTGCATTCTGAAGGTCACATTTTAAGGGACCATATAAATCCAAATCAATAGTTCCTTAACTCATTCATAAATTTGCTATTGTTTGTCACCGAGAAGGGAAAAAAATTGTTTCTATTCTTCCTTAATTAAATGAATTGTGTTTCAAGGACTACCTTTGATGGTCCTGTTTTTGTTTACTTGGAAAGTAATGAAATTGATGCCATTCCACATTGAAATCCTCTGGGAATGAACCATTAGTAAGGCAAGATCCTATATACAAAGGATGGCATGCCGTACTTGGTATGATGCCAAAGAGGTCTAGATGCGTCTCTCCATCCATCAAAATTAACAGTAAACATTTAATTGTGGATAATTGTAAAGTTGAATAAGGCAATATCATAACTTGATATATGTTTGTTTTGTTTCTAGCTTTACTTCTTCGAGGACTATCTGTGCTCTTAGGTAGAAGTAGGTTATAAATTAGATTACTGCAGAGAAGTTGGCTCAAAAGGCTGAATGTAACTAGGCTTTTCTTTAATAGTTTGTTCAAATAAGTTACATTCATATGGCTTTTAAAGATGTCTACATCTCACGAATCCATCTAATAATTGATCCTTTTCTGTTTATGTAATGAAGAAAGTAACATAATATGCACATATTACTTATCAAAAAAAAAAAAGAAAGTTAACATAATATGCAGTGTTTCACCACCACTCCGTTTTAGTTTCTTTGATCATTTAACTTGACAGGGACTTTAGTGACTTTGACGTTACTTATTTGCATCCTTTTACAAATCTTTGGCAGGATTCCTTAAAAGCTCTCAAGGAGAAACAACAGCGAACTGTATACCGGCTCACTCTGGTGAAAGGCTGGAATATCGAAGATATAGATGCTTATTCTAAACTCTTTAGTATAGGAAAACCTGATTTTGTTGAAATAAAAGGCGTTACATATTGTGGATCGTGAGTTCTCCCCTTCTTTTCCCCTGGTCTCAAAAAGTTTTCTTGAGCTGCATAATCATTTGTGATGTATCTACAGGTCTGCTACATCAAAGTTGACAATGGAGAATGTCCCATGGCATTCTGATGTGAAAGCTTTTTCTGAAGCCTTAGCTCTAAGAAGCCAAGGGGAGTATGAGGTTGCATGTGAACATGTCCACTCCTGCTGTGTCCTCCTGGCAAATACTGAGAAGTTTAAGGTCAACGGCAAGTGGTTCACGTGGATAGATTATGAAAAGTTCCATGACTTGGTCAGCAACAGAACTTTTTGCTCTTCTGGAATGCCTTTAGATTGATATTTTTTTAGTTATGTTTTTTTATTATCATTGTAAATGCAGGTGGCTTCTGGAAAACCTTTTGACAGCATGGATTACATGGCTGCCACACCATCCTGGGCTGTCTATGGAGCAGAGGAAGGTGGATTTGATCCGGATCAGTCTCGGTATAAGAAAGAGCGACATCACAAATCGGGCCGCTGACTGACCAGGTTACATACACAAGCTAGTATTGAGTTGACAGAATTTTGTTCTCCAAATATATCAATCAGTAGATTATATTTGGGTGCACTCCATGGCTAATTGGCTGTGGATGAGATCCCAAAATCCAGATTAGTATGATATTTTGTTGCCCTTTAAGTATATTTTCTGTTTCTCCCGTTTTACATATAGCGTTTTGTCATGTTTTTTTTTCACGATTGCTTTGTTAGAGAGGCTAGTCACTTCAGTGCTCCACCTGTATCTGAATTTAATACAAAAATAATTCAGGGAAAATATTATAGTTTATTTTAGCTGATTTATCACGTAATTGTGTGATTTATTTCCCTACGTTGATTCCGATGTGTTCTCTCCAATATGCATGTGAATCTGTGATGCAGCTCCCTTTGAGTGGGAAAGAATCTGGCTTTCTTGTTTGGCTCTAAGAAAATTGACTGTTAAATCACATTTGATGGGTATTTGTTCAATGACACAATTTTTACACCAAGGGCGGGCCCTTTACTCCCAAAATAAAGAATGTAGGCCCCATTTTTTTTAGGGTTTTCCTTTTAACTATTTTTTTTATTTGTTGGGTGCAGCTTCTTTGAACCAAGGATTGTGCCTTGGCTGCCATTGTATTAGTGTCGCAATGGTTATATTTGCAGTAGAAATGAGACTCTTAACGTTCTATCCGGCGTAACTTTTGTGCATAAGCAAGTTAAAAAAGTCGTTTCTCTTGATTTTGAAACCTTTATTTATGGCTCATCTGTACGATTTTCAGATTTTGAGGAAATAGGCCCCCCATCTTTTATCTTGATGATATAATGGGGCTGATCAACCCAATCATATTCTAGGTAGCAATATTTTCGTTCTTGGAAAGTATTGTCTTATGATCCGTTTGGCAAGAGCTTTCAAGAAGAGCCTTTTCATTTTGGGGTGTTTAGTGACTTTTAGTAAGTCTTTTGGTTGCTTTTGGTGGCCTGTTTAAAAAAAAATTGAAAATTATTTTTAATTTTTATAGTTTCAAATAAAACAAAATAAAATAAAAAAAGGGCCAAGGATATGTACCCTGTGATGGAACAAAGTAGATGCCAAGTGTTGAGACCCTAGGCTCTAGCCATTGCTTCTAACTGTACTAATCCCTATTAGAGGTGTAAACATTCATAGCGGTTTTATCGGTCCGGCTCAACTATTAATTATTTTTTTCCTTTTTTTTTCAAATAATTTTTTTTTAAATTACTAAATTAAAATTAAGTGAATTATTAATGTAGATTATGTAACTAACTTATTAAAAAAATATTTTACTATATTATATTTATGATGATGATAGTTACTATTTACGAATTTAGACTTTATTTTTTATTATGTATAATTATTAATAATGTCATACATTTTCTATATGATTAATGAATATTAAATAATTTCATTATACATAAACTATTCAGTCCAATCAGTTTTTCTAGTTTGGACCAACCGGCTTAACGTCCTAATCCCTATTTGGGGATTCTCTTAACCTAAGATGTTAAGTATTTCATTGAGTAGATTTGCCTTTCTTTCTTGGGCCCATTTAGAAAGTAAAAATGTTTCGTTTCATTTCATCATATTTTATCTCATCATTATAACTTTTTCAAATTTTTATATAAAATAAAATAAATAATTCAATTTTTTCAAATATTAAAATAATAATATTATTAAAAAAATAATATTCTAATAATATTTTATTTTATTGTCAATTTTCATCTGAACTCACTATCCAAACCGTATCTTAATCTCAAGGTCGAGAAGTAATAGAATCAGGCCAAATTTTTGGCACAATTTCCCCATTTATATTTCTTTCTTAACTTCTTATCTATTGTTTTAAGGTGTTTGTTGAGTTCTACTACAATTGAACCAACTTTTATTTATTTATTTATTTTTAAATTGAACCAACTTTTATTAAGTATTTTTTATCGTTTCTTATGCTGAAACCTCTCCCCTTTATTCTTGGCCATTCCGGCTTCTTAATCGTGAAAAACCCTCTCCCTTCTTTCTATGCAGCCCACCGCTGCCCTTCAACAAAGAACACCATCGGGGCAAAGAGAGGAGTTCCAGCTCCTCTCTTCCTCCTCTCCTTCCACACCAACACCCATAGATTCTAGCCAACCCCTCTTTCCTAGGTCCTTTTCTTTTTTTGTAAGAAGACGATCGACCACTAATTGCTGGGTTGTCCCATTTCCCTCTCCATCAGGGTTCCGAGGACACAAGCCGCAATGAGCATGTGATCCACATGCAGACTCCAGCACGTGTAGATCTCATACACCATCACTTCTTCTCCTTAAAATGCCACAAACCACTACCCATCCTCCCTTGAACGCCTGCCACATGCCTGCCTAACCACTTCCACTCTCCATCGCCTTTCTAACTAAGCCCTCACTGCACCTTGCCTACCATGTGTGGCACGCATGCTGGCGACAAAATAAATTGTCACCAAGCGCCACTACTTTTCCTCTTCCATATTAGCCACCACTCAGAGCCACTTGCTCCTCCAAACAAGTCCAATCTCATTTGGGCATTAGATTTAGGTTATCCATTGTTATGTCTTTGTTTTATCAATTTTTATTTTATTTTATTTTATTTTTTTGGTACATGGAAGCTCGATCTATTAAGATCTTCAAAATGTCCCACTTCCTCTTCACTTGCTAAGAGTGTGTGCGCGCTCTCTTTTGTCAAGAAGTAGCTTCTGTCCACCTACCTTATCTGAGAAGGCGTTTGATGTGAATTTGAGATCTTCAACTAATGTCTTGACACAGTTAGATTAGTGTTCACACTCCTATTGCGGTAACCTCTCGTGATGGATGATTCAAAGCAATCCATTGATTGGATTGCTACAACAATTATCATTATTATGACCAACTATCGGACCAAAACACCATTTGGTTCTGTGCATATACTTCTTTGGGATGATTGTTAGTGAATCCAGCGCCCCTCTTGATGCTATCTTTTTGTTAGTAATGAAATTTTTTGCCCATAAAAAAGGTAAGAACAATACCTAATTATCTAGAAAATGATGCGTTTAAAAATAACATTTAGGGACAATATAAATCCTTAGAGATTGGCTCAAGTGGTAAAGGCTAGGGGATTTTCTTATTGAATTACTCATGGTGCATTTGTGGAAAACACCTTGCTGTGTGCACTCTCAAAATTAATTGGGATGCTATTTTTTTTACACTCGATACCAATAAAAAAAAATAATTAGGGATAATATAAAGTTTTCTTGTACGCAAAAAAAAAAAAAAAAAAAGAAAAAAATTAACTAAGAACATTCTTGAATATATATATATATATATATGTAAATGAAAAGAACATATGATTTATATGATCTCTCTGAATTTTCCCAAAGAAACTTTTCTCATCATTAACTTGTTAAAATCCTTTTTAAGGTAGATAGCTGCTCTATAGAAATAAACTCATCATTAAGTTCGGTTTCGCCAAAGACGAAGGTGACTCACACCTTCCTCTCCATCTCCTTTTCCTTTCCACTACCTATATGTGAATATGCTTATGTGGTAGTTTTTGTTCACTAGTTTGGATTTTGTCAAATCTGCTGCACTTCGGCCATGGAAAGTGCATCCCACCATTACGTTCCCCTGCCACCGATCTGCTGGTATAATGTGGAGCTGCGCCCAAAATGTCTGAGTGTGGCTCTCATGCTCGACTTGTTTCCACACGTGGTCTTCATGCGTTGCCACCCTCTGATAGCTCCGCCGGCTACACACGCCATACCAGCAGATTCTCCACCCTTCGATCATTTAGATCGGCCCGACCCCACCTCTATGTCTCCGGCGCGTGGCCCTCACACGCCACTTCAAGGGCGCTAGTTGACTGTTCCTCTGCTGCAGATTTACTCTTCTAATTCGGTCTATCCGGATTATCGTTTTTCCTAACCAGTGATTTTGTTAAAGGGACTAAGGATCTCTTCGAAAAACATCTTAAAACAATAGACTGCAGTGCACCCACTTACATCATCTCCAACGGTAGCTTACCTTCTGAATGCGATACCCTATTTGTAGGACTTGGGTAGAGACCAATAAATTGGTCTCAAACCCCTCCTTTTTTTTTTCACTACTTTTGCACTATGGTTGTTGTATTGGGATATTTGTTGGGGAACCCCACCCCCTAACATGTACGTATTATCTTTTATTTTAATGAAATTTTCTTGCTTAGAGAAAAGAAAAAAGAAAAAAAAAATTGTTAAAATCAATTTTCCACCGATTCAATTGAATCGTTTCCTGCTGGGCACGTCAATCTAAGGGGTAATGGTGGCTGCAAATGATGATTTCCCACGCCGTGTGGCTCCCCATAGTAAGGGTTCTCTCGAGTCTCCACTCAAGAACAAGGGCAATGTCTCCCAAGTCTAATCGGGAAACAAAGATCAATCAAAGAGGGAGTAATGAAATCTGGGCAAAATAAAACAAAGGAGAGACACAATACAAGCAGAAAAAATATAGTGTTGTCATTCTTTACTATATATCCTGAATGGTGTTGAAGACCGTCCAGGCGTCCACAGCCTGTGGAAGACTGTATAGATAGGAAAACTCAGCACCAAAATGAAAAAACAACAAAGAAATTCTGGGGGGCAGAAATTTAGGTAAAACAAGCATACCCTTTGATGATTAGCCTGACTTCTCCCCCTTTCCCCTCTAAAGTCTCACCAAAGGAATATGAATTGTGATGGGCAGATTTATGAGGATTGTGCATATATACTTAAAATGCGTAAATAACGCACTTAACAATTTGATTCGGAATAGAAATTTTAAAAATTAAATCTTACAAATTAAATATTGCAAATGTAAGTACATGCATAAAAAAAAAAAGAAAAAAAGAAAAAAAAAAGGACTTTGTAAAAAGGAGGGAGCATCACACTTCAAACCTAATGCTACCAGTTTTATTCTGCTCATCTCTATTAAGTTTTTTTATTCTATTTTCTGACTTCACCCTTTTATAGTTTCAAAAATGTTCTCCCACTGAGAGAAGCTATCAATTCTATATATATATTTTTTATTTTTATTTAATTTTAAAATAAATTCTAAATAGGTCAAAATGAGTTTCATGTTAGGCAGATTGGCTCGTTATTAAATTATTTAAAAGTTATATCTTAACTGGTTAATCCGTTTTGATCAAAACTCGTCAACATCAAGTTCAAACTCGCTAATTTTGTATTGTACGTTCATATTGGATTCATAGGTCGTGTCACGTATTGACACCCTTAATATTTATATAATAGGATATAAACTATAAGGACAATATTAGGCCCACCAAAAAATATGATCCTGCATTGTATTGATATTTCAAATTGTATTTATTTTTTTCAAACATTTTTTAAACTCCTTTAAATATTTAAAAAGAAAATTACAAATTCATTATATTTTTGTTTTGAAATTTAAAAAAGTTGAATTGTTTTATATTTGAAATTTTGAAAAAATTATAATGATTAGTTTGAAAAGGTTATAACAATTAGTCTAAAAAAATTTTAATAATTAATTTGAAAGTTTTTGTATTTTAGTGATGTATGTATTTGGGAAGAAGATGAGATGATAAACAATTTTTGAAATTAAACTTTTTATTTTAATTTTTTAATTTTTAATTTTTGTTTGTATTGTTTTTTAAAGTTCTGGTTTTGAACTTTTCCAAAGTATTAAATTTTTCTTTTTACATTATTAAATGTGGGGTCCAGTACAAGGTTTCTGCAAGTGTTGAATGTGTGCATGGTGTTTGATCTTTTAATGTTAGGTAACTCGAAACGCCAATACAATACATGAATATAATTTGGTTTATACGGCAAAATAGTCATCAAGATTCCTTGAATAAGAAAGAATAAACAAGAGAGAATAAATAAGAGAGAATGTAAGAAATTGCAGATTCACTTTCCACAACGGTAACTATCAATATTTCGTTGAGTTCTGATAAAAGAAAAGAAAGATAAACTGAAAAACAGCAAACAGTTTGAATATTTTGGTTGACTGTGAAGAAATTTATAAGCCTAATTCATCTCATTAAACCGGTTCAATAAGAGAAAGTTGCTCATTTCTTATAAACATACTCAAGACTTTATCCGCAGGCAATGTAGGATTTATTCCTATATACCTTCCTTGACGTATAGGCTAGTATTTTTTTTTAGTCTTTATCACGGGGTAAATAGTGTGGGCCCCCTCATTTGTTGTATAGTAGACTATGATACTATGAAAAAATTCATGAACCTAACTCATCTTTTTAAACAAGTTCAACAAAAGAGAGTTGCTCATTGTTTATAAACATGTCCAAGATCTTGACCACAGTCAATATGGGATTTATTCCTCAATGGGATGCATCAGACTCAAATTCTCGTGGGTCTAATGTAAAGCGACCATGTCCATTCAATAATCATTTTCCTACTAATTAATCTCTCAATCAAATGCCAAAATGCACAACCATCACATTTCTTTTTAAGTTTATGTGGATATATGAGTATCGCTTTACATTCTAAATGTGACGTTGCTTAGTTCGATCTTTCCTCTTCTTATAAATTAAACCCCATATGCATGTCAATGTGACATCCTAAAAAACATTAGACGAATATAGCCTCACAATTATGCATTTAATGAAACATATACATACAAAATTACTAATTAAATTGTAGTGCCATCTTGAGCTATACTACCAAAACAACTACTCCTTACTCAACCATGATAAAAAAACAAAGAACAGGGGACAAAGGAAAAGGGGTTGGTTGAGATCTAAACCTTAACCATGGTTTTCTTCCGCTACAAGTGATCAGATATTTATATATGATAAATGAGGTATTATAACTTGAAACATATACTGCCTTGTGGCTATTACACAGTGTATGACAATGAAAACTCTTCGATCTCCAGTGAAATTATAAAGTTTGCTAGGATCATTATTTGAAAAACTAGTTTCAGTTTATAGATTCCTTTTTTGAGCACACATGAAAATTTGTAAATTATTTCTTTTTTAAGAAAATCACATGAACATGTCAGCTCTTCCCTGTCTAGGATATATGAATGCTGGTTCCCTCAAACGCATGTTTTTTAGAAAGACATGATCTTTAACAAGGCAATTATCATGTGGCATGGTGGGCTTTATCTTGAATTTTATGGTTTGATATGATTGTTGGTGCATGTGCTTCAGCACTTCCATCCGTCTTTTTTTATGTTTGACTATTTTACTAGGATGTTGAATTTTGCTGTCATTAACCCATTTTTGTTGAACTCATAATAGCCTTATCATAAACAAAAAATCTTCATTCTTATGTTATTGTGAGTATTCCCGGAGAAAAAGACATTTGCTTTAAAAAATAATAATAACAACTTCAGTGTTTTAGGAGTTACATGCTCAAACTGTTTGTTTCCATGTTTGTTTGGACATTCTCTCCAATTTCTTGACCGAATTGAATGATCCAATGTAGAGACATAGATGCAGTATTAGATTCTTACATAGGGTTAACTTTGTTTGAAATTCTGAGATGTCTGTCTCTTTCTATAATTGTATCATCCAAATTAGTCATACAATTGAAGAGGATCTTTGCAATCAACAATCTCCCTGCTTGCCTTAAAAAACTGAAATGAAAAGATGGTAATCGAAAAATAGCAATGCAACTTTGTCTCGGGGCTTGGTTAATTAAACTCTGCAGCAGGTGCAGTTTCAGTAATACTATAAATGAATCAGCCATCGTGTGCAAGTCTGATTTCACCCCTGGCCATGCGGATTCTGGTGCCTGAGGATTTAGAGTGAATAGCCAACCACCATGAGAGCAACAAACTGCAAGATTATGCCTCTGAAATGAAGGGCTCTCAACTCTGATCAATTCCAGCTCGTAATATTAGACATTCATTATAAGATCCTCTCTCAAAGTTGATTCTATCAATGTCCCCTTAACATCAGGACGTCTGCCTGACCCTGTAATGGTTCGAACCACTGCTTCTCCCACTTCTTTTGGTCCTCCAATGCTTCAATTCTACAAATAAATGTTTCAAATTAATCATGGGGCCAATTTACAACCTTTAATTAGGGTTTAATTAGTTAAGTACTTGTCAAACAACTAGATTGTACCCTCCAACACGTGAAAAATCCAAAAGCGGCAGCAATGAAATATAACCCCTATAAGGAAGAACTTCTTTGCCTTCTGATCGTAGCACTTTCCCAGCACTGGTTTTGCTGCCTTAGTCTGCAGGGTGAACTGCGAAGTGTTAGAACCATTAAGAAATTGCTCTTATCAAACTGCAACTTAGCAGCCTCTCCCTGTGATCTACTTCAATATCATCAGCATTCTGGAATCAAATAAAAAAAAAAGTTGACTTCACCAGCACTTGACATAAACGAACAATGGAATGAATTAGCATGACCGACCTAACAAAATACTACCACAGCCAAGTTTAGAAAACCATCTGCATTAAATCTAAAAATAATTACCGTTTGTTTACCCAAACCTACACTATCTCATCTCATCATTACAATATTTTCAAATCCTAATACAAAATATAATAAACAATTCAACTTTTTTAAATCCAAAACAAAACAAATATTAAAAAATTATATTATAACAATATTTTATTCAACTTTCAACAAAACATCTTATCTCATTTTATCTGAACTGTATAACCAAACAAGACAGTTTTACTAAAAGAAATCGGATGACAATGCTGCAAAACTGGCACTTGGGCACTTGGGTTTTAAACGTTAAGAGGCAAGATATTATTTGAAAAATAGATACTTATTGCATTCTTCCTCTCGGTATTGTTTTGGGCCGTGACTCCACTTTGCCCTTTTCAATAGAACAACAACATGCCCTCGAGAAGAAAACCTTCAGTCCAAATAACATAACCTAAAATAAAGGAGTATAGTAAATAATCCCCATAAGTTCAGTATAGGAGGCTGCTGCTGCTTGGTCCTACAGTAATTGAGCAGGGTGTTTTTTTCTATTCCTCTAGCATGGTCTATCGTGGAAAGTTCGTATTTCAATGCAGACCAAAAATAAAGCTTACATGGTGAGGAGACATACCAATAGAGAAGAATGAGAGCCAGCCAAACCAATCACATGCTCAATATCCTTGGAATGAAAAACCTAGCGGCATGTTGAGGCAATGGTAGCTGCTGTAGCATATCAACACAGCAAGGATCAAACCATGAAGGAAGGGCTTGCATCTGAGCACATTTCGTACCTAGAAGATTTGGGATTGGCAGCTGCAGAATAACAAAATTGTGGAATTATCTCTTGTGGTCCCAAAGTCTAGAATTTATTTCTGTTAAGTCAGTTTTGTATAAATAGGACCCAAAGGGTCATTGTATAGTGCGAGCGAATATACAACACTACTATGTGAAAGAATACATTCTCAATGAAAACTTTTCTCAAACAATTGGTTTTCTCTCCGAAACCTTAGCATGGTATCAGAGCTTGAAAAAAGCTCACGCTACCTCCTTTCCTTTTTTTTCTTCTTCCAGAACTCAAAAATGGGGTCCAACGACAAAATCCCAAAATCTGCTTCCTCATACCCATCACCAACCCTCAATTCTTCCATTCTAAACTTTGCCTCTCACTTCATCACTCTCAAACTCACTATAGATAATTATCTATTGTGGAAAGCACAAATTGTACCTTTTCTTAAGGACCATCAGCTTTATGGCTATGTAGATGGGACTCTTCCTCAGCCTCCTTCCACCATCGATGAAGCTGTTAATCCCGAATATACTCGGTGGCTCCTGCAGGATCAATTGATCATATCTGCTATAAATTCATCTCTATCTGATACCGTTCTCTCTCACTATCTTGAATGTAAAACTTCAAACGAAGTATGGACTACACTTCAAACTCTTTATGCTGCCCAGTCCTCAGCACACGTTGTCCAAATTCAATATCAACTTGCAACTCTAAAAAAGGGTTTTGAATCAATTTCAGAATACTATCATAAAGCCATATCACTCGCAGCTTCTCTTGGAGAAGCTGAACATCCACTGTCATCTTCCCAATTTTTGATCTATCTGTTGGTTGGCCTTGGCTCAGACTATGAGTCAATTGTCACGTTTATTACAACCTGTCCCGACCCATTATCCTCACATCAGATTTACAGTTTTTTACTTAATCATCAATCACGTTTGGCTCACCAAACTCAGTCACTGATTTCAGGTACCAACATTGCTTCACATGCCACAAGCTTTCGACCTCCCTTGACGTCAGGCCGGTTACTCAAACAGAGGAAGAAACCCCAATCAACGAGGAGGTCATCGCGGTCGTGGACGAGGAGGACAAACTCCCAATTACTTTTCCACTCGGCCTAATACCAGACCTCTTTGCCAAGTCTGCCATAAACACGGTCACACAGCCATCTCATGCTATCACTGATTTAACTAGCCATACCAAGCCCCTGTTCCCCCCTCTCTCACAGCCAACTTCACCTCCTTACCCTCTACCCCTTCCTCGAGTCCATGGTTCCCCGATACAGCAGCTACAAACTACTTCACAGCCGATTTTTCAAACCTTAACTTGGACTCTGCACCTTATATCGGCACTAACCAAGTCAGCATAGGAGATGGTTCTTGACTTCCAATTCAGAATGTTGGCTTTGCTCATCTCAACACTCCATTTGGCAAATATCTTCTTCACAATATTCTTCATGTTCCTTCCATTGCGAAAAATTTAATTTCAGCTCGTCAATTTTGTTTGGACAACTCAGTATAATTTGAATTTCACTCCTCTCATTTCTTTGTGAAGGATTTATGAACTCAGGTGGCACTTCTTCAGGGAGCCGTTAAAGATGGCCTCTATGTTCTACCTTCATGCTCGACGACTTTGGAAGCTTCTTCATCAACCTGTTCAGCCCCTCCACAAGCTTTTCTTGGTGAAAAAACCACCCTTCAGATCTAGCATGCCCGACTTGGGCACCCCTCCTCTCGCATAACCTCTTTTACTTTCCACAAGTTTCATCTTCCAGTGACCAATTCGACTACCTTCTCGATCACAGAGACCTTTTCAACTTTTATTTTTGGATGTCTGGGGTCTTGCCCCTATGTTATCTCCATTAGGATGTCGGTTTTATTTTTCTATTTTCTATGATTACTCTAAATACATATGGATGTTATACAATTTAAATCCAATGTTTCCTCTATCTTTTTGGTATTTTTGCAATATGTGAGCAACACATTCTCCATTAATGTAATTTTCGTGCAATCGGACTGGGGTGGGGTGTTTCGTCCACTTCAATCCTTGCTTAAATCGTGTGGAATTACTCATTGAGATACTTGCCCTTATTCACATGCCCAAAACGGTAGTGTCTAAAGACATCACCGACACATTATTGAGACATGCTTGTCTCTTTTAGAACATGCCTCAGCCCCACATAAATATTGGGCTGAGGCCTTCCAAACCGCAGTTTACCTCATTAACTGAATGCCCACAACAATTCTTCAGAATTCTTCTCCTTATCAAACCTTGTTTAATCAACCACCTGATCATAAGTTTTTGCATACCTTTAGAATTGCCTGTTGGCCCAACTTACGACCATCAAATCGTCACAAAATTGATTTTAGATCCAAGTTGTGTGTATTTATGGGCTACAGCCTAGATCATATGGGCTACATTTGTTTGCACATACCCACAGGCTAGAAATACATATCTCGGGATGTCACATTTGTTGAGACTGAATTCCCATTTGTTACTTAGCCCATTCACTCCTCTCAGTCCACTCCACACACTACTGGACCCACACATACTACCTCCCTTATGCCTTCCTCACCAAATTCTTTACCCCCTCATCTGACTTCAACTGGCCCATCTCCTTCCCTTTTATCCAGCCCACCAACCAACCCACCTAACCCTTAGCACCTGCTTACATCAAGCCCACCACTCCATCCAACCCATACTCTATCAGTTTCTCCTTCTCACTCTCTCAAATCTTCTTCTTCTCCTACCCATTTTCTCCTTCTCAATCAAAATATATTTTGAATCTATTAATTCATACTAACATGCATAAGTCCAAATCAGTTTCAACTCCTATGTCATCATCCATGAAACTTATGACTCTTGAAGGTCCTTCTCGAATGCTGATTGGGTTGGCTGCCCAGATGACTGCAAATCCACTTGCGGCTTTTGCATTTATTTTGGCTCCCATTTAATTTCTTTCGGTTCAAAGAAACAACCCACAATTGCCTGATCTTCTACTGAAGCCGAATACAAGGCAGTGGCTAATACTGCATGTGAGTTGTTGTGGCTACAGTCTCACCTAAAAGAATTATGAATTTTTCTCACTGATCCACCAACTTTATGGTGTGATAACTTGGGTGCTACCTACTTGACAGTTAATCCCATTTTGTACTCTCATACTAAGCATGTTGATTTGGATTATCACTTTGTTAGAGACCGTGTGGTATCTAAAGCTCTTCAAGTATCCTTCCTATCTAACAAGGATCAAATTGCATATATCTTCACTAAACCCTTATCCTCAGCTCGATTTGCTCATCAACGATCAAGCCTGACCATTTCTAATGTGCTGCTTGGATCACAGGGGACTGTTGAGGCAATGGTAGCTGCTGTAGCAGATCAACATAGCAAGGATCAAACCATGAAGGAAGGGCTCACGTCTGAGCACATTTCATTGCACCTAGAAGATTCTGGATTGGCAGCTACATAATAACATAATTGTGGAATTATCTTTTGTGGTCCCAAAGTATAGAAAGTCTAGAATATATCCTCTTTATTTCTAAAAAGTCAGTTTTGTATAAATAGGACCATAAGGGTCATTGAATGGTGCAAGTGAATATACAACACTACTTTGTAAAGGAATACATTCTCAATGAAAACTTTTCTCAAATACTTGGTCTTCACTCTGAAACCTCAGCACGGGAAACTGGGCAAACTTGTTAAGAACATGCTTTACTGATGCATTGAATGTATTATATTAAGGGAATATGATGGAAAGCTAAGGGATATGGTTGCAGCGATGAACAAGCAGAAGGCACACTAGATGTTTGACAAATTACTATAAAGGAAATGCACTACTAAGTATTGATATACGGGAGTAACTTCGAGGGCTCCCAAACCTCCAAAATGCAAATACAAGTTCAGACTACTTTTCCAGATTCCAGAATATCTCAGCAATTTCCCCTCCCTCCCATTATATCCCATGCAGGGGAATTAACAGAACCATACATTAATTAACACGTGTTCATAACTAACGGAAAGCAAGAAATAAGACAATAAAGTAATACACGGAAATAAGCTACTGTAGAATGGAAAGGGACTTTATTATAATAGGTGAAATGTTGAGTTCCACTATCCCCTTGCCCAAAATGGTGCACTTGATGGTAGTCCTGAATCTCCACATCCTCACCAAAACACTGCATCCTGCATCTACTTAACCTCCAGCAAATGACATCGCCTTACAACGGGATCATAACAGACTCCCCATATTCTCTCCCATTGCTCCATGCAGGTCTAAAAAAAAATCAGATCAGTTAGATAGATCATTAAGATGGCAGAAAATTAGAAATTATTTTCTCGTCACATCACCTGATCCCATGCAAGACAAATTCTAAAGTGCCAGCAAGCACCATTCTTGGCAACCAAAACAACCTCGAAATGGGGACAAGCAGGCTCTACAAGTCAAACAAAAATTCTTTCCCATATCAAGGTGATGAACCATTTGAATGCGTACATGCCTATCAAGATGATGAATATGAGGCCGAAACTCACCAAGCACGGTGGAGGGCTGAGAGAGAGGATGGAGGAAAGAGAATATGAGGATCTCAGCTTTTCTTAGAGAGAGGAACGAGAATGAAATGAGGATATCAGCTTTTCTTTTGAGAAAGGAATGAAAATGAGTTCTGAATTGAGACTGTATGTAGCAGAATTGTAAGATTAAACTATACGGCAAATTATTGGAAATGCCCAATGAAATGACCAACCACAAGAGACGCAATTTTGCATCTAGGAATCTTATTGATATCAACGAAACTGATGGTGCCATTTCAGCAGCTCCAGAAACTCCAAAGCTGCAAGACAATCTCTCAGGGGTAGGGCAAGAAAAACCAACATAAAGAAACCGGTGCTTTAATATGATTTTTTTCACAAAGTATTTAATTGGGGGAGCTCGTTCACATTTCACATGATGAGAGAAAAATTGATAATAAACTCTCCGGTTGCTAATTTATTAGAGAAAATTGAGAAATGCAACCAAAGAAAAAAAAGAAGTCATAAATACAATGAAATTGATCGAATTGAGGAATTAACCTGCTATGGAGACCTGGAGCTCTGTGAGATCTCCTGTAAATTCGCCTGAAATTTTGAAAACAGAAACTTAAAATACCGCTATATATACTCATGTTTAATATCTCTTGCAAATTCACCAGCAATTTGGGAAACCTGCTAGGTAACATACCTTTCTTTTGATAATGTGTTGTATGGTGGTATTGAGGTCTCCTTCTATCATTGGTTGAAAAGTTTCAGACCCTGTATGCACTCCTTTTAGCTTAGGTGTTTGCATACTTGTTGAAACAAACATTTTTAATTTTTCACATCCAACAATTGTCATTTTTTCCAAAGACGGCCACTCAAAAGCTATCGCCTCATTGCAAAAACATTCTAATTTTGGTAAACCCCTGAGCGAGAGGGTCTTCACTTGAGGGAATGTAATCACATCTCTTTTCTTCTCGTCTCCTGATTCTTTTGCAAGGATTTCTTCCATTTGGTTGCAGTAATGTACTTCTATTTTCTCTAACTTCACAAGAAGTTTTGCTATGGATAGTGTGAATAAACATTTCAAACTATCACATCCCCATACTTTTAGCAACCTCAAGTTATTGAATCCCTTGATATCTCGTGGACCTTTCTTCCATATATTCAGCACTTTCGGTAAAGTTTTTAATGACAACTCTGCCAAGTTATTGAATATATTGCTTTCTTCAACATTTAGTCCTTCAAGTTCAAATATCACTTCCAGTGAATCACATTTAGATGCCAAAAGTTTTTTAAGATTTTCCAAACTTTCGATCAAGTTGTATGGAAAAAGAGAGCACATCTTTGTTTGATTTTCAAGCTCATCTTGATTCGTCAATGTAACCTACCAAAACATTTAAAAAATGACACTGTCAAATGTAGACTTGAGGAACTCTCTCTTTTTTTCTTTTTCTTTTTCTTTTTTTTTTTTTTAAATTCTTGTTCTAAACTAATTAAGGGTAGTTAGGTGACTAGATTATTATAATTTATAGTAAGGAAAAATAAATTTATTCAATCACCCTATATGAGTTTTAGATCAAATTCAATCTCTAAAATAAAAGAATCGTTAGTTTTAATAATTTCTAGTATTCTTTGAAAAACGAGTGATAGTTTTGTTTTTAATATATAAAGTGAAGTTCTCCAAAATTTAATTTTTAATTTTTAAAGTGACGTAAATGTACTGATATAAAAAGGACGGAGGGAAAAGATTTGCTTTTGTTTTTCTGTTTTACTCAAAGCAATAGTACGTACTCTTATAGGTTTAAATTTAAAATATGAAGATAAACAAATAAAAAGAAACTTTTTAAAAGTTAAAATGAAAAGAAATAGTAGAAGACAAAGTGTTTCAAAAAAGTTATAAATAAAAATAATAATAAATAAACCTTAGTTTTGATGCACATACCTCTTTGTTAAGGTTGTGTTTGCTCTCTCCCGATGTGGAGCTGCAATATCCTTGGTCTGGATTGTAACTCCTATGCCGTCGTACACCAGACAACTCTAGGCATCGATTGAAAAATCTAAAAGATTCTCTTGTTGAGGAGGAGCCAGCACTAGGCACTTGGGGGGCTCTTGCATCCAATTTTGTATCCTTCTTTCTTAGCTTTTTTTCGCTTTGAACTTCAGAATCAAATGTTTTTAATTTTGGACAATTAAACAAAGCAATCTCCTCTATGGATGGCCACTCAAAAGAATGGGCTTCACTACTGAAACTCACAAGATTTTCTAGACCATGTAGATGGAAGGTTTGAATTTGAGGGAATACAATAATATCTGCTTTCCTTTCATCTCCACCTTCGTCCTCTCTTTCAATAATATTTTCCATCAATTGGCAAAAACTTATTTGTACCTTTTGAAGGTGAACAAGTAGTTTTGCAACAGAAAAAGGAAACAAACTTCTAAGATTACAACATTTCCAGATTTTAATTGATTTTAATTTTTGAAAACCTTGAAATCCTCTTGGAATATTCTTCCACACATGTGCCATCTCATCTAACAACCGGAAATGTAGACTTGTTAATTGAGAAAGTGCTAGGATGGGCTGGCATTTCTCTATGACCTTTAGTCCTTCCAGATCAAATATCACTTCTAGTGATCCACTATCATCTACTTCAAGGAATTTCAAATTGGGAAACCAGAAAATGGTGTTGGATGAAAATAGTTTATGAGAGAGGGTTGTTGATGAAGTGTTGCCTCCTCCTTCAACCTATTTAATCCATTAATTCAACCATTACAATGTTGTGTGTATTAGTTTTCAAATATAAAAAAATATATATATATTTATATATAATGTATATCCTTAAGATAGGAAATTAATAAGATGTTTATTCCCAACGAAAATCATATTTCTAAATTACAAATTCTTTCAGCAAGAAAGCTAAATTTTTCCAGCAGTAGTATAAAACCGTTAACTCTTTAGAAATTTTCAAGAGATTTGATCTTTGAATTAATCTATATAGAATGTGAATCATAGATGTACTATTAATTGGGAGAACATACCTCAACCAAGTTCATGGATTTAGAGATACCAATGAGCCTTGGTAAGGAAGATAGTCGTATTTTTTCCATCTTCGGCAATGTAATGGCATCACCAATGACTTTCTCCTTATCTTCTCCCTCCTCTGAAAAAAGTTCTTGTATCTTTTCACAATGTAAAACCTCTAACGATTTGAGTTGAACCAAATCTCTCACCATGGCCAACCAAAATATACTTTCCGAACGCTTGCACTTAGCTATTCGACAATGAATTTGGTTGCCAAAAACACCCCTACTAATGACCATTTCCAGAATTTTTCCAAGATCATTTGCATCCTCCCCTTCGAGGCTAATTTCATTTTCAAATAAATATCTCCCATCATCTTCAGTGTTTATCCTAAATCTCAAACTGGAGTTACTGAAGTGCAATTCTTTAGGCAAGCACCCGATACTTAGTACGCTAATTTCTAAAACCGTCATTTGACCAAAATAAGGAATTAGTTCAGCAAGGCTTGCATTGTTACTTGTTCCTTCTCCATTTCCTTCCATCGTAGTAGTACATTTCCAGTTCTTGAATCTTGGCATGTACAACTCTTGTAGTCGAAATAAATTGGATAAGACACCAGCTGCAATTCGCTTTAGATAATTGCATCCCTTCATATCTAGCAACTTCAATTGACTAAGATTTCCTATTTTCCATGGTAACTCCTCGATCTTGGAATCATGAAAACTAAGAATTTCTAGTTTTCCAAGGCTTCCAATTGCTGACACATCTCTTAAACGACAGCTCTCAAGATTCAACATACGAAGGTTTTCGAGGATCTGGATTGATGGTGGCAATGAATTCAAGGAGAAGCAGCCTTCTTGTAAAGACAACATCCTTAGCTCATTCATCCCATTAAATAAATTGCCTAGCAATATTTCTGAATCCTTTAAACATGATAGTCGCAAAAGTTGAAGTTTGGGACATTTCAACCCATCAAGATGCCCTTTCATTTCTCCAAGTAAAAGAGAAATTGTGGTGTAACTGTCATATGTGTCCTTTTGTGGCCATTCTTCATGTCTTCTATCCAACTCTACCATAAAACCATGTTCATCTCTGGATGCAATTGATATAGCAACATCTCGTACAATATCATGCATTTTGACGCATTCGATGCTTTTGCTAACCAACAAGAGATTTGATCTTTGAAGATTCCGAACTATTGTGTTGACATGTGCTCTTATTTGTTCCACAATACTAAAGCCTTTAAGAAACCTTTTTGCAACTCCATACCTGACTAAATGCTCAATTGGAACATCATAATCTTCGGGATACAAACAACATAGCAACAAACATGATTTGGCTTCATCACTTCCTAAATAATTGTAACTGAACTCTATGCTAGAATATACCTTTGGATGTAGACCAGGGATATTTTGTGGGATAGACATTTTAAGTTGGTGCAGTGCAGCTTTCCACTCAAATTCATCTCTTTTGTTTCTAAGAGCACTTCCAACCGTCACTATAGCAATGGGCAAACATGCACATTCCCTCACAACCTGTTTTGCTATTGAGATTAGATTAGGGGCATTGATACAATCACCTGCCATCTCTCTGAAAAAATTCCAAGCTTCTTCTTTGGATAAAAGTCCAATTCGAAAAATCTTTTGAAATCTCATCTGATTGCAAGTTTCTTCACTTCTTGACGTCAACAAGATTTTGCAGCTCTTTTCTTTTAATGCATGGTAAACTCCAACAACCTCAAGATCAAGTGGGTCCCAAACATCATCCAATATCACAAGGACACTCTTACTCTTCGTCAGTCTTGAATATAATTCATTTGCTCTTCCTTGTAAACTCTCTGCATTAAGTCTCGCACCTAGCATTTCTGCAAGTTCACCTTGAATCTTTGTCAAGTTTGGACTTTGAGACACAACTGCAATGGCAACTTCATGGAATAAATCATCAGCTTTGACTCTTCTAGCTATTTCTTTTGCCATTTCTGTCTTGCCAATACCTCCCATACCACATATTGCAATCATGTCGATTTTTTCATCCCTTAGAGCCTCCAAAACATTTCGAATCATTGCTTGTCGTGATCTAAAATCCTTAAACCGTTCTGTGGTTGATGATCTCACTTTCAATGGGGGTGAAATATTGAACACCTTGTCATATTTTCCACCTTCTTCTAGCAACTCAACGATGGCTCGAGTATTCTTCTGAGCTTTCTTGCCCAAGGAATACCGGATTTTCATATTAGGACACCAACCATTCATGCACATCTTGTTAGTTTTGACATCTTCTTCAAGGAATTTTTGCACTTCTTCAATTCTTTCCCCCACATTTGTTAGCCACGTGTTAACTTCACTTGGGACTACTTCTTGATTCCATAGGGCTCCATCAACAGATTGTTGCACCGCCTCCTTTTTCTCACGTAGCTTCGAAAATTTCTCTTGAAGAATCATGATACTACTCTTGTAGGAAATAAGATAGCCAAATTGTTCTCCAATTGGAAGAACCAAGTATTCTCCTATTTTTACAATAATTGATGAAAGGATTTCCATTTTTTCAAAAGTAGTTTTCTGTTTTTGGTTTTGGTTTTTTTAACTTCTTTGATAAATAACAAGACAAAGTCTACTTCTACCTGTTTACAATCAGAGAAGAAAAACATCAAAAAACCATTAAAAAAAAAAGAAAAAAAAAGTTTAATGGAAAATTGGGGCAAAGGAATATTGAAGAAACACTAAAATGAAATGAATGCCTTTAGGAATATCACACAGGACGATCAAAGTACAAGTCACTATATGTCCCAATTAATGGGTTTCGGCCCTTTGGTGCAAGATAGATATTTAGAAAATTCACCAAATAGACCTACTTATTGTAGTTTGTAATCCTAGGTCCAAAATCATTTTTTTCTTATGAAATCTAAGCCCAAGCCCACTTTAAACCCATGTAATCCATGGGGTGTAACGGGTTGAGTTCAGTTCGGTTTTGAACATATTTTATAACCGAATTGGTATACACCAGTTTTAAGATTTGAAAAATCAATACCAAACCGGTTACATCCATAAACCAGTACTTTAGGGTCCGATATATTATATATCTAGTATATATAATATGCTATATATATTATAGTATATAATAATATCTTGATAATATATTGTAGTATATTATAATATATATTAAAATTATATTATAGACTATAATGATATATTATAATATATAACAATATATAGTGATATTGTATTAGTATTACTACTGATACTTTAGACTATAGTGATAATATATAATTATTTATATAGGATTTTAAAATTTAATGTTATTTTAATTAGTAATTTTGCATATAATACAATATTATTTTATATATAATTATATATATTAGATATAAAAAATATTTTATATAATATAAAATTTTAAAATATATATTTATATGAATTGGTCCGATCCGGTGTTAGGAAAAGAAAAACCGGAACCGGATTGATTTCGATTAATTTTGAAAAAATGAAATCGGTACCGGACCGAATCGATTTAGAACCAAACTGAACTCTCCACCAGTTCATCGGTTCTTTTTTTTCACCCCTAATAGTCCAGCTTTAGGAATATATATATATTTGGTCTTAGGCATGCAAATTAAAATACCCAGGTCCATTTCGCTTGGGGTTTCATATCATAAGAGTAAAAAACAAAATTGAATAGTTCAAAAAAATTGAATAACAGGCCCTAACTATATAAATCTTAATATGCACAAAGAGATTTCTTGCTTTATAGAAGTTTAAGCTTCTGCATTAATACTACATCTATCACATAAAAAATTACATTTACATAAAAGATTATGCACACCAAACAATAAAAACTATTTTGATGAAAATATTCTCAAGCTACAACTATACACTAGAAAAGAGTTTGTTCCCCCGTAAACAAGTAGACCACAGCCACAATTATCTTTGTCCAAACTTTGGGAATATTTGGTTTTTGCTAATTTTGAGATTTTTTTTTTTTTTTATAAAAATTTTAATTTCAAGCCAAACATCTTTTAAAAATTAAAAGAATAGATTTAAAATATATATATTTCCAATCATTTACTTACGCTTGCATAAAAGATAACTTTAAAAAAACAAAATCAAAAATCATATTTTACAAAAATCTCTTCTAGAACTTGTAAATTCTACCTATCTACTTTTACATACTAAAAAATAAAATACATTTCAATTCTAACTATCTAGTTGAGTTTACGACAACCCCTCACAACCTAGCCCACCAGCCCAACCCACCTTTTAGGGAATGGGCAGGCAACCTATCTGCCATGGGTGCTGATGCAAGCAGGTGCTAAAGACCAAAAAAATAAAAATAAAAAAGAAGAGAGAGAGACCATGTTGGTGGGTGTGGGTACCCCACCTACCTAGCATTTCACCTACCCGCCTCGTTAATTTATATATATAATATAAAACCCTAAACTCTTTTCTCTACTCACTTTCTTCTCATCGCCCACCTCTCTTCTCTCTCCCTTCTTTTCCCTTTGCATGGCCTTCTCTTCTCATATAGTCTCTTCTCCTTTTCTTCTTCCTCTCATGCTGACATCGCACCTCTCTCCTACCATATTTCATCGCATGTTGACGCTTCTTACTCCCTTCCTCTCATGCCAAAGTCGTATCTCTCTACAACCCATAACTACGGTTGTTATTGTGAATTTGTAAGTTAAAGACTCAAAATTGCGCCTATGGATCTGCGAGTTTTATGATCCACAACTGTTGTCGCGGGTTTGTGAGTTTAATCACCATGGTTGCTATCATAGGTCTATGAGTTTTATGACCCACGACCGGGTCTATAAGCTTTATGAGCCACAATTTGTATTTCTATGCACAAATATGAGGTTTTTTAGTTGGTGTTTTGCGATTTGTTTAATGTATTTGTAATTTTGTGCTATTTTTTGGTGAAGAATATATTGTTAGATGGGGTGGCCAACTGGTGATGGTGTTAATCCACCTGTTTGATAAGTGGATGTAGATGATCAAGGATGCGGGTTGGGACAAGGTGCAAGGGTGAGATTTAGCCACCTACCCAGACGAGAATGGGGTGCAGAAGGGGTGGCTATCCACCCATATAGCAACCCTACTATTTAGTTCGATTCTACCTATCTCCTCATCTTATTACTTTTCTTCAAGTTGATTGGAGTTGTGGTGCTCTACTATTCAAAGGGCATAAATACTAAGACTGTGTCTTAGACTAACAACCACGAAACTTCACCAAATACTGAAAAACATTTATTGTGCGGCCTCATACTTTGAGGCAGCTCAACACTACATTAGTTGCTATCATTAAGTAATTATTTAGTTATATATTTAAGTTTTACCTCAATTAACTATCAAAATAAAACTTGCTATTGTTTTAGATCTTCAAAATCATCTGTGAGCAAATTTTTACTAAATTTCAAAATGAACTTTCTTTTCAAGTTCAGTCAAAAACTCATCTATTTGAAATGAGTTATCATTAGGAAATTCTAAATTCTTAAAGAAAAGTATTTACTTTTTTAATACAATAGATCAATATAATTTGTATTCTATGAAAAAATAGTCATCAAGATTCATTGAACGAGAAAGAATAAACAAAAAAGAAACGACAATACACCCCAATAGAGAATTTAATATCATCAATCTCCTAGCTTCTTAATTTTTGCGACTCCTTTCAACTATTCAATTGGGTTGTAGGTTATAAAGACAAATGGACATGGCTCTAATTTTTTATAGGGGCAAAGGTTAACGTGTAGGCAATTATATATGCATTAAAGAAAAATATTGAAAATATATACCTACAATAAAAATTTATACTAAAATAAATGCGAACTATATATTCTTTGATTTTTGAATATTAGTTGTTGTATGTAGGGGTGCTACTTGACCTATACGGAGGGTAGCCACCCATCCCACAGCCTGTTCTGTTGGACTAGGTGACTAAGGGTTCATTTGGGCACTTGGACTATCTTAGAATTCTATAAATACACTGAATAATAGTAAAATAATTTGGATTAAGATGTTTTATTAGGTGTTGAAAAATGAGAAAGAAAAAGTTGTATTGATGTTTGAGGCTTTTTTTTTTTTTTTTAAAGTTTGTAAAATTTATAATGATTGAGTAATGATTAGAAGCAAAATTTAAAAATTTGAAATTGAAAAGTATTTTATTTTTTTTAGTGATGTTTGGAAATAAATTGTTGAAATTTTTTGAGAATTTCACATCTCATCTCATTACCCAATCTAGCCCTAAATCTACCCTGCACCACATCTCTGCTTGGGCGAGGTGACTGTCCACATCCACATGCTAGGCGGGTGGATTGACGCAACCACCGTCTAACCATCCCATTCAACAATACATTTTCTACAAAAAAATCTAACAAAATCACATATAATCAGAAAAATTGCACAAACAAAAAAAAAAAAAAAAACAAAGCACAACAAAGTTACAAATCGCACAAATCTTAATATATGTGCACAGATTGATAGGCCACTACCGCAGGCTGCAGCCATGACTCATAAAGATCCATGGCCATGATATCTCTATGGCCCATGGTGATAGTCGTGGGTCATAAAACTCGCAGACCCAAACTCATCGTCGCAAGTCTTTAACTTACAAAGCCACGGCCACAATCATGGGTCACAGTTGTCCCCATATCCAAGTTGTGGTCTTATCGTCATAGACTGTGGCTTGGCCGTGACTTGTGACCCATGGCAACAGAAAGAGAAGCCGGCCTAGAGAAGGAGGAGAAGAAGAAGAGAAGAGGGAGGAGATGAGAGAGGACGTTGAACGGCCATTGAAGCATGAAAGGAAGGGGGAGAAAAGATAAAGGAAAAAGAGAAGAGAAGAGGGGAGAAGATAAGAAGAGAGGAAGGGAGGACGGCCAAGAACTAGGAAAGAGACAAATGAGATGAGACAAAAACATAGTATTTATAATTAGGGTGCTCGCCTGTCTGCCACTGTTGCGGGCGGGCAACCCCGCCTGCCCTAGGCTGGGGTCAGGTAACTATGCCTAGCTGGCAGGCCTAGCTGTATGCAAGAATATAAGTTTAAACCCAAAAATAAAAAATAAAAAATAAAAAATAAAAAGAAAGAAGAAGAAGAGAATAGGGTCCTAAAACCGACATATGCCAAGGAGGACCCATAGCCTATGAGAAATTGTTTACCATTTATATATTCGCAATTATAGATCCAAGAAGTATTACATAGAAAAAATGAAATTAGTAGAGAATTAAAAGAAAAACATGACAGAGAAACATCGAAAGAAAGAAGTGAAAGTTTCTGGGACTAACCTCTACGGCCTCCTCTTGAAAGCAGAAAGTATATATGTAACACAGAAATGTATGTATGGATTTGAGAAAGTGACGTTGGAAAACAATAGCAGAGCAGCAGAGCGATTTTGAGCAAAATGTAGTTTAGATAGAAATCACAAAGATGGTAGGGGAACGCCCATTATTTCTTGTGTCTACTTATACAAGTCTAAATGCCTTTTGCAAGAAAATGAGGTTCTGGTTCTTTCTTGGCAATTTTGTCGATTATGTTCTTTTCTTCACATGCATTCCTACATTACTTGCAAACCAATCTTGAGGAAAGGATACGTGTAAGCAAGTGAAGATTCACTTTCTACAACAGTAACTTACTATCATTTCGTTAAGTTATGATAAAAGAAAAAAGAAAGAAAAAGTAAAAAAGAAAGAAGGAAAATGGCAAAGAAAATGTGATTCTTGCTAGGCCATTTTGCTATTGAAGTTCTTTTCTTTACAAGCATTACTAACTTCCCTCGAAGCCACTCCCCATTGGAATGGAAGCAGATTCCAACTTTACGTTCTAAAAAACTAGTTTTCAGTGCATACTCTGAAAAATAGATCACCAACTATTTCTAGTTATTGCATGTTTGATGCCATAGGAGTTCATAGTGACACAAGATCTGATTTTTAAGGCTGAGAGGGTGAAGGAAATGTTTGAACAGGTTTTGGTTCGTCTTTTTATTCCAATATTCTTTTAGAAATATGCCAAATGTCTCTGCATTTGATCGGTTGAATTCGTTATAGATCTGAAGGCGATTGAGTCATGAGGGAAAAACATTTGAAATTGAAAACTCCTTGTTTTTTAGATTCTTCATATTTTCAGTGAGATGTTATGTAGTTCAGGGAAATTATGGTTGGGAATGATTAGAGGTCTTCTTTTGGATTTACATTTAATCTGTCTACCATTAATGGAAGTCTTTGAGAAAGGACAAAAAAGAATGCCACACCGTTTTTGACAATGGAAATCCAAATTGTTCTGGGTTCCATACTTAATAAATTCTTGTGGTTTTCCCTTAGATGTTATTGAACTTTTCAGGAAAGAAAAATTAACAGAAAAATTTACACTTTTATGCTGTCATTGTTGTTTACAAAAGTTGTCAGTGTGTCGTGAAAATTCACTGGTTCCTGATTAATTGGCCTTAGAAACACTTCGCATGAAAGCAAGAATGAGGAAAGTGTTGGGGGAGCAGATCAGGTCAGGAAGGGTAATGAAGAATAACTTCATCATCATGTACAGTTAACTTCCCAGCTAGCTTCATGCACGAAGATCATCAATGGCCAAATAGGATTAATTAATACAGAGATGTTATCCATGAGAACAATACTCTGCCTTAAAAATTACATTAACTTGATTCGTAGCTAGATATAAGCCACGTAATCAAACATGGATCCCTTTTAATTCAGACAGCCCAAGCTTCATGACTCCGATGAATGAGGTGCTTGTCGTATTAAATGCCGTTCAAGAAAATACGTAGTTCATTGTCCCCATGCACGACAACTCAACCCGAAAGTTCAATAGAATGCTTATATCGAATTTTAGCTATTTCGTTAAGTTCTGATTAAAGAAAAGAAGAAAGATAAACTGAAAAAGAATAAAAGGAAAATGGCAAAAAGAATCATGTGATTCTGGCTGGGCCATTTTGCCATCAAAGTTCTTTTCTTCACAAGCATTTCTACCTTCCTTTGAAACCCCACCCCAATGGTATGGAAGCAGATTCCAGTTTTACATTCTTAATTAAGAGAATATCTTACATTCTAATGGAGGTTTTTAAAAAACGTATAAACATAAGATTTACTCGCATTTAGTTACCTCTGAGCTCTGATGGAGAAGAACTAGGTGAAGAAATTCCCTAGGATAAAGGCAAATCAATTTTCAAATTGAAAATGTTGCAATTTTCAGCTGAACTCCCTGCAAAAATGATTCAGTGCCACCCCCAAGCGACAAAAAAGTAATACTATGTTCATTGGCAGAATTTTTATGCAAGCTGTCCTAGCAACCGTCTAGAACCTCTGTTTCGGGATGAGTTATGAGTTCTAAAAACTTTCATGAAGTGTACTGAGAAGAATTATGAATAAAATTTTTAAAGCTGTCTCATTTAATTGATTAAAGTGCTGTAGCACCGTATGCACTATCCGCAGAGTAGGTTCCCTTTAAATTATCACCCTTTTGCTGACGAAAAAAATCCACCCTTGTGCAATATACATCCCAAACTATGAAAAGTTGTGGAGGAAAAACAGAACAGAAGAAAAGCGAGAGTTGGGGGCATATTTAAGTAATCACACCCCAACTAGCAATCGAAACCACAAAAAAAAAAAGAGGTATTACGGTGGGCATTTTCAACCCTTCAACTTCTAATAACTCCAATATTTAGAACAGATACAGTATAGAATTTGAAAATCAATAACATTTTCTGCTACAGAGTCTAACTTTGTGGTGCTGATCCTATAGATGGATTGACCGATCAGTGACTCTTGATGTGGAAAGCTTTGCATGGTTGTCTTCCTGTAGATGAGAGATTGAGGAGAGTTGGTATAACTCTAGTATGAAAGTATGACTGTTGTGCCATGGGTGCTTATGAGGATCAGGACCACGTTCTAGATTTGGGTGAGTTTGCTTCTCAGATATGGAGTCGAGCCTGTCTTCATTTAGGCATGCCAAATTTGTTAGGAAGAACCTGGAGAGAAAGGGTGGAGTGTTGGCTTCGTCGTGCAAAACGTTCCTCTTGTAGAGGACAAATCCTCGGCATTCTTCCTATTGTCATTACATGGCGTTTGTGGTGGAGGAGGTGTAAGGCTAGTATGGAGGGCTCCCTTGATTCAATTGAAACGGTATGGATATCGATTAAATACTGGTTGTCTTGGGTATCTTTAAAATTTAAAGATCAAAATAATATCAGTAAAAGGGATGAGAAAGTGCTTCAGTCTCTACATCTTCCTTTTCCGAATGTTCGTATGAGATGTGATAAGATTGTGCGGTGGGAGAAGCCAAAGATTGGATGGTGTAAACTTAATGTTGATGGCTGCTCTTTGGGAAATGTGCATCAGGAGTAGGGGGAGTCATAAGAGATCATTATGGTGAGTTGAGATTGGGCTTTTGTGCTCCTATAGGTTGTGGTTCTAATACGCAGGCAGAGGTGATGGGTTTACTTTATGGATTGCGACATGCTCAGCGTATGGGTTTTGATGCTATTGAGGTAGAGATGGACTCATAAATAATTATTGATTGGATCATAAATCGTAGGTGTGGCTTGTGGTACCTAGAAGATTGAAGATTTCTGGGAGGAGATCATGAGCTTCCTTAATTCTGTTTGCTTCACTTGTCGTCATATTTATAGGGAGTGCAATGCGGTGGCTGACGTTTTGACGAAGTCTGGTTCTAAAGGGAGTAATGTGGTTTACTCGTCTGCTTTGGACCTACCACAGACGGCTAGAGGCTTCCTACGACTCGATAAGGGCGGTCTGCCATATTTGAGGAAATTAGTGCAGGTTTTGACACGGTTTGCTTTGTTTTGGCTATGGTAATTTTAATTTTTGCTTTGCTTTAGTTTTTTGCATGCTTCGGTCCGGTTTGGTGTTTTTTTGTAGCCCAAGTGTTAAGTTGTAACCGGTAATCCTCCACCACAAGTGAGAATTATCAATCTAATTGGAGTCCGTCATCTTTTAAAAAAAAAAAAAAAATAGTATACACCCAGACGTTGGTAAATTTTGTACGGTCTAATTTGCAGTACCTAATTAAAATACTGCATTTGGATATGTAAATATTTTTTTGTTGCTACGAGACTGAGTTCATGAAGATCATTTAGGCCTTATTCTTTCTCCTATGACTATCCGACCTTGAGATGTGTCACTGCAATTAAATTTATTTAGCTGAATAAAATAGAGACCACCATTTTTTAGGGGGGGTGGGGAAGCCATGAGATTAAGGAAAAGTAAACGTCTCAGAGTTTTATTGATATATATATATATATATATATTCGTTCATTTCTTTCTCAAATTGTGTTTCGGGCTTCTAGCTCTGTGCTTTGTTTCAAGTTATTACTTCTGGTCGTTTGATTCCCAGTTCTTACATGTTTGGATTTCTCATTTTAGCCACCATGGAATGAAAAAATAAGTGAACAGAATGTCACAACCTCTCTTAACTCTATTATTACCTTGCAATTGGTATTTTATGGAAATTGTTGGTGGCAGTAGAATAAATAAGAACTGCAGAAAAAGAAAAGAAAAGAAAGAAAGATGGGGAGCTCAAACGCTGCGATGCGGTGTATAACAATGGAACTCTTCTCCTGTGAAATTATTAAGTTTCAGTTTACAGATTCCTTTTTTGAGCACACATGAAAATTTGTAAATTATTTCTTTTTTAAGAAAATCACATGAACATGTCAGCTCTTCCATGTCTAGGATATATGAATGTTGGTTCGCTCAAACACATGTTGTTTAGAAAGACATGATCTTTAAAAAAGCAATTATCATGCGGCATGGTTGGCATTATATTGAATTTTTTATGGTTTGATATGATTGTCGGTGTGCTTGAGCACTTTCATTTATCTTTTTTCTGTTTGACTATTTTGCTTGGCTGTTGAATTTTTCTGGCATCAACCCATCTTTGTTGAACAGAAAAATAGCCTTATCATAAACAAAAAATTCAGAATAAATAAAGAACTGCTTATGTTTGCATCTACACAAACAAAGTGTGGACTGCCCTATCTTTATTTGCTAAAAGGAGGAATGAATTTCTGAAAAGTGTGGACTGCATGCCCACTAATTGAAAGGAAAACAGAGTCTATTTCAGACCACAGAAGTGCTATTCTCAAATGGTTATATTATATTACGCCCTTCTGTGCGAGGTGCTTTATGATGTAACATGTCCCTGGGTGGAAAGTTTCAGCAGACTCGCTATTCCTTTGTGGAACTTCTATTATAACCACCAGATGGGTTCGATTGAAAAGTGATTCCCTGAATTTATATGTTGTAATTTTTATAAAAGCTATTCCAGATGTATTTTTAAGTGAGGCTGCTCCAGATGTCCAGTAAAATTGGATTTGTTTGTAACATTATATTGACATTCTTCCCTCTTAAAATTTGCACTCCACTTTTCCGTCCAATATTTTCTATAAATGCTGAACGACGTATTTGTTTTTCTATCAATGGCAGACTTGGTTCAGAGCTTTTGGATTTGAATATCCTAATTTGACAGAAATGGTTTCAGAGAACTTAAAGAAGATGGTTAAGAGAAGACGAATAACTTTTGTCTGAAATTCTGAGATGTCTGTCTCTTTCTAGAAATGTATCATCCAAATCAGTCATACAATTGAAGAGGATCTTTGCAATCAACAATCTCCATGCTCGCCTTAAAAAACGGAAATGAAAAGATGGTAATGGAAAGGTAGATGCAATGAAGACGGGTTGCCCTCAAGTATAAAAAGCATAGCCTTGTTAGGAAATATTGCAATGCAACTTTGTCTCAGCTCTTGGTCAATTAAACTTTGCAGCAGGTGCAGTTTCAGTAATACTAAACGATTGTACGGATTTGTACCCTCCAACAAATGTGAAAAATCCAAAAGCAGCAGCAAAGAAATATAATCCCCACATGGAAGAACTTCTTTGGCTTGTGATAACACTTTCCCAGCACTGGTTTTGCTGCCTTAGTCTGCAGGGTGTAGTGTGAAAACCGTAAAGAAATTGCTCATATCAAACTGCAACTTAGCAGCCTCTCACTGTTATCTACTTATATATATCAGCATTCTGGAATCAAAGAAAAAAAAAAAAAATAGTAACTTCACCAGTAACTTCTAGCCTGGTCTATCGTGGAAAGTTTGTATTTCGATGCAAACCAAAAATATAACTTACACGGTTAGGAGACATACCAATTGAGAAGAGTGAGAGCCAACAGAACCAAGCACATTCTCCATATCCTTAGAATGAAAAACCTTGCGGCAAACTGGGCAGACTCCCATATTCTCTCCCATTGCTCCATGCGGGTCTTAAAAAAGTCAGATCAGTTGGGATAGATCATTATGATGGCAGAAAATTAGAACCGATGAGAATATTTTCTCATCACATCACTTGCTCCCATGCAAGACAAATTCTGAAGTGCCAACAAGTACCACTATTGGCAACCAAAAAAACCTGGAAATGGGGACCAACAGGCTCCAAAAGTCAAAACAGAAATTGTGTCCCTTATCAAGATAATGAACCATTTGAATGCATACATGCATATCAAGATGATGAACATGAGTCTATGCCAATTATCAGAATTGCTTCGGGTCAGGGAAGTAATTGGCAGATATATAATTAAGTGAAATTCCATGCTGATAGCGAAAATTTGGGTCAAAACAAGATAGAGGTAACACGTCAGATATGGTATCTCATCCAATAAGGATATAGCAAAAGGAAATTATAGTCAATCACTAACAGATGAAACTCAATTGTACAGAATGATAAATTGAACAAACATTTTATCAAATGTGAAAACACGTGGAAAGGAAATACTTTCAGTGTGTATTAATTTGTAAAATAATACAAGGTATTTATACTAGTTACGAAGAGTAAAGTAAAAAATGTGTAATTACATATAAGGACACAATAAAATAACATATTACAATAAAAACTCTATACAAGACACTATAAAATGTAATACTCCTCCTCAAGATGGAGAGTAAATGGAATGAACTCCCATCTTGACTATCAATGTAGAAAATTGTTGGCTGCCCAAAGCTTTAGTAAGGACATTAGCAAGTTGATGTTGAGAAGGAACATGAAATGTCTTAAGAATCGCAGTTTGAAGTTTGTCCCGTACAAAATGGCAATCAAGCTCAATATATTTTGTGTGCACGTGAAAAAGAGGATTGGCAGCAATATGATGAGCAGCTGTGTTATCACAAAACAAATGAGAATTATTAGAATGAGAAACTCTAAAATCTGAGAGTAAGAAAAGAAGCCAAACAATTTCACAAGTTGTAGTGGCCATAAAATGGTATTCCGCCTCTGTAGATGAACAAGAAATTGTTTGTTGTTTCTTAAACTTCCAAGACACCAAGGAATCTCCAAGAAAACACAATAGCCCATGATAGATCTACGAGTATCAAGGTATGAAGCCCAATTTTAAGCTGACCCAGATCTTTCAGCTTAAATTTAGTGTCCAGTAACAATTTCAAATCATCAATAGCATGTGAATCATTACTGGAGATTAAGATATCATCAACATACACAAGAATTAAATAAAAGAAGCACCATTGGAACGAGTAAACAATGAATAATCAGCTTTGGACTGATTAAAACCAAGTGCAAGAAGAGTATTGAAAAATTTGGAAAACCATTGATGAGATGCTTGCTTCAATCCATAAAGGGACTTTTTTAATTTGCACACTTTAGACTCTCCCTTAGTATGAAAACAGGAGGAAGTGTCATATAAACTTTCTCAAGTAAATCACCATGTAAGAAATCATTATTGACATCAAGTTGAACCAAAGACCAATTCTGAACAGCAGTTATGGCAAGAAAGGTATGAACAGTAACCATTTTTGCCACAAGTAAAAAAGTTTCAGAATAATCCAACCCTTCACGTTGAGTATACCCCTTAGCAACCAATCGAGTTTTGTAACACTCAATAGAACCATAAGCTCTATATGTGATTTTATAAACCTATTTACATCCAATGGGTTTTTTTCCACTAGGTAAAGAGGTAACAGTCCAGGTATTATTATTTTTTAAGGCTAGAATTTCGGTTGCCATATCATCTCTCCAATGAGAGTGCTTGGCAGCCTGATAATAAAACTCAGGCTCTATATCAACAGTAACAACTAAAGCAAATGATTTATATTTAGGAGATAGCCTATGATAAGAAAGAATGATTAAGATCATATGGAGTACCTGCTGGTATAGGAACAGAACCTGTGGAATTTGATGCAGAGTGTGTAGTAAGAGAGTTGCAATAATAATGTTGCAAATAACTAGGAACTCCTCTATGTCTAGATGATTTACGGATTGGAATGGAGACTATTTGAGGTTCTGTTTGAGATTCTGTGAGTGGTTCAAAATCTGTATGAATATGTGTAGATGACGAGGGTTGTGGTTCATGAGTTGTATGAACTTGAGATATATTGGGAGAAGCTGTATTTGGTGAAAAAAAATCCTTAGCAGGGAATGAAAACTCAGTTGAAGGCATACGATAATGTTCAAGTATTGATGATTGACTTGAAACATAATTAAAATGCACTGTAGTGGAAGCAGGAGGTGAAACAAAAGGTAAGGAAAAATGAGATTTATAAGGAAAGACATACTCATGAAAAACAACATGTCTTGAAACAAAAGTATTGTTTGCGGCAAGATCTGAGAGCTTATAGCCCTTAATGCCAAAGGGATGACCAAGAAAGATACACTGTTGGGCTCTGGGATCAAACTTGGATCTTGATCTAAGTAGAGAGGATGTAAAATAAAGACAGCCAAAAATTTTAAGATGATCATAAGTGGGAGGGGATTGAAAGAGTAGTTCACAAGGTGATTTATTTCCCAATAAAGGCGTAGGCAATCTGTTTATAAGATGATTAGCTGTAAGAATGGCATCACCCCAGAAGGGAAGAGGTAGATTGGACTGAAACATTAAGGCCCGAGCAGTATTTAAGAGATGTTGATTTTACGCTAAATAACATAATTCTGTTGAGGAGTTTCAACACAACTCAAATGATGGATAACACTTTTAGATTTAAGATAGGATGTTAAGAAAAATTCAATATCATGATCAGTACGAATTTTCTTAACTTTTGTGAGGAACTGTGTTTTAATAAGTTTGAAAATTTGAGGAATAAGAGAAGAAACTTTAGACTTGTATTTTAAAAAATAAATTCATGTGGCCCACGTACAATTGTCAATAATTGTTAGAAAAAATGTATGACCTTCAACAGTTGGGGGTAGAAAAAGGCCCCCATACATCACAATGAATCAAATCACATGGAAATGTAGAAATATGAGAATTATTAGGAAGAGGCAATTTCTTTTGTTTGGCCAGAGGACAAACAAGGCATGGAGAATTAGTATTCAACATATCAGGCACAAATTTATGTAGAAATTTCATCCTAGAATCAAAAGGATGACCTAATCTATTATGCCAAAGTTCAAACAAGGCATATTTTGTGGATTTTGAGCAAAGAGTTTGAGTGAAGTAAATCACTAGGAGAAGAGCCTGATTGTTGCAGAAAGTAAAGGCCTCCCTTGTGTCTACCCACTCCAATCAGCTTCCATTGAGTCAGGTGCTGTATAAAAACAAAATTAGAAAAAGAAAAAAAAAAGTCATGCAGCAAGTCAGAGTCTAGGTTAACTTGCTAACAGAAATTAATTTGAATGAAAAAGCTAGAATACAAAGAACATCTCTAAGTATCAAATCCTTAGAAATGTGAACAGTGCCAATATATGTAACAGATACACTTTTGCCATTTGGAAGCTTGACAGTAATGTTAATGACTGGAATGAAGGAAGAAAAATAAGATATAGATGGAACCATGTGATCTGTGGCTCCCGAATCAAGAATCTAAGAAAAGGAAGCATTATTAGTAGGTACAATATGATTGGAAGAAAAAACAAATGGAATATGAGAGAAGCCTATACTAGCAATTGGAACAAAGGATGTAGAGGAAACTGCATTAGCAGTGTGTTGTGCATTAGAGGTAACAGGATCAGACGGCTGAAGCATAGCCAGTAACTGCTGATATTGAGACTCAGTTAATGAAATTGGAGAGGTAGCCAAAGAAATGTTGTCAGAGACAACTTGATTGGCCATGGACTGCTGCCATGGCTTGAACTTGTATCCAGGAGGAAAACTGTGAAGCTTGAAGCACTTCTCAATGACATGACCAACAAGACCACAATGCTTGCACATAGGATGCTCTTTCTTGAACACAGGCTTCACAGATTGATTAGTATCATATTTAACAGTAAAAGCATGATTATCATGTGAATATGCAGAAGATATAGAAATCTCACGTTGTTGTTCCTTTTGTAAAACAAGGCTGAAAACCTTGTAAAGAAGAGGTAGCAGATCCATTAAGAGAATCTGAGCCCTAACAGAGGCAAAGGACTTATTCAAACCAACAAGAAATTATAGTATACGCTCTTGTTGAAGATAGGAATTAAGAGTTTAAACAGCTCCACAAGAACAAACTGGAATCGGTTTGTAATTGATTAATTTGTCCCAAAGACCTTTCAGCTTAGAAAAATAGGCACTAACAGTCAACTGGCCTTGAGAAAGAGTCAAAATTGACTTTTGTAACTAGAAAATAAGGGGGCCATTCTTCTGAGAGATCACTCTTTGAGATCATTCCAGATCTCATGTGCCGTATTGATGTAGAGAAATCTTAGATGAAACAGAGTTAAGAATCTAGGAGATTACCATATTATTATAGTACAGCCAAGAAGCAAGTGTTGGATCGACAGGATTTGAAGGTTTGAGAATGGATTTGAAGATTTGAAGGTTCGACAAACCCTAACTTATTCTTTGCGGACAACGCCATGTGCATCAATCGACACCATGAGTGATAGTTATCACCATTAAGAAATTGACTAACGAGAATAATACCAGGACTATTTCCTGGATGAAGGAAGAATAGATTTGATGTTTCTTCTGTGGGAGAAGAAGGCTTCGGAGCAATGGGAGAAAAGAGAAAATCATGAAAGTCGTGTAGAAGAAGACTCTAGAAATCTGATACCATATCATATGTAAAAACACGTGGAAATGAAATACTTTCAGTGTGTATTAATTTGTAAAATAATACAAGGCATTTATACTAGTTACAAAGAGTAAAGTAAAAATGTGTAATTACATGTAAGGACACAATAAAATAACATATGACAATAAAAACTTTATACAAGATATTATAGAATGTAATAGATTTCAAATATTAACTTGGGGTTCGACGTTGAGGAGTGGGTAGCTTCTGCTCGATCTGACGATGGAGCTCAATGGCAAAGAGAGACCAATCGATCATGGTCAAGATGTTATGGTCGAGGAGTGGGGAACGACTGGCTGAATAGAGGTTGGAACTCATGAAGCGGGGCAGAGGAACTAGAGAGAGAAGGGATGGAGGAAAGAGAAATGAGGATATCAACTTTTCTAAATTGTCACTGTACGTAGCCTAGCGGAATTGTGAGATTAAACTACACAGCAACTTATTGAAAATGCTCAATGAAATGACCAAGCACGAGAGACGCAATTTTGCATCTGGGAATCCATTTATTGATATCAACGAAACTCACGGGTGCCATTTTAGCAGCTCTAGAAACCCCAAACCTGCAAGACAATATCTCAAGGGCAGGGCAAGCACAACCAACAAAAAGAAACTGATGCTTTAATATAATTTTCTTTACAAAGTATTTAATAGCTTGTTCACACATCACATGATAAGAGAAAAATTGATAATAAACTCTCCAGTTGCTAATTACTAAGAGAAAACTGAGAAATGCAACAAAAACAAAGGAAACAAAAGTCATAAATACGAGGAAATTGATCGAATTGAGGAATTAACCTGCTATGGAGACCTGGAGCTCTCTGAGATCTCCTATAAATTCGCCCGAAATTTTGAAAACAAAAACTTAAAATACCTCTATATATACTCACATTTAATATTTTTTGCAAATTCACCCGAAATTTGGGAAACCTGCTACAAAACGTACCTTTCCTTTCATAATGTGTTGTATGGTGGTATTGAGGTCTCCTTCTATCATTGGTTGAAAAGTTTCAGACTCTTTATGTACTCCTTGTAGCTTAGGTGTTTTCATACTTATTGAAACAAACATTTTTAATTTTTCACATCTAGCCATTGACATGTTTTCCAGAGACGGCCACTCAAAAGCATTAGCCACATTGCAAAAACACTCCAAATTTGGTAAATTTTTTAGCCAAAGGTTCTTCACTTGAGGGAATGCAATCACATGATCTTTTTTCTCTTCGTCTCTTGATTCTTTTGCAAGGATTTCTTTCATTTCATCGCAGAACAAAACATTTATTTCTTCTAATTTCACAAGAAGTTTTGCAACAGATGGTGTGAATAAACATTTCGAACTATGACATCTCCAAACTCGTAGCAATCTCAAGTTATTGAAGCCCTTGATATCTCGTGGACCTTTCTTCCATATATGCAACAGTTTCGGTAAAAGGAATAATCTCAACTCTATCAAATTGTTTATGATATAATTGCTTTCTTCAAGATTTAGTCCTTCAAGTTCAAATATCACTTCCAATGAATCACATAAATTTACATCAAGGTCTTCTAGATTTTCCAAACTTCTAATCAAGTTATATGGAAATAGAGACCACATCTATGTTTGATTTTTAGTCTCACTCCCATTTGGCTCCTCTTGCTTTGTCAATGTAACCTTAAAAAAAATGACACTGTCAAAAGTAGACTCATACATTGGAGGAAATCAATTTTTTAATTCTTGTTCTAAACTAATTAAGGCTTGACTTCAATTTGAGCCCCTAAATCAATAATGATAATGCAAATAACCAATTTATTTTGATTTATAATCTAATGGAACTCTAGTGTCTTTAAACGAATTGTTCAAAGTTCCTTTTGGAGATCTTAAAAAAGTATATATAAAAAATAAAAATAATAGAAATAATTAATCATGTAATACTGAAGAGAACTAGAAATGTACAGATTATTCATTAATAAAAGAAGGGCAACCCATGGTGGCCCTTGTGCAGAAAAAGAAGTTATTGCTTGCTATTATTATTATTATTATTATTATTATTATTATTATTATTATTATTATTATTATTCTAGTTTCTAAAAGTAAGGGTAGTGAGGTGACTAGCTTATAATTTACAGCTAGCAAGGTAAATTTAAATTTACTCAATGGCCCTAAAAGTGTTATCAAATTCAACCTTTAATTGAAAGAAATATTTGAAAAATTAGTGACAGTTTTTAAGTGAAATTATCCAAAATTTAATTTTTAAAGGGAGCAAAAAGATGAAAATTGGAATGCATGCACGATTAAAGCAGGTTTACAATATGAAGATCATGTAATACAAAATATTCTCAATATAAGACGAAAGTGTTTCAAATAATAATAATAATAATAATAAATAAATAAATAAACATTAATCATGATGCTCATATCTCTTTGTTAATGTCATGTTTATTCCCTTCTAAAGAGGAGCTGTTATTTCCTTGGCATCTCTTAGCACTACGACTTGGTACACAAGACTCTAGGCAGCAGTTGAAAAGTCCAACTGAATTTCTTGATCGTACTGAGGAACACTAGGCTCTGATACACTAGTCAACACTTGGGACAATAATACGATTCGATCTTCTTTATGGATGGCCTCCCAAAAGAATGGGCTTTGCTACTAAAACTCGTAGGGATATCTTCTTTCATTTCTTCTCCAGCTTCGTCCTCCCTTTCAATAACGTTTTCCATCAATTCGCAACCCCTTATTTCTATGCTTTGAAGTTGCACAAGTAGTTTTGCAACAAAAGTAGGAAGCAAACTTCTAAAATTATGACATTTCAAGATATTAATTGATATTAAGTTTTGAAAGCCTTAAAATCCTCTTGGAATATTCTTCCACACATGTGCCATCCATCTAACTTCTGTAAATATAGACTTCTTAATTGAGAAACTGCTACGACGGGTTGGCGGTTCTCTATGACCTTCTAAATCAAATACCACTTCTAGTAATTCACTCTCTCCTACATAAATCTCTACCAAATTAGGAAACCACAAAATGGTGTTGGATGAAAATAGTTTATGAGAGAGGGTTGTTGATGAAGGGCTACCTCCTCCTTTAACATGTTTAATGCATTAATTCAATCATTACAATGTTGTGAGTAGTAATTTTCAAATATAAATAATGTATATCCTTAATATAGAAAATTAATAAGATGTTTATTCCCAACGAAAATCATATTACTAAATTACAAATTTTTCGAGCAAGAAAGCTAAATTTTTCCAGCAATAGTATAAAATCGTTAACTCTTTAGAAGTTTTCAAGAGATTTGATCTTTAAAGTAATCCACATAGAATATGAATCATAGATGTATTATTAATCGGGAGAACATAACTCAATTGAGTCCATGGATTTACATATACCAATGAGCCTTGGTAAGGAAGATAAATGTATTTTATCCAAGTTCGACAATGTAGTGACATTACCATCTTCTCCTTCCTTTAAAAAAATTTCTTGTATCTTTTTGCAACAAAAAACCTCCAAAAATTTGAGTTGAACCAAATCTCTCACCATGGCCAACCAAAATATATTTTTCGAACGGTCGCAATCATATGTATCACAATGTTTAAGGTTGCCAAAAACAACCCTACTCTCCATAAGTACTTTCCCAAGATCACTTGCATCCTCCCATATGAGGCCAATTTTATTATCAAATAAATATCTATCATCATCCTTAATGTTTATCCTAAATTTAAAGTTGGAGTTACTAAAGTGCAATTCTTTTGGCAAGTACCCGATACAGTTGGAGTTACTAAAGTGCAATTCTTTTGGCAAGTACCTGATATTTGGTACACTAATTTCTAAAACCGTCATTTGATTGAAACGAGGAATTAGTTTAGCAAGGCTTGTATTATTACTTGTTCCTTCCCCATTTCCATTTATCGTAGTCATACATTTCCAGTTCTTGAATTCTGCCATGTAAAACTCTTCTAGATGAGATAAACTGGATATGACACCCACTACAATTCGCTTTAGAGATTGGCATCCCTTCATATCTGGCAACTTTAATTGGCTAAGATTTCCTATTTCACGCAGCAACTCCTCTATCTCGAAATCACAAAAACTAAGAATTTCTAGTTTTCTAAGGGTTCCAATTGCCGACACATCTCCTAAGTGACAACTTTCCATACTCAACATGCGAAGGTTCTTGAGGACTTGGATTGATTGTGGCAATGACGTCAAGGAGAAGCAACCTTCTTGCAAAGACAACATCTTTAGCTCATTCATCCCATTAAATAAATTGTCTGGCAATGTTTTTGAATACTTTATACATGATAGTCGCAAAAACTGAAGTTTGGGACACTTCAACCTACTAGGATGCCCTTTCATTTCTCCAAGTAAAAGAGAAATTGTGGTGTAATTGTCATATGTATCCTTCTGTGGCCATTCTTCAATTCTTCTATCCAACTCTACCATAAAACCATGTTCTTCTCTGTATGCAATTGATATGACAATATCTCGTACAACATCATGCATTTTGACGCATTCATCCTTTTGGTTATCTAACAAGAGATTTGATTTTCAAATAATCCAAACTATTGCATTGACATGTACTCTTTTTGTCCCATAGTACCAAAGACTTTAGGAAACCTTTTTGCAACTCCATATCTGACTAAATGTTCAACTAGAACATCAAAATCATAGGGATAGAAACAACATAACAAAAAGCCTGATTTGGCCTAGTCACTTCTTAAATAATTGTAACTAAAGTCAATGTTGGAATATACCTTTGGATGCATACAAGGGATATATTGTGCGATAGACATTTTAAGGTGTTGAAGTGCAGTTTTCCACTCATACTCATCTCTTTTGCTGCTAAGAGTACTTCCAACCGTTGCAATAGCAATGGGCAAACGACCACATTCCTTTGCAACCTATTTTGCTATTGAGATTAGATTTGGAGTATTGATACAATCATCTGCCATCTCCTTGAAAAGATGCCAAACTTCTTCTTTAGATAAAAGTTCAATTGAAAAAATGTTTTGAAAGCTCATTTGATTACAAGTTTCTTCACTTCTTGAATTCAACAAGATTTTGCAGCTCTTTTCTTTTAGTGCATGATAAACTCCAATATCCTCAAGATCAAGTGAGTCCCAAACATCATCTAATATCACAAGGACACTCTTACTATTTGTCAGTCTTGAATGTATTTGAGCTACTTTTCCTTCTAAAGTCTTTTCTTGTAATTCAGAACCTAGTTGCAACGCAATTTGATCTTGAACCCTTATCAAGTCTAGTTTTTGGGACACCACTACAATTGCAGCTTTCTTAAATAAACAATCAACTTTGACATTTCTAGCTATCTCTTTGGCCATTTCAGTCTTTCCAATCCCACCCATACCACATAATGCAATCATGTCGATTTTGTCATTCCTTAGAGCCTCCAAAACATTTCTAATCATTGATTTTCTTGTTTCAAAATCCTTAAACCGTCCTATGGATGGTAATCTCACTTCCAATGGAGGTGTAGTATTGAACACTCTATCATATTTTTCACTTCTTCTAGCAACTCAACAATCACTCAAGTATTTTTCTAAGCTTTCTTACCCAAGGAATAGCGAAGTTTCAGATCAAGACACCAACCATTCAAGCACATCCTGTTAGTTTTGACATCTTCTTCAAAGAATTTCTTCACTTCCTCAATTTTTTTCCCCACATTTGTCAGCCACGTCTTAACTTCACTTGCGACTACTTGGTGATTCCATTGGGCCTCATCAATAGATTGTTGCACTGCCTCCTTCTTTTCAAGTCACTTCGAAAACTTTTCTTCAAGGATTGTTATAACAGCCCACTGGAAATTTAATGGTGAAATTTCTATAGACTTTAAGAATCTCGTGAAAACTCCGTAAGTTTTCACGAATTGACTAATCGCATAATTTTAGTCTGTCAGTATAGTTAGTGTTATCATTCACTATGGTGTCAGGAGTGTGATTTTATTTATTTGAAATAGTTAAAAGTATCAGAATACGTTATGGTCTATGCCATTAGACTCAGTTGATTATTTAGGATTTTATGGCGTAATAATCTTATTTTCAATTTTCAGACGATATGCTTGTTCGAAAGCGCATTTTACATTTTTTGAGGCACTTCGGGGTAGAATTTTGGTAAATAAATTACACAGTTAGGTTTGTATGAATATTTATAATTTTTTAGTGCAAAGTTTGTTTTTCACCTTCCCAGAATGAATAGTAACCTCAATAGTAACATCTAGCACAGTGTTTTTTAAAATCACAGTGTGGAATGTCCAAACTAGATTAGAGAAGTTTTATTTAGACACTTGGTAAGATCTTAGCTACACTTGGTAAATAGTATTAGACACTTGGCACAAAGAGCAACCATTAGATGGATTTGTGAATGAAATCAATGTGTGAGATCATGCTACGTAAGTAAAACCCTATTCTTTCATCTGATCAACCAAATTGAACCAGATCAAAAAGGGTTTAAACCCTATTGAAACCGTAAATGGTTGGAATCCAATTGAAACCCCAAAAGCTTGGTTGAACTGAAACCCTAAAATTGGCCTTCAAACCTTTTTTTATCCAATTTCTAGCATTGTGTTTAATCACTTAATTAAATCACTTTCACATACTATTAATTCACCAAATTCTTGTTATGACATCATTATCCAACCTTTTAAACCTTAAAAAATTGATTGAGTCAAGAAAAATTAGATTTGGACTTGATAGCATCCCAAACCCTAACCAAACCCTCTTTAAACCCCAAGTTGAAGTCCACTTGGTTGAGGCTTACCAAGGCCCATGAATTTGGCCACCTTGGCAAAGCTTCTTGAAGAAGCTTCCTCTCCCACATGGCAAACCATCCACTATCCTTGGCTTCACCCAATAGTGCCTTGATGTGAAGGAGAAATCTACATCATCAACCTCCATACCTCACAGCTTCTATAGGCAGTCCTTTGCCCCTCACTATTCTCCAGTTTATGTGACATAGCCACATCTAATCAAGGGTCATTTAAGCTCATATCTCCCCCCTCCAGAAGTCTAAAGTTGTGCAAGACACATTTATTTCCCTTTTATCACTTCTTCACTCCATTCTTAGATAGAAACCCAAAAGAGCTCTCTCGGGCAGATTTCTGGGTCTTTTTGCATGGAGATTTTTGACCATTTGTAAATATTTTCACACGATGAATCCTTCACAAAAGTTATTTTTATTTGAGTAAAGTTTTCGTAGATATATTATTCGTCTCATTCCATGGTCATTTGATTGGTTAAAAGTATTTTTTAACCATGGAAATATCATTCTGGGAGTAAAACTGGAGATTATATTATGTTTTGAAATTTTTGACCAAGCTAATAGACATATCTTGGTCTGAAAATTCTATGGAGTGTTGCTAGAATGTGTTTATGAGTGTTCATTAAGGTTTTGTTGCATGAATAAATCTTTTGTTGATAGATTTTCTTAGATCTAGAAATTTGAGAATTGGAAGTGAAAAAATAATTTTTATTTGGAGAAAGTTTAAATATTTCGTGGTTTGATCTTACTCTAAAGGCTTTGATATTTTTATATGACAATCCTAAGTCTCTTATTTTCATTTTAGGATGTTAGTTTAAAGATATTTAGTATTAGTTTCAAAGATATGATTTTTCTATACAATAAGATTTCGGTTAGGCCTAAGATTTGATGTTTTTGGGTTAGATCCATGCTTTATTGATTTTTAGCCATGTGATTTTAAGTTTGATGGTTAGATATTCTTTAGGATACATTTTTAAACCATGTAATATTTTAATTTGAAGATCTCATCTTTTTAAGCTATGGATTAAGAGATTGACCCAAGCTAGTTAAGAAAAAAAGTTATGTTTTTGGACTAAGTGTAAAACCAAAAACTCCTCCAATTGTTAGTTTGTGATTTTTTGTGACTTTTGTTTGATGATTTTAAAGTAATGTTGATCTTAAGATGATGTTATGAATATATTAGAAGTAATATTTGATTTTAAGAATTCTTGAAGATGTTTTGATTTAGGGTCAAAACTTGTGATTCAAGGATTTGCTATTTGTTAAAAAGTTTGGATCTTTTTACAAAAAGTTTGGTGTTGGTGATTAGATTTTTCTAAATGTATGTTTTAAGTATGGTTTTAAACTTAGGAAAGAAAGATCATTGTTGCAAAATTTTGGTTTAAGCATGAGTTTTGAAGTTGGAAGAAATTGCAAGAAAAATCAACAGAAATGACCTATAGATATTTTGGCCATAGCTTGTTTTTCATAGTTGTGATTTGTTTTAAATTTTTTTGAGTTGATATTTGAGTTTAAGACAAAATTTACATGAGAAATGTAAATTTTGTAAATTTTTAGAATTAGGATGTGAAATCTTTAACTTAGGGATAAAATTGTCATTTTCTCACATGTAGATGGTAAAATGATAATTCTACTCTAAGTTAGCTTGTTTTCATGCTTCTAATTGTTAGTGATTAAATTTCTAACATTTATAATACCATTTTACAGTTTCTCGTGTTTCACACTTCATTCTCGTAGAACGTAACAATCGAGGTAAATTAGCTCTTAACTTACTATCAGTTTACTATGTACGTGTGATGGGTACATAAACTACAATTTATATATGTATGTTACCATATATGTTATACCATTCCACGTCATTACATATATAAATGTTACACATAATTTATTCTGTCACGAATATTTATCTTTTACACAATCTATTCTGTCATGTATTGCTATATGTTATAAGTATGTCATGTTAAGTATGCTATATGTTACATGTATTTCATATCATGTAATATTCACTGCTGAAAGTATGTCATGTTAAGTGTGTTTATATGTTACATGTATTTCATATCATGTAATATTCACTGCTGAAAGTATGTCATGTTAAGTATGTTGCTTGTTACATATTATGTTATGTTACAAAATATTATCTGTTACATGTTATATCATGCTACAAAATGTTTCTATCTCAAGTAAGTCATGTTTTTCGAGTTATGCTCAAATCATGCTGTGTTACGTCAGAACTTCTATCATTTTGTATTCCAATCACATTTCATCTCGAATACAGTTTGTGTATCTCAGGAACAACCTTTCAAGTCATGTCAAGTTAGTTTTGTTTAGGATACTCACAATGTAATCACTATGATTGTCCGAGCATCTCTATTTGTACTTCACGCGAGGTACTTCTGGTGAAATCATTTTCATTGTCAAAATTTAGTTCAAGTTTAATTATGCAAATACTCCTAGCGTAATCATTTTGATTGTTAGGATATTTCATTTAGAATATTCGTGATGTAATCATTCTGATTGTCAGAGTATTACTAGATATTTCTGGTGTAATCATTTTGATTGTTAGGGTACGTGATTTAAAATACTCGTGACGTAATCATTCTAATTGTCAGAGTATTACTAGATATTCCTAGTATAATAATTTTAATTGCTAGGGTACATGATTTAAAATATTCATGATAGAATCATTTTGATTGTCTGAGTATTTCTGATGGAATACGTTAGGCAGAATCATTCTAATTATTCATTATTCTTGACGGAACTACTGGCGAAATCATTTTAATTGTTAGAACTCAGATAAAGTTCATGTTAAGTTAAATTTTAGTTCAAGTTCACGTTCATGTTATGTTCAAGTTCACGTTCATGTTACGTTTCAAGTTCACGTTTTAATTCACATTAACTTCCTGTTTAGTTTCAGTTCAAGTTCAGTTATATTCACGTTCATACTCAAGTTTAGTTTATTAACAAGATTTCAAGTTCATATATTTTACGTTCATGTTATGTTAAAGTTCACATTAATGTCAAGTCTCAAGTTCATGTTCATGCTTTGTCATGTCAAATCAAGTCTCAGTTTCAAGCTCATGTCATGTTAAGTTTCAAGTTCAGTTCATGTTTTGGTTCAAGTTATGTCAGTTCATGCTATGTTATGTCAAGTTATGTTATGCTTAATATTGATTTTGATTGTGCATTCATGCCTTTATTGCCATACATGCATAATTAACCTGTGTCGGAATTTACTGTTAACTTGTTGAGATTTGTAATCAAATCTCACAATGGTAGTCCCAACTACTATTCCCCCCGAATGGTAGGTGATGTGTCAGGAGCAAAGCAGGAAGTGGACACTGGCAGATTGGAAGAGGTTAACTAGATGCCGCATAAGCGATGCGGAGCTTATAGCCTCTGTAGTTAAGTTTTTGGATAGTTTTCTAGCATCATTAGTCTAGTTACGTGAGTTACTCGACGAACTGGCTCAATAGTGTATTTTGGTATTGTAATTATGGAGCTCAATCTCTATTTTTTTTAGATTATAGTCTTTTGAGACCCGTATTGTAATCGTGGATATTTATTTTGTTAAGTATGCATAGATTATGTTTTAACTATTTGGGATATTATAAGTTTGGTGCATAGTATTGCTCAAAAAAGTTATACGCTATGAATATTGCATAATTCTAAATGCATGTTAGGAACATTGCATCTTATATGTCATGAACGAGAACAGGTAACCTTGTACTGCACGTCCTGACGTTTCGGATGTCCGTCTGATGCCAAGCAGAATCTGGAGGCGTCATAATTGTGATACTGCTTTTGTAGGAAATAATATAACCAAACTATTCTCAGGTTGGACCAACTGAGTATTCTCCTATTTTTCTAACAATTGAAAAAATAATTTCCATTTTTCCAAAAGTAATTTTTTTGTTTTTGTAATTTTTTTTCTACTTCCTTGTTAAATAACAGGTCGAAGTATGCATTTGCCTGTTTATAGATCAAAGAAGCAAAATGCCAAACAACCAAAAAAATGGTAGAAAATTGTGGCAAAGGAATATTAAAGAAAACTCAAAACTAAATGAATAGCTTTTAGCATATCACACAAAAGAGCAAAGTACAAGTCGCTATATGTCCCTATTAATGGGTTTTCGCCCTTGGTGCAAGATAGATATTTAGAAAATTCACCAATTAGACTTGCTTATTGTACTTTGTAAGCCTAGGTGTGACATCCCGACTCCCACGTACGGAAATGCATGAATTATGACTTCAGGATAATAACAACACAGGTCACACACCCCAACGATAAGTACTTAAGTGTGTGCAACATGCAAAATGTGCACAACAAAAGTCGTAGTGGTTAATTAAAAATTAGCCAACTAAGTACCAGAAAATTAAATACATATTTCCAAAATAAAATGCCTTTAAAAAGTTATACACTTATCCAATATAAACATAATACAAACTAAATCCATAGCCAAAAAGTGATACATAACCCATGATCCAAATTGACCACATGTCACTCCTCCAGCAGAGCTGATCCCTTAGGCTCAACATTCTCATCTGCATCAAAATTTATAGTACTATGAAACGGTACCGCAAGGTGTCGAATACCGTTAGATTGTGAATCTCAGTAAGTAATCATCCAACCAATCCATGAGATAAAAATATATTAATACAACCAACATGTATGCATGCACATGATGAAACATGCATGAGGCAAAAACCATCATTTTGCTCGAAAATGATCATTTTCCAACGCACGTCAAAAATCTCATTTGACCCAAAACATGCCATTAAATACCATTCGCTATTTTCCTAGAAAATGGCCTAAGCATAAATCCACTATTTTCCTAGAAAATGGTCCTTATATCTATTAAACCACAAACCGCCATTTTCTCATAAAATGGCCTAACATAATCATTTATCTATCACTATAGACGGGAATGGCAGGCGAGACTACCATCATCTCCATCATGTGCACCGTAGGCAGGAATCACATGTGGGACTACCACCTGCTTATCACCATCCCTACAGTTTGCATTGTAGGCGAGAATCGCAAGCGAGACTACCACAATCCCTGCTTACCAACATCTCTACCGCTAACATTTTAGGTAAGAATCACAAGCGTGATTCTACCACCATCCCTACCGCGTGCATTGTAGGCGAGAATCATAGGCGAGACTATCATCATCCATGCTTACCACCATCCCTACAAATTATACTGTAGAAGGGAATTATAGGCGAGACTACCACCATCCCTACCGCGTGCACCGTAGGCGGGACTTTACCGCCATTCCTACTTACTACCATCCCTACAGTTCTTTTTCCTCTCTTTCACTCATTTCAATCTATTCATTACAAACATACCCAAAATCCTCTCTCACATGAAAACCCAGTTCTCATCTTTAACACATGAACATGCATGCAATTATGCGAAAACTCAGTTTTCATTTACAAACATGAACATGCGTACAATTATTTTATGTATATGACACGTCACAATTATTCAACAACCAACAAATCCTAATATAATCCAATCACACAAACAACTCCATCATCTAATCCAACCAATCCCAACTCCTCAGACTCAATGTCCGACACAACCAACTATATCACAAAAGATTTGTTAGTGCAAAATATATTTAAATCTTATAAAGTTTCTTGAAAATTACTTACAGTACTGAAATATAATTTTCAGAGGATCAAGAAGGTGCAAGAGGTGGTGGCACAACAATGTAACAGTTTAAATTGAACTATGGTCATGTCAAAATACCTAATTTTGAATGAGGACAAATGAATACTTGGGATGGTTAGGGAAGGACTTACAGATTTTGGTAAAACTAATGGTGGTAATGGTTGGTCATTGGTGGCTGCGTGGGCGGTGGTTGGAGGCCCAAAAGCACAAATGGGAAAATGAGTTAGAGAGGCTTCAACGGTGGCGGATCAAGAGTGAGGATGGGTGGGTTAAATTGCTGGGAAGTTGCAGGTGATGTGTTGAAGAGATGGTAGTGACAGGTGGCGCCATGGCTGTGCGGGAGCAAATTTGGGCCACGGCTAGGAGGCACACGTGGGGACGAATGGCGGCACAGGTTGGGCTAAAATTGAAAGGGGTGGTTGCCGGCCAGTGGGAAAGAGAATAGAAGGGGCGGTGAGGGAAATGGGCAGTGCACGGCAGTGCTAGGGAGAGAAGACCGAGACACGGGGTGAAGGGGAGGGGAGGGCTTGCGCGCACGGGGAGGAAAGCAGGCAAAGAAGAAGGAAAAAGAGAAAAAGAGGAAAGAATAAGAAAATGACAAAAAGAAAAAAGGAAAGGAAATAAATGAGGTCTAGTTCTTACAACTTGGGTCACAAAACTAATCCAACGAAAATAATTTTCAAAACAACAAGTTAAATAAAATAATTTAAACATAGTGACTAAATAAAATAAAATAATAAAATCCAATAATAAAACGATAAAATAATTTAGAATAAAGAGAAATTTAAATAATGAACAATATTTAAAACAAGAAAATATTTAAAATTAAATTTCACAGTTAAAAATCTTAAAATAACACCACGTAAATCATCTAAAATTTAAAACAAGAAAACTCATAATCATACTTAATAAAATAATTTATTTAATTAAAATACACGTAAATACAGGGAATTATACTAGGTCCAAAATCATTTTTTCTTAAGAGATCTAATCCCAACCCCGCTTTAAACCCATGTAGTCCATGGAGTGTAATTGGTTTGGTTTGGTCCGATTTTGGACATATTTAATAACTAAACCTGTATATACCGATTTTGAGATTTGAACAACCAACACCGCACCGGTACACCCCTAAATCGATACTTCCGATTTTATCGATTTCAGTCCGGTATATAATATATATAGTATATATACACTATATATATTATAGTATATAACAATATAGTGATAATATATTGTAATATATTATAATTGTATTATAAACTGTGGTGATATATTATAATATATAATATAGTTATATATTATACTATATTATAATATATAGTGATATTATATTAGTATAATTACTAATACTACAGACTATAGTGATAATATATAGTTATTTATATAGGACTTTAAAATTTAATATTGTTTTCATTAGTAATTTAGCATATAATACAAGATTATTTTATATATAAGTATATATATTAGATATAAAAGTTATATATAATATTAAAAATCATATAAACAAATATTTTATATAATATAAAAATTAAAAATATATATTTATATGATTTGTCTGGTCCGATTCAATCTGATGTTAGAAGAACCGGATCGATTTCGACTGGTTTTTAAAAAATTAAACCAGTACAAGACCAAACCAATATAGTACCGGACCAAACTCACCGGTTCAGTCCAGTTTAATCCGGTTTATTGGGGGTTTTTTTTTTTCACCCTTCGTAGTCCTATTATACGGAAAATATATGTATAGTTTTAGTCTTAAGCATACACATTAAAATAAAGTCATTTGGCTTGGGTTTCATATCATAAGAGTTTTTTTTTTTTTTTTTTTTTTAAAGAAGAAGAAGAAGAAGAAGAAGAAGAATAGTTCAAGCACTTTTTGTGATCATCCTTCTCAAAATTCAATTGACTATCTGACACATAAAACGATTTTAATCAATAACAATTCAAAGCTTTCTTTTTTTGGGAAATCGTTTATAGCTCAAAAATTCTGAAAACAAATTTTCAATCTTGCTCCAGCGAAAGACTAAGCGCCAGTTTCAGATTGTGGTAAGAATATTAAAAAAATGTTTAAATAGTCTTAAAAGCTTTTTCATGAAAAATTAAGTTGTTCAAGTGTTACATATTAGAGCAATTTTAATTTTTTTAATAGAAAAGTAATTTTAATCTTAAATAAGTTAAAAAATACATATAAGGAAAAATATTATATTTTTTCTCAAACGTGTTTTTCCAATTATGTGAAGTGTAATTCAAATTTTAAAAAGACTGCCAATAGACAAAAATAACTATATAACTTTAAAATAATTACAACTTTTAAACTTTTAAAAATATATTCATAATATTTGAAAATTCAAATAATCATCATTTCTATTTCAAAAATTACATTTTTAATTTATTTCTAAATAAATATAATATGTTTAAGTATTTTAGATATATAATTACCCAAAAAGTAAATAATTCTAATTAATTATTAAACGGATCAAAACATGTGATATGGCATGATCTGTTATTTAAATATATTGAATTAGTAATTAAAAATTTGACACGTTTAATTTAACGGATTAAGTTATAATTCACTTATATATTAAATTAGGGTTTCACAACTTGACAAGATAAGATTTATCATCCCTTATTATTAAATACATTAGGCACTTTGGCCCTTTCCTTAGGCGCCCAACAATGCCGTGCATGCCAAGTGCCACATCGATGTCCAAAATCAATTCAATCCCTACCTACGACCACCACCATCACTCAGTAGTCATTGGTTGGCTGAGACGGTGGCGGTTATGCGCTGCACCGTTCACATGATACAGGTCCTCATCTTAATTTTTATCTCTTTTAATCATTTAGTTATACGATACATTTTACTTAAATATCATATTTAAGTAATTAATAAAAAAAAGTTATTTAAAATATGTCAATTCATCGTGTACCATTGAGAAAAAATAAATAAATAAAAACTAAAAAAATCTACAATTATAAAATTTTTTTATAAAAATAAAGTCAAAAACTAATATATTTATATATATATATATAATATATTAGATATAGTTTAAAATAAAAATATTTTATAATTTAATATTCTGACCCACGTCAATTTATGAATTTAATTTTATAAAATTTCTTTAAGACTGTATTGCTCTTGTAAACTATATAAAAAATACTTTAATTACAAAAAAATTATATAAAAATAAATCTACACTCTATTTTAATTTAATATATTACATCAAATTGTAAAATTATTAACTTTTTTGCAACTAGCTCTTATGCAAAAAGTCAAATTCATTTCCGTTTTCATCTGCCCCCATTCCCATCCACCTCAACCATTGTACTGCATGTTTTCATCTTTCTTTGTTTCCATTTATATGGATTCATTTTTGGGTTATGTTAGTGTACAAAAGCTCATTCAATATCTCTACTAAAAACCCTGAAAAAGTTTACCTAACCAACGGACCTAAGCATAATTAATAAGTCTAAATCTTGTTTTGTACAATAAATACTGAGAGATAATGCAAACCAATATCTTATCTGTTGAAAGTGTGATACGTTTCTTAAAATTCTTGGCTTCTGCAGAAAATTATCTTTGCAGAGAAATAAATTAGTGGTAAATGATTCTGAAGTGGTAAAGAAGATATGTTTTTTTCTCTCTTTGAAATTTCAATGGGATAAGAGAGAAAAGCGAATGATGAATCCGAAAGCTACAGCATGGAAGGCATAAAACAAGGAAGAATCTTTTGGGTTTATGCACCTTGAATTGCTGGTTCCTTGTTGATAAAGAAAAATGTGTGCTTTATTATTATTACCACTCAGCTCAGCTGCTAGCTGCTCTTCCTGGGTTTGCTTTTGCGTCTAGCTCTGCTTCTTAGGCTACTTTCACTTGGCACCTCCATCTTCTCGGATTCATTCCCTTCCTTCTTTATCCCTCTCATGGAGGCAGATGAACCTTCTCCCTTCAGCTTTTGCTGTTCTTGTTGATGCTGCACTTGTTGTTGTTCTTGCTGTTCTTCCCTGCCCATTTTCACTTTCTTCGATTGATTCTCTCTCGCAGCCACTTGGGCTTCATCTGATACAAGTTGTTCTTCTTTTTGATCTTGGATGTCAGGTCTCTCGACGATCTTTCGAGGCCTACCTCTCTTTCTAGGGGTCTGAAGCTGTGCTTGTTGCTGGGATTGATCAATATCTCCTGTTGATGAAGATTCTGCTATTGCTATTGAGAGTGCCTTCGTTTTTCGAGACTTCTTTCCCATCTATCTTCCTCTTATCAATAATACATCAGCCAATTAAATTATATAAAGAAAAAGGTACAAGAAAAAAAGGTAATCTTATTGCTGTTGTTGTATCCACCAAATACCTGAACATATACTCACAGACAGAAAAACCAGACCACCTAAATCAAATCATTTATGAAACTTAATCTACAACCTACCATTTGCTTTTGTATTGAACCCAAAAACCATTCCAAAAGGCACCCACTGTTTTTCAGATCACTACCTTCTCTCTCTCTCTCTCTCTCTCTCTCTCTCTCTGTAGGAAAGCATAAAGCAACTGGATTAGTATCTTTGACCAACATCCAAATTCTGGCAACAACCATCCCTTTCCGCCTTTGTTCCTCTCTCTCTCATCCAAAAACCCATTGAACCTAAACCTTCTGTTCTGTTAAATAGAATAAACAAATCCTTGAAAGCTTATGAAAAGCCGCCGAAATCGTCTTTCCCTTTCTTTTGTTTATTCATCCAATTCAATTCCATCCGATACCATCCCTACATCTATAACTATATCTATATCTATCTATACATATATATATGTATATCATATTATTTTGTTGCGGATGAAAAGACAAGCAGCCAAGCAGGAATGTGGTCTAAAGGCTGGGAGGAGAGCAAGAAAAAGCGAAGGGTTACTGGGTTGGCTAAGAGTAACCATGGTTAGGGTTAAGGGTTGGAAGGAGGACAGGACTTTGTGCTGAAAGTTAAGGGCACGTGGTTTTCACGTGGATAAGGTTACTGAACTGAACTGTTGTATTGACTCGGACTCGGTTTGAGGGTCTGACAATTTGTCAAATTGCGTCCCCTCCGAGTTTCTCAAGCCAAGCTTCCCGAGTTTCCCTTTGAGTCCAAAGGGAAAAAGAAAAGGAAAATAAAAAAGCATCAGAGTTACGTCATCATGACTGATGTTGGCGCTCGGCGGCAATGAACCTAACCAAACCAAGTAAAACTTTACTTATCCAGTTTGTAATTTGAGAAACGAGAAGGACAAGCTCCAAATATCTATGCTCTGTCCAATTTTTTATGTATAAAAATGTAGATTATACCCAAAAAATAAATGCATTTTTCACATTTTTTGATAATAAAATCTTTTTTTTTTAACACAAAAAACCTACCGATGCTTATATATTTGGAGAAAAATACAGAGTTCTTCTCAAACTACCATCAATTTGCAATCATTTTCAAAATTATCAATTTGTACCCGTTTAAAACTTTTTTTAAAAAAATGCCCAATTAAATTAAAAAGTTTATTTTAAAAACTAATCGTTTATAAAAGAAAATTTAAGTCAGCCTTGGGAGTTTTGGCTCCTACATGATTGAAAAATAGTTGAAATTGACTAATACAAGGATGAATAGAAAACTACTATTTGGTATATCATTCCTCGATCGTTATGTTCTTAGATATAGTCAGGTTTAGCACAAAGAATGGACCGAAATGGAATGATTATTCTCATTCCATAGTTGAGTTAAGGTGACTTGTTAAGTTCCAATATAAGACTTAAATCAAATAGTTTATATTTCAAAAGACTAGTTAATGATACCATTAAAGTCATATTGAAACATTATAAAGATTAAGAACTCCTCATTTCTAAATAATGTAAGATCTCATACACCACATATCTTATCCTCTTATTATATGGGATATGACAATCTCATTCCTTAAATTCTCGACATCCTCATCAGGCTCATCTGTCATAAGTGGCACGGCTCATATTCTACATTTCTAGTTTGAATAAACTCTTATACCATTTGTAACTCTCCAATGAAAGACCCTAACCACATGGTCTATATTCTAAAAAGACTAATCAATGATACAATTGAAGTCTCATTGAAGATGATAAAGATAATATGAAAAACCCTAACCACAAGCTCGAGTAGGTGATTGTTTAACATCAAAATACAGACCACTAGCTTCATGCCCCGTACTAATCTTGTTCCATGTCTTAAGATCCTGAAAGATATATAAAGAGACTAGATAAAAGGTCATTAAACATTGGAGATTTTGAGTAATCTTACTAATTAACAGCAAACTAAAGGGAAAACTATGAGTGTATAAAACATATGACAAGGATATAGAGTTAGTGAGCTTAATAGATCCAATGCTTGTAACTTTAACGAGAGAGCCAGTAGCAAGAGTAATACTTTTTGGAGATGTCATAGTATCTAACTTAGATAAAGGAGAAGACAAACCAGTCAGATATTCATTAGCTCCTGAATCAATGATCCATGAATCTTGAACCGGTAAGACAAGGCACACGGATGTTGTACCTAAGTGGGTAAGAATAACTATGGAAGATGAAGTTCGTATACGACCCAAAATCTTATCATACTCATCATTCGATATGCTAATCATATTTGGAGTCAAGTTAGAGTTCGTTGATTGTGATATAGCATCTTGGCAAATGGCATGATTAGCAGACCCATATAGTTTACCATCCAGATCCCAACAATAGTCCATTGAGTGGTTAGTGCGACCACAATGAGTGCACTTACAAGATTCTCGACCTCGAGTGCAATTACCTTTGACATAATGTCTCTCACGTGCTCCTATACCACCCTAGCCTCCACACCCGCTTGGAGCAACATAGGAGGCAACTAAAATGGATCTTTGACTAATCTAATCAGAAGACAATTGATATCCTTGTCTAGATAACGTGGAATGTTGAAATTAGGAGAACACATCAAGAAATGAGGAAAGCTGTGGACTTGTCAAAATCTTAGAACGCACCAACTCCTATTCAGGTTTTAAGCCAACAAGGAATCGAACAACTTTGAACTCTTCATGCTGTTATTTACGAGCCATAATAGTACCTAGCACAAGAGAGGTATGTTTCGTACCGGATAAAATACTGCCCATTTCGGTCAATACCAATTAGTTTTTTGCGTATTGGTCATTTCAGTGATTTTCGGTTGATACCGGCTGGTTGTGGTATTTTTATAATTAATGTAAAAATCCTAGCTTTTTCGTAATTTTCACTCAAATTCTCACATCTGAAGATTTTTATTTGTTTTAACTTTTTAAGACTTGCATTGATGTTATTTTAAAATATAATTTATATATAATTAATTTATTCATATATAGACAATTCCAAAACAATACACCAAAATAGCACTGATATCGAAATAATTCATTCCAGTGCCTTAACCGAACGGTCACCGAAACAATATTCAAAACTTTGGCTTACGCAACTTATAAATATGAGTTATATTCCTAACACTTGAATACATTTGCTCGAGATGCCTCCACACCTCTCGAGTAGTGTCAAAATGTATCAAACTAGAGCCAATATTAGGCATAATACTGGTTAACATCAAGGACAAGATTTGAGCATATTCTTATTTTCAATGAGGAAATGTAGAAGTAGTTTAGTCATGTCTTGAATCAACCAAGTGGCAATTGAAACCCTTACCTTTCAAAAACATTTCAACAAACCTTGACCACAACAATTTTAAAAATATAGATATTAATATTTTGATTTTTTTTATAATTATAATGGATTCGCAACAAATTGTATATTTAAAGATTTGTAAGGAATAAAACTCTATAATATTATTAGAAGATATAAATAAAGTTTAGATCTTACCATATCTAATTTCTTCAATGAACAACAAAAACTTAACATTTTTTTTTAATATGTAAAAGATCACAATTTTAGATAATTCCTATATTTGTTATTTGTTCAATGTATTTCAGATCTCTACAATTTTTGTATTCAAATATTTTGTATAATTTAAAGAGAAAGATAAGTTATAACTTTTGTCGCCGCAAATAAACTTACCAGAAATATTAATTTTTTGTGATATATTAGTTTTTGTCACGAGAAAAAATTTAATAGAAAAAATTTTTTAAATGAAAAAAGGTTTTTCGAGGCAACTTTTTCTCGCTACAAAGAAACTTACTAAAAATATTAATTTTTTATAGCATATTAGTTTTTGCGGGGAGGAAAAACTTAAACCGAAATATTGGCAATTAAAACCATCTTCTATACAAAGGATTTTGACTTTTGAGTCTTGAAAACTAGCCAGGTCAAATCTTGTTGGAAACATCGAAGTCCTCAACCACGTTGAATTTGACATGTACACTAGTAAGACTATGAAAAACCAAGACCTAATTATAATGGACGCATGTTAATGCACAAGATGATCTAATAGGTTCTCCCAAAACTTCCTCTGCAAGGATAATATCCACGAGAAACAATACAGCAACCCAGTTCTTTAGTAACCATAACACTAGAATACAAAAAATGGTATGTGGTGATCACAAGAATTGCTTTCATGTAACATGAAACGTACCATTGAAAGATATAACAACAAAAAATTGATAGCTCATGACGGACAAATCTCCTTAAAATGCTTATTCGACTTTATGATGGCACGGTCCAATTTGGATATATACGTGCAAAATTTATATAAAATGGCAATAAATCAGGAAAATGCAGATTCCCTACCTGCCATTGTGTGTAGAACCTTTCTTCAAAAAATTCCCCTGATTCTCGCTCGTAACCCCAAAACGTGACTTTCCAGAATTAGCCTTCTCATATTTCTCTTCTTTATATTGATCCCTGTCTCTGTAACTATCACTAAACCATCACCATCTCTTGCACCACTTCCATACCCATCACTACCATATGAGGCAGAACCTGATTTGCAGGTTATTCCAGTAGAAGAAAGTCTAATGTACCTAAAAGTACTGATATTCACACAGTTCATTCACTGGGAAAAAAATATTTAAAGAAAAAAGAAGAATTCCTTGAAGACCAGGACTGTATAATTTCAGTTCTTGAAGCATTCCTTACTTATCACGGTTTGCAGCAGCTTCATTTCTCACTTCTTGTATTTTATCCTTATTATTCAAAAGGGCCACAATGTTTTCCACCTTGTTCCTCACATTTATTCCCATATCCTTCCCGTTTGGCTCGACATATGCAAAACTTGAGAGTGACTTCACCAGCACAAAACCAAAAGAGGATGTGAGAGAACATATCTCATTCTGCACTGTAGCGAATGGCATGGCCTACGCAGAGTCTAGTCCTTGCGGAAATTTGGAAAGCATGTTCTATAATCTCATCAACCGCGCGTTCAGATCCATGTGCCACCAAATACTCGATCACAGCCAGTGCCTGATATACGATCAATTTCAAGAGTTGACGGCATGAAAGAATCCCATGAGCCACCTGTTAGGCCACGTCGTTCGGAGAGGGGCCATAAGCCAAATCCCAAATACTTGGGATAAGTGGGGACGTGAAGATGTTGAAATCAACCCAAGTGTAAGTGTGAGTGTGAAATGAGTTTGGGTTTGCAGCCACCAACTCATGCTCACCCACCACCACCCACCACCACCTACCATAGTTAGGCCACCCACCCTCTCCCAAGTCAGAAGAAGCTGCAACAGGTGGGCTGCTCTTCTCCTATAAATAGAAGAGAGCTCTGAAGATAAAATGCAGTGGGTAAAAGAGAGGAAGAGGAACGTGAGAGAGAGAGAAATAGAATTTTGTAGAGTGTTTTGTAAATCTCGTACAAATTCTATAAAAGAGGCTCCAGTGGACATAAGCAATTTGCTGAACCACTTTAAAATTGTTTTGTGTGATTTTCGGACAGACCAGAGGCACAACAATTGGTATCAGAGCTCTGGTTCGAGCTGTCTGAAAATTCAAGTTGCTCAAAATCAATTTTTGACAACTCCAGGGTGTTCCTCGCGTTGAGACGAATCCGTTGCCGCAAACGGAATCGAAAACGGAGGTCGGAGTAGCTCACACGCGCCCCTAGAAGGTCCGCGCGTGCACTGCTGTCATCCACGCGCCCCCACGCGCGTCGGAGGAAGAAGACGACTGAACTACACGCTCCCACGCGCCCTCACGAGCTCCAGAGGTTGAAGACGCGTGGCAGACACGCGCCTCACGCGCTCCCACGCGCCCTACAAAGGTTCAGCGCGTGACATACACGCGCCTCACGCGCTCCCCACGCGCAGACAGTACTGTAGCGCGTGTAATTTCAGCGCGTGCATCCCACGCTCCAGACAGATCACAACCGTCCGTTTTTCAGATCCAATTTCGGCTTGATCTAAGCCATTCGGAGTCCGATTTCAACAATCAAATAGTGCTTTCTTACTATTTGGATCGTTCCGGACTCATCCGTACGGTTAGAATTTTGAAATTTTGAGTCTAAATTTTTAAAATTCAAATGGAAGGATCTGGAAGAGACAGGAGCTCTGAACATTCCAGTAGCTCGGGACGTCGGTCCACTGTGTCAAATGCCAAGTTTGAAGTTGAAAAGTTCGATGGAACAAGCAACTTCGGCATGTGGCAATGTGAAGTCATGGACGTGTTGATCCAACAAGAGTTGGATATTGCGTTGGGAGGAAAGCCAGATGATATGACTGATCAGGGTTGGAAGAAGCTTAGTACTCAAGCTTGTAGTACAATCCGATTATGCCTTACCAAAGAACAAAAGTATTTTGTCATGAGAGAGACAGATGCTAGGGTACTTTGGCAGAAATTGGAGGATAAATTCATGAAGAAGAGCATTGAGAGCCGTTTGCACTTGAAGAAGAAGCTTTTCAGATTCCAATTTCGTGAAGGTATTTCAATGTCTGAACATCTGAATAATTATAATCAAATTCTTGCTGATTTGTTAAACTTGGATGTTAAAATCGAAGATGAAGATAAGGCTTTACTACTGTTGAATTCCTTGCCTGATACATATGAGCATTTAATTACTACTCTATTGTATGGGAAGGAAAAGATTAGTTTTGAAGATGTATCTAGCTCTTTAATTAGCAATGAGTACCGGAGAAAAGATAAACAGGTACATCAAGATACATCAAGTGAAGCGCTAACAGCAAGGGGGAGACCACAGTCAAGGTATCCCGGAAGGAGGAAAGGTTTTCATTCGAAAACCCGAGCCACATCGCGTGGTTCATCAGTCGGCAGAAAACTCGCCAGAGATGAGTGTTCTTTTTGTCACAACAAAGGACACTGGAAGAAGGATTGTCCCAACCGGAAGGGACAACAGCAGAATCAACCCAACACAGCCAATGTCGTGGACAGAGATGACGAGTCAGATTTTGCCTTGGCAAGTTCATCATCCATTTGTCGTTCCGATGAATGGATTATGGATTCCGGATGTACCTATCATATGTGTCCCAATCGGGACTGGTTTACTGATTTCACAAAGATTGATGGTGGAGCAGTACTTATGGGCAATGATAGTGCCTGTAAGACTCAAGGAGTAGGTAGCATTCGGTTAAAGCTGCATGATGGCAGCGTCAAGACTCTGACAGAAGTTCGGTACGTTCCGGACTTGCGGAAGAATCTCATCTCACTGGGATCTCTGGATTCAAAGGGATTCAGAATCGCCATTGAAGATGGAACTCTCAAAGTACTAATGGGAGTTCGGGTGGCAATGAAGGGTTTGAGGCGAGGAAACTTGTACTTCTTGCAAGGAAGTACTGTTGATGGAAGAGCTTCCACAGGCTGTGAGAAGCTAGATGAGACTGATGCCGACACCACCAGTCTTTGGCATATGCGTATGGGACACGCAGGAGAAAAAGCTTTGCAAACACTGGTGAAGCAAGGCTTACTCAAAGGTGCCAAGACATGTAAACTGTCTTTCTGTGAGCACTGTGTATTGGGGAAGCAGAGGCGGATCAAGTTTGGAACCGCAGTACACAATACACAGGGAATTCTTGACTATGTGCATTCCGATGTTTGGGGACCTACCCAAAATGCATCTTTGGGAGGTAAACATTGGTTTGTAACTTTTGTTGATGATTATTCTCGTCGTGTGTGGGTGTATACGATGAAGAACAAAGATGAAGTGCTGAAAATCTTCCTTGATTGGAAGAAAATGGTTGAGACTCAGACCGGCAGGAAGATCAAGCGGCTCAGATCTGATAATGGAGGTGAGTACACTTCAGACCCCTTCATGGAAGTATGCCGGAGAGAGGGAATTGTCAGACATTTCACGGTACGAGGTACACCGCAGCAGAACGGTGTGGCAGAACGAATGAATCGTACTTTATTAGAGAAAGTGCGATGTATGTTGCTGAATGCTGGATTCAGTAAACAATTTTGGGCTGAAGCTGTGACCTATGCCTGTCACCTCATTAACCGACTACCAGCAGCTGCCAATAATGGGAAGACGCCCATTGAAATGTGGAGAGGTAAACATGCTACTGATTATGACTTTTTACACATTTTCGGATGTCCTGCTTACTATCATGCTAAAGAAAGTAAGCTTGATCCTAGAGCCAAGAAAGCAAAATTCTTGGGCTTTAGTATCGGTGTAAAAGGGTATAGACTCTGGTGTGTAGAGTCCAAAAAGGTAATCATCAGTAGAGATGTTACATTCAACGAATCTGAGATGCTTAAGTCACATAAGCATAAAGATTCCAGTGAAAGCAGCAGTGATGGCGAAACATTAGATGATTCGCAGAGTGTGGAGTTTATTACTTCAAAGAAGTTGGGAAAGCATGGACAAGATGAGGTTGATAATCCAGTCATAGTACCTCCAAGTCAACCTGAGTCAATAGCAACCAACAGACCGAGACGAGAGAAACGTGTACCGATACGTTATTCAGACTATGTGACATATGCATTACCAGCTGAAGGGGGTGAGATCCCAACCACTTACAGAGAAGCCGTACAGTCCAGTGAACAAGTTGAATGGACAAAGGCGATGAATGAAGAGATGCAGTCTCTTCACCAGAACCAGACTTGGGAGCTTGTGCCGCTTCCAAAAGGAAAGAAGACAATTGGCTGTAAGTGGATCTTCAATCAGAAAGATGATCAAGCTGCTAAAAATGGAGTGAGATACAAAGCTAGGTTGGTAGCCAAGGGCTACGCTCAGACAGAGGGAATTGACTACAGTGAAGTATTCTCTCCTGTTGTGAAACATTCATCCATTCGGATATTGTTAGCTTTGGTTGCACAATATGATCTTGAGTTAGCACAGCTTGATGTAAAGACAGCTTTCTTACATGGTGATCTGGAAGAGGAGATTTATCTGTCTCAACCAGAAGGATTCAAAGAAGCTGGCAAAGAGAATTGGGTATGCAGTCTGAAGAAATCTCTCTATGGCTTGAAGCAGTCACCTCGACAATGGTACAAGCGTTTCGATCGCTTTATGTTGGATCTGAAATACACTCGTTGCCAATACGATCATTGTGTATATTTCAGAAAACTTGCAAATGGATCTTTCATTTATTTGCTTTTATATGTAGATGATATGTTAATTGCATGTAAAAGCAAGGGGGAGATAGATCGCTTAAAAACTCAGTTAAGTAATGAGTTTGAAATGAAAGATCTAGGAGAAGCACGAAGAATACTGGGAATGGAGATCAGCAGAGATAGGGTGAAAGGTATAGTTCACCTTACTCAGAAACAGTATCTGAAGAGAATACTGCAACGATTCAACATCGACTCGAAGACGAAGCCGGTGAGTACTCCTATGGCCCCATATTTCAAGCTCAGTGCATTGCAGTCTCCTAAAACCGATGAAGAGCGAGACTACATGAAGAATGTACCATATGCAAGTGTTGTTGGAAGCTTAATGTATGCCATGGTGTGTACACGACCTGATATCTCCCAGGCCGTTAGCTTGGTTAGTCGCTATATGCATAATCCTGGAAAAGTTCATTGGCATGCGGCTAAGTGGATTCTACGGTATATTGTGGGGACCGTAGATGTTGGTTTGAGGTTTGAGAAGAGTGAAGATAGTCTAGTAACTGGATATGTTGACTCAGACTATGCAGGTGATCTTGACAAACGTCGATCGACAACTGGTTATGTGTTCACTATGGCTGGAGGACCAGTTAGTTGGCGATCAACTTTGCAGTCAACAATTGCACTATCATCAACTGAGGCTGAATACATGGCTGTAACAGAAGCCGTGAAAGAAGCTATTTGGTTACAGGGATTGGTAACAGATTTGGGCTTTGAGCAGCAAGAGGTTACCGTTTACTGTGACAGTCAGAGTGCAATTCATTTGGCCAAGAATCAAGTATATCACTCTCGAACAAAACATATAGATGTCAGATTTCACTTTGTACGTGAAATATTGGAAGAAGATGACATCAAACTTCAGAAGATTGGCACTGAAGATAATCCAGCAGATATGTTGACGAAGGTCGTCACAGGGATCAAGTTCCAACACTGTTTGGACTTGATCAGTATTGAACACTGCTGAGCACCCTCGGGTGCATTGGAGCGTATTCGATAGCAGAAGTCTCTCATGTCAAAGAATGTGGTGCATTCATTTGAAGAATGAATCAGTTTGTAAGCATCCTGGTATGGCACACTTGGGTGGAGGGGGTGATTGTTGAAATCAACCCAAGTGTAAGTGTGAGTGTGAAATGAGTTTGGGTTTGCAGCCACCAACTCATGCTCACCCACCACCACCCACCACCACCTACCATAGTTAGGCCACCCACCCTCTCCCAAGTCAGAAGAAGCTGCAACAGGTGGGCTGCTCTTCTCCTATAAATAGAAGAGAGCTCTGAAGATAAAATGCAGTGGGTAAAAGAGAGGAAGAGGAACGTGAGAGAGAGAGAAATAGAATTTTGTAGAGTGTTTTGTAAATCTCGTACAAATTCTATAAAAGAGGCTCCAGTGGACATAAGCAATTTGCTGAACCACTTTAAAATTGTTTTGTGTGATTTTCGGACAGACCAGAGGCACAACAGAAGAACCATGGACGTGATGAACCAGTGCATGCATGCAGTACGTGAAAAGCAGAAATGGACTGGGTCTTGATAGGAGTTTTACGTGCGAATGGGTTTACGGCAGCTACGCATTTTACGTCATCTTTATTTCCGTTAGTGTTGTTCTGTTTTGAGTTCTGTTTTACGTGTGTTTACGTGTTTGAGTTTTGGTTAGTTAGCTGCTAGTTTTTCCTTCATTTTCGGCATGAATGTAAATGGCTTTGCTTATTTAAAGCAGCCCAGAAATTGTCATGGTTTAAATCAGAAAATTTCATTCAATTATTGTGGTTTATTTCTCACCCGAAGAGAAAGCTATTTTACGTTAACATTATCTCAATTGTTGTGACCTATCATTGGCCTCAGAGCCAGGTTTTATTATGGGAACCAATAAGGAGCGTATCGAGTAGCTGGAAGCGGGACTTGATGGAGTGCAAGAGGGGTTACACAAGATGGAGCTCGGCATGGCCGACCGGCTTCATCATGTGGAAGAAACTCTCAACCGTCTCTACGATGTTTTGCCAACAACCAGGAGAATCTCATCCATGGGCACCAATATCACCGGGAAGGCAACGATGGAGGACGGCTGGTTGTATCATCTAAAACAGCAAAACTTGAATTTCCTCGATTTTCAAGAGATGATCCGACGAAATGGTTCAACCGTGTGAACCAATTTTTCGAGTTCCAGAATACTCCCGAAGCCCAAAGAGTTTCTTTAGCCTCCTACCATTTGGAAGGAGAGGCCAACCAATGGTGGCAGTGGATACGTAGGACATTCCAGGAAGATGGGCGCGTGCTGTCATGGATGAATTTTGATCGAGGATGAACTCTGGGCTCGCTTCGGGCCTTCGGATTGCGAGGATTTCGACGAAGCACTTTCACGGGTTAGACAGGTTGGTTCCTTGCATGAATACGAGAAGGAATTTGAATGCTTGGGCAATCGAGTTAGAGGCTGGACGCAAAGAGCTCTTGTAGGAACTTTTATGGGTAGCTTAAAGACGGAGATCTCGGATGGTATACGGATGTTTAAGCCCCAGACATTAAGAGAAGCAATCAGTTTAGCACGAATGAAGGATGATCAATTGGCTAGACAAAGGAGGTTTGTAAGACCTGCACCACCAACGTGAGCTCCCCTAGCTCTTCCCCCTACTACTCGAGCAACAACACCAACCCCTGTCGTTCCCGTGAGACGTCTTAGTTGGGAAGAAATGCAGCGGAGAAGGGCCCAAAATTTAAGCTTTAATTGTAATGACTGTTTTACTGCAGGACACAAGTGTCAGGGCCCACGAATACTCATGTTGGAGAGCTGCGTGGATAACGACAACCTGTTATGCGATGATGTCACCGAAGAACAACCAGTTGAAGAGAATTTCGAAGGGCCTCCTGAACCAGAAATTACGTTGCATGCACTTACGAGATGGACAGCTCCCAAAACCATGCAAATCACAGCCAAAATCTACGCCCACGATGTCGTCGTATTAATCGACAGCGGATCGACTCACAATTTCATTAGTGAGCGTATGGCCAATCTGCTGCGTCTACCCATAGTCCCTACGGAAACTTTCATGGTCCAAGTTGCTAATGGAGAAAATCTCAAATGTCAAGGGAGGTTTGAGGAGGTACAAATCAATTTACACGGCACCATTTTTTCACTAACTCTATATTCCTTACCTCTCTCAGGGATAGACGTGGTTTTGGGAATTCAATGGCTTGAAACTCTTGGTTTTGTGGTGTGTGATTGGAGGAAATTAACCATGGAATTCACCTGGAAAAACCAGACAAAGAAATTGGTGGGCATAGACGGACAAAATATCCAAGCGGCATCAATCGAAGAGATAACTAAGGGGATTCGTCCCAGCCATGCTCTGTTTGCTGTGTGCCTACAGGTTGCCCAAACGGAACTTCCACAGAATATTCATCCAAGCTTGCGTGATTTATTGCAAGAATTTTCAGATTTGTTCATTGAGCCTTCAAGCTTACCACCAACACAAGAGGTTGACCACGGAATTGCCCTCAAGGAAGGAACCAAACCAGTTAACGTTCGGCCTTACAGATATGCGCACTATCAAAAGAACGAGATTGAGAAGCAGGTCCAAGATATGCTGCAATCCGGACTTGTGCGACCCAGCACTAGTCCCTTCTCATCGCCTGTATTGCTAGTAAAAAAGAAAGACGGAAACTGGCGATTTTGTACAGATTATTGCGCACTCAATGCCGCAACCATTAAAGATCTATTTCCGATTCCCACAATGGACGACATGTTGGATGAACTCTACGGTGCTTCTTATTTTACCAAGCTGGATCTGAGGGCGGGATACCATCAGGCCATGACGACCACACCGATATTAGCTATGCCAAACTTCAACGATGTTTTCACTATCAAAACAGATGCGTCCGGAGAAGGAATTGGAGCGGTCCTATCACAACAAGGCAAACCAGTGGCATACATGAGTCGAGCCCTCAGAATGACAAAAAAATATGGTCGACGTATGCTAAGGAGATGTTGGCTATCGTCGAAGCCATACGTACCTGGCGGCCTTATCTTCTCAGCCACAAATTCTATATTCAGACCGATCAGCGCAGCCTCAAATATTTTCTAGAGCAACGAATCGCAACACCGGAGCAACAAAAATGGGTTGCTAAACTCCTGGGCTACGACTACAAAATTAAATACAGACCGGGCCGTGAGAATTCCGTAGCAGATGATCTCTCCTGAAAACAGGGCAACCCCATTCTTCATGGAATTTCCTTTCCGCAAGTTAGCTTATGGGAGGAAATTAAAAAAGCTGCAGAAGAAGACCAATACATTCAGTCAAAGGGCCGTGCGGCCACTGAGCAACCGGGAGGATCATATATGTGGCATCAAGGACTGTTACTATACAAAGGAAGGGTCATTGTGCCAAACGATGCGACCTTAAGGGCAAAACTGTTACACGAAATGCATGACACCAAGATAGGGGGTCATTCGGGAATCCTACGAACATTCAACAAGCTGAGACAACAGTTTTATTGGCCTGGGATGCATAACTCAGTGCAAGACTACGTCAAAGGGTGCGAGGTATGCCAAAAAATAAAAGCCGAAACATTGGCTCCAGCTGGGTTTCTTCAACCGCTGCCAATCCTGTGCCAAGTGTGGGATGATATCACCTTAGACTTTATCGAGGGCCTCCCAGCGTTGCAAGGAAAGGACACCATCATGGTGGTTGTCGACAGACTTAGTAAGTCCGCTCATTTCCTTACTTTAAGTCACCCTTTTACAGCAAAAATGGTAGCCGAAAAATTTGTTGAAGGCATCATCAAGCTTCACGGTATGCCCAGATCAATTGTTAGTGATCGAGACCCAATCTTCATCAGTAACTTCTGGAAGGAATTTTTTAAGCTATCGGGCACCAAATTACAGCTCAGCTCCGCTTACCACCCCCAGACGGATGGCCAGTCGGAAGTCGTTAATCGCTGTGCCGAACAATTCCTTCGGTGTTTTGTTCATCAGTGGCCACGGAAATGGAGTGGCTATTTACCTTGGGCGGAATACTGGTATAATACGACATACCATATTTCAACGGGGATGACTCCTTTCCAGGCGTTGTATGGGAGATTGTCGCCTTCCATTCCAACGTATAAAGATGGGCTCTCACCAGTACATGAAGTTGACCAGCAACTCATAACCTGGGATGAACTGCTTTAGCAACAGAAGGCAAATTTAGAACGATCAGTAAACAGAATGAAGCAAATGGCAGATAAGAAGCGCGATATCGGCGAAAAGGTATTGTTGAAGTTACACCCATACCGCCAGCAAACAGTCTTCAAACGGGTCCATCAGAAACTAGCCAGCCGTTTTTATGGTCTATATCAGATCCTAGAGAAGATCGGGCCAGTTGCATACAAATTACAATTACCAGACGAGGCACGCATTCACCCGGTATTTCATGTGTCACTACTCAAACGGTACCTAGATGACGGGAGGAACGTTGAAAAACCACAGACGGAGTTACCACCATTCACCGATGAAGGGGTGGTCTTATTAGAGCCACACACAATTTTAGACTACCGCTGGGTCAAGCAAGGACCTCACCTGGTTGAAGAACGCTTAGTGCAATGGAAGCACCTTCCAGCTGAAGAAGCAACATGGGAGCCAATAAAAACATTACGGAAGATGTTTCCAAATTTGGACCTTGAGGACAAGGATCCACTTGATGGGGGAGGTATTGTTAGGCCACGTCGTTCAGAGAGGGGCCATAAGCCAAATCCCAAATACTTGGGATAAGTGGGGACGTGAAGAACCATGGACGTGATGAACCAGTGCATGCATGCAGTACGTGAAAAGCAGAAATGGACTGGGTCTTGATAGGCAAGAGTTTTACGTGCGAATGGGTTTACGGCAGCTACGCATTTTACGTCATCTTTATTTCCATTAGTGTTGTTCTGTTTTGAGCTCTGTTTTATTCTCTGTTTTACGTGTATTTACGTGTTTGAGTTTCGGTTAGTTAGCTGCTAGTTTTTCCTTCATTTTCGGCATGAATGTAAATGGCTTTGCTTATTTAAAGCAGCCCAGAAATTGTCATGGTTTAAATCAGAAAATTTCATTCAATTATTGCAGTTTATTTCTCGCCCGAAGAGAAAGCTATTTTACGTTAACATTATCTCATTGTTGGGACCTATCACCACCAAGGTTCAGGGAATGGATAATTCTACTTGCTTGGTGGAATTATGGAATTTTCACCTAATAGACATGTCGCTAGTCCTTGCCAATCTCAATCATCTTGTCCACAAAACATCCATAATCATCTGGCATTTCTCGAACTGTTTGATCCAAGAACTTCATGAAATCCATGGCTGAGGGATTTGGGAATCAAAAGAGAGAATGCGAAATTTTGGATCTGAAGGATTAATGGACGAAGTTTGATTCATAGTTGTCGCGGGGGTGACATGGTGAGCAAGAAAGTACATCTGGGCGGAGGGTATTAAACTAGCTAATTAAAAAAAATGGGGATGGATAACGGCTTTATAGTTTGAAAATATTCTATTTACATGAAAATTATAAAAACATTTAAAATTTAAATTTTACAAATTAAATTTTATTATTTAAGTTATATAAATGGTAACCCATCAGCCCAAAAATATAAAATAACACATGCAACAAAGGTGGAGTTAAATAAAAATAATATTTCAAAAAAAAATTAAAAATAAGAAAAATTCTACTTATTATCATTACGCCACACTTAATTTGATTTTTTACCTTTTTATATTTTTCCTTAACAAGTATGTAATGTATGGATGATGAGTAGAAAAACTAATTAATTTAGTAGAAATAAAATTAAAAAATAAAAATAAAACATATGTGATTTGTAGTGTAGGAGGCTTTCTAGCAAAACCCTAAAAATAAACCGAGGGATCTAATTGAATCGTGAGTTATTGTTCCAAGCCATTGTCCAAAGATTGGACCGCTAAAATAACAATTTTGTAATCAAATTGGTCGGTTTGTCACATAGAGTTATAATTGGCATAGGAAAAGGAGACTATGTAATTATCTATGAATGATGATAGGCTTATCACCTCCTACTATCTATTTTCTACTCTCTTTTTTATATTATTTTTACTTAATGATTAAAAAAGTAACTATTAGTAAAGTTGTATATTTTTTTTAATTTTTTCTTAATGATTAAAGATGTTAACAAAATACTTAAAAAGAAAATATTAAAAAAAATAGAAATTTCAAATACACTATAAAGTAGTAAATAGGTGGAAGGAAGTAGTAAACATATCACTATCCATCATCTATTCCGAAGTTATTGAATATCTCAACATCATTTTCTCCTAAATTTGAGTCAGGGTAAACTGAAAAATAACTAGATATTTAGAAAAGAACTGCCCAAGCCAATAGAGACTCATTGGAGTAGCGCACGGCATTTATAATATTTTTATTAAATTTTTCTCTTTTTGAAAAATCAATAAAATATCTTATTTAAATTATTTAATTATTATTTACAGATTATTTTATAAATATTCACAGAATTTGAAACACTCTTGATGTCTAAACGAGCCCAAAGAGATCATAAAGAAATATTAGAAATGGCTGTTCAATCTTGCTATTCATTTGCATATAATAATAAGATACGGCTAATGATTTTTTTGGGTCAAAATCAATTTGTCAATCCGTCCATTTTGAAATGATTCTATTTTTCTTTTAAAGAAGAAATAGAGGCCGTAAAACTCTATACATGAATCAGTCGTCCATTTTTAATTTAAATATTTAACACAAATTATTTACTTAAAATTAAAATAATCATTTAAACAAAAACTAACACATTTGCCGTTAATAAATCTAGGATAGTGTGCATCAATTTCTTTTATTATTATACCTTTTTTATAAAATTGGAAAGATATACTTAATCCCCATCTCAACAGTCACACCACAAACCACAAATACATGAAAAAAAAATGTTATTTTTCCTTACAATTTTCACTTCCGTAACAATTTGTGCTAACATGTCAAATATCAGCCGAAGATTATGAAATTTACAATTTGAATTTAAAAAAAAAAAAAAAGGAACTGAGAAAATGGATATCGTATGCAATACATGTATAACTACTACTTATCCCAAAAAATAAACATGTACCAATACTTAAAAAACAAATGCTTTCAAGCTAGAAGCAAATGTTTTGCTAACTTGTGCTATTTCATTGGAACTATATTACCTAACTAAAATATGAGTAGTTTGAAGCAATCCTTGTTGTGTGTTACACACAACACATTTTTACTCATCTTAACAATCATATTATTTACAAACCATATGTGTAACACACCATTTACAATGAAACACATTTTTAAAAAACTTTGCTACTCATCATCCTCACATACCGCACATCATACTTTTTTTATTAATTTTTATTTTAATTTTTTTATTTTATTCTTCTTAAATAATTGAATTCTTCTACTTTTCAGACATAAACTACACATTTGGTAAGGAGAAAAAATAAATAAATAAGTGTAGTTTGTGATATGTGAAGATGATGAATAATTTTATTTTTTTTAATTTTAATTTTCAAACTACACAACTTCACAAAACTTGATTGAAAAACATCTCTTCCATAAAAGTACAAAAAATTCTACTTTCAAATCAGTGTATAGAGCACTCTAGTAAAATCCTTACATGACATAATTTGATTTAAAAGATAAATTTTATAACTTAAATCTTACAAATCAAATCTTACTATTTAAATTATATGGATGGTGTACTCTACGCACTGGCTTGAAAACTGAATAACTCAAGAAATAATAAGTTTAAAGTAAGCAAGTTTTTTGTGCAGACTCTCAGCTAAAAAGTGTATCCACATTAAAAATTCATGTGAATTCTGAGATTACACCCCTTAAATCTACCTTCCCATAAAATGACGCAAAAAGGATAGACTCACAATATATAAAATAAGTTTGAAATAGGTAGTGAGTTAGATAACAAGCATCAGGACGCTCCCCAGATAGAGAATTGCATTCAAGATTTACGCCCCGCTTGGTTACACAGATGAGATGAGATGAGATGAGATGAGATGTTTTAAATAGTAATAAATAAAATATTGTTATAATATAATTTTTGAATATTAATTTTGTATTGAGATTTGAAAAAGTTAGATTGTTTATTATATTTTGTATTGAAATTTGAAAAAAGTATAATGATGAGTTGAGATGAGATGAGATGAGATTTTTAGTTTTGGCTAACCAAACAAGGCCTTAGCAACTCACATTGCTTCCCAAGAACAAATGCGCATCACTTTGCAAGAACAAGATTTGTGCTTTCTTTTCAAGCTTATTTAGCAACGAATACATTGGACCAATAATTCAAAAGCTTAAAATTACTCTAGTGATGATAATGCTCGTGCAACATTCCGAGAAATTCGATCATGAATTGGCTCCTGCAACAATAAAAAAGTTATGTTTACTATTTGCTTCATATGAAAATAAAAATATGCGGTTGATTTACCTCCATGCTCGGCATCTCAAACTTTGAATTTGTTATCTTCTCGTACAAAAATATGTATCTGTCAATGAAGTAAAATTTTTGTTACTTATCCCAAAAACTAAATTTATAGGAAAATGTTAGTTACCTTAACATAAATTATTTTTTTTTATTGGCACCGGGTGTCTTAAGATCAAAGTCCCAACAAATCCCGAGAGGGCAAAGTCCCCCAATTAGAAGTTTCTTGTAAGTACACCTTAGGTAATTCAAGGGGAAGTTTCTCTCGTCTAATGACCCTTAGAAATTGTTTACAACAAGAGAATTCGAACCTTAGACATGAAGGGAGTATACTACCAAGTAATGTTTTGAATACCATACCAGATGCCGTACCGGTCAAGGCACTAGAACGAAATATTTCGGTACCGGTACCATTTCGTATACCGTTTCAAAATAGTCGATATATAAATAAATTATATATATAAATATATATATCAATTATATTCCAAAATAATAGTCTATATATGAATAAATTATACATAAATACATATATATATAAATTATAAATAGCCTGGTCTGAATTCGGAGTCAAAAATAAGCTTGTAGTTTGAAAAAATGAAAAAAAAAAAAAAAAAAAAAAAAAAAAAAAGTAAAGACCGAAATACCAGCTAATACGACCGGTATGTAGACCGGTACGAAACAGGTAAAATACCTGTACCAGACCAGTGGCCGGTACGGTACGGTATTTAAAACACTGCTACCAAGACCAAAACCTTTACAACTCGAGCCAACTCCTAGGGGTTTTAAAATAAAAGAATGAGGCAAACCATCTAAATATAAAAAGTTTGATACTTAGTGCATACAATCCAAGAGAGTGAATCTACATAAACATTATTGGACATAAGACTCGACCATGACCATGATGATCAACTCTATCAAGATGATATTGAGAGCTTTTATGACAGAGTCACATGTTCAGCACCAATGGAAGACCAGGCCTACACACATGGTTGCCCTAGATAGCTTCCAGGTGAAACTACAAGTAGGGAAATAATAAACTTACAATTATTTTACAACTTTATTATAAATGGAAGATAGGTATTAAAATTGAAATTATTTTCAATGAAGTTGCAAGCTTACATTGGTTAGTCATAAAATAAGTTGAAAAGTAGTTGTAAGTATATCATTACTCTTACTAGTAAACTTGTAAGTTTACTCCATTGTTTTTACTCAGAATCTCTGACTTTAAAATGCCTTCTTATTGTCACTGGCCTACCATAATTGTTTATTTCAAATAAACAACGTTATTTGCATTCCCTTCACAGACAGCTAGCAACCAGGGCATCAGTTGCTTGTAATAAATGGGGAAGTTTATGGAATGAAATGCTGACAATTTAAAGCTCTCAAGAACCAAATCAATCAACACAAATACGCTTAAATCAAGGAAAAGTATTAGTTACTCCTAGAGTATTTCTTACCTAAGCTCTAATGTTAACGACATGGCATCCTGTGATAAGGTGAGAGAATCACAAGATGAGAGAATCACGCATCTATACTCTAGAACTAGCTAATAATTATTATAAAACCAATGGGAGACAATATGTATTAGATGTGGCTTATAGAGACAATTGGCAGTTTCCAAACATTTTCTCCAAAATTGAACCCCATGATGGCTTTAGACCTACATAAAACTTTTCTTTTTTTTTAAGAAGACCTACAGACATAACTATACATTCTCCGTTCATTTTATCCTTACTTATAAGAAAGAAGTCTACAACCGGACACCTGATTAAATAACATAAAAGACATACCGCAAAGCTAGTTCACAAACAAGATCTTCTGGAGCATCAGGGAGGACCTGGACATTGTATTACCATTGTAAGATAGATGTGTATGGATATGGACCAACTCTAGAAGGAAATTGGCATTGGTCAATAATAGGAATTACCTCATCTTCATATGGATTGCAGTGATCTTTGAACCACAACCTCAAGAACTCCTATAGAGAAAAAGGTGAGTCAGCTTTAGTAGTTTATAAAACATATCGAACATGGTACATGCATTGTAACTAAATCATCAATTTTATGAGTCCCATAAGAGATATTGAAGCAAGATAGCTATTAAAGAATGACTTTACATCGATGTATCATTTTAACTCAGTGGAAACAAAAAGCTTTTCTTAAAGATTATTTGAAATTGAGATAGAGAACATAAGTAACTAGAACAACAAACATCCATGATCCATAAACCTTATCAGCTCTTTCAAGTTTATCTACCGATACATGCAACAGAGGTAAGCAAACGTTGCAGCACAAATAACACACCTTATCAACATTTTCTGGTTCAATAGAATTATGAAAGCGTTCTTCATAAGAATGGGCAATCCAATATCTGCTTGAATCGGGAGTATGCACCTAGAATTCCAAATCAAGATATGTACACCAATCACAATAGCAAAACTTTTTGTAAAGTGGGTGGATAAAAGGGAATTCAGAGACAAATAGATACAAATGCTTCAAAGAAGATCATAAACCTCATCAATTAAAAGAACTGAACCATCATCTGCCTTTCCAAATTCATATTTAGTATCCACCAATATCAGGCCATGTTCCAGAGCAACAGACTGCAATATAACCAAACGTAAGCCAGTCAAATTCAACAGTGTAAGGATTATCATATAGCAATCACATTGTAAGGTAGGATACAGAAAATTAAGATTTAAAAGTAGCAACTACTTGAAGAAGTGACGTCATGTCATGTCAATACGAGCAACAAAGTTAAATAAAAGTTTCCTTTTAACACCATTTTCAGCAGTGAAAGTATCTGTTAACTGTCTTAAGAAACTCATGCATTATCACTTATTCCTATTTGATTTATGGTCTATATCAACACTTATGACAAGGAAAACATAATTCTTTTTTCTGTGCACTATCAGTCAGTAGCTCTTAGTTGTTTTCAGGCAAAAAAAGAATTCAAGCTTCATGGAAGGCCAGAGCTACAACAATAATTACCACCAAACGATATGCCCAACTGTTCATCTTTCAAGCAAATTCCTAATGAAACCAATTCAAAAATGTTGGTGAAGAGCATCACCAAGAATGTAAAGTTATAAGCAGAAGTATATACATCAATTTGGATGCCAAATAATCTATTCCTAATAACATATCTTGTGTACTTGGGCAGCCTGTTTGTAGCAGAAATAATAGAGCTAATTACATTATGTTACACATGACGATGCATCTACGCACACATGCACACAAGCCCAACCATTCCATCTCAATGAGATATGAACATGAGATCTTAGCAATAAAAGCAAACAAACAAAAGCTAATTTACCTGTCCATATTCAAATAAGCTTAATGCTTTCCTACTTGCTTCATCATAATCAGCTTGAGTCATCAGTCCACGTTGAACTATCTGTGAGGCACATGCATCATATAAGTCAAATAACCAAGCTGGAACTCAAAATAACAGTACCTTACAAATCAATGGCTAATTGCTTGTTGGTTATACACACACATAAAAAAAGGGTCAAATCTATGGAGGTTTATTGAGATCATTAAACATATGATCTAATGTATTTTTTGGCACTGAGGTCTATAAAACAAATCTATCTTCAGCAGTTCTTTTCTGAACTTTTGAATGACATTAAGAGAACCAATAATAAAGAGATCCTCTTCTTCGTTGGTGGAAAATAAAATTGACTACAAACTACTAGAATACAAAGTATTTTTAAAAAGTTGTGAAGGTTTCTAATGACATCAGAAAGCAGTTCACTGTTAACTTCTGGTGCAAGTCTTAATCTTTTGATATTTGACCTTCACACAATAATTAATTTATTACCCTAAAAGTGAGAAGCTCTTTTTTTTTTTTAATTTCTCTCTCTTTTTTCATGAATTATTTCACTCAATTTTCTTCTTCCCTTCCCCTCCAAAAGAATGGTAGATTGTAAATAAAAATCTAGTCATAATAGAAGCAAGAGATCAAACCTCATCCGGAGTTACTGGGACATCATGATCTGCTGCCTTAGTTGTTGGTGTGAGTATGTTTGTAGGAAGCTTTTGGTTTTTAACCAAACCTTATTACATATTAAGAGACCATCAGTTTAGGGGAAAATTAGATTAAAATGAAAGCAATACCAAGGATTGAAATCACACCATCCGGGAGGACATTGCCACAATACTTTCGAACACCTTTGTTATAGATTGTCCATAATGATGTGTCAGTACTTCCAGTCACATAACTTCTAACTACAAATTAGCAACATATTTGGTGTCAATTGAAGAGTTGATGGTGTAACAAACAAATGGGAAAAAGATTGCTACAAAACCCTCATCTTCAAAAGTATGACATTAACATTATGTTGCAATCAAAATAAAAAGAAGGCCATGATATTTAAAGATTTCAAAAACAAAATCCTTCCCATGCACCCAAGGTTGGGAAAATAAACTTGGAATGAAAAAGATGACAAAGAGCCAACCAACTAGCCAGAAGATTAATCGCAAAGGGCAGATTTATTGAGTTAGACCATTTGACAGTAGATTAACCTTTAGAAGTTCATTATGACTGTTTGAAGTGACTATTTAACGTTGTCTAGGAGATTCATAGAGATGTCAATACATGATATGGAATACACTTCATTTGTCTCTCTCACACCCTAAACCACAAACTTCTTGAGTCTCTCTCACATCCTAAACCACACACTTCATGGATTTTGAAATTCTAATATGTATTAGAAAACATATATATGCTTAACCAAATCATGCTACAACTCCTCTCACTCAGGTTTTATCCAAATATAAAAGTTATAAAAGTCAGTAATAGGACGTACTACACAGTTACCACATATGGAAAAAAATAAAAAAAATATCTAGACGAACTATTATAGGGGATTTATCAAAACCATTAAATTTGATAAATGTTAAAGAAGATTCTGATAAGGGGAACTATCCTTTCCTGAATAGAAGAAAAGAGATCTGGAAATGTATGATGAGAAATATTTAAGAAGTAAAATGAAATACCCTTGTATGGTTTGCCCTCAATAAACCGTTCATTTTGCATCACGATATCATCGTTTCTATATCCCCTTTATTATACATACATGACTTCCTTTTCTATCAATGAAAGTTATAGAAAACATTTTTTTTATCAGTATAAGTTATGAAAAACATGATACTTCGAAAAAAAGCTCTTCCAATACAAACAAGAAAAAGTACAAAAGATTTGCCACCATCTCTAAAATGATAGCTTTAAGATACCAACTACAACAATAGTTTTATCCTGATAGGTGACTACACGATAGTTTTCAAACATTGATCATTGAAAAAACTCATTATTCATCATATCTTAAACTTATAATTTAGATAGCCAGGACAAAATATCCAGAATCCTTCTCATTACCCTTAACTAAAATTTTCATCTGCCTCTACATAAACAACATTCCACAAGATTACTCAGAAGATAAGGAAAGGTTGTGAGTTGTTGAGTGTAAAAATAATTAGTCCAAGGAAACTCCAACTCGGTATGCCTACAATAACTCACCAACAAATTCGATGGGAAAAACTGAACATTTCTTCACAATTGTAACATTTTTATCTGGGGACGAGATGACCGCATTTGAAGTTATGTGTCGGGTTTTTTCAAACCACCACAAACTCGTCTCATTAAGAACCTGAAATTCGAAAAATAAGAATGGACTAGTAATACTTTTTGCAACCACAATTATCTTTTCCCAGAACAAATTCAACTAAATCCAAAAAAATAAAAGATCTTTTAGATAAGAAGAAGCAAATTGAGAGAAGTAGACCTGGCCCTTAAAGGCAATGGAAGCAAGAATTCTGTCGAAAGCACTTAGTCGGTCAGTAGTGACGAGAACAAGATAATCCTCACTTTCGTAAATATCTCTAACCTGTGAGAAACAAAACAAAATAAAAACAAAAGAAAAGATGGGAAACAAAGCAGTAAGTCAATTCCTCATCCTAGACCAATGAAGTTTTCATCTTTTGTCTTGCTTAGGATTTACCTTTCCCCTGATTTTGAATTTGAGGCCAGGGACAGTGAGATGGAGGTTCGTTTCAGAGAGACAGTGAGGCAAGGAGTTTCTGATAGAGCCAATAAGCTCGTCTTTGCGACTGCTATTACCGATCAAAGAGTCCAAAGACAGTCGTTGCTGGTTATGGCTTTGGTTCTGGCTCGAACTCACCGATGCAGAGATTGATACGAACTTCTTGGATTTTGATTTTATTTTGAAGGAATAGATTGAAGGGAGAGTGTGGTTTGTGAATGAAATTCTGGGGTTGAATGTTTTGGTAGGGTTTAAGTTAGGTATACTCTCCGCCATTTTTACGCTCTATCAATGTCTACTTGTGGCCAGCCAGTAGGCTTATTGGGTTGTGGGGGTTTAGGAAGTGTAGCAAAGGATGTTATTTTACCATTTTTCCGTAATTATTTAATAAGATATTAAATAATTTATTTTTAACATTTCATGTTAGAAAACCGCTTTGCAGCGGTCCATCTGATGTTGAAGCATTTTTGCTCAGGCTGCAGCAACCTAAAGTTCCTGTTACAAGCACTGACAAAACATTTTAGTTGTTGAGAAATGCAGGAAAGTAAAATAAAATTACTTTCTTCTATCCAGACCTCTCATTTTAACAAAGAAAACAAAAGATATTAATTCTGGTTCAAAACAAAACATTTTCAAATCCTGGAATTTAACAAATCAAAAATGAAAAATTTCTCACCCACTTACCATGAATTATCTGTCAAACAACAAAAATCGGAAGATTAGTTCTATTAAAAGCTTTTAATTCCTTTTACATAAAGAAAAATGGCTTTGTTAAATATGGCTATAATTTATTTTTCTGGGCCATGAAAATCATCTCATACTTTGGGAGATTGAGGAGGATTTTCAAGATCTTTGGGGAGCCATAGATGAATTCTCTTAAAAATATTTTGAAAGGAGAAACAGGGGAAGGGAATTTTCAAACTTTTAGAAGCCAAATGGCACTGCTGCTGGTGGTATCAGTACCTTTAAGAGGGCAATGATTTGAGCTAGTTGAAGCGGGCGTTCGACGACATTGTAAATTTGTTCATGGCTAAACTCTCTAAGAGCATTGGCATTGGCTTCATCAAAACCATCTTCAAAATTTGATGAAAAGTACAAGTTTTCCATAAATCTAAAATCTTCCTATCCATAATCTCACATTGGATTAGCCATTGGATTCATCAAAATAATAATATAATATTATTATTTTAATAATAATATAATTTTTTTGTTCATATTTTACAATTAAACTAACTATATGTACATTAATAATTTGATCTCAAATTACTCCACCATGTGAATAAACTACACAAATATGTTAATATATCCCAAAATTGGTGCAATGCAATGCAAAAGAAGTGAGTAAAAAAATATCCTGTTTATACTGCAGTATAATGTACTACTGCTGGTCATGGATATTTAACGAAGTGTAGTTTATTTATGTATTAGTGCAATACTAAAGTAATTTGATCTCAAAATATCCATGTGAATAAACTACACAAATAAGACCTGCTTCCTGGCAGCTAGAATGGAGACAACCAACATCGCCCAAATATCCAAATAGAATTGTATAAATAAAATCTGCTAGAGTTCATTCAGAAAGACACATCCTGAGATTTTTTATTTGATTGCTTCGTATTGTTAATCTTTAGAAAGTTTGATGTTTGCAAAGCCACTTCACAGTTTGCTCAATCAAATAAACTGGGTCTGATAAGCATCAAATATACCAACAATAGATATACAAATCAGAAACAAGTGACAAAATCAACCAAAAAAAACTAGGGTCCCAAATCATCAAATATACCAACAATAAATCCATAAAATTAGAAACAAGTCAGAAAATTAACCAAAATAAACTAGAGATACAAATCATCAAATATGCCAACAATAAATTCATACAAATAAAAAACAAGTCAGAAAATCAACCTTAAAAAACTAGGGATGCAAATCATCAAATCGACCACAACAATAAATTCATACAAATCAAAAACAAGTTAGAAAATCAACAAAAAAAAAACTAGGGATTTTTATCATCATCAATATATACCAGTTGCATAACAGATTAACGAAGGACTAGGGTTGTAGGAGATTTGGAGAGGAGACGAACCTGAAGGAGAAAACTGTCGCGCCAAGTGCTGAAGGAGTCACTCTGCTTCAACGTGAAGAAAAAGAGAAGAGGAAGAATCGGTAAGGAACTATCGTTTACAGAGAGAAATAGAGAAAGGGGGAGAGCAAAAAACAGGGGAGGAAAAAGAGAAGAACATTGCGTGCACCTGATTTGAGGAGAGAAACCATGGATTTTGTTCCGATTTTGCGTGAAGGAGAAGAAGCCACAGGCTTCTGTGCTCGATCGATGGAACGAGAGAAAGAGAGAAAGGGGGGAAGAAAGACGCGGGGAGGGAAAGGAGAGAGAAACGAAATAAAATAATTCCGTATTTCACTTTTCACTTTTCACTTTTCAATTCCCTCTCATTCTATATAGCTTTCAGCACCCTGTCTTTCTCTCTCTCTAGTCTCTACTATATATCAAGTCTATATCTGAAGCAACCTCAACTTTATTAGCTAGAAACTTGATTATCATTATTCCGTCCATCATCTTTATCAACTAGAAACAACCTCAACTTGAAACAAAAACAAAGAAACAAATGAGAATGCGGATCTCCAAACAGTGAGAGTGGACAATGTTTTTCCCCTCCGAAAATTTGAAGAATGTGGATTTAAATTTCTAACGCACGCAGGTTATGAAAATTTGAGGGTGAAAATTTCTAATATGGGTAAATTTCTAATGCACGCAGGTTATGAAAATTTAGTAAACAAAACAACAACAAAATCATAAATAATCGTTAGTGATGGCTGATGAAGGAGAGAAATGCGAGAGAGAGGAAGAGAAAGTACCGGAGAGTCACAGAGGTGCTGCAACGCTGAGAGACGGCTGCCGCTGCTTGAGGGGAGGGCTCAGACGGATGCGGTGAGAGAGGAAACGAGTGATAGTCCGAAGGGTGGAGCCTCGACGAAATGGGAGGGAACCGGTACGACCGTACGAAACCCTAAGGCCATTCACCGAAACGGCGTCGTTTTTCCTTAGCTCAGAAACGACGCCGATTCAGTTAAAGGGGGTTAGGTTAGTCTAACCCTAAGCAAACAACGCCGTTCGGCGTCTGTGCAGTTGGGCTTCTTCCAGAAGTCTGGGCTTTCTGGCCCGGCCTACTGGGCTTCCTTTTTTTTTAATAGTTATGTTACTATTACAAATCAATGAAACAAAATTAAATATAAATTATAAATTATTTAATACACAAATTTGTAATAGTAGAATTTACTTTAAAACAATATTCATTTTAGTAAATAATATTAACACCAAAGTAATATTGAGAAATCCATTTTTTATCTTACTGTATCATTTCTTTGTAACAGAAAAATGAGTTTATACTAAAATACTTGATAAGAAATTTAATTTAAATTTTTATTTCCTTCGATTTCAAAATAAATTAATTCACTATATACATTATACATATACTATGCTATCATATATATTAGTAATACAATAAAACAACAAAGCAATAAAATACCAATATAATACCAATATAATAACCTAGCTCTAATACTAATAACGTAACCCAGATAATATATAATTAATAGGTAAAATGATAATTATAGGCAGTATAACCAGCTATATGCATGATTTTAATATAAACAAATGGTATAATTGACCATATCAACGAATAAATATAAAAGATAAAAATGATATATAATAAAATTTACTTCATTAAAAATATAATACTTACAAGAAGATAAATTCTCAGAAGGATTGGAACCAAAAAACATAAAGGAAGGTTTACACAAGAGAGGGAGAGTATTTCGGAAGTAAGAAGAGTGGAGAAAAGAGAATAACTGGTTTTAAATGAGAGTTTCTGAATGTCTTCCTTTATTTACAAACTCCTTTTTATAGATACTAAAACAGTAACTATCAATAATTCATACTTACAATCTTGTCTTTATACGTCAATTAATAATAAGTGAAATTGAATAGTATATATAAAGTTGTTTGTCTTGATTTTGAATAGTAACTTTTGTCTGGACCTTGAACAGTAGATAATAATCAGATACTAAAATGTGAAAATATTTGTAAGTGAATAAAATCGCAACAAATAATAAAGTTTTAAAGAAACGACTGTCGAACCCACAAGAACTAATTATGTTATTGAGTATTGAAACTCACCAAATTATTTACTATTCAAAAATAAAACTGAAATTTTAAATATTTTACAACCTAAATTAAACTAAAGTGCTTGATGAAAATAAATTAAAAGAAAAGAGAATAAAACTTAAAGCTGTAGAGATAATAAAAATAAATCTAGAGCTTTTAATTTCACCTAGCTAATTCCACACAATTCATTAATCCTTGTTATAAAATTTCAATTTTTCAAGTTGATGAAAAGAAATCCCTCAGTTATTTAATATTTTCTCTTGAATAATATTAGAAATATCTCTACCTAATAATTCATCATATTTCTATGTAAATTAAATTATTTGAAAATTCATTAAGTTCTTTGGGTTTTATTAATCTAAAATTATACTAATTACGGTAAAGTACATCTATCTTTCACTCAACTAATGATGTTTTAATCCTAAAAGCTTATAATCACAAATTACCTCTCGTTTTCATTATGATTCAATAAATCAAATAATAATTGGTCAGAAAATTGTAAGTAATGAGATCAATGATAAATACTCAACATAAAAAATTGGAAATAAAATAACTTGAAATTTAAATTATGTATTCAAAGTTAGACTACATCAAAAGTCTAGAAAATATAAAATTAGTTCATAACAAATCTAAAATCATCCATGTTCTTATCAGAATACATTAAAAGAAAATTAAAGAGAAGATTAAAAGTCTTTTGCTTGAAATAGGTTGATGAAACATTCAAAATTATTGAAGATCTCTCTTCCTTGAGACTTGGTAGCCACCTTCATTCTCTTTTTCTTTTCTTTTCTTTTTTTATTATTTTACTGCTCTTCAGCATACATCCACCTACCCTTCTAAAAAAAAAGGAAAATGATATTCTTACTACTCAACTACAATTTATTTACAACTTTTTTTGTATTTGATTTTTTTTAATTTTTTATTTTACTTAATGATTAAGGAAGTGAGTATTAATAAAATTATATTTTTTTTTAAATTTTTTCTTAATGATTAAGGATGTTAAAAAAATACTTAAAAGAAAATGAAATAAAAATAAAAAAATTTGAAATACACATGAGTGGTAAATGGGTTGTAATGTGGTTGGTGGTGTATCATTGTCCAAAAAAAAATGCTACTACTGTGTTTATTTTTTTCCCAATTGTTGCTCACGGCTCCTTTTCTCACCAAACCAATAATGACCCACTTCAAAATTTGAAAATGTGATAGGCTCACCCCACAATTCAAGGTTTTTTTTTTATTTTTTATTTTTTGTTTTGGTATAAAATATACTGCATTCATTTATAACGAATATTACAACTTTGACCTGGAACATACATTACAAGTCAACTACAACATTAATAGCTCACAAGTACACAATTGTGACTAACATGATCTAATCCATACTGCAAACCTCTACAGACCACCATCTGAGAGACAGCACAACTCTATCTAAGATAGAGTTAACAAATCTCATACTTTGTCTAAGACTAAATAGATGATACTCTATGGACAAAAGTCCAAGAGACGATGTATTTTTTTCTAAAACAAAATACATAACAAAAATTAAAGATACATGAAAAAAAAAATGAATTACATCTTGAAGATATATAGATCCACATTTTCAACTTTGGAGGAAAAAAATTACAAACAAAATAACTATAATGGCATATGAGAGCCACATGCCACCCTAAGAGTATGGCGATCAGTGAGGTCTAAAGTAACTAGTGGCCCCTGACCTAGAAAAGCACTCTTAGCAGTAGCGCGTGAATTTCATGCGCCTACCTAGGACCCCCTTGTGGATCATGGGCAACTCCATTAGGCGAAATACTTCGCCCGTCTGAAGGATCGGCATCTTGGAAACCTGCAGTAGGGCGCGTGGTTATTGACAAACGCCAAAGAGTAGCAAATTGGCCTTCCACCATACTTAACCCTAAAAAAAAAAATCAAAAAAAAACATGAAAGAAGAAAACTAGAGAGGAGAGGGAGTAGGGATGAAGGAGAGAGAAGGGAGGGAGAGCTCCTCCCCCCTCTGCGCAAGTTTTGATTTGGTGGTGGTTTCCAAAAAGAATGAAGAGTCTTTCTCTCTAAACTAGGGCCGGCTCCCCCCACAATTCAAGTTTTGAAAATAAGATGACATCACATTCCACTACTGTTCCATCCAACTTTGATACACCAGCTTCAAATATTCAAGATGCCATGCAATCCTTTCCACAACAAATTCCTTCTCACATCCAACTTTCATCTTCCATCAATCCTTCAAACACAATCAAATAAAGAAAAATAAGTAAAAATAAAATAAAATCAAAAGAAATAAAGGAAAACTAATAATTTTAATAAGTAAAAGAGTAATAAAAATTATGTAAAAATTACACTAATCAAATGAAATTGTTTGTCTTTATTCCTTGAAGAGATAATACTTCTGACAGCTTTCATCTGTCATGTTGAATAATTGAGAAAGTAATAATCTTCTAGAATCACACAATTATGGTCAAATCTAAACTGCAAACGGCTAGAAACAAATGTTTTGCTAACTTGTGCTATTTTATTGGAACTGCATTAAATGACTAAAATCTGAACTGTTGGAAGCAATCCTTGTTGTTGTTATCATATTATTTACAAACCATGTGAAACATTCCACTTATAGTGGAACTCATTTTTTTCACTATTTTCAAACTACACAACTTCACAATACTTGATTGAAAAACATCTCCCCATAAAAGTATGAAAAATTCTATTTTCAAGTCAGTGTGTAAAGCATACTAGTAAAGTGCTTATTTGGTATAATTTGATTTGGAAGATAAATTTTAAAATTTGAATCTTATAAATCAAATCTTACCATTTAAGTGATATGGATTGTGCACTCTACACACCGACTTGATAATATGATAACTCAAGAAGTAATATTAGATATAAGTATAGAGTATGCAAATTTTTTATGCAGATCCTCAGCAAAAAAGTGTATCCACAATGAAAATTCATGTGAATTCTCCCTTTTTTCAAAACTTCCGTGTAGAGTATACACACCTTAAATCTGCATTCCCACAAAATGACGCAAAGAGGATAGACTCAATCTATGTAAAATAAGTTTGAAATAGCTGGTGAGTTAAATAACAAGTATCGAGAGGCTCCTTAGATGGAGAATCGCGTTCAAGATTAGGAACTCACAGTGCTTCCCATGAACAAATGCACATCACTTTGCGAGGACAAGATTTGCGCTTTCTTTTCAAGTTTATTAAGCAACAAATACATTGGACCAATAATTCAAAAGCTTAAAATTATTGTAGTGATGACATCGATTGTGCAACATCCCGAGAAATTCTATCATGAATTGGCTCCTGCAATAAAAAAACAAAGCAATGTTTTCTATCTTCTTCGTATAAAATTAAAAAGATGAGGTTGATTTACCTCCATACTTTACATCTCAAACTTCGAGTTTGTCATCTTCTCGTGCTAAAATATGTATCTATCATTACTGAAAAAGTTTCGTTACTTATCCCAAAAACTAAATATATTGAAAAATGTTAATTATTTTCACATAAATTATTATTTTTTATTGGCACCGGGTATCCGAGAACAAAGTTCCAACAAATACAAGAGTGCAAAGGCCCTCAATTAGAAGTTCCTTGTAAGTGCACCTTGAGTAATTTAAGGGAAAGTTCATCTAGTCTAATGGCTCCTAGAAATTTTTTGCAACCAAGAGAATTCGAACTTTAGATGTGGAGGGAGTATACTACCAAGACCAAAACCTTTACAACTCGACCCAACTCCTAGGGGTTTTTAAATAAATGATAAACTTACAATTAGTTTACAACTTTATTATAAATAGAAGATAGTTATTAAAATTCAAATTATTTTCAATGAAGTTGCAAACTTACATTGGTTTGTCATAAAATAAGTTGTAAAGTAGTTGTAGGTATATCATAACTCTTGCAAATAAACTTGTGAGTTTACTCCTAATTTGTGTTTACTCAGAATCTCTTTCACTTTAAAATGCCTTCTTATTCTCACAGGTATACCATAATCGTTTATTTCAAATAAACAACATTATTTGCATTCCCTTCATAGACAGCTAGCAACCAGGGCATTGGTTGCTTGTAGTAAAGGGGGAAGTTTATATGAAATGAAATGTTGACAGCTTAAAGCTCTGAAGAACCAAAACAATCAACAGAAATAAGCTTAAACCAAGGAAAAGTATTAGTTACTCCTAGAGTATTTTTTACCTAAGCTCTAATGTTAACAACATGGCATCCTGTGATAGGGTGAGAGAATCACAAGATGATAGAATCCATCTAGACAGAGTGCAAGCGAACTTCAAACCTTGAATGCAAAGCCAGGTGTTAATTCTGTCGTCGTGGGGAGGGGATGATTGTCGCTCCAACACAGCCCACATGCCCGGTTTGTAACTTGAACTGAGTTGAATCGAATCTAATTTTAAATTGAGTCTAACAACTAAACAATCAATTATTAAATTACTAAACTCATTTCAACTCAAAACTTATTTACACGTAAGACCTACGATTTTTTTCAACTCAACAACTCTTTATACGTGATACCTACAATCTTTTTCAATTTCCTATAAATATATCTAAATTCATCTTAATATCTAAATACATCTAAATTCATTTTAAGTGAGTTTTATAAAACTCACTTTAATATCTTAAGTTATTACTATTTATAAAAAATTTTATCCATCTGGATTCAACTTAACATCTAAATGCATTGTGTATATTAATGAGTCAACAACATCCCTTTCAAAACGCACTGGCCGGCCTCGTGGATCCAAATTCTTACCCACGGCAATCGGATAAGATCCTAATATTTGGGTTAGGAGGCCCATTTCCATTCCATTTCATTGATTTCAAGATAACATACGCCCCCAAGACGAAAAGGGGAAAAACTGAAAGAGAAATCCTTTGGATCCAAATTTGGTGTTTCTTGAATTTTTTTATTTAATAATTAAATAAATATTTTTTAATGATATTATGAATTTTTTTTTAATTTTTAAAAAACTATTTAAGAATAAAAATTAAAAAAAATTAGTTGATTTGGTAAGTTCTCGGACTATATCCCTCGTTTAAACATAAAGTGATCGGTTATTTTTATAGATGAAATAAGATGAGATTAGATTAATTAAGATAAAAATTAAAAATTAAATAATATATTATTATAAAATATTTTTTAATATTAATTTTATTTTAAAATTTAAAAAAATTAAATTATTTATTTTATTTTATATGAATATTTAAAAATATTGTATTAGTTTAAATAAAATAAAATAAAAAATTTTATGAAAGTGCTTTCCGGGAATCGAAAGCTCCAACCCAGCCGGCCCGAAAACGACTTGAGACGTCAATTCATATAAGAAATCCGATCATATGGGTGTCAACATAATAGTTCGAATCCAGCTTGGGGATGAAAGATTTTCTGGGTGAGTTTTATTTCCGGTGAAAACTGCGTCATTGTTTGTGGTTCTGTAGCATTCTAGAGAGAGAGATGTATACTTGGCGGGGCCTGTGACAGGACACGTACGGGTTATACAAAAATAGCCGGCTTTTGGTTGGGATATCTGGCAACTGTTCTTTCTTTCTTTCTTATTTTTCCCTTCTTATATCTTATTTTCTTTGGAGAATGGATAGGTTCTTCAATCTTCTGTTTATTAAAATGTAGATAGAAAAGTGAGATCTCTCTTTGGTTGGCTGTATATTCCTGGGGTTGCTGGTGGGTGCCTTTTTTCTCTCTCTTTTTTAAATCCAAATCACTAATTTCCTGTTCTATGGTATATGCCTGCCAATCTAAAATCTTAATTTGTTTCATGGTACTTCTTTTCTGATTTCTAAACATCTTGTGAGCTTCTTCCTCCGCCAGTTTCTGTTGCTAATAAGATCATCTATGAATTGGACTTTGTCTCCTCTCCAATACATCTTGTTCTAGAAACAACTAAAAACTTTTCAATTGTCTGAATCTGAGCTCTGTATTTTTGACACTTTTTTTTTTTTTTTTTTTTTTTTTTTTCTGGGGGGGTGGGATTGCTTTTGGTCAGCTTGCATTCCATTGCCGTTAGTGAGGTCTTCATTTTTTCCATATTCCAAAGGTTTCGGTTCTTCTAGTTGGTATTTCTATTTTTATCCCTTGATAACTGGCATGGCAAGGGCTTTATTTAGCTTTTTTCTGTTCGTTATTGATATTGACTCCTGAGATTTTATTTTATTTTTCCCCTTTTCATCTTTTTAATTCGACCCAGGGAAAGAGAGACTGAGTTATTGTTTGTGTTTATCTGAGAAACAAAATTCTCTGTTGGTTTTTGAACCAGGTTTTTCATGGGCGACCGGATTCCAACTTGCATAGTTTCTGGGATGGCATCTCCATTTTCATAGTTAATATAATTTGGAAGGTTTATTGGTGAAGATCAACCTGCTGAGCTATGGAGGGTTCTTGTAAAACAACATTGAGCAATGGTGAATCGGCCAATCATAGCCTTCAAATTATTAGGTACCAACCCTGTATCAATCTATCATCGCCTTGGTTTGATTTGAGAGTCTTCTACGTGAGGATCAGCCATTTCCATGTTGATGATTCAACCCCTGAGTTTCTTAGTCTGAATCATATTCCGCTAAGCCCTGACACCGTTTTGGAAGTCAATGGTGCTAGAAGTAGCAGTTACTCTGATGGAGTCTGTTCCCTTCTTAGAAGGGACCGGGTAGATAAGAAATCAGAAGATGCCACCTTTGTGGGCACAGACAGTATAAGGTTGACAGGGAGTGTGAAATTTGAGGTTTTTGATAAAGAAGATCTCATTCTCTCTGGGGTTTTGGAGATGTCTAATAGCAATGGTTTCATGGGGGAATTGATAAACAGCACCAAACGGTGGAATATGAATTGTGAGCCAGTGATCACCGCCGGCGCTGGATTCTTAAAGGGGAAACAACTAGGTGGCCCTGAGTTTTCGACACCAACAATGGAGGTTTATGTCGCAGGTTGCTTCTCTGGAACACCTATCATCTTAACCAAGACTTTACAACTGAGTTTTCGAAAGAAGCACAACAGGAATGGCATGTTGGATGTGATTCCAGAGCATGAGACTACTGAATCCCACAAAAATATGTCCCCTGAAGATCTGCAGGTAATTATGCTGGAACATGTTTGATATTGAAATTCTCATTGTGAGATGTTCTCTTTTTTTCTCTGGTTTTTATTTATTGGCTTTCATTTAGTGCTTAAGTGCAGAGCTGGTATTTGCATGTTGAGGGGGAGCCGGATTTTTTGTGGCTCTTTTTGGTTTTCTAATCAATGAGTGACTATACAACCCCTTCATGGCGAGGGACGGGTTTCTATGATAAAAAACTACAGTGCTGTTGAATAATAATGTTACCTTACATGTCTGTAAACCCACCTACATGCTTCCTGTCTTGAAGAATGTTTCTTGTTACAAAAGGGCCAGTTTTTTTGTTACACATTGATTGTTTGGGAGAGCAAAGAGAATCTTATCTTACTTGTGTCATGGGGGTATGGGCAGGGCACAAGTTTTTAAATGATGGGGAGAGACCTTTCCATGGGCCTCATCCCAAAGCCAGAGTGGAGCATGGCCTGCACGTGTGGGGTCCTCTCCAATTTTTTTTAGTCTTTCTAGGCTACCCAAACACATAATCTTTTAATCAAATTTTCTATATCTAAAAAAAATGTCTAATCAAATTTTCTCTATTCGTCTCCGTAGCAAGAAAATTAAAAAGAAAAACAGTTTTAGTACAAACTAAAAAATGCACATCTTAGGGACTTTTTCCCACACATTTCCTGTAAATCCCAATATCTTTCAAATCTAACAAATATATTTTCTATAGACCTGGTCACTTTTATAAACCTAAAAATTTTCAATAATAAATCTTCCATCCAAACGAGGCCTTTATCAGCAGCTAGGAGCTACATTACACGTGCTTGAGCTTAAAGGGGTTTATAATTTCTGTTTTGTTCCATGAGCATCTCAGACCAATCCAATAAATCGTGGTTCCTGTTTGGATGTCCCTGACAGATATAGTTGCTTGCATGTCAGTGTTTGGTCATTAATGCACTCTGAATTATTGGAGCTTCTGATTTTGGAATTAGATTTGCCATACTCCATATTGGCAAGAAACCAGGATGGGAATACTCGAGGACTATCAAATGTATTGTATGTTTCTGGAACTTAATTAGCTTAATAAAGGTTAAAGCTTTAGTTTTTTTATATCAGATTGTTCTGTTTGCTTGCTGTCCTTGCATGCACGATCAAATTAATTCTTTCCCGCACCTCATTGTCCTTTAGGAAATGTATAGTATGCATGCCCATGGAAACTGCTATGAAAATGATCTTCATTTGTTCTCCTAGCAGTAAAGAATTAGTATTATAAATTTTATTGAGTAGCCATCATTCGTTTATTATGTGTACCTTTATGCATGTGGGGATGGGAGGCCTAAGTTTGTATCGAGTTAATATGAATCTGAATTCAATGTTTTAGGTTTGTGTAAGTTTTGGGAACTTTTGAAAGACTGAAATAAGGTTCCACTATTTGAGAAATATCATCTTCACTTATCTTGGTAAATACAGAATGTGATCAGAGGCAGAACTAGGAAATTTAGTTGGGGGGACAACCTACAAAAGTACATAAGAAGATAGATACATATAGTCTCTCTATATGGGTACATGCTTATGCAAAAAAAATAAGGCCAAACAAGACTTAAATGCAAAATTCACATCTTTATAAAATTATCCTAGAAGAGAACTTTCCAGTGCTAACTGAACGTGAAGTAATGGCTTTTCTGCAACATCGAAAGGGGCCTGATGTAGTGGGATCGTTTGGATTGTTACAACCTCTAGCAGATGGTTAAAAATTGATTCTAAAAGAACCTATTTCACCAAGTAGTGTTCATTTCTCCCTTTTTAGAATGCCTCCAGTGGCTACATTTTTGTTAAGTCTGGTCGCTCAGGCCGTTGTTCCTTTTGATTATGGTATTGTATTGTCAGATCCAAACATTATTTGTGTTCTAGGTTTAACATACATTTCCTTTGGAATACTAATATATCTCAATTTATCATAGTAAGTCATAAGGCTTGTTTCTTGTAGCATTGTATGTATAAGAACTATGATTAAATGACAAACCCAGAAAAACGGTAACTGAATGTCACGTCACTGAGATAGAGAACAATTGTTTTGCATATGAGACTTTTAGAACTTTTGGAAATCCATATGATCTTCGTTTATTTAGGGGAGTCTATATTAAAAAGTCTAGTATTTCCCATGCAATTTGACTTTTTTATATATTTTTTAGAATCAATGGGGCAAAACTCAAAATCAGTTATCTTTTTTTTTTTTTTTTTTGGGTGGGGTTGGGAGAGGGGGGGGGGGGGGGGGTGGTGGGTGGGGGGGGGGGGGGGGGGGGGGGGGGGGGTGTGTGGAATTAACTTGAAGATTTTTGGATTTTTTCAATCAATAATGCCTTGTGTCTTGCAAATTCATACTTTTTCAGCAATTATTAACATAGGATATAAATTTGACAAATGATCCCTTTTACTGTGACAATTTTCCCCTCCATAGTTATGATGCTTTGAGCTATGATGAAAACTCCCTGCAAGACTAAACCTTGGATATTGAATCTCTTAGATACTTATGTTAAGCAGCTGCAAAAAATTATGCTCTTTTCAGAGATTATAAATGAAAGAACTGTCTTCTTTTTTCCTGAGCTTAAAAAATGCCTGGTTTTGAATGTTGTTACACAGTTGAATTGGATCTGGGATATATCATGGTGCTTGCATGGAATGATTTGTATTTGTTAAATGTTACTCTTAGATGATGATATGAAGAATGTCAAAAGGACATCGTGGATGTGATAGTATTTATATGTACCACCTATATTTTCTTTGATTGTTCCACCTCTGGATTCTTTCGTGGACATTAGGGCAGCCAATGAGAGTAAAGATAATACATGCACTAGACGTGTTTGCTTGTGTCAATGTGATTTAGTTCAGGTGTTCCTGCCATACATCATCCATCAGGCTAAATTGTCACAGTAATGGCCATTAACCTCTGGCGAGTGGTGATAGGTAGCTGTTAGATCAGAACGTTGTAATGATCCAGGGAAGGCCTAAGCCATATCTGGGTCTATAGACTCTATACTCCAAAAGAACCCACAATTTTATAATTGAAATCCCTTAAAACTTCTCCCTCTCAAGAAATTTGGAATCCCATTCACCACCTCCTATTCTCAATCCGGGCTATTACAAGTGGCTTACTTTGGTTTAGTCCCAACATGCAGGTCTGTTTAGATCTGTCAAATGTTGGATTTGACAGATGGCCCCTAAGTCTCCTTAGTTCTCCTAATTTGACTGGCCCCTTTTCTTCGGTCTAGTGTTGCTTATATGACCATATCTGAACAGAAAAATAGCTAATCAGAATTGATGTAAACCTCCAATGAGACTGTTTTCATATATGGTTCATCGAGCATTTTATCATTTACTGATGAATTGCCAGTTTACATGGAAAAGAGAGATTTGTTTAGCTAGTGGTTGGCAGCAAATCCTTCAAGCATATGGGCCTCTCTCTTTAAAAGAAAAGCTTTTGAAACTTTTGCATTCTTTTATGCTTCATGTATGTGTATGTGAAGAGCATTTATATATGCTTTTATACTTAATATATTTATTGTGTCCGTGAACCTGCACTTTTAGCCTGTACCTCGAGTGCCACTGTCCCAATTATTTGGTTTTTGTGAAATGTTAGGTGGCAGAATACAGAAGCTACAGACCAGAAAATGAAAATGACTACAACAACCTGACTTGGAGGACGGAATACATAGATGGTGAAGATGGTGAATTGTCCTGGTTTAATGCTGGTGTGAGAGTTGGTGTTGGGATTGGGCTTGGTGTTTGCCTTGGAATCGGAATCGGAGTTGGGTTGCTAGTCCGTACATACCAATCAACTACACGAAACTTTAAAAGGAGGCTCCTCTGATCCCCTTTCATTAGACCTACCATAAACTAGGTTCCTTCAAAATCCAAATCCAGCTGCTAACTTCGTCATTTCTCCAACTTGCAGGGCTGTTTGACATGCATTACCATGGCAGGTTTTGACCCAGTAATTATCTGTGTAGCTAACTCTGTTAATTTTGCATGATTTTGCAGCCTTAAAATTTTAGTGAAATATTTGTTTGGAAAGGTATGATAGATAACTAGTTCCTGAGAATCCAAAGAATGACTGCTGTTTTTCTTTGTTTAATAAGTAAGAATGACTGCTGTTATTGAGCTGTAAATGAATGTCACTGGGGATTGGAGCATATTGTCTTTCAAATGTAGATTAAGGGCACCTTTAAGAAGATTTCTCTCAGCAGTGTGGCTTAAGGGATGACTAAGGTGTAGTTTAGATAGATGAGATGAGATGGTTTTAGATGAAAGTTCAATAAAATATTATTATAATATTATTTTTTAATATATTATTGTTTTGAGATTTGAAAAAATTGAATTTTTTATTATATTTTGTGTGGAAATTTAGAAAAATTGTACTAATAAAATGAGATGAAATCGTTTCTATATCCAAACTAAGTCTAAATATCTTTTGAAGTTAAATAGAATGGCAAATTTATGCGAGTATGCCAGCTAATGAAAAGGGATGTGCATATGAGATAGAGCATTTCTAAACTAAAGAAATGATAGGATTTGATTTGTAAAAAAATATTAATAAAGATAAATCAAATTATATTATATCAGAAATAGCGTAAATGACACACCAACTTGAAAATATAATTTATTCATTCATTAGCTCAACTAACCGGCGACACAAGACAAGCACATTCTCTCTAGAGCCACCTCATCGCCAGCACGGCATGTCGAAGTTTCTTGTCAAATGCTTGCAATCGCAAGGCAACAGATTTGTCGTGGCTTTTCCTCCAAACTTGTGGTGTATGAGCCTTATGAGTAGCAAAGCTTTTTTCTAAATCAAAATGCATGTCTCATGAGCTCCACACTAAAACTTGCCTTCTCGAATGTCTTTGCATCAAGAGTTATGTTACATTCATTTTTTCATTTTTGCATATTTCTTATTAATAGAGTGTATAAAAAATAAGTAAAAATGACTATACAAAAATTTTATTACATCAAAGAAGTACTTGATCCATTAATAGTAAGTTGGGTAAGGCAAAAAGAGGAGTGCAATTATGAATTATCTTTGCATCAAAATAGGTTAGATAGCAACAAGGGTTTGTTTTATATAACATATATTTTTCATACAATTCCTCTTTCGCACGGTGTTGTTTGTTTTGGAGCTAAAAACAACAATCAGTAAATTCATGAGAATGATTACATCATATTGTTGCATAAAATAACCTAAATGACTTATCTTCCTCTCTAGTACCGAAACCAGACATTGTGAGCTTGTCCCTTTGTTATTCTCCACCAATCGCCACCACCAGGCAGCCTAACACAGCCTCCCAATCTGAAGCCAACTAGTCCGACGTAACCACAACCGTAGTCCTTCGTGGTTTGTTTTCGAGTTTTCATTTTTTTGACACATGATGAACAAGCAGGTGTGAAGGAAGAGGGAGAAGCAAAGTTACATAGCCCTACATTCCACATTGCCTTTTGGAACCATGATGTGCGGATTTATCTACACGTGGGTGTGGTTTTATTTTAAAAAAAAATACTTTGGAGAAAGGAAAATGCTTGACCGTATTTTTATTTTTTTTAAATTTTTTAATAGTAAAGAAAGTAACTACTAATGAATTTGTTTTTTTAATATTTAAAGATGTTTAAAGAAATATAATTGCACTTAAGAGAAAAACCACTAAGGATATATTTAAACGGTTTTACTAACCAAAGTGGTTTGTAATTATTTCCTTTGTTTTTAAAAGTTTCTGAAAGTAATGTATTTATTTAAAACCAACAAACATTTATATTTTTTCTCTTTTTTTTTTTAAAAGATAATACGTGACGGGTTCGAACGCATCACGCATAAATTCTAATTTCTAACTAAAAGAAACACCTAATAGACATACATTTACATTCCTTTACAAAGGACTCTCAGAGTTCTTCATCCATTCATTTAACGTAACTACTTTAAACAAAAAGGGACTCAGTCCCTACAGTCCTTATAAAAGAAAACTAACTTAAAGCAAGAGGGGTTTCCATCACCCCACCATAAAATATACCTTATATCCGAAAGTATCTTGTCTAGAAGTTGACTCAATAAAACATCCCCATGTAGGGTCCAGTATCAAAACGTAAAAAACATATATCGTCATTAGAAAGAAACCAAACTACCCAGGGACTACTAAAAGTCGGCCCCTTCCTCCTCAGAAATACTCAGCTCCTCAGTAGATTCGTCTGTACCTGGACATTTAAAACATAAACACAAAGTGAGTCTAATGTAAGCAGTACACCATGCCGTTAACTTAATAAGCATATAGTATTTTCTTTTGAAAACATACATCCATAAACCAATACTAATTCTGAAAATACTTTCATGCATACGCTTTCTTTATAACTTCATGCATACGCTTACTTCTTACTACCATGCATATACTTACTTCATACTTTCATGCAAAATCTTTATTTCTTATTTTCATACATACTTATATTTCATATCTTCATGCATACATTTAATTTAATCTTTCACTTTCTTTTGGCCAGCACACTATTACGCCCGTGTGTTGGGGTTAGTGGTCCTCTTGGACCTGGATTCCACCCGTGATCACAGGTTAGGAATCCATTTCTGTCAGGGAGCGGCACTGGGTGCACTACCAGTGCTACTTACCGACATTGAAATCTGCCCATTTCTTTAGTACCCTTTCCCTTCATATGGTCATTACATATTTTCATACATTAATTCATTCCTTTTCTTTCTTTGAATTCAAACATCTTCAGTATCTTCCTTAGTCCGATGCATATGCATTTCTTTTGGAAAATAGCATTTCATGTCATGCTTACATATAAATAGAACCTTAGTTATTTCAAGAAGCATGTATGAAAATTCCATGACTTAGAATCTACATGCATGCATTACCATATACACATACAACCAATTATAATCAATAGGATACTTAACATGGGCTACCAAGAAAGGCTTGTACATAATATAAATTCATTTACTCTTTAATTAGAGGAACGTTTGGAAAGAGATAGAGATATATTCTTCCACAAGAGAACTTGGTATGGGCGCATGGTCATAGCTACTTACCTCGATCTGCTGCAATCCTTTTAACTTCAGAAAATCCTAATCCAATAAATAACAACTGTGTTAATACTCATCCAACATCCTTTAGACCTCCTTTTAACGATAACTAAATATTATAAATCTAACGTCGTTTTCTACCATTAACATTACTTCAAATAACTACCCTCTCGACAAATCTTTACAAGAGTAACATAAGAAGATAATTAACTTAGTTAACACAACATCAAAACGGCTCCATATATGCACTTAATCACTTAAAACAGAACATAATTATATATATATATATATATATACAAAACAGAATATTAAAACAGCCTCTCATATATATTTACACTTAAAACAGAACATAAATATGCATATATGCAAAACAGAACATTAAAATAGCCTTTCATATATATTTACACTTAAAACAGAACATAAACATGCATATATGCAAAACAGAACATTAAAACAGCCTCTCATATATATTTACACTTAAAACAGAACATAAATATGCATATATACAAAACAGAACATTAAAACAGCCTCTCATATATATTTACACTTAAAACAGAACATAAACATTTATATATGCAAAACAGAACATTAAAACAGTCTCTCATATATATTTACACTTTAAACAGAACATAAACATGCATATATACAAACAAACATTAAAACAGTCTCTCATATATATTTACACTTAAAACAGAACATAAGCATGCATTTAATACAAAACAGAACATTAAAACAGCCTCTAATATATATTTACACTTAAAACAGAACATAAACATGTATATATGCAAAATAGAATATTAAAGCAGTCTCTCATATATATTTACACTTAAAGCAGAACATAAATATGCATATATACAAAACAGAACATTAAAACAGCCTCTCATATATATTTACACTTAAAACAGAACATAAATATGCATATATACAAAACAGAACATTAAAACAACCTCTCATATATATTTACACTTAAAACAGAACATAAACATGTATATATGCAAAACAGAACATTGAAACAGCCTTTCAAATCTATTTACACGGAAAGCAACCTCTCAAATAGCCTTATATATTTATATACCTGAAACACCACCTCAAAATAGCTTTGTATACACTTGGTTAGCAAAACAGAACACGTGCACATATATACATACCAAACCACAACATAAGGAGATGAAAATAAAACAAAAACTGACACAATACAACACATCATTCGGTTGACCCTAACAACACCTCAAAACCATGTACATATATATATATATAAGATGGTTGATGTATTTCAAAAATCCATATATCACTTACACTAAGAAATGAGTTAGGAACCCTTACCCCAAATTTCTTCACTTCTTGAAAGATGAAAACACTTGGAAATTCCAACTATAAGAAACCTCAAAGTAGTAAGGAAATAGATATAGTGCACTGTTTGGAAAGATTTAACTTTCTTTATTTCTTTTGGGAGCTCACACGGTTTAGGTGATGGAAAGAAGTCTTGGTTCTTCTCTTGAACTAGAAAGTGAAGGAAGAATGAAAGGAAATGATGTTGTACGATGGCTTGAAGAAGTGAGAAGACTTACAAGTCTTTTGGCCCTTTAACCGACGGAAGCTCCTTAGGAAATGAAAAGTGGTCAAAGCTTATCTTCATGAAGTGCATGTTGGACGTCCTAGATTAAGCTTAAGAAGATAAATCTTAAACCTACCTCAATCCAAGGGTGTAAGTTCAAAGGGGCCAATTCATAATTAATTCAAAGTGAAGGATTTAAAAGAAAGTATATTAAGGATATAAAAATATGCTCTCATCTCATTTTAATAATTCACATAAAATAAAAACACACATCTTAAAATAAAATAAATTGAATTAATAAACTAATAAAATCTTTACATGAAAATATTTAACTTAAGGATTAAAATAAAATGACGTAAAGACTCACGTAGTAAGACTAGGGTATTACAACTCTCCCCACTTTAAAATAATCTCGTCCTCGAGATTGAACGTACCTCAAAGAAAAAGAGTGGGATATTTATTCCTCACATCGTCTTCATGTTCCCAGGTTGCCTCTTGCTCAGTGTGGTGGTTCCAAAGCACTTTGACCATCGGAATGGTTTTATTGCGAAGTACTCGAACCTCCCAATCTAAGATTTGGATTGGTGCTTCCTCGTACGAGAAATCTTTATGCACTTTGGAACATCTGAATGCTTTTGATCGCTTCTGCAAATAGCATCCTCCGTTGTTTGATGGCAAGGGTATGGAACTAGATGCAGATAATTGGTTAGAGCGCTTGGAGAAAATTTTCAGTGTAATCAGCTGTACCAAGGAACAAAAGGTAGAATTTACAGCGTATAACTTGGCGAATGTGGCCAATGGGTGGTGGAAGGCCACTCGCGGATTTATTCAGCAGGAATTGAGTGAAGCTACCCCTATATCATGGAATAAATTTAAAGAGGCATTTAATGACCGGTTCTTTCCTTTATCCATTCGAGAGGCCAAGGCTCGAGAGTTTGCTGACTTGAAACAAGGTACAATGACAGTGAGATAGTATGCATCAAAATTTGTGGTGTTGTCGAGATTTGCTCCACACTTGGTCCACACCGAGCCATTGAAGGCCGAGAAGTTTGAGCGAGACCTAAACCCCAGAATTATGGACTCCCTTCTTGCATTGAAGATTAGGAAGTTCGCGGACTTGGAAGATAGAGCAGTGATACTTGAGGAGAATTTACGAGTCCGGGCAGGGGAATTCAATCAAAGGAAGAGGCAATTTCATGTCATGGAGCAAAATAAGGGCAAGAGACCTATGTACAGCCCAATGCCCAAGCCAATCCAAGTGATCAAACCTCCCCAACGTGGTACAACAACACCTCGCCCCGCATGCCAGAACTGTGGCAAACCTCATGCCGGAAAGTGCCTTACGGGGACTAACATCTGTTTTAAATGTTGTAAGGTGGGTCATTTGGTACGGGAGTGTCCAATGCTTGTGGCCCCTAATACTCAAGTTCAGAATCCAGGGCAGAAGAATCCAGCACCGGCCCGAGTTTTCGCGTTAACATTTGATGATGCTGATACTTCTCCTGATGTGGTGACAAGTATTCTTTCCCTGTTTTCGCATCGTGCTTTAGTCCTATTTGATTCTGGTGCTACGCATTCATTTATATCCAGTAAATATGCATGCCTGAGCGAGAGAGCACCTAAACCTCTTGAACCAATGATGTCTGTTTCTTCACCTCTTGGGAAATCTGTGAATTGTCAGTTTGTGCTGAAGCGTTGCGCGATAAAGATACAAGATCGATATCTCCTTGCTGATTTGATATTATTTGACATGGAGGAGTTCGATGTGATTTTGGGCATGGATTGGTTGTCTCAATACCATGCTAGCTTGGAGTGCTTCAAGAAGAAAGTAGTTTTGAGACCACCAGGTGAGTTAGAGTTCCGTTTCTGTGCTGCGGCTAAGAGTACTATGCCGAAGGTGATCTCTGCATTAAAGGCCACCACTATGTTAAAGAAGGGTTGTGCAGGATTTCTTGCTAGTTTGGTGATGCCACAACCAAATGGGCCTAAGTTGCAAAATATTGAGGTGGTGAAGGATTTTCCTGATGTTTTTCCAGACGAACTACCTGGCTTACCTCCGGATAGGGAGATTGAGTTCTCTATAGATCTCATTCCGGGAATGGCACCTATCTCTAAAACGCCATACCGGATGGCACCTGTAGAGCTCGAGGAGCTTAAGGATCAATTGCAATAATTGTTGGAAAAAGGCTTTATTCGCCCTAGTGTATCACCGTGGGGTGCACCAGTTCTCTTCATGAAGAAGAAGGATGGGTCGTTGCGACTTTGTGTCGATTATAGAGAACTTAATAGGGTGACCGTTAAGAATCGATATCCTCTTCTGCGGATTGATGATTTATTTGATCAACTTCAAGGATCCCAAGTATTTTCAAAGATTGACCTTCGATCAGGGTACTATCAGTTGAAGATTAAGGCGGAGGATATTCCAAAGACTGCTTTCAGAACGAGATATGGACATTATGAATTTTTAGTGATGTCCTTTGGATTGACCAATGCCCCAACGACTTTCATGGACTTGATGAATCGTGTCTTTAAGAAGTATATTGATCAGTTTGTAATGGTATTTATTGATGACATTCTTATTTATTCAAGAACCCCGGAAGAACATGCGAAGCATTTGGAGGTTGTTCTGCAAGTTTTGCGGGAGAAGAAATTGTATGCTAAATTGAATAAGTGTGAGTTTTGGTTACAAAAGATTTCTTTTCTTAGCCATATAATTTCAAATGATGGTATTTCCGTAGATTCTGCAAAGGTGGAGGCAATAGTGGAATGGCTTAGACCAAAAACTATCCAAGAAATTAGAAGCTTCCTTGGTCTTGCGAGGTATTATCGAAGATTTGTTAAAGGGTTTTCTCGCTTTGCAATTCCTTTAACGAGCCTGACCCGAAAGGGTGAGGAATTCATATGGACTACGGAATGTGAGAAAAGCTTTTAGGAGCTCAAGGAGAAACTTGTGACGGCACCTATTCTTACTATACCTTTGGGTACGGAAGGATTTGTGATATACAACGATGCCTCACACAAAGGGTTGGGGTGTGTTCTTATGCAGCATGGAAAAGTTGTAGCGTATGCTTCACGTCAACTTAAGGATTATGAGCGCAACTACCCAACCCATGATTTAGAGTTGGCTGTTGTGGTATTTGCCTTAAAGATATGGCGACATTACCTTTATGGGGAACGTTGCAAAATTTATACGGACCACTAGAGTCTAAAATATTTCTTCACCCAAAAGGAGTTAAATATGAGGCAGCGTAGATGGTTGGAGCTATTGAAAGATTATTATTGTAATATCAACTACCACCCCGGCAAAGCTAATGTAGTTGCCGACGCCCTTAGTCGGAAGTCTTCTTCTAGCACTCTCAATAGTATGTATACTCCCCAGAAATTTATTCTTCTAGATATGGAGAAGCTGAGAGTGGAAATGGTGAAGGATGTACAAGCAAGGCTGAATAGCCTGGTTCTTGGCCCAACAATATTGGACCAAATTAAGGCTACTCAAGGTGAAGACCTTAACCTTCAGAAGATCAAAGCAGAGATTTTAGAAGGGAAACAACCTGATTTTGTGATTTCTGGTGATGGATCCTTGCAGTTTAAAGGAAGATTGTGTGTACCGGCTAAAAAGGAACTAAGGGATCTAATATTGAGAGAGGCACATTGGTCTCTATACATAGTGCATCCAGGTAGTACCAAAATATATCGAGACCTGAGACAACACTACTGGTGGAGCGGAATGAAACGAGACGTGGCCAACTTTGTAGCTCAATGCCTGACATGCCAGCAAATTAAGGCTGAGCATCAAAGACCCTCGGGAGCACTACAGCCACTACCAATACCAGTTTGGACATGGGATGAAATCAACATGGATTTTGTAACGGGATTTCCTAAAGCCCAAGGAGGACAAGATTCTGTGTGGGTGATTGTCGACAAATTATCGAAATCAGCCCACTTCATACCAATTCAGATGACTTACTCGATGAGTAAGTTGGCAGAGATATATGTCAAAGAGATAGTTAGGTTGCACGGAGTTCCGTCCAATATAGTATCGGATAGGGACTCACGGTTTAATTCAGCATTTTGGAGGAGCGTGCAAAGGAACTTGGGGACAGAATTGACTTATAGTACTGCTTTCCACCCTCAAACAGATGGGCAATCTGAGAGAACAATTCAAATTCTTGAAGATATGTTACGGGCATGTGTCTTGGATTTTAAGGAAAGTTGGATAAAATACTTACCATTAGTTGAATTTGCCTACAATAATAGTCACCAAGAGAGTATCAATGCGGCGCCATATGAAGTTTTGTATGGGTGCAAATGTAGATTGCCCCTTTATTAGGACGAGGTTGGTGAGAAAAAGATGCTGGGTCCTGACTTAGCTCAAAATATGCAAGAAAAAGTAGATATCATCAGAAAGAGGCTTGCCCTAGCTCAAGAGAGGCAAAAGAAATATGCCGATCATAGAAGAAAGGAGATGCACATTGAAGTAGGAGACAAAGTATTCCTACGGGTAGCTCCAATGAAAGGAATTATAAGATTCGGCAAGAAAGGCAAATTAACCCCAAGATACATTGGCCCATTTGAGATTCTTGAAAAGATAGGAGCAATTGCGTACCGACTCACACTACCCCCAGAGTTTTCAGTCATGCATGATGTTTTCCATGTTTCAATGCTTCGAAAATATGTGCATGACCCTACACATGTGTTGGATTATGCGCCTCTCCAAGTGCATAAAGATTTCTCGTACGAGGAAGCACCAGTCCGACTTCGAGTACTTCGCAATAAAACCATTCCGATGGTCAAAGTGCTTTGGAACCACCACACTGAGCAAGAGGCAACTTGGGAACATGAAGACGACGTGAGGATTAAATATCCACTCTTTTTCTTTGAGGTACGTTCAATCTCAAGGACGAGATTATTTTAAGGTGGGGAGAGTTGTAATACCCTAGTCTTACTACGTGAGTCTTTACGTCATTTTATTTTAATCCTTAAGTTAAATATTTTCATGTAAAGATTTTATTAGTTTATTAATTCAATTTATTTTATTTTAAGATGTGTGTGTTTTTATTTTATGTGAATTATTAAAATGAGATGAGAGCATATTTTTATATCCTTAATATACTTTCTTTTAAGTCCTTCACTTTGAATTAATTATGAATTAGCCCCTTTGAACTTACACCCTTGGATTGAGGTAGGTGTAAGATTTATCTTCTTAGGGTTAATCTAAGACGTCCAACATGCACCTCATGAAGATAAGGTTTGACCACTTTTCATTTCCTAAGGAGCTTCCGTCGGTTAAAGGGCCAAAAGACTTGTAAGTCTTTTCACTTCTTCAAGCCATCGTACAACATCATTTCCTCTCATTCTTCATTCACTTTCTAGTTCAAGAGAAGAACCAAGACTTCTTTCCATCACCTAAACCGTGTGAGCTCCCAAAAGAAATAAAGAAAGTTAAATCTTTCTAAACCGTACACTATATTTATTTCTTTACCACTTTGAGGTTTCTTATAATTGAAATTTTCAAGTGTTTTCATCTTTCAAGAAGTGAAGAAATTTGAGGTAAGGGTTCCTAACTCATTTCTTAGTGTAAGTGATATATGGATTTTTGAAATAAATCAACCATCTTATATATATATGTACATGGTTTTGAGGTGGTGTTAGAGTCAACCGAATGATGTGTTGTATTGTGTCAATTTTTGTTTTATTTTCATCTCCTTATGTTGTGGTTTGGTATGTATATAAGTGCATGTGTTATGTTTTGCTAACCAAGTGTATACAATGCTGTTTTGAGGTGGTGTTTCACGTATATAAATATATAAGGCTATTTGAGAGGTTGCTTTCCGTGTAAATAGATTTGAAAGGCTGTTTCAATGTTATGTTTTGCATATATACATGTTTATGTTCTGTTTTAAGTGTAAATATATATGAAAGGCTGTTTTAATGTTCTGTTTTGTATATATGCATATTTATGTTCTGCTTTAAGTGTAAATATATATGAGAGGTTGTTTTAATATTCTGCTTTTAAGTGTAAATATATATGAGAGGCTGTTTTAATGTTCTGTTTTGTATATATGCATGTTTATGTTTTGCTTTAAGTGTAAATATATATGAGAGACTGTTTTAATATTCTGTTTTAAATATATGCATGTTTATATTCTGTTTTAAGTGTAAATATATATGAGAGGCTGTTTTAATGTTCTGTTTTGGATATATATATAATTATGTTCTGTTTTAAGTGATTAAATACATATATGGAGCTGTTTTGATGTTGTATTAACTAAGTTAATTATCTTCTTATGTTACTCTTGTAAGGATTTATCGAGAGTAGTTATTTGAAGTAACGTTAATGATAGAAAATGACGTTAGATTTATAATATTTAGTTATCGTTAAAATGAAGTCTAAAAGATGTTGGATGAGTATTAACACACTTGTTATTTATTGGATTAAGATTTTATGAAATTAAAGAGATTGTAGCGGATCGAGGTAAGTAGCTATGATCATGCACCCACGCCAAGTTCTCTTGTAGAAGAATATAACTCTTATCTCTTTCCAAACGTTCCTCTAATTAAAGAATAAATGAATTTATATTATGTATAAACATTTTTTGATAGTCCCTGTTAAATATCCTATCGATTATAATTGGTTGTATGTGTATATGATAATACATGCATGTAGATTCTAAGTCATGGAATTTTCATACATGCTTCTTGAAATAACTAAGGTTCTATTTATATGTAAGCATGACATGAAATGCTATTTTTCAAAATAAATACATATGTATCGGACTAAAGAAGATATTGAAGATGTTTGAATTCAAATAAAGAAAAGGAATGAATTAATGTATAAAAATATGTAATGACTATATTAAGGGAAAGGGTACTAAAGAAATGAGCAGATTACAATGCCGAGTAAGTAGTATTGATAGTGCACCCAGTGCTACTCCCTGACAGAAAGGGATTCCTAACATGTGGCCACGGGTGGAATCCAAGTTCAAGAGGACCATTAACCCCAACACACGGAGCGTAATAGTGTACTGGTCAAAAGAAAGTGAAAAATTAAATTAAATGTATACATGAAGATATGATATATAAGTAAAAAATATAGATTTTGCATGAAAGTATAAAGTAAGTATATGTATGATAGTAAGAAGTAAATGTATGCATGAAATTATAAAGAAAGCGTATACATAGAAGTATTGTCAGAATTAGTATTGGTTTATAGATGCATGTTTTCAAAAGAAAATATTATATGCTTATTAACGACATGGTGTACTACTTACTAAATATTAGACTCGCTTTATATTTATGTTTTAAACGTCCAGATACAGACAAATCTACTGAAAAACTGAATATTTCTGAGGAGAAAGGGACCGACGTTTAGTAATCCCTAAATAGTTTGATTTCTTTCTGATGACGATATATATTTCTTACGTTTTGATACTGGTATATCCTTTCGCCACTAAGCGAGCTTTGTACTTATCTATTGATCCATCCGACTTGCGTTTGACTTTTAGAACCCATTTGTTCCCAATAGTCTTACGCCCTGTCGATAGATCAACCAGATCCCAGACCTGGTTTGTCTTCATAGACTCAATTTCATCATTAAGAGCTTTCATCCACTCATCTTTAGTAGAAGATGAGAGAGCCTCATGAATTGTCCTAGGCTCATCATCATCATACGGAGCTACCATAAAAGCTTCCCCTTCAATCTCAAAACGACGACGGGGAATACTTCCACGTGTGCTTCTACGCGGCTGAGATTGTTGTGATTGATTGACAAGCGGTGTGCTCCCACTCGGATTTAAGTCCCTTTTATCATTTGTAGGAGCTTGAAGAATTTATTCCTCATTCTCAACTAAATTCCTTGGAGCACTTTCCTCTTATTCCACAATCTCATGAAGTTCTAAACACCTATCAACCTCACCTCTACTTGAAAATTCATTTTCAATGAAGTCCACATCTCGTGATTCAATCTCAGTTACACTTCCATCAGTTTGTTCACCTATTAACACATACCCTTTAGAGTGTTCTGAGTACCTTATAAAGATACACTTCTTTCCTCTAGGGCCTAATTTTCCATACTTATGAGAAAGATCATGAACAAAACCCGTTCGAACCCCATGGCTGCAAGTTACTCAAATTGGGTTTCTCGGCGGTCCATAGTTCATATGGTGTGGAAGTTACTGATTTGGAGGGCACTCGGTTAAGAATGTAGGCAGCAGTCAAAAGTGCATCCCCCCAAAAAGAAATTGGTAGGTTTGCTTGCGCCATCATTGACCTAACCATCTCAAGCAGTGTTCGATTTCTCCTTTCCGCCACACCATTTTGCTGTGGCGTACTCGGCATCGTTAACTGTCTTTTGATTCCTTTTTCATCACAAAGCCTTTTAAATTGCTCAGAGAGATATTCTCGTCCTCGGTCAGTTCTTAAGAGTTTTTAAACTCTTATCTAACTGATTCTCGACCATTCTCAGATATCGCCTAAAACATTCCAATGCTTCAGACTTATGGGAGATTAAGTAGACATAACCGTAACGTAAAAAATCATCTATAAAAGTGATGAAGTAGACACCTCCGTGTCTTGCCCTCACACTCATTGGACCACAGATGTCTGAGTGGACTAATTGCAGTGGAAAAGTTGCCCTAGTGGCTTTTCTAAACAGTTTTCTCTTAGCTTTTCCTATTAGACAATGTTCACACGTGGGCAAGATGACCTTAACAAGATTGCCTATTAGGCCTTCTCTAGCTAATCAAGTCATTCTATCTTGCCCTATATGGCCAAGCCTAGCATGCCATGTGTATGAATCCAAATTATCAATAGATGAAGAAAAAAAAGCAATAGATTCATTTATATTAGAATAAACCAAATCCAATATCATAAAACCGTCTTGAAGAAAAGCATTGCCATAAAACACATGGCCCAAATGAAAGGAAACATAATTGTTTTAAAAAACAATCCGAAAACCAAGTTTTAATAGAGTAACAACTGAAAGTAAGTTTCGTCGGATCTCGGGAGCGTATAGCACATTGTGGAGGAAAAGAGTGCGGCCACCCAGCAAGTCCAGCTTGTAGGTACCAAGTCCCAGTAACTCCACGCTAGCTCCATTCCCCACCTTGATATCACGGCTCCCAGTTGGAATCCGGCGATACTCCACAAATCCGACTCTATCTCGCGCTATGTGCTCGGTCGCTCCTGAATCAACAGTCCACAAAAGATATGAGTCAGCAACCATCACATGGCTAGTTACAAAAACAATGCGAGAAAAGTCAGAGTGTACCTTCTTCGACTCAGTGCAGTCACGAGCGAAGTGGCCAATCTTTCCGCAGTTGAAGCACTCTAATTTTGACTTGTTTTTCCCGCGCTTGCCCCTCTTGGTGCGCTGAGAAGTTCCTGACACTTTTTTAATATGTCCAGCAGCTACTCCATTCTTGGACTTCTTGCGCTTAGGCCTTGATGCCTTGCGCGGACTAGCATTAGCCACATAGGTCGTATGATTGGGCTTAGCAGCCTCTAGGCTCTCAGCCTCCAATTACAAGTGACGCGAGACATCATCAAAGTCTTTGATATTCTCGTTATGCGTCAGGTTCTGACTCATATTCTCCCAAGAATTCGGTAGTAATCTTATCACTGTCTATGCTTGCTGTTCATCTGTCAGGTTGTTTCCTGCCGACCTAAGTTCGCGGATCATAATTGACATAGCCCTAAGATGCTGCTTCATCATGTGGTCAGATCGCATCTTATAGGAGTCGAACCTCATAGTTAATCCACGCAACCTAGTGGCTGAAGTTCCACCAAACTTCAACTTCAAAGCCTCCCACATGCTCTGGGCAGTGTCATAGACCTCGAGCTCACACATTAGATCATTGTGCATGCTGCTTAACATAATTATGCGCGCGCACCGATTTTTCTTAGCCCATTGGGTATAGGCTTGTTAATCTATCTTGTATTGTTCCGAGTTCCCTTCCCCGGGCATAGTAAGGGTGTGAGATAAGGCATCCAAGACCTCTTGCTCATCTAAGACATATTGGATCTTGCGATGCCATATGTCATAGTTTTCCCCATCTAATTTCTCCCCTTTGTTTAAGTCGGCAACAATATTCTTGGATTTCATTTCACTACAATACGCAAAGAAGGGATATTACTCACACACCTAAGAAATCTGTCGCATCCTTTCAAATTAGAAAAAGAATAATTTAGACATGTCGCAAGATCGAAAAATCGCTAGGTTTCAGAATCATCTCTTGCGCCATAATATCCAATTATTAGATTTCTAGCTCAATTCCCACGCAAATTTTAAAAAAAAAAACCAAATATGGGAGAATTTATCATTATAAATCTCAACCATACTCTCACTATCTTAAGTAGTCATCTAGGCCTAGTCACATGTAAAGACATAACCTACTAAAACTGCAGTAACCTTTTGGGCCAGTCTACAAGGACAGCTACCCAGACTATGGCAACCTGTTATGACTAGGCCTAGATGACTACTTAAGATAGTGGGAGTATGGTTGAGATTTATGATGATAAATTCTCCCATATTTGGTTTTTTTTTTTAAAAAATTTGTGCGGGAATTGAGCTAGAAATCTAATAATTGGATATTGTAGCGCAAGAGATGATTCTGAAGCCTAGCGATTTTTCGATCTTGCGACATGTCTAAATTATTCTTTTTCTAATTTGAAAGGACGCGGCAGATTTCTTAGGTGTGAGTAATATCCCTTTTTTGCGTATTGTAGTGAAATGGCATCCAAGAATATTGTTGCCGACTTAAACAAAGGGAAGAAATTAGATGGGAAAAACTATGACATATGACATCACAAGATCCAATATGTCTTAGATGAGCAAGAGGTCTTGGAGGCCTTATCTCACACCCTTATTATGCCCAGGGAAGGGAATTCGGAACAACACAAGATAGATCAACAAGCCTATACCCAATGGGCTAAGAAAAATCGGTGCGCGCGCATAATTATGTTAAGCAGCATGCACAATGATCTAATGTGTGAGTTTGAGGTCTATGACACTGCCCAAAGCATGTGGGAGGCTTTGAAGTTGAAGTTTGGTGGAACTTCAGCCACTAGGTTGCGTGGATTAACCATGAGGTTCGACTCCTATAAGATGCGCTCTGACCACACGATGAAGCAGCATCTTAGGGCTATGTCAACTATGATCCGCGAACTTAGGTCGGCAGGAAACAACCTAACAGATGAACAGCAAGCACAGGCAGTGATAAGATCACTACCGAATTCTTGGGAGAATATGAGCCAGAACCTGACACATAACGAGAATATCAAAGACTTTGATTCTGTCTCGCGTCACTTGGAATTGGAGGCTGAGCGCCTAGAGGCTGCTAAGCCCAATCATACGGCCTATGTGGCTAATGCTGGTCCGCGTAAGGCATCAAGGCCTAAGCGCAAGAAGTCCAAGAATGGAGTAGCTGCTGGACATATTAAAAAAGTGTCAGGAACTTCTCAGCGCACCAAGAGGGGCAAGCGCGGGAAAAACAAGTCAAAATTAGAGTGCTTCAACTGCGGAAAGATTGGCCACTTCGCTCGTGACTGCACTGAGCCGAAGAAGGTACACTCTTAACTTTTCTCGCATTGTTTTTGTAACTAGCCATGTGATGGTTGCTGACTCCTATCCTTTGTGGACTGTTGATTCAGGAGCGACCGAGCACATAGCGCGAGATAGAGTCGAATTTGTGGAGTATCGCCGGATTCCAACTGGGAGCCGTTTGACGCCTTGGAAGCTCACTCACACGAGCGATCGCCTCTAGCGCTTGAGAAGCGAGTAGAGATGAGACATTGTGTTCTAAGATACTTGTCCAAATGGAAAAGTTCGTTGACACAAAGATATGTCGGTTTTAGTGGGAGCTAAGATCAGGTCCAATGAGAGGCCTATGCATGGGTTACCCCACAACCTATATAACCTGTGGTTAGCTAGATATGAGATCCTCTTTGACGCCTTGGAGGCGAGCAAATAGAGGAACTCGGGTTAGACGCTTAAGAAGCGGCTAGACTAAGATCTGTACGGTGTTGATATAGACATATGCTCTTTGAGAAAGAGAAATCCACCGCAGCATGTGTTTCATACTACATGTGCTTATTCGACCAAATGAGTAAGTGAGTAAAAAGTTCCCTTCTTTCTCACTGTGTGAGGCTCATTTTTTAAGTGCCCTTTACTTTTGACTATTTCATAAGATGGAGGTTATAATGTCTGCTACTTTGGCATGTTGTCTATGGCCATGATTAATACGGTCTAAAGAGGCATTGCTGGGAAAGCGGTTTGACCAAAATTGAATGATATGAGTGCAAAGGGAAGATTCTTCGATATCGCATTTTCGATAGTGTTTGTTGACGTCAAACTATGACGCTACATATTGGTAGCGACTAAGGTTGTGAACATATCGAAATGATTTAGAGATAGTCAAGCATTGTTCTGAGTTTTTCTGAAACTCAAGAGGGTTTTGAAAATGCTTGAACTCATGCAATCGAATGAGTCTAGGACATAACCAAACACTTTAGGGATGTTACTATGCTAGTCTTCTCTGAGAGAGATTTAGTGTATGTACTCCCACCTTTCTATAGATATGCTTGGTGGTCACACGGCCTATTTACTTGTATGAATAAGATTGAGAACAATAGAAAGATGTTGACCTGGAATCATGCCCACTGTGTGCGAGTGGGAGATGTTAATTGAAGGGCCGCCCACGTGGGGCAAACCCCTCCTTTACTCTACCTAAGCCATGCGTTATTTGCATGTAACACATGGCTTAAAGCCATGCATTTCTGCCAAATAAATGGCAGACTGGCCTTTAAGGCCAGCCATGTAGGGGCTATACATAGCCCCCTCTTTTGGTTCTTAAAAAATCATAAAAAAAAAAAGCAAAAAATCTTTCTTTTGTTCTCTCTTAAAGATAATATTTAAGCTGTGGATTGTTAAAACGTTACTCTAGTAGTATGCTTTACCACTAAGTGAAAATTTTTGTCAATCTGAAAAAACTTGTGGAGCAATTTTGTAAGCTGAGCTTGAGGTACTTTTCGCTGTGCATGGGCCACAGTCTACAAGGACAGCTACCCAGACTATGGCAACCTGTTGGGCCAGTCTACAAAGATGGTTCATATGAGACCATTACAGTCCATTTTTCTTGTTCCATCAGTGCATTTACAGTTCTTACTAGGGCCACTGTAGTCTTTTTGGCTATACAGTACATTTACAGTTCTTACTGAGGTCACTATGGTCTTTTGGCTATACAGTGCATTTACAGTTCTTACTGGGGTCACCATGGTCTTTTGGTTATACAGTATATTTACAGTTCTTATTGGGGTCACTGCAATTCTTTCAACCTATCATTCACATGACAATTCTAACTAAGACTACTTAGTGAGATTTTTCTATTTTATCACAAAAAGAAATAAAGACTAATATCTAAACATTGAAGTCTAACATTCATAGATGATAAAATAATCATATTTCCATATGTTCAATACACACATGTTATCACATTTAATCTAAAAATTAAATAAAAGATCACATGTAATATAACATTATGGAAAAAAATAACATGAAAATAAACAAATATTCACATGTTATCACATTTAATTTATAACATTAAATAAAAGATCACATGTAATATAACAATATATCTAAGCATATATTAAATCATACCACAAAAATTTTTTTTATTATTATTTAACCAAAAAAACAGTCTATTATAAAAACATTTAAAACCCCCGTTTTATTAAGTCAACTTCAAGATAAGATACAAGATAAGATACTTTCAGGTATAAAATATATTTTAGTGAGATGATATAAACTTCTCTTCCTTTAAGTTAGTTTTCATTTATAAAACCCATAAAGACTAAATCCCTTTTTGTTTAAAGTAATTATATTAAATGAATGAATAAAAGACTGAAAATTCTTTGTAAAAGAATGTAAATATATGTCTATTAAATAATTTTTTTTAATTAAAAATTAAAATTTATGCATAGGTTCGAAACATATTATCTTTAAAAAAAAAATACTAATAACAATATAGACATTTATTTATAAATAAATTTACTGTTATAATAAAAACAACATATATATTCTAATTTTAGTAAGAGATAAAAATAATGTAAGTAGAAATTTTTTCACCTTTAGTAAATTTTTTCTTCTTTAGTTTTGGGGGGAAATTTTTTCAAAAAGTAAATTAGGCAGGGGCTAGAACCCCGAAATTCTTTTTGTTCTATATATTTTTTGCTTCAAGAATACTTTAATTTTATTAAGTCATCGTGAGACAGGAATAATTGGGTTTTTGTTATTAGTTCGTTCTTCTTCTTTTTATCCACAGGATTTCTTTTTTTTTATATATCAAGTGTTCTAATACTTCTTTTCTAACAGTGTCAATAATTTTTAGGCTGGAAATAGTTAATACAAAAAATATATTTTTAAGACCTTATCTTGACAAACATCAAAAGAAGGAAAATAGAGATCCAAGTGGATTCGAACCACCAACCTCCCAAACCAAAACCACGTTGTAGTTTGAGCGCTCTAACCACTTTGAGCTTATGGATCCATCTCTCAATGTATGAACAAGAATAAAACAAATAAATAGCTAGAGAATTGCGTTCACACCTTTCATCAGCCTTCTTCTTCTTCATCATAAACATACATATGAAGTCTTTCTAAGATTGCATAAACCTTCCAGCAGTAGACCACTGCTAAAAGCATCATCATCATCATCATCATCATCATCCTTCCTGGAGTGATGAGAAGGATGGCCCCAAACCGGCCGTCCTGAAGCAGAGAATTGTCACAAGGAGAAACACTACCCCAAAAGGCGGTGAATATGCTACCCAGCTCTAATCACTGAGCAACGACCACTAGTTCAATCTGTGCATTTTCTTTTATAAATTTTTTAACCATTTTATTAAAAAAAAAAACAAAAATTCAATAAATAGTAACTTTTTATAACTTAATTAAACATTTAACCGAAAATCTGGATATAGATTCATGGTTTAACACCAAAAAAACATTTACCACTCAGGATGGGAAACCATAGGACAATAAAAGACTCCAGACAATTTTTTGCAAACTCTTGTTCTAAAGGACATTTCAAAATCTTAAGAAATATATTGTAGAAATCTAAGGCCACAATATGATAATAGAATTCAATGTAGAAATCAAAGCCACAATACAAATTCAATGATGCTAAGAACCCCAACAAAAGCCGTAGTAGCTCTACATGAAAGCAACTTCGAAGTACAAACAACAAAGTTTAAACCATGATTACACACTTTAGAAACTATGACAACGTTAAAATGATATTCAAATAGGATCTACGCATGCGAATCAAATTTCCTGTTAAGACTAGCATTTTACCTTGACTCGGTAAGTCAATTACAAAAGAAAACGACAATTGTGTAGTAATCAGCAGCTGTTGCACACATTAATCTGGAAGAGACATAGCGCTCTCGATGTCATCTGCTCCGACACAAGCACAAAAGATGTTGCAGAATTGACAACGCATTGCCGAGCATTTACAAGAATTGCATCAAAAAATAGAATATCTCAGGAGTTTCACCACAAAAGAATAGAATGTTTTCCACCTGACAAGCACAAAAGATCTGTCAACAGAATGCCACAAGCAGTCGTTTCCAAGAAGAAAAACACAAAACAAAGAAAACCCAAACAAGGTCGAGTAGAATCTACAAAAGAAGGCATCATATACGATCAAAACTATTTAGAGGACACTGTTTATAACAACAAAATATGGTAAATTATCAGAAGAAAACATGATGCACCAGACGAGAATAGAAGAAAAAAAATACAATCCCAATTTCCCAAGACTCCCATAGTATGGACAGCTAATCCTTCCAAAAACAACTAATGACTGCACCAATTAATAAGCAAGCAAGAAAAATTCTAAACAAAATAAAAGAAATAAGTTTGCAAAATCATAGTCAATGGCTGATGATTGCTACATGTATGTAATGAACAATCAAATTACACACACATTCCAGAATGATACTCCCAAACGTTTGACAATCTTTTAAAGCGAGGTAAAGAAAAACAACCAACCAAATCCAAATTCAAAAAACATAAACACAAATGCAGAGAACTAAAAAGAAACAGAAAGCTTCCATTTAACTTTACCATAAAATAGACCCATCACCTGGCTTGGAAGTTGACAGAGCCATGCCGAGTCATCCTTTGGGTTGAAATAATGACCTGCTGCCACAGTCCACTTGATGTCTTCCGTATGCCACCAATAACATCATTGATCTTGCTGCAAAAACAGCCAACCATCCAGAGCCGATCCCAGAACTCACTTGTGCATATCAGCAGAAACCCAATCCTACCCTTAGGAGCACATTTCTCCAAATACAGTAGCTTTTAATCAACAACAACAATAGCTTACAGAATGCAAAATCAAGATTCCTCAACAGGACGTCTATACAACAAACCCCTAAATGTACAAACACATCCACCATTGACAGTGGGTAAAATAACAACACTCCCAAGGATAACAAACCGGGACAAACACCCGTAAACTTGTGAACAAGTATGAACGGTAGAAAACAAAAATAACAAAGATTCAGGCAGAGATTTGCAAATTCACTTTTGTTAACATGAATGTCAAGGTCGACAACAGTATTACAAATAGAGTTTCCAGTATTTAGGTTAAAATAGATGGCTATTCCTGTATTATTGGCTTTGCTTTGCTACTTGTCTCAATAAAATTTGTTAATTCATAAAAAAGATAAATAGCTATTCCCTAAGTGACTGATTGAATACGGCTACTACAAAATTGACCGTGCAAGTACCACCAATTCTACTCTTCATTTATGAATGCATGCCACGGGAGATTGCATCTTGTGGTTTGTAATTAATGGAATAATTCTTGTCAGCATGAAAAAATATCATGTTCTAGTTGAAACTCAATGCTTTTCATGCTTGTAAATTCATATTGATAATAGTATATTGCAAATCCTAATGCTTTTATAGTCATAAAACCAGTGTGCAGAATTTAAGTTTAGACACAAAATAATACTTTTGGGTTATAAATTTGACATAGAAGATTGATATACCTTTCGGATGGAAATCTAGAACTGCAATCCCATCAATGCCAACCCAAATCAGGTTGCCTCGTCCTTATATAGTGTTTGTGTCAAAGATAAAGCCACGTCCAAGGCAGCATTTAGTTGGCTGAATGATCATAGAACCAATAACGGATCGTGTAGAGAGTGAGGGAGAGAGGGAGAGACACACACACACACACCCACAAAACCATAGGAGGAGGCCGGCCCAAAATGAAAAAGAAGCTCAGGGCCGCCTCCCCCCAAAACCAAAAAATGAATACTTTTATTAAGCGTGGTTGACCTGCCATGCAAGCGCACCTGTCATGGCAAAGGTCGATACATGCCCAAAAAACCTTACAATATCATATGCCCCACACCATCCTCACCTCTCGACCGATCATGTTGATGTAAATAACATAGGATATCTTAGCAATCATGCAGGAAATGTTAAATATGCACTCATAATATCAAACCCGCTTATTATCTTCTCATAATCAGATTGTCCACTGTCTTCTGCTCCGAGCGACTCGCTCGCCATCGAAAAGAAGAAAAGCTCGCTAATCCACCACGAACAATTCAATTCCCTGACCCATCAATAATCTTTTCAAATTCTGAAAGCCAACAACAATTACCGATCATAAGAAGCCAAGAAACCGAAAAATATAACTACGAACAAGATAATAAAAAAAAAAAAAAAAAAAAAAAAAGGCTTCAACTCAGTATCCCTTCCTCTAAATGAATATAGAACATCCGAAACGGAGAACGAGCAGATCCGATTCCTTTCCAGACTTCTTGAATGGAAGAAATGAAAAATAACCAGATCTGAATTCTTTCCCGGCTTCTTGATTGGAAGAAAACTACGATCCTTCAATTCAGAATCCAAAAAATCCAAAATAACAGAACTTGCAAGAACATCATCCAAGCATACCTTTATAATTCTCTCATCCAAGATCTACCCATCCGAAGCGAAAACGAACCAGATTTGGCGATAAAAAAGAACAACGACCAAAAGAGACTCATAGAGCGAAATAGTAGAAATCCAACATCAAATTGCAAGTAGAGAAACGATCTGATCAAATCTGAAAGAAGATTTGAAGGAACGAGGAGGGATTGTAATAGATCTGGAAGAAGCGAGAAAGAATAGATTTCGTGTGGAGGAAAGCCAGCGGCTGCTTCAGCTGGAATTACAGATGAAGGAGAAAAGCAACAATATTTATAGCGGAATCTTGGTTTATCTAACGGATGTAATTGGTTTACTAGAAAAGATAGACGGTTGGATATGTACGACAAAGAGGGAGTAGGTGCCATTAGGGCAAAAGATTAGGTTGAAGGGATTGACGGCTCTGATGCGCGAGAGAACGTTCTCGATTTTCGGTTCGAGATATTTCGATCAGTGACACGTGTTTTGGGTAGTGGCCGTTCATTTCCTTTCTACTTTTATTTAAACAAATAGCAGCCGTCAATTATCTCGGAGTCGGTCAAGGAGTACAGCCTGTTTTCAATTAGTAAATAATTATATTGGAATGCAATCATGCATTCATGTTAACATCACGATAGAAACGTGAGGCCGGTCGGGTGATTTGCTTTAGATTTTACGCCAGCAAATCACAAGCTGCCATGTAGGTGGTATGATAAATTACAATATAAACTTATATATATGTTTTATTTTTTAATCATTTAGATATTACGTTTAGTTAAATTAAATTGAATTTTTTATTAATAACAGTGAATTAAATTGATAAAGTGAATTATATAAAATTGATTTAAAATGAATTTAAATGTATTTAAATATTAAGATAAATTTAATACTATTTATAGAAAATTAAAAAAGATTATAAATTTTACCTATAAAAATATATTGAGTTAAAAAAATTTGTGATCTACCTTAAAATTAAATTTAACTCAGTTAAATTCAATTAAGGTAAATTGAATTGAACAACCAAATGGCATTACAGTTCTACTCTTTCCTTATCCTCCGTTGCTCTCTGTCTTTATACTTTTGTCATTTATTTTTGCTCTGCAACTCTGGTGCCTCTAAAAATTTCACAATCCGTGTCCAAGAGACCTTTACTTCAATGAACAAAAGTGTAATTATTCTTTCCTTAACCTTATCAGATAGTATCCTATCTGTAATAGAACTATGAATATCCACCCTAATTTTTCTTTGCTTAACCCTTGTATGACATTGTTAAAATGTTTCTCGCAAGCATAAAACTTCAAGACCTTCATTAGGGGGTGTAAAAAAAATCAATGAATAGGTACACCGGATTAGACCGAACCGAACCCAGTTTGGTCAGGTATCGAGTTTGTTTCGGTCTTGTCCCGATTTTATTTTTCTTAAAACCAATTAAAATCGATCCGATTCTAATTTCTCTTTTTCTAAAACCGGTCTGAACCTGTTTATATATATATTTAATTTTTTATATTGTATATAACTTTTATATATAAAATAGTTTTGTATTATATGATAAATTAGTAATTTATATAATATTAAATTTTAAAATCTTATATCACTATAGTTTATTGTATTAATAATTATATTAATATTATATAGTGTGTATTAATAGTTATACTAATATTATATCACTATATATATATTTTAATATACTATTATATATCACTATATTATATATTATAATGTATTACTATAATATATAATACAATTATAACATATATTATAATATTATTTAAGCTGATAGTTTTCTCTACTGGTTTAATTGTATGGTTAGTAAGAAATGATAATTTTGAGGGAAATTTTGATTGTTTATATATTTGATTTTTAGGTACATTAGGAATTATCCAATCTTATAAATTTATTTCTATGTCTATTATACTGTAATCTTCTTGGTTTACAATTTCAATTTCTATAGGTGTATTGGTAGTAGATGTTTCAGGTTTGAATAAAGAATTCATTGAAACATAATTTTTATACAAATATTTCTTAATATGGTGGGATCAGTTTGGACCAGAATCTCTCATTCTCCCTACACCTCTCTAGGAAAGTTTTCAAGCTTTTATATTACAAAATGATTATCCACATTCATTATCACACTGTCTATCACTTCTCATTTTCTTCCTTAAAACCAAATTAAATTGGATTATGAAGTGGGAATATTTTATTAAACCTTATTATTCTCTAAAAAAAATTATGTTCTTGGCCGGTCAAGTTTATGTAAAATTGTGGAAAAAGTACAATTATGATCATGTTATAAAAATGTTCTCAAAGATTACCAAGTCCCCTAAGGTTCTAGTTCAGAGAAGCAGATTCCAAACTCAATTAGCAACAATTACCAATAAAAATGACTTGAAAAAATTAGCTGAGACAATATCACAAGTCTCAGACAGTGATGAAAAAGAAGACCATCAAGTTAGATTATCTCCAGCACAGTAGACAACATCATTACCATTACAACAAGCCTCTCCCTCTAAACAGACCTCTCATTCTCATGACAACTCACCATATTATCTCTCCCAGATGATAGATTCATTAGATCCGTTTGAACTGAAATTGGCAAATTATGACCCTCAAATTATGTAATTCCAGAAGATTATTGTCATTTTGACTATTATCAGAATACTATTCAAGATGCCCGTTAGAGCATGTTAAGAATCGTCCAGCTGTCTATTTACTATTCAACCGCCCACGTTTAATAAATGTAGCCTCCTATTTATTGTGTATGAGTTATTAGAGTCACTATATATGTCAGTAATATTATTGTAAACTACTGTTTTTGTACCTATAAATAGGCAGATTGAAAGTAAATGAAGGCATTCAGAATTTTCCATCTGAAGCCATTCCCAGTCCTTCTCTCTCGTTACTCTCAAATACTCTCTCTCTTGTAAACTCATTTTCATGTCTCATGCCCTTCAATCATTTGAGAATTAATCTCCTTGTAAGTATTATGTTTTTAATGAAGTTGATTTTATCCTATATTGTTCCTTACTTTTATTCATACATCAAGGATGGTTGTACCTTTTGCCCTTATTTTCTGCACTTCATGCATTTAATTAGTATTATATATATTCTATTATATATTAATTATATATACTGGTATACATAGTTGGTATCAGAGCCAACGGTTATTATATTAGTATATATATCTTATGGTTATGGTGATGATGTTGTCTGCTGTGCTGGAGATAATCTGACTTGATGGTCTTCTTCTTTATTACTGTTCGAGACTTGTGACATTGCCTCAACTAATTTTTTCAAATCCTAATTATTGGTAATTGTTGCTAATTGAGTTTGGAATCTGCTTCTCTAAACTAGAACATCAGGGGCCTTGGTAATCTTTGAAAACATTTTTACAACATGATTATAATTGTATTTTTTCATTATTTTACAAAAACTTGACGGGCCAAGAACATAATATTTTTTAGTGAAGGACGAGGTTTAATAACCTATTCTCACTTCATAATCCAGTTTAATTTAGTTTTAAGGAAGAAAATGAGAAGTGATAGACAGTGTGATAATGAATGTGGATAATCATTTTGTAATATAAAAAACTGAAGACTTTCTTAGAGAGGTGTAGAGAGAATGAGAGATTCTGGTCCAAACTGATCCCACCATAATAGAAAACCATTGTGTGAGAGTTTTAATTTATTGTAATTTGTCAAAATGAAGAAACTAGGAATTGTGTAAATTATTGTTCTGTCTTAGGAATGTTTTGCTCCATGCTTGCTGATAATCATAATAATTAAAATAGAGAGGATCATATGGCTGAGAAAATATTCTTGTCATATATGGGCTTTTATTCCATTGTTCTAAGGTAAGAACTTGTTTAATAGTGACTTTGTGAAATGCAATAATCAGAATTGCAGGTGGAGAAAGTTGGGATTGGAGAGAACATGAGATTTCAAAGATAATAATAGAATTTGTATCTAGTAAAATAAATTCATAAAAATTATGGGTCTTCGTAATGTTTTGGGGAATGTAATGTCAATCTGGTAATAGAAAAACATCAAGTAATTTTTGAAAATCAGATAAGTGCTGTAATTCGGGTTCAATAAGAAAGACTGGATGCCAATAAGTTTTGAAGATAATAAGAGTTGCAGAAGGCTGAGATAATGATGGAGGATTGATAATTTGTGAAGGAGTAGAAGCAGAAGAAGAAGCAGCTTTTGAGTATGCAGGTAATTTTAGAGATGATAATGGTGAAAATAGATTATAGGATGGCCTAATGTTTCGTGGTAATGTCCCTAGTACTGTATAGGGTTTTGGTGTGGCAGAAGGACAAGGTAAAGAATAAGAAGGAGAATGTGGTCTGGCATAGGAGGATTTGGATTTTACTCTGAACTTTGAGGAAGACATGATTTTTCCTATAAGAATTCTCAGAATAGAAAATCAGGACGAGAATTAGAATTTCCTATAATATGTTCAATATCAAAATCAAAAATACTTAAAATAACTTGTCATCTTGCAAATATTTGTTTAGGAGCCAAGTTTTTAACATTTTTGATTAAAACTTCCTTGACTGATTTACCATCAATTCTAAGTAAAAACTTTTGATTCAAAAAATCATTTTGAAACTTAGAAATGCATAATACAATAGCCAAAATTTCTTTCTTAATAGTACTATAATTCTTTTGAGCAGAATTCCAGCATCCTGAATGGAATCAAATAATCTATTCATTTTCATCTGATAATTTTTGTTTCAAAATTCCTCTATAACCAAGATCGGAGGCATCTGTTTCAATAATTTTAAAAGTATTAGGAGATGGAATCCTAAGCATGGTAATTTCTTAACATGAGCCTTTATTTGTTTTATAATATTTGTATGTTCTTCTGTTTATGGAGGTGGATTTTTTTTTTAATCTCTTGAATAATGGTTTACATAATGGTCTAAGTGATTAATAAAAATCAGCAACATAAATTAGACTTCCTAGAAATTTTTGTAGTTGTTGCTTATATTTTATTTCATCAGGGAATGTGTTAGCAAATTCTATAGCCCTACTTATTGGTGTAATAGTTCCTTGATAAATGTCATCTCTAAGGAACTTAATCTTATTTTGAAATAATTTAACCTTAGATGATGAAACTACCAATCCATTTTGTTTAATAATTTGAACGAATGTATTTAAATGTTTCCAATGTTGTTCAATGGATGAAGAGAATATTAATACATCATCTATACAAACTATAGAAAAATGAGTGAAAAACGTAAATATTTCATTCATAATATTTTGAAATTCACTAGGAGCATTTTTTAATCCAAAAAGAATAACATTCCATTAATAATATCCAAATGGAACTGTAAATGCAGTTTTATATCTATCTTTTTCAGTAATCTGGATTTACTAAAATCCGTTTTTCATATCAAATTTTGAAAATATAGTGGCATCATACAGTCGAGATAATAAATCTTTTTTATTAGGAATATGGTATTTAATCCATTGTAAAACTTTATTTAACTGTTTATAATTTATTACTAATCTAGGAACATCTCTTTCTAATTCTACTTTTTTTGTACATAAAAAACAGCACAGCTCTATGGTGATTTGCTTTTTCTAATAAGTCATTTAGTTAATAAATCATTAATTTCTTGTTTACAAAATTCTAATAATTTCTTATTAATTTGAATGGGTTTGGCTTTAGTAGGAATATTCTTTTCAGAAAATTCTTTTTCATAAGGTAATTCAATTATATGTTGTTTTCTATTCCAAAAGGCATTAGGTAAATTAGAACATACTGCTTTTTCAATTATATTTTTAAAATTATCAATTTTTTGAATCAATAATGGATCTTTTAATTGTTCTTCAATTCTTTTATATTTTAGTTCTTGTTTTAAAAAATTTATTTGTTTTTCTTTTCTCTTAATCTTAATTTTTGTTAAAAAATTAATTTTTTTGGTTAAATGAGGCTTCTTTTAGGGAATTAATTTCTCTTAAGACTAGAGGAAATAAAAATTTAAATTGAATTTCTTTTCCTAATACTTTAGTAAAAATTTCTTCATCTGTTATAGAGAAATTGTAAAGTAAGGCAAGAAATGGGTTTCCTAATATTACTCTGGTGTTGATATTTTTTACTAGAGTAAATGTTGTTTTAAAACAAATTCCATCATTACATATATGTGCATTTGATAATTTATAATTTATGTTTAATTTTGTTCCATTAGCTTGAGATAATGTCTCTTTTGTTTTCTCAAAATATTTAAAGGGTATTATTCTTTCTTGTATGTAGTTTACATATGCACCTGTATCTAATAAAGTGATTGCAGAAAAAGAGAACTCTTCATTAATAGAAATAGTTACTTCAGTATACCATTTTTTAAAGGAAAATGCTTTTTACAATCGTGATGGGGAGATGCGGCGTAGTCGGCTCTGATGTGGCATAAGTTTTATTTAAACGGTGCGTTTCGTCTTCCGTCGCCCATCACAAATTAGTAAATTACAATCACATTCAAGCACTTCAATACTTTTCATTTCATTCTTCCCTCTCTCATTCTCACCAGGATCACCATCTCCCATCTCCCATCTCCCATTTCTCTTCAACTGGAAAATTTCTCATCCCCTTCTCCCCACAGATACGGAGCTTCGATTCTTCCATCTCCTAGAATCATTTGGTTTTGATTTCTGAGAGAAATATTTCTCCCATTCGATTTCACCATCTCATTCCGTTGTTCTCTTCATTTTTCATCTTCAAGATCGGGTCCTTCGTGTTCCTTCATTTTCCATTTTCAAGATTGCATTCACGATAACCCTAACCCTAAAATTTTATCTTTCTCTTCATTCTGAATATCCTAACCCGTTCATTTCCCATTTTTTTCGAAATTCCTAACCTTAAAATTTCCTCTTTCTCTTCATTTTGAAAACCCTAACACTAAAATTTTTCCTTTTTGTGAAAACTCTAACCCTAAAATTTCCCCTTTTTCCGAAAACCATAACCCTAAAATTTCCTCTTTCTCTTCATTTTGAAAACCCTAATCCTAAAATTTTTCCTTTTTCCGAAAATCCTAACCCTAAAATTTCTCATTTCTCTTCGTATCCCTAACCATAATTAAACGACATGGCCTTATTCTCGGGATGACTGACTGAGAAGCTGAAAGCATGGTAAGCTCTCTAACCCGTTTATTTGAAAACTAATTATTTCTAATATGGTAAGTTCTCTAATATTTGACATCTGATGATTTGTTATTGCATTTGTAGGTTTGATTGAGTGTGCAAGAACCCTGACGTAAATTAGTTCTGTCTGGTTTGGATTGCTACATTATTGTGTTTTAATTTAAGTAAATCAGTTCTATTTTTTGTTTTGGATTGCTACATTATTGTATTTTAATTTAAGTAAATCAGTTCTGTTTTTTTGTTTGGATTGCTACGTTATTGTGTTTCAATTTAAGTAATATATTTTAACTTAAGTAAATCAGTTCTTTTTTTTGTTTAGATTGCTACATGATTGTGTTTTAATTTAAGTAAATTAGTTCTTTTTTTGGTTTGAATTACTACATTATTGTGTTTTAATTTAAGTAAATTAGTTCTGTTTTTTGGTTTAGATTGCTACATGATTGTGTTTTAATTTAATAAATCAGTTCTATTTTTTGGTTTGGATTACTACATTATTGTGTTTTAATTTAAGTAAATCAGTTTTAATTTAATTAAATCAGTTCTGTTTTTTTATTTGTATTTCTGCATTATTGTGTATTAATTTAATGGTGCATCTAATGGTAGCTTTGTCAAACTGGTTGATGGTGGCTATTGTTACTCCATGCTATTTATATTGAAGAAAAGTGGTTCTGTTTTCTGGTTTGAAAGATGTACATTATTGTGTTTTCATTTAATGAAGCATCTAATGGTGGCTTTGTCAAACTGGTTGATGGTGGCTATCGTTACTTCATGCTGTTAGAATTGAAGTAAAGCAATTCTGTTTTTTGGTTTTGAAGAGGTACATTATTGTGTATTCATTTAATGAAACATCTAATTTTATCTTTGCCTTATTGGTTTATGTTAGCTATTGTTACTCCATGCTGTTAGAATTGAAGTACATCAATTCTGTTTTTTGGTTTGGAAGAGGTACATTGTTGTGTATGCATTTAATGAAGCATCTAATTTTCTCTTTGCCTTATTGGTTGATGTTAGCTATTGTTACTTCATGCTGTTAGAATTGAAGTAAATCAATTCTGTTTTTTGGTTTGAAAGAGGTACATTATTGTGTATTCATTTAATGAAGCATCTAATGGTGGCTTTGTCAAACTAGTTGACGGTGGCTATTGTTACTCCATGTTGTTAGAATTGAAGTAAATCAATTCTTTTTTTGGTTTATGTACATTATTGTGTATTCATTTAATGAAGCATCTAATGGTGGCTTTGTCAAACTGGTTGATGGTAGCTATCGTTACTCCATGTTGTTAGAATTGAAGTAAATCAATTTTGTTTTTTGGTTTGGAAGATGTACATTATTATGTATTCATTTAATGAAGCATCTAATTTTCTCTTTACCTTATTGGTTGATGTTAACTATTGTAAAATGTTTTTATTTTTTTCTGCTGTTTAGATTATTGTATTGTAAATCTGGTTTTGGTTAGAATGTCATCATCATTAATGTCTTCTGCATCTGTTGATAATCGTACTTTGAGTACACCAGTGTGCTTATGTGAGGTTGAAGCCACACTGAAATACTCAAATAGTAGAAGAAATCCTTGCCGAGCCTTCTTAGGATGTCGAAAGTACAACACTGAGGTAATTATAGCATTCATATTAAACATTTGCATTATGTTTTTAGTCCTACTCAATATTCTTGCGTATCTAATCTTTTCCTTTAAAATGGTTATGGACTATCGTACTGCAAATATTTCAAGTGGGCAGATAGTCAAGACAAAGAACAAAACCTTTTGAAAAGGAAAAATGAATTGCTAAGGAAGGGGGCAGACCTGGTCAAGATGGTCGAGGATATTGAGAAAAGAGAGATTCAGCTCCAAAAAAAAGTGAATGAGATCGAGAAGAAAGAGATTTTGCTAGCTAGCATAAATGAGGAGATTATGAAAAAAGAGTAGATGCTTCTTTAGCAACAAGCTGAAATCAGGCGCTCTCGCACACTATTCCGGCTGTTTTGGGCTTTAGTCATTTTTGTGATTTGTTACATACTAGTATCTAAGTGATGTTAGATTGTATTAAGGTTATTGCAAAACATATGTAACTTAATACTGTTAAGTAAGTCAGAACTAATGTTAAGTGATGGTGGAAATACTGTAACTACATTTTGGTCATTTTGAAATGGATATTGGTGTAATTGTATCACAGGAGGTTGAACCTATGCAGTGAGGAATGTATTTGCTTTTGAACTATTGTTGGAATTGTAAAAGGTTGAACAACTATAGATGTCTGATTGTTAATACAATAGTTTTTGTACTTTGTGTTTTTATTGTGATTTCGTTGGAATATCAATGCTTGATATTCTAGGTTTACATGCTTAAGTTCAATACCTATACATGATTAATAAAACATATCCTAATGTTCTGGGTTTACATGGTTAAGTTCAATACCTATGTGAGGGGAACATGATGAACAAAATAGATTGTGCATCCTGAAACTTGATGTTCAAGTAACAAAGCTTAAGTTCCTTGTTGGACAAAATGATTTTTCAGGTAACATCATTATGATATAGAAACTTGATGTTCAGGTAACATCATTTTACTGAGCACCTGTTTCCTCACTAGAATAAAATTTTACCCAACAACTTCTACCACTCACTTTCAGCAACTAGTTTCAATGAAAAATAAAATATAACACCACTTCAATACTTCATATAACCCACTACGTCCAAACCACTGAAATTCTTAAGCACGAGTTCATATAATACACCACAATCAAACCAAGAGAGCCAAGCTTCTAGTTCACATACAAATACTTATTAAATCACCATTGTTTGTCATACACATAAAAATACCACATAACCAAGTCTAAACTTAACAATAAATCACAACCAATACAAAAGCACCATGATCTAAAGCTGCTTCTCCATCAAAAGAACACAACCAAGTCACAAGCTGCTACTTCTCCATCAGGTTTTTCAAAATTTGCAACTTTAGCAGCATGATCTGAAAATGTTGCTTCTTCATCAACAGAACACAAGCACTCCAACAAAACATTAGCATCGAGCTACTGATTCTCTTCATCCGGCTGTGATCCATCCAACCCAAATTGCATCTGTAATGAATATAACTCAATTTTCAAGTTATGTTGATAAATTAAGGAAAAATTAACTGTTTATCGATTATTACACTTTCTTGAGTCCCCATGATTACTTCTCGTAGCTGTGTTCCACTAATGTCAACAGTTGAGCTGTCTAGAACAGTCTGGTGATAAATTACAAAAATAACCCCATAAGTAGCAATTCAAATATAAGTATATAACAATGACAAATTATACTTCTTCTTGCACGTTTCCAACAGTGGGTTTATCTATATCTAATGGGCCAAATAAATTCCTGCATGTGTCTCGGATTGGTGCATCTCCTCCATCTCCCTAATAATCACGTAAGTAACAAAACATGTATGTATTAATTTTTTTTAAAAGATAAAAAAAAAAATTAGCAATGATAATAATAAATTTAATTGAAGCAAAATGAATTATTTAAATGGTGCACCTGTTTACGTTTCCCTTTTATAGGTGCCTTTACAGGTGGTTTTTGCTTCTTTACTTTAACCTTCAACACCCGTTTCTCCATCGTGGAAGCTCTTCTCAGATGGGGGCCTGACTTTCGCTCTCACAACTAATGGACTGAGTACCGACTTTGAACTACCAACTGTAGTTGGCTCCAATATCAGACAACCAACATTGGAACTTGTTCGGGTCATAGATGGTGCTTGTTGGTTATGACGATATAAGTCAATTATCCCATATAACTGTCCCTCTGCATCCTCAATGTGCTCATTGGAACCTGCTGCATAAGTTATCATCTCATAACAGATATTCAATATACTTGAATATTTGTTAGCATCTGGATGGTGATCCCCTACGTCATAGCTACTGTGTATTAAAGTGTATCCCCTTTTGATATCTTTTCTCCATCAACCTAAAATGTACTTAGTTGGCAATGATTTTATTTGGTTACATTTGAATATAGCCAAAATATACCTATACAGTATCCCTCTCATCTGAAATAACCCGCATGAAAACTTTGCATCACAATCTTTCTCACTAAATTCCAGAAAATATGTAACCAACTTACTGAACTCTTCAACACGAACTTCATCATCGACCAGATAAGTTTTTATTCCACCATCCCTTTTAAGTATAGATGGATCCATATTGAGCACACCCATGACTTGCTGCTAAACTTCCCTAAATTTAGCATTCGTGTACAGCTCTTGAAATCTTTTTTCAATTGGAGATCTAGATATGCAGGGAATAGTGACATTAAATAAGTGAAAGTCCGGGTATTTTCATTCTCAATTTTCTTGTTCAATGCATTGTCAAACTAGTCAACAAACTCCTTCAAGTTGGTCTTCACATGAACATAACCGTCAAAAAAAGCATTCATGCTCTCGCTTCGCTGGGTTATACTCATTCCAACCCAAAAGAGTTCTTTTAGAAAAACTAGTACCCAATGGCCACACTCAGTATATAAACTTTGCAACCAGGCGTTCTCATGCAAGTTGAAAGTGTTAATGAACCCCTCCCAACAACTCTCAAACTCTTCAACATTTTGCGTGTCATATACACATTTCATCAACTGATTTTTCAGCCCAGTTTTGTAGGCACTATAAGAGCCAAGCTTCTTGAGGATTTTTTTTCAAAATATGCCATAGGCAAAATCTATGTCGTGTTTCCAAAAAGACAGTAGCAATTGCATTTTCATTACCCTGTCTTGATCTGTGATAATAGCTTTTGGAGCTATACCATTCATACATTGCAACCAAGTCTGGGATAACCATGTAAAGGTCGCTATATCCTCACTAGAAATCAACCCTGCCCCCAAAAGAATTGATTGCCCATGGTGATTTACACCAATAAAGGGTGCAAAGGGCATCCCATATCTATTCGTCAGGTATGTGGTGTCGAATGTTACCACATCACCAAAATACTGATAGGTTGCCCTACTACGTGGGTCTGCCCAGAAGACATTCTTCAACCTCCCGTCATCATCTAAATCCATCAAAGCAAAAAACTCGTCGTTCTTGTACTACATCCTACAAAAGTACTCTTGAAGTACTCCAGCACCACCTTTCCCAAGTCGTAGATGACATGCCTTGTCAATATAATTGCGACAATCTTTTTTCAAAAATGAGAGGTTCTCAAATCCACCGACGCCAACAACGAGAGATCCAAAACTCTTATTCATTCGAATGCCAGCCAAGTCGTTTGTATCTAGGACTCTTTTTACGGAGTCACTCACTTTTATGTTATATCGAAAGAATCGAAATTTCTGTGGACTAAGGCCGTGATTATGGGTATTATGAACAGCTGTCAACTGCAACTTTTCCTCGACTTTTAAGGCATTTATCTTTGCCTTACAATCTATCTTTCCTATCTGACATCGTTTGGCGACATTCAACGTCCTATTCCGAACCTTCCCACCACGGGCACAACCAATGTGACATATCTGACATTGTCATCCTCTCCCCTCTCACTCCTTTGTGTCATCACTCCAAACCCACATTTCTTAGCATATTCCTTATAATACTCAATTAATTCTTCAAAAGAATTAAACTACATACTCGACTTTGGCTCCTCAATTATATCATTACCATCTATTTGCATTATCTGTGGTGTTCCAGCACTTTTGTCATCGATTTTCTTAGAATCTGGTCTATCCTCTTCACTCGTTTCAACAATTCTATAGGAGGTACATGGCGCTTCAATTTTCCTACAATTGGATGCATCCTCTTTATCAACTGTTGCGCTTGTAGTGGAGCTTGTATTGATGAGAGGCGTCGAATGTCTCATCCCATATTGAAATGGATATTGGTTGCCATCTGGATATGGCAAAAAAGTAGGTGACCATGTAGGCATTGCTCCATATTAACCAGGCATGTAATTTGCAAAGCTCGGACAAGTTATTGGTATGTCCTAAAATAAAAACAATAATGATAATTAGCAACCAATACTCGATGTTAATGTTTTGTGAAAATAAACTCAACTCAATTATTGTTTTTTTAAACAATATAACATACTAGGGTTAGTGTATTTGAGCTAAATGGTGTTAACGGAGATGAGTGTTCTTCCCCTTTTCCCATTATGACAATCCCAAGAACACCTATATATGCACATAGTGAGTATAATTAATACAAAAAAAATATAGGATTGGAAAAAATTCCAAAAATTCTAACTTAGTCATTAATCTGATTGGCCTAGTTCATTAAGATTTTAAGATGGAAAAAATTGAGCATACATCCATTGATAGCAGTGAATTCAAACATCATGTACATTTTTTGGGTGGAGGGATTAGGGCCTCTCGGAATAAAAGAGGAAGGAAAAAATGGATGTAAGCTACTAATTTAAGCAGTGCCAAGTTTCAGAATTGATTGCCCTTATTGGTTGCTTCATGTACATTTTTTATGAGTCAAAAGGCACTAAATTGGGTTAGCTCCCCTGCATGTATATAATTAAATTATTATGGTCTTGTTTCAATTAGATTATAGATTTGTAGATTGTCCACAATCATTAAACAAATAATTTATGTATATATCTAATTATTAAATTGCACCATATATAACCTATTTAATAATGAGAAATTAACATGTTCATATATAGGTGGGTTTTGATATCTTATGGGGTGAAGGAAGGAAGTCCATTAATAATTAGGTGGATTCAAATGGAGTAGTACATCCTTATTATTTCATGGGTTTTGAAATCTTATGGGGTGTAGAAAGGAAGTCCATTAATAATTAGGTGGATTCAAATGGAGTAATACATCCTTATTATTTCATGAAAAATCAATTTCTCAGGATTACAGAGATTGATTAACATATATCTAAACTAACAATGGGACTCCTATTTTGAAGACTAATTATGAGACTACAATGTGTCAACTATAAAAGTAGATTAGACCTTTATTTCTATTTGCTAGATCATAAAGCTATCTAGGGATAGTTCTTAATTATATATATAATTATATATATACACTTGATCGATTTTCAAGCTCTTACCTTCACATACAAGTTGCATACCAACCACCTGTTTTTAGACTGGTAAGAAATGCAACTTACAAAGCTGGTAATTTGGTATGTCATGCTAAATTGTTCTCATAGATTAAAGTTGAGTTTTTTTTTTTTTTAATACAATAATTCAACTCTCTTTATACCATTAAAGCTGAGTTTTTTTTGTTACAATAATTCTACACATATTTTCCTTTCCTTTAATAGGTCATAGATGGATGGTTTTATAGTCTTCAACAAATCCTACATTGTGGGATAGATTAAAGCAGATGAACAAATCAAGCTACGATTTTTTTGTTAATTGGTCATAGATGGCTGTGATACTTCAATAGATCTACCAAGAAACCAATGCATTATTATCACAGATCTACCAACACACCAACAAGTCAAAACAAAGCAAAGGAGTAAATTTTTACCCAACTCAGACAGAGGAAGTGCAGCAAATCTGTTTGTTGCTTTTTCTTAGCCTCAATGTGCAACAACTCACCGACGACAAGCTCCACGAAGTTGGCTCAGCCTTTAATGAAGACAGTCTTCAGCTTCGACAAAGATTCCGGCGTCCTTCCACTTGACTTGTTGAGTTATAGAATACAATGGAAGCTGATGGCAAAGAGAAGGTATTTTCCGTTCAGCCTAGTACGACAGCAATGAGAAGTCCTTCCACTCGACGGTAAAGAGAAGCTCTAAAAGCATTCAAGCTCCCAACCCTGCGTTCCCACCAGCAACGAAGACACCCACTAGCGGCGATGAGTGGGAAGAAGACAGTCGGGACTCTGCGTTCCCCCCATTTCTATTTTGGTCTTTCATCTTTTTTTTTTTAAAAAAAAATTAATTTAATTACAAACTCAGCTGACGTGGCTTTATTTACTGCACGACTACGCATCGGTTGCATGCCCCGACTGTGTGTAGAATTATTGTTTTTGAAAATTCATTTTATTAAGTATATTGATAAAATTATCTGATTCTTCTTTAGTAATTTTTGTTGAGCTTTCTCCCTATTTTTTTTTAGGAGTGTCATTATTTTTATCTATTTTTAATATTATGATTTTTTGTAATAATTGTTCATTAGAAACTTCAAGTTTAATATTAGAAATTTTCAATTCTCTAATTTCTTTCTTTATTTCATTAATTTCTTGCTGTAAATATTTTAAAGTAATATTTTGTTTCTGTGTTTGGAATCTATTTATTATTTCTAAAAAATTATATGATGAGGAGGTTGAAGTGGGTACAGAATTGATAGGATTAGTAAAATTGTCCTTTAATTTTTTTAAATATTCTTTCATTTCCTGTGGATTATTAATTTTATCTATTAATTTTAATATAATATTTTCATGAGATGATAATACATTAATGGTTTTGTTACAGATAAAATTATTTTTATCTAGACAATTACAAACATGAACCTCATCTTTTTCTGACTCATTATCAGAAGATTGTTCTGAGAAACTTGATTCTTTTAATTGATAAATTTTATCTTCTTCTGAAGAGCTTTCATCTTCCTTACTTGATTATATAAAAATATTTAGTAATTTTTCTTTTATTACTTCATATACATTTAATTCGTTAATTTCTTTTTTAACCTTACAATTTGATGCATAATGTCTAACTTTTCCACATTTATAGCAAACAATTTGTTTCTTCTTTTTATTAAACTTTTTTGTAATATTTACTGGTTTATTATGTATTTGTTTTTCTTTTGTCTTTTTGTAAGGTTTTTTATATTTTCTTTTCTTATTTGGATAAGTTTTATAAATTCTTTTTACGTCTTGTAGAAGGAGCTAATAATGGAGAATAACCAAACTGCTCACAAAAGGTACCTAATTCTTTCTTAGCAAATTTCTTTTCTTTCTCCATTTGGTTTTTTAATCTTAAGTCATTACACATAATCAGACCAATTCTATTAATAACAGATATTATATCTCCATATATGAGATTAATAAAATCAATAGTACCATCTGGTTTTACTAAAAATTCTCATACATTTTGGGTGAAGCAATATGGAAGTCTGGCTATGAACTTTTCCTTCCAGTATAATTGTTGGCAGCCATCTCTGATCATAATTTTAGTTAGAAAGACATCTTTATACCATCTAAAATCGAATAATTGAGGACATCTTAAATTGATTAATAAATCACTAATTCTCTCCTTAAATTGAACATGATCACATACAAAATGTTTTGTTAATAAAAGTATTAGAGTATTAACAATATCTTCAATAGGTTGACCATCTTTTGTTTTAATTTCTTACATATTTTCATTATGTTTATAAGCGCTTAATATTCTTATTCTTTATTTTTGTGTAAGATAATGATCCTTCCAGCCTTTTAGTTGGCCAGTGAAACCTGTAACCAGAACATGTGCTACTTAATGATCTGTCCTCCTGCCAGTTTTATAAAACATTAGCTGCCATAATCATTTCTTAAAAATGATTTAATATTTCATACTTAGATATCATCTATATTCCATTCATATAATGCATCTGGTGAAAAAGCAGATCTTACTATATGTTCTCTTTCCTCGAATTGTATATCCAGAGGAGTAAGCTTTGGATACCAATTACAAGTAATAGAAGTATGTCTTTCAGACTCCCTAGCAAAATATTCCCTATTATGATTTCCTTTAATTTTGTTTATTTGTAATTTTTTAAATTAATTTTCAATATTATTAATTTCAGAGTTAGATAAATCAATTGAATCTGTTTTACTTAATACATTAATATGAGATAGTTTTGAAGTAGATACAGTATTATCAATACTTAATTATTCTAATTTGCTAGAGATTTGTTCTAGCAAATCATCTTTGGTTTTAGAAAAATTAGACATCTTTGAAATTTCATGTGGGATAAATAAAGGAATTTCTCTTACTTCTTTAATAGGAGTTTTAATAGGAGATATTAGATTTTCAATTGGTTTTTAAATAAAAATTTGTATAATTATTTTGTTGAATTATATTATCAGTATTTTTAATTTCTGGTGAAGCTAACTTCTTTATTGGAGATGCTAATATTTGTGTATTTCTTTGATTATACTTAATGGCTTCAAAACGAGGGTATTCTTCATAAATAGTTTAATTATTTTATACTTTAACCCATTGATTAGTAGTCCTATTTGTAGTTGATAATTGATTTGATTTATATATTTCAAACCATGTAAATAAAGGTATATTAATTTGTATACTTTCTAAATATTCATAATATTTTGTTCAAATATAATCCCTTTCTAATTTTGAGAAAATAGAGAAAAATGAAATCTTTTCTGTTTATTTTCTTCTTTCATATATTCTTGTTTAAAATATTCTTTATTAATTTTAAATTCTTCTTTACTCAGGGTGAATATCTGGACATCATCTCCAATTACTTGTAAATATGTTGGAGAAGAAGGTTCTTTAGTCTGATGGGAATTAGAGGTAGATGCTAAATTAGGATAAGACTGAATATAATGGTGTATCAATAATATTAGTATATAATACAATTATAATATATTATAATATATTACAATATATTATCATTATAATATTATAATGATAATATATTGTAATATACTATAATATCTATATAATATATAATATAGTATATTAAAATCAAAAAATTGGATCAGAAACTAGTACGTACCTGTTCGATCATAAATTTTATATGAAATCAGATCGAATCGGATTAGTTACACCCCTAACCTTCATATTTGCAAGAGTCTATGTAATGGATTTATATTTATATTTATACCTTTATACTCTGAGCAACTTCCTTGAATTGCCGAGACAAAAATGGCTTCAAGGGACAAAAAGAGCTTCGAGAGAGAAGACAAAAATCACTTCAAATGAGAAGAAGGGCTTCGGGGAGAGAAGAAATGTAATAGCCCACTAGAAATTCAATAATAGAATTTCTATAGACTCGAGGAACTTTGTGAAAATTTCGTAAGTTTTCACGAATCGGCTAATCGCAAAGGTTTTAGTCTGTCAACATAATTAGTGTTATCACTCACTATGATGCTAAAAATGCGATTTTAATTGTTTGAGGTAGTTAGAAGTGTCAGAATATGTTATGGTCTGCACCACTAGACTCAGTTGAATATTTAAGATTTTATAACGCAATAACTCATTTTCATAATTTCGGATGAAACACCTGTTTGAAACTGTGAATTTATTTTTAGGGACACTTCAGGGTTGAGTCTTGGTAAACAATTTTCACTGTAGGTTAAAATGAACATTTAGGATTTTTCAGTACTAAATTTATTACGCATTTTTTTGAGTGAATAGTAACCTCGATAAGTGTACTAAATGTAGTGTTTTCAAAATCATAATATGGAAATGTCCAAATTAGGTTAGAGAAGTTTTATTTGAATACTTTGCAAGATCTTAGCCACACATAGTTAATAGTATTAGACACTTGGCATAAAGAGAAACCATTAGATAGATTTGTGAAGGAAATCAAGGTGTAAGATCATGCTACCTAAGCAAAACCTTTTTCATTTGATCAACCAAATTGAGCCAGATCAAAGAGGATATCAACCCTAGTGAAATCCTAAATGGTTAGAATTTAATTGAAACCCCAAAAGCTTGGTTGAAACCAAAACCCTAAACGGTTTTCCCAAACCCTAAATTGGCCTTCAAACCCTTTTTGATCCAATTTCTAGCATTGTATTTAATCACTTAATTAAATCACTTCCACATGCTATTAATTTCTCAAATCTTTGTTATGACATCATTATCCAACCTTTTAAATCTTGGAAATTTGATTGGGTCAAGAAAAATTAGATTTGGGCTTGATAGCATCTCAAACCCTAACCAAACCCCCTTTAAACCCCAAATTGAAGCCCACTTGGTTGAGGCCCACCAAGACCCACCAATTTGGCCACCTTGGCAAAGTTTCTTGAAGAAGTTTCCTCCCCCACATGGCAAACCATCCACTGCCCTTGACTGCACCCAATAGTGTATTGATGAGATGGAGAAACCCACCCCCATCAACCTCCATACCTCACAGCTTCTGCAGGCAGTCCTTTCCCCTCACTATTCTCCACTTTATGTCACATAGCTACCTCTAATCAATGGTCATATCTTCCCTCTCTAGAAGTATAGAGTCGTGCAAGACACACTTATTTCCCTTTAATTACTTATTCACTCTATTCTTAGAGAGAAACCCAAAAGAACTCTCTCGGGTAGATTTTTGGGTCTTTTTGCGTGGAGATTTTCGACCATTTGTAAGTATTTTCACACGATAATTCCTTCATAAGTACTTTCACATGACCATTTGTATAGTTTCCGTAGATATATTATTCGTATCATTCTATGGTCATTTGGTCGGGCAAAAGTATTTTTAACTATGGAAAGGTCATTCTAGGCGTAAAATTTGAGAGTATGTTATATTTTGGAGTTTTTGACCAAGCTAATTGACATATCTTGGTCCGAAAATTTTATGGAGTGTTTTTAGCATGTTTTTAAGAGTGTTTATTGAGGTTTTGTTGCATGAATAAAGCTTTTGATGATAGAGTTTCCTAGATCTAGAAACTTGAAAACTAGAAGTGGCAAAACAGTTTTTATTTGAAGAAATTTTGAATATTTCGAGGTTTGATCTTACTATAAAGGCTTTGATATTTTTATATAATGATCCTAAGTCTCTTATTTTCATGTTAGGATGTCATTTCGAAGATATTTAGTATTAGTTTTAAAGATATGATTTTTCTATGCAAGATGATTTCGGTTAAGCCTAAGATTTGATGTTTTATTGAGTTTTAGTCATGTGATTTTAAGTTTGGTGGTTGGATCTTCTTTAAGACACATTTTTTAAACCATGTGATGTTTTAGTTTGAAGATTTCATCTTTGTAAGCCATGAATCAAGAGATTGATCAAAACTAGTTTAGAAAAAAGTTTTTGTTTTTGAACTAAGTGTAAAACTAAAAAATCCAAGTGTTATTTTGTGATTTTGGTGACTTTAGTTTGATGGTTTAAAGCATAGTTGATCTTAGGATGATGTTATGAATGTGACGCCCCCAATTCCCCACGCCCGAACACGGGAAAATCGAGACGTCCGGATGGTGACAACCCGGGTCACCATCCCATCGACGGGTGCCAAGTGTGTGCAAAGGCAACAAGTGTGCACAAGAAAAACGCAGCGGATAACGAAAGTCATATAACTAAGTACCAGAATTTTTTTCTTAACATAATACAGGCTGTTTAAAACATATATAAATAAAATATTACAAAAACCACAAATACAGTTTTAAACAAATATAAAACATATCATCAACAACCCGGCGGAGCCGCATCCTCGGGCTCAGCCTCCTCCTCCTCATCCTCATCACCTGCACCAAAAGCTACGGAACCACAAATGGTTCCGCAGGTAAGTAAAACCCAAACACTACCAGATAAAAACACATAAAACTCAAACAAGATGCATGAACCATGCCCAATGCACAAAGCCCATAAAACCCAAGTTTTCCACATACGCCAAAAACCCATTTGGCCCAAAAGCATATCCTTTCTGAAAAACACGCCAAAAGTCACATTTGGCCGCCAAAAGTCCATTTGGCCCAATATCTCGCCGGAAGTCCATCCGGCCCAATATCTCGCCAGAAGTCCATCTGGCCCACTCCAAAAGTCCCCTTTGGCCTCATAAACCATTATCCAATTTTAACCGTATGTACCATAACCTCCCCTAGGGGTCACCCGCACACCCTGGCTCCGGTGTCACACCGTAGAGTACCACCACGCATGTGACACCTAACGAGCGATGCCCAGTTCCGCGCCTCCCGCGCGTGCGTAGCCAAGCATCCTCTAGCCCTCGCCAGCGAAGGGCCACGGAGTCGGTGAGTAGGAAGATGCCCGGTTCCGCGCCCGGCGCGTTCGTAGCCAAGCATCCCCTAGCCCCGCTCCCGTCATCTCTCTCGACAACTCAGGGGACATCACTCAGTTTATTCCGCTCCCGAGTGACCAGAGGAGCTCCACCGAGATAATAACCCATCCCGGCTTGGGCTCGTGATACACACGCACCCGTAAAACCACTCACGCCAATACATAGGCTTTTCACACGTGAACAAAAACACACATGCATGCACCATGAAATGCCAAATCAATGCATAATAAAATAACCAACCAACATAAATCAATCAAACAGACAACTCCGTCCTCCATCCATCCGACCCCCGAAACTCCTCGGACTCAGTCCGGAATCAACAACCAACAACAGTAAATATTTGAATGAGCAATATATATTAAAATCTGAAAATAGGGTTTGGAAAATACTTACAGCGCTATATGGTATTTTTAGAAAGCTTGCGGCGTTGCAAACGGCGGAAGAAAAGCAACGTAATAGTGTATTTTACACTGTGTCCATGGGTAATAAATTACCCACTTTTGAACGGGGATAAACTAGAGCTTAGGATTGATAGGGAATGGTCTAGGGATGATTGTGAAGCTATTGGAAGTGGTGGTTGGCCGTGGGTGGCGGCGAAAACGCCGGAAATAGGCCGGAAAACTCAAATCGGAAAGCAAGCTCGTAGGAGCTGTTTCGGTGGTCGTTGGAGGCCGGAAATAGGTGGGTTAGGACGGCAAGGAGTCGGTGATGAAGTGGTGAAGAAATGGTGGCCGGAGGTGGAGCGACGGCGGCGGATCGAGCCAAAAACCGTGGGGCTTCAAATGGCTTTTCCGGCCAAACAGCCGGCCGGATGGGGGAGATATTTGGTGGGAAGGTGCGCCGGAGGGAGGGGGTTCGAACAAGACCGGCGGCGAGCCAAACGGTGGCCGGACGGCGGAGAACCGGCCGGTCAAAGTGGAGGCAACGGGAATGAGAAAAAGAGGGAGGACGCACGGGGAGAGGGAAACCGGAAAGGAAAAGAGAAAGAAAAAGAAGAAAAGAAGAAAAGAAGAAAAAGAAAAAGGAAAAAGGGAAAAGAAAAAGAGAAAAGAAAAGAAATGAGGTCCAGTTCTCACTCCGGAAACCAAAACTGATCCGCCGAAAACGATTTTAAAAACCGTAAAACGACTAAATAAAATAAACACCACATCAAATAAATTAAAAACCAATTTAAAACCCATTAATTTAAAATAAATAAACTAATATATTAATTAAATTAAAAACAACCCTTCAGTGAAAATACACGCAAAAGCGGGTCATCACATCCTCCCCTCCTTAAAAACAAATTTCGTCCTCGAAATTTTGCAAGATCAACTACCAGCGCCAAAAAGATACCATAAACAACTCCGATTATACTTGAGAAAATCATACCATCAACCATTTCCACACAAGTATGAAGAATGCACTTCCCAAAAATACTCCTATAAGCAACTCCATCATATTCGCACTAATCTCCCAGAAATGCATCACGTCTAGAACTCTTAAAGCGGCCACGTAAATCGAAATCACCATATCTTGGTAATCTAATAGTCACTTCCAAAATAAACCATCAATAATCATCATTTGCACGACTAAAATATTACTCTCCAATTACAAGTACCTGCTCGAAATTTCGAGTCGTCACTAATTACCCAGATTCAGCACAAAATTTAAATACCTAACTATCTCCAAAAATCACGTTTCCGTGCGCACTCTGATAACCCGCCAAAATGCAAAAAGACTATATCCTCATAAATTAACACCCTTGAATACAAGCTAACTCTTAACACCTGAAAGCAAGAAAATCCTTTATCACATTTTGATAGAAAATATAGTCTCCCAAAATCATGAATTTTCACTCCTATCCTTCAATTATCTCTAGCTACCCTAATCAAATCAAAATTCCGCAATGACACCCATGATCATCAACAAAAAGACAATATCAATCAATTGCAACTTCCAAATTAAAAACAAGCAACATTATCACCAATACGCCAATCTCATCTAAGATTGAGAACAAAAGGCTCGGATCCGTCCCGACCAACTAATAAAGCACCTATAACTCCTACCTAACAACTTACACTTTCAAGATCATCATCTAAATTCTGAATATCTTCTAATTTAGAGATAACTAAATTCATTACGAACCACGATTAAATTCACAATAACCTTAATAAACCCTTCTTATAAACTCACTTACCTACTCCTATTCTCATAACCCTAATATTAGCACGACTATTTCCTTCAATTGCATACAAAATTAAATCTCAAGATAGGCCATGCTATTCAAACCTCCAATCCATCAAAACTATGGCACTACTCTCCTGACTTCTACTGCTTATTACCTTACGTACCTGTTTAGGCTAATCACCGTTGATTCCCAAACTTCCACTTTCAAGATTTTATTAACCACTACACATGGCGACTCAACAATCTCTCTTCTAGTTAAATAAAATGTATATAATTCTCCCAATTGGACACTCAAACTCCAAAAGAAAGTATAGCCTCAAAATTTAAATTCCTGTGTGACCTCAAGTCACAATTAATTCTCTAAGATAGTCTCCACAATAAATGCCAACTATCACTCCAATTGGTAACCCACTTCAACTGTACACTCCGATCAACTCACTAAGAACTCGAAGTTAAAATCTATTGAATTTAATACTATCACATCTAATCCATTTCAGTACTCACCAAAGCCACTTCTCTCAAGCCAAAAAGAGACTAGGATTTGTACTCTCCGAAATCCATACACTCTCACCACCACTATAAATGGATCTCATGTACTCTTAGCTAAGATCAATAATCATTCTAACGTATAAGTGATCCATCACTTCCATTTCCAACATCCGTACCTTATCCTCAAAATAAACAAAATTTCATTTCCCAAAACCTGCATCATCTATTATCCTCAACTCGGTATGAATCAATCCTAAAACTTGTCACTATAACCTCGAGCTATAACAATTATTGCCAACCCACATTCCATTGAGTAACACGCTTCGACTGAACGCTCCAATCGATTTACCGCTATCATGTGTCAATCTCATACGTCCTTAGCCGAAACCAATAGTCATTCCAACGTACAAGTAATCCATTACTACTATTTCTATCATCTGGACTTATATCCGCAAATCAACATGAATCATTCCTATATCTGCTTAACTTATACCCTTAATATAAGCAAATAGTTAACGCTTAAAACTTCGTACAGAAAATGACCTTAAACCTGCTAATAATCCGTTCCCAAAAGTCTCTAGAACATAAGGTCTCAACTTCAATCGAATTCAATACCAACAATTAAGCTATTGCTTCCAAAACCTCAATGGGTCCATATCTTCCGAACCGACAAAAATCATTTCCTAAAATCGGTTACCACAACCTCGAGTTAACAATAGTCATTTTCTGAACTAAGTCAATATCTACAATCCTCAAAGAAGTATATGAGCTATATCATTACCTTCCATTCTCAAAGAAATGTACCCCAGAAAAATTTCATATTATTAACTAAACTCTGATCAACCCCATTTTAATGGTTGCAAACTAATCACTCTCCAGAGTGGATCAAGCTAACACCCCAAGTCTGTAAAATTAAGAAGTCAACTCTTATTATAAATTGGTCCTTCAACTCTGTAATTCTAAAACCTTAAATCAAATAAGAATAATTTCTAAAATTTCTAAGATCAATGAGCTTACACCCCATAATAGGACAATCGGCTCCCAAAACTTTTAAAATCTAATACATTAACGGATAATAAATCATTTTCTGAAATCCTCGAGATTGATAGCTTTAATCCAAAAACATTCACCTTAAAACTTGTAAATTTTAAAACCCCAATTGCCACCAAAATGTTCATCCGAATCAGCGAAATTTAAAACTTGAAATTTAATTATTTCCCCCAAAGCTTGTCGAACCTAAAACCTTAATTACCAAAATCTTATTTCCTAAAATCTATAAGGCCTCAAACCTTAGATAAAATTATCTTAAACCAATCCTTAAAGTTCGTTGAACCTACACTCTCCTATTCTATAGCTTCATTACATAAATTCTACAAAACCTAAGACCTCAACCATTTTAAGCGACTTAAAGCTAACTCCCCTCCTTAGTTGCAACTTACATTCCTACTCCCAAGAAATTGCCTAATCCATGTCGTTCCCTTCTAGCCACAATATTATGAAAGTAACCCACCTTTATAAAATTCAACCCTACTTCACTACGATTTTTTTTTTTTTTTTTTCAACGACATTCTCAATAGTACCGTCCTCCTGCCATAGCACAATCCTCAATCTCACTTTAACTCCGAACAAAACAAAACAAAACAACTTAAAACAAAATAAACAAAACAAATAAACAACATACTTGCAATTCAAATAAAATCAAATCAAGTTAAAGAAAAACAAATAAAACCATCATAAAACCAAAAACCAAAACCAACATCACACAGCAAGAAACAAAAGAAACCAGCATGCAAAAACATAACCAAATAAATAAAAACAAGCAAACAAGCTCAAACAAATAAACAAATAAAACAAATCAAATAACAACTTTACTTAACATAATTTTAAAACACGAACTTTAAAAAGCATTCTGGTACTGCCTACGGGACATGTGGTTTTACCCAGAGCCAAACCGCTCTGATACCACCTGTGACGCCCCCAATTCCCCACGCCCGAACACGGGAAAATCGAGACGTCCGGATGGTGACAACCCGGGTCACCATCCCATCGACGGGTGCCAAGTGTGTGCAAAGGCAACAAGTGTGCACAAGAAAAACGCAGCGGATAACGAAAGTCATATAACTAAGTACCAGAATTTTTTTCTTAACATAATACAGGCTGTTTAAAACATACATAAATAAAATATTACAAAAACCACAAATACAGTTTTAAACAAATATAAAACATATCATCAGCAACCCGGTGGAGCCGCATCCTCGGGCTCAGCCTCCTCCTCCTCATCCTCATCACCTGCACCAAAAGCTACGGAACCACAAATAGTTCCGCAGGTAAGTAAAACCCAAACACTACCAGATAAAAACACATAAAACTCAAACAAGATGCATGAACCATGCCCAATGCACAAAGCCCATAAAACCCAAGTTTTCCACACACGCCAAAAACCCATTTGGCCCAAAAGCATATCCTTTCTGAAAAACACGCCAAAAGTCACATTTGGCCGCCAAAAGTCCATTTGGCCCAATATCTCGCCGGAAGTCCATCCGGCCCAATATCTCGCCAGAAGTCCATCTGGCCTACGCCAAAAGTCCCCTTTGGCCTCATAAACCATTATCCAATTTTAACCGTATGCACCATGACCTCCCCTAGGGGTCACCCGCACACCCTGGCTCCGGTGTCACACCGTAGAGTACCACCACGCATGTGACACCTAACGAGCGATGCCCAGTTCCGCGCCTCCCGCGCGTGCGTAGCCAAGCATCCTCTAGCCCTCGCCAGCGAAGGGCCACGGAGTCGGTGAGTAGGGCGATGCCCGGTTCCGCGCCCGGCGCGTTCGTAGCCAAGCATCCCCTAGCCCCGCTCCCGTCATCTCTCTCGACAACTCAGGGGACATCACTCAGTTTATTCCGCTCCCGAGTGACCAGAGGAGCTCCACCGAGATAATAACCCATCCCGGCTTGGGCTCGTGATACACACACACCCGTAAAACCACTCACGCCAATACACAGGCTTTTCACACGTGAACAAAAACACACATGCATGCACCATGAAATGCCAAATCAATGCATAATAAAATAACCAACCAACATAAATCAATCAAACAGACAACTCCGTCCTCCATCCATCCGACCCCCGAAACTCCTCGGACTCAGTCCGGAATCAACAACCAACAACAGTAAATATTTGAATGAGCAATATATATTAAAATCTGAAAATAGGGTTTGGAAAATACTTATAGCGCTATATGGTATTTTTAGAAAGCTTGCGGCGTTGCAAACGGCGGAAGAAAAGCAACGTAACAGTGTATTTTACACTGTGTCCGTGGGTAATAAATTACCCACTTTTGAACGGGGACAAACTAGAGCTTAGGATTGATAGGGAATGGTCTAGGGATGATTGTGAAGCTATTGGAAGTGGTGGTTGGCCGTGGGTGGCGGCGAAAACGCCGGAAATAGGCCGAAAAACTCAAATCGGAAAGCAAGCTCGTAGGAGCTGTTCCGGTGGTTGTTGGAGGCCGGAAATAGGTGGGTTAGGACGGCAAGGAGTCGGTGATGAAGTGGTGAAGAAATGGTGGCCGGAGGTGGAGCGACGGCGGCGGATCGAGCCAAAAACTGTGGGGCTTCAAATGGCTTTTCCGGCCAAACAGCCGGCCGGATGGGGGAGATATTTGGTGGGAAGGTGCGCCGGAGGGAGGGGGTTCGAACAAGACCGGCGGCGAGCCAAACGGTGGCCGGACGGCGGAGAACCGGCCGGTCAAAGTGGAGGCAACGGGAATGAGAAAAAGAGGGAGGACGCACGGGGAGAGGGAAACCGGAAAGGAAAAGAGAAAGAAAAAGAAGAAAAGAAGAAAAGAAGAAAAAGAAAAAGGAAAAAGGGAAAAGAAAAAGAGAAAAGAAAAGAAATGAGGTCCAGTCCTCACTCCGGAAACCAAAACTGATCCGCCGAAAACGATTTTAAAAACCGTAAAACGACTAAATAAAATAAACACCACATCAAATAAATTAAAAACCAATTTAAAACCCATTAATTTAAAATAAATAAACTAATATATTAATTAAATTAAAAACAACCCTTCAGTGAAAATACACGCAAAAGCCGGTCATCACAATGAATATGTTAGAAGTAAGATTTGATTTTTTGGAATTTTTGGAAATGTTTTGATCTAGGGTCAAAACCTGTGATTCAAGGTTTTGGATCTTTTTACAAAACGTTTGGTGTTGATTATTAGTTTTTTCTAAATGGATGTTTTAAGTATGGTTTTAAATTTAGGATAGGAAGATGTTTGTTGCAAAATTTTGGGTTAAGAATGAGTTTTGAAGTTGGAAGGAATTGCAACAAAAATCAAGAGAAATGGCCTATAGATGTTTCGGCCATAGTGTGTTTTGCATAGTTGTGATTTGTTTTAAATTTTTATGAGTTGATATTTGAGTTTAGGACAAAATTTACATGAGGAATGTAAATTTTGAAAATTTTTGGAATTAGGATGTGAAATCCTTAAGTTAGGAGTAAAATGATCATTTTCTCACATATAGAGGGCAAAATGGTAATTTTACTCCAAGTTATCTCTTTTACACATTTCTGATTGCTAGTAATTAAATTTCTAACTTTTAGAATACCCTCTTACAGTTTCTCATGTTTCACGCTTTATTCTCGTAGAACGCGACGATCGAGGTAAGTTAGCTTCTAACTTACTATCAGTTTACTGTGTATGTATGATGGGTAAGAGAACTACAATTTATGTATTTATGTTATCATATATGCCATGACATGCCACGTCATTACATGCTTATCTGTTATGCATGATTTATTTTGTCACGAATATTTATCTATTACACAATCTATTATGTCACGTATTGCTATATGTTATAAGTTTGCTATGTTAAGTATGCCACATGTTACATGTATGTCATATCATGTAATATTTGCCATTTGCAAGTATGTTGTGTTAAGCAAAGAAGTCAGATCAAGTTTATGTTAAGTCAAGTTTCAGATTACGTTTATGTTAAGTTCTTCATGTCAATCACGACCCTAAGTGTTAGGATGAGGTAATATCCTAGTGGAACTCCTTTGTTCATGCTGAAGTGTCTAAATAGGTGTGAAATTCCCTGAGTTGACGAAGTATAGTCAACAGGTTGCGAATGGGGCCTAACTAGCTGGTCACCGGAGCGCGCCGGGCACTAACGCCGATGGAGCCATATTTTATTTTACGTGTGTTCACAGCAAGTGTGGCACAAACAATTCATGGGGTCACAATAACTGTGGAGCATACATTACGTAAGACACAACAATTGTGACACGTAGAACATGTGGGGCCACAACAACTGTAGAGTACGTATTAATGCACTCACAGTTAGTGTAGATACATGTGTTGTGATGCAGTAATCGGCAGGGACACACGACGTGTGGTCACGTTATTAATTAAGTCTATTGAACAAGATTCCAATTCATATCAAGAAGTTAAGAATAAGCAATCATGGTTAACCCCATGAGATAAGAATAAGCAATCATGGTGACCCCATGAGATAATAATAAGTTTCAGATCAAGTTTATGTTATGTTATGTTATGTTCACGTACATGTTATGTTGATGTTCACGTTAAGTTTCAAGTTCATGTTCATATCATGTTATGTTCACGTTTATGTTATGTTTAAGCTCACGTTTATGTATGTTATGTTCATGTTCACGTTATGTTTTAAGTTCACGTTCATGTCATGTTATATTCACGTACATATTATGTTCAAGTTCACGTTCATGTTATGTTATGTTCATGTTTACATTATGTTTCAAGTTCACGTTTATGTCATGTTATGCTAAGGTTTATGTTAAATTTAAGTTCGTGTTTATGTTATGTATGTTCATATGCATGCTATGATTCAAGTCCATGTTATGTTTTAAGTTCACGTTCATGTTATGTTGCTAGCCCATGTTATATTATAAGTTCAAGTTCATGTCATGTCAAGTTAAGTTCAGTCCACGTTTCAATTCAGGTTATGTCAGTGATGCCATGCTATATGTCAAGTTATGCTATGCTTACTTACGACGTTAATTATGCATTCATGCTTTTACTGCTATGCATGCATCATTAACCTGTGTGGGAGTTTCCTATTAACTTACTAAGATTTGTAATCAAATCTCACCGTGGTAGTCCCAACTACCATTCCCCCCGAATGGTAGGTGATGTGTCAGTATCAGAGCATGGAGCAAACATTGGTAGACTGAAGGAGGTTGACTAGACGCCGCAGACACGACACGGAGCTTATAGCTTCCATAGTTAGTTTTTGGATAGTATTCTGGCCTCGTTAGTCGAGTTATACGAGTTACTCGACGAACTTCCTCAATAATGTATTTTGGTAATGTAAATATGGAGTCTGGCCTCTCATGTTTTTGAGATTACAATCTTCTAGGACTCGTGTGACGCCCCCAAATCCCCACGCACGGACACGGGGAAATCGAGACGTCCGGATGGTGACATCACGGGTCACCACCCTAACGACGTGTGCCAAGTGTGTGCAAAGACAACAAAGTGTACAGAGAAACACGCAGCGGATAATGAAGTCATAACTAAGTACCAGAATTTTTCTTAACGTAATACAAGCTGTTTAAAACGTACATAGATAAAATATTACAAAACACAAATACAGTTTTAAACAAAGATAAAACATAGCATCAGCAACCCGGCGGAGCCGCATCCTCGGGCTCAGCCTCCTCCTCTTCGTCCTCTAACTCTGCACCAAAAGCTACGGAACCAAAAATGGTACCGCAGGTAAGTAAAACCCAAACACTACCAGATAAAAACACATAAAACTCAAACAAGATGCATGAAACAGGCCCAATGCACAAAGCCCATAAAACACAAGTTTTCCACACACGCCAAAAACCCATTTGGCCCAAAACACACAACCTTTCTAACTAACACGCCAAAAGTCACATTTGGCCCAATATCTCGCCAAAAGTCCATTTGGCCCAATACCACGCCAAAAGTCTCATTTGGCCTCTCAAACCATTATCCAATTTTAACCGCGTGCACCATGACCTCCCCTAGGGGTCATCCGCACACCCTGGCTCCAGTGTCACACCGCAGAGTACCACCACGCGTGTGACACCTAACAAGCGATGCCCAGTTCCGCGCCCCGTGCGTGCGTAGCCAAGCATCCTCTAGCCCTCACCAGCGAAGGGCCACGGAGTCGGTGCGTAGGGCGATGCCCGGTTCCGCACCCGGCGCGTTCGTAGCCAAGCAACCCCTAGCCCCCGCTCCCGTCGTCTAGCGACAACTCAGGGGACATCACTCAGTTTATTCCGCTCCCGAGTGACCAGAGGAGCTCCACCAGGATAATACCCCATCCCGGCTTGGGGTCGTGATACACACGCACCCGTAAAACCACTCACGCCAATACACAGGCTTTTCACACAATTCCACAAACACACGTGCATGCACCATGCAATGCCATAACAATGCATAATAAAATAATCAAACAACATAAAACAATTTAACAGACAACTCCGTCCTCCATCCATCCGACCCCCGAACTCCTCGGACTCAGTCCAGAATCAACCAACCAGCAGATAAAATAATTGAATGAGTAATATATATTTAAATCTGAAAATAGGGTTTGAAAAATACTTACAGCGCTATATGGCAATTTTAGAAAACACGCGGCGTTGCTAACGACGCCGGAAAAGCAACGTCACAGTGAAAATTCACTGTGGCCGTGGGTTGTGAAAAATTCACTTTTGAACGGGGACAAACTAGGACACGAAATTGATAGGGAATGGTCTAGAGATGGTTGTGAAGCTATTGGAAGTGATAAACGGTCGTGGGTGGCGGCGGAATCGCCGGAAAATGGCCAAAAAATCCAAATCGGAAACTAAGCTCGTAGGAGCTGTTCCGGTGGTCGTTGGAGGCTGGAAATGGGTGGGTTAGGACGGCAAGGAGTCGGTGATGAAGTGGTGAAGAAGTGGTGGCCGGAGGTGGAGTGACGGCGGCGGATCGGAGCAAAATCCGTGCGCCCTTCTTGGAGCTTTTCTGGCCAAACGGCCGGCCGGTTGGGGGTGGGCTTTGGAGGGGTGGTGCGCCGGAGGGAGGGGAAGAAAATGGGACCGGTGGCGAGCCGAGTGGTGGCCGGACGGCGGTGGGCCGGTAGAGAGAAGGTATCGGCGTGAGGGAGAGGGAGGAGAGAGAGAGAGAGCCGATCGGGGGGGGTTCGGACGCGGGAAAGAGAAAGAAAAAAAAGAAAAAGAAGAAAAAAGAAAAAGAAAGGAAAAAGAAAAGAAGGGAAAAAGAAAAAAGGAAAAAAGAGAAAAAGGAAAAAGATGTGAAAAGAAATGAGGTCCAATCCTCACTCCGGGAAAACGAAACAAACCGCCGAAAAAGATTAAAAACCACAAAAACAACTAAAAGAAATAAAACACAACATCAAATAAATTAAATTAACTTAAAAAACCAATTTTAAAACGCAAATAAATTAAAATAAATAACTAATATATTAATTAAAATAAAACAATTATTTCAACGAAAATACACTCAAAAGCGGGTCATCACAACTCGTACTAAAATCGTGAATATTTATTTTGTTAACTATACTTGGATTATGATTTAACTATTTGGGATATTATAAGTTTGGTGCATAGTATTACTAAAAAAAAAAATATCCGTTACGAATATTGCATAATGCTAAATGCATGTTAGGAACATTGCATCTTATATGTCATGAACGGGGGCAGGTAATCTTGTGTTGTATGTCCCGACGTTTCGGATGTCTGTCCGATCCCAAACGGAATCTGGGGGCGTCATAAGAAAGATTCTAGAGAGAAGAGGAAGATAAAGAGAAGGGAAAAGGGAAATGGTTACTTCATATACTGATCCACCGTAATCACCTTGGATATACTACATGTTGGGTTTTTTCTTTACTGGGTGTAAAAGCAAAATACACACCCGACTGATTTGAAGGTTTCCCTAACATCATCTTTTTACATTAAACTTAATTATGTATATAATTTGAATTATAAGATTTAAATTTTAATAAAATATTTAATAAAAATCTTAAAAGTTAATACAAATTTTACGAATTTTAAATAAAATTTATATTAAAAAATTATATTTAAATATTTTTTTGATTTTATTTATTTATTTTCACAAACTCTAATGCAATATTTATTTTAAAAAATATTTATTCAATTTTATCCTTTTTATTTTTTAAAAATTAATAAAACATCTTCACTCAATAGCACCTAATGATTTTTCTCTTTCTCAATACTCCACCACCACGGTCAGGAGAAGACGATGAATCCGACCACCACAGTCCTTCGCTGACTGTTTCTTTCTCTAGGTGAGTCTCTGTCTCACAATCACATTTTTTTTTCCTCAAGTGTATAGAAATATGTTGGTTATTAAAAGTGGGTAGTGATTGTAAGCATTTTGAAAAGCTTGTTATGCATTCAGAAGGAGTTACCAAAACAGTGAGATTTCTGTGATTAGTGAAAATTGATGTTTTTATGTTCTTTTGGTGGTAACTTCTTGTCGATAAAATATTAGATCACTATAGTGGTATAATATTGAGACTTTTGTGTTCCAATTATGTGTTCCAAAACTCCAGAGACTAGTAATCTGCTAGTCGTTGTAACTGAGCACTTTTCTTAATCTTATGTTATCATTTTAATGGCTAAGCCTATGGAATGCATAAGTTCTCTATTGTTTCACATAGAGCCCCGTTACGTGATTAGGTAAGACCGATTGAAGGATGCAATTTCTTTTTCTTTACTATCTAGGTTGATTCTTGCATATGAACACAATATGGGAACGCTTTTGATTAAATATTTGTGCATGAAAATGTTTGAATTGTACACGAAATCACAAGTGCTCTAATATTCTCTATGTTTTTCCTTTGGCATTGTTTCCTGCCAAGTGCTTTTGTATATGACTAAGAAAGGCTAAGTATAGATTTTTCTATATTCTCAGCTTGCGTAATTTACATCTCTAATGGGAATGGATTCAACAACTCACAAAGATGCCTACTTCATAAATCTTCTAAATAACATTGAGCTTTTTATGGAATACACAAATGAGATAAATGAACAACAACTATCTCCATCCCAAGTTGAGGTTATCGAGGTTGAACCTATTGAACGAAAATTACAATGAGATACAAATTTTAGTAATGATGAAGATTCGATTAATATAAGTGACATGTCTCCAATGCTATAAGAATACTATTTTCAACGACAAATGGAAATCCTTACAAGTTGTGCTAGGAGGAACTAGTATATTTTGGAATGTATTGTGGGTTAATTGCCTTGTATTTTAGATGCTAGTTGTTTCTGGAGTAACATTTATATTTGATGTTTTGAACCATACATTTTATTTGATATTTTAGGAGTCATTTATGTTGAAGATATGAAGTTCTTAATTATAGAACTTAAAATAATAGGAGAAGGGATAGTGTCATAAAACATACTACATTCTTTTGCATTAGTGAAATGGTTACACATTCTTCTAAAAAAAGATAAGGAATAGATAGTATTATAGAACATTAATACAATTATACATGATAAAATATTATGCTTCGTTATATTATTGCTATAAGTGATTGAGAGGTCTTTTGGAGTTGACAATGAATTTGCCTATCTCTAATAGGATGATGGCGTTGAATGAACTCACTAAATTCAGTAGTAGGGCCGGGTAACACTTGCTCATGTGTGTTTTCTACTAACTGTACATATTTGAACTCTTTATATCCATTGCCATCTCGTTCATATTTAATTATCATATTATATAAAATTATATATACCATCATAATATTGTTGAGCATTTTAATGTGAAAAATCACACAGATCCACGAAATATAGAAAATTATGCTTGAAGCACACCAAAAACATGTTTCACATCCTTCTTTGCTAACTCTTGAGCTGCAGTAAAATATTTTTTCTTGTTTCCTTAGGTAGCTGAGATGGTTTTAACAAATGTTTTCCATTGTAGGTATATGTCATCAGCAAGATAGTACCCTATTGCATAGTTATGACCATTAATTATATAATTGATAGCCGACGTACACCCTTGAGCAAGGTCAAAAAAATATAAATGATCTATCAATTATATTTATATCATTATGAGATCCAGGTAATCCAAACAAGGCATGCCAAATCCATAGATCTTAAGAAGCAAATGCTTTTGAAACAATTGTTGGTTCGTGGTTATGATAAGAGTACATACCATGCAAAGCAGTTGGGCAATTTTTCCATTTTCAGGGCATACAATCGATGTTTCTTAACATACCTGGAAATCCACATTTCTCACCAATTGATAGTAATGTCATTATTATTGGGTTTCCTTAAGTACTCTTCTAAAAAAAAGTGAAACAACACGTCTAACAAGAACTTTTAGGTTTTTTAATGCAAAATTCTCCCCAATCTTCAAGTATTTGTCCATAAAATCAGCCTTGACACTCTATGCAAGCATCCTAAGAGCAACTGTAATATTTTGAATGGAAGAAAAATCAATCCTTCTAGAATCATCTCGTCTCTGGATAAAATGAGGTTCATGGGTCCTTCTTCCATAACAACTTGTCTCGTTATCTCAAATTTTTCATCAGAATCTAAATCGAGAAGTTCCATTTTCTAAAAAAGTGAACGATCCATTGAGAGAAAATGAAAAAAATGATTTCACAAAGAAACTTGAGTTGAAGTAAATAAAATTGTTGAAGAAATGTTTTGTTTTGTAGTGAAAGAATATAACCATTAGAAAAATATAGCTGTTAAAAAAATATATCATTTGGAAGAATACGACTATTAGAAAAATTAAACTGTTGGAAGAATATGACCGTTAGAAAATTATGTTCGTTGGAATAATATAAACGGTAGAAATTAATGTGCACTTTTTTAATAAAGAATAAATATTTCAATTACAATTAGAATTAAAATGTATAAATGAAAATTAAAAATAGATATTTAAATGGAATAGTGATAGATTTTAGAGAGTTTTTTATTTAGTGTTATTGAAAAGTGGCTAACTAAACTAGATAAAGTGAATTCTCTTGTCAAGTTTTGACTAAAAAATAGCTAGTTCACTTCTAATACCCTAAACATTGGAATTCGAAACTTTTTATGAAATACAAAATTGTAGATTTTTTAATCAAGTTTCCAACAATACCAGCAAATATTAATATATCGAATAAACATTTTACTTAGAGAATTTCATTCTTAAACTTTAAATACAAAAATATATTGGGACACAGATTTGTAAATACAAAATAAAACTACGAACCCATTCTAAGTTCCTATGATTCTCCATATAGTTGTCATAGGTGATTAGGTGTTCAATTAGGTCCAACTAGAGTTCTGAATAAGTTTGTAGATTTTTAATGCAAAGATGGTCACGAATGAACTCCTTGAGTATATCCTTTTGATTGCGTGATAATGGTGCATGAGGGTTTTCATCTATTTGTTCATAATTGAAATCCATTTCTTACACATCTCACTCATCTTCAAAAATCATATTATGAATAATTATATATGCCTTCATTATGTCCTTGAGCACAGAGACTTTGAACATCCATGCATTTTGACCTACAATGGTGAAACGTGCTTGGAGCACTTCAAATGCAAGCTCTACATCCTTTCTTGCATATTCTTGAGCTGCAACAAAATGTTATTTTTTACACCTACTGGAATTGAAATTGTTTTGATAATGTTGATCATTGTGTATATATACCATCAGCAAGGTAGTATGCCATTATTTAATTATGACAATTAATTGAGTAATTTACTTGGGGGCATGTCCTTGAGCAAGTTTACTAAATACAAAAGATGGTTTGTAAGACATTTGATGTCATTATGAGACCTCAACAACCCAAAAAATACATGTGATATCCAAAGATCATGAGATGCAATCGATTCTAAAATAATAGTTGCTTCATGACTCTGTGCATCTGTAATCTTATGAAGGCCGGAACAACCAAGTCTTCCAGCATTGTCTCTTATTTGAACAAAATATGGATTGTGAGTTTTAACTTGATATTGAATTCGAAGAAAAAGATATCTCTGTCTTGAACCTCCTACAAATTACTTTGGGAGGATATATGGGTTCTTCAGCTAAATAGTCATAAAAAAGCTTTTCATGGCCTTGCAAACAATTATGCCATGTGGTATTGATATTTCTTCTTCTTCCATAACATCATTAATCTCTAACTCATCATCAAAATAATTAATAAGAATATTGCAAAGGAAATAATAACCTTTAAAAACATGACGAGCCATAAGAGTAAGAATTGAGATTCAATAGAAAAGAAACGTAGAATAAAATTAATAAAATTTGGTAGAAAAATGCACTTGTTTATATCGAAAGAAAACCTATGACCATTGGAAGAATATGTTTTTCAAGAATATGACCGTTAAATAATATTTTTTTTGAATAATAATGATTATCTGAAAGTTTCCAAATATTAACAATTCTTCCCGTTAGAAAAAAGACAAAATTTGAAAAATATGGTCATTAGAAAAAGTTAACGATTTTGAAAAAAACAAATATTGTTAGGGAATAAAACCTAGAAAAAAAATATTTGTAAATATGACTGCTAGAGAAATGTAAAAAAATGTTCAAAATATTTTTAAAAATTTAAAATTTAAAAATTATAACAAATGAAAGAATAAGCAAGAATTTGAAAATTATGATTATAAGGAAAATAGTAAATAATAATAATAATTTTAATTAAATAATAAAAATGAATGGCTAATATAGAGTGTAATGTAGACATGAGAAATAGTTGAATAGCTAAATTAGAAAAAGGTGTAAGTTTTAATTAAATTTAGCTAAAAATTTTCCTAACTAGCTGGGAATAATCTAAGAGAATGGGGTTTTACAAACTCTATATATTCATTTTCATAAATTTCAATGAAACACGTATTTAAAAAGTATTTAAAAATTTCTCATTCCTCTCACAAAATTCAATCTCAAAAAATTCTTAAATTTTCTCAAAATATTTCATAACCAAACATGGCTAAAATTCTTCATATCTAAAGCCAGTTCAAGGGAAGATAGAAATTAGCTTTCAAAGAGGGCATTTACATTGAGCTCTACTATAATGCGTAGGTGGCCTCTCGGTACATATGGTGATTCAAGATCAATGAATTCAATGAGGTCACCAATTGAGTTGCCCATGTGATGGCGTTGGCTTTATTTCTGTTGGAAAATGATACTATGCCACCTGAGTTTGCCACTCAATTTGACCGCTCATGTATTTTATTTTATTTTATAATTTTTTTATTAATGGTTAAGAAAATAACTATTAGTGCATTGGTATTTTTTTTTATAAAAAAATTAAATATATTTAAAAAATGTGCAAAAGAAAGAGGAAAAAAGTACAATTTACACTAGGGGCATACCGAGTGGTCAAACCTGGGCGGCATAGTAGCACTACCCATTTATGTTTATGTGGGGAGCATTGATTTGGACCTAAAACAAATTACTGTTGAAATGTACTTCATTGATTGCTAGGTTTGGCAGCCATTCTTTGAGCACAAAGAGATTTCCCTAAATGTTCCAAAGTTGTTCTTTGATGATTTTGAGAATATGAACAAGGTGAATAAAGGTAAAAACAAAGGTATTGTGAGATGTGAACTCGATTATGAAATTCTATACAAATTTCCAATGATTTTGTGGAGTGTATATGGATGTTTGTTGTTGTATTTGTGTAAATATGATGGTGTAAGTTGATGCATGATTGGTGGCAATAATTTGTTGGGAAAGATCTTTCCATAATAGTAAAACTTATTTCTTGAATCATGGTGTCTATTTCATTTGATGGGAAATGATATTTCCACTTAAGGAAAGCTACCGACAAAACCCATCGATTATATTTTTTTATATAATAATTAAAAAAAATTAATGAGTTTGTATTTTTTTTTAAATGATTAAGTGTTTTGAAAAAATGTTTAAAAAAATTTGCACGTTCGGTAAGAACTTTTGGTGGCTTTCCTCAGTGGATGTAGCATTACCTTCATATGATTCCATAGTCAAATGGATTTTAAGATTACGGGTAGCCAGCAGGGCCTGCACCTCACTACCTTGGCCCCCTCATGGTGGGGTGGGGCGGGATTGCCCGCCCCGCCTACTTATATATTTATATAAATATATATTTATACATGTTTATAAATAAAGAAATGATGTTGCTCCCAATGGGTGTTATTTTTAATTAATGATTAAGGAAATGCTTTTAATAATGTAATGAATTTATTTTTTAAAAAAATATTTAAAAGTGTTAAAAGTTATGAGAAAAATAAAAAATGAAATACATTATTGGGAGCCCTCAGCAGTGACTGTAGAGCCATCCTTATAAATATATGTTATTAGTTTTACTATATATAAATATAGTAATATGTATTAAGTATAGTTTTTACTTAATACTTTGTGCAAGTTATATTGTAACCTAATTTGACATTTATATATGAGGTCAACACAATATAAGTGTCTCACTTAAGCAATCTAGGACTCATGTATTGCTTTGGTATGCAAAAAGTATGCACTAGCAAATTTAAAAACCATGTTATTAGTTTTTAAATTATGGTCATATTTATAAGTTTAAATTTACAATTTGGGTAAAAAAAGAAGTATTTTTGGTCACTTTTGGGCTCCTGAATCATTTTTGGGCCCAGTGTGCCATAGGCTCTATTGGAGTGGCCGGGGAGCAGGATAGGGCAGATGAGGAGTTCGCCCTCGCCCCCACATCTAGGGTGTGGGGTGTGGGGAAGGGACTTATCCACCCCCGCATGGGCAAGTAGCACCCCTACTTAAGATGATTCAATGAAAATAGGTCCACTGTATAGAGGCGAGTAGCCACTTCGGGGTGATAATTTTTCCCTGCCTCACATTCGTAGTGTCTACATTTGATGGATAGGCAAACACATTTTGAAGGCCATTGAATTGTTTGTTATATTTTGTATAAGAATTTGTAAAAGTTGTAATGATTAGATGAGATAGGTTATGAGACTTTTGTATCCAAACCGGGTCTAAATATATATTCTAACATTGAAGATTAACTCAAAAATAATATCAAAAACATTGAACCAATCCATGAACCCAAATCCATGGTCGCTATGCTGATGGTGGGTCAATTCTCCACTAAAACCCATGATTTTGGTTCTAATTGCAACGGTCAACTACTTAGGTTGAGATGAAAATAATGAGGATGAGAAGATAATTGGAAAATTTATCTCCATGATGTCTAGTAAACACATGAAAAACTATGTTTATTGCTAAGGACAATGCTACCATGTTGTCAAGTACATATTGTTAAGCGTGTCCTTAGTATAATTGTACATTCTTTTTTTCTTTTTTCTTTCAAATATTTTGTCAACATATTTAAATATTTAAGAAAATATACAAATTCAATGGTAGTCACTTTCTTAACCATTAAGAAAAAATAAAAATAAAATATATAATACACAAGTAGTCAAACTGAGGGAACAAATTAGGGGGAACTTAATATATTCCTATCTCTAATGATACGTATTCTATTTAAGGCACCTTATCATTCTATCTTTTTCTCTCTGTACACTTTCATCATTGAAGATTTTTTTTGGTGAGTAACATTGGAATCACATAAGCATTTTGTAGTCCTGTAATAGTTTTGGTGTAGGATGGGTTTTAGGAAACAATTATTAGTTGAAACCAAAATTTTTGTGTTATCACTGGAGGGGGGAAGCTACTTTGGTATTACTGAAAGAACTAGGAAGGTCATGAAGGAGATGGTCTTCACCCATGCCAATGCTCATTGGTTGGTAATCACGATATAAGAGTGCTATCATTTTTGGGGTAGGAGGGAGTTCTTCAAGACTTTTCATAGCGGGTCTGTATCATTAGTTGCCATTAAACAGTCAAATACTTACGGACACTACTAGAAGTCACTAAGTATGGTGGCAATGGGCGTTGAGGTATGCTTGTATTCTCGGAAGGGATGGAAGGTAGAGGGTGGAGCCTCTTTATGGAGATGAGGTGTGCTTTGTTTACTTCTTCCTAGGCTCCAATGGTGAGTCAGAGTGATGGGAAAGGGAAAGAGTTGGCAATGCATGCTAGGACATACGCTGGGGCTACAATGGGAGGAAGAGTAGAAAGTAGTGGCAGTGCACAATGGTACAAGTCATCCTTTGGTGTCACAACATGTAGAAAAGGACAAAAAGTAAAGAATGACAGGGGAGTGTTCACACAGAGAAATGGAAGGTTGCGACTTAGTACCTGGAAAAGGCAGAGATGGTCTACCCGATACCTGTACAGTGGAAAATAAGGTGCAAAGGGTCCTATTTAGGCTAAATGGGGAGCTGGCTAGTGTGATGGAGGGGCTGTATTATCTAAAGAAGTCTGTCAAAGAGATGCTAGGCAAAGTAATATCTAGCCTGGGCCTGGGCCTGGGCCTGGGATGGGGAAATTTTAGAAAACTTGAAAAGGGCAAAACTAAGCAGGGATTAAGCTTGGGCTGGACAGACCCACCACGTCTCAAATGGGGATGGTGCCTAAAAAGAAATGGGCTTACATTCAAGCACTTTTTGGTCAACCATGTCCCACTTCCCAGTTCAAAGTGGGCTCGAAGTCAAACTATGGGCCCGAGGTCACGCCATCATAGCTACCAGGGTTGTCACTGGTACTTCCGCCTGCGTTATCTTTGGTAGTCTCAGGCAACCCATGTGCCGGAACCCTAGAGTTGTCAAAGTACGAAAAAGAGGACAACTTGCAGACATCAACCTCCAGTGGGCCAAAGTTTTGTGGGTTGCCATAGACTTGTGCATCGGCATTGTCCAAGCAACCTTCTAGCACCTCGGAGGTAAGGGTGATGTTGCCATTGCCGGCAACAGAGCATATGCCATAAAGGGTGGTGTCAGGGGATCAGGAACATAAGGAAATCACATAGAAAATTGCGTAAGGGGCCTCTAAGTAGGAGCTTAACCTCAATGTAGTGTAGAGGGATATTTCAGTGTCAAAAAAGTCTTAGAATATGATATTGATTAGAATCAAGGGGAAACACTACAAAAAGGGTTGCAGGAGAGGGTCGAGTAGGAGCAAGGTTACATATACATGAGAAGGCAGAAGGGGAAGGAACAATGATCTTATTTGGGCCCAACTTGAGTCCATCTGTGGGTGAGGAAATACATCAGTTTGGGCCAGAGGCAACTAGGGATGATCCCATCCCTATCTCTACTATTCTTTCTCGTATATATTTGAATTGGGTCCTATAGAAAGTGGAGGAAATTCATAGATGTGTAGGGATTTCTTGTGAGAGCTTTGAAGAGCGATTTAAGGCACTCTTTATAGCAATCAAGGCAGGACATTATCACCATGAAATGGGCTCAAAATGAAACAGAGAATTGAAGAGGTTATCGTGGTCTATTAATTATGAAGGAAATGAGAGGAGTACAAGTAGAGGAAGAAACAAATGGAGGGTTGTAGTAGCAAATAAATGAAGCCCATAACTCTAATTTGGAATTTGAGGGGGCTGAATGAGATTGACAAATGCCTCCGAATAAGAAATTTGTTAAGACAATGGAAGGTGGACATTTTCTACTTAATGGAGGCTAAGCTGAAGTTTATCACAAGAAGTATTATCTGGAGTATTTTGGGCTGCTAGCATGTAGGGTGGATGTATCTACCCTCAAATGGGGCATCGGTTGGAGTGTTGGTAATGTGGGATAAAATGGTGGTGGAATATCTTGAAGAGTTTGTAGGGGAATACTCGTTGGGGGTGTTCTTTTAAAAATACTGAAGATGATTTTTTATGGGCATTTGCTGAGGTATATGGTCCTAATTTGGATAGCGAAAAGCGATTTCTATGGGAAGAGCTAGCAGGATTGTGCTCTTAGTGGGATGTTCTGTGGTGTATTGGGAGGATTTCAATGTGACAAGATTTTTGAGTGAGAGATCAGGGGAAGGAAGACAAAATCATGCTATGGTCGAATTTTTTGATTTCATTTTGAATTAGAGCTCATGGACATCCCTCTTATCGGGGGTATATATACATGGTTTAATATCCATGCTTGGTCTAGACTGGACATATTTCTTATATTCCAAGGTGGGGAGTTGCATTATCCAGAAATATGCCAAAAAAAAATTGTCGTAGATATGTTTCGATCATTTTCCTATATTGTTGGATTGTGGAAGCATTCAAGGGGGAAAAAGGTTCTTTAAATTTGAGAATATGTGGCTGAAAAGTAATGAGTTTGTGGAATTGATTAGACAATGATGGAGTTTATATTAGTAACAGGGCATTTCGAGCGTCATATTGGCTGGTTAGCTGAAAGTTTTGAAAAAGAATTTGAAAGTATGAAATGAATATGTATTTGGTAATGTAGAATTTCAAAAGAAGTCCTTATTACAAGAGCTACAAAGATTGAAGGGTATAGAAGTAGAAAGCACTAGAAAAAGACCAAGTTATTTTTGAATTAAAAAGGGTGACTTTAATGGAGGATAAATGCGCAAAGTTTTTTCATTAGGTTGCCAACTCACATAGGAGGAATAATGCCATTGAAACCATGATTATAGATGGCTACGATTTTGCTGACCAATTAGCGATAAAAGGGCTACATTGCTGGACATTTTGAAGATTTGCTTTTGGAACCCTTTGAAGGGAGGCCTAGATTAGATGGTCTTGTTTTTTAGGCCATTGATCAAGATAATATGGCTTGGTTGGAGAGACCATTTGAAGAAGAAAAGGTACACCAAGTAGTCAGAAAAGGAATAAAGACAAAACTCCAGGCCCTGATGGTTTTCTTATGGCATTTTTTCAAAAGTGTTGGGAGGTGGTGAAAAGGGATGTCGTGCAGGTTTTTCATAAATTGTTCACCTTCAGAAAATTTGAGAAGAGTTTTAATGCTATATATATTGCACTTATCCCTAAAATGTTGGTGCAATAGAGGTGCATGATTTTTGGCCTATTAGTGTTGTGGGCAATATGTACAAGATAATATCAAAAGTTCTTGCTAATAGGATGAGCATGGTTATGGATAAAATCATCTCTAAGTCTTAAAATGCATTTGTTAAGGGTAGAAAAATATTGGACTCAGTTCTCATCGCCAATTAATGCATGGACAACAGGATCAAGTCAAGAGTCCTGGGTATTTTATGCAAATTAGACATAGAGAAGGCCTATGATCACCTCAATTGGAAATTCCTTTTTTATTTGTTGAGGATATGTGGTTTTAGGGAGTGATGGTGGGGTGGATGAGACATTGTGTGATAACAATATATTTCTCGATCTTGGTTAATGGTGATCCCAGTTTCTTTAACAGCTTGAGGGGGTTGCGCTAAGGAGATCCACTATCACCTTTCTTATTTGTTGTTGTCATGGAGGCATTGAGCAGAATGTTGTCGACTTCAGTGGAGGGTGGCTTTTTCTTATGTTATTCAGTGGGGATATTAACCATGGTGCTACCATTATATCACATCTTTTGTTTGCAAATGATACGTTGTTATTTTGTGAGACAAATTCAGGTCATCTTCAATATTTTAATGCTATTCTGTTGTGTTTTGAAGTAGTATCCAAGTTAAAAATAAATCTCTAAAAAAGGAAAATAGTTTCTGTGGGTAATGTGTGTAATGTCAGGGGGTTGGCTAATATATTGGGATGTGCAATCTCTTCATTGCCTATGAAGTACCTTGGCCTACCGTTGGGAGTATCATTTAGAGCTAAAACTATTTGGGATGGGGTGTTAGAGAAAATAAAGCAAAGGTGGGCTGGGTGGAAACAGATGTATTTGTCTAAAATGGGTCGAACATTGATAAAGAGTTCCCTTACCAACATTCCTACCTATTTCTTGTCATTATTTCCTCATCCTGTTAGTGTTGCCTTGCGGATTGAGAAGTTTCAATGAGATTTTTTGTAAGGTGGATTTAGGGATATGTTTAAGTTCCATTTAGCTGGGTGGGACAAGGTGTGTTCTCCCTTGAGAGGTGGTGGATTGGGGGTTTGCAATGTGAGTGCCTTCAATAAGGTTCTTCTCAGGAAGTGGCTATGGAGATATAATTATGATAGGAAAGACTAATGGAAAATGATGATTGATAGTAAGTTAATGGAGTATAAGGCGGGTTGGTGCTCTAATGAAGTTAGGAGGGCGCATGGGGTGGAGTTATGGAAGCATATTTAGAAATGTTGGTAGTCTCTCTTACAACACTAGGCTGTGTATGGAGATGGCCATAAAATAAGTTTTTGGCATGACGTATGGGTTGGAAATATGCCTCTTAAGGATGTCTACTCCGCTATTTTCAGAATTGCAAGGAAACAAGATGTCACAGTGGCTGAATTGATGGATATTAATAATGGGGCGCAACAATGGAATGTTAGTTTTATTCGGGATGCCCATGATTGGGAAGTAGGAGTCATGGTGGAGTTCTTTAACTTGCTGTACAACATTAGTTCTTATGACCAACAGCTCATTTTTCTCTCGATTGGTCACGAGTCTCGTCTATGCATTGTAAATCTCGAATGGGTGTTTTAAGTTTAGCATATGATTTTAAATGGAGTCCAGTTATTTAAAGTCTTTGGAATATTTTAAATGTCCAAATTTATTTTAAATAGGATATATTTAGTATTATTGAACCAAACCTAATTTTCAAGTAAGTCTCTTTATATTTTTGGAGCTCCAAAAATGATATAGTTTTTTCAAATCATTTTATTTGAATGATTTTAATTCTTTAAAAATATTATTTAATATTCATTATTTCATTTTATGTTAAACACTCTATTATTTAGATGGATTTTTTTCTCTTAGAAAAATTGATAAAACTCATCATTTTATTTTATGATGAAGATTGTTATTTTTAATAAAACAAATTTCATTTCCTATTACTTAGTTAGTTATTTTGAAGTGTTTAAATCTTCACTGTTGGATCTAGGTTAGAAACCCCTAAATGTATGGTTAGAATTTAATCCCCCAAAATCCTAGATTTCCTTCCCCCTCTTCTCTCTCCTCCCCCCATGTCGTACACTTCTCTCTCCCTTATCTCTCCCCTCTCCTTCACACCCCCTGTGCAGCCACCCACCCACCGCAACGTTGTCGTCTACCCACTGTCTCCACACCCTCATGATGTCACTGACCACCCCTCCAACTATCTCTCTCTCTCACCGAAACCTTGTAGCCCTCTCTCTCTGCTCCCTCAATTTCTCTTCCCTCAATCAGCCTTCAGCACACACACACAACCCTCTCCACCATGCACGACCTTGCCACCACCATCCACTATAGCACTGCCACCCGATGCCAAAACCCACCTCCTGCCACCACCACGAAGCCCCTCCAAACCCTAACTCCAACCACCTAAATAGCCTCTCCTTACACGTACGTAGCCACCACCACGAGACCATGTCAGATAGCAAGTGACGCAAGCTTTCAACCCCTCGTTATGATATAATCTCTATTTTCTTACCTTTGGAGATGTTATGTTTGTGAAGTTTAATTGATATTGCAAAGTGTTTTTTGGTCGTTGTTGTTGGTAGTTGTGGATGTGTATTGTGAACTGTAAATTTGTGAAGGGAGTAGTTGTGATGTGGCGATGTAGTTGAAGTTTTGGGCACTGTGACAGGATTAAGTGTGAAGTGTTGGGATGGTTGCATAGTTGTGGAGTGTACTCCAAGGCTAATGTGGTTAGAAGTAATGGGCTATTATGTAGTGTGTGGTGTAATTTTGTTGTGGTTGTGCAGCTTGTGTTGTGGCTATAGGAAGTGTGAAGTGACTGGACGTTGTGCCGTGTGGTGTAGTTGGTGATGTGGTAGTATGTTATGAAGTGACGTAAGTTATGACGTGTAGTTGTATTGTGTGGCTGTAAATAGTGTGAAGTGACGGGGTTGTGATTGTGAAGTGATGAGACTATTGTGAATGAGCTTTGTGAGGTGATGAGGTAATGGGATAGTTGTAAAGCGACAGGATGCCACTTGAAGTGTTGGGATGAATCATGTAGTTTGAAGTTGTGATGACCCGCTTTTAAGTGTATTTTCGCTGAAATAATTGTTTTTATTTTAATTAATATATCAGATATTTTATTTTATTTTAGCTGCGGTTTTAAAGTCGGTTTTTAATTTATTTTAATTTATTTGAGGTTGTGTTTTATTTCTTTTAGTTGTTTTTGTGGTTTTAATCTTTTTGGCGGTTTGTTTCTTTTCCCGGAATGAGGACTGGACCTCATTTCTTTTCACATCTTTTTTTCTTTTTCTCTTTTTCTCTTTTTCCTTTTTTCTTTTTCCCTTCTTTTCTTTTTCTTCTTTTTCTTTTTTTTCTTTCTTTTCTCTCTCCTCTCTCCCCCGACTCGGACCCCCCCCGTGCACTCTCTCTCTTCTCTCTCTCTCCCTCACGCCGGCGTCAACCTTCCCCAGCCCCTACCGCCGCCGTCCGGCCACCGTTCGGCCTCCCACCGGTCCCATTCTCTTCCTCTCCTTCCGGTCTACCTTCCCTCCAAAACCCACCCCCAACCGGCCGGCCATTTGACCGGAAAAAGCCCAACAAGCACCCACGGTTTTCACTCCGATCCGCCGCCGTCGCTCCACCTCCGGCCACCATTTCTTCACCACTTCATCACCGGTCCCTTGCCGTCCTAACCCACCCATTTCCGGCCTCCATCGACCACCGGAGCAGCTCCCACGAGCTTGTTTTCCGATTTGCCATTTTCGGCCATTTCCGGCCATTCCGCCGCCACCCACGGCCGTCCGTCACTTCCTATAGCTTCACAACCACCTCTAGACCATTCCCTATCAATCCCGTGTCCTAGTTTGTCCCCGTTCAAAAGTGGGTTTTTCGGACCCACGGCCACAGTGAATTTTCACTGTGACGTTGCTGTTTTTCCGCCGCTTGCAACGCCGCTTGTTTTCTAAAATTGCCGTATAGCGCTGTAAGTATTTTCCAAACCCTATTTTCAGATTTTAATATATATTGCTCATTCCATAAATATCTGTTGTTGGTTGTTGATTCCGGACTGAGTCCGAGGAGTTTCGGGGGTCGGATGGATGGAGGACGGAGTTACTTGTTTTATTGATTTATATTGTTGGATTATTTTAATATGCATTGATTTGGCATTTCATGGTGCATGCACGTGTGTTTGTGGGATTGTGTGAAAAGCCTGTGTATTGGTGTGACTGGTTTTACGGGTGCGTGTGTATCACGAGCCCAAGCCGGGATGGGTTATTATCTCGGTGGAGCTCCTCTGGTCACTCGGGAGCGAAATAAACTGAGTGATGTCCCCTGAGTTATCGAGAGAGATGACGGGAGCGGGACTAGGGGATGCTTGGCTACGAACGTGCCGGGCATGGAACCGGGCATCGCCCTACTCACCGACTCCGTGGCCCTTCGCTGGCGAGGGCTAGAGGATGCTTGGCTACGCACGCGCGGGGCGCGGAACTGGGCATCGCTTGTTAGGTGTCACATGCGTGGTGGTACTCTGCGGTGTGACACTGGAGCCAGGGTGTGCGGATGACTCCTAGGGGAGGTCATGGTGCATACGGTTAAAATTGGATAATGGTTTATGAGGCCAAATGTGACTTTTGGCGTGGGCCAGATGGACTTCTGGTGAGATATTGGGCCGGATGGACTTCCGGCGAGATATTGGGCCAAATGTGACTTTTGGCATGTTTTTCGGAAAGGATATGTTTTTGGGTCATATGGGTTTTTGGCGTGTGTGGAAAACTGGTGATTTTGGGCTTTGTGCATTGGGCATGTTTCATGCATCTTGTTTGAGTTATATGTGTTTTTATCTGGTAGTGTTTGGGGTTTTACTTACCTGCGGAACCATTTGTGGTTCCGTAGCTTTTGGTGCAGGAGTTGAGGAGGAGGAGGAAGAGGCTGAGCCTGAGGATGCGGCTCCGCCGGGTTGCTGATGTTATCTTTTTATTTGTTTAAAACTGCATTTGTGTTTTGTAATATTTTATCTATGTATGTTTTAAACAGCTTGTATTACGTTAAGAAAAATTCTGGTACTTAGTTATGACTTTCTTATCCGCTGCGTGTCTCTCTGTACACAATTGCTGCCTTGCACACACTCGGCACCCGTCGATGGGATGGTGACCCGGGGTGTCACCATCCGGACGTCTCAATTTCCCCGTGTTCGGGCGTGGGGATTTTGGGGGCGTCACAGGTGGTATCAGAGCGGTTTGGCTCTGGGTAAAACCACAAGTCCCGTAGGTAGTACCAGAATGTTTTTAAAGTTGTGTTTTAAAATTATGTTAAGTATAGTTGTTTTATTTGTTTTATTTGTTTATGTTTGTTTGCTTGTTTTATTTAGTTATGTTTTGGCATGCGGGTTTCTTTTGTTTCTTGTTGCGTGGTGCTGTTTTGTTTTGTTGGTTTTATGATGGTTTTATTTGTTTTCTTAAAGGAGGGTCAAGAGTGGTATTGGGACAGGAATATGGGGAGACCAGGTAGACCAAGGAAAAATACTCAGGAACCGCAAGACAATACATCCAGGGAGGACTCCATAGCCGAAGCAATTCGGCAGATGACGGAGTTCATGCAACAGAATATTAGGCCACAACAGGCAGGGCCTTGGCCACCACAAGGACCTTGGCCACCACAAGGGGGTCCTTGGCCACCATCAGGAGGGCCCTATCCACCGTCAGGAGAGCCTTGTCCGCCACAGGGAGTGTATTGGCCACAACCAGGAGGTCCCTGGCCATATCAGGGAGGGCCTTGGATGTATCAAGGAGGGTCCAGTAGCATGGTGCAAGCCGGATGCACCTATGAGCGCTTCTTGGCGCATAGGACTCCACACTTCAATGGGAATGAGGATCCACTTCAGGCTGGGAAATGGATCAAAGATCTGGAGAAGACTTTTGAGGTGTGTGGGTGTACTGAAGCACAACAAGTACTCTATGCCAGCTACCTCTTACAAGGTATCGCTTCTGATTGGTGGGATACCAGGAGGGTGATGTTGGAAGCTGAACTGGGATCTTTCGCTGCGGTGACCTGGCAGCGTTTCAAGAAGGAATTCAATGACCGCTTCTTTCCCGCATCGGTAAGGAAGCAAAAGGCAAGAGAATTCTCTAATCTGGTCCAAGGGGGCGCAACAGTGGAACAATACGCCCGGAGGTTCATAGAACTTGAGCGGTTTGCTCCTCATCTTGTTGCCACAGAGGAGCTGCGAGCTGAGCGTTTTCAGGAGGGACTACGCCCTGATATACGCCGTTTGGTGGTCAGCCATCGGATATCCACTTTTCAGGAGTTAGTGGATGTGGCCACCCTTATAGAGAGGGAAAATAATCTGAGTTTGGGCTCCCCTTCAGGGCAAAAGAGGCGAAGTTTTTCTGGTGAAGGAAGCAGCTCGGGTTCGCCTCAGAAGTTTGTTCAGCGAACTGGAACCCGATCTCAAGCATCCTCCAGTGTTCGCATGGGAGGACGTATGCCTGTTTGTGGAGTTTGTAATAGAGCTCATGAGGGCGAGTGTCGGACGAGTAGCGGACCCCAGTGTTATCGGTGCGGCCAAGTGGGGCATATTGCTCGGGATTGCCCCGTTAGAGCTCAAGGAAGCCGTGGAGGTAGACACGGTGGAAGAACCAACCCGAGACAAGCAGTGCAAGCCCGGGTTTATGCTGTCACGCCCGGAGAGGTGGACGATGAGGCACCAGCGACCCATGATGCTGGAGTAATCACAGGTATGGATTAATTTAATCTTTTAAGTTGGATTTATTTTTGGTATATTTGGTTTCTTCGTTGTTTTTTTTGGATTTCATGGGTTGTGTGTTTGGTTCAGGAAGAGTCCGTTTGTATGAGTTTTATGCTTGTACTTTGTTTGATTCTGGTGCTTCACGATCGTTTGTGTCTTCCACATTTGCTCGGGTGTGTAACTTGGTCACGGAACCGTTGCCGAAGGCTATGGTAGTGGCGCTACCCGACGGCGAGATGGTGTGGTGTTCCAAGGTTGCTTTGGGATGCCCGTTAAATTTTGAGGGAAGGTTTTTGGACGCTGATCTGGTGGTATTCAAGCTGTTGGGTTTCGATATCATCCTCGGGATAGATTGGCTATACCGATATTCTGCGACTATTAATTGCAGAAGTCGGACAATTAGCTTTCAGCTTCCGGATGGTGATTGTCTGGAATTTGCGGGGAGTAGATTAAAAGAAAAGCCGATGATTATATCGGCGATACAGGCAAGAAGAGAGATTGCATGGGGAGCGGATGCATTCTTGGTCCAGATGGTGTCCACGCCGTCTGAGAAGAAGTCCTTGGCAGACATTCCAGTTGTGGAAGAGTTCCCCGATGTGTTTGTGGATGACTTGCCCGGACTACCCCCCCGTGCGAGAGATGGAGTTTGTTATAGACTTGGAACCTGGAGCGGCTCCTGTGCATAAGGCTCCTTACCGCATGGCACCGGCTGAATTGAAAGAGTTGAAGACTCAGTTGCAAGAATTAGTAGAGAAGGGGTTTATTCAGCCTAGTACGTCGCCGTGGGGTGCTCCAGTTTTATTTGTTAAAACGAAAGATGGAACCCTTCGTATGTGCATTGACTATAGGGAGTTGAACAAGGTGACCATCAAAAATAAATATCCTCTCCCGCGGATAGATGATTTATTTGACCAACTTCAGGGGGCAGCGGTGTTCTCTAAAATTGATCTGAGGTCGGGATACTACCAGCTGAGAATCAGAGAGCAGGATGTGCCGAAAACTGCCTTCAGGTCGAGGTATGGACACTATGAATTTAAGGTGATGCCGTTTGGGCTAGCTAATGCTCCTGCCGCTTTCATGGATTTGATGAATCGGGTGTTCCAACCTTATCTGGATTCCTTCGTGGTAGTATTTATTGATGATATACTGATTTATTCCCGAGATATTGAAGAGCATGTGTATCATCTTAGTCTGGTACTTGAGAAATTGAGAGAGCACCAGTTGTACGCCAAGCTCAGCAAGTGTGAGTTCTGGTTGGAAGAAGTTAAATTTCTTGGGCATGTAATTTCCCAGGGTGGAGTGGCAGTTGATCCCAGTAAGGTAGAAGCCATTTTGTCATGGCCACGCCCAACTACAGTACGCGAGATCAGGAGTTTCTTGGGGCTCGCCGGTTACTACCGAAGGTTTGTAGAGGGTTTTGCTCGCTTATCCGGACCTCTCACAGCTTTGACTCGGAAGAATACAGAATTTGTTTGGTCAGAGAAATGTGAGAGAAGCTTCCAGGAATTGAAGAACAGGTTGACGACGGCACCAGTGTTAGCACTCCCAGAATCGCATAAGCCGTTTGTAGTCTTCAGTGATGCGTCTAAGTTCGGTTTGGGTTGTGTCCTTATGCAGGAAGGACGGGTTGTAGCCTATGCATCTCGTCAGCTTAAGGACCATGAGAAGAATTATCCGACGCATGATCTAGAGTTGGCTGCGATTGTTTTTGCACTCAAGATCTGGCGGCATTTCTTGTATGGGGAAGCTTGTGAGGTATTTACTGATCATAAGAGCTTGAAGCATTTGTTTTCCCAGAAAAATTTGAATATGAGGCAGAGGCGTTGGCTAGAGCTAATCAGTGACTATCAGTGTGAGATCAAGTACCACCCGGGGAAGGCTAACATAGTTGCTGATGCTTTGAGCCGGAAGTCTCATTTGGAGGATGAAGCCGAACCGTCAGAAATGGATTCGTTACTTTATGGGATGAGAAGGCTCCTTATAGAGAGTTCGCAGCAAGTAGAGATTTTGTCTTCGGTTCTGGACATTCGGGTAATAGATTTTGAAGAATTGAAAGCTCTCCAAAGAAAGGATCAGAAGCTGCTGAACATCAGGAAAAGAGTCCGAAAATCTCGAGGGCCGTTGCACTATAGCATGGATAGTGATGGAATACTTCGGTTCCGAGATCGCAGAGTGATCCCAAAGGACTCAGATTTCAAGGAACGGATCATGGCGGAAGCTCATGCGGCCCCGTATTCAGTTCATCCCGGCAGTACAAAGATGTATCGAGACTTGAAGAAAATTTACTGGTGGGATGGAATGAAGAAGGACGTTGCCTTATATGTGGAGAAATGCCACACGTGTCGTCAGGTAAAGGCCGAGCATCAGAGACCTGCAGGTATGCTCCAACCCCTCCCTATTCCTGAGTGGAAGTGGGATGACATCACGATGGATTTCGTAGTGGGTTTGCCGAGAACACCTAGTGGGAAGAACTCTGTTTGGGTGATCGTGGACCGGTTAACGAAGAGTGCTCATTTTCTGCCTGTTAACAACACCGACTCTTTGGGTAAGTTGACCCGTTTGTATGTTAAGGAGATAGTGAGGCTACACGGCATACCAAAGAGTATAGTGTCGGATCGGGACCCGAGGTTCACATCGCAGTTCTGGAAGAGTCTGCAGGCAGCTTTGGGTACTAAGTTGAAGTTCAGCACTGCTTATCACCCGCAGACAGACGGCCAGTCAGAGCGCACCATCCAGACCCTGGAAGACATGTTGCGAGCATGTGCCCTGGAATTCCAAGGGAGTTGGGAAAATCATTTGCCGCTCATTGAGTTTGCCTACAATAACAGCTACCATGCGACTATTCAGATGGCTCCCTATGAAGCTCTTTATGGAAGAAAGTGTAGGTCGCCCTTGTGTTGGGATGAAGTTGGGGAGAGTAGAATTATTGGACCCGAAATAATTCAAGAAATGCAAAGCCAAGTCCGGATCATTAGAGATATAATGGCGGCAGCTCAGAGTCGCCAGAAAAGCTACGTTGATACCAGGAGGAGAGAATTGTCATTTGAAGTTGGTGATTGGGTTTATCTTAAAGTCTCTCCCATGAGAGGTGTTAAGCGTTTTGGTAAGAAAAGGAAACTAGATCCGAGGTACGTCGGCCCTTTTCAGATTCTGGAGAGAGTAGGGTCCGTTGCCTATAGAGTTGCTTTGCCGGATTATTTTGGGGATGTTCATGATGTCTTCCACGTATCATCCCTGAAGAAGAGCTTTGGACAGCAAGAGCCACGCTTCGTCGACCCAACGAGTATTCAGTTGCAACCGGATCTCACTTACGAGGTTGTTCCGTCGCAGATTTTGGATTGGAAGGAGCAACAATTGAGGTCCAAAACGATACCGTTGGTTAAAGTGGCTTGGGGAGATCCGTTAGCTCAAAACTTCTCTTGGGAGCGAGCAGCGGACATGAGGGAGCAGTACCCGTATCTGTTCGAATGATGAAGGTATGCATTTTAATCTTGATCTCTGTAGTTTGTGAGCGTTTATGTGGCTTGCTTTAAGTTGGTAGTTGATTTGCAATTTCGAGGACGAAATTGTTTTTAAGGAGGGGAGGATGTGATGACCCGCTTTTAAGTGTATTTTCGCTGAAATAATTGTTTTTATTTTAATTAATATATCAGATATTTTATTTTATTTTAGCTGCGGTTTTAAAGTCGGTTTTTAATTTATTTTAATTTATTTGAGGTTGTGTTTTATTTCTTTTAGTTGTTTTTGTGGTTTTAATCTTTTTGGCAGTTTGTTTCTTTTCCCGGAATGAGGACTGGACCTCATTTCTTTTCACATCTTTTTTTCTTTTTCTCTTTTTCTCTTTTTCCTTTTTTCTTTTTCCCTTCTTTTCTTTTTCTTCTTTTTCTTTTTTTTCTTTCTTTTCTCTCTCCTCTCTCCCCCGACTCGGACCCCCCCTGTGCACTCTCTCTCTTCTCTCTCTCTCCCTCACGCCGGCGTCAACCTTCCCCAGCCCCTACCGCCGCCGTCCGGCCACCGTTCGGCCTCCCACCGGTCCCATTCTCTTCCTCTCCTTCCGGTCTACCTTCCCTCCAAAACCCACCCCTAACCGGCCGGCCATTTGACCGGAAAAAGCCCAACAAGCACCCACGGTTTTCACTCCGATCCGCCGCCGTCGCTCCACCTCCGGCCACCATTTCTTCACCACTTCATCACCGGTCCCTTGCCGTCCTAACCCACCCATTTCCGGCCTCCATCGACCACCGGAGCAGCTCCCACGAGCTTGTTTTCCGATTTGCCATTTTCGGCCATTTCCGGCCATTCCGCCGCCACCCACGGCCGTCCGTCACTTCCTATAGCTTCACAACCACCTCTAGACCATTCCCTATCAATCTCGTGTCCTAGTTTGTCCCCGTTCAAAAGTGGGTTTTTCGGACCCATGGCCACAGTGAATTTTCACTGTGACGTTGCTGTTTTTCCGCCGCTTGCAACGCCGCTTGTTTTCTAAAATTGCCGTATAGCGCTGTAAGTATTTTCCAAACCCTATTTTCAGATTTTAATATATATTGCTCATTCCATAAATATCTGTTGTTGGTTGTTGATTCCGGACTGAGTCCGAGGAGTTTCGGGGGTCGGATGGATGGAGGACGGAGTTACTTGTTTTATTGATTTATATTGTTGGATTATTTTAATATGCATTGATTTGGCATTTCATGGTGCATGCACGTGTGTTTGTGGGATTGTGTGAAAAGCCTGTGTATTGGTGTGACTGGTTTTACGGGTGCGTGTGTATCACGAGCCCAAGCCGGGATGGGTTATTATCTCGGTGGAGCTCCTCTGGTCACTCGGGAGCGAAATAAACTGAGTGATGTCCCCTGAGTTATCGAGAGAGATGACGGGAGCGGGACTAGGGGATGCTTGGCTACGAACGTGCCGGGCATGGAACCGGGCATCGCCCTACTCACCGACTCCGTGGCCCTTCGCTGGCGAGGGCTAGAGGATGCTTGGCTACGCACGCGCGGGGCGCGGAACTGGGCATCGCTTGTTAGGTGTCACATGCGTGGTGGTACTCTGCGGTGTGACACTGGAGCCAGGGTGTGCGGATGACTCCTAGGGGAGGTCATGGTGCATACGGTTAAAATTGGATAATGGTTTATGAGGCCAAATGTGACTTTTGGCGTGGGCCAGATGGACTTCTGGTGAGATATTGGGCCGGATGGACTTCCGGCGAGATATTGGGCCAAATGTGACTTTTGGCATGTTTTTCGGAAAGGATATGTTTTTGGGTCATATGGGTTTTTGGCGTGTGTGGAAAACTGGTGATTTTGGGCTTTGTGCATTGGGCATGTTTCATGCATCTTGTTTGAGTTATATGTGTTTTTGTCTGGTAGTGTTTGGGGTTTTACTTACCTGCGGAACCATTTGTGGTTCCGTAGCTTTTGGTGCAGGAGTTGAGGAGGAGGAGGAAGAGGCTGAGCCTGAGGATGCGGCTCCGCCGGGTTGCTGATGTTATCTTTTTATTTGTTTAAAACTGCATTTGTGTTTTGTAATATTTTATCTATGTATGTTTTAAACAGCTTGTATTACGTTAAGAAAAATTCTGGTACTTAGTTATGACTTTCTTATCCGCTGCGTGTCTCTCTGTACACAATTGCTGCCTTGCACACACTCGGCACCCGTCGATGGGATGGTGACCCGGGGTGTCACCATCCGGACGTCTCAATTTCCCCGTGTTCGGGCGTGGGGATTTTGGGGGCGTCATAGAAGTGCTGTGTAAAGTGATTGGATGCGGCTATATGTCATGTTGGTCGTGTGAAGTGTCGGGATAAGCAATGTAGTTGGACAGGTTGCGTGAAGTGTTACATTGGTTGGGTTGAGTTGGATGTTAATGTTGATATGCATAAAGCTTGTATGCACAAGCAGGTGTTTTAGTGGATTATAGGTTGATATTAGGTGATAAAAGGGTGGGATACATGTGTAAATTGGTTGGATGCATGTACTAAACAGATTTATTATGTGTAATAGATAGTCTGTCCTAAACATGCGTACATGATGTTTAAACCTTACGGTTGGCTCAAAGTGGTGTATTATGTGTGGTTTAGATTATGATGAAGTGTTGGTTAGATTGTGCATGGAGGAAGAGATGTATGTATTGATTAGGGTTGAGATGTATGACTTGGTTGGTTCAAGTAATGTATCGAAATTGATAGTTTGGAAAGTAGAGAGAATGATGAAGGTGATAGTGTATCTTAACTTTTAAAATTGAGTCAAGGAGGTTCACTTTGAAGGATAAAAACGTGAAGTAGGGGCTATGTGTTGGGAAGGTGACCTCAAGTGGGTCACAAGCTATGACCTTGAGACTTATAAAATGTGATAAAGAAAAGCATAGAAGATAGACTTAGATAAAAGAGTATGTTTGAGTGAAGGAAGTCCAAGTCAAAAGTAGTTTATGTAAATTCTAAATTTTAGTTGCTTATGCTTGATGCTTTGAATGATGTTTAAACGATGCGATTAAAGTCTGTTTAAATGACTATATGAAAGGGTTTCTAAACGAGGCTATGAAATGGATTTTAAATGATATCATTGAAAGATGTTTAAAGAATGCTATGAACTGATGTTTACTGATGATGTTTAAATTTATGCTTTTAAATGATATTCATAAATAAAATGGACCGATGACTGAAATGAATGAAAATGAAAGAACTGAAAGGAATGAATGAATAAAAGGAAAGGAAAGGAAATTACTAAACATTTTAATATATGAAATACGTAATAGTCATGACTAAATGAATGAATTATGGTACCAAAAGACATAACATATTGCAATACTAGGTAAGTAATACAGGTTGTTTATCCAGTGCTACCTCTGACTGAAATGGATTTCCAACCTGCAGCCACAAGCAGAATCTGGGTTCAAAAGACCTCTAACCCCAACACCCAAGGTGAAACCATGTGTACTGGCCAAAGGAAAAGTGAAAAGAATAACTGAATGTATGAATGTATAGTTTTTTTTATGAATGAATGCACAACGTGATAAATGTTTTATAATAAAAGAAAACCTTTTTTAAAAAAACCCTACCTTGTAATGTTTTTAAATTAAATGAATACTTTATATAAAGTATGCAGATGAATGATGAATGCATAAATGAAAACTTATGTTAGTATATTTTCACATTATGAAGTAATGCTTATTGAGTATTCGACTAACGTTATTTTTATGTATGTCCCTCCCCCTCCCAGGGACAAAATGAGGATGAAGCATCAGGATATGCATGGCTCAAGGGAAAAGTGACGGAAGCCTATGCAAGTTTTACATAATATATGAAAAAGTATTTTTGTAAAAAGACTTTTAATTTAATTTAATGATTTTCGCTGCAAAACTTTCTCTTATATTTATAGAGTAGATTTTAATTGTAAACTTAGAATATTTCATATCCTAGGAAGGAAAGAGAAAAAGTTTTAAAATAGTTAGTAATTCGCATCTCATTTTCTAAAATTATTTATTAAAGTCTCATCACAAGGATGGACATTACAATCCTGCTGTTACAATGGAGGAAAAACTGGAGTGGCGGCCTTCCAGGAAAGGAAACTTTTTTGTACACTCCTTTTATTAGACTCTTAGTGCCTAAGGTAGGAATCACGTTCATTGAGAATAACATTTGGTGGAGTAAAGCACCTACAAAGGCCACTTTTTTATTTTTTGCTTGGACAACAACTTTAAGAAAGATACTGATTGTTGATAACTTAAGAAAACGTGGGCTTATCATCATCTATTGGTGCTGTATGTGTAGAAATAGTGGTGAAACAATGAATTGTCTACTTCTACATTGTGAGTTTGTATGGGCCATAAGGAATTATTTTTCCAGCAAAGTGAGACTAGCATGGGTTATGCCTGAAATGGTGGTTGAACTACTAGCTAGTTGTAGAGGGATCATGAGGACATCATAGATTACTACTGTGTGGAGAATGTGGAGAATGGCTCCCATTTGTATTTTTTGGTGTATCTAGGGAGACAGAAATTATAGAAATTTCAAAGATCGTGAGCGCTCATTGGAAGAGGTTAAAAATTTCTTCTGGAAGACTTTATTTATATGGGCCATCGCTTTAGATTTAAATGGTCTTAGTTACCATGATTTCCTTGGAACCATTTCTTAGTTCCTAAATAGGTATAATCACATGTATACATTCTATGTATTTTGGTTATACCTATTTTTATATCAATGAAATATCTTCTTATTTATAAAAAAAAAGGTAAGTGCTCCTATAAAACACCAATGTGTTTGAAATTGTTTCCTCCTAAATGGGTGGAAATGTTGCGCATTGCTCATCCCTAAGATCATTGCAAGCTGAAAATTATCACTCTATTCATGTATAGTACTATAAAGCAACTTTTTTCAATCAATAAATTTATTTCCAAGCTCAATTTTTTACAAACCAAACCAAACCAAACCAAATACACCATTGATATATAAGCTTGCCACATTAGCTTGCATGAAAGAGTATTGGTACTTTAACTACTTTTTTAATATAATGGGTTATACAATAAGCATGTTTTGCACCTGATTTGTAAATAGTGTAACTCTTTTTTAATCTGTGAAACAATCTTTTTGAGTGCATATCTTAAACACTTTCAAAAATATTATACTAGTTTGGAAAAAATATACAAAAATATTGTTTGAAATAGTAATGACATAAAATGTTATTTGGGATAATGTCCTGCTTGTGATAAGATCAAAGAGCAAAATTGTAATTATTTTAATGTTATATAGACATTTTCATCCATTGATAGTGTTGATGCCGTGTTTCGTGGCCTGAGCAGCATCTCGACAACCCAACCTTCGGCACTTGCAACAAGGAAGAAGAGTGGGCTCCGGCGACGTTTAGGGTCCCTCTGATGTCAAAGTCAGTAAAGAACATTTGAGTAAAGAAGAAAGCTAAGTGAGTGAAAATGATGAAGAGTTCAGAGAGCCTTCCCCTAGGTGGGATCGAGGTATTTATACTTGCTTGAACTCGGTTGTCGAGGGAGACTGTGGACTGTTAGATTGTGCTTAGGTCAGACCTGCCACTAGCATCCTATCATGGCAGAGTATTAGGCCATGGTCGTGCTGTCCTATGGCGCTTGTATGTCGTTTCGTGTTTGGGTCCCCTAACACTCATTTAATGTGGCGTGTCTTTGGCCTGGTACGCCTATAACTGGACACGCCTAGTGGCCTAGACTCTGAGGCGATTGTTTGCCTTGTGCCCTCTTGCAGGGCTGCGCTAGGCCTCTTCGAATGAGAAGATGGGTCGTGGGCTCTACGCTTGACCCTCATCTTGGGCCCTATTTCACTTCTCGCTAGAGGGGCCAAAGCCTCTGCAGTTTGATCCTTTTGGGACTGGACCTCCCTCCGGAAGGGCTTCCCCTCATAGATAGTATTCTTTAAAATTAAAACTACATCTTATATTATTAGGAAAAACATAATTTGATGAAAAGCATCGCTTTTGCTTAAACATACTTTTTAGTTTTTTTTTAATACTAATATTTTAATTTGTAATAGCCAAACAATTTAATTTTATCATTAAAGAGTTTTTAAAACTTTTTAAACACTTTTTACTACCTATAATACAATTCCAAACACGCATCATAATTGTGTGGGAAACACATCCCATCTCATCTCATATAAAAAATGTTAATAATTATTTTTTCAAATATCACTCAAATACAAATACAAACATTTTTTAATTTTTAATTTTTAACTTTTTCATTTAGTTATTAATGAAATATTACAAATTTTCTAAACTTTCAAACAAAACACAAAAAATAATTAAATATTTTCAAATTCTAAAATAAAAATTATATTACATTTTTTTATCATAACAGTATTTTAATTTTATAAAATTTTTATTTAATTTATTCTCTCTCATTTTTTAAATCTAATAAAAAATCATTACTTTAACTATTTTATTACTGTTTACACAATTTTTTTTTTTTTCTAAAATTTGTATCTCATTCCGAGCATTCCTAAATCTTAAATTTATTAATTTCAGAACGGAGGCGTGGAATACACGCCCTTTCACAGCGAGTGAGAATTAAAAAAATTGAAACTGTCACCGTGTAGGGTTACAGGTCATATAAAAAAGAAGAAGTAGGGTTAGTCAAGTTCAGGAACGACATATGACGTCTATTCTACTAACGTGAACCACTAGGATACATCCCCTTAACCTACACCCCCTCCTCCCGTTCTCCCCCTCGCAAGACGCTCTCTTTATTTCTCTCACCTCCTCGTTCAAAGGCGCAATCAAAAGCGAAAAGCAAAAGGGTTTCTCCTTCGGCTCTTGCTCTCACACACACTCGCACTCTCCCTGCAACTGTCTTTAATCATCCATGGCCGACCGCATCGACTCCGATTCCCGTCGCCATCTCTCTGTCGCGCCGCCTCCCCAGCAGATCTCCAAAGGTAATTTCCATTTCTCGATTCTTCGGAGCCTCCCCCATTCTCCTTCAAGATTTATTCGGCCTTTTGGTCTCCTAGCTTTATTCCTTTAGGAGACTTGAGACGTTTTTTCCCCTTTATTGTTCGAAGTTTGCCTCGGTCGGTGTTGATGTGATACATTTCAAGCATTTGAGCTTGGTTTTTTTGTATGTTTTTTGTTCTCAGGGTTTTGGTTTATACTGGGCAGTACATTTCTTTGTTCTCGTTTTTCATTTGGCAACTCCCAGTTTGGTTCCCTGGAGCAAGGATGGAAATAATTCCGCTTTGAAATGGATCATAATATATGCTTTAGCTAAAATATTTGATTTTTGATTTTTTATTTTTTATAACAATGGTTAAAAAAGCTGTTTATTTGGCATTCCTGTTAGTAATCTTCTGCTCGTTTGGTTATTTATACTCGCTGCTACTCGGTCCCTTTCTTCTTATAAGTCGCTGGGGATTAGTGACCCAGCGGCTGCATTGAAACAACATTTGAACGCAAACACTGGATTTATACCTCAATTTTTCTCCAAACTTGGTATGATGTATATGATGAGATGGCTTGTCGCTTGGGAGCTTGGCACAGCAAGCTATTAACGGGACATAACCTGGTTCCTATAGGTCAACATAAGTTCTAGGACAAAGTTCCTTAATTTTCTTTCATGTGTATAGAAGATTTTTATTTTGGTTTTTGTTTGTTGCCATAAGTTATGACTATCATTTTGGTTCATTATATTTTAGTTTATTGTTCGTATCAGGCAAGTTCTTGCATTACTACATATAAAAATAAAGAAATCTTGTACTTTTAGATCTCCCATATTGCAGCCTCCCAATCGGCGTAGTTACCACTTTTCTATTTGGAATAGTAGTTATAGTGAAGTTTGATTAATCTGGGAAACAAGTTGTAATAAAGAGGCAGACATAGTGAGGTTAAGGAGAATTGGTAATGCAACAACTTGCTTGGGAGTTGGGACTTGAAAAAAGAATACAAGACTTATTCCTAAATAGATGAAGGAGGTAGAAGTGGGATTACTTTTTTTTTTTTATTTTCTTGGCATATAAATGTGATTACTTATTCCTAAATATGTATGTATTTGGGTTGTGGCCAATGTGGAGGCCTTATTGTTAGAGCCCATGCTGTTTTATTTTTAAAATAGGCAATTGAAGATTTTATTGATAAGAACAATGGGCATAGCCAGAGTACATGGGGTACGTGCATTAAAGAGCACCTAATTCAGACATAGCAGCAAATCCAAGGAAATTTTGGAAGCTTAGAGCATTGCCAATGGTTACCTAACTTTCTATCTAAATAGCTGACCAAAACTCCTTTTCATCTATTTTAGCTAATGATTTTTTAATGTAGTATACCTATTTGTTCCCTATATCATTTAAATATATATTTATTTGTTTTAAATATTTATTGTGACTTTCATTAAATATATAATATTCTTAGATTTTTCAATATTTTCTATGTTCTCAAATATATTAATGTGATTGCAATATCTCTCCATTGTCAACAAGAAAAAAAATTGAAAAGAAAAAAAAACTCACCCTATTTTTTGTGAACTTTTTACCATTTTTTCATGTTTTACAAAGTTTTTATCATGAATTTTTTTTCTCTTTATTAGAATACAATATTTAATATTCTAGTAATATTATATATTTTCCATGTTTTATATATGATAGTGTAATTGTGATAAGTATAAAGAAAAAGAGGGAAAATAAAAGAAATATTACATAGATGAATAGTGCATGCCAAATATAGAGAAGCACTTTAACTCATATATATTTTGCATAATCTAATGGAGAGCTTATTTGACATGTTAGGCATTTTGCATACAAATGCAAAATGGCTAAGCCATTGTGAGTGCTCTTAATCAATTAAAATATATAACAATTTCCCAATGAGACAAAGTATTGAGAAGAAACTATTAAGTTTGTCCATTGTCCGTTCACGATCTTCAAGGCTTCTATTAGTTCTTTCCTTTCAAATACACCATAATCAGCAACTAAGCATATGGCAACCATCTTCCATTTTGCTACAATTTGGGGGTTTACATAAAGCTCTCCAATTTAACCTTCTGAGCATAACCCATGGTAACCCAACTCTTCCAAAGAAGTCATTCCACAGGGTTCTGGCAGCCTCACAATGAAATAGCAAGTGGTCTTTTGGTTCCCCACTTTTTTTACACGTACATCTCCAGTCAATCACAATGACTTTCATGTGAAAGAAAAAGGTTTTTTTGATCATTTTGCCTGCCTATTGTAATGTCTTACGAATCCACAAAAGGTCATTAATTTGTTGTAGAATCTTGGAGCAAACATATCTTGTTCAGGAGGCAAGCAATTGACTTTAACTACTGGTAGACCTTTCCACTTTAAGGGTTGAAGAGAAGAAGGGATTGGAAGGCTGTGGACATTGATATAGTTTCACAATGAGAACTTAGTTGATCTCTTAACAATGAAGTTTGAGATTCTTTTTGTGTGTATTTTTTAAGTCACAAAGTATAACTTTTCTGGAAGTTCCAAAACGTGAAGATGTGGCCATCGAATGCCAAATATTGTGTATAATATTACTAGTCATCTGCTATTGTAACCTAGTTTTTTGTAAGTTTTCTGTATCAAGAAAATGTCATGGTTGGATGTCTTAGTGATTTGGATTGTTGGTTTAACTTTTTATTAAGATTTAATTTAGGTAATTGGGGCTTCTATACCAGCCTTTTTGTTTGGGGTTGGATCTAGTGGCAAGTGTAAGTGTTTTTGATAAGCAAGAAGAACTTATTAATCTACATAACTAGGCATGGCCCAAGTACATAGGAAGTATACAAGAGATGAACCTAATTACAAGCTAAGCACTGTGAAAAACAGCATAAAAGTCATTAAAATTAATCCCATTCAATATAATAGCCGAAGCCCAAAGTAACAATGTATGAAAGAAAAAGTCTTGAACCCTCCCATCAAACGTTCCCTATTTTCAAAACAAAGACCATTCCTCTCGTTCCAAGTACACCAAATTAAACACAAAGGCACCATATTCCAAACAGATTTGACGATTGCCCCACATTCTTCTCCAACATGACAATAAATCTACCACCTCCTAGGTGTTACCCATGCAATACCAAGCCTAGTAAAGATTTCATCCCATAAAGCCTTAACCACATCACAATGAAGAAGAAGATGATCTGCTGATTCTCCATTTCTTTTACACATAAAGCAGCAATCCATTATAAAAAGACCGCCCTCTCTCAGCTTATCAATAGTCAATATTTTCCCATGGGAGGCCAGCTAGCCAAGGAAAGCGATCTTGAGAGGAACATTACTCCTCCAAATGCTCTTCCAAGGGAAAACAATGGAAGAATGGGTCGACACATAAACCTTTTAAAAGTATCTGAACGATAAGTTCTTGTTCCCCTAATGATTCCAAAGCAACCTATCCTTTCCCCTCCAGCCTTTAAATTCAGCGCATATAATGCACTGTAATATTCAGTAATATCCCCCACCTCCCAATCCTGGAAAGCTCTAATAAACCTCACAGACCATTGAAGAGAACCAGAAGAAATGTCCATGTTATCGCCCCTTATCCAGCGCAATCCTATAAAGAGAAGGGAAAGCATTCTTCAAGGCAACATCACCACACCAAACATATGTGTGATTTTATTGATACCTGGCTTCCCTTTTATACTAAAGTCATGCATGGTGGTTCATTATTTAGATTATATCCAATGAAGTATTTCGTGTGGAAGAATATGATGGAGGAAAAAATAGAAAATAAATTATGTACTTGGTGACTAATACTGGACATCAGAGTGAATTGCTAAGTACGTAACTTGTTTTATGGTTCAGACTCTAAGGCCATGTTTGGTTTACTAGAATTTTCCAAGATTTTTTCTAAATTAAACCAAACATCTTTACCGGTTTGTTTTCATCAACTCAATTCATCTCATCTCATCTAATCTAATCGTTACAACTTTCCCAAATCCCTACACAAAATAAAATAAACAATTCAACTTTTTTAAATCCTAGAATAAAAATAATATTAAAAAAATATATTCTAACAATATTTTATTCAATTTTCAACTTTAATCTCAACTCCACTCAACTCATTTCATCTGATTTGTGAAAAGAAACGTTTTTTTTTTTTTAATCTCAAAAACTTTTCTATTTCAAATTTTCAACTGTTCATCTAATCATTACTCAAACACAAAAATTAATACAAATTTTACAAACTTCAAAACAAAAATAATCTTAAAAAATATATTTAAACAATTTTTCCACTTTATCTATCCACTTTGACAAACTCCAATACGATACTTATTTTAAAAATATTTTTAATTAAAATTTTCTCTCCCCTTTCCCAAAACCTAATCTCAAACAAATTCTCAAAATAAATTTGGTGCTTTATCTCGTGTCACATTTCTGATTAATGCTTTAAATTGATTAAAAAAAAAGTCTGGCTTTCTCTTGTTTTATAATGAGAGTGACCCTTCTATTGTTTATGTTCAAATATGAGTCATCGAATAAGGTCTCCCATCTCTCAAAAACTTTTGTCTAACCAAATAAAGTTGATGGGTTGCTGGAAAGCGTAATGTTTACCAATTCAGACTTGGTTGATATTTTACTTTTATTTTTACTAGATTTTAATATTATTATTGATACAGTTGCTTGATCTTTGCAGATGTTCAAGTGTCTGAAAGTACTATTCCACTTTCACCACAGTGGCTTCTGCCAAAGCCAGGGGAGAGTAAGCCTGGAATAGGAACTCTGGTGTGTTGTTGTTTCATTTTGACTGTATTTTTGCATAGTCCTTTCACACGTGCATATTTCCACAGAGAAAGTTAATGTGTTTTATTTTCAGTTTCTGGGATGCTGTTATCTGCATGTGTTTTTTTTTTTTTTTTTTTTTTTTTTTTTTTTTTTTATGATAAGTATTGTTATCACCATATGTCCCATCTTTTTTCCTTCATGTTTTATTATTGCTTCAGCTGTTTTATTTTTCATTCAGGAAAACCCTTTCAATCTGAGTCCAGCTTATGGCAATCGCTCAGATACTATGGAATCCTCTAAAAATGGTGACGAGATCCATGAAAGCCATAAGAAAAAGGATGTTTTTAGGCCATCCTTGGTTGATATGGAAACTGGTCGTCGTGACCGTTGGCGTGATGAAGAAAGAGACACTAATTACTCCATACGCAAAGACCGTTGGAGGGATGGAGATAGAGACCTTGGTGACATTCGCAAAACAGATCGTAGGATGGACAATTTGTCCTCTAGATACCTTGGAGAATTGCGTCGTGTTCCATCTGATCGGTGGTCTGACTCAAGTAATAGGGATACTATTTATGAACAACGGCGCGAGAGCAAGTGGAACACACGCTGGGGGCCAGATGATAAGGAAACTGAAGGTTTGCGTGAGAAGTGGTTAGACTATGGCAAAGATGGTGATGTGCATCTTGATAAAGGGTTGTCTCATGTAACCAACCAAGGAAAGGATGATAGGGATGGGGATCATTATCGGCCATGGCGATCTAGCTCCTTGCAAAGCCGAGGACGAGGAGAGCCTCCTCTTCACCCAACACTAACACCTGGCAAACAAGTTCCTACATTTTCTTATGGTCGTGGGCGTGGGGAAAGTACACCTCCAACCTTTTCTGTAGTACGTGGAAGGGGAAGCTATGGTGGCAGTTCTATGAGCACACATTCTCTAGGAGGTGGTGTAGGTAAGGTTGAGACTGGCCATGGGGAACCTTTCCGTTTGAGATATAGTAGGACAAAGTTGCTTGATCTCTTCCAAATTGATACGATTTCATATAAGAAGTTGGTTGATGGGTTTGTGCATGTTCCTTATCTTACACAAGATGAACCATTAGAGCCCTTGGCACTTCATGCACCGAATTCTGAGGAAATGGTAATTTTTCTTTAATGAATGGCTTTGTAGAATGTTATTGGTATGCTCAGCAGTTGATTTTATATGTCTGGTTGAGTAGGCTGTTCTGAAGGAAATTGACAAAGGCGATATAGTAAGTAGTGGTGCACCGCAGATATCTAAAGACGGAAAGACCTCAACAGATTTTACACAGTCAAGACGAACCAAACTAGGTAGTGCTTATTATCAAGATGTATTCAAATGTTAACTTAATGCATACTTTTGGAAAGGGTTAACGTTTTTTGGAATTGTATTGTCTTAGCAGGCTCTAAGGAAGATTTTCATGCATTGGAAAATTATGGAGATGAAAGTGCTGATGATTCAAGAGGTGGTTCGGTGGATATTTCAGAAGGCTCTTCATTTGAGAGGCGCACACACTATCATGAGTCCAACTTTACAATGGAAACCCTGCAGGATCATAAGTCATGCTCAGATAACAAGTTTAAAGCTGAAGGTATGGATTCTTGAAAGGTGTTTTCAGTGATTATGCCAAAATAAGAGTTAAAGAAAAGCCACTTTTCCATTTGGTTGGATTTTTATGATGCAAGATGGCCTTGTTAAAAATTGTTCTGCTTGATCATAATTTTATGTAATTAAATAATCTTAGCTGCCAATTGCATCTTTAAATTTAGTTGTCCATTCACCTGGAAAAGAATTGTGGAATAAATATGTATGTTTATTTAATTTGGTTTGATTCATGATGTAGGTCAATTGGGTTTGTTTTGTTTTGTTTTTGTTGTTCGATTGTTTTTATTTTTATTACTTTCTGATTTCTATTTCGTGGTGGTCCTGGAAGTTTTGTTTCTACTTTTATGTGTCATTGTGTGTGGAGTTTTGATCCTTGTTTCCCCATCTTTTAGATGGTACACTCGGTAACAGCATCTTATAAGCATGGAAACACACTTTCCATCTTTTAATCTGTTTATTTGTATTTTCTATCTGCAGCTTTCAGAGATGGTGATTCTTATGGCAAGACCGAGGTGCTTATTCATAGGGAATCAAACCTCCCAGGAAACACTTCTGTTCCTGCCACTACATGGCGAGTCCCTTTGCAGGGACAACGTTCACATAATGCTTTGCATGATTTGAGAGAGATTACAAGTGATGGCAGGTCAAGGTCCTCTGACCTGGGATGGTCAGATCCACCCAAGGAACAACTAAATAATGAATGGGAAAATACATTGGCTAACCCATCTGAAATGAAAGACGAAACCAAGTGGCAAACCAGTGAGGATCCTGTTCTCCAGAGGCAGACATCTGGAGTTATGGACAGGGAACAGGAAGCCAGGAAAGGTCTGAAACCTTCTCCAGAGGAGTTAATTCTTTATTATAAAGATCCCCAAGGAAGACTCCAAGGTCCTTTTAGTGGGAGTGACATAATTTCATGGTTTGAGAGTGGGTATTTTGGTTTAGATTTGCTGGTCTGCCCAAGTCCAAATGATTTGCCTTGGTCAACACTTGGTGATGTTATGCCCCATTTACGAGCTAAAGCTGGGCCACCACCTGGATTTACTGTACCAAAACAGAATGAATTTGTAGATGCATCTAGCAAGGCAAACTTTGGTAGCTTTGGGAAGCTTCATACTGGCTTAACTGAGGTAGATATTTTGAGGAACGAATCCAGGCATAGACATGGTTCGATGACAGAAGCTGAGAATAGATTTTTGGAGTCACTGATGTCTGGTAGTAATATGAGCAGTTCACCACTGGATAAGTTTGCTTCTTCTGAAGGTTGGTTTTGTTTTTTGTTCTTCTAAATATATTTTTAGATTGAAAATTGTATTAATTATTACCAGACATCACCTTAAGTCACTTTGATGATTATGAGTATTTTGTAGGTATGCAAGGATATATTGGAACTAACTCTAGTATAACACCTCCGTCAGGAGTAGATAGTGGAAACAACCTTTACCTGTTGGCGAAGAGAATGGCTCTTGAACGGCAGAGGTCCTTACCTAATCCTTATCCATATTGGCCTGGAAGAGATGCTACATCCTTGGTTTCAGAGTCTGGTATTGTCCCAGACTCCACAACACCACAGTCAAAGCTTCTATCTTCCATAAATGACAATCCTTGTCAGCCTCTAAATTATCAAAATGCTGACTTTTCCCTCAAAGGCATATCTGGCCGTTCATCCTCTGGTGTAAATAGTGGCCTCTCTGGTTGGCCAAACTTTAATGTCCAAGGTGGAACAGATCTACTACAGAATAAAATTGACTTCCATCATGAGCAGAGTTTCCAACAACAGAGGCTGCTATCACAAAACCAGCCGTCTTTAACAAACCCAGTTGCTCAAGCATCAGACAATCCATCTAGTATTTTGACACCTGAAAAGTTACTTTCGTCTGGCTTAGCACAAGATCCACAATTATTAAGTGTGCTTCAACAACAGTATTTGTTGCAGTTACATTCGCAGGCACCAGTTCAAGCACAGCAGATGTCATTGTTTGATAAACTCCTGCTGTTTAAGCAGCAACAGAAACAGGAGGAGCAGCAACACTTATTACGACAACAACAGTTGCTTTCTCAGGTGCTGTCGGAGCATCAACCCCACCAGCATTTTGGTGATCCATCTTTTGGACAGTTACAGGCAGCCGCAATACCAACAGGGAATGCATCTGTAGAACCTTGTCTTCAGCCATCACAAGAAATGCATCAAATTGGTACACAGGTGCCAATTCCCATCGTGAAAGATCAGCACAATACTAACTTTGTGAAATTGCCTCCGCAAACTAATCAGGATGTCAATAATAGTGTAAGTTCTGAAGCTTCTTTGCATCTACCTCATCAATTATTTGGAAACGTCAGCCATAAAAAAAATTGGGGTGCTACTGTTCCAGAACAAATTAATGATACCCATCAGAAAGAATCATTGCTGACATCACCTTTCCATGAAAACCCCCATTTGGGTGAGATGATGAGCAGACCTGTTGAACCGCCACAGCATGTGCAGAAATCTACCCCTGATTCTGAATTCCATGTTCCTAGAGCTGTGGGGCAAAAATCAGAAGACAGTTTAGGGGTTGATAGAAATGTCATGGTTGTGACCGCTGGAATTACTTCAGAGTCTGTGCCTGTCTCTGTTGCTGTGTCATCTGCAGGAACATGTGAGAGTGAAGTTTCTGTACCTGAGCATGCTGATGGTGTCAAGGTTCAGCCTTGTGTTTTTCTTGAAGAACAGCATGTTGAAAGGCAAAGGGACAATATTGAGCCCCCTAAGGTGGTAGAAATTAAGAATGTTGAAGTACGAGAGCAAAGAAAAGCTTCTGAGAAGAAGACTAAGAAGCAAAAGTCTTGCAAATCACACTCATCTTCTGAACAGGCAAAAGAAGTACCCAAGGATTCATCTGTAATGCAATTTAAGCAATCTGCAATTGAAAGTCAGAATGTTGAGACAGATGTTGGAGCTGGAGATGGTCCATATGGAACGTCTCTTCAGAAGACAAGGGATGAGAGAGTCAGTAAATCTAGGATCTCTACTATTGAACATGTGGAGTCCCAACAAGTTCAAGGCTCTGTACCTGCTGGAGCTTTTGTTGATGAAATTGAAACTGTTGAAGCCAATAATGACTTGGGAGTTCTTGGGTCAGTATCAATGCAGATTAGCCAAACAAATACTGGACAACGAGCTTGGAAACCTGCTCCTGGCTTCAAGCCTAAGTCATTATTGGAAATTCAACAGGAAGAACAGAGGAAAGCACAGACAGAACTGGTGGTGTCTGAGATCACCAGTTCTGTCAACTCTATGAGTTTGTCAACTCCTTGGGTGGGAGTTGTGACGAATCCAGATTCAAAAATGTATAGGGAAACTCGCAGAGATGCAGGGAATATTGAGTTAAGTGTGGGGAAACCTGAAGCTTCTGCGATCCCTAAGAGAGAGAAGAGCCACTTACATGACCTTTTGGCAGAAGAAGTATTGGCAAAGTCTAGTGAAAGAGATGTAGATGTTCCTGACACAGTATCTAGCCTGGCTACCCCACAAGTTATGACCACCCATTCAGATACCATAGATGATTATAACTTTATTGAGGCTAAAGACACTAAAAAGAGTCGGAAAAAATCAGCCAAAGCTAAGGGTGCTGGAGCTAAGGTTTCAGTATCCCCTGCATCTGCTGATGTTTCCATCAGTTCAAGTCCCATTGAGAGAGGGAAAATCTCTCGTCAGATACAGCAGGAGAAGGAAGTGTTGCCTGCAATCCCGTCAGGGCCTTCCCTAGGAGACTTTGTTCTTTGGAAGGGAGAGTCAGCTAACCCTTCCCCTTCTCCGGCATGGTCTGCTGACTCTGGGAAGCTTCCTAAACCTACATCTTTAAGGGACATCCTGAAGGAGCAGGAGAAAAAGATATCTTCCACCCAAAATTCAAACCAGATTCCAACTTCTCAGAAATCCCAGCCTACTTTGTCTACCCGCACCAATGGGTCTTCATGGTCACTTTCTGCATCTTCTCCTGCTAAGGCTGCATCTCCAATCCAGATCAATTCTCATCCGTCTCAATCAAAATATAAAGGAGATGATGACCTATTCTGGGGCCCAATTGATCAATCAAAGCATGAAACCAAGCAGTATGTTTTGCGTTTCTCTCTATCTTTATGTTATTGAGCTTCTGGTTTTGTCTATTTCATGTTGCTTTGTGTTGGAAAATCTTGCTTTGGTAAGTAAAAAATTATTATTAAATAAGAGAGATCTATCTAGGAGAAAAAGATACAAGAATATCATGAAAGTTTAGCCCATTAAAGTCTAGAGGCTGTCCAAAGGAGTTTATAGGTTTTTTTTTTTATTTTTTTGGGAGAGAAAGCTAAAGCACCCCTAACGTTCATTTGTGGTCCTTAAAGATTCCATTTTTTTCCCATTCCAAATAAACCTCTAAGGCTAGTTGGGACCATTTTCCACACTTTTGTAATTTGCAGCCCTTTCTAAAAAGGGGTCCACAATTTCGCTAGGCATGACCCAAGCCAAATCAATCTGACTGAGGAAGTCACTCTGCAAAGCACAGGCAATCTCGCAATGGAGTAAAAGATACGACACATGCAGCACCAATCAATAACATCAATGTCTTTTCCTTAATTTACACATTGAGAATCCTTTTTAAAGTGGGTTTCCAAGAAAGATGCAGTTTTCAAAGGAACCTTAATTTGCTAAATACTCTTCCAAGAAAAGGGTTTGTTATGTTGAGGAACAGGGATATTATTGAAATAATGAAAACACTGAATATGCCTCTCTTGGAAGGGGCTCAAATAATCTTTTCTTCGCTTCTTCTGTCTAGTGGAGTGCAACAGATTAAAAAATTCACTAAGGCATCCACCTCCCAATCTGGAGCTTTTCTAATGAAGCTTACATTTTCTTATTGGCGGTGGTGCCATTAGTATGCTACTATCTTTTTTCTTTTATCTTATAACATTTTGTGACTCGTGGGCTATATCATTTATTAAACAGCTGCGATAATAAGTTTATATAGAGATGCTTGTTTTTGCACAAAAAAACCGATGGCTGTGTATGCTATTGGCTAGTTCCCTAATTTCTGTGTTTTTGTTTGTTGCTCCCCAATTTCCTTTTTTTTTTTATAAGTAATAAGATATTTCATTGATATAAAGATAGGCATAGCCCAAGTACACTAGAGGTATACAAAAGCATACACCTATTTAAGAACTAGAAACAGTTACAACTTTCCAATTTCTTCGTATAACATTATTTTAGATATTTATAATTTGTAATTGTAATTGAAAGATGTTTTATATAACCTCGTTAGTTCAATATGACAATACCTTAGAAACTTCTGCTTGGTAAGTTTGTGGTGACTTTCCCTGGGGTCTATGAAGTATTGAAGTTTCTTGGGTGAAAAAGTCTTTTTCAGGCCTCTGTTTTGACATTCCACAAGCAGACCATATTTTCAGTTTTAGTCTGTGGTCAAAATCTGTTATCTTTTCATATTTTTGAAGACCAGGCTTTGGAAATATAGTTGTCTGCTGGTACTGGTGATTGGTTGTGTAGAGATGAGGGGCCCAATATACTCTGGTGGGGTTTAGGATATGTTTGGCAACCCAAAACCCGCCCAATTTCAAATATGATCTTTCAGTCAGAGATGTTTTCATTCTCTAACATACAAACATCTACATATGCATATTATGAAAACAGCCTCATGCATATCATCAAAATATTTTCTGGGTAAACATTTTCATCTCTTGGCCTGTTTGGAAAGGAGGAAAAAAGAGGTTAATGGAAAATGGCTACAGGGTTGATGGGAAAAGCATGTGCATGAGGTGGAAAATGACTTAGCCCTCTCCAGGGCAGTAAGTCGTTTTCCACCCCTTGCTTTATGCTTTTTCTTCACCCACGCAATAGAATATATATTTTTTTGCTCAAATAAAAAAGAAATAATTTTTTGCTTGAAGGATTTTATTATTGACAATAATCTTGAAGATCGTCAGATTTGATGTTATCTCCCCCTCACATGCTCTCTCTTTGATTTTTTTATTTTTTTAGAGTATACTAATATTATGAATTAAAATTATAAATATATGAAGTCGTATAAATAGTCATGGTTTCAATGCAACCAAACATCAGAAATGCTTTTCCATATTGTTTTCAAGGTGTCAACCAAAAATCGGAAAGTCAATAATTCTTCCAGAAATTTATTTATCTGAACACATTTTCTTATCTATGATTTCCTTGTATCACTGGATACTTATTCTTAGGTGTTGCTCTTATATGTGTCCTGTGTACTTAGGCTATGCCTATCTATATCTCAATAAAATTCTTGTTTATTGATAAAAAAAATAAATAAAAAGTTCCGGGAGAGGGGATGGTCAATAGAAACATTTCTGACATTATTATCGGTCAAGTCAGAGATAATCAATTTGTGAAGCATGCAATGTTGGACTAAATCTTCATATGCACTAACTACTACAAATAATATATCCGGATAGAGTTTGGTTGAACATTGGCTCAAAATGCTAACCCGAGCTGCATTTTGATGGACACCACTGCCTTAATGTTCATATATGCTGCACTGAGATTTAAGTTTGCATTTTCACTACTGCTACTGTTATTTACATATACTAAGTTCAGAAAAAGTCTTTCATATTATCGATGTACTTGTCATTTTATCTTCCACATTATCCATGTATCCATGGAGATTTAATTGTAGTGTTTGAAAAGTGGAGGTTCGTTGTTTCCTGTAAGCAGGGCAGATTTCCCTCATCTTGCAAGCCAGGGCAATAGGGCAATCAAAAGCACATCTGTCAAAGGTGCTTCGTCTGGATCATTGAGTCGACAAAAGTCGGTTGGTGGCAGACCTGCTGATAGATCTCTTTCATCCTCACCTGCCTCTGCGCAGGCTTCCTCAAAGGGGAAAAGAGATGTCATGACCAATCATTCAGGTAAGCCATTTTGCTCTTTCAATTGACCCATGTACACCACACACCCGCACCCCCCCCCCCCCCCCCCCCCCTTCCTCCTCTTCCTCTTACTTTCTTTTGTCTGGAGTGGCTTTTTTTTTTTATATATTATTATTTTATTTAAATCTTGCAGAAGCTACAGACTTCAGAGATTGGTGCCAGAGTGAGTGTCTCAGGCTTGTTGGAACAGAAGGTAAATTTGATTAGACTCAGAGTTCCCAGAAATTTTATTTTTAAGTAGTTCAAATATATGAAATTTGAGTCTTGGCTACCGGAAAAAATGAAGAACAAAGAGGCTAGCTGTAAAGTACTCTTTTGCAATTTTCTGTTAGCCAAGAAAGTACAACTAAAATTAGAGAAAAAAAATACCAGACGTCTTGCTGAATACAAGGTCCAGTGCCCCATTTATTACCTGGAATCTGATTACAGTAGTTTTGTTCCTCGTGCCATGTCTCACTTGTTAGAAACCTTGCTAGCATTACAGCTCAGAAGTCAATTGATCTTGTGGTTTTTGCCTGATGGAATGCAATTGTCCTTTCATCCTTGCTAGATACAAGTATCCTTGAATTTTGCTTGAAGCAGTCCAGATCAGAGGCTGAGATGCTTCTGATAGAGAACCTCGGATCATTTGATCCCAATCATGAGTTCATTGACAAATTCCTCAACTACATGGAGTTGTTACCAGCAGATGTCCTTGACATTGCCTTTCAAAGTCGGAACAAGCGGGTCACTGGATTCATCGCAAGAGATGTGAATTCTGGCAATGCAGGTGTTGGGGACATCGATCGTGATACCACAATTGGCCCTGATGGGTCCTCAAAAGGGGGAGGAAAGAAGAAAGGGAAAAAAGGAAAGAAGGTTAGCCCTACGGTTTTGGGATTTAATGTTGTCAGTAACCGGATCATGATGGGTGAGATCCAGACAGTTGAAGATTAGGTCAGTTTTTGGAGCCAGTTGTAAATACATTTTGGCTTTTAACCGGTTGTAAATGGTTTTCGCTTTAGGATTTTTGTTTTCTTCATAGAGCTCTTCAGCAGTACTCTTGTTAGTATCTGCTCAACCGTTTTTGTCAGTCTGAGAGAGGTGTAATCCTATTATCAAGGTAACCTTAGTCTGTCTTCTTTTGTTCCTTCAGTTTCTATTCCCTTATTTTTGTGGACACCTATTTGTCACTTGCATTAATCAAGCAGGGATCGGGTTAGTGACAAGTGTAGTCTGAAATTTTAACTAGAATTGGGCAGAATGACTCGAGTTCAGATGTTGTTTAGCCTAATGAGTAATATTTTTTTTTAATAAGTAAAAATATTATAAATATCAAAATGAGTAACCAAGTACACTAATGACCTAGCCCATATTAGAGAGACTAATGACCTAAAAAGCCTGTGAAAAACAATCCAAAATATACCAAGTCCCGAATTGGAAGGGAACACATCATCCCGACTCCAACCCTTTGTTTTCCATGGAACTAATACTCAACCTGCACCCCAACCCCTTGTTTCCTGTCTTCACAATGCGGGCGCTTTAGACTTCTCTCTACTTGAGCTACAACCTTTAGCGATGTAATTGATTGCCCAAGAAAGATGTTATAACTCCTTGCTTTTCTTGAAAGATTTGATTTCAAGCGTGTAGCTTACCTCAGTCAAAGTGATTAGTTCTTTAATGAGTAATATTAAGAAAAGGAAGATTTATACAGTACTAATACATGCAAGTTTTGCGCATTTTTTAAAAAAAAAATAAAAAATAAATCTAATACCCATATAAAATAGGACCGTGTTACATGGACAGATGAATTATCGAAGAAATCAACCGACGAGTGTAAATCCACTTTTTTATTTTTTTCTTTTCTTCTTTTAATCATTTTTTATACAACTTTAAACATTTCTAAAAAATTAAAAAAAATTCCAATTCATTAATATTCACTTCCTTAATTATTAAGTAAATAAAAAATTCAATCAGTCACTTTTATTGATTTAACTAACATTTTCCTATGAAAAAGCCTACTTTTATCTAACATTACTCTTAAAAAAAATTGAAAATACAGAAAAGTTTTTTACAAACGAGTAGAACTTTGACCCCTAGATTGAAGGTCAAGTGTAAACTACATCTGGATTGAAGTCTTTTCCATTATCAAAGATTCAAATATATAGCAGCATTACTCCAGCTCGTTACCATTTTCTGCCGAACTTTAAGCAGGAAGTGGGATATGGCAAAGTGTATAAATACATGAATGAAGAATCCAGTTATCGGCTACTCCCAACAGTACTTGCCTGCTCGACTTTTCCTGCTTGTTTGGGGCTCTTTCTTGAAAGTCTAGTACTCTGGACAGCATAACAACAACACAAACACGATGGCAATAGCGTGTTAAAATCCTGCTCTTCGGCTCATGATTGAACAGACATTAGAATTCTAAATAAAAAATTTACACAATCCTCTGACAGTCTAGAGAGCACCCCTTGTTCACAAAATTTACAGGACTTCCATATCAGTTATACATTATATTTAATGTCTCGTCTTCTTCCAAACTAGAACTCAGAAAATATCAAATGAGACTGCAGCAGTTAAACCAACTGAAGAATATAACCAGGATAATAGCATCCATGTCCAACAATCTTCTTGTCATTGGTGATGATAAGCCACCAACCAATCTTACCCTTTCAGCGTTAGGATCTCATTTTGTATCATATATATGTATGCATGTATGAATGTATATTGTGTTTTGGTTTTCTAAATTAGGTTGTCACAAAACACAATTCTCCTATTACTCAGAATATAATTCTAGTCCTCTCCCATTGATGGCTACCTGGAGAGCGGACTAGTGAGCGGAAAACCCAGCTTCTAGTAATTTAATTTACAGCATTAGAAGTTTGTAATGCTAATTACCTCAACTTGACACATTCTACAAGTATTTATAATTTTCTGTATCGTATTTTAGTTGTAGTGTGATTTTATAATCATCTAGCAATTTTACTTATAGAACAAAAATGCCGGTCCAGGGTTGTGAAAAAATATACATCCCTCTCTAGTACTAAAAAAGAATAATGCATCAGGTTTTTATCTCAGTATGTTCAAAATATATAAAGCTTGCATTCCAGAAAATCAGATCAAGCTAAAATAAGTGTTACAAAATAATCAATTGCTAAGAAGAATCGATTTAAAACATTGGAGAAAATTAGGATAAATGAAAGGGAAGAAAAACAAAAAGAGTAAATGTAATCAAACAATGGAAAGGCCTTATATTAACACTCCACTGAACTGTCCCTGACAGAGACCATATAGAGCAATGGAAGAAAAGTCAACAGATATTGCATATCAAATAATTTAATGAAACTGAAATCTTATCTTAAATTGCCAGTTGGCAATTGTAAACAACTTGCATTAGTAAAATGAATGAATGCAAAGGGAATATGAGAATATTCGGTAAAATATGACTTTTTATTTGATCTTGGAATTTGTCTTACTAGAAGCATTAATCTTTTGGTTTACCTTGAGCATGGGCTGACTCATAACAAACAAAAACAAAAACATCATAGGACAAGTCAAACTATACCGACATGGGATTGCATCTTGACTTCGAGCCTTCAGCAATAACCCTATGGATCATTTCAAGTAAGCTTTGAACATGCTATTTCCAAAATAATATGTTCTGTTTAAAAGAAAGCTTTAAACAAGTTTTGAAGTTCTCAAACAGTCATGGAAAAGACCTGTAATATAAATAGTAAACAAAGTTCTGTTAATTAATTGGAGTCGTTATTATGTATATGGTTGGCTAGTTCTCTAACTTAATGATTTTGGGTAAACTTTCATCACCGGCCACTGCAATAGCCAGGACCTCAATTCCCCAGAACTGCATGCTAGAGCAAAAAGATTCAGGGAAGAAAAATGTATCCAGACATAGATAAATCATCATTATTCAATTTCAGCTCCAACCCTGAAAGGGAAAAACTTCGAACAGAAGCTGTTAGAGAGAAAATCAAATCAAAATCTTGATCTGAGTTTATCTCTAACAGAAGCAAACGCTAATTGCAAAAGTTTTGCTAATCAAAACGTAAAAACCTGATCACAAGCTGTTGTTCTTAACGCAAGAAACCTGAATTATTAAATAACCTATTGGACACGCGCGCGCGCACACACACACACATCAACAACAGAATCAAGAAGAAGAGGTTGATATATTACCTGGGATTGAGCAGGAAGCGGGTCGAGAGTGATGGAGCTGATGGACATCTTGGCAATTTCGGAAACGGCAGAGTCCCGGACGCCGGGAATATCACTAACCAAATGCTCGTAAGCAGCTTTGAAAGCTTTCTGCCAAAACTTAGGCAGTCTGTGACTCTTGCTTTGAGTGTATACATCCCACATGTGCCTCACCACCTTCTCTCTCTCCTCCACTTCCTATACCCACCCCCCAAACCCAAAAAAAAAAAAGAGCAAAATCAAGACCAACAAAAGTCATGTACGACGATCAATGGGTGTGTGAGTGAGAGAGAGAGAGAGAGAGAGAGAGAGAGAGAGAGAGAGAGAGAGAGGTGGGTGAGTACGAGAATATCAAGATCGTCACGGATGTGAGAGTGGGTATGGCCGGAGAAGCTGGTGAGATCACCGGCGGACGATTTGAGAGTGACGGAGCAGGTGAACAAGGACCAGAAAGCGAGGAGAAGAATGGCGGCCAGAGCCCAGAACTTGTATGGCCGGGTCTTGCCAAAGAACCCAGGATGCGCGTCGGAGTTCTCTTTCTTCCACGTCGAAGAAGGAAGTGCTACTGTTGTCGGTGGAACGTCGCCGTTCATTGTCATCGCGCCTTTTCTCTTCTATTTCCCTATTCTTTCGTGGATTGAGTTATAAATTACTGAGACAGACCGACAGACAGCTGTTTGACTCTGAGAGAGAGATCAGGGAGAGAAAGTGGGGAGTTTTTTTGGACAGTCCGACTCCGACATAATACGGGACTCTCCTAAGTTATAAGTGAGAAAGGATAGAGTTACCATGCTCCTTGCAATCATGCAATTTTATTTGATAAAAAATACTCTTTTAAAATATAATTATAAATAAATATTAAAAATCGCTGTAATGAAAATGAGTGACCTCTTAGAAAATGTTTGTTTCGTTCTTTGATGTTTACATTTCATACATTCCATACATGTAGAGGGGTGCTGTAAATTGTAATGCCAAATGACAGGTCCGTCATCCTAAGGTTCCCGACTTCTACATTGACTAGCTGTTTTTGTTTTTGATTTTTTTTTTTTTTTTTTTATAATTGATTTCATTAAATAATAATAATAATGATAATTTACTATCATCTTATCACTTTTTTATTATTTTTTATTATTTTTTTTGTTTATTTAATAGCCGAACCGAAGCGATTACACCCATACTTTTAGAGAAAAAAGATAAATATAAAGAACTAATTTATTTACCTTTATACCAATATTGTAAAAAAAAATTCTTTTTATCATTATTTTTAAATCATCTCCTCAACATCTCCTAAGGTGATAATAAATAATTGATTCACAAATAAAACATAACAAGTAGGTTTTAATTATTAAATATTTTAAAATGGTGAGAACGTGATAGTAAAAAGGATGGCTAGCATTACTTTTTTACATTTTCCCCACCAATTTTTAATTAATTGCATTTTCTTATGGGCTTTAATCGATTGCCTTGGATAAACTTCACAGTATGACCAAAAAAATGGGGAAAAAAAATAAAAAAGATATTTGTAACCGTAAATTGTGCAATCACTTCATAATCGCTTTGAAAAAAATGAATGAAATATAAGATTCATATGAAATAAATTAATTTTTTAATAGTATTTCTCACTCTTTTTTAAAACGATTACACAACGAATAACAAGTTAAGAATTATAGTAACAAAATAACATTTTCCAACATGATCAATAGATACAACATTTTATTTCATGAGCAGTTATTTTTATTTATCACCCATAATAATATATATATATATATATATTAATAATAAAAGGGGAAATTTGTGGTGGGAGAAAATAGAAATTAAAAGAAAAGCGGTCCACTAGGTTACCAGCTTACGGCATACAAATCATGCATGGATTTCTGAATATCTGAACCTTGAAAGAAAAACATCATCACACTTTTGGGCAACCCACCATCACTCAGCCATTTGGCAGTGATAGACGATGAGAACCCTTCTTTTTTCATTGCATTTACGTCAACAAAGATTATTGAATAAATAATAGGTAAGAATCTGTCCCATCGGCTATTGCATCCAAGGAAATGGGAACCATAAGCTTTAAAATTAAAAATGAAACCCCACACTCTAAAATATAATAAAAAATCTAATTATAAGTATAATTACGTATTAATATATATATTAATTTAATGTGATTAATTAAAAAATAAATTTTATTAAAAATAATATTAATTTAAATTTTAAATATAAAAAAATTAATATTAATATACAGATTAATACATAATTTTATTTATACATAATAAAATTCTTTTAAGAAAAATCTAACCTATATTTAGGAAATGCCAAAAGTTGTTTGCCCAAGTTTTTGTGGTCCATGAACAGAACATGGTTCACAAAAAAAATCTCCCTTATACCGACAAAATTATACCTTTCCAAGATATCAATTAGGGCTATACCAGACTTTGTCCTACCCCACTTCCACTTCCATTCCCATTACCAAAGGAATTAGCCTTTTATCTTATTAAAATATAAAATAAATAATAAAATTTATTTTATTTTATCAATTAAAATTTTTAAAATAAATAATAATTTCACATATATCTTATAGGCAGATGAGAAGGCCAAGTAGACAAATCACACGCAGGATTTTTGTTAAAAAATGAGTTTCACTGAAAAATAATAGTTTTTTTTTATACTTTTTCAAGGTGGTATCTAATTTTTTACAAAAAAATGTGTGGAACTTGTCAATTTAGAGCTTGTATAAATCATTTCTAAAAAATAAAAAAATACAATCACAAATCCGAGTCTCCCAATTTTCCTTTCATTTTCTTTCCCTTTCCTTTTCACCGTTTACTCTTGCTTTTGACCCATTGAAAAGAATAAAGCTTACCAGCTTACCTAAAGAAACAAAGAAAAAACTGCACTATGTAGGGATAAGATCAAATAATCATCAGATAGTTGTTGTTAACACAGTGTAGGATGAGATCAAAGTCATCACCTGCCATCAATAAAATTAAATAATTCAAACTAATAGCAGATAATGAAAGTAATGAATCACAATGAAAAGCAATGGAAACCAAGAAATTAATAATGAAGCAAAGCAACAAATGAAAAGTTTTTAATTTCCCAGAAAGTAGACATAAAACCAATTCCTGTCATCAATATGCCCAAGTCTAGCAAAATTCTAAAAGCTAACGAATTGAAGAAAGAGTAATGATATATATAGTTGTGGACTGTGTAAGTACTGTACAACCCTTTTGAAAAAAAATAGAGTCTATTATTAAAAAATTAATTTTTATCATGTGAGTCCTGTAGTTACTCACTTTTTTCAAAAAAATTATACAATATTTTCACATTCCACAATTACAAATATCATTTTTTTGGAAGAAAACAACATTGTTATAACAATAAAGCTAAGCTTTCTTTTGATCAATTATATCAGTCTAGCCAAAAATAGATCCCATCTTACTTTCAACTACAGAAATACTTGAATGAGCTGAGAATAAGTGGCTTTAGTGCCTAGAATGTCAATAAACACTTGAACAACAAATGCCCCTAAATCCGAGGAAAACGTATCATTCCCACCAGAACCTCTCAGTAGTTTTTCACTACATTGTGACAGCCACAAGATTTTAAGCTGAAATAGGATAGACCTACACAAAAAATTAACTATGCATGCAATACTGCTTTGAAGATGCATTTAGAATCACAAACAAGTTTCATATGTCCACACATATTTAAGCAACAACATTATAGCAGTCATTATAGGTTTATATGACCACAAAACAATGATAATGAGAAGTATGAAGTAGCAATGTCATGAACAAAAAGGACAACTATTTACATGCGAAACATCACAAAGAATTCACTAAGAAAATTAACAATACCACTGTTGATGCAATTTTCAAGTATGAACGGCTTGCAACCAAAAAGGAAAGCACAGAGAACTCAATGGTGGATGCCTCTGATGCTTAATCTGGCAAGGAGTTAAGCTCTTCTAATGAATTATGAATTTATGAATTAATGGTACGTACTTTGTAAGGTTAACTCATCACTGACTTAAACATCAGAGACATCTCCCACTGAGTTTCTCGAGTTTTCCTTTCTAGTTGTAGATCATTAGAGCATGCCATAGGAATACATAAAAATTACATCAACAACTAGAAATAAAAAAGTTTCATTAAATATATGTATCAAGCAATAGGAAATATAATTGGTGAAAGGATGGTGCTACTGGAACCGATGGTTTCGACCGATCACACAACTTTCAATTTTTTTTTTCTTTCACACATATTTAAATATTTTAAAACATTTAAAAATAATCACAAACTCACTAAAAATTACTTCCTCAATTATTAAGTAAAAAAACATATATCAATCCATTTGAGGGACAATTTATCGGTTCCTAAAACATTTTCCTTAATGAAATATCACCTCAGGAGACAGGTAGTATATTTCCATGAGTGGAAATTGTAGACAGTCTACAAGTAGGGGTGAGTATCGGCCAGTCCAGACCGGCCAAACTAACGACCGGCCCTTTTTGGACCGGACCAGGGTCCAAACTTGGGAGGACCGAATGAGTTTCGGTCCGATCCTGGTCTAGGGGTTTTCCACCCCGGACCGGACTGAATGAAAAAAAATAAAAAATAAAAATATAATTTATATAAATAATTTTATAAATTAATTATATAATTTTTTACTAATACTAATATCTATACTAATACTAATAGTCTAATATGGTATTAAAAAAAATAATACTAATAGTCTAATATCATAATATACTATAGTTATACTTATACTAATATAGACTATATAGTTATATTAAATACTATAAGTAATACTAATACTAATATATAGCTAAATCACTATAAGTATAACTATATATATTTAGTATGAATGTATTATTATATTCTTTAATGTATAACTATAATATATAGTACTATTATATATTAATATATTAACATATTATAAGAGTTATAGTATAAATTATAATATACTAAATTACTATAACAATATAACTAATACTAATATATAACTATACTATTAGTCTACTATTAATACTATTATATAGTTACACTTTTCACTATAATTAGTATTAATATATAGTTATACAGTTGTACTATTACTATTAGTCTATTATATAGTCTAAGACTCTTAAGTCTAATATAGGCTATATGGCTATAACTAATACTAATATTATTAATACTAATAATGTAGAAAATAGTTTTATTAACTGATTGATTCAACATAACTAATATTACTAATATAATATAGCTATACTAAATTACTAATAGTCTAATACAAATACTATTATATAGTTATACTAATCGTAAATTCATAATAACTAAATCATTATAAGTCTATAATTATATATATTTAGTATCAATGTATTATTATACTATTTAATGTATAGCTATTAACTATAATATATAGTACTAGTATATATTAATATATTAACATATTATAAGAGTTATGGTATAAATTATAATATATCATATATGTATAAATTTATAATGTATTAGTATAGTTAACTTAATATGTAATATGTTAGTATTAAATCACTATAATTGCATAGAGTATTAGTAATATAGTATTTAATATAACTACATAGAGTATTAGTAATAAGAGTATTACTATTATTTAATATAGTATGACATAAAGTATTAATAAATGTGTGGTGTTTGAAGAGATATAGTAATACTAGTATATTACATATAGTATTACTATTATTACATATAGTTATTAGTTATAGTATTAGTACTAGTGTATTATTAGTTATAGCAAATAAGTTAATAACTATTACTAATTTACTATATACTAATAGACTAATAGTATTAGCATATTACTAATATATATTACTATATATAATAGTATATTATATATATATTAAATATATCACAATATAATTACATAAGTATTAAAAAAAATGTCATAGGATTAAAAAAAAAAAATCAACTATGGACCAAATAGGACCGGACCGTCCCGACCCTTAGGGAGTTCGGTCCGATTCAGGGTGGGAAAACCCTGGACCGAATAGGTCCAGTCCGGTCCGCAAAACCTCCCCGGACCGGACCGGACCGAACTCACCCCTATCTACAAGTATGGCATCAAATTCTGACCTCTCGTCTGCTTTTTCTCATCATTGGGTGTACATTCTAAGAGCATTTTCAATGGCTTTTGTATTATATAAAAAATGTAAAATATTTGAAGAATTGTTCTAAAAACAAGTTCTATCCAATTATGTAAAATGAATGTAAAATACATTTTGTTATAGTAACCCACTGTTCATCCTCTAAATATTTTTATTATTATTTATATTTCATTTACTTCTTCATTATCTTTTACTTTGATTTTTATCATGTAAGCAAATTCTTTTTATTGTTCATCATTTAAAATACATATATTTCATTTTCTTGTAAAAAATATCTTGAAAATATTTTTAAACCAATTTTTTCATATTTTGATTTTATTTTTAATTTTTATTTGGCTTATATATTTTTGTTTTATGTGTATGGGGCTGAATTATTTTACATTGTATATAAAAAAAAATTGCAAATATAAAAAAATATATGGATATTGTAAATTTATTGGTAGAAAGGAAATATTTAAAAAGAAAAAAAATATTATTTAAATGATATGAAGAAAAAATAGATAAGCTTTGGATGACATATTATAAAAGTCAGTATGTAAAATGAAAAAAGTGAGTTTGATGATGTATTTTAAAGGATAAAATAAAAAATTCATTGGAAGTGCTTAAGTGGTGCAAACTTCACCAAATTGCAAATAATCTTTAGATACGATGACTTTAAAACTCAAATCGTGTTTATATATTTCAAATTATGCAAATCTAACATAAAGAAATCATGGACAAAAAAGACAACAAAATAATGTTGGTCAAGATCACAAGGAAGGCATCAGATAATAAGCAAAGTTGCAGTCTACATTAAGAGCATCTACATTGATTTATGCATATGCATATGTAAAATCATCTCTTTTGGAGATTCACTTTGCCATTCAAGCAAAATTTCCACATTGGCTTATGCATATTTGAGACAAAATAATAATAAAATATTCTTTATTTTTTTTTTTTGCCTTCTTTTTTTTATAGAGTTTGCAATTTCCATGTACTGTTTTAATACATGCAATTAGCACCCAAAGAAATTCTATGAGCACCTAATATATATACTCAGAATCTGTGAGAAAGAGGTGCACGAGTTTGATCTTCAAATATATAAAATATTTTATTTGGGAAGTGAATGAGTAAAATATGTTAAATATGTATTAAAACATGTAAAGGTAAAATATGTAGAAAGAGAGTGGGAGGAGAGAGAAAGAAAGTAAAATATGTTTTGGAGAGTGAATAGTAGATTTTCAAATATGCAAAAGATACATCTATGCAAATATTTGAAAATGCATAATCCAATACATATGAATTTAAGCTCATATTATGCAAATATGACTTTGCATATCCATATGCATATGCATAGACCAATGTGGATGCCCTTAGTTCAGTGTGTAGTTAATAATTTCTCATCATTTGCCATCCCATGTATGTGCTATATTACAATATCAAAAATTCTATGTGCAGTTACTTTTTACGTACTTCTTTTGCACTCAACTAATATGATTGACTGTGTTACTTTTTTAATATTAAATAACTATTTTGACCAATCACATCAGTAGAGTATATAAAAAATACATAAAAATAACTTTATATAGGAGAACTCTTTTACCCAATTGCATATCAGATAATTCTGTCAGTATATCACTAAATGGTTTAGTTGCACATTCCTCACAAGCCAATTCTGGTTGCAAATTATTCAAAAAAAAAAATTATTCAATAATCAAATTAAACAAAACAAATACAGGATGAAAATAAGATATAAGAGAGTTTTAAAGGCCCATTTGACATTAGGGCATGTTTGGGACATAATTGTTCTGAGACTATTTTCTTATTATTTATAAACTATTAACTATTATTTATAAATTATTTTTTTATTATTCACAAGTGATCTAAAATACTCTTTAGTATCCAAAGGGAGAATAAAAGTATGCAATGGGATGGTAAGCCGATCACTCGCTTTCTGTGTCAGTTATACCTCCTGGAGCATTGAAACTAGAACACCGAGAGAGGGTAAACGAATGCAGTAAGTTCATACAAGGAAATGTGATTCCTGGGATCAAATCACCAACCCATTTGACAAAAAATTCACAGAATACCAAGAAAATAATAGTTTTTCTTAAGGCCTACTGAGACACCGTTATGAGCTACTACCCCATATGGATGTCGAGTTAAGTTGAGATAGGTTAAGTTCTTTATGAATAGTAGTAAGTTGAGATAGTATAATGAGTTTTGTGTGGTTCACTTAAAATGAGTTTAGTTGTGTTTGGATGTTAAGATGAGTTTAGATATATTGAGTTTAGATGAATTTAGTGATTTGAGAATTGAGTATTTAAATGTTAGACTTAACTTAAAATTAGATTGGTATTAACTAACTTCAAAGTTTATGGCAGTTCGGGGAACCAATTACCCTCCAAAGACACTATATTCTGAATAAGACTTGAGACAATTGTTTGATTGATGATTGTCAGTATACAAACTTCCGAATTGGACTCATTGCTATTAACCCATTCAATGAGAGACTCCATTAACAACCTATTTACCCAAACTTAAGGCCCATCTATTCCTATCATGGACCATCACAACTAATTTAACTAACTACATAGCTGAATAAAATATAAACACATGTAAATTGTTTGAAGACCTAATGGACATGAGGAAACTCATTAACACTGCCTCTTGTCTTAGAAGACCTTGGCCACAGGCTCTGGAATTTTTATCTGTAGCTCTTTATAATCCTCCCATGTCGCTTCTTTTTCTGAAGTTCCTTTCCATTATACCAACATCTCTGTTGAAGTTGCCCCTTTCTTTTTGAGTTGTCGGAGCAAGACCTTCTCGGGTTGAGGTACTAGGGCACTGTCTGGTTGTGGCACCAAAAGTGAAGGGACTGGATCAATTCAGGTTCCCAGCTTCTTTTTGAGACAGGAGACATGGAATATCAGGTATATTAATGTATAATTTCGCACAATAGGCCGAAACGGACGAAAGAATCATCTCTAGCTCATGATGATGATGCGGGCGTCGATACGATACTCTTCGCGTTCATCCATGGAATAAATGAAAATTAAGCGAATAAATATAAATAAAGAGAGGCACAAAGGTTTATGTAATCGACGTAATGTCTATGTCCACATATTATTTGGGGATGAATTCCACTGTGATAGGTGATTTTACATATCTCTTAATACAATAAAGAAATTTAGGGTTTTGGGAGTCGAAGATGATAGCTCTCCTGGGAGAAGATCTTTTTGAGTCATTATGCGTGGTGGAGTCTGTGTCTAGAGAAGTCATAGAGAGTCCATCAGATTTGTAGAAATCTCTTCCTTTTATAGAATTTTATTTCCTTCTTTGGAGTGATTGGGTTATACTTGCTTTATGAAGCCCTTTGAATTTAGGAGTTTAAGTCAACTTACTTTATCTTTTATTGGCTTTGTCTCTAGGCTAGATTCTTGGCTTTATCTATTCTTTTATTATTAGTGATAGGTTTTCAATAGATTGGACCAATCAACTTTATCCCTAACAGATGCCCACGATTCTTAAGGTCAAATTGCTCAACAAGAAGGCCTTGAGAATCTTCAAGTCAAGCCACGATAGAGATCGTCTGTGAAACACTGTCGAAAAATAAATTCTGAAAACTGGTCCCTGGTTTTTTGTTTGTTTGTGCTAAGTAGTGAATAACTTCGAGCGCAAAACTCTACTTAGAGAGATAGGCTAGAGATGTGCTCGACCGTGTTAGTTGAGAGCGTGAAGCTCTGCTTGGAGAGATAGGCGAAAGATGTGCTCTTAATCATGTTAGGTGCAAGTGCGGAACTCAGTTTAGAATTTGTTTGTATGAATGTTTGCCTGATTAGTTGCAAGAGACCATTTGTCGTTAGCAAAGAGTGTGTTTTCCCATGATTAATTTTTGCTATTTTTTTGTAGTAGTGGATATTTTGTGATGCGATTTTCTGTTGATGTTTTCATTTTGGTGTTAAGGTTAGAGTTTGTTTATTGTAACTCATGCTAAGTGCTCAGGGAACCTATTGAACTCCTGGGTCCATCTCAGGCAGTTGCTGAGCCCATCGAATCTTTCTCCATGGTAACTCGCACAAGGCGGTTGTGGAGTTCAGAGGCTCATTCCTAGAAGTAACCTGCTAGCAACAACAGTTTTTAGTATGAGTGTGAACACTTGGCATTTGCTAGAGAAGATGTTGTGCCAACATATATGTCTTAGTGCAAGTGTGAGAAGACTCGGCTTTGATGTGAAGTGAGAGATATGCTCAACCGCGCTAGGTGGCAAGGAATGAAATGTTAAAGGAAGTTGTTTCCTCCTTTGTTTGCTAGGGGAGAGAGGAGACACTTGGCTTTAGGATTCGGCAAGAGATGGTCTCGACCGCACTAGAGGCGAGGAAGAAAATGCTTTTTTGAGTTGTTTCCTTCTTTATTTGCCAAGTGCAAGTGGAGACACTTGGCTTTAGGTTTCGGCGAGAAATGGTCTCGACCGCGCTACAGGCCAGGAGGGAAACACTTTGTTGAGTTGTTTCCTCTATCCGCCAAGTTCGAGCGGAGACACTCAGCTTTAGGTTTCGATGGGGAGATGGTCTCCACCGCGCTACGGGCGAGAAGGGAAACACTTTGTTAAGTTGTTTCCTTCTTTGTTCGCCTAGTGCAAGTGGAGACACTAGGCTTTAGGTTTTAGCATGAGATGGTATCAGCTGCACTATAGGCAAGGAGGGAAACACTTCATTGAATTGTTTCCAGCTTTGTTCAGCTTTACTATAAGAGATACTTAGCCGTGTTGCAGGGCAACCTGTGCACTTAAGTGGGGCTAGACCTAGTGGGAGATGTGTTCAACCATGTTGCTTTAGTAGGGGATGGAGCTCAACTGCTTAACTATGGAGGAAGATGAAGCTCAACCCTCTACCACAACGGGAGAGGTATTCGAGTGCTTTGTCGTTTCGAAAAATTCTCCAAAATCAAATTGGTTAGTGTAATCTGAATAACAAGGATCTAAGACTTGCAAACCTGAGCCAAGCGGCGAGACATCTAGTAAGCATTCAGTTTCTATAATGCTTGAGTGAGGCTTGAGGTGTCGAGGTGGGGCTCGAGGGTGAAGCAATTCTTTTGTTATTTTCTTTTTTATGCCCACAACACTCTTTGGCGTTGGGCCACATGACACTGAGGCCGCATCAGGCGAGTGTTAATGGGAGCACTCGGTTGGAGTCAACGGTAGACGGACTAGACTGTTGCCTAGCGTTGAGCCGCATGGCACTTGGGTCACATCGAATGTCAAACGGGAGCGCTTAGCCAGGATCAACAGGATGCAGACTTGAGCAATATGCTGTTGTCGGGGTAGAGCTCGATCACTTTACTACTGTGGGAGATGTACTTAACTGCCTTGAGAGGTTTTCGCCAAAAACCGAATAGGTTAATGTAGATAATCCAAAAGTTGGAGATTTGTAACAATGAAAATCCTTAGCTTAACTTCAACATCACTTGTTTAGCTGAGTGTTAGAAATCTTTATCAATTCTTGCACTCATGTACTCATTGGCAACTTTGAGCAAATATTGTTAAATACAAGCATAATAAAAGAAACAAATTACAAGTTAAGAAAACCCAAATCATCCAATATTAACATTAAAATATTATAGGATGTTAATGTGGCTATCACCCAATTCTGGCAGTCAAGCATCACTCAAGCATTCTCCTACAAGAATTTCTAAAGAATGTATGAACATCTGACTCGAGTTTTCATGCCAACTAGAATCAAGTAAATTTTCCTGAAGCCAAGAAAAAGGATAGCTTAATCAATCAAATCTACTGAAGCCAAGAAAAATGAAAGCTAAACCCTAAAGCACTAACATTCAGGTAAAAGAATATGTAGTATAAATTAAAAGAAAAATAGGGAGTAGAAATATCAATGCCAATAATTAAATGTGTCAGTTTGTGTATCCTTTACAACTTCTAATTCAAACTTTTACTACTTGAGAACATACAATAGATCAAGTTACCTATTAAAAAATAATTACAACTTCTAGTTCATCTCTGTAGTATTTGAGAACATACAACAGCTCAAGTTTTTCATCAAAAAATAATTACAACAGCTCAAGTTACCCATCAAAAAATACTTACAACAGCTCACCCTCAAAAACATAATTAACATTTTTCGTTACCCTTCAAAAAATAATTACAACATCTAAAGTTGGATTTTGCTCTTCTGGCTCCACTAATCTGGGCAATACATCATCACCCATGATGGTTTACACTGAGCTGCTTGACTCCACATCGTTCTTCCCCTTACTCTTCTTATTTTTATACGAAACTGTCATGAGTCTACCCATTTTTGAGCTGAAACCAAAGCACACCAAATCAACTATATATGCTCAATCAATAGCATAAATTAAGATCAAACTAGATTTTAAAGCAAAAAACCTAGCACAAGTATTAGTACCCAATCCCAAGCTAACTGAAAAGCCATAAAGAAAATTTCCTTTACAACCACATATATATTAATACTCCACCACACCAGTAGGCCAAAAAAATTTCCTTTAGAAATTTCTGGCCCATCATGATTAATAATTCTAATCAACTAGATTAACATGCATGTACACACCCATAAAGTGAGATTTATTTTTTCCCATAAGCAAGCAAAATTAGAAATAATATTAGTGCATAAGCATTCTAGATACAAACCCCATAAAGTGATTTATTGCCACAGTTGTATCCCAGGCAAACTATCCAACTGGGTTCCATCTATCCCAATTTGCATCTGTGAACATAATATAATAGTTAAAAATCAAACCAACATACTCACAAAATATAGAACATTTAGAGAGTATGACCAAGTTAAAGAAGATGGTTTATTCTTTCTTGAATCTCAATCACTGCAAAGCCTAACTCGGTGACACTAAAGTCCAACACTTCAGTAGTATTTTGAGGCGGCTAATAATATATAAGCAAAATATTAGATTAAAATAACCCATATAGCATAGAATTTTAGCTAGTAATAAAAACACAATATAATTTGTCCTAGTTTAAAAACCCGTATGTAACCACTTGAATGGGAACACTTTGTTGTGTCCCAACATCTGTTTGCCCAAATAATTTCCTACACATTCCAACAACTTTGCCTTCTATTCTATGCAGCTACAAAGCAAAAACAAATCTATAAATATATATCATTAATCTTAACAAACAATTACACAATATGAAACTAAAATATTCATAACGGAGCACTGAGTTTACCTGTTTACGTTTTCTTTTCTGAGTAGCCTTCTTTGTCGTGGGTTTCACTCTCTCAATCATTGATTTTTTTTTAGAGATGGAGTTTGCCTTTTCCTCTCATTACAAGGGGATTCAGTACTTTCTTAGAACTCCCAGTTGTCTTTGTATCGGCAGTTGTAACTGTAATTTCGAACAAGTTTGATGAGGCGGCTTGTTGGTGCGGTAGCCTAACTTCATTGCATCTAACTGAGCTAGCATATCCTCAGTATGCTCATGAAGCTGTATTTGTGGCTACTTCGTTGCATTTCTTGATGATACGTGAATATCTACTCACTTCAAGCCTCTCATCAACTATGTTATAACTACTTCGATAAGAGTGTATGTTCTTTTTATGTCCTTCCTCCATTGATTCAGTATGTACTTTTTTGGCACCGAACAGACTTTGTTAACTCTCATAATGCCTAATACATGTTTACATAATATTCCTCTCATCTTGAACAAGGCACATGAACATTTCACCTCGCATTCAGCCTCATTAAAGTACACCGAGTGGGTCACCTCTTTGATGAAATCATCAACATTCACTTCATCTTCTACACAGTATGTTGGAATTACACCATCCTTCCGGTGTAGAGTTGGAAGAGTTGTAAGCATCCCTATTACTTCTTTATGAATTTATCTAAATTGATTGCAAGTGTATATAAAATATCTTCTCAAGTGAAGAGAGAGAGAAGGCCGGAATTGTGATATTGAATGAGTGGAAGTCTGCTGCATTTTCATTCTCTATCTTCTTCATAAATGCATTATCGAGCTGATCAATAAACTCTTTTAAATTTGTCCTAGCATGAACATACCCGTAAAAAAAAAAAAAAAAAAAAAAAAAAAAGCATTCATGCTCTCGCTTCGTTGGGCTGTACTCATTCCAACCCATAAAACTTCTTTCATGAATACCGGTGCCCAATACGTACACTTAGCGTATAAACTCTACAACTAAGCATTCTACTACAAGTTGTTCTTCGTAATTAATACTTTCCAAGACCCCATAAACTCTATTATTTGAGAGTCATACACACAATTTAGAAACCGACTTTTCAACCCAGTTTTGTATGCACCGTATGAACCTACCTTCTCAGGTAATTTGTTCAATATGTGTCATCAGCAAAATCTATGTCGGCTATTTGGAAAGACGAGCACAATTACATTTTTCATGGCTCCATCTTGATTTGTGATAACAACCTTGGGAGATTCACCATCCATACAGTTCAACCAAGTCTGAAATAACCATGTAAACGTTTCTGTATCCTCACTAGAAATTAATCATACCCCCAAAAGAATTAGTTGGCCATGGTTGTTTACACCAACAAATGGTGCAAACGACATCTCATATCTGTTTGTCAAACAAGTTGTGTTGAATGTGACGACCTCACCAAAATATTTGTAGGTTGCCCTACTTCGTTCATCTGCCCAAAATACATTCCTCAATCATCCATCATCATCCATATCCATTAGTGAAAAAAAACCGACATTCTTGTATTGTATTCTAGCAAAATACTCACAGAGGGCTCCAGCACCTCCTTACCCAAGTCGAAGGTGGCGTGCCTTGTCAATATAATTACGAGAGTCTTTTTTATTGAATGGCAAGTTCTCAAACACACATGCTTCTTGCACAAGAGAGGCGAAATTCTTGTTCATTCTAATCTCAGCCTGATAATTTATATCTAACACTCTCTTTACAAACTCATTCACTTCTCTATTGCAGTGAAAGAACCTCGACTTTTGTGGACTTAAGTCGTGATTATGAGAATTGTTAACACTCGACACCTTCAACACTCCTTTTTCTAACATAGCATTTATCATTGCCTTACAGTCTGTCTTTGATGTCAGACGTGGCCTCATGACATTTACCATACGTCTATGCCTTCCCACCATGAGCACAACCCAATGTGACATAACTAAGGCTCTCATCCTCAAACCTATGACTCCTTTGTGTCATTATCCCAAAACTACATTATTACACATATCTTTTATAATAAGAAAGTAACTCCTCTTCAAATTTAAACACCATCCCAAACTTCAGCTCCTCAACGATATCGGCCCCCACAGTATGCACAGTATTTTGTGTCCCAGACTGATCGTCATCTTTGGACTCAACAGTATCACGAACAGAGAGCGTAGACATACTTTTTCTAATAAAGTCAAGTGTGGCATTTTGGATTTCATCGACATGGCTTAAACTTGCATAGTGTAAACCAATTGAAAGGTTAAGTAATGAGTGAAATGGGGGCAACAGATTTTCTTATAGTTTACACCCACAAAATGAGTTAAATCGATTACAAATATGGTTAAAAATAAGCGCACTAATTAACAAATGAATTTATCACCTGACTATTCCACGTAGATGAGTTGGCATCAGAACGCTTCACAAATAGTAGTAACCATGCATGTGGCAATGGTGGATGACAACCATACATATAGTTTGAAAATTCTGGATAAAATTGTATTGGTATCACCTAACATATAAAACAGTAATGATTATGAAACAAAGATGTACTAATATAGCTTCACGTCATTTGATTGACTTATTTGTTCCAAAATGACATGCGAAAGTAGAAAAATTAGTACATAGAAAACAAGCAACACAAAGTATAGACATTATTAGAACAAACAAATGAAAACAAGAACTTCACCTGGATAGCTAGATTGGTTTATGGATTTGCAGTAGGAGGCGTTGATCCAAGTGGATAGAATGGTCTTGGTATCATTTACGGAACAAAACCAGTCATTATAATGAACAAAAACTGAATTTTAACTCTGATCAATGAATACCTTGGTTGATGGATTTATTGCTCAATCTGTGGTAGAAGGTGTTATAGGAGATGCATGCTCCTTCCCTTTCTCCATCTAGAAAATATTTTAGAACATTAAAATCATCTTATATAAATTTATTCAAAGGAAATAAAGTAACTATGAATAATAATAAAGCTAGTGACTTGTAAATTGTTATATCAAATTGCATTGAATCCTCTCCCCTTGGTAGTAATTATGAATAAGATATATTAAAAATATATATCTTTATTCAGATTGTGTATTCTTAGAAGAAAAATCTATTTAAATATATTAAAAAATATAACAAATAAAATAAGAAAAATATAAGAAGATAAATTTATGCTAGCGGGCACACGCAGTGGTTAAAGTTTGGCGGCACGCTAGCACTACTGTTCCCGAAATATCACAATATATAGGGACCCTGTCATGCTCTGGTTAGCTTTTATTATTGTCAACATTTTCATGAAAAATAAAAAACAAGAACCCTACTCCTAGTTTTTAAGTAGGGTTCTTAAACTAAAAACTAAAAACTGAGCCAGAATTGAGTAGCTTCAACTTTTTGGGGTTTTAAGATGCTAAAAACTGGCAATTAACATATTCAAACACATTAAAATTTTTGGGGTTTTTCTATTTTTCTTTTATTAGGTTTCATCAAAAGGCTTCATCAAACAAGACATCCATTGGAAACTTTCCTTTCTTCTTGCATCTTAGTGACATGGAAAGGTGTAGGGGGTGGTTCCTGGTGAGATAAAAACAAGTTATCTCTTATCTACAAGGTACATATAGTGGAAGGAGAATTATAAAAACAAATCTAATACAAATTTTCATTGCTAACTAAAATAAAATTGAAAACTCTGCAATGCATAGAAAGTTGCACAAAATTGGTGGCTTCAATTCTGTTATTTTCACTCATATATGTAGCAATTTGATATAGTCTTAAATAATATTGAAAAAAAAAGTGGGCAGAAAAGAAAAAAAAAATTAAATGGTTTCAAACCTTTGCCTAGCATCTTCAATGTTTTGGTTTCGGTTCTGTTAGGATGCCGCTTGTAAGGATGGAGTTATTACTTGGTATTTAGTGGTGGTTGTAGGTGTATTTGTGTATATTGTTAATGAAGTCACTTTGTTTACTCAGAGAATCCTCAAACTATTTTACATTAGACGTAGTTTTGCAGAGAAAACTGCTAAACTTCAAAGGGAAATTTAGAAAGAGCTCCATAACCTGCTAGTTAGCATTGTATGAAAAAAATCTACATTTGAACTTAAGTAGCTACTTAGTTTTATGAATCAACCAGGCAGCCATGTCATTCATTTTACGTTTCAAATGACCATAAATTTAAAGTCAATGAGTTTAAAGTTTGGCATGATCTGGCAAATTTATACTCTAGTATCTCTCATTGGAAGGATGTCGAAGCTCTGCACACTCAGAGCTAAATGTATACTGAAGCTCTGGCAAATTTATACTCTAGCAAACAAACTATAGCTATAATTAAAGTTTCAGTTTCATCCTAATATCGGTTGTTTTTAAACCCACCTTACGCCACGAGGTCTAAGGTTAGAATTCCACCATCAAACTCGAGTCTTTCACACACACACACACACACAGAGTTAGGAACTTACTACAATCAGGTGTAAAACAATGGTAGAATATGGAAGGAATTACGTAACACAGGAAGATGATAAAATGGAAGCTACGGTACTTCCATTTTTGATAACTTGGATTTTCGAGGAACCCAAAACCTCCCAAGAAGATGACCAAATTAATTGTCCAGGTGTTTGACAAAGACTCCCTCATACCCATTCCCACCTTATATGTGTGATCTAACAGAATTAAAAGTAAAAGACATACCAGCCCCTACAACCAGCTGTCAAAACACAGCCTTTAAAGCAAATATTAAACTACAACGTTTAAAGCAAGTATTAAACTACAACTTTTCTATTTAAAATCTATTTATAAAGACAATATTGCTCCCAAGTCTGCAAACACGCCGCAAGCTCCATTTCCTTACACGCACCGTTTCACTTTCTTCCCCTGCACATCGTTTCGGCTACTGAAGTAAATAGCCCCAAATTCCCTTTTCTCCTCATTTGCCCTAGCCTCTTCGATCTCTCTCTTCCAGAGTCAAGCTTCAAACTTTATTTTTCTCCACATGTCGTAATCCTCCTCACCATCATGACAATCCCCCATTCTTACAAGACCTTGCCCACAAGGTGTGGGTACAAGGCTCTAAGATTCCATATCTTCTCCCCAGTGCTATCTTCCATGGAGGTTCATGTCCACTTCACCAATGCTTCGGTTATCGCACGGTTGCCCAATTTCCTCACACGTCGCTCCCCGATCCTCTCCAATTCAGGTAAAACTTCTCCCTTTTCATCTATGGGTGGAAGAGTTGGTGCGATCTGGACTTTCTCACCAATCTTTTTCTTCAAACAGGATACGTGGAAAACGGGATGGATCTTGCAAGTAGGTGGTAACTCCAATCGGTAGGCAACAGATCCTATCCTTTGGATCACTTGGAAAGGGCCGTAGAATCGAGGAGCTAGCTTCAAGTTGTGGCATATGGAAACCGTCTTCTGTCTATAAGTCTGAAGATGTAGGTAAACCCAGTCTCCTACCTGAAACTCTCTTTCAGTTCTTCTATTATCTGCAAATACTTTCATTCGGTTTTGAGAAGCCTTGAGATTTTGCTTTAGAAATTCCAATATTTTTGCTCTGTCCCATAAGATCGTGTCCACTGCATTATTATTTAAAGTTCCTGCTATGTATGAAATTAGTTTTGGGGGAGGGTACCCGTACAAGGCCTCAAAAGGTGACAGTTTTGTTGAGCTGTGATAGCTAGAATTATAACACCACTCGGCTAATGTTAGCCACTGCACCCAATCCCTTGGCTTCTGTCCCACATAACACCTCAAATATCCTTCCAAATTTTTGTTCAAAACTTCAGTTTGGCCATCGCTTTGAGGGTGGTAAGTCGAGCTAAAGTTCAGTGTCGTCCCCTGCAGATCAAATAAACTTTTCCAAAACGAACTTAGAAAAATAGAATCACGGTCAGATACAATTATTTTGGGCACTCCATGCAGTTTAAAAACTAGATCCATAAAAACCTAGGCTACATCTTAGGTTGTATAGGGGTGTGAGGGGGCCATGAAGTGACCATACTTAGTGAATCTGTCAACAACAACCAGAATCATTGAGACCCCCTTTGATTTGGGCAAACCCTCTGTGAAATCCATAGAGATGTCTGTCCAAGCTTGCTCTGGAATGGGTAATGGTTGGAGCAGTCCAGTGGGAAGGATATTCTCGTACTTAACTGTTTGACACACTTCACATTCTCTTACCCATCTCTTTATATCAGTTTTCATACCAGACCAATAAAAATCCCTTTTGGCTCGCTGATAAGTTTTTAAGTACCCAGTATGGCCCGCCATAGGGTCAGTGTGAATGTAATGGAGCACTTTTTTAACAAAAGATGATCCAGGTACCAACATCAACCTTCCCTTGTTCAGAAGTAACCCTTGCATGATAGAAATTCCCTTAGGCATCTCCTGTTGGGCTTTGGCTTTGGTAAGAATATCTGTGAACTCTTGGGACAACTGGTAACTCATTTTCAATTCCTCTACCCAATCTGGTTTTGGAAGTGAAATCTGAGTTAATATTGCTTCTACCGTGTCATCATTCCCCTCCTTCCGAGATAGAGCATCAGCCACTCTATTCTATTGTCCCCTCTTGTACTCAATTTTAAGTTCATACCCCATTAGCTTAGTCAGCCATTTCTGTTGGGCTTCAGTGCCCACTCTTTGTTCAAGTAGAAATTTCAGCGCTTGCTGATCAGTTTTAATTACAAATGATTGCCCCAACAAGTAGGGCCTCCATTTTTTAACAGTCGTCACCAAGGCCAACAGTTCCCTTTCGTAGGTGGAGAGGAGAAGAGCCTTGCCCTTTAATTCCTTGCTTAGAAAAGCGATAGGCTGCCCAATTTGCATTAGGACAGCACCAATTCCTGTACCACTCGCATCGCACTCAATAGTAAATGGGCATGTGAAATCTGGGAGCCTTAATACCGGTGGTTAAGTAACCACTTCTTTCAGCCTCTAAAAGGTCTGTTTAACATCTGAAGTCCACCCAAAATTGATCTTTTTAAGCAAATTGGTCAGTGGGGCTGCAAGCATCCCATCTTAATGAATTTTCTATAGTATCCCGTTAGGCCCAAGAACCCCCTTAATGCCTTGGTATTCCTGGGTGATGGCCAATCAAGCATAGCCTTAATTTTATTTGATACCCCTTCGGAAGATATGATGTGACCCAAGTAATCTAACTCTCCCACACCAAACCGACATTTAGACAACTTAGCATAAAGCTGGTGTTGCTGCAACACTTGTAGTACTTGATGTAGGTGTTGTAAGTGCTCATTCCAGCTCCGACTATATACCAAAATGTCATTGAAAAAGACTAACACAAACTTTCTCAAATACTGTTTGAATACCTGGTTCATGAGCCCTTGAAAAGTAGAAGGGGCATTGGTAAGCCCAAAGGGCATTACCAAGAACTCATAGTGCCCTTCGTGCATTCTAAATGCAGTTTTTTCAATGTCCTCAGGAACTACCCGGATTTGATGATATCCAGAACGTAAGTCCAATTTGGAAAACACCCTTGCCCCACACAACTCATCCAATAGCTCATCTGTCACCGGAATGGGAAATTTATCTTTTATTGTGTGCTGATTTAGTGCGCGATAATCAACGCACATGCGCCAACTCCCATCTTTCTTACGGACCAGCAAAACGGGAGAGGAGAAAGGACTGAAACTTGGACAAATTACCCCTGTTTTCAGCAACTCTGTCACTATCTTCTCTATATCTGTTTTCTGGTAGTATGGGTAACGATAAGGTCGATTGGAAATAGGTGGCGTTCCCTCTTTCAAAACAACTTTATGGTCATGGTCCCTCACAGGAGGCAGCCCCTTGGGTTCCTCAAACACCCCCTTGAACTATCTCAACAATTCATTAATTTCAGTATTCTGCACAGCCACATTTTCCTCCTTTGACTCCACTTGGCTTTGGAGCAAAAAGCCCATTCCCTTACTCATCGAGGCCAACATGGCCTTACCACTTCCCTCAATAAAGATTGGTTGGGGTTCCAATCCTCTAAGCTCCACCTTATGACCCCCATGGTCAAATTGTATTGATAATTTTGAAAAATCCCACATAATGGGACCCAAGGTACCCAACCAATTAAATCCCAACACCACATCACAACCTCCCAACTCCATAATATAAAGAGATGGACAGAATTGGATACCTTGCATTTTTAGAGGCACCAAGTCGCAATGGTCTTCACTTTGAATAAGAGCTCCATTTGCCACCCGTACTGCTAACTTTGTGGACTGGTTGGTGGCCAACTTGGCCCTTCTTACTACTGTCGGGTCTAGGAAATTGTGAGAGCTGCCAGAGTCCACCAAAATTACCACTGGTTCACCACTAATTGTTCCCTTAACTCGCATCATACTCGGGCTAGGAGTGCCCGCGATAGCATTTAAGGAAATTTCAAGATTTCCCTCGACCTTAGTAGTCCTCACATTGTCATGTTCCAGTTTTTCCTCTTCTTTGTCACTCTCACATTGCTCTTCCTCTACATCCTCACAGCCTTGCAATAGGTAAATCTTGGTTTTCTTACAAACGTGTGTGGCATGCCATTTCTCATCGCAATGATAACATAGGCCTTTCTTCCGTTTTTCATCTCATTCCATTGAGAAGACTCTCCTTGTAGGTTGGAAGGGTTTGGTCCACTTCCTACTTCCTTCAGTGGAGTGATCCCCACCGGATGGCTTGTTAGCCATAGAAAACATGCCTTTATCACCCCTTGACTTCAGCCCCTTCCTAGCACTAATGAGATACTCCTCTTGAATTTTTGCTAGTCCAAACGCCCCAATTAAACTTGTAGGGTTAAACATTTTTAAGAGGAGTCGAACCTCATCTTTCAAGCCCCTAATGAAAAGGCTTAATTTGTGTGCATCTGACAATCCATTGATCCTGTTACATAATGCTTCAAACTGTTTTTGGTAGGCTACTACAGTTGAGGTTTGTGTGAGCTTTTTCAAGCTTTCCACCGAATCATCATAAGTGGAAGGACCAAACCGGATTAGGAGAATACGAGTGAGGGGTCTCCCAGCTGGTGAACTGGCCACTATCCCAAGCTCCTTTGTACCAGATAAGTGTCTCTCCATGCATGTGATATGCAGCCATCAATAGCTTTTGTGTGGGGTGTGTTTGATGAAATTCGAAATAATGTTCTGCCTTAAACACCCAATCAGCTTGGTCAGCCCCATCAAATTGGGGAAAATCTAATTTGACTCCTCTTGTAAATATTCTTCGATTATCATTGTGCTCATTGTCTCGTTCATACTTGTTTTCAGGAATCTGCTGCTGTTGGCGCTCCCATATTGTACGCAGCGTTTCAGACATTTGGTCCAGCCTTTTCGTCAAACGGTTGATGGCAGTCTCCTGGTCTTCCTACTTGCGCTGCTTGTTCTCCTTGTTATCCACTTTGGATCGAGTGTTGTCAGCCATGGAAGGGATGTATAGGTAAATTTTCTGGGTTGTTTGGCAGATGGGAAATGTAAATTTATGGGATGGAAAGGTGTTTATGGTATGTATTGCTGGGTTGATTTGATGTATATTGGTATCTAAGGTTTTGTAATAAGTTGTTTTGTTGGGTTATGAATGGGTTTTAATTGTGCGGAAGTGGGAAATGGGAGAATCGGTAGCTCCAAGTGATACCACTTGTTAGGAACTTACTTTAATCAGGTGTAAAACAATGATAGAATATGGAAGGAATTACATAACACAGGAAGATGATAAAATGGAAGCTACAGTACTTCCATTGTTGATAACTTGGATTTTCGAGGAACCCAAAACCTCCCAAGAAGATGACCAAATTAATTGTTCAAGTGTTTGACAAAGACTCCCTCATACCCGTTCCCACCTTATCTGCGTGATCTAACAAAATTAAAAGTAAAAGACATACTAGCCCTTACAACCAGCTGTCAAAACACAGCCTTTAAAGCAAATATTAAACTACAACGTTTAAAGCAAGTATTAAACCACAACTTTTCTATTTAAAATCTATTTAAAGACAATATTGCTCCCAAGTCTCCGCACCGTTTCACTTTCTTCCCCTGTACACCGTTTCGGCTACTGAAGTAAATAGCCCCAAATTCCCTTTTCTCCTCATTTGCCCTAGCCTCTTCGATCTCTCTCTTCTAGAATCAAGCTTCAAATTTTATTTTTCTCCCCATGCCGTAATCCTCCTTACCATCATGAGAGAGAGAGAGAGAGAGAGAGAGAGAGAGAGAGAGAGAGAGAGAGCAGCTGAAGAGAAACCACCTGTGGAATAAAAATATAAGAAATTTGCAAAAGCCCTCTGGTTAACGAAACTACATATCTACCCCTTTTATCTTAGAATACTTTCATGTGCTTCAAAGACCCTTCCTTCTCTCTCATCATCCAAGTGAACTTTTACTCTTATCAGCCGTCAAAACTAATGAGAATATGGTAAAATAAATAAATAAACAAAGGGTAAAAGAAACAATAATTATGGTATATTACTAATATGCAGCAAATTAAAAAGTATTTTTCAAAAGTTAACATGAGTATTTCGTTTGGACGTTGCATCAAACGATTCGGGGGCTTTTGCTTTATGTGGACGTAGTATATAGAACTGTAGCTGTTAATTCATATTAACAATTGCAACCGCAGATAAGATTCTGTACGTGAGGATGCCATGACATCTCTAATTACTGCACTGCCTTTTTTTTTTTTTTAAACTGCTGCATATCTACAGAACTTCTGTCCTTACTACACACAATAAAGTTTCAGAAAGAAGATTAGAGGTTGGAGTTGCGAGCCATGAGTGAAAGAAATTCCTCCTTCCTTAGCTCTAAGTAGAATCAAGGAAAACTTCTTTTCTCCCAAGGGCTAAGTACTCCTTAAGTCCTCTTCTACAGTTCTACCTACTCAAAGAAAGTAGGAATCAAGAGGTAGCTCTCAATCCCATAGCAATCCATCTTTATTAAGCCCACCCTATGATTTCTACTCGAAATGCTAACAATGCTCATTCAATGCCATTAAAGCTAAGGCGGCTAAGCTAACCACTTGGTAGCACGTTTAATGAAGTCAGGGTTGACTCAGTAAACCATATACCCTGTTACCCAAAACTAATCTATAGTAGGGGTGCTACCGCACCATACGGTGCGGGGTAGCCCCCTCCCCGCACCCCGCCCCGCACCATGCGGGGGTGGAGTTTTCCTCCCCGCCACCCGCTCCCGCATGGTGCGGGGCGGGGTACTCCGCCCCGCTAGGCGGGGTGCGGGGCGGATACCCAATCCGCCCCGTTTTATTTTTACTTCAAATATTAACTATATTTTATTATTTTAAAAAATTATTTCTAGATCTAAAAGTGATAAAAAATATATATTTAGATCTAAATTGTAAATTTAAATTTTGTAAATATGACTATAATTTAAAAATTACGTCATTTTTAAATTTACTAATGCATATTTTGTGTAAGTTGTAGTGTAGTAATTTTTAAACTATATAGTTTTTAAATTTGCTAATGCATAATTTGTAAACAAGTCTAACAAATTATAATATATATATTTATATATACACAATTTGTAAAATATAAATATATATTTATATATATAAACATATATTTATGTTTTTGTAAATATAAATATTTATGTTTATATATATATAACATATATATATATAGCTGAGGGTGGGGCGGGGTTGGGTTCTCCCCGCCCCCGCTAGGGGGACTAGATGCGGGGCGGGGGGCCCCGCCCCGGCCCATGCGGGGCGGTGTACCCCGCCCTGTCGTGCGGGGGCGGGGCGAACGGGGGCGGGGTAGCGGGGTGCGGGGCCCCGTTGCCCACCCCTAATCTATAGGAAATCTTGCTACTTGCACATGACCGAGGTAATCTTTAAATCATTTTTTTTTTAAGCTAAATGTATTAAATCTTAGTGAAAATGGAGGTTCTTTTTGCTTTTAAAAAAAATTTACCTAAATTCTCAGGCGACTAAGCCAGCTGCTTTTCAGCATTGGCTCTGACTAGATTAGATCAACATTTAAATCCAATTTCATATATTAGAAACGTTGTACCCTCTGACTAAGCCTTTTTGTTCTTCATTTTTTTCTTTTTTTGGTAGCCAAGATTTAAATTTCATATATTTGAACTACTTACAAATAAAATTTTTAGTAGTTCTAAGTCTAATCAAATTTACCTTTTGTTCCAACAAGCCTGAGACACTCAACGATCCAGATGAAGCATCTTTGACGCTTTGGTGCTTTTGATTTCCCTACAGTTCTTCTACAGGCAAGCGAATGGAGCTCTAAATGTGGCTAGCAAGATCAGGGAAATCTCCCCTGCTTACATGAAAACAATGAACAAACGTAGCCCCAACCCCTCGTTCGACTCGTTTCTTCGATCTGCAGCCTTGTCATATGTACACTCTATTTGGTTGTAAACGAAAACGAATAACACTTGTAGGTCAATAGGGTAAAGGAAAACACCATCTCGTTTATTTTCAGCAAAAAAATGGTGAAAAGTTATTCTTTTTTCAAATAAACAATAAAACTAAAAATTTGGAAGCCAATACATTTTCAGAAAGACGATTTTTATATGTGAAATTGGAATGCTGGGTGCGATTCTCCTGTTGAGACTACTATGTACTCCAATGACAGAAAATAGAGCGAAATAGAGACTAATGAGAGATGTAAATAGAGAAAGTGAGAGAGGAGTTGGCGACCAGAGATGAAAATGGTGAAGGAAATCCATGGAGGTGGTCACGGAGGAGCCATGGATGGGAGAGATGAAAATGGTAGAAGCACGTTTCTTTTTTGTATGTATTTTCTTCGTTTCCCTCTTTTTTCTATTTTTTTTTAAATAAATTGACATGCCATGTTAGCAGTGTCTGCAAATTGGTACGTGATCCGCTTGCCTATAGAAGAATTGCTTGCTTAAAAAAAAATAATAATAATAATTTTAATTAAATAAATGATAATACTATCGTACGTACCAAATGTTCATCCCAAATATGCATGCCGGTGTAGATAGATTTTTTTCGTTTTTCTTTTATGTATTTTTAAACATATTTAACTATAAAATATATAAATAGTCTTACTGTCATTTTCCTAACAAATTACACGCAGGTTGAAGTTGCACCATACACCAGAAAACTAAGAAGATTTAATACTTTTTTATTTTTTTTATTCAAAAAAGACCGACCAACCGCTGGAACATTTTAGTATTCAAAAAACATGTAAATCCTTGTCGACTCCGCCGATTGACCGTCTCTCTCTCTCTCCAAAATGAAGGCTTCCTTGAAGGGCAGATACGAAACAGAGAAGAGCAACGGCCCAGCCGCCCTTGCTACTCTCGGCTTTAACGCCGGTGATGTCAAGCTCCGAGCTTCCTTGACCGACGCCACTTTCGTCAACGGCCCCAGCTTAAACGGATTGGTTTTAGCTGTCGAGAAACCCGGGTTCTTCCTCGTCGATTACAACGTCCCCAAAAAGGTACTTCCCAATTGCATCGACGCTTTGGTTTCTGATAATTCATGTAGGAAGTAATAAAAATTGGTTCAGTTTTTCAGACGGTGAGTTAGTGCCTTGTTGTTTTTGTTATAATTAATCTTCTTTGGAAATTGAAAGAGAACTTGAACCCTTTGACTCGCTGAGGTTCTAATAGATGCTGTAAGATGGAAATTTCTTCTAATTTCCTTCGAGTACTCAGTTACCGAACAGTTCTAATTTCAATGTTGCGGTGTGTGGAGCAGGATTTCCGGTTTCAGTTCATGAACACAGTTAGGGTTGCGGAGAAACCACTGAAGCTCACTTACATTCACAGCAGAGGCGACAACCGGACCATTTTAGATGGAACCCTGGTGTTCGATTCAGCTAACAAGGTGTCAGCTAATCACGCGCTTGGCTCGAAAAATTGCAAATTGAAGTACACTTACTTGCACGGAGGGGTGACGACATTTGAACCATGCTATGATTTGGCGAAGAACTCTTGGGACTTTGCAGTGGCACGCAAGGTTTACGGTGAGGATGTGTTGAGGGCATCGTACCAGACATCGAGCCAAGTGTTGGGATTGGAGTGGTCGAGGAACTCGAAGCAGATAGGGTCTTTCAAGGTATATAGAAATTCTTGTTTTTGGGTTCTTGATTGATCTTTCAAGACCAGCTTTCCCTTTTTGTGTCGAGAATTGGGTGTTTAAAGAAGCACTTGTACTGAATATTCGTCTGCATTTTGATTCCAAACTAATGTTTTGGAACTCAAATGTGGTAGTTGAGCCTAAGTTTCGCTATCCATTCATCGACATTTAAGAACTTTGATAGTTGTCCTTTTTGGAAAAATCCAAATTTAATTGGTATTAGAATGTGCCAATTGTTTGCTGTGAGAAGCTTTAATAATGGCTTTTTAAATTTTAGAGGCTTATTGGGTTGTATACCTTAAGCTTTCAGATGATTAACTATACAATCTGCCAAAGTCTCACTAGTAGTCCGAGTGGGTTTTCTGATATTTATGGATGATGGCTCTAACATCAGCTTACTTTGTATATAGACACATAGATGAACTTATATCTGGAGTATTTTTATGAAAGGTAGGATCTGTTGAAGAGCTAATGGTATATCTGTGTCAGGGGATATATACATATAATTGTGAAAAAAGTGAGTGGTGGAATGCTAGTAATTTACACCAGACAAAACTTGAACCGGACTTATATTTATATATTTGCATGCATGTACGAATATATGTATGTATATGCATATGTATCCTAGTTTGTGGCTCTGCATGTTCGTAATCTATTAAATAGTACAAGAAGACCATTTCAACGTGGTATTCTTTTAGTGCCTCATAAATGGTGGTTTGGCTTGGGTTTGAGAATGATTAGTCTTCACATGGTTGGTTTCTTGTCTCACTAGTTTTCCAGTTATCGTCCAAGTGGGTTTCTGATGTGTGTGGATGATGGTTCTAACTTCAGCTGACTTTGTATATTAGACACATATTTGAACTTATATCTGGAGTATTTTTGTGGAAGGTAATGTTTGTTGAAGAGCTAATGGTATGTTTGTGAGTGGATGTATACACAGTCCTAAAAAACTTTTGAGCGGTGGCATATTACAAAGAGTTACACTGGACACAACTTGAATCTGACATATATACTCATTTAGATAGATAGATAGATAGATAGATAGACACATGTATTCTGGTTTGTGTTCTGCTTGTTTGTAATCAATTAAATAGAATAAGAAGACCATTTTACCACAGTATTTTTTTTCATGCCCCTCATATACGGTGGCGTGGTTTGGTTTGAGAATGGTTAGCCTTCTTTTTTTAATGAGCAATGATGGTTAGTCTTCGGATATTGGTTTCTTGATCCTCTGCAAAAGGACTTGGTAATTTCAATGAATGGAAATACATTAAGGTTGAATGTCTTTTAATAAGTGTTATTAATTACTAGAAGATATAGGGCTAGAAGATAGAGGCATATCATGTTTGACAATTATGATTGACATGGATGGTGGCCATGGGTGCTACTTTTGAGACTAAGTAGAATTTTGATCTTACTTCAAAACTGCTGTTTGATACTTTTTGTTTTGTTGTACATAAAGGAATTAGAGGTACAAGGATTATTTAAATTTCTACTTTTATCATGATAAAAAGAAATTAGTGAAAAGAGTTTAATTACCTGTATTCACTAGTATCAGTGGTAAGAGTAAGACACCCAATTTTTGACCTGCACTCTGGAATTTATGGCTGAAACACAATGGCATGTGCAAAACTCACTTGTTTTAATCATGAGATAAGACTTTTAACTTCTTGTGTTATATGATCTGCTAGTGCAAAAGTCACTAGCTTTAACCATAAGATAGACTTTTAACTACAGTTCTATGATCTTAATGGCTTTTCTTCTAGATAATCCACACATTCCAGACCCACCCGCTAGTCTTTAGATAAGATTCCAATTTAAACCACCTTTGTCAATGAGGTACTGGAAGTGGGTGGCTTGGATACCTTCAAGGTGGCGGTAATGGAGGTTCTGGCAGTGGCAATAGTTGTGGTAGTAGTTAATGAACGTAGAGGTGGAGTCAAAAGGTGAAACTAGCTTGCACGTCTGCAGTGGCAGTGCAAGTGTGCTGGAGACGATAGTAATGGTGAAAATATGCTTGATGGAGCCTTGGACGTGGCATTATAGTTGTACTGAAATACTGCAGTCAATTCCTCAAGTTTCAAACATTTTTCCCTGTAATTTAATTAAGTCGTACATACCATTCATGCAATTTAAGTGGACCACGGAAATGTTTTAGATTTGAATATATAGTCCAGTATTTAGTAGTTCTGGTCAAGAAACTCCTGGTAATGTTCCTAACATCTTACTTCAAAGTCGAGAAACATTTATTTTTTATCATAAACTAGATCGGACTTCTTTCAAACATATAGATGTCTAGTTTAGAACCGTCTGCACTTATGATTCGACTTTATGTGAGATTTGTTAGAGAGAAAAAATAATCTTTTTAGATTGATACTTGACAATTTGTTTTCTAACTTCGTTATTTTATTTCTTCCAGATTTTAGCATCCGTCAATTTGGCTGAGGAGAAAAAGGTGCCAAAGTTAATTGCTGAGAGTACATGGAATTTCGAGGTTTGATCATCTTAGAGCATATATTTTTTGGGGATTCATTTGCTTGTTGAAATGTCTGGAGATCAGACGTACAACTTTCTAATGGCTGCAAACCCCTGAAACTTTGATCTTCTTTTTGTTCTTGAACACTGTATAATTTATAACTGAGCCGATCTCCTGGCAAGGGCCAGCAGAGTGGCAATGATTGTCAAACTGCTATTTTCGCTTCTGAAATATCTTCCTCTGTTGTTGTAGAAAAACCTGAAAACCTCATGTGATGCAGATTCACATGAACAATGCTGTTCTTCATCCTTGATTTCGTCATTCTCAATCACACTTACTGAGGTGACACCTTTTAAGTGGCTATTTATTCTTAAGTGGTTGACATATAAAATTACTTATAATGTGCTACATAAGTAGTGTGAAAGAGAATGATAAAATCAAGGATGAAAAACGACATTGTTCCCTCTTACCAGCCTAAAATGAAAGGGGGCAGCTGGGCAGGTGCAGGCTTTGGCTAGCATTTATTATAATTCATTATATTAGGATAGCAAACATCCTCGATTTGATCAGGGGCTGCGTCAAACCTTAGGAATAGTAGTTTGTTTGACTAGACAATTATGGTTTGTTTCGGACAGTATGTTTAGGTTGTAATTGTTTTTGGTTGGTTAAACATATTTTCATGCACTTACCAAAATTAAGTTCCTACTTGGGGAGATGAATGTCACGCGCCTGTAACAGTGACAGTAGGGGCCGAAGTCATAGTGGGTTTAGGTTGGGTATTAAGAGTTTAGTAGTTGGGCTCAACCTATGGGTTAAGTGTTAGCCTGTGGCCATCTCTTTGATTTACATGTTATTGTTAATTGGGCCATGGCCCACTTCTTACTTTGATAGATATGTGAGGCCTGTGTTATTTTACTATTGTTTTAGTGTGTTGGCCCTTGGCCCATGAGTTAGTTAAGGGGTCTGGTATTATATGTAGTGAACGTCCCTCTTTTGAGGGCAAGCAGAATCTGAATAGAATTTTGTTTCCCTTTTGATCCTCTTCTTCTTATTCTTCTCTGTTGGAGGTTGCTCCGCTCGAAGTGAGCCATTCTCGGTGCCTTTTTTATGAAGTATTTTCTTGTTACAATGAACTACTTGTTTATTGACCAGCTCTTAGGAAATATGAATCAAATTGTTTATGCCCTTTCTGGTTTGTTTAGCACTCTGATAACACATTTAGACCCGTTTGTTCAGATAAAATGAGATGAGATATTTTAAATAGTAATGAATAAAATATTATTATAATATAAATTTTTAATATTAGTCTTGTATTGGGATTTGAAAATGTTGAATTGTTTATTATATTTTATATAAGAATTTAAAAAAATTGTAATAATCAGATGAAATGAGATTATTTGATTTTTGGTAACCAATCCAGGTTACATGTGCTCAATTACAGTTCCAAATTTAACTTTCACCCAATTAAAAGGAAAATTTGCCATGCACGGGGGAGAAGAAAACAATTTCTTTTTATTAATAAATAAAAATTTTATTAAAACAGATGAAGTCAAGTACATGGGACATATACAAGAGTAACATTTATGCATGAGTGTCTAAAGATACAAGAACAAAATCATGTATGCTCATGATATTAAAGTCTATTGCAATCGACCAATAGAATAAAATATGAAGAAATAAAGTTCTAATCTCGTCCACGTGGAGTAAAGTAATTTCAACTTTCTTAAAAAAATTAAAAATAAAATATCTAAATGGATTAAAGAAATATTAGTGTTTGTTAAGTTAAATTAGAAAAGCTAAGTTTTCTAGCCAATTTTGTTTTAATTTGTTTGAAAATAATTATAACGTGCTTTAAATATAAGGTTATTAAACAATAAATAACTTTTTAATAGTAAAATTTATTATTTAAGCTATAAGCAATAAGTGTAAAATTATTAGATAATATTTTCCATTGTAATCTCAAACATGCACTATAAAAAATATTTTAACCAAAGAAATTTCACAAAAGTAAATTTACAAATTGAATTTATACGGTACGTTAATTTTCTAAAGTTACTTTTACTGTAAAACATATTTAATATATAATATAAAGTTATGTCAGTTTGTAAATTTATTTTATGTAATTTTTTTATGGCTGTAGTACTTCTCTACGAATAATGCTGCAAACTACACTTCAGTTTTGTTTTTATCATCCTACTATATAAAATGTGACATTTTTCATCATTCTTTTATATTTTTAATAAAAAGGTTTAATAATTGCCGGTTTATGCCACTTCATCATAATGAAATAAAAAATAGAATAAGATCATATTTTATTAATAATATCGTAGTTTATAATATCTTCTTTTTATATTTATGTCAAACTTTATATTATAATTTGCTTTGCTATTGGTCGGGCTGATATCGTTGTCCCCTCCTTATTCATATATTTTATAGTTTCTCTTTAATGTGAACGCGGTAACAGGGCACCTTGCCACGTCATAGAGCCCTCTACAAAGTCTTCCCTCTCTGCACTACCTGTTCCACGTGGCAACAGAAGGGATCGAGGCGGCTGCTAATTAAATTTGAGAGAGCCTAGGAGCCATCGGTTGGTGGTACACGCAAAAACTGGATAGAATTTCATTTTCACTGTCATCCTTTTCTTCAGATTGAAAGGAAGTGATTTTATAAAATAAATTTATAAATTAATCAAATTTTATAGGATATATTAGATTTATTTTATAATTAAATAATTTAATAATATGACGTATTATATCAAATTATAATAATTTATAAGTTTAATATTATATAATTCATTTAAAGTTAAAGTATTTTTATTTAATTAAATTTTTTTGTATTTATTCATAAAATATTTTAAATAGTTTATTAATTTTAAATTCTTCTTTCATTTTTGAAAAATTGAGATTTAAAGTAAAAAAGAAAAGATAATGATACCATGTATTCTAATTTATACCACTCATTTGCCCCAATGATGTTGCAACACAATGTGATGTCACGCAACTTCTTAAAAAGATTAAAAAATAAATATATTCAAAATGAAACGGCTCTCGAGAATATAAAAAAATGAAGACTAAAATCCTAGATCATTCCTACTTTTTTATGTTTGTATTTTAAATATTTTTAATAAGCCATATGCCACCACATCGTGATGGTATAACAATGAGACAAAGTAAGTGATATAAATTAAAGGTCATGCCGCTCATGCCGCTATAGTAGCATTACTCAAAACGAAAATACTAATAAAATATGATTCACTCAATACAAAACAATCAAAACTCTCATAAATCTTAGTGCCGTCACTCTCTTTCTCAAACTCTTTTTCAGAAATTTTTTAAATTGCTGGAGAATGAGGAGTCATCTCTCTTTCTGTCTCTCATTCCCTCATTTCTCCATCCCTCTTTTCTCTCCCATTCCCCATTTCCTTCCTTTCTATCTCCATCCCTCATTCTCTTCTTTCTCTCATTCCTTCATTTCTCTTATTTTTTTAATTTATTTTGTTTCTTTCAAGGCTAAAAAGATAGATATACAGTCCTCCGACACTTCTTGTGAAACACGAGTAGCACAATATAATTCCTAGACCGATCGTAGGAAGATAATGGTAGATCACCCATTCCACCAGCTTCTCCTGCCATCATATCATTCAGACCTAACTTTTGTGGTTGAGTTGAAAGTCTACGGGAATATATCTAAACTATAATTCGTCTTTTTCACATCTATTTTTCTGCTTTTATTATTGTTTCTTTTTGTTTATTTAAAAAAAAATTGAGATCGTCTCTAAAACATTTTTTTTTGTAAAGGTTGAGTCCTCTTATCTTTTGGAAGGTGGGGTATGAATTTTTGTTTTAGGCATAGTGCTATCTCTTAGATGTTTTGTTTATAGAGAGCTACACCAGTAATTAAGATCATACTAGTCACAAAAGAAATTTTGTATACTGGTAGAGCTCCAAATGCAACAGTTGTGATATGAGAATTTTCCAGTATGTATCCGGTCATGATTATAACTTTTCTGTAATGAATAAATGAAGTCAGTTTCCCATAAAATAATCATACATACGAATTGGAATTAAATTTGTGACCTGAAAACCTACCATTCATTTATTTTTATGCAAGTTTAATACCTTGATAATTAATAAAACGAAATTGACCTTCTATTTTATGAGAAAGATTTCTAAGGGCAGATTTATTGTGAATATTAAACTTAAAAATACATATAGTTGAAAATAGAAATTCGTAAAAGTATTAATAAATATTAATAATTTATATATGTATAGATATATTTTCAATTTTTCTTTTTTTTAATATATATATATATTATGAAACAATACGACCTAAGTAAGCAATATAAACTCACATATAACATCTAGGCTCATTTATTTTGACTAATTTTTTAAATATGCTAAAGAAATTATTAAACAAACTATTGACTTACATTATGCTAAGATTTATCAATATTTAATCGGTTACTTGAGATTTGTTTAAAATTATTAAATAAATGAGTGATTTTTTTCTTTAAAATTAAAATCAGCAAATGAAGGGAAGTTTTCCATCTTTGAATAGTTCTTTATGATGTTTCTTATTTATTTAAATTTTATATTTATATTGAACTATTGTCTTTTTTCATCATTAATGTTTATATAAGATTGAAAAATTATATTCTCAATTCGATACATAAATTACATCTAATAAAAGTTTATATGACATAATTTAATTTAAAAGATAATTTTTAATATTTGTATTTTACAAATAAGATATTACTATTTAAATGATTGTAATGATGTGTTCTATACACTGATTTGAAAATAAAATAATTCTGTAAAATTACTCAAATTTTGATTCTAAGTAATGTTATATATACAGTTTTAAAGTGTTCAAGTTTAGCGTACTACGTTTGAAAAAAATTAGAGTCCACTATTAAAATATGAGTTTTTTTATATGAGTTTTTTTTAAGTGAATTTTAGATTTATTAACTTTTTTTAAAAAAATATACAGGACTTGCACATTCTAAGATAATATAAATAAAGAGAAATGATATTTACAGTCGTGAGTATGCAAGCGCTACACAATAATTTAAAAAATAAAATAAATATAAAAATCATATAAAAAACTAATTTTTTAATAATAAATTAAACTCTTTTTTAAAATAACTACATGACGCTGGCGTACTCCATAACAATATATAATATTACTCATAAATAATTTTCCTTTAATTTTATCATTTAAAAAAATATAAATTAATTTTTAGTGGAGGAATAATTTTATAGCACTAATGCAATTCATCATTTCGTTGTCAATACATTGGACATCAAAACGAAGGAGAAAATAAAAAGAAAAATAAAATAAAATCTGAACGAAGTAGACAGCCACAATCAAGAAATATCCTTTCTTCGTAAGCTCTTTACAATTATCCTCATTCCATTCAGTGCTGCGATTCATTTTGCGAGTTTTTGATCCGTAATAATCTTCGGCTTTGTAAGCAGCTACTTCTTCTTTGTTGCGATTTTTTGCCTCCTTTGCTGTCGTTCGAATGGAGGATAGCGGTTCTAGTTTGTTGAAGTAATCAAGTGGGAGCCGGAGAGCTAGGGTTATAGTTTCGGATGTTTAAGACGTGCATGTAAGTTTCATAAAATGGATGGAATCAGTGGAACCCGGGGTGAAGGTGAGTCTTCGTCCGAAGTTAGTATTATCCCCTCCGGCTTGAATCGGATTAAGACTCGGCGAGTTTCTTCCAACGATCAAACGAGTTCGAAACTAGATGAGTCGACCGAGTCTCCGAGTTTTGGGGTCGCATGGTCTACCCTGAAGCAAAAGCAAAAGACTATGGCTCACGGACGTGGAAAGGCCAATGGTTCTTCCAAAAAAGGTTTGTATCTTTTTTTTCCCATGGTTTAATTGATTTTTTTCATTGCTCTGATGGGCTGCTCGGAAAAATTTGGAATAAAAAAAGAAAATAAATATTTGAATACTAACGGACTATAATTGGAATTTACAGTGTATTGCTTATCCTGTTGTTTCGCTGCCTTTTGTTAATCAATTAAACTTTCTTAAAACTTTATATTCGGAGAAATTTTCGGGAATTTTGTGAACCACGGGGAGAAAGACAATCAGCCTGAGTTTTGTAAATATTAGTATATAATATTATTATGTCTTAACATATAATATTTACCCGAAAAGATCATTGGCAGTCCATCCTACCTTAGAGATACACTAAAAGATAATAAATAAATGAAACTAATAAAAAGAGAGAGAGAGAAAAAAAAAAAAAAACTCTTTTTGGGCCAGAGAGAAACGCATAGACTAGGAAGTAAGATGTTCAAAATTCTCGTCTTTCTCATCTCATCTTTATAATTTTTTCAAATTTTCACACAAAATATAATAAACAATTCAAAATTTTGAAATTCTAATTCAACTTTTTCAAATTCCAAAACAATAATAATATTAAAAAATAATATTTTATTCAACTTTCAACTTTCATCTCAAATTAAAAGTTCTCATCTCACTGTCCAAACCTACCCACATAGTTCCTGTTGGATCCTATGTGTGGTTCTATACGTGGTACATGGTTGTTTTAGGATTCGGTTTATGTGTAAAACTTGGAGAAGATATAATGGAATAGATTTGGAGAGATGATCATAGATAAGGTGATGAAACTAGTTTATCACAGCTGGATTTAAATTATATGGGACCTTGAGCCAAAATGTTAGTACGATGATTGGTCAAATTGAATAGTAATACCATTGTCTGCCAAGGCTTATGATCAGGGGATCTGCTGCATTTCTCCTTTCAAGAATGAGCCTTCAACCTAATGGTAGCTGAAGCCCAAGCAATGTGTAATGCTTTTTCATTGGTTGCTGCATGTTCAGTATACACACAAGTTGTCAGAGCTATTCCATGAAATTAGAAATATCTTCTGTGTGGTCAATTAGACCCACTGCTAGTGGATTGAAGCATGAACTATTTAGATATGTTTACCGGAAATGTTAATAAAACTCCTTTAGTTTCAAGTTGAGTTGGATGTACTAGTTATGCTTTTGGGTGGTTTGGATCTGTCTGTTCTTGCTGGCAAAGTGATATACATGTGAAAAAGGTTTAGTATGAATATTACTTATTAAAAAAAAAAAAAAGAGGTTTAGTCTGTAGAAAGAGTGGCCTCAAGAAAAGCTGTCATATTGGCTGATGGGATTGATTCAACTTCTTGATTTTTTTATACTTTATTCTTTTCTGTCAAAGGAATATACAGGAGGTGCATACAATAGTCATCATAAAAACCTTGGCTTCTTCTTCATTTTTGAGTATGGCACTCGTGATTACTTATAGAAATAAACTTTAAATTACTTTCTCAACTTAGGACACCACAAGGGAAAGAAGATAACCCGATGGTTCAAGTCATACCTTGGCAAGGATTCAACTCAACCTTTCAGTAATGTTCCTCCAAACATTGAGGTGAGGATTCGTTCAGAATGCTTCTGATATGCATTCATAAGTTACTTCTATAAATGTAGGATATGCATGTTATGATTGTTTATGCCTTGTCCTTTTCACGATAAGTACTGAGATTTGACATGCTACTTATTTGACAGGGTTGGAACTCAAAGACCAAGACACTTGACGAGAATGGTCCTATACAATCTAAAGTAAGCAATGAGAGAAGTCATTTAGATGGAAAGCATTCTTCACGGGAGAGGGCAAGGTATGGTAAAGTGTCAAAAGGGTTAAAAAGTTTTTCACATGAACTAGGACCAAAAGGCGGCATTCAACCCACCCAGCCTCGGGCTCACAGCTTCAGCAATTTGGAGGTATTTCTCAGTAGTTTTAAGTAGGAAATCAATTGCCTTAGATGTATTTAGTTAGTATCCTTAGATAGTAACAAGTGCATGAAAAATTAAAGTGTTTAATAAAAGGTCTGTTTTTGCCCTTTTTGATTTATTCAACGAATATTAAGATACTATCATTTTGTGATTTGGCTAAGGTTTCACAGAGACAATTCTCATTTTCAAGATGTTTTATCAACTTACAAGCTTGTGTGTAGTCTTGATTGTTATTTTCACAATTCACTTGTAAATTTCAAGATTCTATAGACTTGTTCATGTTGGATAATTTTCAAATATCAAAGGATTTATTTGAGAAAGGTCAGCAAACTGTCACGCAAGACTTGAGACGTCAATATCAAACGTTTACCATTGAATATTGATATTTTCTTAATGGCGAGGTTAGATTATTGGTCCTCAATCTTAGTAGCCTGACACCAATAAACCATTGTCACTCCTCTCTTCAAGTCTTGCAATTATGCAAACCTATGCCAATCCTTTTGCTTTTTTAGTATGTTTTGATTTGACCATGTACTTTTTTTTTTTTAATAGCTATCAAATAACATAGTTGTGTATATTTTGTAAAGGACAAGAGGATTAGAAAAAATGTTATGCTTACATTTTTTGTGATTAGTTGATCACTTGACTGCCATGTTTTATAATACACAATTGAGTTAAGAGGCTACATATATCACTATCTTGTCTTTTTAATCATTTTAATTTTTTTATGAATATTTTGATAGGGTTAATTACTAATCTAATCTCTGTCATTTGCCTTCTGGATAGATTACGCTCTCAACCCTAATTTTAAACCTTTTCTTCCTTGTAATTTTGAACTTGATCAAATCGATCATTCCCCTAATTTTCCATTAATAATCTATTTAAATGCCATGTTAGCAACAATCTCTAAGTGCCACGTGCCGTTCAAAAAACAAAAAGGTTAAATAATTAAAAAAATGGCAAACATATAGAATGGGTTACCCAGATGGTGCTTGGGTTGGTACCTTGGCATCGGTGTGGGTTGCTGCTGCATCACCCTAAGTGCGCCCAAGAGGTGCCTGGGTGTAGATCCATGTCTAGGTGCAATTCAAGTACCAGGGCCATCAGCAATCTATGTCTGTATTTTATATAAATATATATATATATGTATAATTTTTTACTTTTTTATTCTTTTGTTTTTTAAATGACACATGGCAATCGGTGATTGGTGCTGACTTGACATTTTAACAGATTATTAACGGAAACCTAAAAGAATGGCTGATTTGATTAAAGTTAAAAGGACAAAGTTGTAAACAGTCCAAAGTTAGAGTTTAGAGACTAATCTATTTAAAAGGAAAACCTTTCTCTTGTATACTACCTGTGTACTTGGGCTTTGCCTAATTATGAGGATTAAGGAAAACCACATTGACAATTTTAATATTTAACCCTATTTTGTAAGTCTACATTATTTTTAGAAAGATGTGCTTTACTTAATCAGGCTCATGCTTGCGCTTAAGTTCCTAACGCTTTCACCAACACTGTCTGCTATGGAAAAAAAAAGAAGAAGAACGATTCTTGGTTTGAGTAGCAGAAGAGAATTATTTCAGGATAATAATGTTATTTTAGAGGATGGGATAATCCTTCGTATTTTTTACAAAAATATTGAACTCGATTGGGTCTTGTTATTTGTAGCTGATTTACTTCCTTTTCCTTTCACCCTTTTTTCTTTATGAGTTGATATTCAGGAACTTTTGGGTTCTTTGCATTCAAGATTTGATGCTGCCAAAGAAGTGGTGAATGTGGAGCTGGCTAGTTTCTCAGGGGATGTCCTGGATGTTTTTGATAAGATTGACTCATCCCTAGAGGGAGAAACAATGGCAGAGGATCTTCTGCTTCTTGCTAGGACGTGTATGGAAATGAACCCTTGTGAGTTTCGTGTCAAGTGTGAAACAATTGTCCAAGAATTGACTGAGAAAAGACATCAGTGTCAAACAGGAATGCTGAAGTGGCTGGTAACACGCATGCTCTTCATATTAACACGGTGCACTAGGCTGTTGCAGTTCCAAAAAGATAGGGAACCAATAGATGAGAAATCTCTTCATAAACTAAAGAAATGTTTGGAAAGTATTCCTGCTATTGAAACAAGCTGGGTGCCCAATCCCCAGATTGCCGACTGTGGTTCACATTATGCTTTGAATCAGAAGGATGTTGTCAAACATGAATTGCATCGAGAAAGTAAGCTATGTTCTGTCCCGGAGGCAAGTTGTTGCAATTCTTTAGAGCCAGATGATGAGAGTGACTCAATTTCCAAGAAGGATGTCATGGTTTCGCAGCAAAAATTGGCTGTTCAAACTGCCAAAACTGATTTTCTTTCACCAGAGCAACAATTTCATCAAATTGACAGTAGTTTTGGAAAATTTAGAAATAATTGCAGTTCTGGGTCATTTCATGAGCAAGAAGAAAGCACAGATGGATCAGAGGCAGTACTCTGTCGGATCTGTGAGGAAATGGTTCCTACTTCTCATCTGGAGTCACATTCTTATATATGTGCATATGCTGATAAGTGTGACTTAATTTATCTAGATGTAGATGAGCGCCTTATTAAACTTGCAGAGATATTGGAACAAATCATTGAGTCACGCAATAAGAGTTTTCATTCATCTGATGGCAGCCCTGAAAGCTCAAGAACAAAAACTACAAACTTGGCAATTGCATCTGAAGCATATTCTCCCAAGATATGTGAGTGGCGGAATAAAGGTGTTGAAGGAATGTTTGAGGATATACATGAGATGGACACAGCCTACATAGATGATTCTCATTCTGCTTCTATGAACCTTAAGGGCCTTTTGGGTTTAAAGCTTGGCAACCACGGAACTTCCTCCTCAACTGGGAGCATGACATCAGTGTCGTCCACAAATACACCTAGAGCTTGTCATTTTGACTCCTGGTGGTTGGAGCACAATAATCCTTCTGCGCTGGAGGATGTGCAACAGGTCTGCCGTTTTTTGTGGTGAATTTTGTTCCTTCTAGATCATCTCAACCTATAATTGTATTAAATTAGATTATAGCACATGTAATCTGCTTCTGTGGTGTGTGAGTAGTTTATGTGAGGAATTTCTCCTAAAATCTTAGGGTATGGATGTCTAGAATTGGAATCTCCTGCAAAGTTTGGAGGTCCTTTGATACAACCATGCTGAGAAATATCTCATGGAGAGAGTGTGTGTCTGTCAATCTGTTATTAGTGTTGTTACTCTGCTCCCCCACTAGTCTTGCGTGATTGTGCAGTCATCATTGTTTACTTTCTGGTCCTTTTTTGATAAGCAAGCATTCATTAATTTTCTGGTAGACTCATTGCGTCTATCCATTAGGCGTCTATCCATTAGTATATCTATTCATTACCTTATGGTTATGGTTGTAACATTGTTCTCCAATTTCAAAAGCCTGTACTTTATTCTTGGCAGATGATTGACCTAGCGGACATTGCCCGTTGTGTGGCAGGAACAGATCTTTCAAAAGAAGGGTCCTATGAATTTTTGCTTGCCTGCACGCATGACTTACAGGATGTTTTACGCGATAGCAAGCTGAAAGCTCTTGTAATAGACACCTTTGGAGGCCGTATTGAGAAGCTTCTGGGGTAATTTTTGACCAGAAGAAAATTTCCCTATTATGTTATTCCTCTCTCATTCTTATTAAACTTGACCAGAAGAAAAGTTCCTATTAAATCTAATTTTATCTCACTGGAGTTATTCCTCTCTCATATAACCACATATGCAGGGAGAAATATATAATTGCTTGTGAGCTAATAGATATGAGAAGTCCAAAGAGTGATATCAAGAATAAGGAAAGTTCTAGACAGCTGTTTGATAATGCATCCCAAAGTACTGTTGAGACAACTGCTTTACATTTCGTGCACAAAGAGCGGATAAGCATTGATGACTTTGAGATTATCAAACCAATTAGCAGGGGTGCTTTTGGTAAAGTCTTTCTTGCACGCAAGCGGACAACTGGAGATTTTTTCGCAATAAAGGTAATACTTTAAACGCAAACCTTTGGTAAGAAATCTTCAGATAATTTTGACACTAAGCAAAACCGACAACATCATGCTGATGTTCCTTGTTTTATTTGTATTTTGGATAACTTTAGTCCTTTTAACCCATAGATATATGTAAAAATTTGAGTCAGAAGCTGTGTCTGACGAAGACCAAAACTAAAAATGAAGTCAAATATTAAAATGGTGTTGCAGCCATCATGTTGGAGGAACAGGTTTCTCACATCTCTATAAAGAATTTTATTATTGACAGAATGAGAATCGAATAGGTTTATCCATTTGGCCATAAAATTGAAAAGCAAGATTACTTGGTGGCACGTTAGTAATATCTGGCACCTGTGCTTGACAGACTACTGATCAGTTTTTGTGGATGAAGTTGGTGAGTGGAAATTCAGGAAAGCCTTGAATATAGGCTAATAACTTATTATACTATTCATGGAGGGAGTCTTTTCAATATGGACATACTATACTGCCAAGATTCCTGATGTTGGCTGATAGCCAAACGGGTATTGAATTGGAGAAGGTGATTCACAAATAGCCACAGTTAATTCTTTACGAGTGACAGTTGGATGGTCAATCTGCTTTTGCCTTATTGTATTCCTCTGACCAAAATGTAGTTAAGCATCTACTCTATCAATTTTCCTTTACTGAGGTGACAAGGAAACCTTAACTCCTAATATTGAATTTTTAAGATCATTTGGTTCATTAAAAAAAAAAAAGCATCTATATTCTATTTTTATTTTCATTGAAGAAGGTTATATTTTCCCTGTATTTTCGGGACCCATCAATTGTTTATAGACTTGATTTAAATGACATGAAACTGTTTAGTCAGATTCGTACATCATTAAATGCTGTCTTGAGGAAAGAAAAAAAGGTCCACACATTGTGGATGAAATAAATGGGTTATGGTACAAGGAAGTATAAAATTTTAAGTTATGCTCTTAGTGTAAGCAGGTGTAGGCGTACCAGGAGGAACAAATTCATCCACAATGTGTGATCATTTGGCTGATTGGTGATTACAATTGTAAGGAGTAGATTTTGATTCAAGTAGAGAAGGCTTATAGAAACGTCGTCAATGTAGTGAGATATAACATATTGGGCCGTTATAAAACAAAATCCTGGACCAAATATAACTTGGTTAAGGTATCCCATATTATATATGGAAGGTGGTGAATTGGATCACACATTACTTAGGAGGGGAAATTTTTGTCTTTTATAATAATGTTAACGAGCTTCAATTAGAACCTTGGGTAGTCCTTTCCTGTATGGGCCTAGATGTGGCTTGAACTGTCCTTGACTTGTTACAGATGGCAGCAAACCAATCCCCACCAGAAGTGTGGGACTTGAGCCATGCCACCAATGATTTAAATGGAATGGCCTGACTAAGACGTCAGGGCTTTAAGAGGGGATTGTATTACCCTGTATTGTGTATAGTATGGTGGTGAGTGGGATCCCACATTGTTTAGGAGGAAGAAGTTTAAACTCTTATAATGATTCTAATGAGCTTCAATTGTAACCTTGACTAATCTTTTTGGAGTATAAGCCTAGATGTGATCTGTGCTTTTCTTGGGTCATTACAAATATTGTAAGAGCCAAACCAACTAATAGTGTGAGACTTGAGCTGTGCCACCTATATGATGGAATGACCTAATGAGGACATTAGGAATTTAAAGGAGGGATCTTAATACCCCGGATTATGTATAGGATTCCCACATTGCTTGGGAGAGAATTTCTGATTCACACATCTTCATTCATGATCATAGCATTTTGGCTCTTATGAGGTCACTGTACTGGTCACTGGCACCTATGTTCTTTTCATATAGAGCTATGAGAATGTTAATGTCACTGCAAATGCTCTTGTAACAATACCCGTGCCCCTTCCCCCTCCCCGTGGAACAGAAAAGAGTAAGATTGAGTTCTTTGTGTCTTGGAAGTCTTTGTTTCTACTCAAAATTATTTTGCAGTGGTATTTCTTCCTAAGAGATGTCCAAGCAATTCTATTTATCAAAAAAAAAAAAAGATGTCCAAGCAATTCATTTTTTTCCACAAACTTTCTTGCTTTAAATTCTCTCTTTTCCAAGGAATTATATATTTTTTTGGCACTGCTAAATTGTAACTTTGGTCCAGATTCATGATATTGTGCAACATTCTGCTCATGCAGGTGCTGAAGAAATTGGATATGATACGAAAAAATGATATTGAGCGGATATTGGCAGAGCGTAATATACTAATAACTGTTCGGAACCCTTTTGTGGTAATATCCAATACTAGAAATTCTTTCAAATGTCACTGCAGCTATGCTTGAATAGTTTTTAAAATGTACTCTATGATACATTAGAAATGAATGTTTGTGGCTGCAGGTTCGATTTTTTTATTCTTTCACATGTAGAGATAACCTCTACTTGGTTATGGAATATCTGAATGGAGGTGATCTTTACTCTCTGCTCAGAAATGTCGGTTGCCTTGAGGAAGATGTAGCTCGTATATATGTTGCAGAACTGGTTGTTAATTTCGCCATATGCCTTTTTTTCTCATGGATTATGGACATATTTTTCAGTTTGTTCTTATGTCCTTTGCAGGTTCTTGCTTTGGAGTACCTCCATTCTCTTGGAATTGTGCATCGTGATTTGAAACCTGACAACATACTGATTGCTCACGATGGGCACATTAAGGTCTGGTGTATATACTTGATGATTAAGTTATTTTCTTGTATGAAGGATTGGTATAAATAATAGATCAAGAACATTGCAACCAATTGAAGCTGCTTTTGATCTTAGTGCTTTTTTTTTTTTTGGCATCAATATATTAGTTATCAAAATTTAAAAAGTATCTTATAAACTAATTGCTCCTGTGCAATTTTTTACCTTAACCCCCTAACCTGGAGCTCATTGATATCATTTTTTTTTTCTACAAGGTCAAAGGAACTAATCCAATGCTATGAAAACCTCCCAAGTTTAGAACACATTAGCTATAAAACCTTGTGATGTAGTGGAAGTGATAGGTGTATATATATATATATATATCTCATAAATCCTCGAACACACAAGGAAGACAACGATGAAGAAATTCCTCCTTATTGAGAATTAATGAATATCTAATTATTATACCTTTGTTCAACTTAGTGCTCATATTATTCGTCACATGAGGTCTGACTATTTAGGTTTGATTTCTGCTTCAATGATGACTAAGAGTTGCTTATATTACCAGCTTACAGACTTCGGACTATCAAAGATTGGCCTCATAAATAGCACAATGGAGTTATCAGGACCTCAGACAATTGGAGCTGCTTCACCTGATGTCCATAACCCACATGCTCAACAAACAGAGGAGAGAAGTCGGCACTCTGCTGTTGGGACGCCTGACTACTTGGCACCAGAAATCCTTCTTGGAACTGAGCATGGTTTGAATTCAACTTGAGTTTCACTTTATTTTAAGCATAATGGGAAAGTAAAAGATGGTCCTTCATGCAGGTTATGCTGCTGATTGGTGGTCAGTAGGAATCATCTTATTTGAATTGATAACTGGAATTCCCCCTTTCACTGCTGAACGTCCAGAGGTATTCTTCGTGTTAAAATTTTCTCTCATTATGTTTTAATCTCGGTACTCCTTGGGAAACTAAAACTCCATTATGATTCGGGTATCAAAACAATCATTATCTAAAGCCTGGTTTTGTAGCATTTCCCCCCTTTTTTTGCCAGCTAGCAACATAAGACTATCGTTTTGACATTCACCAGTAAAAGCATATTGGTAACATGCTATTTTTAGTTATGTGCTCTATGGTGTTTGCTATGCCATTAATTTCCCATCAGACTTTGATGCTACCATTGAGATTTTATGCTTTATGCGGTCATCCTTGTGTCATGATGTTACAGCTAGGAAACTGCATATATACATCCATTATTTTGATTTAAATTGGGGGGGGGGGGGGGGGGGGGGGATATACATCCATTATTTTGATTACTTATTTACTGATTACTTATCCTTTTAAACCGAGTTTCTTATCAGAAATTCTGTTTAAATGCTATTTCCCATCTAAAATTTCTTTTGTTAAAACTTAACACTGCTTTAATGGTGTGCAGAAAATATTTGACAACATTCTTAACAGAAAAGTCCCCTGGCCTTCAGTTCCCAGTGATATGACCTATGAGGCCCAGGACCTAATTAATCGGTTGGTTATCAGACTCCTGCCTTTTGATGTGGTGATAATGGCTTGTAATTTTGACTTAGCAACTTTTTATGTGTTATATATTCTCATGGTAAATGGTTTAACTTTCATGTCTCCAGGATGTGTGTTTGTGTGTGTCCTAATGTAATTCTCGATCTTATTCTCTACATCAATAAAATATCTTATTACTTATCAGAAAAAAATCTCGATCTTATTCTCTCTCCACAAACAGATAGTATCAATGTCTGTAACAGAAGAAGTTTCATTGTAAAAGTTACAGGATATTTTTGTTAATTATTTTCTTAATCTATGGTTGAGGTTCAGACTTGGTACTTCTGTGTGTGGGTGTCCTAATGGAGTTCTTGTCCTTATTCTCTATATGTGATGCCCTCAAACAGAGAGTATTTGTGCCTGCGTGTCTAACAGGAAAGTTGTTTCATAAAAAAGGAACTTGAAAGTGACTGAATATGTTTGGTATTATTTTCTCTGTCTATGTTAAAGGTTCGCATTTTATACCTTTCTAATTTCCAAATCAGTTAATGTGGTATCATATTATTTAACATGTCAAGCTTGAATTTGTAGAGGTACTGATAAATTTGTTTGAGATCAATGATTATTGCTTCTTTGTGGTCTTGGAAATTGATATCTGTCAGCTTATTTATAGATTAGCTTCTACATTTGTCTGTGCCATGCAGGATGTTTATACAAAGATTTAGTAATAAATCCATGAACTGTCTCAGTTTCAGATGTTTGGGTTATTTACTTATTGCTCCATTTTGTTTCCTTCAGTTACATGGTGTACTACATGTATTTTTAATATGCCAAAGGCACATTTTCATTGCAAAACCAGCATGCTTATTGTTGTTTCATTCACATTTCTTCGCACCCAGTACTTGAATCAGATGAACAATTTTTCTCTACTTTTATGTTGTGTAATAAAATAATTCCTTCTCATTTGCACAAGTCAAGCACTCATTTGCCTTGTTTGGCTGTTTGTGTAATATGATATGCTAGCTTCTATTCAAATTATTATTTAGCTCAGACCTTTTCTTGATAGGTTTCTTATACATAATCCAGAGCAGCGCTTAGGAGCAAATGGATCAGTAGAAGTTGTATTCTACTATCTACACTTTGTTTTTTAGCCGAGCAATAAGCATTTTTTCTGCATCATGATGACCTGAACAGGAACTTGCACTTATTTATTTTGCAGGTAAAAGCAGATCCTTTTTTCAGAGGAGTTAACTGGGACAACCTAGCATTGCAGAAGGTAGAAATGCTGCTCATCCTCCTGTATATGAGACATATTCTTAACTTGAAGTTTCTTTGCTTTGATAAAGCTAGAAAGCAAAATATGTTTAGCTCCTTTGCGAATGCATCTCATTTTTGGTTTGTTTTGGTTTGATTTTCCTAGAATTTTGATAAAAAAGAGGCCCAATTTCTTTTGGCATATGGTTTCAAACCGGCTTTGAAAACAGAAAGAGGAAAAAGGGAGTTGTCTTGTATTTTTTTTTTTTTATGTAAAGCTTTAATAAGTTACAACATCTTAATGCAACAGCTTTTGCACATGTTTGAGCCTTTGTTGGCAGAAGTTCAAAAAAAGTTGGCTGGTTGGAAGAGCAAGTTGCTCTCGTTTGGTGGTAAAATTGTGCTTACTAAACATGTGCTTAATAGTATGCCCATTCATTTATTGTCTATTACGAATTTGCCTAAAGGAATATTTGGAAAACTCAAGTCAATTTTTTCAAATTTTCTTTGGGGATCGAGTATGGATATTAAAAAGCGGAAATGAGTTTCCTGGCATTGTATTTGTTTGCCGGTTGAGGAAGGAGGCTTGGGGATTTGAAATCTCTCGGAAGTGCAACAATCTTTGTTCATGAAGTTTGCATGGAAATTACTTATTGGTGGATTTCTTTAGTCAGATTTTTTCTCTTCAAAGTATGTTGGAAATGAGCATGTTTCTTCTCCTTTGTTGCCGAGGGGTTCCAGGTTCTGGAAGGGTGTTTTGCAGGTCTTGCCTTTGATGCTAAGTCATTTGAGTTCGCTGGTTAGAGAGGGTGCTTTGAGTTTTTGGTTTGATAATTGACTTGGGGATGGCTCTATTGCAGATCGGCTTCCTGTTGTGGGAGATACTGAGCCGCAGGTTCAGCATGTTTGGGATGGGGTGATGTGGAATGTTGCTTTTCTTTGTCAACTGGTGAATTATGAAATGTTTAATAAAATTGCTCATTCTCGTGTGCATTTATGGGAGGGGCATGATGTCCTGAGTTGGCAGCATACAGTGGATGGTAAATTTTCTACCAAATCGGCCTGGCAATTGGTTCGGATTCATGGAGATGTTTGTCCATGGAAGACGTGGTTATGGCAAGATCATGTGCTAAAGAAGATGTCTTTTTTATGTTGGGGAGCACAACAAAATGCCATACCTGTGGATGAATCTATCCAACAGCTTGGTATTCCAATTGCTTCTAAATGTCATTGTTGTGTGTCCAGCAAGGGTGAATCTTTGGATCATGTGTTTTGTGATGGGGAGGGTCCAAGGAAGGTTTGGGATTTTTTTGCAGCTATCTTTGGTATTTGATTACCTTATACTCGGATATGGTCTGCTGTTTTGAGTATTTGGTGGGGGCAAGCTTCTTCATCTTCACAAGTTTGGTGGCTTCGTGGTATTATTCCTATTTTTATATCTTGGGCTCTTTGGAGAGCACGTTGTGCGGTACATATGGAAGATGTGAAATATGATTGGAGGAATATTATCCGAAGGGTAAAAGGTTTTGTTATTGATATTTCATTGTCAATGAGGAAATTCAAGGTGTTAGGCTCAAAGGACTTGCGTGTCTTGAGTGAGTTAAATTGCCCAGTGGTGCTGATTCTGGGGCATAGGCCGAGTTTGATTGCTTGGTCTCCACTGGAAGTGGGGGTGGTCAAGCTCAATGTGGATGGAGGTTCGCGTGGGAATCCGGGTATGTCTGGCGGAGGAGGCATTCTCCGTAATGTGCGGGGTCAGGTTCTTGGGGGGTTTTGCTCATTGCTATGGGCATGCTACCAACACTATTGCTGAATGCCGAGCTTTTCTAGATGGTCTTCGTTTTGTCAACAGTTGGGGTTGAGGGATGTTTTGGTTGAGTTGGATTCTAGTGTGGTGGTGGGTTGGTTTATTTTGCGGTCTTGTACTTATTGATATTTGTGGGATTTTTGGGAAGAAGCTAAGTCTATTATCTCTTCTTTTAACATTCAGTTAAAACATGTGTTTAGAGAAGCTAATATGGTAGCTTATTTTTTTAGCTAAGATAGGGGGCTAATGGTGGGAACTTGGATTTTTTGGGTGAGATGTGTGGACCAGGGAGAATTAGGGGTCTTATTCGTACAAATAGATTGGGTATTCTGTATGTTAGACGTTAGTTGAATTGGGTCTTTTGCTTGGGGTTTTTTGATGTAATTATGGTTGTTCTTCTGCCTAAGTGAGGGCTTTTATTAATAAAAAAATAGTAGTTTCGAAAAAAAAAAAAAAAAAAACAAATCTGTTTGGGGTCTGAAACATGCTTGTGTAACTGTTGAATTGTTGAGAACATGACTGAAGTAATTCACGTTATGTATTCCATATTTTGCTACCATGCGAGTAGAATGGAAAACTGCTATAAGTTTATCTGCTTTTATATATACTGATACACTAGTAGAATGGAAAGGACTTGCTACCACAGAAGTGTTTTATATTCTTTTATTTGCATGCTTGTTTATATCTATGCATTTAATATGAAAAGGAATTTGATTAAACTGGTGCAGACTTCTTAAAAGAACAAAGTCGGGGACATTTTCTGAATTATTAACTTTGTTACTGCTTAACTTTGCTCCTAGGCTGCCTTTGTTCCACAGCCTGACAGTGCAGATGACACGAGCTATTTTATATCCCGGCATCGTCCAATTTCCCCTGGATTGCCAGATGATCAGAACTGTAGCAACTCTGATTCTGACACTCAGGAATCAGACTCAAATTCTTTAGCTGAGGTGGACATACCCTTATCATCTCTTAATAACAATCCATATTTGAGAGTATAACCGGAATGGTTGGTCAAAGAGTCTGTTTTATGTCATTAACTATATGAAACATGCTAAAAGGCCTAGCAGAGAGATCAGATTTGGGGGTGGTTTGCAGCTTATCCTAGATTGGTGCTCTGAAGAAAAGAGAGAGCCTTCATCTCATTAGTTTCCCTGAAGGAATGTAGTTGTGGAATATAGAAAACTGAGTTAATATTTTATCTCTAGTTAAATTACTGTGTACGACCATGTGCTTCAAAGTGGAAGTATTTTTTTTTAGTCTGCTTCAGAGTGCTGAACAATATTTCTCTTTGAAGTTGAACTGTGTTAGCTGATGTTCGTCTGTTATAGGCTCAGTAGTTATTTTTGAAGTCTTATCACTTGAATCTTTTGAACTTTATGAATCTTCTTTGCTGCTACTCAGATGGATGAATGCGGTGACCTAGCAGAGTTTGAGGATTCTCCAATAGGCCTCTCTTTGATAAATTTCTCCTTCAAGGTAAGCCAACTTGTCCTTAAACTGAAACAACGTAGCCATAATGGATATATTCAATCTTGCTCTGGAGCTTCTTTTCTTAATTGATATTCCTGGTGACCTTTGGAATATTACCTGTGATGCCTGTGCTATGCATTTTATATTTTTTTTAATAAAATCTTCGATTACTTGTTAAAAAAAATAAAAAATCCTTCTAAAGACTTCATTTGAAGTGTGGATGTCTCAGGCTGTCACATGCATTATTCCCAGTTAATGATATAGACCAGATTCACAAATGTTCTAGTATTTGCATGTAGCTTATTGCTATAATTGTTGCAACCTACAGTACAGATCTCCTAGCCACATAGCCAGCCACCATCCATCCGTCTTTCAGAAGAGGGAAAACAACTGGCTCGGTTTTGCCCTCATTGCGTGGTGTTGTCCATAGGCAGTGTATGTGTAGCATACCCAGTCCTTGTTAAACACACTGGTTTTCATTAGGCATTGGGACATCCCGCCTGTTTGAAGTTTTTCAGGATGTTTGAACCCTGTATGTTAAACAAATTTAATTTGTTCAAACTTGTTTACTTGAAGTAATTTCTCTTTGCAGAATTTGTCACAGTTGGCATCTATTAACCATGACGTGCTCTTACAAACTGGGAAGGATCCAACAAAGTTTTCTCCATCCAGAGGTCCAGGTTCATAGTTCATGGTTTGGTCTTAAACCGAATTAATTGTACAGCTAGCCCTGTATATAATGATTTTTTAGGATATGAAGATAAATGTGTAAACAAAAAAGAAAAAGAAAAAGAAAGTCAAAGAGGTTAAAGGAAAAGGGAAAGCATCAGCAACATCATTACCATGTACTGTTAGTCGTTTCTCCTAGAGCCCATATTCTCTTTCATGGAATGAAAATGAGAGCATGTTATCGTTTTAGTATTACCTTATTCATGGGACTTTTCTGTGACCATTGCTCATAGAATAAAGATCTTCCAGTGACCTAGTCGAGGACAGTCATCGATTCGGTTGTTGGCCCTCTTGCCTTCTTGAAATCAAGAGAGCCAGCACTATCAGATTATTGCGAGGAAAAGTGTGATTCCTGTGTCTGTATTCCTATCAGTGCATATATATATGCAGTTTGATTCAGGTATTTTCAGAGCCATCGTCATTCACCAAACTCATATCAACTAGAGCACATTTTAATGTTCCTCAAATCTGCTGGATCAATCTGCTGCTGGAGAAATATACTTGAGAGGTACATGATTTCTCTTTTTTTAAGTATAAAGCATGTGACATGGCATCTTTGAGTGCATCTGATACAAGAAAACTAAGCTACTCATGTCTCTTTTTTATTGCAGAAAAGTCGAATGATCACATTGGCATGATCATTAGTTTATTGCAGTTAAACAGGACTAGTCAATTTTTACATTCGCGTTGAGACATATTAAGCCTGGTGAACGCGAACTGCTGTTCCAAAAAGATTGAGGTTGAATTAGGGATGATGTATCTTGGGATGATGGCTAAAAGTATGATAAATAATATTTCCCTTTTTATCTTCTGTGTTTTTCTCTAAATTAATCTCAAAATTTCTTTGGAGAAGATAAGTAATATCAAAACATTAAAACTGAATTTGACTTGTTCATGGGTGCAAACAATCATTTGGGGCCACCCTGGGTGAAAAGCCAACGATTTAACCGGTTTCGTGTAGTGGAACTTCTGTGGGTACAGTGCATGGAATTAGAGTTTATTTTGCATGGGTGGGTCCGAAGGGCCTTTCCTAGGAGAGGTTACCGACATCTAGATTCCCAAGAATGTGGGTAAACCTACATAGGAATTTGATACGATCATAAGGAATATGAGATTCCTTCTTCTTTTTTCCTTTTTTTTCTTTATCAACTTTTAGATATTTTATGTGATTTTTTATGATTCCTCGCAATACAAATATATCTAGAAATCAAATTAAAAAAGACGGAAAAGAACTATCGTCATAATTTAGTTTGATAGGGAGTATTTAGAAGGGAGAGATATTTCTAAGGTCTGGGGATTGAGAGAGCATAAGGAATATCTTAATTTTATTTTTGATAAATAGAAATGAATATTTTTGTTGCTCAACATGAAGGAAACTTTACATGTAGATTTTCATCTCTTTATAAGGAAATTATATTTATATGTCCTCATAAAACTGACTTTATTAAATATAACTCAAGTGATAATTTTTTATAATGATACTAGATATAGTCATAAGATGTGTAAGTTTTTCACTCATTTTGGGGAAAAAAAAAAAAAAAAAACAATGTCCAAGACCCAAATGAAAAGTCCACTTATTTATGGTGTCTCAATTTTTATAAAGGGACTGCTTGCATATCCATTAACGGGTTGCTACATCCTTAAATGAGAATAACAACCATACTTAAACAAACATTACAGATAGGAGGCTGCCACGTAACCAATATTGCATGCCAAAAAGTTGCCAGCTTGATTGAGCTTTGTTACAATGGACAATAGTTTTAAGGATCCTCAACAACCTAAATATCAAACAAACAAAAACCTATTTTTTCCCTTTTTTCATGAAGTTCAAAAATCAAATGTCAAATGCAAAATGGGAAATTCTGGCTGGATTTAGATATTGAGTTGATTTGAGTTAAGTTAATATGGAAATTAAATAAAATATTATTAGAATATTATTTTTTAGTAGTATTATTATTTTTAGATTTGGAAAAGTTGAATTATTTATTATATTTTGTATTGGAATTTATAAAAGTGTTAATGATTAGATGAGATAAGTTAAAGATAGATTTGAGATTCAAACCTAAAACTCAAAGGTAGAAAATCGGCTTCCAAAAATCAAAAAATGCAAAATGAATCACAGGCTAGTTGGAGCATAAAGAACGGCCACTGACGTAAATTGTCAAAATGGGTGCAACGAAATGCTGGATGTTTAGTAGGGGGGACAGATCATCCACAAAAGACCTGAACATATTTTGATATGAGACTCGCGACTTTCACAAAAATCCATAAAACCTCATCTTCAAACATTTTTAGCTCAGAAGAAAAACTGACCCAGCATTTTCTACATCCAAACATAAACTAAGGACATGCTTGCTTGCGTAATGATATGAGATGAAAATTTTGTGAATAATAATAACATAATTTGTGAATGATAGTGAGATAGTTTGAGTTAAGTATTTTTTAGATTTTGAGAAAGAAGAGAAAAAAATTGAATAAAAAATATTATAAAGTTAAAATATTGTTAAAATATAATTTTTTTAATATTATTTTTATTTAAAAATTTGAAAAATTGAATTATTTTTTATTTGAAAGTTTGAAAAAATTGTAATCATTAATTTGAAAGTATTTATATTTAAGTAATGTTTGGAAAAGAGACAATGAGATTAGAATTTTAGGATAAAAACTTTTTCCAAACAAGCCCTAAGCCTCTTCCTACTTAAACCATGCTGCATTTCCATCTAAATCATAACCCGGTCATAAATTACACCAAAAATACTTTTGAGTTCGTTGAGAAGAGAACCATTATTTCGAGAAACGGTTTTTCTTCATCTTGAATTTCATCATTTATAGTCTCACTATCTGATATGTAAGTTTTGAACTATAAAGCCACTTAAAAATATGCTACATAAAACAATTTGAGGATGCAAAAATAAGAATTAAGAGTAGCATTGCTTTTTTCCAGCCAGCTTCAAAGCTCAGCCAACTAATTTAAACGACTTAGATGTAACCCACACCATCAACTTTTCATGCAAAGGTTGAAGCAAGTTGACAGGAGAGATGGTCTTGGGTAACCACAGAGGATGGACTACAAAGACAACCCATCGCCAAAGAGCAGGGAATAAAACCCTGTGCTAGACAGAAACCCCATATTTAGAGAAACAAGTTATACTATAATACTACATGATAAGTACATAGAGGTCAAAAAAATTGAAGTCCTTGTCATCGAGAACATCAATCAGACGGGGATTGACAAGCCCTTCTTTGCCATGCCATCCAAGACATCATTGAGAGCTTGACACAGGCCGACAATCTGCAACAGACCGCAAGAATAAAACTAAGAGCTGTTAAAGGAGAAACTCAGTTATAAGAGCTACTTATTAGCCGACACTGTATTTCAGGACCTATGGCCAGTTTAAGTTGGCAAACACTATCAGAAAAATTCCACTTTGTTTATTTGGAAGTCCAGTAATTTGGTGAAAGGGGTTGCAGTTGGTTAAGTATTATAGTTTTTTTTAACAAGAAGATATTTTATTGATATAAGCATAGTCCAGTTGGTTAAGTATTATAGTTTGTGCAGGCAAAAGCTCAATCGAGCTCACAGCATGCACAAAATAGTTTGTTGATATGTTAGGTCCAGTAGTGAGAGAGCTACCAAAGCAAGGAATCACCTGTTGATCCCATTGTTGCAGCTCTTCAGTGTCATCTTCAAAGTGTATGATAGCTTCTACCTGATACAAAAAATTTAGAGATAGATGTTATGCAACAAGAAAAGAATGCAGCCGTTCTTTTTCTTCTTTGTTTTTGTTTCCCTTTTAGTCATTGCAAGAACCATAGGTTTCGTCAACATATATGAACCAAGTGAAATAATCTGAAATTAGCCTGTGAAAAAAAAGATTGAGAAAAAAAGGGTACTCTAGAAACCGAGTTTTGAGATCAATCGATGACTCGACTGAAGCAAAATATCCTAGTCCAAATCAAGGTGATTTATTTGAAATAAATTATTTCTTTTGTTGCAAGAACAAGATGGGAAAGGGCCAAAAATGATATCAAATCAATGAATTTTCAATTCATGAAAGAGAAGGAAAATGTGTAACATTTTTTAAGTCAAACATAACTATAATTTCAATACTCCAATAATCACCACATTTCTCAGTTGGTAAGATATGATCAAATGAAGAACTTTATAGACGAAGTGGTGATTTATTTACTGAGCCACAAAGAGCAGTTATTCTACCTGATCAATTGATCCTCTCATTCTATCTTCATAAATCATTCTTGATGCTATCTTTTCGGCCTGCAAGTCAAGTATTTAGGGATTCAAGAATTTGTTATTTTTTTCGATGAAACAAATTTATTAATGAGCAAAAGAACCAACCAAGTACTCCAGGTGTATGCATCATAAACACCTATTTAGAGAGAGCAAAAAGATCTAAAAACTCAGAAAAATTCCATACAAAGATAGAGAGCTGAATAAAAAATCCTTTAGCTTTACCGATAAAAAAACCCTTTTAACTTCTGCATATATTTCCCATACAATATCATTTTATCACTGTAATCCATCTTTTTCTTCAGTTGTCTAGGGTGAGGATTTTCCCTAATGCTGCCTCAGAAGAAACGATTGTCGCTCTCAATGGGGCTCTACTCCAAATGCTCTTCCATAGGAAATGATACCCATTCATGTGGAGCAATGCTTGATAAAAAGATTTTACTTCAAGAACCCCCTTGGATAAGAACCATAACATCTTATCTTCTCTACTGTCTCACTCGCACTGAATACAACCAAGCAAAGAACAAAGAGATCCATCTCCCAATCATGTACTGTTCTAATAAATTGCACCACTCAGTTATTTGAACCATTTGAATTCTACAAATTGTTAGCCACTATGTGGATGTTAAGAAGTGGAGAAAAAGCTTGAGATAAGTTTTATGAGTTTGTGTGTAAATTGTGGGTCCCGCTGAAAATGTTTGATAGTGAAATTTTTGAGAAAATCTTATTATTTAAAAAAATATGATTCAGGGTGGCCCATTGCTAGCCACCAATGGGGTGGCCACCATTGGCAACTCCATGGCTGGGCTGATCTGAGCTAGCCATGGGGAGCCATTGAAGAACCCTGTGAGAGTACCATTCATAGGAGAAACACACTGTGGAGAGACAGTAGCCATCTACACGACTTCTCCCCATAGCCACACCGCCTCAACATACACAACAAAAATTTCCAATTAACACAACCAAAGGCCTTCTCAACTCCATTTTGGACAACAATCCCAACTCTCCAAATCTTATTCTACTGTCGAGACACTGATTTCCAATGAGAACTAAATTTAACATTTGCCTACTCGTGATAAAAGTATTTTGGGATTAGAGATGTCTTCTCTACCTTGTTCTCAGCCTATCTGCGTGTACCTTGGCTATTATTTTGTACACCCCACCTAAAAGGCTAATCGATCAGTAAGTCCTTAATGTTGATAGCCCATGCTTTCTTCAAGATAAGAGCTATGAATGTTTGACAGATGCTTCTAACAGAATGGCCTTTTGAGCGAAAGTCATGAAAAACTCTTGGAAAAAGTCACAGTAAAACCATTTAGATTCGAAGCCTTATCACCAATCAAAGCCTTCACTACCTCGTACACCTGATTCTCCTTGAAGGGTATCTCCAACCAAGAGGCCTCCTCTAGTCCCAACGAACCAAAGGACGATCCACCCAACTTAGGTCTCTAATTGAACTGTCCATGCAATCGTTCATAAAATTGTACAATATGACCCTCACCTCTTGATCATTAGAATATACTGTACCACTGACTTTTAAGGGCTCAATGGTACTGTATCTTTCATGTGAGCTGCCCTCCTGATGAAAAAACTTATTACACCTTTCCCCTTCTTCCAGCCACAAGGCACCTCAGTTCTTTTCTTCAACTCATTTCCTCTAAGAGAGCAATTCTATCCAAGTCATTGATGGTTGTGTCCCTTTTCGCCTTCTCCTCAACCTCTAGGCCGCTCCCTTCTTTGACACGTCACTCAATTCATTTAATGGAAATAGTTTCTGTCTCCCTAAATCTCTAAAAAATAGCATTCAAGGTCATGAGTTTACACCCCAAAGAGCCCAGAGTTACACCACTCCTTACTGATAAAAACAACAGAGGTACACCGCTCCTTAACACTATCCACAAAACCTTGTAAGTGTATGCGCATATTTTAAATTTACAGTATCATCTACCCCCTTGACCTTGACCAAAATCCAGCTTGATAGTAAAATATTAAGAGCAAAGTCTTGGAAGTCTCCTCTGGGATACTTAAGGAAATAGCCTTTCTCACTCCCAGGAGATAATAAACTTGTCATTTTTAGACCAGGAAGCCTTCTCTCAAATGTTTGACCATGTGAAATTCCCTGGAATCATTGGCAAATCAATAAAATCCTGCTCAAGAATAAAGTTTGAAGACTCCTCCATTGCCAGCCTATGGCTAGCAAGACCCAATCTTTTGCTCAGGAACCTAGTCAGGTAGAACACCCCCCCCCCCTTCCCAACACACCAAGTGCACCAAGGTAAATGCTGCAAGCTGACTACTCCAGTCAACTGATCCCAAAGCAATGTTCTGTCATAATAATTATTGGGCCCATAAACGCCCATAAAGGCCCATGCAGACTGGTCTACGATATTTATAAACTCCCCTACACAGTTTTCAATATGTTATACCACCATCCAGTCTCACATTAGTAAAATTCCCCTAGAAGCACTTCGAGACCCCACGCAGCACTAATCAACATATTGACAACCCACAGATCACACTACACCACAGGTCATATATTCAAATTTAGCCTCCTAGAGCAAATGATATTGCCCTTCCATTCTTTAAGCAAGTTCCAAATTCTAGGGTTGTTTTGGCATCATTCAACCCCCTTACATTGCATTATATTAGTTTCAGCTTGAAAGACTCAAAGATATCTCCCCTTAACTTTTCTGTGGCTGAAGCTCCTGAGTTTTGGGTTGTAATTAATAGAGCAAGTTAAAAATGGACTGCAATCCACCGTTTTAAGGTGCATACTATCACAGAGAGAGAGAGAGAGAGAGATTATAAAAGCATGTATCTCAATACCACCATAGCGTTTACTCTATATGCTCGAGAGATGTGGTTTTGGGGTGAAGTTGTGCTCATGGATCAAACATTGCATATCTACGGTACATTTCTCTATCTTGATTAACGGCATAGCAAACGGTTTCTTTCAAAGCTCGCAGGGATTGAGACAGGGGGATCCCTTATCTCCATTACTATTTGTTCTTGTAATGGAAGCATTTAGCAAAATGATTGATGGGGTTGTGGTGGGTGGTTTTATATTCGGCTTTACAATGGGGGAAGCAAATATTGGCTCACTCAATACTTCTCATCTCTTATTTGCCAATGATACCCTATTATTTTTTTAGGCCAGCCAGGATCACATCCATTCATTGAGGACTCTCTTTCTATGATTCAAAGTCGTTTCCAGTTTGAAGGTGAACTTGGGCAAATCAAAGGTCGTTCCGGGTGGATAGTATGGCTACCATTTTGGGATGTAAGATATCTCATCTACCTATTAAATATCTTGGCCTCCAGTTGGGTGCTCATTACAAATCGATATCCATTTAGAATGATATACTAGAAAAGATGGAGCAGAAACTTGCTAGTTGGAAGCGGATATACTTATCCAAAGGTGGCAGAGTTACACTTATCAAAATTACCCTCTCCAACCTACCGACTTATTTCCTCTCTTTACTTCCACTTCCATCAAAGGTGGCTCACCGCATGGAGAAAATACAGCGGGATTTTCTATGGGGAGGGATGAACGATGTGTTCAAATTTCATTTGGTAAAATGGACTACCGTTTGTTCCCCAATTTCTGAAGGAGGTTTGGGTATCTGCAATTTGCAGCTTTTTAATAAGGCGTTGTTGGCCAAATGGCTATGGAGGTATCCCATAGAACATGAAGCTTTGTGGAGAACACTTTTAGACTAAGTATGGTAGAGCATGAAGAGGTTGGTGCTCGAGCGAGGTGAGTGGATCCTATGGGGTGAGGCTCTGGAAGCACATTTAACGTGGATGGACTGAATTTTCTAGATTTACCCGTTTCAAGGTGGGTGACCCGTCCCGAATCAAATTCTGGCATGGCATATTGTGATGACAGGGCACTTAAGGAAGCCTATCCACTTCTTTGGTATAGCAAGAATGAAGGAAGCCTTGATTGTGGACCGCCTTTACCAATCTAACGGTAATCCCCAATGGAATATCACATTTCTTAGAGCTATCCATGATTGGGAAGTTGAAGCAATTTCTAAATTTTACAATCTAATATATTATGTTCTTACGAGGGGGGAAAGTGAAAACAAGCTTTTTTGGCGACCCTAGGCGGAAGGGAAGTTCTCAGTACACTCCTTCTACTAATCCAACTCTAAGCTTAATGTAAATCCATTCCTATGGAAGAGCATTTGGAAGACAAAACCTCCCTTAAAGGCATCCTTCTTTGGGGAAGATTCTCGCTACCGACAACCTAAGGAAATGGTGAATCAAAAATATTTTTTTTATAAGTAAATAAATTATATTAATCAAAGAATAGGCAAAGCCTCATTCAGAACAAAGAATGCCCTAACTACGTAGGAGCAATAGAAACAAGCAAATCATGAAGGTCTAGGCCATTAAAATTAATGGCGTTGGCCCAAATACAAAGAGTTCTAATAAAAGGAAACAGTGAATCATAGTCTTGGATTGGTGTTGTTTGTGTAAAAAGAGTGGCAAATCCGTCAATCATCTATTAATTCATTGTGAGATTGCCCTGACTTTGTGAAATGACTTTTTTGCAAGGGTGGATATAGCTTGGGTGATGCCAAGAAGAGTGATTGACCTCTTAGCTTTCATGGAGAGGTCTCCAAGGCACTTCTCAGATTGCTACAATTTGGAAGAGGGTTCCGATCTGCCTACGGTGGTGTATTTGGAGGGAGAGGAACAAGCGAAGCTTCGAAGATCTAGAACAGTCATTGGATGAACTTAGAACCTTCTTTTTTAACAACTTGTTCCAATGGTCGATTTTAATGGCATGAACACTCATGAATTTCTTGTATCACTAGAACACCACTCCTAAGCATTGCTCTTGTATATGAACTATGTACTTGGGCTTTTGCCTAATTCTACGATCAATAAAATCTTATTACCGATTAAAAAAAAATACCATCGGAGATTGAATGAAACCTTGGGAGCTCCAAAGGAAAAATTAAAAATGTTCCAAAGTAAATAAAAATATGCCAAGAATACTATCACAGATGCACAACTAATGCTCTAAACTATCAGCACTAGAGTAATGCTTCAACTACATGGAGGCTTTAAGAGTCCAAGATTCCAATGCTCAAAATATAAATGCACTTAAACTGAAGTACATGTTGCATATTTTTAATTGTTAGACATGAAGAAAGAAATTAAGTACATGCAAAATGAGAGTAGTTGATAGCTCATCTATATGCCCAATTTCATATTAAGAGGGGGAAAAAAGAATTGCCCAGAAAGTTAAACTTAATTCATGCTTTCCTTTAGCTCAAACTACTGCATGAAACTAAGATAAAGACGTATCCGAATAAGAAGGGAACATTATAGTGGCAGCAAATTGATAGACATACAACAAAACTTCAGGGCCTAATGTCAAAGAAACGTAAATTTTTTCAGCTCTTTTCACACTAGCCATCACATGGCAGAAACATGAATTTGAAAACAGTAAGAAAGTACGTTCATAAACAGAATACAGAACATACCTTATGAGGAGCAATGCCCAGCAAGGTGCCCAACTCATCAAAGCTATGCCAGAAGCATAAACAATAATACTTAGTCTCCTGCAATAACTTAAGAGGTAAAGACAACCTAACAGAAGCAGTATTCGGAACCTTATGTTTGTGTAGAGCTTGCTTGCACTCAAAAGATTATGCTCAATCATTGCACGATCCAGAACTGTAAAATTGTCTGGTAGAAGTGCTTTCTGTGGCCAAAAAATAATAATTGAGACAAACACACTATAGCTTCCTGATTAGTAAATGACGCAAATGTGACATCTTATTTTTCAACTAATCATAACCTGATGTGCTTTTAATTCTTCGGCAAAAGCATCAATTTCAGGTTTTCTCAAAATTCTCTCCAAATACACCTGGTATAAACAGCATCCAAAGTGAATTAGCATCACTTGTTTAAAAAGATGCACATGAGGAAAAAAGAAAGTAAAAAATCATGCAGTATTATATAACTGGGGGAGTGGAAGGGGACCTTCTGCAATATAGGATAAATTTTCAATTTTGAGCACCGTTCATCCTGAAAGAAATACCAGCATCTCAGTTAAATAGTGCAAAGTTATTTTGACTTCTCAAAATGCAACTATTATTCATTGTGAGAGAGTGTTTACTTTGTACAAAGTTGCAAGAACACGAGAACGTTGAGGACCTGCAGCTGCCAAAATCGTACAGGTCACAGCAGCAGAAAGAGCTTGCTCCAATGCTTCCTCGTCAATCTCCCTGCAAAAACAATCATGAACCTTTTATGCATCACAATTCACCAGTGCCAAAGAGTGAAGAGGAGAGAGAGTGAGTGAGTGCTCTCTATCGGTCACAAGATCACACACAAGATAGTTTTCAAATGTTTCATTCCAGACCATACCCTGTTCATGAAATAACCCACATCTAGTATCATCATCTTATTTGGTTACTAAATAAGTACTGATGTCTAATTTAAAAAAGGCCCATTTATTTATCCAATAACTATATAGGTCCTTAACCATGCCTTGGCTATCTGAAAATTTTCTTTTGAAGGTGGAATTAGGGAGAGTGACTTCCACAATGTTAAACTAAAGATATTTGTTCCTAAACTGAAACAATCAAGTGCCTGTGAGATTAAGCTCGAAATTTGCACTTAGCTCGTGCAGTGGGAGCGAAATAATTGGACAAATCATATTTAACATTAACAATATCATCTAATCTCTTCTTGTTAACATAAAATTACTTGCTGCACAATAAACACTATATATTGCATTTCCAGGTGGGTTTATTAGTTTTTAGTCAATGTCACATAATGCATGATTTAACAATGATAAAACCGAGTTCTTGAAATTTGGCGTGATTAAGTTTGGTCAGTCTTGGAGCAGAACTAATTAAAAAGTAGTTATCCACAAATCATGATAAATGATAAAAAAATAAAAAAAATAAAAAAGAGGACAGAGTTATAATATCAACTTCTCGAACTCAAATCATTTCAAGGAAACTTCAAAAAAAAAATGGTGGCACGCAATAAATGCAGCCAATAACGCAAGACTTTGCAAACATGAAAACACCTTTTAAAAACAATCCTTGTGAAAAGGTAGGATAAACATGAATAAATTCCAAAAGCACATACTCATCTCCTATTTGCCGCTTTTCAATTTGGGATATGCCATAATAACGTAAAGCTGCTTCCAAGAACTTCCTCTTCAAATCTAAAATTCTCGCGTGACATACCTGATAATGGAGTAGGAAATCAACTTAAGAAAATGCAAAAGCAGAAAGCCTTCATCACAATTATTATCACTGAGAGTCAAATAATGTCAGACCTTATGCTGCAAATTCAAAACTTCATGCTGACTATTGCTAACCAAGAATGAAGCCTTATTAATAAAAGCTTCTGCATTAACAGCATCATCATCCTGCAAAATAAGCGAGCAACAAGAGCCAATAACTTGAGTGATACACTACCATGTTCTGAGGTTAAAATTCCTGATCAAGCATTATGGTCATGAACACAGTGCTCGCAGGAAGGAATATATCACCAAGGAATAAAAGTCACCAACGGAACATCACCACCAAATCCACAAGTTTCACCAATCTGAATGCTGAATTGTCATTTAGAATTGACATGAAATTGTGTAGAACCTTTCAATCATCAAACTAAACCCATGGAGTCCAAAGAGTATCAGCACAGAAATTGCAGACTATATCCTGTGAACACGCCTATTGCCAATCACTTATTAAATTGAGAATGTTTTTTTAACTCCTATACCAACACTTACCAACTTGTCCACGTTGGTTAACTTTGAACCACCCACAATTTTCATTTTTTTCTATGGAACAAGCCTAGTAATCTAGTATTTTATAGAGAGTAATACTATTCACAGATATGTTTCTCTAAGATGAGCATAGAATTAACAGGTATCAATGCTATTCCACCTGACCTCATTTGCCCCATATATGAACTCTTTCCAAGAAGCCCCAAGATACATGCACACAACCTGCCTGAGTGCCGCCATTTCCCACAAATAGCATTTTCAGTAATGCCCAAGTGCAACACTCAATTTCAGTATTTAGCAAACACCATTAAAACTTCTCAATATAAAGAAAACAATGGCAAAATAAAGTCAATACCTCAAGATAAAGACGAGCAATTTGGACACATTTTGACAATCTGAATGTATCATCAATCACTCTGATGGAGGCATCCATAAAAAAATGAAGAAATTCAACATGATGATTATTATGAAAATAAATAATCATAAATATGTCTTAAAGAGCTCAATTAGAAAAATATTAACAAAAGAAGCATCCTACTCTCAGACCTCATTCCAGAATCTAGATCAATGCCACTCAACATCTGAGCTGCTTTAGACCATTGCTGCTCAGATTCATATAACTCAGCAAGTTTCTCCCTGATAACTAGCACCTGTAACTCATACAGACAAATAACGAATTTCTTACACAAAATGATCTCGATTAACTCATAAAGGTAAAGCGTCTACTGGTCTCAATAACCGAAACATGTGACAATGCCAATTTGTGTGTGTTTTGCATATAAAATTACACTAACGCGTGCCCAAGTTTCGATGATAACAATGATAGCACCACAAGGGAAAAGAGGCACATAAAAGAAGCAGATTCCAAATAATATAAAAGACATATGAAAGAATTACATGGGCACCTATATAAAACACTCAGCGAAAGCTAAGGCAACATCAGTAAGAGTCAATGCTAGATCTCTATTATAACAATTGAAAACTTTAGTTAACCACTCGGAGACCCCAAATAACTAACACCCGGACCAAATACAAATCGAAAGATCGTAACCATTTTCCTATTGAATTTTCGTGCCAAAAAAAAAAATTACAATAAAGTGTTAAATGGCTTAGGCGAAACTAACCTGTTCTTCAAACGAAACAACCCGAGGCTGAATCTGGGAAAGAATATAATGCGCAATCTCTTTTTGGGCATCAGGCTCCAATTTCCCCAATTCCTGCGCAAAGCTCTGCAAAAGTTGCCGCGACACCACCAAAGGAACGTCGTCCGATAGAACTGCAAATACAATAGTTCTTTACTTCGTGATTAAAATCTAGATACTACAAAGGCGACTGAGAAACAAAGTTCAACCGTGATCGATGAATTTCTTGGCCTGAACAACGTCGTTGGAGGAAATCACGGTGGCTAGAATGTGCTTGTACTGTTCGATCTTTTGCCTCTGGTCAGTGATCGCAGAGGCGCTCGCGAAGGCACTCTCCATTGAAGTTCGACTTCTCTTCTTGATTTTGTAATCCTAAACCCTGAAACTTTCTCCAACAAAATGAATCCTCGGTTGTTCCACTCCACTGCTGCGCCTACGTAATAGCCTCGTTTGACAGCAAATAGTTCAAATTTTAAAATTTATTTTCCTTTTTATTATTTAGAACTGTTTCGATTATTAGTTTATCTCATCTTATTTCATTTTATCTCATCTTATTATTATATTTTTTTCAAATTTTCATATAAAATATAAGAAAAAATTCAAATTTTTAAAATCTCAATTCAACTTTTTCAAATTCTAAAATAATAATAATAATAAAAAATAATATTATAACTATATTTTATTCAATTTTTATCTAAAACTATCACATCTCATTTTACTATCTAAATGAGTTCTTAATATGTTTTTTTTTTGTTCTTATTTATTTAATTTTAATTATTCCCTTTTCAAAAGTTTTTGAATTTTAAAATAAATTTTAAATCTTAAAAAATACAATAAACTGTCCCAACAATGCTTCAAAATTGAAAGTTTTAGAAACATTTCCTAAAACAAAAATGCTAATTGTAAGCACTGGGAGCAACCGGCACGTAAACAGCTCTGCCACGTCAGTGTATTGTCATTTTTCTTCTTTCTCTCTCTTAATTTTGTTCCGTCTCTTTCCTTCAAAATTTTTAATTGTAATCCCTCCTTCTCCGATTCCTCTCATTTCTCCTCCAACTGACCACTCTCTCTCTCTCTATGTATAGTTGGGAATATGCTTCATAGCATTCATTCATAAACGAAGTTACAACTGTGACTTATCAGTACAGGAGAACCAGACTATAAGTCAACTAATGCAACTGCTCAGGAGCTTCCCCGCCAACAAATTTCTTTGCGACAGACATTGTCTAAAACTTCTACACCCTCTCTCCTGACAAACGTCAAAAGAGAAAGGTACACTTACTGTCCATCCTCCCAAGGAGGAGGAGTACAACCACACTCTCTCCTCTCAAGGATGAAGAGTACTATCACCTACCTTCCTCCAAAAGAGGAGTAGGACAAACATCCACATTCCTCCAAAAGAGAAGTGAGACTTAGACTATTTATATTATTTATAAAACTAAAAAACAGATTAACAAAACCAAATACATAAAAAAACAGGTAATGGGCTGTAAAACAAAAAGGCCCAGCCCAAGGCCCGGCGGGTATGCATATGGGGGCCCAACCCGTTAGGGTTTCTTCTCATTACTCAGCTGCCGCCACCCATCATCATCCCTTCAAACCTCTGCATCTCCCCGCCCGCCTCTTGCCCGACCCAGCCAAGCTCTCATCAAAAGAAGGTTCTGAGGACAGCCCACGCCGCATCCTCCATGCCGCACCAAAGGATATCTCCACTCAGCCGCGCCCCGGCGGTACCAGCCCTACGTTCCAGCAGCCCCAAACAGCCACTCCAGCGGCCCTCTGCACTCCACAAACAGCCCATGCCGCCTCTGCTTAACACCGGGAAAGAGAGCAACAGCTCAAACCGTCCGCAAGAGCCCCTGCCCAGCCACGCCCCCCACAAGACCCGAGGCCAAACCCATGACCTCCGAATCCTCTCCACCAGATCAGCCCACGCCTCCGCAACGCTCTACATCAACACATTGCCAAACACGACCGGGGAGAGTAGCACTGGGGTGAGCCGAGGGCAAGGCCTCAGCGTAAGAGCCACGGCGATACAGCTTCCTCCACCGAGAGCTTAACTAAAAAAACCAAAAACCAGAAACAAGAGAAAAACAAAACTAAAACAACAGCCACTAAGAAAAGGAAAAGGAAAATGAGGGGGGAAGAGAAGGGAGGATGGAGCCGAAGCCTCGTTCCACGCCCCCCTCCCCCCCCGGGAGCTGGTTCAGAGGTGGTTGTGTTTCTAGAGAGAAGTCGGAGGTTCTCTCTCTCACTCTGCTCGACTTTTCTCTCTCTCTCTGTATAGTTAGACATCCACCATTCCATACAAACTTCAAATTATTATTATGTTTTCTTCTTTTTAGGCGTTTCTTTGTTTGTATTTGTGCACAAAGGGAAAAACATGGACCGGTTTACAACCTAGCTGAAATTTTTTTTACCTTTAAGTTGGAGTTTCTTTTCTTTATTTTTCTTTCTCTTTGCTACCAAGGGAGGGATTGCGAATGATTTGGATAATCTATATTTTGTAAATGTGAAAAATGGTAAATCTTTTATTGATTTGAAGTTTTTTGGGTTTGGAAGATTGGAATATAATTCCTTTGTATCTGTTTATGTATGTATATAATAGTAAAATCCTACTAAAATTGACTATTCTGAGGATAAAGTTGCTGAGGAATAGGAGAGAGTTTCAGATAAAGCAGATGCGACATTGTCAAGCTACCAGAGAATGTAGGGTTCAGCCTCTGTTGTTCACTGACACTCACCGAATAATCTTTCTTTACTTATTTTTTATTGCTCTCAGTTTTATTTATTTTTATTTACAAAATGTACGGTTGTTTACCTCTAGCTTGCACAATCTGCTTATGTCCAGTAGAATTGTTCCTAAAAACAGTTGCCTTTATTGAAAATATAGAAAAAGTTTGAGACTAATTTGTATGCAAACTAGGGGTGGGGCTTGCAATCTGTCCATCTACCCTCGGGTTCTGGCCCCAGCCTAGTCAAAGCGGGGGCCCTCGCCCATCAACTGTAGGCTATGGGGCATCCACCCGCATCCTACCCGTACACACACATACATATATAAATAGATGAGAAATCCTTAGGATCGGTCGGGCTGGTTATACTCAAATAACAGCCAACCAATCACAGCTCGACATGTAAGACTTCTACCGAGACATTCGTGGACCAGCATTACATGTGAAACAGATTTGGGCGTTCAGAATTTCTTTCTTCGCAATGAGAAATCCTTAGGACCGGTCGGGCTGGTTATACTCAAATAACAGCCAACCAATCACAACTCGACACGTAAGACTTCCACCGAGACATTCGTGGACCAGCATTACATGTGAAACAGATTTGGGCGTTCAGAATTTCTTTCTTCGCAATATTCAATTCATCTCCAAGCGTCCTCTTCAAGCCTTAACGATTTCTCCACCAAGCAGCCCGACCGTCATCGACCTCTCCTATTTCCCAGCCGTGGCTCGCAATTTCGGGCTGAGATTTATCCAAGCCTCGCGATTTCTCCACAAAGCTCAGCCATCGCGATTTCTCCACGAAGCTCAGCCAACTTGTTTAGCACTGAGATAAATAAACATACAATTTGTCTGTGCTACAATTTATCATATACATTTATTATCGATGAATAAACGACCTGTTTGTCTAGGAACTGTAATCCCTTTATATTTAATCCCAATATTTAGACTTCCATTAGATGGATTAGGGCGGTGCAATCAAGTCGGAAGAGAGGGACAACGACGTCGGCGTCGACTTCAGACTGAGAAGGGTGCGATTCTGACCTACATCTCCGTCAGCTTCACACTTAGATGGTTGAGTCGGCGTCGCCGTCGGGCTGAGATTGCGGGCTTCAGGCTCGTGCTGGGATGCAGGGGTCCGTCGGCGTTGAGCTGAAATGGGTGTTGTGCTGGGATGCGGGGGTCTGTCGGCGTCGCGCTGAGATGGGCGTCGTGTTGGGATGCAGGGGTCCGTCGGCATCTTGCTAAGATGGGCGTTGTGCTAGGATGAGTCCGACAGCGTTGGTGATGAATGGGAGAAGGGCTATGCGAGAAGGGGAGAATGGCATAAGGCAAACGGAGGGAAGGGGCTATACGAATTGATGATTCCCTGTGGTGGAGTGCATTGTTTTACATTGGTTTTTCTTACGTGGCATAAGATGAATGGATGACTGTTTTTATCTGATTTACAGCCCGACCGGTGGGAAGTGCCTCTGTAAATAGATTTATAGTGAAACAACACTGTTTTGGGTAAAACGTTACAAAACCCTATGTATAAATATCATATTCTCTCTCTCCTCTCATTTCTCTTATTCCAGTCACCCCATCCTCTTCTCCGCTAAGTCCGCTCTTCTCTTATGAGTTTTCTCTCCCGTTTACCAAGCTTTCACACCTTAGTACCAATGGCCACGGCCCACCATCCTTGACTTATCTCTCATTTATCTTCTCTCCATCTTCCCTTCTTCTCCTCCTCCACCTCTAAGTTGGCAGAGATGAGAGAACTTCTCTTTGTAACTTTGTTGTTGTGGTCCTTGGATAACGACTAGCGGTTGCAACTATGGGTGATACTGAGAGTCCATGACGCATGCAAACCTTATGTAAACTATGATTTTTATGGTCAATGAGAAGCTAACTTTACATTTAATTTCTATGATATGATTGATAATTATTCCACTTTGCTCTCATCTTAACTTAAATTGATATATAATCTTCTACCTTTAGTTATTTTTTACTTAGATGATTGAGGCAACATTTTGATATCATTTACTAATTTTATTAATTTTTTGACTACTAATGTTATTTGTTATCTTAAATTTTTGTTATGAATAATGCTACATAATATATTCTTATTTTAATTTCATCTCATTACGTAAAGTGACATTTTCTTTAACTTTTGTAAAACTTCAAAGATTGATGGACTATGAAATATTTAGGTCGGTCATGGTGTTAAATGCAAAATAACACCCTCAAATGGGAGGCTACTCCTTGGAATAAACCAGTGATCTTCATTCTCTCAAAGTATGACTAGAAGTGCTGCTTGGTGAATTTGTTTGAAGGATGTGAGAAAGAAATGTGTTGAACAAGTACTAGCAGCGAATGCTCATGGGAAGCATCACGCGCACCTTCATTTGTTGGTTCTTTGGCCTTTGAACCCTCGGCAACTTTGACGGATCGAAATCTAGTGGATAGTACTTGTTCAACACCTTTCTTTCTCCCATCCTTCAAACAAATTCACCAAGCAACATTTCTAATCAGACTTTGAGAGGACGACGATTGCCGGTTTATTCTAAATCGTGACTCTATGTATACTTGAATACCATAGAATCAAATAAAAGTTTTAGATATCATATTCACATTTTATGCAATAGAAAAACAAAGTACACAAATTGCTCATGTCAACGCCAATCATGATAAAACGTCAGATTTCATAGTGTAGATACAGAGACTAGTGCGAAATATAACCGAAGTTGTTTTCATCATAATATGAAGGTTATTCACAAAAATCAACCGCAATCAATTTTAGAAAAAATCTAGTATAGGAGCACCGCTTAACAGACTTTTGTACTATCTAAGCCTTAAACTCAAACAATAGCAATATTATAACCTAATCTAGAAAAAAAATATCACTAGCATGTTAATAACTCGTACCATTACAAAACCAACCTAACAAAATTCTATAACCCGAACTATAACTCAATACGAGCCCATAAATAAAATAGTTCATCTGGGTGCCTTGGGTTTATAATGGTCCAAGTACAACATCCAATGCACTACACTAATAGATTAGCCCAACTTCCCTGGAATTGCTTAAAATTGAGCACAATGCACCTCACCAATAACAATCATACCCTCGAGACATCTGAACACTAACCCACATTTTACAACCATCTCACCTTAAACTAGGGGTGGGCAGTAGGACCCCATATCTCGCTACTCTACCCCCGTTCGCACTGCCTCACATCTAGCCCTGGGGGTGGGGAGGGCCCAACCCCGCCCAGCATTTCCCCTGCTCCACCCCCGCTTATATTTATATATATTATATAAAAACATAAATATTTTTATATATACAAAAACATATTTATATATTTATATATATAAATATATATTTATATTTTATAAAAACTGTGTATGTTTAGACTTGTTCACAAAGTATGCACTAGCAAATTTAAAAAGTACATAGTTTAAAAACTACAACTTACATAAAATATGCACTAGCAAATTTAAAAAGTACACAGTTTAAAAACTATAAGTGTTATAAAATATGTACTAGCAAATTTAAAAACTATATAGTTTAAAAACTACTACACTACGACTTACATAAAATATGCACTAGTAAATTTAAAAATTATATAGTTTAAAAACTACTACACTACAACTTACACAAAATATGCATTAACAAATTTAAAAATTATATAATTTTTAAATTATAGTCATATTTACAAAATTTAAATTTACAATTTAGATTTGATCACTTTTGGACCTATAAATAATTTTTAAACCTAGTGAAATGTAGTCCATATTTAAAGTGGACATGAGGCGGGGTCGCTTGCGCCCCCCGGGCGGGGTGAAAACCCCACCCCCCGCCCCACGTGCCTATCTCCAACCATGAAATTACAACAAGAGACCCTCCAAACGTCAACCAACCATGAAATCACTTAACAACAAACACCAACATACAAACATGGACAACTTCCCGTAGGCACCAATCATAAGAGACATGAAAATTAAATAATGGGAGCGACCAATGTGACGCCCCCAAATCTCACGTATGGACACATGGAGATCGAGACGTCGGGATGATGACAACACGGATCACCACCCTATCGACAAGTGCCAAGTGTGTGTACATGTAACAAGTGTACAACAAAAATACGCAGCGGATAAATAAAGTCTTATAACTAAGTATCAGAATTTTTTGTTTATTACAAACCCGATTAAAACGTACATAATAAAATATTACAAGTCTCACATATCGTTTCAAACCAAACTACAAGGCATAAAACTTCGAATCAATACTTCGGCGGAGCCGCCTCCTCGGGCTCAGCCTCCTCCTCCTCTTCGACCTTTGCATCAAAATCTACGGTACCAATGGTGCCGCAGGTAAGTAAAGATCCAAATGCCACAAGATAAAAACATATTAAACTCAAACAATATGCATGAAAGAATGTCAAATTCACATATTCTATAAAACCACATTTTTCCCACGCACACTAAAAATTCCATTTGGCCCCAAAAAGAACATATTACTTTCTAACTCATGCCAAAAGTCACATTTGGCACAAATTCAACTCAATTCAATAACCAATTAATTCGAATGCACCATGACCTCCCTAGGGTCATCCGCACACCCTGGCTCCCATCGTCACACCACAAATAACGACCATGCGTGTGACTTCGTAACGAGCGATGCCCAGTTTCACACTCCGCACGTACGTAGCCAAGTATCCTCTAGCCCTCGCCAGCAAAGGGCCACGGAATCGGTACGAGAGCGTTACCATCCCGCCCGCTCCCGTTGTCGCCCAGCGACAACTCAGGGGACGTCACTCAATATATTACGCTCCCAAGTGACTAAAGGAGCTCCACCGAAATAATACCCCATCTCGGCTTGGGGTCGTGATACACACGTACCCAAAAATCCATTTACACAAATAACACCGGTTTTTCTCAATTTAATAAATGCAAATGAATGCATCATGCAATGCACACCTCAAGATACAAATCATCCAACCAATCACAATATCAACAAAAACAAACAACTCCGTCCTCAATCCATCCGACCCCTGACTCCTCGAACTCAGTCTGAAATTAACCAATCAATCAATGAATTTATTGTAAAAGTGATAATATATTTAAATCTAAAATAGAGTTTGAAAAATACTTACAGTGCTATAAGATATTTTTCGAAGGATCACGACGTTGCAAATGGCGGAGAAAAAACAACATAACAGTATAAAATACACTGTGGCCGTGGGTTGTAAAACACCCACTTTCAAACGGAGACAAACCAAGACTTGAAATTGATAGCGAATGACATAGAGATATTTATGAAGTTAAAGGAAGTGAGTTTTGGCCGTGGGTAGCAGTGAAAATGGCGGTGGAAGCGAAAAAAGGGTAAATCAGAGTTGAGCTCGTGAGAGCTGCTCCTGCAACGGATCGGGGCCGAAAATGGGTGGTTTAAAACGGTAAGAGGTAGGTGATGAAGTGGTGAAAATATAGTGGCCGGAGGTGGAGCGACAGCGGCGGAAATGCACAAAAACCGTGCGGCGTAGATGGGCTCTCGGCTGTAAACGACGGCTTGGATGGAGGTGAGATTTGGTGGGGTGGTTCACCGGCTGGAGGGAGAAGTTTCTGAGTGGGTGGTGCCGGCCATGTCGTCGGCGAGCGGCGGTTCTGAGCTGAGAAGTTGGACGGCGACAGTGATGAGAGAGAGAGAGCACGTCGCGTGGAGAAGGAACGGGAAAAAAAGAAAGAAAAAGAAGAAAAAAGAAAAGAAGGAAAGGAAAGATAAAAGGAAAAGAGAAAAATAAAATGAGAAAAGAAAAATAAAAGATGGAGAAAAGAAATGAGATCCAATCCTACCTCCGGAGTCCAAAAACTGATCCGACGAAAACAAATATAAAAAACTATAAAACGACTAAAATAATTTAAACACCACATCAAACTATAATAAATCCAAATTAAAATACAATAAATTAAAATAAAAGAACTAATATATTAATTAAATTAAAATACTCATTCAATGAAAATACACGTAAAAACGGGGTATCACAACCAACGCCCCGAGATTGGGGTTTAGTGGTCTGGCCTCGGGGTCAGACAGCATGGAGGATGGTGGCAGCGGCACAACCAGTACGTGTATAGCAACAACAAAGATATGTGCGGAAGTGAAACCAAGAGGGAGAGATGCAGATAGAGGGAGGGAAGAGAGGTTGAAAAAACCAGGATACTTACCAATGGTGGTGTCATAGAAGTCTTTAGCAGTGGCAGCAGGGATGGAGGTGAGAGCAAAGACAGTGATTAGGGGAATTGTGGCTTATGTTGTGGAGGCAACGAGAAGCAGACGAAGATAACAAAACGATATTGCAATTGCTTTACACCAGAGTGCTACCATAAATCTGGCCACTAGTCTATTGTAGTTTCACTAGATATATGTTCAAAAAAGCTTTAATTTTTTATTATTGGCAATTCAGAAAAGCTCTTTGATACGAGTGATTCTAGAAAATTCAAATCTTTTTATACATACGAGAAAACAAATAAAATCTAACTTCATGGAACCAGTTAAATAAAAAAAAACATAATATAAATAAGAAAACAACAATATTAATAGTAACAATAATTTATCTGGAAAGTAAAATGAGCCAACTCATCTTCTTTTTATCTTCCAAGCTGCATGGGCAGCTTATATGACATCCCTGGCTCCAATATTTTACTCGTTTGAATTATGTCATTTTCATTCATCTCATTATAATTTTTTCAGCTAAACTTGTTGGGATGATTTTTTTTTTCATGTTCAATATGACATTAATGAGATTAATCAGTCTAGACATCTTCTGTGATATCCCGTATTTATGTGTATTTTTATTAAATAATTATTTAAATTATTATAATTAGTGATTCTCTTGTTTTAAATTTAACGTGTTAATCATTATACTATTTTATAATTTTTAAGTTGTGAAATTTATTTTAATATACTTTCTTAATATTAATTATTATTTTGCATTTAAATTTCTCTTTGCTTTAAATTATTTTATTGTTGGGTTTAATTATTTTATTTTATTAATATTGAGTTGTAATACTTTTATTTGGTTTTTATTTATTTTTATTGTACTTTTTCCTTTGTTAGACCTTTTATTTTCGGATTGGACTTTATTTTAGTGGGTTGTTCTTTGTTTTTGGGCCAAGGTCCTTCCAATTTTAGGCCCATCCCCTTTTATTTCTTCCCTATACAGCATCGTTTTGCCTATTGCCCGTGGGCCTTTGATTCTTTTCCTCCTCCTTCCTTTTTCTTCTCAAGCCACGCCTCCCCTTTTTCTTCTTTTATTTTCAGTTTCTTCTTCCCTGCTTCTCCTTATTGTAGCCTTTAGGCATGTTCAAAAAAATAACAACCTACACCCGCCCGATAAATCCATCCAACTCCACCTGTTAAATGCGTGTTGATCCAACCCGTTGTTTAACAGGCGAAACAGCAGCCCGGGACTCTATCGTCATTCCAAACACCCAAACGTAGACCCCTCTCTCTCTCTCTCTCTCTCTCTCTCTCTCATGCCTGCAGAAACCGAGTCTCTCTTTCTCTCCTCGATCGTGCCTCCAAGCAACCGAGTACTCCAAGCAAACACTTCAGCTGCCTACAGAAACCCTTGCCAATGGTGTTCTCCATCACTGTCTCCATCCCTGTTCGCCATCAACGTACAGTCACAACTCCAGCCTTATCATCTTAAGATATAGAAAGGTCATTCTAGGAGATAAACTGGAGAATATGTTATAGTTTGGAGTTTTTGACCAAGCTAATGGATAGATATTGGTCCAAAATTTTTATGAAATATTTTTAACATGTATATATGACTATTAGTTGAGGATTTTTGCATGATTAAAGGTTTTGATGAAAGATTTTCTTAGATTTAGAAACTTAGAAACTGGAAGAGGAAAAACAGTTTCTGTTTTGAGAAAGTTTAACTCTTTGGTGGTCTAAACCTATTCCAATGACTTTGATAATTTTATTTGAGGATCCTAAACATCTTATATACATGTTATATTATTATTTTAAAGATATTTGATGTTAGTTTCAAAGATATGAAATTTTATGCAAAGAGATATTCAGATAAGCCAAAGTGTGGATGTTCTTGGCTAAATTTATGTTTTGGTTAATTTCTAACCATGTGATCTTAAATTAGAAGCTTATATATGTTTTAGGATATCTTTTTAAACCATGTGATGGTTTGGTTTGAAGATCACATATTTATAAGTCATAGATCAAAAGGTTGATCAAAACAAGTTGGAAACAAAAATCAATAGAAATAGTATATGGGAACTTCGGTCCTATGGAGTTTTAATAGTTGTGATTAGTTTTAAATTTTTCTAAATTGATATTTGAATTGAGGATAAAATTTACATGAGGCATGTAAATTTTGGTGACTTTTAGAGTTAGTATGCAAAGTCCTTAAGTTATGGGTAAAACGGTCATTTTCCTACATGCAGAGAGTAAAATAGAAATTTTATTTTTTAAGTTAGTATTTTTCATATTTCAATTTATTAGTGATTTAGTGCTAATTTTTAGAATCACTAATTACAGTTCCTCGTGATTGCGCTTATAGTTTTATAAGAAACGCGGAGATCAAGGTAAGTTAGCTTTTAACTTACTAACAATCTACTATGTATGTGTGTTGAGTAAAAGAACTACAGTATATATATGTGTGTTATCATATATGTCATGCCATGTCAAGTTATCACATAATTGTCTGTTAGATAGAATTTATTCTGTCATCAGTTTTTATCTGTTACATAATATATTCTTTCATATATATGAAAACTGTTACATAATATATTCTGTCATGTATTGCTATACATTACAAGTACGCCATGTTAAGTATGCCATCTATTACATGTATGTCAAGTCATGTAATATTCACTGTTGCAAGTATGTCATATTAAATATGTTGTCTATTATATGTCATGTTACGAAATATTTCTATCTCAAGTTGGTCATGTCTTTCAATTTATGTTCAAGTCACGTTATGTTATGTCAGGGCTTCAGTCCTTTCATATTCCAGTCATGTTTCATCTTAAGTTACATTAAGTTTCGTGGGGTCCACAACAACTGTGGCACACTAAGTATGGGGTCACAACAATTGTGACACGTAAAATATATGGGGCCACAATAATTGTGGAGTATGTATTTAACTGTATTGTGACACGTAGAATATATGGGGCCACAACAACTGTGGAGTATGTATTTAACTGCATTATGACGTGTAGAATACATGTGGCCACAAAAACTGTGGAGTATGTATTTAAACGTAGAATACATGGGACCACAACAACTGTGAAATATGTATTTTTCATGTTAAGTCAAGTTTCAGATCAAGTTTATGTCAAGTCAAGTTCAGTTCACGTTTCAATTTAAGTTATGTCAATTATGCTATATTGTACGTCAAGTTATGCTTCAATTACTTATGAATTTGATTATGCATTCATGCTTTTACTGTCATCCATGCATCATTAGCCTGTGTGGAAGTTTGTTTTGTTAACTTATTGAGATTTGTAATCAAATCTCACTGTGGTAGTCCCAACTACCATTCTCCCGAATGGTAGATCTTGTTACAAGATCTGAAAGAGGATCAGGAGCTGACCAACTAGACACAGTCGACTGAACGACGGTGCGTCGTTAATGTTAATATAGTAGTTAAATTACTACTTGTACGATGGAGTTGCATCTCCAGTACTTTTTGGATCATAACTATTTTGAACTAATGCTGTGATCTTAATTATTCAATGAATCTTTATATATGAAGTATGTTTTAAGTATTCGGGATATTTTCAGTTTGGTGCATAATATTGCTAAAGAAAAAGTTTATCCGCTGTGAATATTGCATAATGTTAGATACATGTTAGGAATATTGCATCTTATATGTCATGAACGGAGACAGGTAACCTTATGTTGCATGTCTTGATGCTTCAAATGTCCGTCCGATCCCAAACGGAATTTGGGGGCGTCACAGGATGGTATCAGAGCAATACATCTCTGGGTAGTAAATCCACATGTCCTTAAGAAATGCACCAAATATTAAGTTTGAAATTTTAGTCGACATTAGGCTTGGATTTCTTAAAAGTATGAAAGGTAGTATGTGGTTGTAATACGTATATTCCTGTGTTTCAGGAAGAGACAAATGACTCGCGGTAGATTACCTCAAAACCCTGAGGAAGACTTCAGTCAGGATAATCATAATTCTTCGATGGATGGAGGATTAGCTGAAGCTGTGCGTATGCTGACTGACGTTTTTAGACATCAGCAACAGTAACAAGTGCATGTACGTAGACCCGAAATTAGGGGTTGTCGATATGATAAATTTTTGATTTACCATTACCTAAATTTTTTTGATAATGAAGGGCCACTAAGAGCTGAGAAATAGATTATAGATCTCGAGAGAACGTACTAGATTTGTGGATGTCTTGAGGACCAAAAGGTTCTATATGCTGGATATCTATTCCAAGAAAAAGCTGGAATATGGTGGGATACACGTAGGCAGCTTCTAGTTGGGGAACTAGGAAGTATGGCTGCATTGTCATGGGAGAGGTTTAAGGAAGAGTTTGACAACAGATTCTTTCCAGACTCTGTCAAACAACTGAAGGCCCAGGAGTTCGCTTCCTTAACACAAGGTAGTTTGACTGTGGAGCAATATGCCCCTAAGTTCATGGCATTAGGAAGGTTTACACCCCACTTGATTTCAACTCAAAAGATGCAAGCACAAAAGTTTCAAGCAGGACTTCTGCCAATAATCCGAAGTTAGGTAGCTTGCCTCAGAATAGAGAATTACCAAGAGTTGGTAAATGTAGCGGCGATAGCAGAGGCTGAGCAGAAGGAATTGGCGATCCAGAATCTTACCGATCGAAAGAGGGCCATGCCATTTGCTGCCAGTAGTAGTGCTGAGAAAAGCAGGTCTTTTTCTAGTCCGGAGAAAGGTAAGGGAATAATGACAGGAGGACAGAAGTCGTCCTTTTATTCACCATGCTCTAAGTGTGATAAGCGTCATCCTGGAGAATGTCATAGGGGATATGGAGTCTGTTATCGATGCGGGAAACCTGGACATATGATTAGAGATTGTCCCAACACCATGCAAGGCAGTGGAGCTGGTGATCGCAAGCCAAGGCCCCACATCCCGGCACGGGTGTATGCAGTAACACCAGGTGATTTTGATGTTGATGCACCTGAAACTGATGAAGCTGGCGTCATGACTGGTATTTTTTTTTCCTTTCCTTTTAGTATTTATGATGTTGCAGGTATTATGAATATGTTAGAATTAGTATTAATATTGGTGTATATTTTTTTTAGGAATGGTTAATTTGTTTAGGTTCTTGGCTTGTGCACTATTCGATTCAAGTGCGTCGCAGTCTTTTATGTCTGCAGCGTTTGCACGAATTTGTAGTTTACAGACTAAGCTTTTAACACGACAGGTTGTAGTATTCATTCCCGACGGGAATACAGTATCTTGTACCCGTTTAATTAAGGATTGTCCGTCCGTTAGAGCTAGAAGAAAGGACACTGAAGGCTAACTTGTTAGTATTCGGTCAGATGGAATTCGACCTGATTTTGGGGATGGACTGGCTTTTCAAGCACTACACTAAGATAGAATGCTGGAAACAAGAGGTTGTGTTTGAACCTCTAACTGAAGACAGGATGAGTTACGCAGGAACATCAGTTAAGGCCACCCCACCTTTGATCTTGGCGTTGCAAGCTAGGAAGTATATCGATAATGGAGTCTCAGCGTTTCTATTGATAACTGTAGAGGAGACAACCAAAACTATAGGAATCCAAGGGATACCTGTGGTTGAAGACTTTCCTGAAATTTTCGTTGATGAGTTACCTGGTTTACCACCGGATAGAGAAGTAGAATTCCAAATAGAGTTGGAGCCGGCAACAACTCCAACTCACAAGGCGCCATATCGTATGACCCCTACCGAATTAAAGGAGCTCAAGCTACAATTGGAGGAACTTTTGGAGAAGGGTTTTATCCATCCCAGTTCTTCGCCTTGGGGAGCACCTGTGTTATTTGTGAAGAAAAAAAATGGATCTATGAGGATGTGTATAGACTATAAAGAGTTGAATAAGATGATGATTAAGAATAGATACCCATTACCCAGAATCGATGATTTGTTGGATCAATTACAAGGAGCAGCAGTATTTTCAAAGATTGACTTGACACCCGGATATCATCAGTTAAAAGTCAAGGATCAGGATGTGCTGAAACTTGCCTTTAGGACAAGGTATGGCCACTTCAAGTTTTTGGTGATGCCTTTTGGGTTAACCAATGCTTCAGCTGCATTCATGGATATGATGAACAAAATATTCAGACCTTATTTGGATAATTTTGTTGTCGTATTCATCGATGATATCTTAATCTACTCTAAGAGCAAGGAAGAACACAGAAATCATCTAAGTATGGCTTTATCTATACTTAAGGATCAGAAACTTTATGCCAAACTTAGTAAGTGCGAGTTCTGGCTGGAAGAAGTAAAATTTCTAGGTCATGTGATCTCTAGTAGAGGAGTAGCAGTAGACCCGAGCAAGATTGAAACCGTAACGAACTGGCAGAGACCGACCAGTGTGCATGAGATCCGAAGTTTCTTAGGACTAGCTGGTTATTATAGGAGATTTGTGGAAGGATTCTCCCGGTTGTCTGGACCACTCACCACCCTGACTAAGAAAAATGTGAAATTTACTTGGAATGACAAGTGCGAAACAAGTTTTCTTAAGTTGAAGAAAAGACTCACAATTGCACCGGTACTTATACTACCGGAACCTCTTAAATCTTTTATGGTATTTAGCGATGCATCTAAAGCAGGACTCGGATGTGTGCTAATGCAAGAAGGGAAAGTGGTTGCTTATGCTTCACGACAACTGAAAGATCACGAGCAGAATTATCCTACTCATGATTTGGAATTAGCTGCAGTAATTTTTACTCTTAAGATTTGGAGACATTATTTGTACGGCGAGAAGTGTAAAGTCTTCACGGATCACAAAAGCCTAAAGTACCTGTTTGAGCAGAAGAATCTTAATGTGAGGCAAAGAAGATGGTTGGAATTAATCAGCGACTATCAATGCGACATCAAGTATCATCCTGGAAAGGCCAACGTGGTAGCTGATGCTTTAAGCCGCAAGAGCAGACAAGAAGCTTCATCAATTCCTTCATCAGAAGTAAATTCCCTCTTATGTAGTATGAGAAAACTGTTGATTAGAAACCGTAGTCAGGAAACCATGTTGACTACAATCCAAGAATTCATTCCATTGGACTGGGAAGGACTGAAAGACCGTCAAAAGAAAGACAGTAAACTTGCAAAAGTTGTAAAAAAGATCGAAAAGTCAAAAGGACCAGTGGACTTTAACCTCAGAGAGGATGAGACTCTGTATTACAAGGACTGAAGAGTCATTCCAGCAGACGAAGAGTTAAAGGAAAAAGTACTAAAGGAAGCTCATAACACACCTTACACTGCTCATCCTGATAGTACAAAAATGTATCAGGATTTGAAACAGTCTTTTTGGTGGGAAGGAATAAAGAAGGACGTAGCAGAGTTTGTGAACAAGTGTTATGTCTGTAGATTAGTAAAAGCAGAGCACCAAAAGCCAGCCGGTAAATTGCAGTCATTGCCAATCCTAGAATGGAAATGAGAGGATATTTCAATGGATTTTATAGTAGGCTTTCCAAGGACCTCAGTCGGAAATAATACTATTTGGGTAATAGTTGATCATCTGACAAAAAGTGCTCACTTCATACCCATCAAGAATACAGATTTTCTAGAAAAATTGACGAGAATGTATATAGCAGAGATTGTCAGATTGCATGGAGTGCCTAAGACGATCGTATCAGATAGAGACCCTTATTTTACGTCACGCTTCTGGAAAAGTTTACAAGAATTGATGGGCTCTAGTCTGAGGTTTAGTAGTACATACCACCCACAAACAGATAGACAGACAGAAAGGACGATTCAAACTTTGGAAGATATGCTAAGAGCCTGTATTTTGGATTAATAAGGGAGTTGGGAGAAACAATTACCTTTGGTAGAATTTGCTTATAACAATAGTTTCCAGGCTACTATTCAAATGACACCATATGAAGCCTTGTATGATAGAAAGTGTAGATCACCTCTGTATTGGAATGAAGTAGGAGAAAGCAAAATAGTTGGACCAGAAGTCTTACAAGAGATAAAGGATCAAGTACACTTGATTAAAGCAAGTACACTTGCTTATAACAATAGTTTCCAGGCCACTATTCAAATGGCACCATATGAAGCCTTATATGATAGAAAATGTAGATCACCTCTGTATTGGAATGAAGTAGGAGAAAGCAAAGTAGTTGGACCAGAAGTCTTACAAGAGATAAAGGACCAAGTACACTTGATTAAAGAAAGGATGAAAACAGCACAGAGTCGACAGAAGAGCTACGCTGATAATCGAAGGAGGAGCATAGATTTTAAAGTTGGAGATTAGGTCTATGTGAAGGTATCTCCTATGAGAGGAGTAAGTCGTTTCGGAGTGAAAAACAAGTTAAGTCTGAGATATGTGGGACCCTATGAGATAGTGGAGAAAGTGGGTGTAGTTGCATATCGTTTGGAATTACCAACTGAGTTCCATGGAATTCATAATGTTTTCCACGTGTCTTCTTTGAAGAAGAGTTTTGGGAATCAGACACCAATGATAGTGGATCCCGATAGCATACCTTTACAATCCAACTTGACTTATGAAGAGAAGCCGATGCAAATTCTTTACTGGAAAGATAAAGAGTTGCGGAACCGTAAAATCCCATTGGTCAAAGTACTTTGGCAAAATCATAATATTCAAGAGGCAACTTGGGAGAAGGAAGTTGATATGCGAGCCAAGTACTCCCAGTTATTTGACATCTAAATTCAATCTTGTAGAGTTGTTTTGGACTTTTGCTTAATTGATACTTTGTGGTTCACTTGTACGGGACTGACAATATCAGATGTTGTACTTCTTTGTTTGGATATCAATAAAGTATACGTGTTTCCTTAACTCTTGAATTGTTACTTATGTCGATTTCGAGGACGAAATTTTTTTTTTTTTTGGGGAGGAGGTTGTAACAGCCCGCTAAAAATTTAACGGTGAAATTTCTATTGGCTTTAGGAATCTCGTGAAGACCCGATAAGTTTTCATGAATCTATTAATCTTATAGTTAATGTTATTACTCACTGTGGTATCAGAAGGATGTTTTTGATTATTGGAGATAGTTAGAAAGTTTTAATAGGACATATGAAAAGATTTTAGCCACCTTACTTTTCCAAGTATACTCTCCACTTTTGGAAAATAGACAAAGCTGATTTTGTGGATATTATTGGATAAAAAAAATATATCTTGAGCTAATTTTCGTGAATATTATTGGATAAAAATATCTTGAGCTGATTTTTATATATATTATTAGATAAAAATATCTTAAGTTGATTTTTGTAGATATTATTGGATAGAAATATCTTGAGATGATCTTTTATAGATAGTTTGGGTAGGAAAAACCTACACTCAACTCTCAATTCCAGCCTTATCATCTTCCATATCTCGTCCATAAGTATCTCCAGCCACCACCCACGAACTTATCTTCATTTACATGTTTCTTTAAAAAAATATCAAACACTCTCTCGGACAGCTTTTAGGAGGTTTTTGCACGCCCATTTCGAAGCTTTTGTAAGTGTTTTATCATAAAATCTCCTTCATATAAGTTGTTCTTTTTTTAGTCTAGTTTACCTGTATATCTTATTTGTCCCATTTGAAGATCATTTGGTCAGTCAAATATTATATAAACTATAAAAAGGTCATTCTGGGAGATAAACTGAAGAATATGTTATAGTTTGGAGTTTTTGACCACGCTAATGGATAGATATTGGTCCGAAATTTTTATGGAGTATTGTTAACATGTATATATGACTATTGGTTGAGGATTTTTGTATGATTAAAAGGTTTTGATGAAAGATTTTGATAGATTTAGAAACTTAGAAACTGAAAGAGGAAAAACAGTTTCTGTTTTGAGAAAGTTTAACTCTTTGGTGGTCTAAATCTATTCTAATGATTTTGATAATTTTATTGAAAGATCCTAAGCATCTTATATACATGTTATATTATTATTTTGAAGATATTTGATATTAGTTTCAAAGATATGAAATTTTATGCAAAGAGATGTTCAGATAAGCCAAAGTGTGGATGTTCTTGGCTAAATTTATGTTTTGATTAATTTCTAACCATGTGATCTTGAATTAGAAGCTTATATATGTTTTAAGACATCTTTTTAAACCATGTGACAGTTTGGTTTGAAGATCACATATTTATAAGTCATAGATCAAAAGGTTGATCAAAACAAGTTGGAAACAAAAATAATAGAAATAGCATATGGGAATTTCGGCCCTATGGAGTTTTAATAGTTGTGATTAGTTTTAAATTTTTCTAAATTGATATTTGAATTGAGGATAAAATTTACATGAGGCATGTAAATTTTGGTGACTTTTGGAGTTAGTATGCAAAATCCTTAAGTTATGGATAAAACGGTCATTTTTCTACATGCAGAGAGTAAAATAAAAATTTTACTCTTTAAGTTAGTATTTTTCATATTTCAATTTATTAGTGATTTAGTACTAACTTTTAGAATCACTAATTACAGTTCATCGTGATCGCGCTTACGGTTTTATAAGAAACGCGGAGATCGAAGTAAGTTAGCTTTTAACTTACTAACAGTCTACTATGTATGTGTGCCAAGTAAAAGAACTACAGTGTATATATATGTGTGTTATCATATATGTCATGCCATGCCAAGTTATCACATAATTGTCTATTAAATAGAATTTATTCTGTCATCAGTTTTTATCTGTTACATAATATATTCTGTCATATATATGAAAACTGTTACATACTATATTCTGTCATGTATTGCTATACATTACAAGTACCCCATGTTAAGTATGCCATCTATTACATATATATCAAGTCATGTAATATTTACTGTTGCAAGTATGTCATATTAAATATGTTATCTATTATATGTCATGTTATGAAATATTTCTATCTCAAGTTGGTCATGTCTTTCAAGTTACGTTCAAGTCACGTTATGTTACGTCAGTGCTTCAGTCCTTTCGTATTCCAGTCATGTTTCATCTTGAATTACATTAAGTTTTGTGGGGTCCACAACAACTGTGGCACACGAAGTATGAGGTCACAGCAATTGTGACACGTAGAATACATGGGGCCACAACAACTGTGGAGTATGTATTTAACTGTATTGTGACACGTAGAATACATGGGACCACAACAACTGTGGAGTATGTATTTAACTGCATTATGATGTGTAGAATACATGTGGCCACAAAAACTGTGGAGTATGTATTTACACGTAGAATACATGGGGCCACAACAACTGTGGAGTATGTATTTAACTGTATTGTGACACGTAGAATACATGGGACCACAACAACTGTGGAGTATGTATTTAACTGCATTATGATGTGTAGAATACATGTGGCCACAAAAACTGTGGAGTATGTATTTACACGTAGAATACATGGGGCCACAACAACTGTGGAGTATGTATTTTTCATGTTAAGTCAAGTTTCAGATTAAGTTCATGTCAAGTCAAGTTCAGTTCACGTTTCAATTTAAGTTATGTCAATTATGCTATATTGTACGTCAAGTTATGCTTCAATTACTTATGAATTTGATTATGCATTCATGCTTTTACTGTCATCCATGCATCATTAGCCTGTGTGGAAGTTTGTTTTGTTAACTTACTGAGATTTGTAATCAAATCTCACTGTGGTAGTCCCAACTACCATTCTTCCGAATGGTAGATCTTGTTACAAGATCTGAAGGAGGATCAGGAGCTGACCAACTAGACACAGTCGACTAAACGACGGTGCGTCGTTAATGTTAATATAGTAGTTAAATTACTACTTGTACGATGGAGTTGCATCTCCAGTACTTCTTGGATTATAACTATTTTGGACTAGTGCTGTGATCTTAGTTATTCAATGGATCTTTATATATGAAATATATTTTAAGTGTTCGGGATATTTTCAGTTTGGTGCATAGTATTGCTAAAGAAAAAGTTTATCCACTGCGAATATTGCATCTTATATGTCATGAACAGAGGCAGGTAACCTTGTGTTGCATGTCTCGACGCTTCAAATGTCCGTCCGATCCCAAACGGAATTTGGGGGCGTCACACCAAATTTCTCTGTCATCCCCTTCTTTACCCTTCCAATATCTCGTCGTTGCTGGTCTTCCATTGTGTTAGTTTTATTTGGGGTTTTGATTCGTTGGACCGTTAGTTTTATTTGGGGTTTGCTTAGTTAATTTGGTCTGATTCTTTCTTTGTTGAACTCAGACGATTTTGAGCCTTGTTTTTATTCATTTTGTTATGTTTCTCTAGTAGATCGTATGAATTGCAGAGGTTTGCATTCTAAACTAATTTAAGGATTCGGTCTTGATTTCTCATTTGTTTAAAACACTTGATGAGTATAATGTAGAAATAAACCGCTGTGACCATCTAGTGATTATGGTCGTTTGAATGAAGCTCTTTTTACTTTATGAAAACAGAGAGACGATAAAATAGGGAAACCCCATGAGCTTTGAAGGTTGGGATTTGGGTTGAGTATGAGTAAGAAATTATTGAATGTAATGTTGTGGATGAAAAAAAAATATTTGTTGTTTTCGATGGCAGGATGTCATGTAGTGTTCTAGTGGATGGATGAGCAGCGTGAGAAAGGCAGGAAGCAAGGAGGTTATATATAATAATAATAATAATCATAATAATAATAAAAACCCGCTAGTTTTACCCGAACCAAATCGGGTAAGGTCGGACTGTTTCTGATGCCTCTGGCTTGCAGGTCACATCGGGTCAGGCCAAAATAGTGCTTGGGCAGGTCATTGCACAGGCCTGGTAGCCTCCATCTATTTCTCTTCTCTTTTCTTTCATTTTTCTTTCCCTCCTCTTTCGCCGCTCAAGCCCTTCTTTTCTCTGAAAGTTTTCATGCTCTGTTCTTCCATTGGCAGCTTCTTCCTCTTCTTCTCCTATTCGGTTTCTTTTATTTTTCTTCTGCAAATCTGGGTGTTGCCGTAGCTCTCTTCCTTCATTTTTGGCTGGTATTAGTTTCATTTTAATCCCTTTGATTTTTCGGTTTCTCTTTTCCTATAAAACCATATATTTCTCTTCCTCTCTAGCATTTTTATTTCATCTGTTTTCTCACCATTTTTGCAGGTCAGCCATAAGCTTCCATGCTCGATTTTCCTTCGGTCATTTCCCTTGGTATTTTCGCATTCTAGTGGTGAAAAACTCTTGCCTTTCTAGCATTTTTCTCCCCAACCCGTGCTCTAGTTTTGGTCTTCCCTATGCCCTTGTTTTGACCCCAAACCATGAGCTTCCATTTTTATTTTGCTTGGTTATTTTCTCTCTTGCCATGTGCCATTGTCCAGCTATTATTTTCTAGTAATTTTCTTATAGATCAGCCTTTTTATTCCCCAATATTACTCCAAATTTCCTTGTTTTCAAAATCCATTTTTCATTCCAAAAATTGTGATTTTTTTTGGTGATTTTAATTCGAGCTTGCTTTTGGCGTTAAACTGGTGCTTGAGTGCTTGATCTTTTAGAAATTTGCCTTTTAAACATTGTAAGTAATTTTCCAAATACCTTTTGAAATTTAAATATATTTTACACTAACAATTCTTTGTGATCTAGTTGGTTTTGCCGGACATTGAGTCCAAAGAGTTTGGGGGTCAGTTGAATTGGAGGATGGAGTTATTTGTGAGGTTGGATTGTGCTTGGTATTTTTATGTCTTGCTTGGGTTCATATTATACATTGCATAATTGCATGCATGTTCATGAGAATGAATGAAAACTGGGTTTTCATTGTGTAAGATAGTTTTTGGGTGCATGTGTATCACGACCCCAAACCGAGATGAGACATTATCTCGGTGGAGCTCCTCTGGTCATTCGGGAGTGCAAAATACTGAGTGACGTCTCCTGGGTTGTCGCTGTGAGACAACGAGATGGTAACGCTCTCGTACCGACTCCATGGCCTCTTTGTTGGTGGGGGCTAGAGGATGCTTGGCCATGAACGTGCTGAGCATGGAACTGTGCATCGCTTATTACAAAGTTACGCAAAACACTACCTGTGGTGTGGCAAAGGCAGTCAGGGTGTGCGGATGATCGATCCCTATGAGAGATCATAGGGATCGATCATGGTGCATACGGTTTAAAATTGGATAATTGGTTTTGATAAATGGACTTATGTGAACTATTTTATGGAAAAATTGTGAATTTTTATACCGGGCCATTTTTGTTATTTTTTTAATGAACTTGGTTTTTGGGCCAAAATGATATTTTTGCGTGTGTTGGAAAATAATGATTTTTAGATCTCATGCATATTTCATTATATGCACGTATATTTGTTGTTACATGAATATATTTTTATCTCTTAGCATGTTCGGTCTGTTACTTACCTGCGGTACCGTTTCATGGTTTCGTAGATTTTGATGTAAAGACTGAAGATGCGGCTCTGCAGGAGGAGTGATCGGAGATCACTTTCTCATGGGATGAGATTTGTTTCCCGCTTTTGAGTTATTGTATTTTGGGTTATTTATATTTGCACTGAATATTGTAATACTTTTTGAAACACTTGTATTTAAGTGAATTTATAATTATCAATTCTGGTATTTAGTTGATTGATTTTAACTTAACCACTGCGACTTTTGTTGTGCATTTTTTACATATTGTACACACTTGAACATTTATCGTTGGGATGCGTGACCTATATTATTATCATCCCAACTCCTCAATTCCCGTGTTTCTATACTAGAGTTGGAGGCATCACATTCTCGTACAAATATGCTTCCTGTGTGAGATTTTAAATGCCACCACTTGGCTTCTTCGCATACCTTTAAAAGTGAAAACTCATTTCCAAGCTTTCGAGTTACATGTCTATGTTGTCATAACCCAAAGTTCTTTGAAGCCCAAGCTCAACGCTAAATACAGCCCATTTCATGCCCATAAGATAACCCAGCCCGCCCCAAACCTCTGCTTATTTTCCCTTCCCCCGTCCGACTCCGCAGTCCCCGACTCTCTCCGTCTCTCCTTCTCTCTCTGCGTTCGCTCCTCCCAAATCTCTACTTCTTGTCCCCTTCCGCCGTCGAGCGCTCCAGCACCCGAATCTCTCCCTCTGCGTTCACTCCTCTCCGCCGCTGTAATCCCTTTCCTTCGCCGCTCATCACGCCAGTAAGTTCCCTTTCGTCTACTTATCAAAAAAAGTAAGTTCCCGTTCGTCTCTCTCTCTCTCTCTCGACTCTCCCTCCATCTCAAGGGTGTTCTCTTCTCCACCGTGTCGCACCACGACTAGTTGAATTCTGCATGTAAGCTTGGGCAATTTATATGACATCCATGGTCCAGATTGGATTCCCCATGTAATTCTAAATTGGATTTCCACCTTGCACGTTCCCTCCCACTAGTAATTCTAAATTGAATTCCGCATGGATTGAAGGCCACGCTACTTGATTCTTCCTCTTGGCCCAGCGCGTGAGGGACTGTTTCCTTTCCTCTGCCAACTAGTGTTAGGTTTTCTGCAAAACAATTTTCCGATCCGAAGCCATGAGAGGGTTCTAAATCGACGTATTTGCTCCATTTTTGTGTTGGATCTCTACCTTTGTATACACAGTTCCATTGCTTCATCCATCAATTCGGTGAGTTCTTTTTTTCCCTCCTTTAGAAGGGTATGAAAAAATATGAGATCTTTAAACCTCTTTTTTTTTAGATATATATTGTGTAATATTTTTTCCTGGAAGTTTCTTTTCATTTTTTATTTAAGTTGTTTGTGAATAATTTACTGTATGTAGCTGAGAAAACTTATGAGTGATAGAATCCAAAAGGATTTGTTTCTTCTTGACGTAGTGGATGATATTTGAAATTAGTTTTAGAAAATTGATGAACTTTTTGTTAATTGCGTCTTTGTCTGCTCCTTTTGGATCATTTAATTGTAGTATGGCCATAATTCGTCTTCTGTTGACGTTAGGCTAAAAAGGTGCTACTATCTCGAAGTTTTTGTTGGTTGTAGTTTGCTTTGCTAAGTGGTCTTATTTCATTTGAATGATTTGCTTATTTTTGGTTTCTTTTGCCTGTTGTAGCTCGAGTTATCCTCCTATTTTTCTTGTCATTTGCAACCTAATAGGGCAGATGGATCTTGAGACGGAGAACAGAATAGCTGCAATGCTTATGAAAGAAGCAGCAGAATTGCGGCGACAAGCAGAGAAGGAAGGTGTGCATGCCTATCTTAAACAACCCAATTCACGGTTTCGGCCCAATTCACGGTTTCTAACTGCAACTGTTCTTGGAGTACAACAAGGTTAGTTATACAATTTCTGTAATAAAAATATCTTCTTTCTTTTCGTTGATTTGGCATTGCAATGCCTTTTATGAAGAATAGTTTTTGTAATGAATTTCAATCCTTCATTATTCATGAGGAAAGAAGAGTGTTTGCCATATAAAGTGGTCTGTACCTTCCTTCATGGAAATCGAGGCACATTGTACTTTCAGTTTCTTTAGAACTTATTCCTTCTTGACCTACCCAAATAGATTTTCTTATTTATTTGATGCAACTCAGTTTGTCTACAACTTAATCGTAGAAAAAGAATTCAAAAACTGGTGTTTGCAAAGAGTTGAGGAAAACATAATTTGGATGAACAAACAATTGGTTCCATCACTCGAAGTGTAATTATCTTTTCAGCGTGGTTGGGTTTTGTTTGTCTCTTAAATTACATTTCTATGGTTCAGATTTGTGCAATTCAGCTTAAGGTTTATTTATTTATTTATTTGTTTTTGGGTTTTTGAAACAGCAAATCGAGCTGTGGAAGTGAATGAGATGTGGCGAGCCCGACAAAAAGAGCTAGAGCTGGATGATAGATGTAAAGACAAATATATAAATGGAAGTAGTAATAGCAGCAGCCGTATTGACAATTACGGTGTAACCAGAAGTAAGAGGACTCTTGTAAATGTTAACAATGCAAGTGCTTCATGTTCATCAAGTGAAAGAGTATATGAGAGTGGCTCTTCAAGGGAAGATGAAGAACTTGAGGAATTTCTACACTCGAGGTCATAATTTATGCTCTTTCTCATTCTCTCTTCGGTGGATGTGTGCGCGCTCTTGAATCACTCAACTTTAAATATGTCGATTTCATTAAGTTTGACATGATTTTTTTGTTTTTCGGATGGCAGGGCCAAACGTGGTAGAGGTGGTGTTGGCCCAAGGATGGATGAAACGGGTCCGTATCTTCCACGTTCTTTGGACTCCATAGAAGATCGGTCAACGAGCCCTAATGTATGTAGACGCCATGTTGTCTATGGTCCTGAGAAACCTTCTACACTGAAGTCACATGATTCTTCAGAAGAGGAGCCTAACGAGGAAAAGCGGAAGAAGTCAAAAAAGCTTCACTCAGGGAGCTCCAACAAACAACACTCAAGGAAGCACAGATCCAAAGATAATTCTAAGGATAAGAAAAAGGAGAGAAAGGAGGAGGAAAGAAATAAACATCGCAAGTAATGGCTGTTTTCAAAATTTGCGTGTTTGTCACAAAGGTGACAAGTCATTGTACGTCAATATGAATGAAAAATCCTTATTTACGGGCATATAAAAGTTTTCAATATTACTTTGTATCAGGGTTGAAACCCGGATTGCAAAACCCAGACCGATTCGGTCTGGGTATGGGTTTAAAACCCGGGTACGGGATTTAAAACCTGATCCCCGGTTTCCTTTTAAAACAAAAAATTTGCAAACCTCTCTCTCTCTCTCTCTCTCTCTCTCTCTCTCTCTCTCTCTCTCTCATGCTGAAACCCAGGTCCCTTAGGTTCCCCTGCCATTCGATTGTTTCCGATTGTTTGTGGGTTTCGTCTTAGTTGATGACGGCTTAAGCGCAAGGGTCCTGCAGACTCAGCAAAATTGCCATATTTTGAACACCTCCGCCACCACAAGTGCCGTCGCTAGTGATATAAGAAAGTGAAAGGGAGTTATCAAACCTACACTTGATTTTTTTTTCATCTTTTTTTTGTTTACTTCAAGTGTTGTTCAATCTCCACATCTAAATGGAGCTTTTGGGATTTTCTTTATATTTACAAAGAAATTGATGATAGATGCTTACTAATTTGTGGGTTAGATCTGGATTTCTGGAATCTTAGGGAATATTTTTGTGGATTTATAGATCTGGAATATAATGGAGTGCCCTCCATCATCATTCCACAGAGAGCATGGCATACTAATTACGAAGAAAAGAGAACACTAGCTTTGGATCATTGATTTTTGCTGTTGTTTTTGCTAAATGTTTTCCTAGCTAGCTGTATTATTATTGTTTCTTGCATTATTTGTGGAGATCTGCTTTTTAAACAAAAAAACATAGTTTAAGAATATACGAATATGGGTTTTTTTAGAATTTTTGGTGCTAGCATATGAAGTCGTGAACAAGTCAACCATGGTCTGTTTTGATGAGAATGACTGAATGGAAGAATCTTTGAGGAATATTTTTGTGGGTTAGATCTGGGTTTATACAATCTTTTGAGGAGTATTTTTATTGGTTAGATCTGGTTGAGGAGTATTTTTTTCTGGTTATGTTAATTGCGCATAGGTGATGTGCTTTGTGTATTTTGTATACGACATAGAGGCTGCTGTTATATCATAACTACTAGTAACTAGAAGCAGTAACACTTGGTTATTCTCAAGATCGGTCTCCCAACTAATATTCTTAGAATGCTGCGTCGTGTGTTTGGGCTTGTGTTTGTGTTTGTCATAACTTTGGCAGGGAAAATGGGTTGGACCTGGTTGGTATATGGCTTGTTTTTTGGTTTAAATCTAGTCAATCTTCTTGTTCAATGGCTTAAGTTTTATAACTGTTGTTTCTTATATTTTTTTTTTACTTGTAATTTCATAAAGCTGATGCAATATGTACAAACTTATTACAGATTTGATATCAGAATGAATCCTTTTAAAGGGCTTGCTTTGTCTCACACGTTTACTGTGCTCTTTTGTTTTTTTTTTAATGAAGAAATAGAGACAATAAATCAGTTTCCCTTAGTGTTAGGGCTATGAGATTGGACGCATAACATTTCAAAGATGAATGTTAAGATATCACTCTAGTCTTTGCATTACAGTAATATTTACCCGACACTTCCGTTTTCCTTGATTGGCAGTTGTCAATTTAACCCTGATTGATCTACCGAGTTTGTCAAAAGTTGCTGTTGGTATGTAATGTACCTGATTGAACTTCTGTATAGTGTGTTATACTATAGTCTTTTTAGTCTTTCTTTTTTCAATAAGATACAATTTTTTTACAAACATGGAACCTCAGGATTTTCTAGAACGATAAGAGTTTAGTTTTTCATTTTATACAAGAGTAATGCTGAATTTTAGTCCATTTGTCTTCAGCCTAGTCATGACCTGCTTAATTATTAGCAAGAGCAGTTTTTGTTAAGTTGAGAAATCTGAAATTTGTCCCCTCAGGGCCACTAGAGGTTTACCTGGCCGTTAACTTCAGGGCCCCTTGGGATTAGTCGAGGTGCGCGTAAGCTGGCCCGAACACCCAAGGATATAAAAAAAAAAAAGAAATCTGAAATTAAAGTGCATGTGATGTTCATTAGGGGAGTCGATACTTTGACTATGAAGAACCAAATGGAGCAGTGAAGGAGATCTGGATCTGGCCAAGTATTCCAGAAGCTCCTCCTGATTGAACTGATGATGATGATATAATGGCTTGTAATTTTGTATTTTGTAATATAATTAAATATCAAATAACGTAATATGAAATAGGTTGTATTATGTGTTGCATTCATTTTATATTATAAATATTGAATTTCTATATTTTAGGTAAAAAGATAATTAGTTTTCTATATACTAGGTGAGAATAACGTGCAAAGCACATTTGTCTAATTTTATGAAATGATTATTTATAAAAAATAATATATATTTTATAAAAATTATTGATGTCACTTAATAATTTAAGACATATTGGAGAAAATAAAAAAATTAGTTCAAAGTATCATATAATCTAATACATGTTTATAACATCTATAATTTTAGCAAATATGTATACGAAAAATTTAATAAAAGTCTAACACAAACGGTAGTTTAAAATATGTGTCGTTTGATGTTTGTATTATAATTCATCAATTTATGTCATCCTGTAGACAATCAATAGAGACAACATTGAAATTCTTATTTTGCTGTTGGTTGAGTCGATCAGGGACAACATAAAGTTAAAACATAATCTTTTTATAAAATTTGTGGTATAATATTTTCTATATATAGTATATATATAAATCATAAAATATATTTTGAAATTGTTGGCCGAATTTACTCTTTCTTGATTAGCTCAAGGATCATGGCCTTTGTCACGTGCCTATCATAGCAAGCCCACGTATGGAATATGACTTAGCGGAAGCTACGTCCTACTAATATGGGGGAAAAAAAATATTTTGATTAAAAACACTTATATTATATATTATATGAGATTTTTAAATTTAGAATACTCAATAATCTGAGTTAATGAAACGTATAATACACGTATATTATACTTAGGGATTCACGTTTTATGCACCTAATACACGTGTATATGTTAAGGAGAAAGAGAAAAATATAATAACTAATCTTTAATTACTTATTATTATATAAACTATTAAGTATTATAATTATTGAGATTAATAAATCATATAACAACATTGAATGTTATCTCTCTCAACATTTATGTCTTCATTTTATGTGCCAAACCGTTTAAACAAACGGTGTTAACTTTAACGGAAAAACAAGAAAAACCGTTAAAATAAGATTTTCCGTTTCATACACACTTTTTATATATAGAAGATATAAAAAAAAATGCTTTTCAAATGTAATAGAATATAGGCTTTAGATTATAAAAAAGAAAAAAGAAATTGCTTTACAGCAACATTTTTTTCTGGAAAAAAATTAATAGTATAGCCTTTGTAGTTAAATAATAATAATAATAATAATAAAATAAAATTAATAGAATAGCAACATATTTTAGTTTAACTGATGTTATTTTCTTTTTCCAACTTTTCAGTTTCTCTGGGTTTGTTGAAGTAATATATTTTAGAGATAATAGCTCTATCGGTACGTGGGTTTGCGCTAATTACTAATTAGTCCTTGCTACAAAAAATTTTAGAAATACACATATATATAAATATATTGGGTATGTTTCACTCACTAGTACCTAGATGTAATTAGCCATGTTCGTTGTATACTCTACTGGTATACTTGGACAATGCCTTCTATATATATAAAATTTTACTTTTACCTATTAAAAAAAAAAAAAAATTTGGGTATGCTTCACATAGATCTATTGGTACCTGTTTGCCACGTCACGACAAATTATATTTGGACACATGTCGAAACTGCACACTTAGCGTCTAAAAAATTAAAAAAATGTCACATTAAAATTATTTCAATTTGAAGGAAAAAAAATAAATTATGTTTTAAAATATGTCATACATTTTCTTTTCGGTTAGAAAAATGGGGTCATTGATTTTTTTTAAAAAAATAAAAAATTAATAAAAACGTAATAGGAAGTAGTAAGTCTATGATTACCCATTTAAAAATGGATACTCTGGACAAAGAAAGATTTTGCCGTCAAAATAGTCAAGGTCGTCCGTCGTCGCAATATAAAATAGAGGAATGCTACACATCATCCCACACCACATATTTTATATATTAAAATATTATTTTTTATTTATCTTATTTTTTATTTTATTTTATTCTTATTAAACTAATTAAATTATTTTATTTATTATCCACACGCTACATATTTATTATAAAAAAAATAAAAAAAATTAAAATAAATATAATATGTAAAGTATGAAAATGATAAAAAGATTTTTCTTATAAAATATATGTATCAATCTCCTTTCACGAACTTATCAAAAGATGCATTAACATAAAAAATAATCATCTTAGATTCTTAATTGAATAATTGTCTCTTGTGTTGCTGGCCTCGGGATTTGGGCCAAGTTTTATGCAACCTGACATTTGGACGATCTCGCTTGGATACATAATGAGGGAAAGTAGAGTGCCATCCTAGAGACGCACTACGAAAGACACAGTGCCCATGCCGTGGACAAGCATGAAGAGATGCAACGGGTCGGTCTATTGTCGAGCGCAACAGAAAACAAAGTTCTGGCTACCAAGCAAGCAAAACCAAAAGCAAAGTACTGACAAGATTAATAATAGGGTCAATTTTATAAAATAGACTAGGGGCTGTAACGGGACCGAACCACCGGACCGGTTCTATTAAATATATATTTTTAATTATTTTTCAAATATTATATATAATATATTTTATATTATATATAAGATAATATTATTATAATTTATAAAATATAAATTTAATCTTAAACATGAAAATTTAATTGATCATATGCTTTAAACATAAAATATATATATTAATAACATTTTATCATAAAAAGTAAGAATTAAAAAATAAAGAAATCACTTAAATACAATAATATTATTATTAAATTTTGATGGCCTAATAAATTATCAATATTTTTTTCGATAAATACATAAAATATTAGTAGATTAGTAATTTAGTCATACTAATATATATTAGTATATAGTTTATATTAATTATAATTTACATTTTATGACCTAATACTAATAGTCTAATACTATATTACTTTTAAGTCTATGTATAAATTAGTATATAAATCACTATACTAAATAATCACTATATGTAATAGTAACACTATAATAATATAATATATAGTGAGGATGATGTTAGTATAGTTAACTAATAACGATCATAATATGTTAGTATTAAGTATTAGTAACTTAATAGTATTAGTAGTTATACTAGACGATACTATAGTGATATAATTAATGATCATATAAGTGATGTAATAAATATAACACATATTATGAGTTTCAAAATGAGCTTAAACGAGCCAAATCGAGGTTAGACGAGTTTTGTTTATATTCTTAACCCAAGTTAAGCTGAGTTTTACTCGTTTAATATTTGAACTAATATTAGTGTGTATAAGCATTTCATTTATTAAATGAACTAAGTACAAACTGAACTTGAACTGCTATGAGTGATGCATATGTGATGATGAAGGATATAAAATGCTAAAAATAAGAGAAATATATGCATTTAATATCATCTTACCATGAGAATGTAAGTCGTTTGACAAATTAAAAAATAAATAAATAAATTTATCTTATAAATTAAATAATGTCATGGAAAATGTGTCTTTTATGCAAGCTTACAACTAAATTTTTTCTTAATTAAATTGTGTCACATGACCATATCTAACATTTGAAAGAATTTTCGCTATATTATATAAAAAGAATAATGTTACATACTATCTTATAATACACAAGTCCTACTTATTTCATTTTAAAAAAAATTTAATTCTATTATTAAAAAAATAATTTTCATATAAAATTTAAATTTATCTATGAAAATGTATGAAAATTTAAAAAAAAAAGAATTACAAATATTTTATTTTGAAAACAGGACTCCAAATATTATTTCTAAAAAAAATAATAGATTCATTACAATTCAGAATACTCTATTATTATTTATTATTTTATTATTATTTTTATCTATTATTTATTATTTTATATTACTATTTATTATTATTTAATATTTTATTATTATTTTTTCACTGTTTACAGAATATTGAGTTTATCTCGTACCAAACGCAACCTTAACCGACTCCCAGGTTGCCTTCATAAAACGAGCACGAGGTTCTGCAACGAGCAGCAACAGGGTTTATCGTAACTCTCATAAAGCAGAAAAATCATCGGGCTCTCTGTCTGTCTCAGGCGATAATTTCCGGTAACCGACTTTGTAGCTGATCATTGGAGATTTCTGTAATCCCAGGCCACAGAAATGGATGGTACTCGTCAGCCTCATCACTTGCTTTTTCCTTTTCTTTTCCTTTTTCTTCTGCTCATTTTAATTCAATTGATAATTTCTAAAATGTTGCGTCAGTGGCGGTCTGTTCTTTATTGTAACGTTATCTTAATAATTTGGCTCCGTTTTTTGCCGAGATTTTTTTTTTTTTTTTTTTTTTGATAAGAACGGAAAAGAAAAGAATTGAACAAATGAATTGGATTCTTATTACGATCTACATACATTTCAATAGCATCTTGTGATGAGATTCTGAGTTTCTGTTTTTCGAAAGGCGGCCTTATGTGGATTTCAGGACCCATCACACTGCTGGGAGTCCGAATGATATTGAATATGATTTAGTTGAGAAATTCTTAAATCTTAAATTTTGTTTTATTGGGATTTTGAATTGCTTATGAGTCAGGCCAACGGGATCCCACATTACCTAGGAGGTAGAATTTGTTTCCCTTTATAATGATTCCAAGGACTCCAATTGTAACACTCTCCAGTCCTTTTAGAGCATAGACTCAAATATGGCTTGGGCTTTCTTTGAGTCATTACAAATGGTATCAAAACCAATCCTCAACCAGATATGTGGAACTTGAGCAATGTCTCCTATAATGGAATAGCCTGATAAGGATGTCAAGAATTTAGAGGGGAAATTATAACCTGTAGTAAGTATATGAGGGCAGTGAATCGGTTACTCACATTGTATAAGAGGGAGAAGTTCTTGCCTTGTATAAAGACTCCAATAGACTATATTTTTAACATTGATTACTCATTTTATATATAAGCCCATATGTGGCTTGAGTTTTCCTTGGGTCATTACATCATGCACTTTGTACTCTCCAATTTATCATTTGTGTGTTTGTTATAGTAGTTGTTAATAAACACTGTATTTTCTTAGGAACATTGTATTAGGTAGAAAAATCATTATTTATTCATACAAAGTAAAATTGAAAATTAAAAAAATGATTGGTCACCCACTCGGTACACTTTGTTAGTCAAAACCTCATTTTCCTTTTGTTAAATTGAGATGTGAACGTTCAGTTGCAAACAAATCTCTGAACCTAAATTAGCCTTTGTGAGAGTTCACTTTGCATGGATGTCATTCTGGTCATGTTCAGGATTGATAATGTGGAGGTTGTGTCTCAAGTGGACGGACGAAGGGTGTTGCAAAATCTTCTCTGGTGGGGAAACAATGTTCCTTGTGTATTGATGTTCCAGTCACTGTGGTTGATTTCTAATCCTTGAAGAGTATTGCGGAGGAGGTTGGAATGGTATGTTCATTATTCTAGAAGGGAGAGCTAGGAAGGGATGGGAGTTCTTTGGATAGAACTCCGAAAGGTGGAAATTTTCTTCCAAAGGGTCATTGGCCATGGAAGCTACAAAGTGCATACTCATATGTCTTTAGGTGGGTTTTTGAAGCTAGGTAGTGTAGTAGCAATATCGGTTGATGCTGTCAAGAATGGACAAGTAAGCATAATTTTGAATTTCATACCATACCTGAAGGTACGGCCGAAATATTTCGTTTCCATAGCTTAGCCGGTACAGAGAAGGATATAGTTTCATACTGGTCAGAATTTCGGCCATTTTGACCCATACCAGCTGATATTTCGGCTTGTACCGTCCTATATTTCGGCCCGTACAGGCCGATATTTCGGTGTTTACTTTTTTTTTTCATTTCTTTAAATTGCAAGCTCATTTTTTTTTTATCTCCAATTCAGACCAGGCTATTTATAATTTTTTATATATGTATTTATATATAATTTATTCATATATAGACTATTATTTTGGAATATAATTTATATATATTTATATACATATAATTTATTCATATATCGAATAGTCCGAAACAGTACCGGTATCGAAATATTTCGTTCCAGTACCTTGACTAGTACAGCCTCCGGTATGGTATCCAAAACTTTGCATGTAAGAGCAAAAGCCTATTGCATATGGAGGTGATGACAGCATTGACAGGGTGTCCGATGATCACTATCTCTAGTAGGGGCAATACGGGAAACCAGCAAAATCTGGCTGGTAGTATTGTGTAAATGATGAGAGTGGAATATTTCAAATTCAAGCTAGAAGGCCATTGCAGAGAACCCCGCGATATGCGCTGAGGAGATGAAGGAATGCATAGAGGGGAATGCTATGAACATGCTTATATTAGTGATAATACAGCTGGCTTTTTTAAAGGAGGAGATTGTGTGTGTTTTATAAAAAAGTGGATATGGTGTTGCATGTGTAAGCAAGGTGGACAAAGCCTCGATCATCTTTTGATTCTCTTCAAGGCAGCTAAGGATTTATGGGCACTGATATTTTGCACATTCCTGATTGCTTCGGTGATGCCCCAACTGATGGTGGACTTGATGGCTTATTGGGGTAGTCCTATTAGTGGTCATAGCAACTTTGACGCTTGAAAGATGGTCCCCTTGTGTCTTATATGGTGTATTTGGTGGGAATGCAATACTCTTATTTTTGAAGATTGTGAGAAGATGGCAATAAAATTAAGAGCTCTCATGTTAAACTCTCTTTATGTATGGATGGTAGTGGAGAATAGTTTCCACTCCTATATCTTCTAGGATTTATGGAGTTGTGTTCTTTTTCATTATCCCTATAGTTGGGTGTTCCTATTGTATACTTTCGGTGTACTTTGCTTGCCCCTTTATGCTTTGAATGAAATTTACTTATCCCCAGGAAAAAAAGATAACCAACTCGAGGTTCAAAATATGAGGCAAATCCTTTTGGTGCTCTATGTTAGCATGTGCAGGGTTAATTACTAGATGACTTTTATTGCTTTCACTTAGTTGGTCCATTGAATTTTGATGCACCTGGCAGGTAATTCTCAAAATACTGCGCCACCAGTCGAAGGTGTTGCTGGAGGAGGTACTGCTTATGGCTGGAGCCATGATGGCTTACACACTTCAACTTCAATTAAGGGATCAATTGACCCCAGTGAGGTTCCGTCCGCTGATTTGGTGCATGTGTGGTGCATGCCAAGCACTGCAAACGTTGGGCCACAGGAATTGCCAAGAGACTTGGAACCTGTAAGCATGATTTTTTGTTTTTTCCCTAGTGATTCTTGATTGCTTGTGCATACTCTCTAATGTAGTGCATACTCTAATGTTCCTTTTCCTTGCATAGTGATCATATGGATGCATTAGGGCATTAACACGGGATTAACTGAAATTTTACCTACAATTTAGTTAAGGTGGCTACTTTTTCTATTTTGTCTATGCCATTTGAAGTACACTCTATTTTGTGGTTAGCTATTTTTTTATAGGTGAAACATATATACTCTAACAACCTTTTTCCTCTTCAATATTTAAATATTGCCCAGAAAATGTCTTTCTATGTAAAATTTTCATCATTCAAGTTAGTTGGCCCTTTTGTTCAAGATCTTTATATAAAAATTTAGTTACTGGATCTAATCCTCCAGAAAAGTAAGAAAGTTCCGCATATTTTGACCAATTCAAGCTGAAAAATGGGGTTTCTCCCTCAGTTTTATATAAAAATGAAAATGTTCTTATACTATCACCCAGGAAACAAAAAACCAATACAAATATTTATGAGAGAGAGAGAGAGAGAGAGAGAGAGAGAGAGAGAGAGAGAGAGAGAGAGAGAGAGAGAGAGAGAGAGAGAGAGAGAGAGAGAGAGAGAGAGAGAGAGAGAGAGAGAGAGAGAGAGAGAGAGAGAGGAATGGGAGGGGGGGAGAAGAGGTATTTCTTTCTGTGATTGTAGGAAGAACTGTTTTACGAATGGATTTTTTTTTTTTTTGGGTCAAAAAATTTAATACCCTTGTTTCTTTTAAGTTTAAGTTAAACACTCACTCTGTTTGACATGCTTACTTTATCAGCTGTCCTCTTACAAAAAGCTTCTCCATTTTACACTTTCATCTTTTGTTTGCCGTTTACTTGTAATAATTTTAAGAGGATATAAGTGAGGTATAATGTAGAAGGATGTGCGTATTATTTGCATTTTGGTTTTGTAAAATTATATCAACTATCTAGATGTTATATAAGAAGTCTAGAACGTACTCTGATATGTATGAGTGACCATGGTGGTCTGACTTCTTCTAAAAATTGGTCTATCTCGAAGATAAATCTTCTTGCAGCCAGAAATGAAAGAGAAAGTGTTCAAATTGCTCTACGTCCAAAAGTTTCTTGGGGTGGATCTGGTATTGCAGGGCTTGTGCAAGTTCATTGTAATGATTTATGCTCCACGAGTGGTGATCGGTTAGTTTCTTGAAGACATTCCTCTGGGTATAGCTGTATGATTTAAAATTTCTGTTCACAATTTACTGAAATTGGAAGCTGGCAGCTTGGTTGTTGGACAGGAGTTAACAATGCGACGTGTAGTGCTCGTGTTAGGTGTTCCAGATGCTCTTGTGCCCCTCGATCTTCCAGTTAGCCAGTTAAGCCTACTTCCAGGGTACTGACTACATTACATATTTGATAGTGCCTTATTTTTTTACTTTTTTGGGTTTGATTAAATGTTGGATGACTTCTGATTGCTTAAGACTATGATGGCTTGCTTTTTCCCCAAACTGCAGAGAGACCACTGCAGTTTGGCTTTCCATTAATGTTCCGAGCACACAGGCCCCTGGTCAATATGAGGGGGATGTCATCATTACTGCTATAAAAACCGATGCTGGGTGAGTCTATTTTCCTATTATCTTAATCATTTTTAATTGTGTAATGAATCTTTGTGCTTATTCAGTATGGTTGATTAGGATTCCTGCTGTTATATACTTCAAAATATGGTTATTGATTCTGACCTTCACAGATCTCTAGCACAATGCTTGAGCAAAGCCGAGAAGCATAAACTTTACACAGAACTTAGGAGCTGTCTTGACATTGTGGAGCCCATTGAGGAAAAACCTTTGGAAGAAATGGTCTGTTTCTGCATCTGCATCTGCTTTATAATATACTTTTGAGTATTTTTGTTGATCCTGTTGATATTATATGCTGTTCATGCGAGCATTTGTGTTTTAGGTAGAAAGAGTGAAATCCGCCCGTACATCTATAAGAAGAGTTCTTCTGTCTCCCTCGTTTTCTGAATTCTTTTCAGATAATGGCCAAGTTGATATGATGGATGAAGATGCTATTTCAAATCTTTCAGTACGTGTGAAATTACATTTGACAGTTTGGGACTTCATTATTCCTGCAACTCCTTCTCTTCCTGCTGTTTTTGGTGTATCCTCCAGTTTACATTTTGGAAAGTTAAACAAGTATAGGGGTTGCTCTTGTATGTGCCCCTTGTACATGACTATGTATGCCTATTTTCTATCAACAATGAAATTATTATTTACCAATAAAAAAAATATACATTGTAAGTTTGCTTAATACAACTTGTATTTATTTCCCCCAAGTTCAGTAAATCATGGAGCTCAAAGTAATTCGTATAGACTAGTTATAGACTACGAAGCTTAAGCCAATACAAGTAAATCATGCAACTATATTTTGCGAGGATGGTGTTCCTATACTTAAGCTGTCAAGTAGATTGCAAATTTGTCAATGGGTGTAGAGTATAAAAACAGGCATGACCTAAAATACATACTCATGCAAATGAAATATGAAGCGACTAAATTGTGCAAACCTGCCTCCACTGATTAAGAGCATTCCTAATACCCTGATTTGTCCCATCTTTGGTCAATGGTCAAGACTTGAATTATTATTTGGGGGCATTGGGTCACAAGCTGACATGTTTATCATGAAGAAGTATTGATTTCGAGTGTTCGCTAGTTTGCTTCTTTAACTACAGTGCAGATATCTGATACTGTGATCGAGGATCGTTTTGGTGTTGAACATGGGACTGATGAGTGGTATGAAGCATTGGATCAGCATTTCCAGTGGCTTCTTCAATATAGAATTAGCCCATATTTCTGCAGATGGGGAGATAGTATGCGTGTTTTGACATACACCTGCCCTTGGCCAGGTAATTTACTGAACCGAGGCAAAAAAATGCCATTGGTTATTTATTAATTAGTTCTTGTACAACACTTTGTTTCAGAATATACACTTGCTGACTTTTGTAATTTTTTTCTATTCTAGCCAATCATCCAAAATCAGATGAATATTTTTCGGACCCACGACTTGTGGCATATGCTGTACCATATAGAGCAGTCTCTGGGTATACTGTTGTTCACATTCACTTCTGTCTGGTATACTTCTAATGGAAATTGATGAGCCTCCATCCGCTTCTTGATTGTGCAACAGTAGTGATGCTTCAAAGGATTACTTGCAGAAGGAAATTGAGATATTGAGGACAAAGACTCACTGGAAGAAAGCTTATTTTTATTTGTGGGATGAGGTATGACCAGTGCTGCAAAATGACAGGAAAATGGACCTTTTTGTCTCTTGTTAGTGAGAACTAATGCTTTAAAATAACAAATGATACCAGTAGCTGGTTATTTGTCTAGGTGCAGATGCTTAACTAAAAGAAAGACTGAAAAAGGGTATAAATATTCCACTATATTTCAACTTCTGCAGGTTGAAAATAAAACATCATATTTTTTCCTTTCTATTTGCTTTGATCTATCTTTTTTCTTACTGTAATACTTTCCATTATAATTTTATGTTGCTGATGTGTATGCACTAATATCTTTCAGCCTCTAAACTTGGAACAATATAATTCCATTCGCACCATGGCCAGTGAGATTCACAGTTTTGCACCTGATGCACGTGTCTTAACTACATACTACTGTGGTATGATTCTTCTACCATGTATAGTGTAGAGAGCTTGCTTTTCTATAGATGTTGAATAAGATTTTTTTGGGTGTTAAAAGATAAAATCAGAGGAATGCAATATAATAGCTCAGGTTTACTGGAGAACATAGTTGAGGATGGGATTATCACTGAATTCTAAATTTATTAGTTTGTAATATTGGTTTGACTATTTTTGAATGATGCATATGGGTGCATGATTTTTGCAAAAAATTTATTTGAAAAACCAGTAGCAAATAAATCATTCCAGTTGTGCAGCATATTTTAAAAATCATCCCAGTTCAAGAATTAGTGCTTAGGCTCATTGTTTTCAATTTCGTACCGTATCGGCCGGAATATGCTGTACCGGCCACTGGTCCAGTTCAAAAATTGTACCCGTTTCATTCCTATACGCAATGTCTATTCATTGTGCTCTTGCCACACACACCACATGATGCAAATACGAATCATCTTCCATATAACCTTGATCTGTTGATTGCCTCTTAGATCTGTCCAGCTAGCCAAGGCCGCCACTATTGTCTTAGGCATAACCCAACCCAAGTCTAGTCTACTAAATACTTTGTTCCATAACCCTCGAGTTACCTCACAGTGTAGTAGAAGATGGTCCACAGATTCACCCCCCTTCCTACACATGCAACATCAATCTGCGATGATCACCATTCATTTCCTCAAATTATCCATTGTGAGGATCTTACCCAAGGGAGCGGTCCACACACAAAATGTTGTTTTGAGAGGAGCCTTTTGTTTCCAAAGCCTTTTCTAGAGAAACTAAATAAGAAGCTCTGATAGAGACTTATAAAATGAGCGAACCGAAAACAAGCCTTTGCTAGTAGGTATCCACCACAATAAATCAGTATGCTGGTTACTCGGTTTGATTGAGTACAAAAGGTTGAAAAAGGCTTCGAAACTGTCCATTTCCCAATCTTGTGCCGCCTGGCTAAAATTGATGTTCCACTGGATTTATTCCCCTGCTATCACCATGACTTCCACCACTGAAATGTCTTTGGCACTTGCAATCCTGAAGAGTACAGGAAATAGATCCTTAAGAGCACAATTACCACACCAAATATCATATCAGAATTTGATCCTGGCCCCCTCCTAGACGAAATTTTGTGTGACCAGAAAAGACCTCCCATCCTCTTCTTATATGTTTCCACAATCCCACTCCATAAGCCATTCTCACTTCGTTAGTACACCATCCCCCCCCATAATCCACCATATTTACTCTCAATCACCAACTTCTATAAGGCTTCTGGTTATTTAGGTATCTCCACAACCATTTTCTGAGTAACGCCCGATTAAAAGTTCTCAAATTTCTAATGCCCAAACCACCATTAGAGAGAGGATTACATACCTTCTCTCACCTGACTAGGTGGAATTTGAACTCCTTGCCTATTCCACCCCACAAGAAATCCAGTTGTAATTTCTCGATACGAAGCACCACACTTACTAGAATAGGAAACATGGACAAAAAATAGGTCGGTAGATTAGATAATGTACTCTTTTTCAGGGTAATCCCACTACCTTTTGACAGGTACATTCTCTTCCAACTTGCAAATCTACGCTCTACTTTCTTAATCACTGTCTTCCATAGAGAAGCCGCTCTTGAGACGGCCCTCAATAGAAGACCAAGATATGTCATAGGGAGTGAGGCAATCTTACACCCCAGAGTATTAGCCAACTGTCTTATACGCTGAACACCTCCAATAGGCACCATCTCTGATTTTTCCATGTTCACTTTCAACCTAGAAACTGCTTCAAAGCAAAGTAGGAGGGCCTTCAATACTTGAACCTGATTATGATCTGCCTCATAGAAGATAAGAGTGCCATCTGCAAACAATAAAAATATTAATAAGTCCCCCATTTGGGGATCCAATCAAGTAACCAGTCACACACTCATTAGCAAAACCTCCATCACAATAACAAAGACTAATGGGGACAGTGGATCTTCTTGTCTTAGACCTCTTGTGCTATTGAAAAAACCAGTTAGGCTTCCATTTATCAAAGTTGAAAATTTCACCTTAGATATACACCAGAGGATCCATGATATTGCCATCTCTCTCCAAAACCATACCTCCCAAGAAGGTCAAGAAGGAAGTCCCAGTTAACATGGTTGTGCGCCTTCTCCATGTCTAACTTGCATATAATCCCTGCGTTGCCAGCTTTCAATCTACTGTCTAGACATTCATTAGCAATAAGAATTGCATCTAAAATCTGTTTATTCTTTACAAAAGCATTTTAGGGTTTTGAGATTATCTTTCCCACGACCTCACTAAGGCGATTCGCGAAAGAATCTTGGAAACCCCATTTACTAGGCTAATGGGTCGGAACTCCCTAATCTCCATAGCCCCAACCATCTTCAGTATCAATGCAAATAAAGTGGTGTTTAGGCTTTTCTTAAATTTTCCAATTGAATAAAACTCCTGGAACAACTTCATGAGATCATTCTTTAATACATCCTAGCATATTTGAAAGAAACCCATAGAAAACCCATCAGGACCTAGATCCTTTTCTTTAGCCATTTTCCTTACCATTTTGAAAACCTCCACCTCCTCAAAAAGCCTCTCCGAGCAACTGACATCCATAGGCCCAATGGAGTAAAAAACCAGCCCCTCAGGCTTAGGCTGCCAATCCTCATGCTCAGTAAGTAGCTGTTCAAAAAAACCAACTACATGATTATTAATCACCTGCTCATCCTTATAATCTATCCCATCGATCTTCAGCATCTCAATATTGTTGGATCTCCTGTGAGAATTGGCTATCCTATGGAAAAACTTAGTGCTTCGATCTCCTTCCTTCAACCATAACGCTCTAGACTTTTGCGGCCACGAAGTCTCTTCTAATAGAATGATCCTCTCAAGATCTACAACTAGCACTAGCTTTTGGGCTAATTCCTCTTGAGTTAAAGTCCTAGACTCTTGTAGTCTTTCTAGCTCATGGATCTCCCTTATCTTGCTTTTCTTGTGATCCCCAATGTCGCCAAAAGACTGCATATTCCAAAGCTTTAAGTCTTGTTTTAGAACTTTCAATTTTTCGGCAAACATGAAACTATGAGTACCGTGTATCTGGTAAGATGACCACCATTGTTTGACCCTATCCACAAAACCTTCCAATTTAAGCCACATGTTTTCGAATTTAAAATACCGACGCCTTCTTTGAATTTCACCACAATCCAACATGATGAGCCAATGTTCCGAACACAACCGAGGCAATCTCTTTTGCCAAACCTCTGGATAATGAATTTCCCACTCCAGGAAAATTAAGAATCTATCTAATTGAGACCACGTTTGATTATTAGCCCACGTGCATGAACCCCCTGCTAGTGGTAAATCCACTAGATTCAACTCAAAAATGCATTCTGAAAAATCTGACATTGCTGGATGCATTCTACTATTGCCAAAACACTCACTTGGAAATCTTGTTACATTAAAATCTCCACCAATGCACCATGTAAGATCCCACCAACTGTGTACTCCAGCCAGTTCATCCCACAATAATCTTTTGTCGTTGTTTGAGCTAGGACCATAAACACCTGCAAAGGCCCACAAATAGTCATCTTTCACACTCCTAAAATAGCATGCTACCATAAATAACCCTATGAACTCCATTTTCTCCACCACCCGTTGGTCCCACATCACCAACACACCTCCTAAGGCCCCGTTAGCTGCCAAATATACCCAATCCACGTGTACACAACTCCATATACTTCGTACAATTTTTGTATTAATAACTTTCAGCTTTGTCTCCGGTAAACAAACGATGTTTGCCTTCCACCCACGCAATAAGTTGCTTATGTGAAGACATTTACTCATTTAGTATGCAAACATTCCACGAAAGGATTTTTGGTTTCATTTGGAATAGGCCAGCCCCTTCCCTTTAGACCTGTCCTTGCTAGAGCTACCTTCAGAGTTCATGGACCAGGTTAGCCTCCTGAGTTCACGCTGTTTCTTATGTTGTTGGTGACCCGCTTCAATAGCAGTGAGTAATGCCAAGAACTACTTCTCATATCCTTCACACTTCAATCCTATCGTTTCCTAAATATCCTTCACCGTGTGAAACACCTAGTCTGAGACACTGGATGGATCTAGAAACAAACAATTCAGAGGGGTAGGATCCTGCAATCTAAAATCCATTTGCTCCTCCATGTTCTCTTCCCCAAGCACAAAACCAACTTCCCCTACAGGGTCACTTGTCCCCTAAAAAAGCGTCTGAGAGTTCTCCTCATCGGACAGAAAGAGATCCTCACTGACTGAGTCCTTTGGGCACCCTTTTTCACTATCTCCCACCAAAATGATGTCATTGTGCAACGCTGTGGTACTTGCCAGACCTCCATCTCCTCCCCCACTTGTTGGCAGTTTTAGTCCACTCCCCGGAGGGGGAATGACACTCGGTGGTGGTGGAAGATCCACCACCATCTCTGTCAACATTTTCTGTTTCACCTACGGATCCAACCCACCCTCCAATAGCTTCATCAGCGTCTTCTGTTTTCTGTTTGGCAGGTCCACCACCCTCTGGTGGCATTGCGACGAGGACTCCGGCCGAGGGGACCTCCTTCTTGCTCCTTCTCCTCCATGCCAACAGAAAATTTATCAGATGGTCAACAGAAAATGAAGATTTTTAAGCCAGAAAATGACTGACCTCTTGAAGGAGGCATAACAATTTGTGCCATCTGAATCTTACCTCCTATTTTCAAAGCATAGAACTGGTTTGATTTGTTTTAGCAATCATAGAGTTTCTTTATGCTCTCTCCATGTTGACGTGGGGGTGTGTACACTTCTGCGCTTGCTCTTAATTAATGTAAAACCTTGATTTACATTTACTACATTATTGCCTTCATTCTATTATTTCTGCAGGACCAAGTGATGCACCTCTTGCACCGTCTGCTTTTGATGCTTTTGTAAAAGTTCCAAGTTTTTTGCGCCCACATACTCAAATTTATTGCACAAGGTATCTTTATTGATTGGGCTTTATGAATGTCACCTAAAATGTTTTATCATTTTTATAATATAAAACTATTTGAATACTCGGTATCTATTTGTTTATTGGGCTTTTTTTCTTTTTAGTGGTTTTACTTGAGATATAATTACATGGGTAAATTGCTCGAAGGGTGGTTTGGGCTCCCGATCTCACTTTGAAGCAAAAAGCCGTTGGAAAGAAAGTTTTATCTGCATAGGGGGCCAATCCGTTTCTTCTGTCACAAAATTGTTAAGCGAATGGTTCAACATGAGCACAAGAATGATGTTACATTCCGACTGGCTTCAATTGTCTACCCTGAGAAATGGCCATGACTTTTAAATTAGAGGTGCCAATCTGGATGACATTGGGCTTTGGCCATCTTGATGACTTGTTTAAGGCCATTGTGTCCAACCTGACAATGCCTATCATGACAGGCACTCTTATCAAAGATCTTTCTTAAAGTCTGAAACCAATCTTTCCTCAGAACTCATCAGTCCAGACGAGATCTTAGGTCTGATTTTGTGTGGTAGAAGATTAGGAGTTGAACACCTACCTGGCTGTGCTATGTATGTGTTCAGGACTGCAACGTTGAACTTCATTTTGTTGATGACTTATATTTTTATTGGTGGAGCCTTAGTCGCATGAGAGTATGTGAGCTCTTCTTGTGGAAATCAATATGCTGCAGCTGACAGTTAGTAAAATGTTTTCCAGTGTCTGAAAAGATTAGGACTTCATTTATTGCAGTGAGTGGGTGCTTGGCAACCGAGAAGATTTGGCAAAGGATATTATTGCTGAAATACAACCAGAAAATGGTGAGGTAATTAATAATCAATCAGAGTTATTGACCTTGGCTCATACTTTACTTCTCTTGCGAACAAATGTGGAATCTAACTTGTTATGCATAGCATGTTTCCTAAATATTTTCATTCAATCAAACATATTCCAGAAATATCTGGTCCATGTGTCTTAAATTATCTCCTAGGCAGGACATTTGGTGGGTTGTGTAGCAAAACTGTGTCTTCTGTGGAGCTTTTTATATATTTTTTGTTTTATTCTTTGAGCTCTGCCTGGCAATTTGATTAAGGCTCAAATTGATATCTGCTTTCGTTTTTCAAACTATCTATCTTTCTTCCCCTTTATTTTCTTATTGCTAATTTGTTGCTTTCAACAGTTTATCTTTGCAGCTTTGCCTTTTTATATACTTTTCTGTGCTTAAGGTTTGAGGCAAGCATCTTTCCTGTTAGTGGATGTCCAAAGATTCAGTTGCATTTATGGACTGATGAGAGTGGATAGGAGAAGGAAGTTGTTACTTCTTGCTTTCTTGCTTGCCTTACTGTGCACACACTGATTCTGTTGTTTTGACGTGATAGGAGCAAACTACCATTTAGATTTTTTTTTTCAAGTTTATTTTTCTAATACTTTCTATTTTCTTGTGGTTATATTGTATATCATAACACAATATTTATTAGAGTAACTATGAGGGTGGTTTGTCAGGCATGACAACAGATATTTCTGGTCCCTTTTTTTCTAATACAAATGTCTAATAAACATGTGTGTTGTTTCTTTTCTTTTTTTTTTTTGGGGGGGGGGGGGGGGGGGGGGGGGGGGGGGTTTGGGTGGTTTGCGTTGTAGTTTGTAAGGATGCCTAAGCCTAAGTAGCTGCCTCACCCTTTGGTAATTGGTCACTGTTGTCTGTCGCCTCTTATTTTCGTAGCATATAAGATGGAATGTGTGCACTAGCAAGTGCCCACTGCTTACTTGGTAAACTCCTTATGGGGTTGAATAACTGATCCAGGTACAGTTAAAGCTAGCAGTTGAATCTAAGATGATTGTGGTTGAATAACCAGTTGATTCTAAGATTTACCAGTTGAGGTCAGGTGTACAGTTAAAGCTTCGAGGTCTTAGCAACAATCTGTTGCTCTGTTAACTTGGGGTTAGAGGTCTGGTGCACAAGCATCCAAGGTGGGGGGGTGGGGTGGGGTTCACTTGTCTTCCTACATTACATAGGAGAAATATGATTTGGATTTTTTGGGTATGCATTGAACTTATTTTGATAAGTAGATAAACAGTGAAATTAAGTTAAAGGGTACCAGTTGAGTTTGTGAAGTTACAAAACCTGCTGACAGAGAAAGTCTCACATGGGAACCAGTTTGTCAGTTCCAAATTTAGCCTTGGCAGTTTTAGAGCAACATGAATGATACTACTACATGATGCCAGCCATTCAATTTAATGTGAAAAATTTGGAAGAGATTTCGCATAGAGCAAATATGAATGTTGAGTACAATCATCTATCAGCCTTAGGCATGATTGATGAGATCTATACTGATCCTTTACATGAAACTGTGTTTTAGTTCTTGTTGACAACTCACAATGCATTCTCTCTAATTTGACTGTCAACATCACTGTGGAGCCAATCTCTATATATTGGCTGGAACAGTACTTTTGCAAGCTTTATACCAGATTGCCATGGTGCAATGGTGGCTGTTGGAGCTGGAGTTTGTTGTCTAAAGTGCATGTCATAATGAATGATATACCTTACTGGGTGTGAAGTTCAACAGTGGGCTTTCCAATATCAGTAGCATTTAAGAGATTTTCCTTTCTTTAAAAGAAGATTTATTCCCAAAACAAATGATTAATCTCATTTGATTAGCTTTTGATTTCCAAGCGAAGATGTATGTTTTGACACTGCTTGATTCTATTACATTATGTTATTTACGTGCTGAAGGGAGTTAAAACTTTTTTATTTTGTGCGTGTAGGAGTGGTGGACATATGTTTGCCTGGGACCATCCGATCCGCATCCCAATTGGCACCTTGGAATGCGAGGTACACAACACCGTGCTGTTTTCTGGCGTGTATGGAAAGAAGGTGGTACGGGGTTCTTATATTGGGGTGCCAACTGCTATGAGAAGGCATCAGTTCCCAGTGCTGAGGTAGCTTCGTTGTGTGGTCCTTTAATCACTTAATAAAGTTGAACGGCACAGTTTAAATGCTCCATTTGCATTTAAGAGTGTTTGCTTAAATATTATGTATGCCTGAGCAGATTAGATTTAGGCGTGGCCTTCCCCCTGGAGATGGAGTTTTGTTCTACCCTGGTGAGGTTTTTTCATGTTCGCATCAACCAGTTGCTTCAGTCAGACTAGAGCGCATTCTCAGTGGCTTGCAGGTGAGTGGAATTTTTAATTTATTTTCAACTCATGCCCATTCAATTTTTATTATTCATTAATGATCAAGTATTCTTAGCCAATTTTTAGAATCACCATGCCTGCTCTTACTTTCCATGATATTCATTATTCTGTCCAGTATTCTTCAGTATCTTCCTTGTGTAATATTAAATGAATGTGCTTCTATTTATAAATTGTATAACAATTTTGCAAACATTTTCATTAGTCCCTGAATTTGAATTTCTTGAACTTGTCCATGGATGGTGCTGATTTATCATTTTAATCCATGCCTGCATGTTTTTCTAGCATACATTTGGCTTTCCTTCATTTATTAAAATGTTTTGTTTTGGGTGCTTTATTAGGACATCGAGTACCTGAAGCTCTATGCTTCTAGATATGGTAGGAATGAAGCCACTGCTCTTTTGGAGAAGACAGGTTTGTACCTTGGTCCCGAGCGTTATACACTGGAGCACATGCCAGTCGACATAATGCGGGGTGAGATCTTCACTGCATGCCGAACGTGAGAGATTACTTTTGCACACTTCAGGAAAGACGAAAGGTGTTTCACTTTTTGAAGGCAGGCATGAATTTACTCTTGAGGACAAGTTGTGAGATACTCAAAGTAAACATATAACTATATCAGTTCCTCACTGAGTTCACTGTCTAATTTTTATTAGTTTCATTCTATTCATACTGGTTCTTCTTTTACTTATAGAAAAGATAGCTGCTCTTCTTTCCTAAAAGATAAATTAGTCTGACAAACTTGAGAACCTTCACGCAACAAGGAGGATGATTATCACATAGTTAGTACCGCATGCGCATAGAAATACGTAGGGTTTAGTTGCAGCTAATCTTTCTTTTTTATAAGTATTGCAGCAAATCCTCCTCTATATGAAAGAATGATGGCATATCCTGAGTTTCATTGCATGCTGCACTTGGCTGTCTGGCATGACTCTGTCTCGTTTTCTCAGTTGTAGGTTAAGTGGTGATCAATGCCATTAGTGCTCGTTCAAATTTGCTCTGATTGTGTTTATACTTGAATTGTAGCCCTGGTTTAATCCCATTTGTGAATTAAGGAGTTTTTTAAAGCGTAGGAAAGGACTTGCCTATCTTATTGGGCAATGGTATATCCAGTTATATTGTGTTTTAAAATATGTGCATGTTTTTGATGTCAACTGAATCATGTTCATGTAAGGTACAGAGAAACAACGGCCAGAAAAACCATGTCACTCCTTATGTGTGCCTGTGCAAGTGTTGGTGCTGCCAAAAACCCCCATAGGAATGAGTCCATGGCGTTTTCATGTGGCCAACTCTTTGAAAATCTTTAAGCAGAAGTAGTGCTGCAGGGAGCACACTTGACTGGAGATAACACAGTCGGTAGAGAGAGAGAGAGAGAGAGAGAGAGAGAGAGAGATCTGTTTTAGGATTTAGAGTGGAGAGACTTCAATAGTTTGTGTTCAGAGGTAGTGCCCCTTCGATGATAACACGAGAGTGAGAGACGTAAATAATTTTGTTCACTAGTATCACCCTTGTTTTCCAAATGAAGCTTTTGGGCTATATCTATGAGGGATGCAGACTTTTATAAATAACCTTAGGAAATACGATGAAGTTGTGTACTAGTACTGTTACTTAAAGGGAACCATTCTTTGTTTTCCTCAGCAACATGTTTGGATCAATATCATTGAAGAAAATTACAAGTTGGTAAATCAGTCTAAAGAATCAAATGAACATTGGGATTGTATCATGGGTATGGAGCCGGAGAGGTATGAAGATGCTGCCCATTCGGCTAGATTGTGCAGTTGAGGAGTTAGCAGTTGGGTTGAATTTGAAAGTCTTTTAACTTTTCAAAAGCTCTCGCTCTCTCTCTCTCTCTCTCTCTCTCTCAATAAGCTAATAATATGTCAATGGTTTACTCATGAAATATATTTAAGAATCGAGTTTTAGAATGGATTGGGATTCTATCTTGTACTCCTAGTGCCTTCGGTTACGTTTAGATGTTGAGATGAGTTGAGTTGTGAATATTAGTATTTTATAGATCTAATTGAGATGAGTTTAATTTTTTTAGGATGAGATAACTTTTTAAGTTGAAATATATGAAGTGGGTTGAGATAAACTTAATCATTAAGTGTTTTTTAACGATGTGGAATTTATCTTTTAGAAAATGTTTTAAGGATAAAAAAAAAAAAAAAAAAAAAAAAAAACCGTATGAAAAAATGTCATTTGGCCTTGTCTGTAATTTCTCTTGTGCCTGCATGCAGAAACACAAGCGTTTTCTTTCCTTTTTCCAACTTGAGTTATCCCACTCTCATTTCACTGTGATGCGGTGATACTGTTCATCAACCTTTACCGCTGTTCTCTAAAAATAGAATAATGATTTTCTCTAAAATAAATAAATAATGATTTAAAGATAAAAATATCATATTTTACGTAGTGGGACGTGAGCGTGGTTTGTAGTGTTGTTTTCTACAAATAACCTTTCCAATTTTCTTGTCTTATTTGTACAATGCATATATAATTACTGGGTCACGTAGAACTTTAGTGGGCCCAAGAGAATTATTATGCAAGTGAGATTGGCTTGTTTGAAAATATATCTCATTTCAAAATTTTCATCTTATTTTGTCTCATATTCTTCTCAGACATTATTAAAATTCAAACATTTTCAAATTAATTATTACAATTTTTTCAAACTAATTATTATAATTTTTCTAAACTTTCAAACAAAAAATAAAAAACAATTCAATTTTTTTCAAATTTGTAAACAAAAATAATATTAATAAATTATGTTCTAACAATATTTTAACTTTATATTCTTTTTTATTCAATTTTTCCTCTCTCATTTTTCAAAATTTAAAAATTAACTCAAACTCTTTCATTACTATTCACAAATTATCTTTACTATTTACAAAATTTTCATCTCATTTCACTCCCTAAATGAGCTTTACAATTCTTAAATATTTATGTAGACTTCACTTGTCAGTCAAACTCATTGGAGTTGTTTGGGAGATGGGATGGTTTCATTTCATTCCATTCTATCTTATCTCATTTCATTTCCAAACATCACTTAAATGGAAATACTTTTCAATTTTAAATTTTTAACATTTTTATCTAATCATTATCTAATTATTAAAACTTTTCCAAACTTCCAGTTGATGCTGTAAAAATTGCTCAATAGGCCGAAAGGGAAGAAAGAGTCATTCCCAGCCCACTAACGCGATTCGGGCCTCGAACAGCATAGTCCAGTGCCCTCGGCGTTGGTCCGATGTGGCACGTATGGTGTCGGCATGTCCATTCATGGCGGTGTAAGGAAATAAGTACAGAGAAAATAAAAGATGAGGTCACGCATATTTACGTGGTTTGGCATAATGCCTACGTTTACGGGCATTTGAGGATGAGAAATCCACTATAATATTTTTATTTACAGTCTCTCATGGTCTTTTATATCTCATTGTACAATAATGGCCTAGGATATATTTACTGGAGATGAAGACTTATGCTAGAGCCCTCTATCCAGATGTTGAAAGAGGAGTTGAAGAAGATGATCAAAATCGAGGAAGGACTCTCGAAAACTGAGGGAGAAGCCGCCCCTTTTAAGGTGAGAGCCATGTCTGCGTGCCGTCCTTACTCCTGAAGCTTTATGCCTTCTTCAACCCTTCCCCCCTATGCCTCCCTAACACTCCTGCTGACAGCCCACCCTACTCCCTGACTTCCTGCATCCATCTCCTTATCTTCTGCTTCTGCCCTTGAAACTAGGGGTGTAAATTTTAACCGGTAAACCGGAAAACCGGACCGGACCGGACCGGTTGTGCCGGTTTTGAACCGGTCCGGTCCGGAACCGGTTTCATAAAATGAAAAACCGGCCGGAACCGTTCCGGTTTCGGTTCCGGCCATTTTTAGACCGGAGCGGCCCAGACCGGACCGGTACTATTTAATCTGTGTATATTTTTTTATTTATTTAATGTTATATGTTATATATTTTATATTATATATAAATTTTTTATATATAATATATAATAATATAAATTATAATTATATATAAGATAGTGTTATTTTAATTTATAAAATAAAAGTTTAATCTCAAACATGAAAATTTAATTGATCATATGCTTTAAATATATAATATTATAAATATATATTATTTATTAATAACATTTTATCATAGATTCATAAGAAGTAAGAACCTAAAAAGAAAGAAAATCACTCAAATATTATTACTAAATTTTAATGGCCTAATACACTTAAAACTCTTTATATTTTTTTTGATAAGTACATAAGACATTAGTAGATAAATATAAATTATATATATTAGCATATAATTTATATAAAGCCATACCAAAGTTATACTAATAGCATAAATTTTTTACATAACACTTTTTTTTTTCATAGCAGTCTTTTTATATAGTAGTTTTTTTTTTTAAGTAGAATTTTTTGACATAGCAGTTTTTTTTTTTTATAAACAGATTTTTTTATAATAAATATATATTTTATTAAAACCAGACCGAACCGGACCGGAATACCGGTTTAGGAGGGTAATCGGTGCGTAATCGGTTTTGAAAAATGTAAAACCGGTGCCTACCGGTTCGGTCCTAGATTTTGTCTAAAACCGGACCAAACCGGACCGGTTACACCCCTACTTGAAACCATGTTCCCCCTTGACCTCTCTTTCCCCTTTGTCCCCTAATATCTTGATGGGTTGGGCCTATGCCCAAATATTTTATCCCCTTTACAGTACCCCACAATTCTTAAGGGTAATTTTCTTCGAAAAAAAGATCTTGAGAATCTTCAAAAGTAGAAAATGCAATCAGATTGGTCTACTTGAGTACGTTGGGAAATAAGTTTTAGGGGCCCCTCCTTGCTCATTCGTTCCTCTGGTAGGAGCAATAGAAGATTTTTGACCAAGAAATGGACTTGACTACATAATCGAGCTAGTGGGAGACAGGCACAATTGCGTAGAGCACGAGCGCAGGGCCCCACTTGGAAGAGCGAGTAGGAGACAGGCTCGACTGCACAGAACACTCATCCAGACCAGGCGTGTAGGAGGTAGGCGAGTCTAGAGACTCGGTTTTGTTGGATGAGGGGTTAGCGAGTCTCGGAAACTTGGCCTTACCCCTCTACGGTCTAGGGATCGACTTCGTGACGAGTCTAGAGATTCAGCTTTGTTGGGCGGAGGGTCAACAAGTTTCAGAGACTTGGCTTTACCCTATAGCGAGTCTAGGGACCCAACTTCATGATGTGTCTAGAGACTCGGCTTTATTGAAAACGGGGTTAGCAAGTCTAGAGATTTGGCCTTACCTAGTAGCGTGCTGAATTGCTATGTCGAAGAGCGAAGCAGCATGACCGGTGTTCCGCACCACAAGAAGTGGTTAGTAGAAATGAATTTACACACATTGCAACAGAGACAAACCAGAGATATGTTAGCCACTGCAGTCGATCTGTTTGCTTTGACTGAGAAATTGTCCGCTGTCGGCCGTGCCTTCTCACTCATTTTCTTTTTGTTTATTAATTTTTGGAAGCATGCCTAGTCTTGTCTATTGGTCCGAATCGAATTTTGTTGAGTCTTGTGTAGGCAGGGTGTTGTCCAAGCTGTGCAAGTGACAAATTGCTGAGTCCCACGTAATTGAGTAGTGCATGGAAATTGGAGAAGGTATCGAGTCTAGTACACGCAGGACTATCAAGTTGGTCCGAGCTCCACGCATGCCTAGTCCAAGTTGGTGAGTGGCATGTTCGAGACGTGAGGACCTCGCTGAGTTGGTGAATCGAGGGGAGTCTTGAGCTATGAGGAGTCCATCCCACGTAACTAAGCAGTGCATGGTGACTGGACGATGGGCACGATTTCAGGGTTCCTGAACTGTGAAGAGTTCAGGGTTCATGGCTGTGAAGAGTTCATGCACGTGGGGACTGTCAAAGGTGGAGCTCGGTTGCCCAGTCGAGTGGTGGAGGGCCCTACCGATGGGATGCCAAGTCGTGTGGTGGAGGGGCCCTGCCGATAGGATGCTAAGTCGAGTGGTGGAGGGCCCTGCCACTAGGTTGCAGAGCCATGAGGTGTCCCGAGCCCTAGAGTTTCAAGAGCTAGTGAAGGCCTATCCCAAGTCCGTGAGTTTTGATGTGTTGCATGTGGTGTTCCGAGCAATAGATGACTTTCGAGCGAAGTTTCTCGGGCCGACGGGACTTTCACGAGCCCAAAGTTACGTCCCCAGGCAGCTCACTCTCGTGTGTAGGTGCATGGCTTCTAGGAAAATGGGTGCCATGCTAGTGAGGAAAGGCAGAGGAGGTGACCACCATGGTTCTGGCAGATAATGCCGACGGACCTCATAGAGGTAGACCATTTCCCTTGGCAGACCCATGGGGTGGGCCCGAATCTCAGGTGCACAAGGTCGTGCACCCGCAAGGGAACATACACATGGCCACTGCCAGAGGTGGCCACTCTGGTGGAAACAGAGGTGATCAGCTATCCACTAGGTTGCCACTGTAATTCCTATTTTACCATGGCGGTCTTGGGTAGCGAGGCCTCCATCCCGTGCAAGGCTTCTGCTGGTGATCCTTTCCTCGGAGCTGACTCCCCCAGGGGAGGGGGGGAGAACTGTTGTCGTCAAAAACTATCAGCGGTCATGTGGTGACTGCAGGTGGTTCTGCTTGGCTCATAGCAGGAGGCCACGAGCCTCTCGTCGAGGGTTGGGCAATGCTCTTTCGGGTCTATGGCCTTTGGCCCCCACAGTTGTCGGGGACACCACTGGGGTTGCTAGCAAACGCCGACGGACCACAGAGGTCTCCTCCAGCACAATCCCGAACTGCGTTGCGGTTGGGCTGCACGACTGCCCTATGTGCACTGTGAGGTGCACACAGGAGTGGTACTATTCATGGCTCTGTGACGAGGGTTGCGGTGGGAGAGCCAGAGGTCGTTGCAGACCCCGTGGTGGATGTCGATGGGCTAATGAGGCTCGTAGCAGAGGCGCCACAAGCTTGCTGTGCACCCAGGTTGCACTATACATGGCACACACCTGTGCATGGCACTATGCCCTCCTCTATATTGTCTTCGTGCCCTGATCAATTTGTTTAGTGTGGTACTGTGCACTTAAGTGCACAATACTTGCCTGTCTATACCTATGCCATATGCCATATGCCCCAAGCAATGTGTGTGTGTGTGTTTTTTTTTTGGTGAAGTGATTCAAGTGCAGGGCGAGGAGTCCTATAAGTCCCTCGCCTAGGCTAGAAAGATTTAATCTTTTCTCACCCACCATTCGTCCATTGTTTATAAATGTAAAAGTTAAAAATTAATGATAATCATTTGGGAGGGTGTTGTCTATTTATTCAGTAATTTATTCAATGTGCCGAAAAATCATCATTCTCCCACATTTGGAGAAGAGGGGGAAATCAGATCCCATACATGGCGCCACTGTTGATGCTGTAAAAATCGCTCAACAGGTCGGTAAGAGAGAAAGAGTTATTCCCGACCCACTGACGCGATCCGAGCCTCGAACGGCGTGGTCTGGTTCTCCCGGCATTGGTCCGATACGACACGTACGGTGTCGGTGTGTCCACTCATGGCAGTGTAAGGAAATAACTGCAAAGAAAATAAAAAATAAGGACACGCATATTTACGTAGTTCAGCATAATACCTATGTCCACGAGCATTTGGAGAGGAGAAATCCAATTATTGTTTACAGTCTCTCATGGTTTCTCATGCTTCACTATATAATAATGGCTTCGGATATATTTACTGGAGATAAACACCTGCGCTAGAGCCCCCTAATCCAGATGTTGAAGGAGAAGTTGAAGAAAATGATCAAAATTGAGGAAGAACCCTCGAAAAGTGAGGGAGAAGCCACCCCTTTTAAGGTGAGAGCCCTATCCGCGTGCCTTCCTTTCCCCTGAAGCCCCATGCCTTATGCGCCCCCTATCCCCCATGCCTCCTTGACTGACAGCCTACCATATTCCCTGACTCCCTGCATCCGCCCCCTTATCTCTTGTTTCTGCCCCTAACACCTATGTCCCCCCCCCTTCCCCAAGAAGAAGATTATCAAAATTGAGGAAGAACCCTCGAAAAGTGAGGGAGAAGCCACCAATTTTAAGGTGAGAGCCCTATCCGCGTTAGGCCTGAACAACAGCCCGCCCAACCAACTTTTTGCCCGACCCGTTGTGGCCCGCAACCCAGCCACAGCACAGAATGACCCGACCCGACCCGAATGGGCCGGGTCGGGTTAAAGCTGCGTTTTTTTTTTTATCTCATTTCCAGCCTTAAACATTACATCCCATCCATCCACTATGTTACATCCCCATAAGTCATCCATAACATAAACAATAAAACATTAATATCCATACATATATATTATCATGAATATAATGTCCAGCTTTTTTTTTAATATCTCATTTCCAGCCTTTCTCAATAAAACATTACATCCCAACCATCCACTACGTTACATCCCATGGAAAATATTCTAGTCCTTTTAAACAAATTCATGAACATGAAATAAACAATCCTCAAATAAGAATCTTTAACAACAAATATAGAATGTGTCGACCATAAGCCTTGAGTCACTCATCATCAATATAAATAAAGCTTGATTGGGGATCAAATTCTGGCAAAAAAAGAAAAAAAGATTATTAAATTATATAAAAATAAACATTATGAAAAACTTCAATAAATATGGAAGAAAGAAATATGTTCATTACCTGATTCTGCCTCAAAACTTTCAACATTGTCCAGCGAGGCACGAAGATCAATAGTTATTGGATCTTTTAACCAATTCTGAGTACAAACAAGTGCCTCAACTGTTCTTGGAGATAATGAACAACGAAATGGGTCAAGCACCCGACCCCCTGCACTAAAGGCTGACTCAGAAGAAACAGTAGAAACAGGAATGGCCATCACATCCCGTGCAACTCTCGCCAAAATAGGATACTTGATTTCATTGATCTTCCACCAATCTAAAATATCAAAATTTGGAACTCGTGCCTCACAACCATGTTCCAAGTATTGATCAATCTCTGATTTGTTCCTCAAACTACTTTCAATAATTTCTTGCTCATATTCAACCCAAAAACTTTGCTGAGAATCAGAATCAATCATACTAGGATCAACTGAGGAAGGAGGCTCAGAGTATGAAACTCCACCTGAACTCCCATACATAATACTATACTCCCCGTACATGTCAATCATCAATTCTTTCACTTTTACAATCATTTCTTCAACTAAATTACCACCATATATTTTTTTGAACAAAAAATGCAAAAGACTAAATTTGCATCTTGGATCAAGAACAACAGCAATGAATATCATCAAGTTAGTCTTTTCAATTGATCCCCAATATTTGTTATATTTACTCTTCATGCTCGTAGCCATAACTTTCAAGACTGGATCATTACTTTGACTCATTTTTGATAAATGCGATTGAATGCCACAAATCTCTTGAAAATATGCATTAGATGTGACATACAAAGAGCCAGAAAGTCTCACAGTAGCATCATAAAAAATCTTCAAAAATTTAACCATTATTTTAACTCTCACCCAATCACTAGAACTTGGGGGGCTCAAGCCCACACTACGACAATAGCGAGAAAAATAACCATCTTCATTCTCCAATCGCAAAAATGGTTTTTGAAATGTTTCTGCAACTTCTAGCATGAGATAAGTGGAGTTCCATCTGGTGGGAACATCAAGGCACACTAATTTTAAACAACTGATTTTCTCCTTCTCTATACACTTTTTGAATTTTTCCATTCTTGCAGGAGATGATCTAACATATTTAACCGCATTGCGCACCCTTGCAATTGAATCATCACAATCTTTTAGCCCATCATTCACAATAAGGTTCATAATATGAGCGCAACACCTTATGTGAATATACTTCCCCTCCAACAAATGACCTTCCACAAATCTTTTTAAGTAATCAATGGCAACATCGTTTGAGGAAGCATTGTCAACTGTAACAGTAAAAATCTTCTCAATACCCCAATCCTGTAGACACGACTCCACATGCCTTCCAATAGTGTCCCCTTTGTGATTAGGAATTAAACAAAAATTTATAATTTTTTTGTGTAATTTCCATTCACAGTCAATAAAGTGTGCAGTAAGACACATATAATTGAAGTTCTGATTGGATGTCCAAGTGTCAGTAGTTAAACTAACCCGCCCAATTTCCTTAAATACTTTCCTCAACTTCTCCTTCTCTTTTTTAAATAGTTTAATACAATCTCTCGCTACAGTGGTTCGTGATGGTACTTGGAATCTTGGTTCTAGTGATTGACATACCTTCCTAAATCCTTGTCCTTCCACCACCTTAAACGGAACCTCATCACAAATTATCATCTCTGCAATTGCCATTCGTACATCTTCTGGATCAAACTTATGTGTAGCTTGTTGATCCTTGGGTCTATTTCTATCAGGGTTTTTTTTACAAACACCAACATGATGCAACATACTTGATGTACCATGTTTTTTGGGGTGACAAGCGTAAGTCTTGTGGCAATAATTACACCCCGCTTTTGGGTCACTTAATGAACATCCATCTATTTTTGTGAAGTGTTCCCACACCGTTGATGGGTCCTTACTTGCCTTCCTTTTGGGAGGGAGGATGGTGTTGCTACTACTAGACAAATTAATGTTTGAAGCTAAAGGAGTAGAAATCTCATTGTCTCTTAAATTTGTAGGAGTGTCACTTCTGAAGGAATCCATGGTACGAACTGACATATAATAAAAGTATGAGAAAATAAGAATACCAATTGAAATTGAAATGACAAAGCAGCCTAATGTATGTTAGTATCTAACATGTAATTTTCTGATAAAGTGAAAGCATCAACATATATAATACAACACTTATGACTGATAAAGTAAAAATTAAGACCATTTGATAGCATAAAGTGCAAGACTGTAAGCTCCAACACTTATGACTTCCTATCTGTTTTTCTATTTTACATTAAAGAAAAACTCTGCAGTCTTTACTCCCATTCTATTAAAGGAAAACAGAGAAAAAGGAAAGAATTAAAGGTGCATTTGTTATTAAAAATAATAAAATCGTTCCAAACCTACATAATTTTATTAAGTGCCAAATCGAAAAGTATATATGCAATAAATTGTATCTGATGCCTCTACCCCTTTGTCTAGTTTAAATAATTGACTCATTTTATCGTCAGTTACATGACAGCTTTTAGCTAACATTAGAAAATTCACAGAATTAACCTTGCAGTTTATAACATCTACTATTATTAAATAAGCTTAAGACCAATGATAAATAGTAAATTCATTTATTTGCTGTCCCATTTCTTGACAAGCCATAAACAATTTGCAACACAAATGCATACCCCATTCAGTTTTTACACCAACTTAGAAAGATACTAACATTTTTCAAAATTAAATCACATCACCATTGGCTTCCAATACAAAACCAGAGCATCAAAACACCATGGACTTGGATTTTTTCACAAACAAGCTCCAAAACACAGCCCCAATTCATAATAATCTACCAAAAATTCATAATCACAGACCCAAACAAAAACCAGCTCTAAATCACATCACCATTGGCTTCCAATACAAAATCAGAGCATCAAAACACCATGGACTTGGATTTTTTCACAAACAAGCTCCAAAACACAGCCCCAATTCATAATAATCTACCAAAAATTCATAATCACAGACCCAAACAAAAACCAGCTCTAAATCACATCACCATTGGCTTCCAATACAAAATCAGAGCATCAAAACACCATGGACTTGGATTTTTTCACAAACAAGCTCCAAAACACAGCCCCAATTCATAATAATCTACCAAAAATTCATAATCACAGACCCAAACAAAAACCAGCTCTAAATCACATCACCATTGGCTTCCAATACAAAACCAGAGCAGGACACCACCAAAATCACCCACAAAGTTCCTAGCAAACCACATCTTAAACCTAGAACTAGCAAAAAAACCAATTAGCCAAACTCAAAAATCAGTAAAAACCAGAATCATCATCTATCATCAGGAACATACCTCCTTGGAGACCCACGCCGAAGCTGATCTTGGAGCTGCGATCGAAGAGAGAGAGAGAGACCCACGCAAGCGTCTGTGTGAGAGAGAGAGAGAGCGAGAGAAAGAGAGATCACGTTGGTGAGAGAGAAGTCGAGAGAGAGAGGAAGGGGGGCTAGGGTTGAAGATGAAGGAGATGGAGTCGGGACTGAGGTGTGTGAGAGAACACGGGTTGTTCTTCAGCTGCGGTTTCGCCCGCATGACATTTCAAATGACCCGCTTCAATTATAACCCGACCTTTATCGGTTGGATTTGATCGGGTCAAGCGGGTCAAGCGGGTTATAAAAATATATGCACACCCCTAATCCGCGTGCCTTTCCTTTCCCCTGAAGCCCTATGCCTTCTGCGCCCCATGCCTCCCTGACACCTCTATTGACAGCCTACCATACTCCCTGACTCCCTACATCTAGTCTCCTATCTCTTGTTTCTGCCCCTAACACCCATGCTACCCCCCGCGACCTCTCTTTACCCTTTGTCCCATAGTGGCTTGATGGGCTAAACCTAGACCCAAATATTTTACCCTCATATATTTTCCAATAAAATAAAAAGAATTCAACTTTTTCAAATTCTAAAATAAAAATTTTTATTCAATTTTTTCTCTATTCTTTTCTAAAACTCCATAAAACATTATAATTCAAATCATTTCACTATGAAAAATGCCACTCTCATCAAGAGTGACTCCCAACAATCCTCATTGATTATTTTTTTGTTTTTTGATTTTTTTTCTTAATAATTAAGGATTGTTTTTAATGAGTTTGATTTTTATTGTTTTGTTAAATATTTAAGGGGTTTAAAAAATGTGTGAAAAAAAAGTTAAAAAAGAAAAATTACCTTGCCTTTGAGGACTCTCTCCTCAATGGCTCCACCCCCTTGCACTATTATTTACATATTTTTTATTTTATTTCATTCTTCAAACATCCCTCGGTAATTAGGAAATTGATGTAAAGATTAAGTACTAATTTAGTCCATGTAATTTACTTAAAGCAAATTGTTCCAAATATTTTTCCATTGAAATTTTGCACTCTGTAATTATAAAATTAATCAAATTGATTCCTCTGTCACAAAATAAAATATAGAGATAAAATTATATAATAACATTTAAAAATATTATCTTTAAACAAAAATCCCAAAACGTAGGTTTAGTACTAATTGTGCATTACGTTGGAACCCAAAGACAACTGAGAAAAGTACAGCGTGCATATCTTTAATTTACCATACTTGGATTGGTAGACGGATTTATTTATACGTACTAAAACTCTTACTAATAATACTTTAGGTTGCTTCTTATGGCCTCTGATCGAGCTAATGCAACGTTAGATATAAGCTTAGAGTGTACAAATCTCGTATAAATTCTTTAAATTAAATCTGAGACGAATAGTTAAAAAGTGAATTTTTATAAAAGGTTTTTACATTTAAGTTTGTATAAATCATTTTTTATTGAGAAAATAGAAAAAATATTCCTTTAAATTCTTATCTAAAATTGAGGTCCTCCTGTTTTTGTTTGAACTTCAGGACTTCCAGTGGGAGATAGACACTATTTGATGTAGGTTTTACCGCATTTTTTATTAATGCCTATGTGATTTTTTCATGTAACATTAAGGCTTTGTTTGAATCATTGAATGAACTCAGTTCATCTCAGTTGAGTTATATTTTAGACATATCCTAATATCTAAACATACGACTCTTAAATTACAAATATCACTCAACTCAAAATCTCTTTACACCATAACTTTTTTTTCAAATTAACAGCACTTTACACGTGCGACTCAAAATTTTTATCAATTTTTTATAAATACATCTAAACTCATTTTAAGTGAGCCTCACAAAACTCACTCCACCATCTCAATTACTACTATTCATAAATAATAAAATTCTTCTCAACTGAGCTCAACATCTAAACAAGACTTAAGTCCTGAATAAATATTGTAGACTTGCTTCAAGTGCCAATCTCTCTTAAATACTTTAGATTCGGGTAAGAATTTGAGGAAATTTTGATTCAGAATATCATCTACTATTTTTCAATCATTTGACATGAAATGATATCTTTGCATTGTTCTTTCCATATGAAAGTGGTTAGATGTAGAGGTTTCAAATGTATGGTTAAATGTGCAAGGCATAGTTAGATATAAAAAGTAGGACAATGTTAGGATGCACAACAAATATGTATCCCAAATATGCACACCAGGTTAAATGAATTTTTTTAAAATATTTTTTAAAAATTTTTAAATATTAAGAAAAAATAAAAAAACATAAATTCTTTAATAATTACTTCCTTAATTATTAAAATTAAAAAATTTAAATATATGAGTAGATACATATAATGGAAACATTTAAAAGCCATCAATTTATAAATTTATTTTTATATAATATTTTTATATTTATAACAGTTATCTTTTTTAAAATATATAGCCTGTATAAATTAATTTTTATATAATTTCTTTATATCTATAATAATTATCTTTTTCAAAATGTATGGCCCGCAAAACTGTGGCTGCTAAAATTTGGATGGAGGTGGATGATGAAGCTCCGAAGTTAGATAGAAATGGATGGAACTAAATTTAGATGGAAAAGCACGTGAACTGAACATTCCAACCTCGAGGTCCTCTTAGATCCATAGTGACCAAACTACCCCCTCCACCCCTTCCAACGGTCAAAAACTATGTGACAGTGTTGATAATTTAATAATTTAGAAGAAATCAATTAAGCAACCTTATGTGTAAGTTTGTACATTTAGGTAAAATTTGATTCCATATATACACTTTTTTAATTGTTGTAAAATGATAAAGTTACAATTAACTCATTTCTACAATTCTAAATACATTTTTTTTTTAAAATAAGGATAGTATCTTTAATTTTATTGATAACTCTCACTTATCGTGAAAAAAAATCTTATTTATTAAAAAAAAACTTGAGGGTACAAAAATCTCAAAACCAGACTTTAAAATATAGTAATAGAAATATATCCTAAATGGACAAAATAAAATTTATATAACTATGCAGAGAATTACAAGTACATCAATAAATCAATTTTACAACTCAGTGCCTAAACCGATGTAAACTTCTGTAGTGGAACCTATATTCTCATCATCTCATTATGTGTCATTAGATAATTAGAGACTATTTATTATATTTTACTTGTGAACCTATCATATGATACCACATTATAGGATGATGAAATGATGATGAGAAAATAGATGATGAATATATTTTTTCATTATAAAAATATAGATTTTTAAGTGGCTTCTAGTTTTTCAAAGGATTCGCACATAACAAAAAGGGCTGGTGAATCAATTCACAATATAGGATTTTCTCCCTCAATTGAGAGGAGAAAGTAGCTTTCCTTCTTGGTTGAAGGTGGTAGTTTGCCGTGAAGGAGGCAGTTTGCCTTGGGCAAGTTCTTTTTGTTGGATTATTTCAAATATTTCAAATATATATTATCTTTTAAAGTTTCCCTCCAATGCGATTTTTTGTTAGTCCTACATTGGAAAGATAAATAAATTTTTAGTAGTTTATAAGTGAATGAGTTTCACGATATATAAAATAGAATATAAGAGCGGACACACAATAGTAGACCTAGTACGAAGCACTGATCGCACGCATGCATAAGCGCCCACAATGCATCAACACTTTAGATGCACTTACGCATCGTCACAAGTGAACATTTATTTTATTCAAATGAAATGATGCATTTCTTCAATTCTTTAACAGTTATTAAATGAGAGTTACTTTTTAACCGTTTTATTTAAATTCAAACGAAACATTGCATCTGTTGCTATTTACATCTGTTCATTCTAAGATTAGTGTTCAGAATTTGCAATCTGTACACTATATAAACAATATTGTATCATGAGAACATAATTACAGAACTCAATTCTTGAGTGGAAGGCACTATTTTCTAAGAAACGGATTAACAATCATCTAACTGTTTGCAATTTTTGATCTCTATTTGCTATTATTTTTCTAACACTTTCTTAGACAGTAGGAGTTTCTACATTTGTGATTCACTCTAGTGATCAAGCATGGAAAGAGATATTATGAATTTATGGTCCAACTTAATGTTAACCGATGAAGAAAAAGAAGAAAAACAAGTTATAGCCATCAAAAGTGAGGATATACAACGAACGGTTACAAGTTAACAAGAATGCTTTCATAAGCACCATGCTAAAAGTATGGAAATCACGTGATAACATTAAGTTCTTCAAAGTGGGGATAAATCTTTATCTATTTAAGTTTGCAGCAAATGTAGACATGTGGAAGGTATGGATAGGCCAACCTTGGATGTTTAATCTTAATTTGATTTGTATAAAGCAATTTGATGGTTTGATACTACTGAGTGCATTGTCCTTCAAACATACTGATCGATGGGTGCAAATGCAAGTATGTGATCTTTTATTTGGCTGTATGAGTATAAGTGTTGGGGAACAAATTCATGCAAGTATTGGCAGGGTGAAAGAGGTGGATGTAGACTCAAGTGAAAATGGATAGGGAAAGTTCTTCATGCAAAAGTTGAAGTTGATTTTATGAAGCTTTTTGTAAAGTTATTTGAGATGCTTCCACGATTTCGCTTCAAATGTGGGGTTATTTGACATGGCTTATATGGGTGCAAGGGTGCAAGTATGGGGGTAAAGTCTAGAAGAAGGAAAACAACTTCAATATGGGTCATGGCTACATGCTACCGGCTATGGCAGTGCTCTAGGGCAAAATGCAAGATATATATTGGTATTTAAAACTGAATAGTTTGGAACGTGTCCACAATTGCTACGGTATACAAAAAAAATATGTTGTTAATGGAAGAATGGTTGACAATGTGACAAAATATGAGAGATGTGGCACCACTAAAAATGGGCCCTACCACTTCAGACGATTGCCATGTGAAAGGTAGTTGTGACAAGTCAACAAATATGGAAACTCAAGAAGAAGAACAAAAGGACAAACAAGTTTAGGTAGATATGGAGATCGTAAACAAAGACAAGTTATTGTTGATAAGTGCTACAACCAGCAAGGGTACTAGGGCCATGTATAAGAATTTAGAGCAACAAAATATGGTGGTGCATGTGTCTGATAGAGTGCATTTCAAGGAGTAGATTTTCTTTTAGAAGCTCAAGAGAAACAAGGAATGAAGTACTAGAGCAAAATCTGGGGAAGGAAACACAATCAACCAATAAATGGAAGAGGCGAGTAAGGGGACAAATGCCACCAGTGCTTTCTTATGACTAAGAAGATACCATTCAAGGGAGAGGAAGCTTGCATTGCAAGGGTCTACTTCTTTTTCTAAGGAAAAGACAGATTCAGTTAAGAATAAGGGAGGTATTGGTCCAACCTGTTTTATATCAATAGAGGCTACTACGCAACCTCGCTAAGAGAAATGAGGTTCTTAAGTTGGAACTGTTGAGGGTTTGGCAATTCTCAGACAATTAGAGACCTTGAAAATATGGTTAAGAAAAGGAATCCTAACATCTTATTCTTAATGGAAACAAAAATACGAACTACTAATATTGAGAAGCTTAAATACAACTTGGGTTTTGAATCAATTTCCTGTGTAGATGGTTTCTACAATGGTGGTGGACTAGCTCTCTTGTCTTCCACAAAAGTGACTTTAGAAATCCAAGACTCTTCCATGAGACACATTAGCTCTTAGATATATGAGAGAGAGGTAATGGAAGGAGGGGTGCGAACTCATTGCTATGGTTATGCATGTGTGACTTTAATGGAATTATGCATCAAAAAGATAAACTTGGGAATGTTAGACAAAGTGAAAGACAAATGGCTGATTTTTGAGATGTATTGATGGAATGCAATCTAAGTGATCTGGGTTAGTTTGGTGGAAAATATGCATAGTCTAAGTATAGGAGTGACAACACTTTCACGAAAGAAAGACTGGATAGGAAAATAACTAATAATGATTAGTGTCTTCAATTTGGAAATAGAAATGTGATTGCTTTGACATCTTAAATTTATTGCAGATAGAGGCTTCCATACAAAGAGATCATGGAAAAGTCATAGATATGAAGATAGGTGGGCAACTTATACTATATGTGAAGATGTTTTAAGAACGGTTTGGAACGATGATTCTATACCAAAAGGGAATTAGTGCAGGTTTCTCAAAAGCTAGAACAATATATGGGTAGTTTGGAGGTGCAGAGTAAAAAAAAAAAAAAGTTCCAACAGTCACTTAATGCAGATAATGAAAAAGACTTCAGACTAGTTAAAGAAGAAGTAGAGAGTATTCTGGAAAGGGAGGAACTCAAGTGGAAAGAAAGAACCAAAATGACTTGGTTATAGCAAGGTGTTCACAATACAAAGTCCTATCACTTTTGCACTAATTAGAGAAGGAAAATAAACACTATCTCAAAAGTTATGGATGAAAAGGGTGCTAACCACACAAGCTCAATAGAAATTAGGCAAGCTTTCAACCAATATTATGAAGCTTTGTTCTTTACATCACACCTTGTCAATATTGATGAATGCTTGCAAGCAGTTGATTCAAGGGTGACTCCAAAAAAGAATATTTAAAGCCATTTCAATGGAAGAGGTTGAACATACCCTTTTTCAAATGGGCCCTCTCAAACCACCTAGACCAGATGGTTTTGTAGCCTACTTTGGCATGTGGTAGAGGCATAGGTAAATACAATAGTTCTTTCAATCTTAAACTCAACTATCAATTCTAAACAAATAAATTTTGTATACTTAACTTTGATACCTAAGATCAATAATGCATAAAACGTTTTTTATTTTAAGCCTATTAGTTTATGCCATGTACTTTATAAGGTTGTTACCAAAGTGATTGCAGATAGGTTGAAGCTAACTCTACCTCAGACTATCTAAGAAAACCAGTGTGCTTTTATTCTTGGTAGATTGAGTAGAGATAATATCTTGACTGAATACGAAACATTGCACACTATGCATACTAGGATTTAGGACTGTAATTGATCCGAGCCGATTCAAACTTTTGGGTTATCAAGTTGAGCTGGACTCAAATAACTTGAGTTCAAGCTTGCCAATCCGAGCTGAGTTTGAGCTGATCAAACACGAGCTTGAGTCTAGTCAAGTTCTTTATCGACATTTGTTTGTACTCTTTAACGAGCCTGAGTCAAGCCGAACCGAGTCGAGTTATTACTCTAGTTTTGTTTGTATTCTTATATATATATATATATATTTGAATGAATTGAATTAAAAATACCAAATTACAAAACAAAATATTAAAAATGTAATGAAATCTTTACAATTAATATATAAACCTTGTATTGAACTATAAAATTAGAACACATTTATGAATACATTTCTTATATAGTTATACTGTTGCCCAGATGACTAACACAAGAGGGGGGGTGAATTGAGTTGTATTAAAAAAATAACAATTATAAATCAAATATATAATATAAAATATAAACAAAATATGAAATAACAATAACTATAAAGAGTAAGGGTAAGAGAGAAGCAAACTCAGTATGTTAACGAGGTTCGGCCCCACTGCCTACGTCCTCGCCTCAAGCTACCCCTTGAGGATTCTCAAATTCACTATTCAACCTCTTTCAGGTAGAGATAGAAACCTATTACACCTTTGAACACCACCGCTACAAAGGATCCGTGTAGAACACCCTCTACACTTGCAATCACCTTACACGTGGTGATTCAACTCTTTTTCCGTGTAGAATACTTTCTACACGCACAAGGGTTATACACACCCTTTTTCTGATACAAAAGCTGATAGTGAGTAGGTTATCAGAAAACACTCCTCAATGAGTGAAATAAGAACAATACAGCGCAAGCTATATCTCTCAAAATGAATAAGAATTAATGCTCAATGCTTAGAGAAGAGAGAATGAATGTTGTATGCTCTTGGTGTTGTGAATGTGAAGCTCTCAAATGATCTATTTATAGGCATATGAGACTTCATATTCAAATTTAAAAAGATTCACATGTCAAAGACAACATCATTCACTTTTTCAAAAAATTCAAATAAAATGTTCTTCTTTTTCAATTGTCAAAGACAACATCATTCACTTTTTCAAAAAATTCAAATAAAAATTTCTTCTTTTTTAATTGTCAAAGACAACATCATTCACTTTTTCAAAAAAATCAAACCTAATCTTTTACTTTTGACATATGACAAAATGAGCACATTTTCCTTTTCAAAAAATTCAAACCTAATCTTTTACTTTTTGCATATGACAAAATGAGCACACTTTATTTTTCAAAATTTTCAAACAAAATCATCTACCTTTTGTATAAGTCTAAAAAAGTATCAATTACTTTTGAAAATATTCAAATAAAATATGCACATGTGAAAGATGACAATCAATCATCTTTAATATTTTCAAAGTTCAACCCTTTAATCAAGACATGCACATGCAAAAGATAACAATCAATCATCTTTCAAAATTTTCAAATTTAATTTTCAAAAATATTCATGCACATGTGGAAAATGTATTTTAATGCTTTATGATAAAATATTAATTTTGAGCATTAATCCTAATTTCGAATTTTAAGAGATTTACAATATTACTCTATGACTTTAATGTAAACTTGTTTCCTTCTTGCTCATGCTTGATTCTTTGATGTGCTTGATTCCATTGTGTGAACAACTTGAACTTGAAACTCCTTTATTCTTTGAATTCATTTGTTATCATCAAAATCCATGTGTAGATTTATAATCACATGAAACTTGAAACCTTGGGTTCAACATATACATTGTATTGTATAATGAAACTACCAAGTCCTATGTACTAACTCTTAGACATTATAAAATATATACTATAATTAATCACTTAAGTACTCAATTAACTAACATATAATTATGAACTATATTCAATATATAGGTATAAATAACTAGACATAAGTAATTGGATTACATACTACATATTTAATTATAAAGGTAACTATGCTTATGTTATTAAATTTAGTATGTATAGAAGCATAAGTCTGTGTGTGCATAAGAATATTAATATATAGAAATAAATTATATATATTCAATGATTTATGGACGAGCTCAAATCGAGTCAAGCTAAACAAGCTGAGTTGGGCATGTACAAGCGAGCCTTAACTGAGTTGAGTTGAGTTTAATCGAGTATGTGTCATTTACTAATCGAGCGGGTTTCTACTTTCACGATCGAACTTTTTTTTCACGAGTCGAGCTCAGTTCGAGTTTAGTTGAACGAGTATTGAGTAAGCAATCATACGGACCGGTTTATTTACAGCCATACTAGGATCAAAGGAAATGAAGAATATATGGTTTTAAAACTTGACATGAGTAAAGCTTTGATAAAGTTGAATGAGTTGAATGAAATTTTCTCAGAGCTATGATGATGAAAATGGGGTTTGATAGTAGATTTTTAGACTCAATTTTAAAGTGCATAACATCTTTATCTTTATCCATTCTTATATGGTACTCCACAAGCAAAGTTCAAGCCACAATGTGGATTAAGACAAAACTTCCCTTTATCCCCATACCTATTCATCACCTGTTCAAAAGTTCTTAGAAATAAGCTTCAATCTGCTAAGAGAAGGGGTCTTATTTCTAGGGTTCTTTTAGCAACAGAAACAATTAAAGTAAAATATATATTCTTTGTAGTTGATAGTTTATTGTTTCGAAAAGCAAATGTGGTTGAATAGGCAGAATTTACAAATCCTTATCATGCATGAAGAGGCATTGAGATAAAAACCAAATATAGAGAAGACTTTACTATTTCTCATAAAAATGCCAAACAAGCATTCAGACAGCACCTCATGAATAGTGCAAGGTTGAGAGCCTCGTCCAACTTTGATAAATATCTGGGTTTATTATCTTTAGTGGGAGAACCAAGGGTAATGGAGGTTTTTAAAGGAATACTTGAGAGAGATGCTAAATGGATGGATAATTGGAAAATGAAATTCTTGTCATAGGCAAGAAAGGAAATACTCATAAAGGCATGGTCCAAGCCATACCTACAATATACCATGAGTGTTTTGTTTTGTTTTTGTTTTTTTTTTGTTTTTAACCCAAGGCATTGTGCATAAGACTAAATAGCATGATGGCTAACTTTTGATGGGATTCTCATGTTCAATCCAACAATATACATTGGAAAAGTTGGTGTTCAATGAGCTATGGGAAGGAGGTCTTGGTTTTAGAGACTTAACAAGTTTTAACAAAGCTCTTCTTACTAAACAACCATGGAAAATGTTGACAAACCGAGATTCATTATCAGCACGCAAAGATTTTTCAAGCCACATATTTTCCCAATACATCCTTTTCGCAATCTAACCAAGGCTATGGAGCTTCTCTTGCTTGGAAGAGCCTGAGGTCAGCGGTTGATTTACTAAAGAAAGGTCTTATATAGGCAAAAATCAAGATATGAAAGGAAAAAAAAAATGGATACCAAGAGGGAGCAATGACTGTAGAATACTCAAATGATCAAGGATGTCTTTGACGAGGACAATGAACGAGTCATTTATACTTTACTAGTTAGTACATAAAGTTGTGAAGATAAGCTTGTTTGGAAATCTACACATACAAGGAAATTCAGAGTTAAAAGTACATACCACATTACCACCTACAACAACACATTAAAAGTTGGCATCATTGTGAGCCCTCTATTGGTAGACTTTGGTTGGGTTTAGATGTTGGATTGAATTGAGTTGAATAAAATATTATTAGAATATTAGTTTTAAATATTATGAATGTGTTGGGATTTGAAAAAGTTAAATTTTTATTATATTTTATATAGAAATTTGAAAAAGTATATGAGAATTTGAAAAAGATGTAATGATAAGATGAAGTGTGTTTGGTAACCAAACGGGGCTGAACTGTTAACAAAGGTAGTTAAAATGTATTTTGGTTCCCCAAAATACCAAATGTAGTTAAAATGTTTGAACAACTGTCTTTTGGTATTTTGGTTCCCCAAAATATCAAATGTAGTTAAAATGTTCCTATAGCCTACACGAATTCTCTCCCAACTAAAGAAAACTTCAATTTATGAAGATGATTTGGGTGCTATTCTTTGAACAACTGTTAACAAAGGTAGGTTACTCGAGAAGAACTAGAAGAGGTAGCAATTACTGCTTGGTCAATGTGGCAGTGTAGAAGGGGGTTAACTTATGAAGACTTTAAAGGGGAAAATGAACTTCAAACTTGAAGCAAGAGCACAATTCAAGAGATAGTGGCAAGATGGGGACCCCCTGTGAATGATTGTGTTAAGGTAAATTAGGATGCGACCATTCACAAAGAATATGATAAGATTGGCATTGGCATGGCATGTGCATGCAACTCAAAGGAAACCTATAACTTATGGACAATGCTAGAAAAGTAACCGAAAAGGTCATTTGACTTTTTTATTTTTTATTTTTTTAATGTATTTTTTTTTAATTTTCTTAAACATTTTAAAAAAATTTACCACATCATTAAAAAAAAATATTTCCTTAATCATTAAATTAAAAAAAAAAAAGAGAGAGAGAGAGAAGAAGATAGAAGGAAGAAGAAGAAGAAGAAGAAGACAACCAGAATCCATTCTCGGCACTCAAGGTATGGTTGAATCCTTTCGATCTAGTAATGATTTGGGGTGCAACACCAAATTTCAGGAGGAGATTTTATTCAAGTGGTGACAGCTCTGCAGGCTAGAGGATCCGATACTAAGAAGCTTCTTGGAAGCCTCACTGAAGATGCTAAGAAGCTTCTGCAATAAGATGTGGTGTGAAGTAAAAAGTATGTTAAGAATGAAGCCAATATGGTAGCTCACCATTTAACCAAATCAGCTATCAAAGAACTTACGGGAATCATTGACATAAATTTTGTTGTATTCGCAACATTTATCTTATTGATGAAGTATACCTTTTTATTAGAACAAATAAAGAAATAGCCATAAGGATATGTTACAAAAGTAAATTCACATGTTGTCATAATTTGACGTAGTATGTTAGATTGTAAAGTTATTTTTAGTATAATGTAGATGTAACGTATCATATAAAACTATATCAATTTATAAATTTATTAATCAATTTTCTCATTATCCCATGAATCATTAGATGTAGTATTAGATGATAAGTTTATAAGTGAAATATAATAAATAATTTCCAACTATTTAATATCAAATTATAGAATGATAAGAGGATAATGAGAATTGGAATGAGTAGCATATTAGGACCCCATTTGATTGTTAGACTCAACTCAAATCAATTCGATATAATTTAAGCTAAGTTTAATATTCAAACACAAATTCTCAAATTATTAAACGCATCTCAATTCAAAACCTTTTTAGAATACTCTTACCAGATTATCTATATCCAAAATAAACTATACTTTATAACTATTAGACAAAAAATTCACTTACAATGGATTAGCCAATAGCAAATTTTGTAGCTTTTTAGCTACAGTAATTGTAAAGAGAATACCAAATTTAATATCTACTGTTTACAGACCAAATACTTATTTTATTATTTTTTTATAATACACTCTCTCTTCTCTTCATCTATATCCATAAACTTACATAAGTTTCTTTAAATTAAATAATAAAATATGATAAAATAAAATAAATTAATAATTAAAAAAAATTAAATATTTGTTAAATTATTAATTACTCATTACTATATAATAAATAAATGAATAATCCAATGAGAAGATTTGATGTAAATAGCTAAAATCAAATTTATCTTATATTATATTATTGTTATATAAAAAAATAACTATTCCAATGTGAAGACTTATATAAATAGAATAGTCAAAATTTAAATTCATCTTACATTCATCAAAATTGTCATTTACGTATATATAATCCATTAAAAATACTCTTATACGTGGGATGCACAATTTTTTTTAATTCAATATCTCTATATACGTGATATCCATATCCTTATAAAACTCATTCCATCTTCTTAACTCATTACTATTTATAAAATAAAATTAAAAAAAAAAAAAAAAAAAAAAAGACTTAACTAATCCCAATTTAAGTCAAAATCTATGTGCACCTAAAATACTTTATCAGAAGTCGACTTGACTCTGATATTATTCTTAATAAAATTTATTACTTTTCCACTTGAGAAGAAAGCATTTTCCAGATGTTGTTCGTGCCATAGCCGAATCTATAAAAGAGACGAAATTGCGTTCGGGTGGATTTCTCGTCTACCGCCAAAGAAATCTATCGGAGTTCTGTCCTTTCTGCTTTGTCTTTTGAGTAATCGCGGAGTCGGAAAGCGAGAGAGAGCGAGAAGGTTAGCATTTGAGGGATAGAGAGGCTCGTGTCTCCCCAGTTCCCCCACCTAACTCCCTCGGCTGAAGATTCGACTCACCAACCCCACCCCCCCGGGTTATTATATAAAGGGGGTTCGCTTCTAAAGATTTGCACCGTTTGAGCAGCTCTGATTTCCTGCTTCGAATGTTTGAGTATTGCTCCAATCTTTCAGGAACTGTGAGATTTCGTTACCTATCATTTTTTGGGTTTATTAATTTTTTATTCTTTTGGATTGTTTGAGGAATTGCATGTGTGCTCTGCATTTCCTTTTCTTGGGGTATTTCAGTGCTGTTTTTACCAAATCAGCGATCATTGTGACAATGTTAATCGATGATAATTACTCGGTTGTATTTGAAATGGTCATATCTAATGCAGATAAATCACTTTCCCTAATATCAATATTTTTTTCCACCCTATTTTTTTATCGTTAAGAAGGAGAGATTATCTATCTTTGCCGTCACTTGCAAATTCTTGAAATTCTTTGAATATCTGCGTGTTCTAGTTTCGTTTTCTTAATCGGGTTGGTTTCGCTCTTCAGGTTTCTTAATCAGGGAAATAAGGTTCATTGTTAGAGTACTTAAAAACGTTGATGTACTGGGAGTTATGAGATTTTCTTTTGTATATAGAGGTAAAGGTATCGCTCTCTGCCATAGACAGGTTGAAGTGCAAGTGTCTTGTTTAAGAGGCTAAAATGCCATCTACTTATTTCTCGAGACTAAGAAACGCTTTCCGGAGGTCGATTGTTGGGCAAGAAGCTGGGCTCCGGGGCTCACTCGATCTGGTAATTGGGGACGGGAGTTTGTTGTTTCGCAGTTCTAGGACCTTCCATTCTTTATCATCTTCAACTCCTACGGATCTCCATGTATTGTTACGACCTGGAACTGTATTTGCTGCAACATCAGAGTTAGCTAGCCGAAGAAGGAATATCTCTGTTGTTGGAGCACTTTCACGCACGCTGCATACTCCATCTGTTTCTGGGCCTTCCTTTCAAATCTGTGCTTATCCTATTGGTTGCACACTGGCTGAACCTGGGCACTTAATGATCAGCAGCAAGTTTCAGAATACGCCGATGGCTTCTTGTGGTTCCAGACCTGTATTTACTGGATCTTCCTTAGATATTTTAACTTCCAGGCAAAAACACCTTTCGTCATGGACAAGTAATGCCAGTATCTTCTATAGCAACAGAAGTTTTGAGAGTTGCAGCAAAGCTAGCATGAGTCTGAAAAACTATAACAAACCAGACAAGAATGTGATTTATGGATATTTCATGTATAATGTGGCAAAGAGGTGGTGCAATTCTCAACCATTCAAAGAGCCAAAACAAAGAGATTTTCATGGCACATCTTCCACACGTTTCTCTGCTGGGACTGCCCCTAATTTGTCCTTCGATAATTCTGCTTGTGAGGAACAGCTTGATAATTCTACAGACTCATCTGAACAGTATGTTCTCTGACACAATTTTCATTATTCTCTTATTAATTTATCTATGAGACATCTTTCATATTCTTTATGAGATATTAGTATCATTGTGCGAACCCCTGGGGGTTGGCTCAAGTGGTAAAGGCTTAGTCTTGGTGGTATGCTCCCTCCAAGGTTTAAGGTTTGAATCCTCTTAGTTGCACACAATTTCTAGGGGCTATCGGACTGTGGGATTTTCCCCTTGAGCTACCCGAGGTGCACATGTGAGAAACTTCTTGCTGCCTTTGCACCCCTAGAATTAGTCGGGATGCTGTTCTTGGACACCTGGTGCCAATAAAAGAAAATTATTATTGTTGTGCGAAGTAGGTGTCATCTAAAATATATTTACAGGCATATGTAGAGACAGCCTACTTGCCTCCATACAACCTGGTCACAATTTTATGTCAGTCTGCTTTCTCCTCACCTGCTTTCAATATCTATTAAACTATTCTTTTCTAGGATAGTGATCTTCATTGACTTATGACCTGGAGGGTTCTAGTTCAGGTATATTGGGAGCTTCTCCTATTAGGACGTTTTAAGATGGTTACCTGTGTTGGAATATGAAGGTTGCTTGAAGTGTTGAATCTTCTCAATGGTACAACTCGTCATATGTGTATTAGTTTCACCATTTTCATTGCTTGGATGCCCGAGATGCTCTGCCCCTTTGACCTATAAATTACAGTTTCTGTGTCATCATTTCTAGTTGTAATATTTACCGTTCATTATTTTTGCATAGATACCAGGCATAACTGAAAAGGCCCCTTAGTAGTTTTTAATCTTCTCCAAAATTCATCACCTTTTATAGCAAGGACTAGTTCAAAGCTACTTTCTTATTGCTTGTTTATTACAATGAATTTTATTTTTTCTCCTATGCTGCCATCACTTCTATTTTATTAATTATTTTATTTCTGTTATTGAGATTTTTTATGGACTCAAGTGTGAACCCACTTTGGTCTCTATATATAAATATCAACATCATGTGATAACTTCATGTTACAGTTTACTTTCTTGACCATTATTTGCTTTTCAAGTTAGTAGTATGCCCCTCATCTTCTTATGGCTCACTGAACTGCACCTCATATGCTTTGTTCATGCTGCTTTTACTTTTTATACTTTGCAGATTTTATTTGTATTTACCTCTCCCTCTCTCTTACTTGATGAGTTATATACCGCCCTGTTTTTGTTTTTACTAAATGTATTAGAAGCTAGTAACCTTATGTTTTCCCCATTTAAAAGACTGTTATTCTGTGCCTTTACTTCTGTAATTACTTGTCTTTAACCAATAGAATGTGCTTGAAAGAATAAAGACCCATATAGAATGAACGTAATGGTCCGAAATTTTGTTAATACTTGCTTGTGGTACTTGCATATCATGAAGTAGCTTGTTTGTATCAATCTTGTTAGTGTAGAGCTTTCAAGTCTAGCCTCGGACTCAAGACGTTGAAACTTTTTTTGCCACTTTAATGTTTAGAAAATTGTTTTATTCCTCTTGTATATGTCTAGAGTGTACTTGGGCTATGCCCTTTTATGTTTTTTAATAAAATCTTCTATTACTTACAAGGAAATGTTTAGAACATTTAAATATATTTTGAGTCTAAAGTGGGAAAGATTATGAAAGATTGTTGTGATAATATCATGTCATGATTTATTAATTGAACATGGCTAGGTGATGAAATGATGTACTAGCATTATTGCTTGGATTTGACTGCAGGAAGACATCAATGGACAAAACTCTGAAACTATTTTCAGGATCATGCTGTCTGCCTCATCCTGATAAAGAAGGAACTGGTGGGGAGGATGCACACTTTATTTTTGATGAGCAAGCAATAGGGGTGGCAGATGGTGTTGGTGGCTGGGCAGATCTTGGTGTTGATTCTGGACTGTATTCGCGGGAACTCATGTCATATTCAGTAACTGCTGTTAAAGAGGAGCCAAAGGGTTCAATTGATCCTGCGAGGGTCTTGGAGAAAGCTCACTCAAGAACAGAAGCCAAGGGTTCTTCAACAGCTTGCATCATAGCACTCACAGATGCAGTATGCTTCTTCCATTCTGGGAATACCTTTATGCTTCTCTTTAGTTTCGTGCCATTTGCCTGAGAAGCACTACTTTAGAAATTATTATTTTATGGAATCTGTAATTTTAGCCTCGTTCAAGATCTTCGAAGCTCCATTCTTTCTTATTATGTTAATCTGAAGATCAACTTATACTCACCTCATTGTAGTGCCTTTCCCTTTTGGGTTTCGATGCTGATTCAAATCCCAATGCATGAGCACTATCATCTTAGTTCATGAAATGATTGCAGGTTTTGTATTGATTGTTATTTTCAGAATGAAAAAAAAAAATCTGAGACCTATAAAAAGGAATGAAAAAAAAAATGAGGGTTTTCTTATGTGTTAAGTAACTATAATATATGACACATATCCTCTTGGGCGCTGGCATTGGTAGAGTTGACTTGAGGTGGCTCAGTGGGATTGACCACTGAAATTCAAGCCTTATTATTTTGATTTATTTGGAGAGCTGGCTTTACTCCAAAAATGATATAGGATAGATCTCATAACCTGGCTACCATTCCTTGTAAACTGCACTAGGGTTAGGCAAAATTATTGTTACTGTGTTCAAGTTTATGACTGATAGTGTATGGATACTTAAGATACTCTACTCTATTGTTCCAAGAGTAATGCTAGGTACAAGCCCAAAATGTACAAGCCTTTTGTAAAAATGTGGGCCCCATCAAGAAAAAGTGAGTTCTTCACACTTTTCCATGGTGGAGTCCACTTTTTTATAAAGGGCTTGCACGAGGTTTGTGTATTTGGGGCTTGTATATATCATTTCTCTTGTTGCAATGTGATTTTAAATGATTAATTAATTTAAACTTTTGATTGCCAACTACATGCAGCAGCCATCAATTACCCTAACTTTGTGGTTTATTGCCTTAAGAAAAGTTCATTATAGTCCTAAACCAACTACTTATGGGAAAATTACACTTTACCCCCTAAACTACCACTTCTTTTGCAACATATAACCTCCAAAATACCAGAATTGTAACTGAATCCCTTAATTTAAACATTTGTGGAATGTGCATTCACATTAAGATTAGATGGTTAATATGGATAAAAATAGGTGACTTTGTATGATCTTAATGGTTAGATCTAACAGAGGGAATAAACATAACGTAATTTTGTGGAAGGCGTAGTTTGTTTTTAGGAGAGGGAGGGGTAAAGTGTAGTTTCCCCTATTTTTAAACTTGAGGTTCAAATAATTACATCTGCTCCCTTGGATAAGAGAAAGCGGATCTTATCTTTTTGTTACTTGAGGAAGTGACTCAACCGAGTCCATCTCTGGGTGTTTACCTTCTTTGAAACATGATCTCGGGAGTTTTCTTTTTTCATTATAATAACTGGCAGGAAACATGAATTTAATTGCTCGGTTTTTAATTGCAGGGCATTCACGCAGTTAATTTAGGGGACAGTGGCTTTATGGTAGTTCGAGATGGTTGCACTGTCTTTCGATCTCCTGTGCAGCAGCACGATTTTAATTTCACCTATCAACTGGAAAGTGGAATTAACGGTGATTTACCTAGCTCTGGTCAGGTTTGTGATTCTTAATCTTTCTTCTCCTTTTGCAAACTCCTTTTTTAGAGGAACCTTATTATCATTTGATATTAAAATAGTATATTCTGTTTTCTTGATACATTTTATTAGGAATGATGTCCATATGTTTTCTGGGAGGGCTATCAGAAAATATATGCTGGGAGGGCTAAACCTTTGTCTCAGGGAGCAAATTTGTTTCTTTATCGGCATTAACTGATGTGTTTTAGCTTGGCACCCATGCATTACCTGATAGTATCATTGCCCTGTATTTCCCTGAATAAATCGCATATCTTTATTATTATTTAGATATGCTCTTGGCCGAGAGTAATGCAATTAATTACTCTGTTTATTTGTACATCTTCCTCTTTTTGAATTGCCCTCTAATTATCGATAAATCATTTTGTTATTGGTTTCCAATACACTGAAGTAAATCATGTATCTTAGGCATTCAAAATACATCTCTCTTTAATCATCAGGTTTGGTCCTAGAGCTCTATTTCAAAGACAGGCGAGAAACAAAGAATAAATCTGAATTCATCAGTTTGAAATTAAAGATTGAAAGCAATTTGATTCTGAAATTTGTTAATGAGAGTAGGCTATGTTCAATTCAGGTTTTTACAATACCTGTTGCTCCGGGCGATGCTATAATTGCTGGCACCGATGGACTGTTTGACAACTTGTACAATAATGAGATTACTGCGGTTGTGGTTCATGCCATGAGGGCTGGCTTGGGCCCTCAGGTGACAGCTCAAAAGATAGCAGCGTTGGCTCGCCAAAGAGCGCAGGATAAAGACCGGCAGACACCTTTTGCCACTGCTGCTCAAGATGCTGGATTCCGCTATTATGGTGGCAAGCTTGATGATATCACTGTTGTTGTTTCGTATATCAAGAGTTCTAGCTCTGTATGACTCTCTCTCTCTCTCTCTGCACGTTGTATATTCTCTTTATTTCATTTCATTGCTGTTCAAGCCAGGTTTTTTGTAGAGTCCCAAAACTCTATTGCGGTTATATAGGTGTAAACCGAATATAATTTTTTTATTTGAGCTGATCTGCCTCACTCTGCCAATCATCGGAACTTTGTCGCACCACCACCAAGAGCTTCGGTAGTTCGGGCCGACTCTTTATAACCATCAAAATAGAAGAAATTCTCATTCGATCAAAGTCTCCTTAATCCTTGTTTTTTCTTGTTATTTGGTTTGGCACTAACATAATAATATGCAGTGATTGCTTCACTAAAGAAGTTAATGCACTGAGTGGGAGATGAGAGAAAGAACTGTAAAGAGTGTGGCTTTAATCAAACAGCTATCAGGAAGATGCTGTTCAGTGGCAGTCGTGCATCGTGATTTTCCTAATTTACACGTCAAGACGATTGGTGCAATCAGAACAAGATCTAAAAAATAAAATGAAAAAGAAACAGTTAATATTTTGGCAGCATTCGATGCCCAAGTTAACTCCGTAGGCCTTTTTTAATATTTATTTTTCTAAAATGATATTTCTTTAATTAAAATATGGACTAAAAAGGAAGACTTTGGTAATTTCAACATCTTCCAAATTATTGGGAGAGGGAAGCTGCCTTCTTCAATAGCATTTTTCCTAGGGTTTGATTGATGGGCTATGCTTGCAAACAATAGCATCCCTCATAAATTAAAAGGGATTTTGAGAGTGAACAAAGCAAGTCTTCCAAATTTACATAGTAAATGATACAATTATATAGGTCATGCTAAGTTTTTTATCAAATGTGTGTATATGGAAAATGGGTAGAAAAATTCAATTAGTTTAAGAAAAAATAAAAATAAGTGTGGTACATGGTATGTGGGAATGATGAGTAGAAACTTTGGTATTTTGGGATAGCCAAGAGAGAGATCTATTTCCTATTTCTTAATATCAATCGTTTTAAGAAAACAATAACATAGTTTTATACTTTGGTATTGCATGTTGTTAGAGGACATTTGAAGACACAATGACAATGAAGTTTACATGAATTTGAGGCATTGCTTGAGCCTCACATGCCAGTCAGTTTGTGGCAACTATTTGTAACCTCTCAAACTATACACCTCGGCATTGGTAAACTCACTCTTCACTTCATTGTGTTTCTTGCTTCTTACTAGACATCTCTTGATGGGATTCAAAAACCATGAAAGGAACAACGGAGGTGAGAGCGAGGAGGCCTTCTCCTATTTTCTAGGAGATCCCTCCTCCACTGCTTGCTTGAGCCATTCCAGAGATGACTTCTTTTGTGAGCCCCCTTATCATAATCTAGACCAAAACCATCACAAAGTATCCTCTTGAGCCTCCTCTCCACCTAAAAAGGTCGACCCTCAGGGGTGCGGGAGGGAGATTACACTTCCACCCTTGTCCCTCAACCACTCGACACTCGCCCTTGTTCAATAAGGGGTTTTTGTATCTTGTATATAATTTTTTGGACTACTACGTCCACCGACGCTTTCTACCAATAGTGCATTTTGCACTTTGTGTTTTTATTTACTTTTTTTCAAACAATTATTAAATTTTTTTTAAATATTCTTTTAAAAAAGAACCACAAATTCTTTAAAAAAAATACTATAAAAATATATTTACTATATATATAAGTACGAATGTTGAATGAATAGTTTTTCGTCTAACATTTTTTTTCCAATTTTACCCATATTTTATAAGGAAGTTACATTCTCTTCTCACCGATCATTTTGTCGATTTCTGTTTTTCTCTTGCCGACTAACATTCTTACATTTTTAAAGTTTATCGCTTCACCGACTGAAATTAGGAGATGGTGGTTGGAAAATGAGATTCGCAGCATGAGGAAAATAACTAAGCAAAACAAAAAGGAAGCCCACAGCTTGGACCGAAACAAGGGCATGGGTAGGGGCCAAAAACATAGCACAAAAATGGAGGGAAAAAAATGGAGATGCAAAGGTTTCATAAGCTAAAAAATCTTCAGAAATACCGAGAGAGAAACAGAGAGAGAGGGACGACATGGAGGCTCACGGAAAGTGTAACAGCCCGCTAGAAATTCAATTATGAAATTTCTATTAGTTTTAGGAACCTCGTGAAGACTCTATAAGTTTTCACGAATCCATTAATCGTATAGGTTTTAGTTTAACTACATAGTTAGTGTTATTATTTACTATGGTATCAGAAGTGTGTTTTTGATTATTGGAGATAGTTAGAAGTGTCAAAATGTATTATGGTTTGTGCCATTAGACTCGGAGGGTCATTTAAGGTCTTATGCCACAATAACACTTTTTCATATTTTTGGACGAAACGTCGGTTCAAAATTGTGGATATTATTGGATAAAAACATCTTAAGTTAATTTTGTGAATATTATTAGATAAAAATATCTTAAGCTAATTTCGTGGATATTATTGGGTAAAAAATATCTTGAGATGATTTTTGTAGATATTATCGGGTAAGAGAGTCCTACACTTAACTCTCACTCTAGGTAAGAGAGACCTACACTCAACTCTCACTCCAGCCTCATCTCTTCCATATCTCATTCATAAGTATCTCCAACCACCCCCCCACGAAATTATCTTCATTTACACTTTCTATTAAAAGAATATCAAACACTCTCTCTCGGACAGCTTTTAGGAATTCTTTTGCACACCCATTTCGAAACTTTTGTAAGTGTTTTATCATAAAGTCTCCTTCATATAAGTTGTTTCTTTTTTAGTCTAGTTTACGTGGATATCTTATTTGTCCCATTTGAAGATCATTTGGTTAGTAAAATATTGTGTAAACTATAGAAAGGTCATTCTGGGAGATAAACTGGAGAATATGTTGTAGTTTGGAGTTTTTGACCAAGCTAATAGATAACTATTAGTCCGAAATTTTTATGGAGTATTGCTAACATGTGTATATGATTATTGATTGAGGATTTTTGCATGATTAAAGGTTTTGATGAAAGATTTTCTTAGATTTAGAAACTTAAAAACTAGAAGAGGAAAAACAGTTTCTGTTTTGAAAAAGTTTAACTCTTTGGTGGTCTAAACCTATTCCAATGACTTTGATAATTTTATTGGAGGATCCTAAGCATCTTATATACATGTTATATTATTATTTTGAAAATATTTGATGTTAGTTTCAAAAATATGAAATTTTATGCAAAGAAATATTCGGATAGGCCAAAGTGTGGATGTTATTGGTTCAATTTATGTTTTGGTTAATGTTTAACCATGTGATCTTGAATTAGAAACTTATATATGTTTTAGGACATCTTTTTAAACCATGTGATGTTTTGGTTTGAAGATCACATTTTTATAAGTCATAGATCAAAAGGTTAATCAAAACAAGTTAGAAACAAAAATCAATAGAAATAACATATGGGAATTTCGGCCCTATGGAGTTTTAATAGTTGTGATTAGTTTTAAATTTTTCTAAATTGATATTTGAATTGATGATAAAATTTACATGAGGCATGTAAATTTTGGTGACTTTTAAAGTTAGTATGCAAAATCTTTAAGTTATGGGTAAAACGGTCATTTTCCTACATGTAGAGAGTAAAATAAAAATTTTACTTTTTAAGTTAGTATTTTACATTTTTTAAATTATTAGTGATTTACTACTAACTTTTAGAATCACAAATTACAGTTCTTCGTGATCGCGCTTGAGGTTTTATAAGAAACGCGGAGATCGAGGTAAGTTAGCTTTTAACTTACTAGTAGTCTACTGTGTATGCGTGCTAAGTAAAGGAACTACAGTATATGTATATGTGTTATCATATATGTCATGCCATGTCAAGTCATCACGTAATTGTTTGTTATACAGAATTTATTCTGTCATCAGTTTTTATCTGTTATATAATATATTCTGTCATGTATTACTGTACATTACAAGTACATCATGCTAAGTATGTCATCTATTACATGTATATCAAGTCATGTAATATTCACTGTTGCAAGTATGTCATGTTAAATATGTTGTCTATTATATGTTATGTCATGTTACGAAATGTTTCTATCTCAAGTTAGTCATATATTTCAAGTTATGTTCAAGTCACGTTATGTTACGTCAGGGCTTCAGTCCTTTCATATTCCAGTCACGTTTCATCTTGAGTTACATTCAGTTTCGTGGGGTCCACAACAACTGTGGCACACGAAGCATGGGGTCACAGCAATTGTGACGCATATACTACGTGAGACACAACAATTGTGACACGTAGAATACATGGAGCCACAACAACTGTGGAGTATGTATTTACACGTAGAATATATGGGGCCACAACAACTGTGGAGTATGTATTTACACGTAGAATACATGGGGCCACAATAACTGTGGAGTATGTATTTAACTGCATTGTGATGTGTAGAATACATGAGACCACAACAACTGTGGAGTATGTATTTACACGTAGAATACATGGGGCTACAACAACTGTAGAATATGTATTTTTCATGTTAAGTCAAGTTTCAGAATAAATTCATGTTAAGACAAGTTTAAGATCAAGTTCATGTCAAGTCAAGTTCAGTTCACGTTTCAATTTAAGTTATGTCAATTATGCTATGTTGTACGTCAAGTTATGCTTTAATTACTTATGAATTTGATTATACATTCATACTTTTACTGTCATCCATGCATCATTAGCCCGTATGGAAGTTTTTATTAACTTACTGAGATTTGTAATCAAATCTCACTGTGGTAGTCCCAACTACCATTCATTCCTCCCGAATGGTAGATCTTGTTACAGGACCTGAAGGAGGATCAGAAGCTGACCAACTAGACACAGTTGACTAAGCGACGGTGCAACATCAATGTTAATAAAGTAGTTAACGTAAATTACTACTTGTACGATGGAGTTGCATCTCTAGTACTTTTAGATCATAACCATTTTGGACTAGTGTTGTGATCTTAGTTGTTCAATGGGTTTTTATGTATGAAGTATGTTTTAAACATTTGGGATATTTTCAATTTGGTGCATAGTATTGCTAAAGAAAAAATTTATCCACTGCGAGTATTGCATATTGTTAGATGCATGTTAGGAACATTGCATCTTATATGTCATGAACGGGGGCAGGTAACCTTGTGTTGCATGTCTCGACGCTTCAAATGTCTGTCCGATCCCAAACGGAATTTGGGAGCGTCACAACAAGGACTTGCAAAATGGAAAAACAGAGAGAAAATAAATGAAAGAGAGAAGAAGAAAGGTTTAGTTTGTTCAAAAAAAAGAAACCAAAACATAGGAATAAAAAGCAAGCTAACCAAATGAAAATGGAGGAGCTTCGACAATCCAGATATGCAGAGGGAAAACACGAAAATGAGAGGAAGAAGAACTAGGTAGTGCGCGGCAGGAGAAGAAGAAAAGAAGAGAAAATAAAAGAAATGAAAAGAAGTATAAACAGGGAGAAGCAATAGCAGCAACACATAGAAAAGAGGAAGAAAAAATGAAATTGAAAAAGGAAAAGTGGTCGGTGCCAGCAGGAGGAAGAAGAAATAATTAAAACCTTAAGGGCATAGACCAAAACGGCGCTGTTTAAGAGAATAAGGAGGCTGGGCTTAAGGCACACGGGTTAAGCTCAAAAACTGAAAGGAATTGACGCAAAAACAAAGGAAAAACTTACCAAATCAAAGTCTATCCAAAAATAGAAGTCCAACAAGGTAAAAAGGCACAATAAAAATAAATAAAAGTCAAATAAAAACACTAGAACTCAATATTAATAAAATAAAATAATTAAACCCAACAATAAAATAATTTAAAGTAAAAAGTAATTTAAATGCAAAACTATAATTAATATCAAGAAAGCACATCAAAATAAATTTTATAACTTAGAAATCATAAAATAATACAACGAGAAACCCCTTAAAATTAAAACAACAGAGCCACTAATTATATTAAATAAAATAATCTTGCAATTAAAATACATGAAAATACAACTAAAATGACTATTTTCGATAAAAAGGTACTCACATGTAATGATGATGATAAGAGTATTTCTATATATACTTAGATTTTTACTTACAAAACTTATTTTGTTAGTTTTATTTTGAAATTTAAATTTCATAATTTTTAACGTATCAATAATTGACATATAAAAAAATAAGTTTTTTGTAAATTTTTTTTAAATACATTTAGCATTTTCCTAATAATAATAATTGTTTAGTTTGAATCAATGAGGCGGGAATTTAAGATATTAAATATTAAATAAAATTTTTGATTAAAAATATATAATTTTTTATTGAACTTAAAGTGCTAGTTGGACTTTCTTATTGTTACCCTTTTAGATAGATTTTTTCTATCTGAAGGGAATTCTGTATCACATGGAGAAAATTACACAATGTTTATCATACGGTGAACACATTAGTATTTCGTATTGAATGTATATTAATAAACTTGAAATAATTATGTATAAAATCATTCAAATTCCAATTGGAATGACTGTAGAGATTCACTAACATATAATCTAAAGATATTTGCTAAAATTTGCTTTGTATTGTAAACTTGTATCAATCATTTTTAGGGTATATATTACTATGGTTGATGCATATATTACTTTATTTTGAGATGTATAGTTTAGATATATGATTAGCTAATTTTATTTTGGCATCTATGTTACTATGATGTGTATATTACTTTATTTTAGCATGTATATTATTTTATTATTAGGTTATTTTCTCTCAACTAGGCAAGCTCCACTATATATATATATAGTTTCGTCGATGGCTTTATTTATTTATGAGTAATATTATATATAGTCACTTTTTTATACTCTTTACGTATACACATATAGAATAACTCATTTTTGGATCAATTATTATTAAAATTATAAAATTATAAAGAATATTACATAATTTTAGATTAAGAGGGGAATAATGAATGAGTTAATGACAGCGAAATATTCCCTACCGAGGGACAAAGAAACCACACCAGGAAACAAAGCTTCCCGCAAAGACCACGATTGTTATTGTGTGCGTTGAATAATTATTAGAAAATCTTGGAAAGATGTACCTCTAGGGTTTGAAAATTCTGTAAGTCCCAATATTTGTAGATCCAGCAAAGTGACGAATTGATTCATGCAATAGAGAAAGGAAGAAGAGATCTTTCACTGGGTCTGTAGACGCCGAGAAAGGCTAGAGCCATGGCGGGTCGGGCGTTGATGAGGGACAAGGGCCAATCACTTCGCAGATCTCGAATTGCCGCAGCCATTTTGACTGGAGTTCTTCTCGGGTGCGTCTTTGCCTTCTTTTTACCTCGCGGACTCTTCGGCTCTGTTTCGCCAATACAAAACCGCCGAATCGGCAAATCGGGTCTCCAGGTTCTGATCTCAGTTAGAGCATAATTCAAATTTTTATTTTTAAGTGGTTCTCATGTAGCTTTCATTTGTCCAGTTTTTCTTTCTTCTTTTTCCAGTTAAATTCTCTGAGTAGGAGGAGTTGGCCTTATTTCGTACCATTGTTAAAATTGTGGGTTTGATTTTTCATGGTATGAAAAATCTCATGCATGAGAGAATTTTCCTCGACGCTACAATTTGGGATTACCTGAAGTATTAAAATTTGAATGAACAGATCAAGTTTATCAACAGAAAGAAGTGAGTTTTGGGTTGACTTCTGTTTGTGTATCTGGATCGAACCATTGTGGCTTGCAAATTACCACCAGGCAAGACGCCCATGGTGGGATCTCAAGAATTTCTCTCATTTTGATTAACGATCCCTTTTTGCTGGCCCAAACTTTGTTTGAGATAGTCCCTTCGTTGTGCATACGCGCGGCCTCGGTGTGAACTAGCCATGAATGTGTCACAGCTGGGATAATCCTGGGAAGACAATGTGATGAGTTTAGTTAATTTAATTTATTGATTTCACGGGGTAAAATATTTTAAAATCATATTGAAAGAGATCTGAAGATGCCTTTTATTGTTTGTCCATCATGTTTGTTTGAAGATAAGTTTGTTTGTTTCTCATTTTTGACTTTTTGTTTGTTAGGCTTTTTCATCCTCATGTGAATTGCCAGAGCGGATTAACATGATTAAGTCAGATATTGCATCACTGTCAGATAAAAATGCAGAGTTGAATAAGCAAGTCAAGGATCTGACTGAAAGGCTACGGTTTGCTGAACAAGGAAAAGATCATGCACAGATGCAGTTTTTGGATATGGGTGAACAGCACAAGGCTGGCCCTTTTGGTACTGTCAAGGGTCTGAGAACAAATCCAACCGTCATTCCTGATGAATCAGTGAATCCAAGATTGGCAAAGATCTTGGAGGAAGTTGCTATTCGGAAAGAACTTATTGTTGCACTTGCAAACTCAAATGTCCAAGCCATGTTGGAGGTCTGGTTTACCAGCATCAAGAAGGTGGGTATTCGTAATTATCTAGTTATAGCACTAGATGACCATATTGAACATTTCTGCAAATCGAATGGTGTTCCAGTTTACAAGAGAGATCCAGATGAGGGTATAGATTCTGTTGCGAAGACGGGAGGTAACCATGCTGTCTCTGGACTGAAATTTCGTATTTTGAGGGAGTTTTTACAACTCGGTTACAGTGTTCTTCTCTCAGATGTTGATATAGTATACTTGCAGAACCCATTTGATTATATTTATAGGGATTCAGATGTTGAGTCTATGAGTGATGGTCACAATAATATGACCGCTTATGGATTTAATGATGTCTTTGATGAACCTGCCATGGGTTGGGCTCGATATGCTCATACCATGAGGATATGGGTTTACAACTCTGGTTTCTTTTATATAAGGCCTACTAAGCCGTCAATCGAGCTGTTGGATCGTGTGGCTGATCGGCTTTCTCGAGACAAGTTATGGGACCAAGCAGTCTTTAACGAGGAGCTCTTTTTCCCCTCACATCCTGGGTATGATGGGCTTCATGCTGCCAAGAGAACTATGGATTTTTATCTGTTTATGAACAGTAAGGTCCTTTTTAAGACTGTGCGGAAAGATGCAAAACTAAAACAGCTGAAGCCAGTTATTGTTCATTTAAATTACCACCCAGATAAACTTTCAAGAATGAAAGCAGTTGTAGAGTTCTACATTAACGGCAAGCAGGATGCACTAGAACATTTCCCAGATGGTTCTCAGTGAAACAAGCAAGATGCACAAGAACATTTCCAGGATGGTTCTCAGGGGTCCAGATAATGTGACAGAATATCCTATTCTCACCATTTAATGGGTGAAGCAGTTCAGTTTTGGAATACACACTAGATACCAATATATTAACTCAATTCGGCTTTCCGAGAGCAAGAGAATGTATCCTTTGAAATGTTCCCCTTCCTCTTGTTTTTGAATGTTGTAATAACTAGAGCTTTGTTTCACTTTAAGACCATAGTGGTAGCCACTGTTTTATATAATGCATGCGAAGAACTCTTATTCCGAAGTCAGTCGTATACTGTACATTTTAGTTCTGAATTTTTTGAAGATCTTGATTTCTGTCGGCTGTACTCTTCTCAAGTAATTGGTTTACTTGGTCAGGGTTTATGTCTTCCACTGAGGTGATAACGACCAGAAAATAATAATCGAAGTGGGTTTTTTTTTATTTGTTTTTTGTAATTTTGTTTTAATTTTGTTTTTCATGTCAGGCTCTCTTGTGATGTTAATCAGTAGGGTATAAAACATCAGAAACTATCTGCTCTCTGCCTGTTGCATGACTAGGGCAACATGAGCTCTATGCTGCCCCGAAGTCTGTCCGAACTCTCTCTGTTTCCTTCCCCGCACAAGCTGTCCAAAGGGAAGGGAGAGTAAGCCAATGCTTAGTCCCCAGACACTGCGAGCAACATTCAAGTTTAGCAATGTTCGTTAGAATCAATGAGCTCAGTTTATGCTATATGTTAGAATTACCCTCGGTACGTCTGTCTGAAGTTAATTGTGCAGACACTCCATTGAACGTTTGAAAGTGTATTTCCAGTACAAATAATTATGCTTAGCCGGTGGACCTGTCCTGCAAACGGAAGGCAAGTGTATCTGGACAAAGATCTCAAACGTGGTAGGGACACCATAGTACTCCACCCCAATGTTTTTGACTTTTTTCTGTTGTCCAAATCCATCCATCCTTCGTTCTTAACCACCAAAAACATAAAAAACAACAAACCCTCCAATTTTTTTCGCCATTATTTCACAAAAAAATGACCTACTCTAGATCTTTAGTTTCAGCTAAGCCCTCACCCCACTGGGTATGTCTAGACATCGAATGGTTGTTATCACATAAATTCCTAGTAACCTTAGCCTAGAGAAAATATGTTATAAAGAAATTATTATAAAAATATTAAAAAAAATGAAAATGAAAAAGAAATGTCGTTGCATGCATGCCACATGCAAAATATAGTCCGTTTGACGATCGGTACGTAATATTATCATCTTTTGTCGTTTGGAATTTTCTTTCTTATCCACAGGCACTCTCCAACACTTGTATGGCTTCAAATTCCACTTACCCTGCTTTCTTCGTCTTCTTCCTCAACATATTTTTCCTCTCCTCGTCACTTTCATGAGAGTAAAACTTCCGAAACTTGTGGCTCGAGACCTCAAATCTCTATTGTTCTCAGCCCAACATGGCAGCTCAGAGGTTTCCTCCCGCCAAATGATTTTTTTTCCTGCGAATTAATATGCTTGTTTCCGTCGATTGTTGGTCTGGTTGATTGCTGTCTGCGAAAATGGAGAGATTTTCACAGAGAGAGGCTGTTCTTTTAGGGTATAGTAGTCTTCGGCGACCTTTCACGAACTCCAGCTCTTTGCCCAAGGTTCCCGGCAGAGAACTGGGTTTAGATTTCCACGATGTGTTCGGCGGGCCACCGAGGCGGTCGTCAGTTCAAGAAAATCGGTTCAGTTTCAACGAAGCCGCGGATTTCCATGGACGTAGAGGGGAGGAGGATGAAGCACTTTCATGTCCTGTTATTGGCGGGAAGCCGGTGTTTGGGGATGAGAATGAGAATCGAAGGCGGTGCCTGAGCAATGATTTCTTTGATGACATTTTCCGAGGCGATGAATCTTTGAGCCCTGCCCGAGCCCTGCCACCCAAAGCTGACTCATTCAGGTTTTGACTAATTTACTCTGATGATCCTTTAGTTTCGGCTATCTGAAGAATCTGAGGAAAAGAGATGCAGATTAGAAACAACAATCTCTTTGTTCTTTAGTTAATATGTTATGAGGCTATATACATGTTCGATTGAGAAAGATTTTGAAAAATCTTTTCCTTGGGGTTTGAAAAATCAGGGGAACCCCTTGAAATAAGTGGGAAAAAAATTTGTGAGAGGTGTTTCTGTACTTAATTATGTGAAAAAAGTTGTTTGTTGCGAAAATCGAGGTAAGATGTTTTGATGAAAATTATTTTTGAGATTGTTTTAGAATATATATGTTTGGATAGAGAGTAAGAAAATTGTGAGAAAATTTTCAAAATCTTTGTCTTGACATTCATCAGCTATATTGCGTTTCCTTCTTTGAAATTATGTGATATGTGGTAAATTTCCATTTTAAGATTCTGATTGTTGTGCATGTTTCCCTGTGTCTTGTCTTCAACTGTGTTTGATTTCCTAGCTTACCTGCCAAACTGACCAAAGGGATGGACTCTCCGGTATTTGGTTCCACCCTTCATAGTTCATCTAAATACAAGGATGGTGCATCCAATGGAATTAGCCTTTCTAATTCTTCAAACCAAGCAATTCAACGCCTTGAGGAGTTGGGGAATGATGTTCAGTCATCTTATCACCAAAGCCCTTTATCTCCGAAGATCTCTTGTGTCAGCTTGGAGTCATCAGACTTGAATAACTCTGATAAAAGAGACACAGAAGGAAACAGGAAAAACGATTCAAATAGTTTGGAGGTCCTAAGGGAAAGTGGTCAGTTTCACTTTTCTATATACAGATGGGCTAGCAAAGGAGTGCCATTGGCGACACTTTTTAGAGGGAATAGGTCTGCCAAGTTTGAGAGATGCTCAAGCTCGAATGGATGGCTGGAAAGTGGAAGAATGATGAGGGAATCATCTACAAATTCCTCTAAGATGGAATGCAACCAACAGGAAAATGACTCTATTCTTGATACAAGAGTTCAAGATATTTTAGAACCATGTCAAAGTGTTTCAGAATTAATTCTTCCCACACCAGAATCAGAATCACATTCCCTGTTGCTTGATAACAAATATGAACAAGGTAAGTGTGTTCCAGATCAAGTGCATTGGTTCAAATATATTGTCTCTAAAACCACACCCATTTTGTTCTATTGCAGGCAATAATGGAATGGGTGAAAAAGGTGACGGTAAGGAAAGGACAGTTATAAGCACAAAAGAGCCATTAGTACTTGTTGACACAAGTAAAAATGTAAAGAAAGAAGATGGAAAAAGAGCTACTTCTCAGGATTCAACCGTGTACTCGGCTGACAAGCTTGGGAGGAACAGAGTTAAGGGAAGGGTCAAAGAATTCGTTAAAATTTTCAACCAAGGGGCTTCTCAAAAACCCAAAGAAAATATTGATATTGACTGTGGAATTCAAAACTCTAAAGGGAAAAAGAGAGACACTTACAGGGTAGTGAATGAAGTAAGCATTGGCACACCTGGATTAGATGAGAATACTCCAAGGTCCCAAGTAAGCAACAAAGTCCCAACCATTTCGATCACGGTAGAGTTACTTTGAGTTCGCTCAACCAGATATTAACAACTTAAAGCAATCTCTTCAAAAGTGCAAGAAAAAAAAAAAAACAATTTTGTTTCAGAAAGCTTTTAGCGAATCTGAAAATTCTAATATTTCTTATCATGTTCTCAGGCAGATGAATATCTAAAACAGTCAGAGAAAGAAGATTCTGCCTTCAAGAGCACCAACTATACATTCAGTGATACTTTGTCAGGACAAAAGGATTACTCACCATCAAACGGTTAGTTTTTGTAATCTTTAGTCAAAGTGGTAGTGAGGCTTAGCTTAATATTTGGGAACAGGTCCAAGTTGAGGAATTTTGAATCATGATAGAATACCCCATGCTTTATTATGGTAATGTGGTGATTTGGAACTTTCATAGCCGAATATTTAAGGTGAAATGTCATCTTCTTGGGTATGGTTTTTTTGGTTGTGTTAGTATGACTTCCAAGTTACTCTGTTAGTCACAGGCTTGGACCCAATTCGCTGTAACTATCAGTGCCATATCTGGAAAACAGAACTCCACCCCTAGAGGTTCTAATTGACCCAAATTGATTTGCATTAAATACACCTTGATTATGGAAGACATCTGCATTTTCTTAAAGAAACTACAACATCTAAAAAGATGGTTCTGACTCAAAACAAGTAAGAACTTTGATTTGTCATCTGGTTTATTTGACACAGAAACTATTTTCCTATTCAAAAGACCATCATAAGCCCTCCATTTTTTGAGAAATCCTTCCATACATGCTTCCCCCCATAGGTATCTGGTAAACATGTGGGCAGAACTGGCAGTGAGCAATGCAAATGAACTTCATGTAATGTGTTCTCCAATCAGTATAAACTTGACGCTATTTGTGGTTCAGATCCAATTCAGTACTTTATGGAAATTAAAAACGGTTCCAACTTATTCTACCCTATCTACATTGATCTAATTTGGGGCATGGCATTGATTTATATGGGGACTGACTTCTTTATGGAAAGATATAACACATCCATGTAATTTTGTCAGCATCAATTCTTAATGGCTCGAAGGCTATAATTGAAGACGCGGATGAGTCCTTCCGAGGGAACTACATTGTATGTGATTTTTCCATTAAAGTTTGACTCATGTTTTCTTAATTGCACAATGTCATCTGATTAAAATTATGTGTCCGCATATGCATCTTATGAACCTAAAATATTAATGTTGAACCATGCAAATCCCAGTAAACAGATGCATAGGATCTTATTATCTATTTGCACAAACTTATATATGTTTTAACATATGCTGAGGAGCTATTTTATTGGGTTTCTTGACAGATAAAAGAATTACCCCAAGGCCACAATGAACTGCCTCAAAGTGTTGACAAAGATGAAGACATCAAAGTAATGGAGAACGCAACACAGGATCAACCTTAACATTGCTTTAAAATATCTATGATGGCAATAATTGTACATTTTCACATAATGCAGGTTATCGATGCAAAAATCAGACACTGGTCCAATGGAAAGACAGGAAATATACGATCATTGCTATCGACTTTACAATATGTGAGTAGGGATGGTGCTGTCATCCTTGCCCAAAAACACCCCCACCCCCACCCTTCCTCTTACTTTCTCTTTTCCCCTCCAATTCTGAAGTACCGAAAGAAATGTCCTATATATTGTCCTTTTATCCTTGACTATTACTAAAGATATTGCTTTTTGATATGCTTAGATATATCTTTTACCTCTGAAAAGTAATGTTGATCAAACGCACAGGTTCTTTGGCCAGAGAGTGGGTGGAAGCCTGTAGCTCTGGTTGATATAATTGAAGGAACTTCAGTGAAAAGAGCTTATCAGAAAGCTTTACTCTGCCTACATCCAGATAAGCTACAGCAGAAGGGTGCTGCTTTGGATAAAAAATACATTGCAGAAAAAGTTTTTGATATTTTGCAGGTATAGATTTTATATCCCACTGAACTCTTATTGTCGCCTTATGCAATATAGAGTAGCTATATATAATTTATTCAGGTATTAGCTCATCAACTTTACTTTCATGTCCATACAGAACTGAAACTCCAATATGAAAGTTTTATTTTTCTCTCTCTTTTTTTCAGGAGGCATGGACTCATTTCAACTCCCTTGGCTCATTGTGAGTCTGTGACTTCAGTCTTTTATGGAAATGTTCCATCAGTGGACAAGGACACAGATGAGTTGCTCAGAAATAAAACGTCCACACAATTAAGGATCTGTTTGGGATTGTCAGTGGATAATAGAAATTTTCACTGTAGAATTTGTCTGTGGAGGAGTAATGCCAAAAATTTCTATTTTTGAAAAGTTCTTTTTTTACCGTGATAATTGTGATATTCCGTTCTAACTGGTAAGCTTTGGTGGTATATGGGATTTTACATTACTTGAAAATAAGAATTTTTGCTCTTTATAATAGTTTCAACAGGATTTTGCATCATTGACTAGTCTTTTTAGAGTATAAGCCATGTAATTTGAATATTCCATTGGGGCGTTATCAATACATCCACGTCACTTGAGTAATGCTACATACAATCATAGAGTGCGCAAGCATCATACAGTAGTTTTGAAAAAGAGTAGAGTTCATTATTAAAAAATTAATTTTTTTCATGTGGATCTCGTATTTATTTTACTTTTTTCAAAGTGACAACACGGTATTTACACACTCATAACTACAACTATCATTTTGTTTACTTTTATATATCTATGTGTAATAGTAGCACTTTCTCACATTGAAAATGATGGTAGCTTGAGATTGTAAAATGTAATTGTATTTGAAATTGTTTTTTTCATATGCTGTCTTTCGAAGACAAGAATCCCACCCGATCTGTCATTGTTAAAGGCAAGTATCTTCCTTTAACAAATGCTTCACCTTTAGCCAAGAACATGGTCCCTTTGTCTTTCGTTGTTGTCGTTTTGTTGGGATTTACGTTCGCTTACATCAATCTGAATCTCTTCCATTCAATTTATGACATCACAATCCCTTTTAGTTTTTAATCACGAAATAATAGTCACGTTGATACTATATTAAATCAAGACTTTGATTCGATTATTATTATTTTAATTTTAAAAAATTATTTTTATAAAAAATTCTACTCAGCATTCTCCCATCACAGATCATACATAATTTTTAATTTTTTTTTATTATTTTCTCTTAATAAATATGTGGTGTATGAATGATAGATAAAAGAACTCAATCAGTTTAAGAAGAATAAAATAAAATAAAAATAAAAATAACAAAAAAGCTCAACATACATTTCTCTTGAGTCTTTATACATATAAGAAAACTCTTCTTTTATTTATTCAATGTTGTTATTAGTCTATAAGCTGAACTGCATGCCTCTGTATAAGCCAAAACCCTAATTCTAAACAAACAATAAAGCAAAAGAAAAGGTGTAAAAAAAAAAAAAAAAAAAACAAACAGAATGCTTCTATAGTTCTATTGCTGAACTTGTAACTACTCATATAAATATATATATATATATATATATATAAATTTAAAAAAAAAATCCCAAGAATATAGAGTGATGAGTATGCTATGAAAGTAAAATGAAAAAGAAAATTTAACAACCTACCTTTCTACTTTATTGGGTATCAATCCAATATTATTGCCTTGGATCCTCGTCCTTTTCAATGCCTTTGTGCCCCGTAATTTAGACCATTGGTTAAATAAACAACGGAATTTTCATCTAAATTAGGTCTTTTAAATCTGCCATAATTTATCTTTAAATATAATATCTGTCTATTAAACATGTAACAAGTATATACTTTTTTAAAAGTTCGTCTTACAAATTTTATATTTAGGCTCCGTTTTGTGATATGTATGTCAATACATTTATATGTTACTCTATTTGTTTAATAAACTAACGTACTCTTTTATCTGTGTAATAAGTGGAGGTGCTGTGTTCGAGGAAAGATCAGGGCCGTTGATTTATTTAAGTGATGAGCTACCTGTCCACGTGAGGAGCCCGTGCTCCCATCTGGATCTTCATAAGCCAAGCCGCTGGATCATTACACTTGTCACCATCTGTTGTATCATATATATTGCATACTTACCGTGTAAACCCTAAGGGTGTTGGGTCCTTTTTTGTATGCAGCGGCTGGGTCTTTCTCGAGAGGCAGAGAGATAGAGAGAAAAGAGAGAAGGGGGTTGTTTTAGGGTTTCTGTGTTTGATCTCTAGAGAGAAATCTGTGCGATTTCTTGTGAGGGCTTGTAATCCTATTGAACTGAGGCTTCTCTGTGCTGTAATCTTTATCAATAAAGATCTCTGAGGCCATTCCTGCCGTGGATGTAGACCATTAGGGTCGAACCACGTATCTCGGTGTGTTCTTTCTATGTTTTTGCTTATTTTCATATTTCATTATTCATTCTTATTTCCTTGCTAATTTCTGGTGTATATATGCTCTCGGTTATTTGTTGATTCGTGATTATATACTGGATCTGGAAGTGCTGTATATTCTTGGATATATCTGTGTTGGTATTCTGCTGGTTTTGTGAATCTTGTGAACATATTTGATAACAGAGTGGTTATTGTGAATCTTGTGCATTTTGGTTTTGAGTCAAGAAACAGTAATACTCTTGTTGGGTTTTTTCTGAAACGAAACTTATAAGATTTGTTATCTGTATTGAATTTCTTTATTACAAATCTTGGCAATATTTTGTATCTGTAAAACACTAGTTTTATAACACGTTTGAATATTAAAATAAATTAAAATGAGTTGAGTTGAATTGTTTATAAATAGTAGTGAGTTGAGATAGTCGAGAGTTTTGTGGAACCCCCTTAAGATGAGTATAGATGTATTTAGATATTAAAATGGATTTAAATATATTTATGAGAAATTGAAAAATATTTAGGTCCCATGTGTAAAAAAGTGTTGAGTTGAAAAAAGATATGATTCCCACGCGTAAAGAGCTTTTGAGTTGAGTAATATTTATTGATTTAAGAGTTTAGTGTTTAGATGTTAGACTCAGCTTCAATAAAAAATATATATATATTTATTTGTCACATGTTCAAAAGACACATGCCAGTTTCTTAAATAGTTTCCTCCAATTCAAATTGGGAAAAAAACTCCATATAAAAACACTATTTAACACACAATAATAAGTTACAAAGTCGTTGATTAATCTCGCATAAGCAATGGTTACATGATTAAGATCCCTTATAAGTTTTTCTTAACTTTTATGCATTTTTTTAAAATATATATATATATATATAAATATATGAGTGGAATGTAATTTGTAGATCGTGTGAGCTTCGGTATTCTATATTGTAAAATTAAAGTATTAGGTTTATCTTTCTTCCAATCGTATAAAACATTTGGAGACGAAAAATTGTAAAGAATCTTGATGATACAATGCCTAGCACAAGATCATCACATGTGTGCTTGGGGACACTAGGAAAGCTTTTAGGATGGGAAATTAGACCAATGAAACACTTCAAGATGTGTGTTGGTTTCATATTCAAGTTGTGTTTTGGTTTCATTTTCAAATTTTCTTACACATTGAGCATTTAATAGGACACAAAATATAAGTTAATGATTGACTCTGGTTAATCTAATAATAAGAGTAGTGCTATATCCACCGAGGATGAAGCACGAGACCGGTCCTGATAAGAACAAAAAAGTTTTTTATTTTTTTGTAATTTTTTTATTCATTTTTTTTATATTCTTTCTTCTTCTTTTTTTTTTTTTTAAATCACAACAATTTCACTAAAAAAATACTTCCTTAATCACTAAATAATAAAAAAAATTGTCGGGACCCAACTGTCAGTGACTTTATCATTTTTGTAATAATTAAAAAAAAAAATGTTACTCTCATACCCAAAAAGGACAAAAACATTTAGTGAATGAAATTCCTCCCTTCAATCCATTCCGAAGAAAATTTTATATTTATTTCAAACATTCCCTAATGATAAGTGTTAAAAAGCCAGAGATGATGGATAGCTCTTTTTATTTATGATTTTTTAATACAATCTTCCTCTTCTGTTGTATTCTATTGCTCAGATTCTATTTCCTCCTGTTGTATTCTATTCTTCAGATTCTATTCTTCCAATTCTTTTTTTTTTTTCTTAGTAACTTCATTAATAAAATCAAGAGTTTAATACAGAAAGCCTAACCTTACAGCCATATGTTACAAACCAAATATTTGTTAATTAGGATCTTTTCCACTATGAAATTCTAATAAGCATGCTGGAATATTTATAAGAGGGATTTTTCTAAATTTATTGTTGGAATGTACCTATTGCACAATGGACTGAGCGCATTTATTTTGTGATCGATGTATCTTGACTGTTTTCCATTCTTCAAGATATTTTAACAAGAATATGGTGTCTCTTGCTAGTCCTTCTACTTCCTAATTTTTTGCTTTTTGTGGTTGATTTATACTAATAATGGCATTTGAAGAGTCTCCTTATATGATGATTTTTTTTTATCTACCTTAAATATGTTTCTTGTACTTCTATGTAAGCTACCATTGCCTCACCTTGGTTTGGATCAATACTCCATATGAATCTGGTTACCACAAATTGTATGGCTCCCTTGTTAAATCCGCAGACTACAGCTAATGTGCTCCCTTCCTTCCTTACTACAACATTGAATGTAAATCAAAATGTGTCTTTTGATTCTAGGCAGGTCCACTTGAGGTTAGTATCTGTAGCTTTCCATTTCCATACTTTACATTGCTTCTGCTACATGTCGATGGTTTTTTTGAAAAACTATTCTATTACTAGACTACTATCATTGGGAATTTTCTAATTTCTAGTGAACCAAATATTGTCCACTACCAATGCTGCAAATATCTGGAAAAGGTGGGATTCACTCTCTCAGAGATTGAGCTTACTTGTGGGATTTAAGATTGTGTCTATCCAACTCTTAATTCCTAGTGGCAGAAAGGAAGATATATCCATAGGCCAAGATGATTGCCTCCATAAAATTCTTGAGAATTGGACAAAGTTTCCAATCTTTTGAGAGTGGAATGCAATTACTAAGTAAAGACTTAGTGGGCAAGATGTCATTTATCACTTTCCATAGGAATAACTTAAGACGATCTTATAGTTTTAAAGACCGGAGTTTTTTACATGTAGAAGGAGGTTGGGCTACACTTTGATCATTTTGTTGGAGGACAATAGCAGCATATGATGACTTGACAATAAATTTTCCTAAGGAATGATGTGTCTATCTTGGCGTATCTTATTGATTGTGATATTGGTATTCTGTAAGATGAATTTTTTGGATTTCCAACACAAAATTCCTTGTGAAAAGAGTCTGAAGAATGAGTGTGTTCCATCTTCTAGGTTCCTCTAAGATTAACTCTAAAACTTTCAATTGAGGGTCTTGCAATGTGTCTTATGACTATGGTATGGGAGTGAATGAGTTTAATGTTGGAATCCATGGATCAGACCATACTTTAGTATCAGCCACATTGTTTATCTGAAAGCATATGCTTGAGAGAATGAAATCTTTTTGTTTAATCAAACCTTTCCAAAATCTTGAATCATTTCGCTTTGTTGAGACAGTGCTCCAAGAGGTATTACTCAAGTATTTTTTGGACCGATGTTTTTTTCTTATTGATCAGATGCCAACCAAGTTTATTCAACAAAGCTTTATTAAAATTAGCAACAAGTATGATGCCTAAACCTCTACTGACTTGGGTTTGCATATTGAATTCCAAGATTTTGGAGTGAAATTATACAATCTTTTTCTTTTTTTTTTTTTTTTGCCTTAAAACCCCACCAAAAACACATTAGGGCTCTATCTATCTTATTGGTGATGTTCTTTAGGAGCCAAATTGTGGACATTGTGTAAGAGGGAATGACACTTGCCACTGATTTGATGAGGGTTGTTCTCCCTGCCTGTGATAGAAGTTTTGATTTCCATCCAACCAATTTACGTTGAATTGTCTATAAGATCTCATTACTTTGAATTGTCTCTAAGATCTCATTACAGTGATGTTTTATTGAAGATCTAGAATTGAGGATTAGACTAAATATTTGATCTCAGAAGATGAGATGTTGTAGTTAAGAATTTCCCTTACTTCTCTTATTATATTAGGTCTACTGTCCTTGCTAAACTAGATGGAAGATTTTGCTATGTTTATTCTTTGACCAGACCAGATGGGGTATGTTTCATGACTTTTAAGGAAAGCTTGAGTATTTTGGGCAGTTGTTGTACCAAAGAGAATTAGATCGTATGCTAAAAGCAGATGAGAGAGATAGGGACCATTTCTACTAATTTTTATTCTTATGATGTTGCTAGTTTGTTCTTGTGTGGTTATCATTTTTGAAAAAACATCCTTCCCTACTATAAAGAGAAAAGGAGAGAGAGGGCCTCTTACCTAATTCCTCTATTTGGGTACTCTAGACCATGTGGTTTTCCATTGATTACAACAGAGTATGAGGTTGTTGTGATACACTCATTGGTCCAATTTATCCAAAGTGTGATTAAAACTAAAGTAAGTGAATATGGCTAACAGAAATTTCAATAATATTCTTCCTATTCTACTTACTCAAGAAAAATATATTTTAAGTATAAAATGATTTCATAAAAATAAATTTACAAATCGACGTAACTTTATATGATATGTCAAATATACCAAACAATAAAAGTAATTTTATTATAACATATCACATTAAACTATATGAGTATTTTTTTTTTTTTTGTGAAATATCTTAATTATTAAAGTATTTAAAAAAAAAAAAAAAGGCTAAAATCTCAAAACAAGTAAAATCTATCACATTCAGCTGAACTTTATTGGGGGTAGTGTGGCGATGCAGTGTAGATGAGGACAGTGCATTCGATCTGCAGAAAATGCACGTGGGACATAAATTCCAAATCAAGGTGATCATGTCTTCTTTCCAATACCAAACTGAACTGAAACCGTCTTTTCCTTTTCTTTTTGCTTTTGTTGGGTCAATCTTTCTTTTGTTGTTTGACTACTACTGCTATTAGTGCAGGAAAGCTATGCTTTCGGACCACAACATGTTCATCAGATTGTTTTATAGCACTTAGCTTTATTCTAAACAACCATTTATTTGCTAATATTTTTTTATTCTTTATATATATATATATATATATATCGTATGTGTTGTTTTTACTAATTGCTTGGATTCTCTATCTGTCTTAACATGTGTCTCTTTCACTTAATAATAAAATTATTTTACTACAAACAAAATTAATTGACATTGGACCAAGTGTCATGAGACAAAAATATTAGAATTATTATATTATCAAGTCAGTGTGTAGAGTACATAATTCACGTCTCTTAAATGATAAAATTTGTTTTGTAAGATTCAAATTTTAAATCAAATTATGTTATTAAGTACTTTATTAAGTATACTCTATATACCAAATTTATTGAATCAAAAACTTTTACAAAAGGGAAATGATTCTTCCACAGAAGGTGGTCATGGATGGTAGCCACCAATTAAGTTTTTTATTTTTTTTTTATTGTTATTTTTTTACTACTAGGCCACTATCATTGTGAATTTTCTGACTCTTAGTGAACCAAATATTGTCCACTACCAATACTACAAATATCTGGAAATGGTGGGATTCACTCTCTCAGAGATTGAGCTTACTTGTGGGATTTAAGATTGTGTCTATCCAGGTCTTAATTCCTAGTGGCAGAAAGGAAGATATATTCAGAGGCCAAGATGATTGCCTCCATAAAATTCTTGAGAATTGGACAAAGTTTCCAATCTTCTAAGAGTCGAATGCAATTACTAAGTAAAGATTTAGTGGGCAAGATGTCATCTATCACTTTCCATAGGAATAACTTAAGACGATCTTATAGTTTTAAAGACCGGAGTTTTTTCCATGTAGAAGGAGGCTGGGCTACACTTTGATCATTTTGTTAGAGTCCAATAGCAGCATATGATGACTTGACAAAAAAATTTCCTAAGGAATGATGTGTCCATCTTGGCGTATCTTATTGATTGTGATACTGGAATTCTGTAAGATGGAATTTTTGGATTTCCAACACAAAATTCTATGTTAAAAGAGTCTGAAAAATGAGTGTGTTCCATCTTCTAGGTTCCTATAAGATTAACTCTAAAACTTTCAATTGAGGGTCTTGCAATGTGTCTTATGACTGGGAGTGAATGAGTTTAATGTTGGGATCCAGGGATCAAACCATACTTTAGTATTAGCCGCATTGTTTATCTGAAAGCATATGCTTGAGAGAATGAAATCTTTTTGTTGAATCAAACCTTTCCAAAATCTTGAATCATTTCGCTTTGTTGAGACAGTGCTCCAAGAGGTATTACTCAAGTATTTTTTGGACCAATGTTTTTTTCCTTATTGATCATATGCCAACCAAGTTTACTCAGCAAAGCTTTATTAAAACTAGCAACAAGTGTAATGCCTAAGCCTCTACTGACTTGGGTTTGCATATTGAATTCCAAGATTTTGGAGTGAAATTATACAATCTCTTTTTTTTTTTTTTTGCCTTAAAACCCCACCAAAAACGCATTAGAGCTCTATCTATCTTACTGGTGATGTCCTTTTGGAGCCAAATTGTGGACATTGTGTAAGAGAGAATGGCACTTGCCACTGATTTGATGAGGGTTGTTCTCCTTGCTTGTGATAGAAGTTTTGATTTCCATCCACCCAATTTACTTTGAATTGTCTCTAAGATCTCATTACAGTGACGTTTTATTGAAGATCTAGAATTGAGGGTTAGACTAAATATTTGATCTTAGAAGATGAGATATTGTAGTTAAGAATTTTCCTTACTTCTCTTATTATATTAGGTCTACTGTCCTTGCTAAAGTAGATGGAAGATTTTGCTATGTTTATTCTTTAACCAGACCAAGTAGGGTCTGTTTCATGACTTTTAAGGAAAGCTCGAGTATTTTGGGCAATTGTTGTACCAAAGAGAATTAGATCATCTGCTAAAAGCAGATGAGAGGGATACGGTCCATTTCTACTAATTTTAATTCTTATGATGTTGCTAGTTTGTTCTTGTGTGGTTATTAGTTTTGAAAACACATCACTCCCTACTATAAGGAGAAAAGGAGAGAGAGGGTCTCCTTACCTAATTCCTCTATTTGGGTACTCTAGACCATGTGGTTTTCCATTGATTAAGTATGAGGTTATTGTGACGTACTCATTGATTCAATTTATCCAAGTGTGATTAAAACCAAAGCAAGGAATATAGCTAATAGAAATTTCCACTCCATAAAATCAAATATTCTTCCTATTCTACTGACTCAAGAAAAAAATATTTTAAATGCAAAATGATTTTATAAAAGTAAATTTATAAATCGACATAAATTTATAAGATAAGTTAAATGTACACTACAATAAAAATAATTTTATTATAACATATCATATTAAACCATATGAGTATTTTTTTTTTTTTGTGAAATATCTTTATCATTAAAGTATTTTTTTATTTAAAAAAAAAAAAAGAAGCTAAAATCTTAAAACAAGTAATATCTATCACATTCAGCTGAACCTTAGTGGGGGTAGTGTGGCGATGCAGTGTAGATGAGGACAGTGCATTCGATTTGCAGAAAATGCACGTGGGACATAAATTCCAACATAAATTCCAAATCAATTTGATCATGTCTTCTTTGCAATACCAAACTGAACTTTCCCCCGTCTTTTCCTTTTCTTTTTGCTTTTGTTTGGTCAATCTTTCTTTTGTTGTTTGACTACTACTGCTATTCGTGCAGGAAAGCTAAGCTTTCGGACCACAACATGTTCATCAATTTGTTTTATAGCACTTAGCTTTATTCTAAACAAACATTTATTTGCTAATGTTTTTTTATTCTTTATATATATATATATATAGTATGTGTTGTTTTTACATAATTGTTGGGATTCTCTATCTGTCTTAATATGTGTCTCTTTCACTTAATAATAAAATTATTTTACTACAAACAAAATTAATTGACATTGGACGAAATGTCATGCGACAAAAATATTAGAATTATTATATTATCAAGTCAGTGCGTAGAGTACATAATTCACGTCCTTTCAATGATAAAATTTGATTTATAAGATTTAAATTTTGAATCAAATTATGTTATTAAGTATTTTATTAAGTATGCTCTATATACCAAATTTATTGAAGCATAAACTTTTACAAAAGGGAAATGATTTTTCCATAGAAGGTGACCACGGATTGTGGCCACGGGTTGAGTTTTTTATTTTTTATTTTTTATTTTTTATTTTTCTTTTTAATGAATTTGTGATTTTTATTTTTTTTAATATTTAATGAGTTTAAAAAAATGTTTGAAAAAAAAAATTAAAAGACAATTTTTTACCTATTCAATGACTCTCTTGGTGGCCTCCTTCCATGGGAGTAGCATCACCCTTTCCAAAAGCATGAGATTTAGAAACTAAAAGTTTTAAAAAAAATTGATAGTTGGAAAGACAGAACAAAAAATATTAGATAGAGTCGTGGACTCTGTTTATCTATCTATGTATATGAAAGTTTGTGATTTTATCAGTTTTGTTTTGAGAAATTAAATAACTAATCAAAAAGTGTTACAGGCATAAAGAAATTATACAAAACTAATTTTATAAACTGATGTGATTTTATGTGATTCGTTAAATTTACTTTATGATATAAAAAAAATAACTTTACAATCTGACATACCATATCAAACTACGTTAGTTTATATATTTACTTTTGTGTAATCTCTTTATGATATAAAAAAAATAACTTTACAATCTGACATACCATATCAAACTACGTTAGTTTATATATTTACTTTTGTGTAATCTCTTTATACTACATCCACAAAATAATCACTAAAACAATATTACAAACTTATGTAGTTTTATCTGATTTGTTAGATCTATTTTACGATAAAAATAACTTTACAATCTGTCAAATCACATTATACCAAGTCAGTTTATAATATTATTTTTGTATAATTTTTTTTATGGTTAGAGTATTTCCCTTTTAGAGAGTGGGATGTTAAATGCGTTAAAAAAGAGACTAGTCCAATATAATGCTGTATATTGGAGGGAGGTCAAATGAGATTCTTGTACATCCCACATAAAAATCACATGAGGAATTGGTCTAATCTTCTCGTTCATATTTGCGGTGAAAATATATGAGAAATTAGACTTGCAATCACATTGTTACGCTAATATTAAATACAGTTTTAGAATGTAAGATACACTATTAAAAAGGGATTTTTTTTTCATATTAATCTTAGATTTATTCACTTTTTTTAAATAGAGCGCATGAGACTTATATATTTTAAAAATTATAAATATAATTTCTCATATAATATCCATGAATAGAGAACAATAGAGAGTTGACTTTGGCCCCGTTTAGATAGTAGAAATATTTTATCTCATTTTATTATTACAATTTTTTAAAATTTTCACACAAAATATAATAAATATTTTAATATTTTCAAATTTTAAAATAATAATTATTTTAAAAAATAATATTTTAATAATATTTATTCAACTTTTAATTTTTATCTAAAATCATCTCATCTCATTTCATCTTACGTTACAGTCCAAATCACATCCTTAAAAAAAAAAAAAAAAAAAAAAAAAAAGATAACAGGCACCCTTCATTTCCCATGTACAAAAGTTCGTGGCCTAAGCTAGACTCCGAGGAGTCAACAGTGTTAAAAACTTGTGACGATGTTTATGAAGTCAAGGGATGATGAAGTGGTCTTAAAACTACCCGTATAAATAGAATTATTGTTAAAAACAGTTTCTCTTTTGAATTAATCTAGATGTATTTATTAAAACAGAAATGATTTATCAACAACTTATATACAATCACCTAATATACTAATAATAATTTTTTAACAAAATTTCTCTTTACTTTTAATTTAGTTTTATATGATTAAATTTTAAAAACTATTATTATATTAAAAATTGTGATACGGTATTCTTATGATCTATACCTTTTTTGGTAGAAAAATATGAGAAATAATAGTTGTAATCGTAAAAGTTCAAGTGTATACAGTTATTTAAAAAAAATAAAAATAAATACAAAATATATAAGAAAAAATTAATTTTTTAATAATAAATTTTTTTTTTTTTTTGGAAACGACTACATAATTTTTATACACTAAATAACTTTATTTAACGTTACTCCAAAACCTTTATTTTTTTCTCGGCAGGATTAATATATTGATAGATAAACTAAGCAGTACATGAACATAGTATTAATTATATAATACAAATTACATAATGAAAGGAGAGTTTTTTCACTGTAGAAGTTGAGCATGCTAGGTAGAATCCAGTTTTATAGATTGGGAGTAATCCATTTTGCAAGATGGTGCGTGCACCAATTCTGAAAACGGTGAATTTTCTGCACCGTGCATTCTTTAAAATGGTATTATTCAGTCATGGCTGCTTATGGTGCGAAATGTGAATTGCCTTCTTTTTGGATGCTGCAAAATGTTAGACTGTAAAAAGAGTAAAGATGGGCAGCGTGGGATCCATTGTTTGACTGCAAAATGTTACATGTTACAGCTGGCCAACTCATATAAAAGATAACTAAATGTACATTCTCTTTAATAAATTAATAATCTAATTTTAGAAAGAGAACAATTCATTATTAGTGTTGTTGAAGCAGTATAGATCCACGTGATTATTTGATTCTGTAATAATTCTAACAAGATAATTACTGTACGATACTGCTTCTATATGTGGGATGGGACTGAACTAAACTAAACATAGCAATTATCCCATAGTTTGTCTGCGAGACACGAGACAGGAAAAGGCTTGGCATTGATATCCGTAGATTTGTTTTTTTCTCGCGTCAGAATCTGGAACGAGTGTCTTTTTGTTGAGGAACTTCAAGGACCATGGTTTTTCGTAGATCGTTTAATGGTGAAGGTGAAGAAACTGGTTTTGTTGGGATCTAATGCCCGTCTGCTCTAAATCTGGGAGTTCTTCAGTTCTTCTATCCCGTTTTCCCCCCTCCCTAGAATTGTAAGACTTGCCTTTTTAATTGCTCAAGTTTTTTGTCTTTTGGGTTGGTCTTGCATACCCAAAAGTTTTAACTTCTTTAGCTGTATTTGTTAATCAGTAATTATATTCTTGGGTTGTTTGGTTGCTGAGAAAATTTTTTAGGAAATATGTGATCTTGCTTAAAATATACGATACCAATTCCTCTCATCATGCCCCGTGTTTTCTGGACAATGAGTCAGAAAACTTTTGTTTCTTGTTATTGGCTGTAAGTAGCTAATACTATCATTCTTATCTGTCTGATCTCTTACTCTGAAGGACATGTTCATTATGAAGTTGTTTTCTGGTGTGTTTGCGTGTGTATATTCTGATGCATTACAGTCTCAACTAGATCTGAAATAATTCTTCCCCTATCCTGGCTAATTATGATGAATTTGGTTATTTTTTAAAACTTGTTTCGTACATGTAGTTAGTTTCATCAAAACTACACGTTATTGTTTGCTTTTAATTTGTTCCAATTTTACATGTTTATGGATTAAAATTTTCATTTGACCTCCCCAAATGGAACAAATGGAATAGGGAGTTGTTGAGATCTTAAGTCTTTTTTGTAACTCTCTCTCTCTCTCTCTCTCTCTCTCTCTCTGCCCGTTTCAATTTTTCTTGAACAAATTTATTGTTTTAATCTAAATTTCCTTAAAGATGCATTAACTACTGGTAATATTGTTTGAATGGTTCTACGTATAAGGAAAAAAAAAAAAAAATTTTGAGTGGTTTCATCTCAAAATATTAGAAAGGAAAAAAATAAAGCAGAAAATTAAAAAGAGACCGTAACTAGGTGATACTAGCAAAACACAGTACATCGGAGGTGAAAGAAACCAAATTTAGCAGTCTATACGTGTATCAGCAAATGCCATCAAGTAATTATTGCCTTTTAATCAATGCCGGTTTGACGATGAGAGATTACAAATGTACAATAATGGTGATATGGCAAATGAACAATAAGGTGATATTGAAAAGGACGTTTAAGATCTATGGTTGGTTCAGAATCATGGAAGCATTGTTGCTTGATAATGTTGCTCCAATTTGCTAGTTGAGTACTTGATCTTGAGGTAAACAATGTTGAAAGCTGTTCTAAAGAAAGTGTCCATGAAGTGATGGCCAAGGACAACTAACGCCGAAGTGAACTTTTGATTTTTGTTTCTTTAATCAAATCCTTGAAGTTCCTTTCCATGGCAAAACTTCCAGTTAACATTCTTTGTTATCCTAACCAATTTTTGAAGGTGCAAAGGTTAGTTTCTAAGTCAACTTGGCACTCCCTCTATCCTTGCCTCTTATTCTTGTAGTGGATGGCTTTCTTCTATTGGCTTTCCTAGGCTCTAATACTCTTATTTTTCCCTCATCACTCGTCTGAGTATGAGTTATTATGTTGCAATTAGCAATGTCCTGCTCTGATTGTGAACTTCTGTTACAGAAATTAGCATTCAACATTTTTATATTAGTCTTCACTTTCTGTGATTACTGGATTTTTTTTCTTCTTGTTACACTTCTCTTTCTATTCTGTGGTTGTCTTTTATTTATAGTTTTCTTCATCTAAGAAATTATAACCAAGAGAAAAATCTGAATTTCTTAAGACTATATAGAGTTGGCTCTGAACTGAAACCTTCCTTATTATGAAGATTTGATTGCCTTCTTGAAGACAAAACATTTTTTTCTTGAGCTACGTTGGTAACTTTTATTTTGAGGAAAAAAAAATGATATTATCTTGAAAAAAAAAATAATTTACTTGTAGTAGAGTCATTGAACTGCAAAAGAGGAGAACAATAGCTGGTATATCCATTAACTGTGTTCTTTTGACCCCACTGTTTCAGTTGTTTTTCTTTGTTTTCTTGCATTTGTTTGTATTGTTGTTCACTAGTCCAATATCTTTTAAATAAAAGGGTTAATGTCAGCATATTTCCCATGTGCTCAGGTAAAGGACAGCCATCAACTGATTTTTGTTTTGAACATTAAAGTAACATGAAGTTTGGATTGAAGAAATCCATTATGCCTTTTCGGTTGAAAAGAAAATCAGCCTCCCGGTTTTCTGTGCTTCATTTGAAAAGAAAATCAGCCACCAGGTTTTGTATGTTCTCTAAGGCAAAGTCAACTAGCTATGGTCCAGGCAATACTCCAGTCTATCTCAATGTGTATGACTTGACACCCATGAATGGCTATGTTTACTGGGCAGGCCTTGGTATCTTTCATTCTGGTGTGGAAGGTATGTTTTTGTCCATTTTAGAAATGCCAAATTCATGTCTTCATTAAAATGACTTGCGGTTAATCCCAGGATTACCCAGACTCTTATGCTTAGCTGTCTTTATTTAGCTTTCACTTGATGATATCTGTATCTACTACTTCTACTTAAATCAATAATATTATTCTTGGAGGAATAGGTAGTGTTTCAGTCCACGTGTGCTTTTTAAATTGAGCAATGCTACTCTTCATCAGTTCATCCTAAATTTGTCATCCTTAGTCACATCCAACTATGTGACATATTTTTAGCGGCTCACTTTGCTTTTAAATTGGAACATTTTGAAATAGTCATTGGAAATAGAGAGAAATTGAATGAGAAAATGGATCTTTATATGAATCTTGTTGAGACCCTAGGAGGTGCAGAATATTCGTGGTCTGTGCTTTTTGGATGCCTATTTTGGTGACTTGCAGGCGTGTGTGATTCTACTTAAAGGAGAAATTGGAGCTAGGCTAAACTCACTTTAACTGGGATGGGAGGGTGGGGGGATTGGTGTCCTGCATTCCATTATAAGTAATTATGTAATACAAGCTAAATAAAGAGAAAGGAGAAGAAATAAATTGCCAGTTGTATGAAAAAATTGATTTCTGATTCAAAAGTAGCATAACTAATAAATTTTAAAGCAAGTAGCATATGAAATCTGTACTTAGTTACTCTCACTTCTTTATATTACTTTTGGGTTATCAAATGAATGTCCACGACTTTCTGATAGCCACAACTGCTCTGTACAGTTCATGGTGTAGAATATGCATTTGGAGCTCATGACTACCCCACGAGTGGTGTTTTTGAGGTTGAACCGCAGCAGTGCCCAGGCTTCAAGTTCAGGAGATCAATATTCATTGGGACCACAAGCTTGGACCCTAATCAGGTGAGATCATTCATGGAGCGCCACTCATCAAGCTACCATGGAGATACGTATCACCTAATTGCCAAGAACTGCAATCATTTCTGCATGGACGTTTGTTACAAGCTCACAGGAAAACCAATTCCAAAATGGGTAAATCGACTAGCAAAAATAGGTACTCGCTCTTTATTTCCTTCTGACACATTGGTTTATTAGTTCATTTAATATTACTTGCATGGAGTTCTGTGCCAAAATATATTTTGGGCATTTTGGATTCAAATATTTGCTTGTATCCACAAAAACCAAGCCCTTCAAGATTTTCATCCCATGATTGTGCTGCTACCAATCCAATTAAAAGTTGATACATTTTGTCACAAATGACTTCTTATGCTTTGTAATAGAAATCTTAGTGAAAAATTTATCGGTCATCACGGCCTCCAATGACTTTCCCCTTTCAACCCTTGTAACTACAGACAGCATCATAATCTATGTGACTTGAACTGTTGGATTTTATATTTACTGTCTAGCTGGACAACTTTTCTTGTAGTTAAACCTTCTCTTTTCCTTAGGTATTAGCCTCTACTAGTAGAGTGGCACAAAAGTTTGTGTATTCTATGATGTTTATGTAATTTTGTTAATCAAATTTGTTTCCTTTGTGGTAGGTTCAATATGCAACCGCATACTTCCTAGAACCCTCAAGGTATCTGCTGTAAGGCATGACCATGATTACGAACTGCATGATAGTGAGAAGAAGAGGCTAAGGAGTTCCTTCAGTTGCCTTTCCTCGATCTCCACAAGGCAAAAGCAATTGTCAACATCTTCATTATTTCTACAATCACCTTTGAAAGGCTGCTTACCAGCATGGGAATTAAGGTGGTCTCACTTTGGTTCTTTGAAAGAGAGGTGAGAAAATGCTTGGAGGGTATGCAATCAGTTGATTTTCTTAGTTACATCGAACGGCTTAGCTTGAAGGGGAAATTTGTTTTTGTCCGCTGGCCCTTGAAGGCATGTGGCCCCTTAATTATCTTTCGAATTTAGTAGAGTCGGGAGTTGCTGCTTGTCGACATTGTAACACTAGTCTGATGTCGAAACCAGTAAGAAGAGAGAGCATGCATGTCAAAGCATTGCCCTACTTTAGCTGTAGATTGTACTTGTAGTGTGTTTTGTTTGATTTTATTTTATATTTTAGGTAGTTTTTGTTGTGCATGGCAGATTCTTTTCCAAAGTTTCTCAATTCTGGTATGGGTACAGAATGGAACTAATCTTTTGCTACTCTTCTTCCATTGTTATTCAGCCTGTAAATACTAATATAATGTGATGTTTGTGATGTTTCATCCTTCTTTCTCCTGTCTATTATAAGTTGAGCGATCAGAAGAAGGGATTTGGATAGGTATTGCTCGCTTTATAAGTTTGGTCGCTTTCAAGGAGAGTAGTTTTCTCACAAATTCAAAAGAAAATTGACTAAAATCACATTTGTAGCATTCTTATGTAGATGAAGTATTTTTCAATCAATGAATTGTCGGATTGATTGGCCATAAGGTGCATTTTAATTGGGAACTCTTCTCAAGTAAAAGAGCACTAATCTCTGTAAGTGAACAGATAAGACAAGCATCAACAAAAAGAGGATGGGAGAGGAAAAAAAATTAAAAAAACAATAATAATAATAAAAAGAATTCTTTCTTTCTTTCTCTTTCTGGTAAAAAAGAAAATGCAATGATTTGGTCAAAAGGATGTACTGGAAAAGAGATTCTTGCAATGCATTGGACATGCTTTTCTTGTGACCCAAACAATCCCATAAAATAGGGTGTTTTTGTCTTTTACAACGATGTCGTTTGGGTTAAATAGCTTAGTAACACTTGGTTGCACGTGGCTAACGACGAAGCAAGTAACGGAAGGAATTGGATACATGTGTCAAGTCAAATGTCATCAAGATTTGTGTGTTAAAAAATATATTCTCAAACTCATTCATATTAAAATATTTACATAACATAAATTAATTTAAAAGATAATTTTAAATTTTAAATTTTACAAATCAAATTTTTTTGTTTAAAATAATATGAATAATATACTCTACACACCAGCATGAGAATAAAATAACTGTATTGAGAACCTTGCATTGACTGTCATCATTTCTTTGTCTCAAGGTCTAGTTTGGATAAAAGAAATGTTTCATCTCATCTCATATAATCTCATCATTATAACTTTGTTAAATTTTCACAAAAAATATAATAAACAATTCAATTTTTTAAAATTTTAAAATAATAATAATATTAAAAAAATAATATTCTAATAATATTTTATTTAACTTTCATATCAACTAACTGCCCAAATGACACATTAATCTTTGCAGGCACCAATGTACACTTTTCTATGTCTTATAAATGATGCAAGCGATATGGGAGAAATTCTTCTTATACACCTTATATGGTTAATGTGATTTTAGCCACACAAAATTTCACAAAAATAAATTTATTTCAGGTAATTAGTTAAATTTATTTTTATTTTATGTAATTCATTAAATTTACTTTACAATACATTAACATAAATTTAATGGACACCCAAAAAAACCCATTATGTAAGGTGCATATTCTTATGTCTCTGTAACTGTGAAACCAAAATCAACATTTTATCACCATATCAAGAAATAAAGATCAAATATCTTTGGTAAGGCTTATTTATGTCTTGTGACAGTTGAAGAGATTAGTGAAATTGATGGGGAACTAATAGAGTAATAGAAGTTTTCGAATCCATTTTTGTATCTAAAAACGGAAAAAGAGAAAAAGATTAAGGTTAATTGTTTATTTAAATTAGAAGAATTACATGCGGAAGTTCAAAAGATTAGCATAGCTAAAAGTAGGAGTGTACAAGAACCGACCGAACCAGACGGTTTCGACGCTGCCGGCCACTGATAAAATGACATCGCCCAGGGCCATAAACTTTTGAGCATTTCTTTTGAAAACTATAGGATTACTAAATAGTGATAAAAATATCACATTTTATATTAATGAGATAAAAAGTGGGATGGCCAGTGTCATCTGCAGCATTACTTAAAAGTTTTCCTTCTTTACCTACTGGAATTGATGAGTTCATCTTTCATCCAGTAATACTGCACTATTTTACTCAGTAAAATTGTCCAAAAGAGCAGTAAATAAATCAAACACAATTGAGCCTGAATTGTTAGCCTTGGGCAAAGAATGCAAATGAGAAAATAAAAAACTAGAACAACCATCGGTAGCTTGCCTTTTGTGCCAGCCTCTTATTATTTCTGCAACACTCTTATATTTCCCATATTGCTTGCATTTTGCATCACCCTATGGTATTTGGGCTTGGCTTAGTTCAACCAAAACATGTCATAATTGAGGAGTGTTCAACCATTTAGAATAGTGTTCTGATCATAGAAATTTCTGTTACCGAAGCCATAGAAATCTATTCAACTCTATCCTTTCGAAACAAACCCCACTAATTTTTGAAGTTTATGAAGACTATTCAGCATCAGCAATAACAGCACCCAATCCACCTCATAATGGGATAATCTTCCAGGATCTCTATAAACCAACATGCAGAAACTTCAGAACGGCCTAAAATGCTATTCTAGCCCTAACCAGTATTCGAAAATCAGATAAGTGCGCACACATCAACACATCGGACCATAGGGATACTTGTTCAGCACATGACTTCTGTATAAATTTTCAATTCATTTTTCTATAAATAACATAACCATACAAAGAGTATACATATAGCTCCGAATTAGCGTTGGCTTAACAAACCTGCAGGCACACGAAAGAGATGATTCAGATTTACAGATGCAGAGTCAGACATAGAAGGGTTTCATGACATTTAATATTTGCGTATGTGACCACCACTTAAAGCAATACCCTTATAGATTAAAATGCTTTGATCAAAGAGATACATAAAAAAAGCATCATATTTACTGTAAGAATGTAACAGAGCAATAACAGACACCAATGTCTATGTCAATAAATGGGTGAATACACTCCTGGTTACATGTCTGTGCATTCATGAGCAAATACCAATTTGAAACTAAGATAACTCAACTGAGGCAAGATATCATTTGGGGGCGAAGCCCTGAAATTATCAATCGTCTTTCTGATGCAAAACACTAGGCAGGCTATTATTACCATTGAGAGCAGAGAGATAGATCCTCTTTTCTGGCAGCCCAATATCTGAATAAATCAAATTTCCCTGTACGCAGAATGGAGTAATTGCAATAAAAGCAAGTTAATATAAATCTAGATAGAGGCTACAATAGCACTACAAATTGTGCTGGCATTCAAAAGACTTATTAATGAAATTTATGCTACTCCATACAGTTACAGTTCCCCTCAAACCTTAAGAACTAACCTCCGTTGGGAGAGTGAAGCTGTAGACCACCCTAATGTTAGTCAAAAAACCATGTATAGTTTTTGCAATGGTTCAAGCACATCTATTGGAGGCGTGTCTAGATAAAGTTTTAGAGATCACTTGCCGCTTATAATTTGAACAAGACTTCGAAGCAGATTTTTTACATATTCAGAACTTCACTTTTTTTTTTTTTGTGTGTGGGTGTTTTGGGGTGTGTGTTTGGGGGGGGGGGGGGGGGTGCCGGGGTGCGGTTTGGTTAAGATAACCTTTTATTGCTATACCTAAGTCTTCTGCCTTGTGGGCTTTTATGTACCCGTTCTCCATTTTTAGGTACAGATTATGACCTCTTAGTATGTACAACTGCCATGATTTGGAGCACAAATTTTCAAGTCAGATGTGTAACAGCCCGCTAGAAATTCAATTAAGGAATTTCTATTGACTTTAGGAACCTCGTGAAAACTCTGTAAGTTTACACGAATCGACTAATCGCATAAATTTTAGCCTGTCAACATAGTTAGTGTTATCACTCACTATGGTGTCAGAATTGCGATTTTAATTATTTGAGATAGTTAAAAGTGTCAGAATACATTATAGTCTACACCACTAGGCTTAATTGAATATTTAGAATTTTTCAGTACTAAGTTTATTACGTTTATTTTTGGAGTGAATAGTAACCTCGGTAAATGTACTGAGCGCAGTGTTTTCAAAATCATAGTGTGAAATGTCCAAATTAGGATAGCGATATTTTATTTGGACACTTGGCAAGATCTTAACCACACATAATGAATAGTATTAGATACTTGGCACAAAGAGAAACCATTAGATGGAATTGTGAAGGAAATCAAGGTGTGAGATCATGACACCTAAGCAAAATACACATTTGGAAAATATCTTAAGAATAGAGATTTAAAATACACATAGAAAGATTTTAACCACCTTACTCTTCCAAGTCTACTCCACATTTGGAAAATATATTGAGCTAATTTTTATAGATATTATTGGATAGAATATTTTGAGATAATATTTTATAGATATTTTGGGTAGGAGAAAACCACACTCAACTCTCAACTCCAGCCTTATCATCTCCCTTATCTCTTCCATAAGCATCTCCAGCCATCACCCACGAACTTATCTTCATTTACACGTTTCTTTAAAAGAATATCAAACATTCTCTCTCGGACAGCTTTTAGGAGTTCTTTTGCATGCCCATTTTGAAGCTGTTTTCCTCGTGATCGCGCTTGAGGTTTTATAAGAAACGCGGAGATCGAGGTAAGTTAGCTTTTAACTTACTAGCAGTCTACTGTGTATGTGTGCTAAGTAAAGGAACTACAGTATATGTATATGTGTTATTATATATGTCATGCCATGCTAAGTTATCACGTAATTTTCTGTTATACAGAATTTATTCTGTCATCAGTTTTTATCTGTTACATAATATATTCTGTCATGTATTATTGTACGTTACAAGTACGTCATGCTAAGTATGCCATCTATTACATGTATGTCAAGTCATGTAATATTCATTGTTGCAAGTATGTCATGTTAAATATGTTGTTTATTATATGTTATGCCATGTTACGAAATGTTTCTCTCTCAAGTTGGTCATGTATTTCAAGTTATGTTAAGTCAAGTTTATGTAGAATACATGGGACCACAACAACTGTGGAGTATGTATTTAACTGCATAGTGATGTGTAGAATACATGGGGCCACAACAACTGTGGAGTATGTATTTACACATAGAATACATGGGGCCACAACAACTGTGGAGTATGTATTTTTCATGTTAAGTCAAGTTTATGTAGAATACATGGGGCCACAACAACTGTGGAGTATGTATTTAACTACAATTGTGATGCGTAAAATACATGGGGCCACAACAACTGTGGAGTATGTATTTTTCATGTTAAGTCAAGTTTGTGTAGAATACATGGGGCCACAACAATTGTGGAGTATGTATTTTTAAATGTTAAGTCAAGTTGTGTAGAATACATGGGGCCACAACAACTGTGGAGTATGTATTTAACTACAAATGTGATGCGTAGAATACATGGGGCCACAACAACTGTGGAGTATGTATTTTTAATGTTAAGTCAAGTTTGTGAAGAATACATGGGGCCACAACAACTGTGGAGTATGTATTTACACGTAGAATACATTGGGCCACAACAACTGTGGAGTATGTATTTTTCATGTTAGTTCAAGTTTCAGAGCAAGTTCATGCTAAGTCAAGTTTCAGAGCAAGTTCATGCTAAGTCAAGTTCACTTCATGATTCAATTTAAGCTATGTCAATTATGCTATGTTGTACACTAAGTTATGCTTTAATTACTTATGAATTTGATTATGCATTTATGCTTTTACTGTCATCCATGCATCATTAGTCTGTATGGAAGTTTTTTGTTAACTTGCTGAGATTTGTAATCAAATCTCACTGTGGTAGTCCCAACTACCATTCCCCCCGAATGGTAGATCTTGTTACAGGACCTGAAGGAGGATCAGGAGCTGACCAACTAGACACAGTCGACTGAACGACGGTGCGTCGTTAATGTTAATATAGTAGTTAAATTACTACTTGTACGATGGAGTTGCATCTCCAGTACTATTGGATCATAACTATTTTGGAATAGTGCTGTGATCTTAGTTATTCAATGGATCTTTATGTATGAAGTATGTTTTAAGTATTGGGATATTTTCAGTTTGGTGCATAGTATTGCTAAAGAAAAAAAAAATTATCCGCTGCGAATATTGCATAATGTTAGATGCATGTTAGGATTATTGCATCTTATATGTCATGAACGGGGGCAGGTAACCTTGTGTTGCATGTCTCGACGCTTCAAATGTCCGTCCAATCCCAAACGGAATTTGGGGGCGTCACAAGATGACTCCCCAAATTCAGCATTTCACAGCTTGGGAGACAAGTTGGAGTCACGTAGAAGTGATTCCAACATTAGGAAGCAAAGGCTCCCATACATGTCAAACTAACGTCAAACGATAACATTCTCATGCAAGAACTCAAGAAGTATGTAACTAGCTTTCAGTAATTTCATGTAGAAAATGATTGGAAATGTTTACCTCACTTGCCATCAACCTTCTAACATTGTTGGCATAAAGTTTTGGATCATCCTTTTCTTGCTGTGAGGGGTAGTAAATAGGTAATCGTATCACCTCTAAGTGATTTACAAATTGAGAGAGAAGAAAAATGACATGTCTCACCTACAAGTAAAGAATCACATAACAATTAGGATTCGAAGTGTAATAGCTGCCACAAACACAACATTTCTCCGAACATATAAGCTCATGAGAAACAATGAGTAATAATGCAGATAGGAGAATACTGTTGCAGAAATCTACAATATGCGAAGAGTTCGATCACCATGGGAACTGATCGAAGACTTCAAAATTTTCCTGTGTTTTCCAAGCTGTTCTTTCCACTAGCACTCGCACTTTGAGCAGTAAGTAAGTCTTAGTTTCAATGAACCACAGAATCTTCAAGCCTCAGGAATAAATGACTTTTTTTATAAGAGATTTACTAATGGGAATAAATAGCTGAGATTACACAATTACACTAAGTAAACATACTTCCTTAGAAGTGTATCATTAAACCATTCAATTTGATTTTAGACCATGTTTCACTAGGAGGCTATTTAGATATCCATTGGCACTATTTCCAGTACTTTTCATACACTATTCTGTGTCAAAAGTATTTATATTCCTACTAAGGGGAAAAATAGATAGCATTCCCTCCACCTTAAATTAATTCACGCATTTCTATTAGAGCATCCCAAAACTACTACTATCCATGATCAAAAGTAAAAAAATTAACTTTCGTTCAGTTTTCCCGCATTACCAGTTATCATATTATTACTTGCAAGTTGAATGGATTCACAGTATTCACCCAAAACATTGAGCCTTTCCAAATCAACTCTCATAGGATCAAAAGTGTGTTACACAAGCTTTCATCATCTGAAACCACTGAAGGTTATGAAAGTTAAGCACTGACCCCAGATATTGAATCCCAGGCGGGACTAAATCTTTGGAAAGGATACCGTAGGATCACTGGAAGCACTGGTGCTTTTGCTAAAAATGCACCTGTCTTGAATGGCAGGAGGAAGTCTCCATTTGTAGTTGTGCCTTCTGCAAAAGAAAATAAAAGGCAATAAACACTGAAATGTAATCAGGGCCAAATATATGCATAATAAATCCTAATGCTGTAGCTTCCAATAAATGGATTGGGAACCATCATAACTTTTAATGGAAAGAAGAGGACTAAAGTATACAATAGGAACACAATTCTAAAAAATGATAGAAAGCTAAAGGAGCAGAAACTATCATTTGCTGCCAAGATAAAAAGTATTGAACAAAATGGCTCTTAAATCTACCACAGTCCTCTCACAATCTTTGAATGCCCTATTATTTAATGTTCTCACCAAAAACATCACCAGGCATTTTTTTTTATAGATAAAAGCATTATATCAAAAAAAAAAGAACAAAAATATATAAGCTATGACCATAGAGACAGTTATTTGATCACAAGAGCAAGTGAGCAACATGCCAGTGCTACAATTAATCCAGTCCTACACTATACATACTGCTGACAATTCCATTGATGAAGCTAAAACTCAAAGAATACAGCAGAATTCCTGTCTGAAGATTTGCTAGTCTTTACTAATTAAAGAAGCCAGTCATAGTCAGATTATTATAGGTTTCCCTAACTGCAGGGTGGTGACTGGCGTGTAGATGCTCTTGAAGACATATTTAAAACATTCTACCACAGGAATTCATTTTTTCTTTTAAGCACATTATGTAATATCATCATAACTGTTTCTTGCAAATGCAGTGCGATTTATTAATAACTTCAATTTTCTCAAGATTCTGTCGAAAATATAGTTATCCAATTTCTGAAAAACAGCAGAAATCATATGGATAACAATATGTGGCATAGAAAATTGATTACCAGGAAAAAGCATCATTATTGGAGCAGACTTGTCTTGATGAGCTTCTTTAACTCTTTCAGTCACAGCAACTGCAAGCAATTGAGGGATTAAAACAACAGATCACATGTATAAGCCCAACACAATAACAGGGGAGGTATAGTGTAAGAAGTTTTTTTTTTTTATAAGTAGGTATAGTGTACGAAGTTAAAGAGGAAATGAATAGGAATGGCCCATCACGGCTGAAATAGGCTTCAAATTATGAACTGGTCCTTATTAGCTAACATGTATCAACAGTAAGAAGTCAAACATTTTTATTTTTTTTATGAGTAGATTGTTAGCCCATATTTTATAATCAATTCTTTGTATCCGAATATCTGTCTTCTTGTCTTCACAAGTAGTCTTATATCATTAGTCATACAGCAGGAACCTAGATGTAAGATTGCTGCAAAGTTAGATCATTGGATTGACCTCCCTGAACCAAACAACCGCAGGTGGCAGTCAGCTGAAGAAAAAAAGTCGCAACAATAAAGCGAGCACTTTCTGCATCTTCCCTTTTTCCATTCTTCCTCTCACCCTTCACGTCCCCTTAGCCCACACTGAGTCTTGAGAGCTCCTCTCTATGTGGAGCATTATAAGTTAAATAACTTGAAAACATTTTGAAATTTCAAAACAGTAGCCTTGCTTAATTTGGGTCTCTTGAAGAAGCATCTTGATTGGTATAAGTTAGAATATTGAAGTCAGTCAAAGCAAGTTATTATATAATAAAATTACTTTCTTACCATTACATGACAGACTTCAGAATTTGATGCATTGTTCTTTGGTCCATAAAATTACAGTAATCCAAAACAGATCTTTTAAAGTCCAATGCACATCTTCAATAACAACTTCTAATCTTTCTTCTAAGAGTGGGTTTATATCTTTGTATTGTGAAATCAATGACTTCATATCTGAGTGTCTTGGTCTCTGAGTGTCTCATGTTTGCACCCAACCCCCACTCCGGCGCCTCTCGCCGGAGCTGATTCCTTCTTTCTTTCCCTCTCTTTCTCTTTCTCTCTTTCTCCCTTCTTCCACAGTTTTTCCCTTCTCTATTTTTTCTTTTTTCTTTTCTTTTTCCTGATTCTTTATGATGGAAGAGCTTAGACGTTTTTCAGTAGAATCAAAAACTTTCATCTTTGCGAAAGAGGGGGCCAATAACTTCCGTATCACCGAGAAAAGCAGAAGGATGTCTCTTTTCATTCTTTTAAATGGCTCGACGGCCTCTTGGGTGGTGAATATGGTGGGAGAAGCCATCAGAACCAGATGGCGTGAAGATTTCTTCAAAAAACAGAGGGTGGGTAACGGGATGTTTACTATACAGCTTCTCAGAAATTCTAGAGGATATTACCTTCTATTGGAGGAATATAATAATGGAAGGAGAAGAGGCTCAGTGATCATTCCAGAAGGTTTAAAGGGCAACGGCTGGGAAGGCTTTTTCTACAATTTAAAAAAAAAACAGTGGAACACACGGTGGCGCAACCAGTGTCACGAAGGGATGGAAAGTCTGTCCAGGCTCCAAAATCCTATGCCATGGTGGTTGGTTCTGAGGCAGCTTTCAAATCCGCCATGGAAGAGAAGGAGAAAGCAGCTGGTCCTTTCCCAGGGGACACGGGGACGGCTCATGTCAGGGGCAAAACAGTAGGGGAAGTAGAGGGTGTACTTTGGGCTGTCAGAGCACAGCTTTCTGGCGTGCTGGAAGAAGTTTCTTTACTGGTGCAAAAAGTTGATTTGGGACTAAGTATGGTGATGGGACTGGGTAAGGAGACTTCGGCACCTACTCCTTCGGCGTCAAACTCTCTGCATGTCTCTGAAAAATACTTTACCAAAGTGGGAAGATACGGGTCTCTAAATGGGAGCAGGAATCTGGTTGTTTTGGGAGGGCCAGAGGGTGGCCCGGGCCCGGGCCCGGGCCCATATTCTTCCAACTTAGATTCTAAACCCACCTCTAATAAGACCCGGTCTTTACCCCAACAGCCTTTAAGCCCACGGGCTATGCCTATTTACTATGAATAAAATCCATATTATCTATCAAAAAAAAAATCTTTGTATTGTGGCCAAATATATACATATATATATACATATATCTTATTCAGCAAATGCCAAAGTTTTCAGCATTTTTTTCCTTTCAACCATAGTTTCACCTTAAATCAGCAATTAATATCATGATGTGCAGTTACAATAAAGAGTATTCTTGGAAATTTAAAGAAGTAAACACTAGAAAAGAAGCAAGGAAAAAAAGAGAGGCATTATGAGTGATGTCCTTATCCTCCAATATAAAGAGCAGGAGTAAAGTACGTAGTCCATCCAAGTAGTACCTGAAACACCCTTGAAGTCAGATGACTTTGTCTCCCGCTGAACATAAACACAACCAAGGCACTTGCTGCCAAAAACATGCCAAGAGAACTTTAAACAATTTTGCACCCATTCATGCTATTCCAACAATAGAGAAAATATTACTCAAAAAAGGAAGAAGAAAATATTTGACAAAAGAAAGGCTATTTTTCAAGATACGTATAAAAGAAAGACTACCAACAAGAAGATTAAGAAAAGCTAGTAAATGGCGCAAATCCTCAGCACATACTGATTAAAGAAAAGCATCCTTCTCCAAAATCATACACTAAAGCTGAATATAGGCGATTTCAGATACTTCAACTGAAAAACCATTAAACAAAAAGACAGAGAAGCAAAGCAAGGAGGAGAATACCTTCTCTAAGCAGACATGCTGCATACATAATGGGATATATAGGTTGCGATTCTACAAAATATGAATGTGACTTGCCCAGAAATACTAAAATGCCACGTTCTTCAAAATAGCTTGTAGGTTTGAAGAAAAGAGAAAATAAATACAAGGAAATGATTTAACAAACATCTCATGTCAAGCAAAGAGAAGAGTAATTATTAGATTTCATGACTTAAAAAAGAATTCTAAGTTTATGTACAAAAAAAGCAAAGGAAAATTGAATTAGCTTTGAATAGTTAAAACTTTAGAGAATTACTATTTAGTTTAACAGTATTCGGTATATTGTACCTTTCATATTATAGTTGCATTTATGCAATAATTACACTCAACTATTAAATTGTACAATCATGGAATTCATTACAAGAAAGCAAAAGACTTGAGGAAGTTCACATGAAGTGAACTAACCTGATGAGACCAACTAGAGGAAGTTTAGCCACTGATCGCTTTAGCAATGCAATCCAGGATCACAAGCAAAAGATTCAGAACAAAAATGTATCAGTAAAAGCATCAAAATCTGAGAAAACATATCCATCTAATATGATGAAGCAAAGCATAAGAAATATGGGTTTTATTCAGCATGCCAAAAGAACAAACCTTAGCAACAAAGCTCGGGAAGAATAAAGACATGTGATACAAAATGTCTATATAGGATACGTGATTAGATATAATTGCCCCAGGTCTTTCAGGCTCTTCACACACATCTTTGCCCTCATTCTGCCCATGGAAAAAAAGCAGAAAATTTGAAAGAAGTAAGAACAAACAAATCTCAGAACACAAATTTCGCAGGACCCACATGATTAAACAACGAGATAAAAAATATTCAAGCACAACATTCACTAATTCAGTACTGAAGAAATCGACTAATCTACAAAAATAATTCGGCAGTTGCTAGGATGATGTTGATTTATATAGCGTATAGGACAGAACGGTAATGTGATCCATATAACTTTCCTAGTCGCTTTCGTCCTGTTTTATCTTAAAACGAATGATATAGCAGCTGGCAAATAAAATCGGCTTTTTACCTTTAGAATAAAATACAGTTTCGATTTTGCTCCATTTTCTTCATAAATTTCCAGCGTGATATTGAACCATTTTAAAAGTGGTAATGACGGCCTCACCCCGTCCATCGGTAGTGCATGCCAAATTTAGTCTCTTGAATTTGGGGGATTATACCTTTTATACTTTTCAGGGATGAAAATCAAATGGAAGTCAAATTTGGTGGCCACAGAATTCGGGCAGGTATTCTAAGGGACTCATCCCAAAAGCCACTTTTACAGAGCACAATAAAACCAAAGAGAGAGAAAAGCATTGAGTACCAGAGCGGCAGATGACTTGTAGTCGTTGTCAGGAATTCGGAACGTCTCGTTGATCCAATAAAAACCGAAAACGAAAAGCATGATCCTGGAAATGAACTTCCCACACTGGACAACTACAGCCCTCCTCCAGCCGCCCATGTGCGCATAATCCTCCTGCTCACCGTCGTCCCGATTCGGCGCCGAGAACAGCGTGCAAATCCGGCATATCACGTAGTACAAAATCAGCAGACTGATGGCGAAGACCACGCGTATCGGCACCAGGATCAACCACGCGATGGCAAGCAGGACCTTCTCCTCCAAGGACAGCTCGCCGCGTCCCATTGGTCCGTACGCGTCATGCCGAACAAAAGCAGCGAACTTCTTCTCCAGCTCCTCGGAGCTCTCGTTGGAAATAGGGATGGAGGAGGACTCAGGCTTGAGGAACGGGCGGTCATCTTTGGTGGACCCCTCATAGTGCATGGATTCGGATAGCTCGGGCTTGGGTTGTTGTTGACCTTGAGTAGGATGGAGGTCTTTAAGTTGGGTCTCCATGTTTACGAAGCCCGAATAACCGGACGGCTATTTTTTTCACAGGGAGAGTTGTTTGGGGAAGGAACATCTACGAAAGATCAGGAGGAGGGAGTTGCTGTAGTTCTGGAAAGGAATCATGATTGGGCTTGCCAAGAGTCTGCTGTTTGTGGTGCCAGTTACTGGAAGTATCTAGCGGTCAAGCTAGCAAAGTCCGTTGGTTTTTTTTGTTTTTGTTTTTTTTCCTTTAAACCTAATCCAACCGAATTTATCACTTATCAGGGATAATTTAAAAAAAAAATATATATATATATATATATATATATATGTGAGTATTATATTTATCTATTTTAAAAAAAGTGATACTTATATATTTTAAGATTATAAATATTATGTTTAATTAAAAAATTTATAAAGTAGTCGATTTTATTTTCTGCACCACACAACGGCACTGGTTTAATTTTATCGATGTTACGGTTCAGCTAATCAGAATTGCAACACCAATCATTTTTCTCCCACACATCTTTCTTCCCTCCGATCCTCTTCCATCTCAACTTCAACGAGCTTGCCACTACCGCTCCCTCTGTTTTCTACTCCACCGCCTACACGTCCTAACCTAGTCCCTACACTCTCTTAGCTCCTTTTGATTCCTGCATCTCTTGATCCATCCCAACTCCCAAGCCACCTCTAAGAACACATTGTTCCTGACCTCACCGTCGACTATCTCCAAAAGCTTTGCTTGCAGTACTAGGATTGAGACGTTGAGCCTAGGCCAATGCATCACCATCACCTCCGAAAGGTCCAAGAACGGATTCTACACAACGTTTGTTTCTCTCAATTTTATTTAGTTGCGAATAAAAACTAAAGCCTCATTTGTTTTTAAAGATGAGATGAGACGAAATAAGTTGAATAAAATATTATTAAAATATATTATTTTTGTATTGAGATTTGAAAAAGTTATATTGAGATTTGAAAAAGTTGAATTGTTTATTTTATTTTGTATGAAAATTTGAAAAAAATTGTAATAATTAAGATGAGATAAGATAAGAGTTTTGTGAAAATAAATAAGACGAGAGAAACAGTGTACTACAATTTCTTGTTTAGCAGCTTAAAAATTGGAAAAAAAAAAAAAATCAATGTTAGTATTAGTATATGATATCTTACTATATGATATATTTTGATCGGGGTATTTATAACCTCTAAGAATTATTAAATCAATAAATAAAATTATCAAAATGTCTAATGTTTTCACTAAATGAGAATTATTCATTTCAAATAAAATAGAGATAATTTACTCACCAATTGCAATAGTTTCTCTACCCTTTTTGCTCCCTTGAACTTCATATTAACTTTTCTCAAAAAAAAAAAACTTCATAATTAAGTAACCTCCTCTAAAAAAATAATAATAAAAAAAATAAAAAAATAAAAACATGGTTTGGTTACACAAAATTAAAGTATCTCATCTTATATAATTATTATAATTTTTCCAAACTCTCATATAAAATATAATAAATAATTTAAATTTTTCAAATTTAAAAACGAAAATAATTTTTAAAAAATTATATTATAACAATATTTTATTCAACTTTCAATAAGTCTAATGTTTTATTTATTCTCCATGTCTCCCGTTTTAAAGGAAAATATTGAATATACTAAATTTTTAGTATGGATTATGTCATCTTTCACTTTCACAGGCATCCTTCATTTATCCCATACCATAGTTAATATATATATAAAGAGTATTGATAGGTCACAAAAGAATCACAAAAACTACTTTATAAACTTATATGATATGTAATGTGTCAAGTTTATTTTACAAAAAAAAATAAAAAAAAAAAGAATTATAATTTAATATATCACATCAAGTCACATTAATTTATAAGATAATTTTTTTATTCTATCTATGGTGCAAATATTTTCTTGATGAAAAAACTTTGTGGGTTTTTTTGTATATTAAAGTATGCTTATAGAAATGATAAATGTTTGATTCACAAAAAGATATCATAAAAATAAACTCTTAAATTAACGTATTTTTTATGATTGTTATAATAATAGATCTAATGTATCTTATTTAGTTATATCAACGAAATTTACTTATGTGAAAATCTATTTAGTAATTTTGGATTTGATATGAACTGCACGTTGATTTGCTTAAAAGCATGTCAAGATTTTAAACCAATTCACACCCATAATAATAATAATAGTAAAAGATAGACACACGACTATTTTGATAATTTTTTAATATAATTATATTTTAAATGAATAATAATTTTATAAAATAAATTATAAAATTAACATAATTTTAAATAAATATCTATATTTTAAAATATAATTGTAAAAAAAAAATGCTAATATGCCCAATGCATTTCACTGGTAGTAGTAACTGATAATGCACTTGTATTTTGTTACATACAATCATTTTTACATATATTTTACACATTTTATTGATATAATAGAATTTAACATTTATTTTATATTAAGAAAATAATATAGTCAATCATATCTGTCAAGTGTATAAAAATATACAAAAATAATTATACATAAAATTTTTATTTTTTAATATTTAAAAATAAAAATAAGCATACTAACAGTCACTTACATGGATCTAAATACATCGTCACTCTAGCATGACCATATTTATATATGAGAAAAGTTCCTGTGCCGCCTGGTAACACCTAAGTGTATCGCTTAAAAAAAAAAATTACTTTTTATTTAATAATTAAAAAAAAAAAAAAAAAAAAAATAAAACCCAACTAGACTGTGCACCCAGCAGAATGATGCAGGCGACATAGTAGCCGCACCTTTATATATATCATTATCCCAAAAAACAAAAACATGCCACGAAGAGGCAGCCACATGACCTAAACAAGAAGGAAAAAGAATCGGGTTGTTCAACAGATATGGATAAGACCGGACCCATCCATGCAGACAGCAGAGACTGGTCTCACCACGCAAAAGTCTCCATAACTTGCGACGACTGTTTCATATTATTATTCTCTTCTGTCGTTTATGCATGAAAATGGCATGTCGGTCCACGCCATTCTAAGGCCAACACTTTAGATGGGCCCCAAAATGATTAAGAGAGTTAGGATCCGTCCAAAACTACCTATGTTTTTCAGGTAGCTGTCTGTTTGATCTCTCGTTGAAGTGGTGACTCAACACGAATACAATTCGAAATAAATTTTGTTATCCCATGATGTTTAGTTTTAATGCATTTAGTGTTAAGACGTAATATTAATATTAGTATTTTACTATTTAGTAATTAGTATTTCAAATTATTAAATTTTTTTGTTAATATATAATTTTATTTTATGGAAATATTAATTTTCTTAAATATTGTTGGTTTTGATATTAATTATAAAATATTTTATCATGAATCGAATTATAATTGTTAATGATTTATATATTTACCATGAAATTATATTAATCGAGTCAAAATACATATAGATTAATTCAACTCATTTATATGAAACAGACTAACACCAGTTATATGGATTGTATTCAAGTTAACTCAATGAAAATATTTATATAAATCGTGTTATGGTTTTAGAGTCCGACCTGCTTGATTAAATGGGTTGTGTTCAAATTGACCGATATAATTTAATAATCATGATTTGAAGCGATACAAACACATCCCGAAAACAAGAATTTCAACCCCACAGTAATTCACCAGGTGAGACTTTGTTAAAACACCCCCAAACAATTATGTTTTTTAAGTTTTTATCACCTATATAAAAAAAGAATAAAACAAAGTTCGAAGTTTGAATCACAATCTGATAAGACAAGTTTGGTTCAAAGATACACAATTCACAGTGAAATGAAATTGAGTCACAACTGCAAAATGCAGTGGAATCCCAAGCTGAGTAAACCATGAACCATCAGAATCTCTATTTTCGTCTATTTTTTCCCATAACCGAGATAGGCATTCAACCAGCTGAACTAGTTCTTAGCTTTCCCACTTCCAAGTGTGAGCTCCAGATCATCCAATCCCACATCATGAATCCTCTCTCCGACCCATGGCTTAACTTGTCCAACCCCAAAGTCGAACTCTGTACCTCTTCCCCTCTCATTGATCACATTGGGAACAGTTTGCAGAGTAGGAGGTTTCATTAGGTTAAATGTTGGAGAGGTTGGCACTGCTGCTGCAGAGAGCTTAAACGCTTGGAAGTTCATCCATTGGCAAGCATCAATGGTGGGTGAATCGGACTCATTGCATTCTGGTATAGTAGCCGGTGTATGAAAGTGACGGTGAGTTGGGCTTGCAGGGGCAGAAATAGCGTCAAATGGGTAATTAAAAGAGGCCATGGATGCTTTGGCAATGGACTCCCAGTTTGGGATTGGCTTAGGATTTCTTGAAGTTGGTGATGAGAGAGGAGGGGTTACAGGGGCGCTGTTTGAGATCCGAAGAGGAGGGAGAGACGAAGGAATGCCATTTCGAATAAAGGGAACGAGTATAGACGAATTGTTGGCATCATTACGAGATGGGCTAGGGAAGGATGAGGAGGAGGGACTGACTTGGTAAGATGGGATTGGGCTTGGAAAGGCAGAAGACAAAGGACTGGGATTTTGAGAAGAGTATGGGGTGATTTTGGTTGAGGTGCCTGCCATATCACTTAGGGGCCGTTTGCATCCCTGTATTATACCAAAGTGAGGAAAAAATTACTAGCTGATCGTAGATATTACACAAGTGTTAAAATAATAAAAATCGCTTTACAATTTTAGTAGTAGCCAATCATCTAAAAGACTGCTGGACATAGGGGCCATACTATATTGAAGATCATTGTTGTAGCCAAACTAAAACCATGGTATAAATGACATAGTTCAAAACATTAAATCGAAAGCCAGAAATACATTAAGAAGACTCAGAGATTTACACTAAATCGAACATGTGCACAAGATAAGAATGCTAAACCTCTTCTCTTACAACCAAATTGTTATTCAGTTAACTACGTGTAAATCGAAATTCTTATTGTCTGATAAGTACACGCTTACCACTAAGACAAATCTCTTAACATCCCATAAGTAGCGGAATCATATGTAAACATGAATCAAGAAAGAAATGGAAGTCTAGTTCGCATAAATTTGAGGTTAAGCTCTTGTCCGTAAAATTTATCTCCAAAAATTATTAATAGCTTCTTTGACTACGTTTTCCTTTCTAAAAATCCTTATTGGTACAGAGAGATGGTTTATCCACAAAGCTGTAAACTGATGTACCATGAATTCTGTCACTTGTTCAGTATTCAAAATTCGCTCCCCTAGGAAGAGTGAAGGAACATTTAGTCATTTAGTGGGGGGTAAAAAAAACTAAGCTCAAAGAATGGTATTTTAATGGTAAAATCAGCATTGCAGATTCATACTAATTGAATTAATAATAATCTGGGCGGTTCTCACTGATTTGGAGACTCCCAGATCAAATCCCAGATAACCCCAGAAACAAGTTGAATCCAACTAATATAACCCATTTGCTCCCAAATCATGATCTAACTATAAAACAGACAACCGGAATGCATGGCATTTATATAGATCTAACACAAACGAAATAAGCCCACAAAAAGAAAAAAGAAAGAAAAACAGACGCGGAGAAAAATATTGGCGAGGAAGAAAAAAGACGAAAAAGTAAAAGGCAGGGTTTTGGGTTTGGAGGGGAGGGGGGATTACCCTGCGATAGGTGGTGCCGTCTTCTTCGACGGTCCAGCCAGCTTCGGCGCAGAGAGCCTTCAAGACCTCGTTGTTGTCGCAATGTTTGGGCAAATTGTAGTTACCCTGAGCTCTCAGCCCAGTGTAAATCTTCGCAGCTATGGCTCTCCTCCTCCTTTCTCTCCTCCGGTTGTTCTCTCTCTCCCTCCACGACGGCTTCCTCCTTGACATCGTAGCTGACGTCGCCCCGTCTGACGTCATTTCCCGGCGAACCCCTTCTCTCTAATCTCTCTCTAAATCTCAGTGTCTTGGGGAAGCGTGGGTGGTGCGTCCCAGGTGATCAAAACCCAGTAGAGAGAGAGAGAGAGAGAGAGACAGAGAGAGAGATGTGCTCACGAGGAATACGCTTGCCTTTCTTCTTCTTCTTCGCTGAATGCGTGGAAGAATGAATCACTCTCTTCTTTTTTAATATTTTTGGAAGGGCATCAGCATTCAGCCATCACCCATCAGAGCCTGTTTCCTAATTTTTTTGCCTTTTTCTTTCTACGACAAACACTGTATTAGTGTACTGCACTGAATTCTGTATTTTTGTTGTTTAAAATAAAAATTACTATTAAGATTTATTTATATATTTGCTATCAAATGAATAATAATATTATATATAATCGTAAAATAGATAATATCAACATCATGTAATTTAAAAAAATAAACATAAAATTTATTATTATAAAATTAATTTTATTTCACGGGAATCGTCTTTTTTGTTAAATACCGAAAGATTAATTATTTGTACAAATTATAAATATATAAATTTTACATAAGTTTATTACAAAAATATGAACCCGAAAAATTGTAAAAAATAATCAATTTTTAAAAAAAAATCTACACGAGATTTGTTCATATAAAATTAACAAGTAGCATTACTGATATCGAAATACATAAATTCTAATATTAATATTAGCATTGTAGTGATATTTCACATTGATCCTTATATGAAAACTTTATTAATTCATTAACAAAAATATTTTGTTGTTATAAATAATTGTTATTTTATAACCCATTATAATCAATTAAAAGAAGACATATATTATATTAATAATTTTGAAAAAAGAAATATCACTTTGAAATAGCCTAAGCTTAAAACCAATTTGAAGCTCTTAAAGTATAAGTACAATTTGCTAGCAGTGACAATAGTTTGACCGATAACACCATTTTTTTCCTTTTACATATTTTTTAAATATCTTTAAATATTTAAAAATATATATAAATTTATTAATAATCACTTCTTTAATTATTAAAAAAATTTTAAAATAAAATATCGGTCAAACCATTGGTTTATTTAGCATTTCCCGTGAAAAAATTTACGCGATAAGTCAAAAAATTTATTTTTAAAATTCTCGCCTAAATTTAAGATCTTAAATAGAAGAAAAAAATAAACATATGAAATTAGTTCTATATATTCTATTACTTATGTAAAATTTTTAAATAATATTAAATTATTTATAAATATTGATTTGAAGAGATCCTAATTCCAATTTCCCATATTTATATTTCCATTACATTAAAGTTTTAGATAAGAAAATTTATATTCATCATTTTGACAAACCATATACTATATTTATTGTTAATTTTTTTTTCTTATTAAATGTATAATTTATGAATTATGAGTAGAAAAATTTAATTATTTTAAAAAAATAAAAAAATAAATTTAAAATATATATAAATTATATATAATATAAAAAATAAAAATAAATATAATATACTAGTAGCGTAACTCTTTATATAATCATAAGATAACCCAATTATTACAGGGAGTGGGACCCGCAAAAGGACCGGCCGTTTTATCAGCGTCACTTTCTTTCTTTTGTCTTTTTGGAGTCAAAGAAAGATCGATAATGAGAAAAAGTTACAGAACTTTGGGCCTCTCTGATGCAGTGGAATAGGCCCGGCCCAACCCAAATCCACGCTCCCTCATTTAGAGTAAGTTGAATATCACTGATAACTTTTGCACTTCTCTGTTGATTAACGCTATGAGAAAATATTCGGAAAGGTCTGGTGTTAAACCTCAAATAACACCTTCCAATGAGGTGGTGCTACGTGGTCATCCCATTTGATTAAGAATGGACCACACATCCCATTTGATTAAGAATGGACCACACATACACTGAATCGCAGGCTGCATATACAGAGACTCTAACCATAGACCATCGTCCAGCACCCTCCCATCTCCGAGACCCTCTCTATCAAGACCTTCGAAGACCCATTCAAACAGGATGAGTGACAAGAGAGCATTTAAACCCCTCCAATGGTCTCGTGACACATCACCATTTTAAGAAGGGAAAGAATAGAACCAATCTAGAGAATCATATCCCATAAAATCCCCCGTCCCCTCTTCCGCTCTCTATCAAGCCCTTGGTCGGTCTCTCTCTCTCTCTGCCCTCCAGCCGCACCTTCTGAGAAAAAACAGTTTTATTATGTATAAATAAAATTATATATTAATTTTTTTATATTTAAAATTTAAATTAATACTATTTTTAATAAAATTTATTTTTTTATTAATTACATTATATTGATACATATATTAATATACCGTTATACTTATAACTAAATTTTAAAAAAATAAATAAATTCTAACAAAAAGACTAATAAGAAGCAATAAAAACCCATCAAAATGAAATTTGGGAAAGAAAAGTTTGTTCAAAATATTTTATTTCATCTCATTTCATCATTATAATTTTTACAAATTTTCAAATAAAATATAATAAATAATTTAACTTTTTAAAATTTAAAATAATATTATATCAAAAAATAATATTATAATAATATTTTATTTAACTTTTTTAAAAATATTATCTCATCCTATCTGTATATTGACACGGACTCTTAGTCAAAGTTGTTCATATTTTCTGATCTAAGTTAGTATTCAAGAAAAATCACAAGACATGCAAAATAAATCACAAATCGAGTCCAAAAGAAGGTAAACATGCCGAAGATAGTGGGAATTTGGGCGACGAGTCCGGACATGAAACTTGGCTGGTTTTAATTGAACCAAAAACGACTTGAATGATAAGCCCTGGATTATAAGCTGAATGCATATAGACCCATAAATTGATACGTAAGAATCCAAGCTTGAGAGAGAGAGTAGAATTGGAAGCATCAAGAAGTCTTTTCTGCAGACTATGGACGGGAATAGCCACATGATTTGTGTCTAAACTTCCAGTGAGGAATACAAATTTTTTTTGGTCTATGACCTCTAGATCTACGGTGTGTGGCTGAATTAGAGCTTTTTGTCTTGTCTCTTTCTCTCGACTTCAAGCCAACTTGACTCATAAGATTAGAACCCCTTTGAAAACCTTTTCATGTTGAAAATAAGAAGCAGATGTATTTACTGTTGGAATACAATGAACGATTTTTATTGAGTCGTCTTGAGGAGAGAAAGAGAGAGAGAAGGGGGAAAGAGAGGGGGGAGAGAGAGAGCACGACGGTGTAGGTTTGTGGGGGAGAGTCTTACCTAGAGTCGATTCTATTTTTTCTTCTATAAAAAGTATACGTGTCACAATATCATTAGATAGTGTAAATCTTGGCTCAATACCCAACCGGCTCCTAGTGTTTCTCTTCTTCCATTGTTGTGACCCTCTCGTCCTACTATTACCCTCTCTCCGAATCTTAATTTGCAAGGAAATGAATAACAAAAATACGTATTTCCTTACATACACACATTTGCATTAGAAAGCCCAAGAAAAATTTAACCATTTTATATTTTTGAGAGGTAGGAGAGAGTGACAGAGAAGGTGGGCGGCATACACTGCACGCACCTCTATTTCTCATTTTTCCTAGAGTTTCAACGTGTCTTATTGTTATTAGTGGGTGTCACACTCATCTGGCTAGCAGCTACACCTTCATGCTATATGACTGGTTCTGTACGTACTGTACATTTTAAAAAATAAAAAAATGGGACACACAATGTTAATTTTTAATGCTATATGATTATTAACTTTTTAATAATGAGACATTGATTTTTAAAAAGTTGATTTTTTTTACATCTTATATTTATTTTTTATTTTTTAAAAATGTACAATACTTATGTAACTTATAACTATAAATATCATTTTTCATATTTGTTATTCCTTCTTTTGAAAATGCCACATGAACTTCCACGGTATATCATTTAGGACAATGATATATACAAACTCTGTTTTTTATTATTAAAAGAAAAAGACTTTATTACGAAATAAAAGTATGAAAAACTCTCTCCTTTTTAGTGGGTGCATTTTTTATAAAAAACTTGCAAAATTACTTATGCATTTGAGACTTCTCCATAATATTACTCTATAATTTATACGGAATGATTTCTTTATTTATTTTAATTTTTAATTTTTTAATTTTTTACTTAGTGATTAAGTAAATATTTTTAAATGAATATGTAATTTTTTAAAAAAAATACTTAAATAATTTTAAAAAATATTGAAAGAAAAATTAAAAAAGAAAAAAGAAAAGAAAATGCACTGATCAGGAGAAGATTTCTGTAGAAAGCTTATGTGGACGTTGCATCGTCCATTCGTAGAGGAAGGTATTGATTTTAAAAAATTTTGACCATTCGAGTTCCTTTAATTCAGTGGGGAAAAATACTAGCACGGCACACCTGCCACCTGCTATCATATGACCAATCAAAACTGAATATAAGTAGAGAAACACTACTCTGCCGTTCAAGTCTACCGTTTCAGTTGATTTCTCGTTAATTTTTTTTACTTAATAATTAAAAAAATAATCTTCTATATATAAAAAGTGTGTATGAAACGGAAAATCTTGTTTTAACGATTTTTCTTGTTTTTCCGTTAAAGTTAACACCGTTTGTTTTAACGGTTTGACATATAAAATGAAGTAATAAATATTGAGAGAGATAGCATTTAATATTGTTATATGATTTATTAATTATAATAATAATAATACTTAATTGTTTATATAATAATAAGTAATTAAAGATTAGTTATTATATTTTTCTCATTTTCCTTAACATATACACGTGTATTAGGTGCATAAGACGTAAATCCCTAAATATAATATATGTGTATTATACGTTTCATTAACTCAGATTATTGAATATTTCAAATTTAAAAATCTCATATAATATATAATACAAGTGTGTTTAATCAAAGTGTTTTTTCTTTTCCCATGGTAGTAGGACGTAACTTCCGCTAAGTCATATTCCACACGTAGGCTTGCTATGATAGGTACATGACAAAGGTCGTGATCCTTGAGTTAATCAAGAAAGAGTAAATTCGGCCAACAACTTCAAAATATATTTTAGGATTTATATATATGCTATATATAGAAAATATTATACCACAAATTTTATAAAAAGATTATGTTTTAACTTTATGTTGTCCCTGATCGACTCAACCAACAGTAAAATAAGAATTCAATGTTGTCTCTATTGATCGTCTACAGGATGACATAAATTGATGAATAATAATACAAACATCAAACGACACATATTTTGAACTACCGTTTATGTTAGAGTTTTATTAAATTTTTCGTATACATCTTTGCTAAAATTATAGATGTTGTAAACATGTATTGGATTATATGATATTTTGAACTAATTTTTTTATTTTCTCTAATATGCCTTAAATTATTAAGTGACATCAATCATTTTTATAAAATATATATTATTTTTTACAAATAATTATTTCATAAAATTAGACAAACGTGCTTTGCACGTTGCTCCCACCTAGTTTTTAATATATTAATGTATTTTTTTATTTTTTAAAAATATGTAAATATATTTAAAAAATATAAAAAGAGAAAAAATTAAAAAATAAATTTGACCTATACGGCACGTCTAGCAGTAACGGCGACATAGTAATATAGTTCATATAAATATTAAAATTAAAAATATTTACAGTCTTAAAATATGTAAATTTTATAAATTACTTTTAAAAAAAATAGATAATCCGTGATTCATGTAAAAAAATATTTTTTAATAATAAACTCTACTCTTTTTTTAATGTAAATGCTTGAAGCTTGTAAATCTTAAAATTATATTAGATATTACTCTAATGAAATATAAAAAAAATTACACAAATTGGCATAACATGATAGGTGTTGCCACATGAGCGTTTGTCATAACTCAAGTAACAAAATATAGTTTTTTTTTTTTTTTTTTTGATAACCTTGGGTGTCCGGGCCAGCTTACGCGTACCTCGACTAATCTCAAGGGATCCTGAAGTTAACGATCGGTTAAATCCTCCAGTGATCCTGAGGAGAGTCGAATTAGTGAACATTGGAGAACAAATCTAAAATCTGACCAATTGAATTACCTTTCGGAATTAACAAAATATAGATTGGAGGATTTATTTATTTATTTTTGAGGGAAAAGTTGTCAAGATAATGAGAAATGTTTAGGTCTCCATTTTAGGTACCGAGCATATCTTCTTATGTCATTTTTTTGTTAAATATTTTTTTAGTGATGTCGTGATTTTTTTATTAATTTTTAAGAATATAAAAAAAATATATAAAAAATAAAAACAAAAAAAGAGAGTCATTGAACCTTCTCGACAGTGTCAAGAGCCACCATCGTGGCCCTAGCGCTGCTCCAATATAATATTTCTAAATTTAATCACCTATAGCGAAGGGTTCCGTGTTTGAAAGACCTTGCCATCGTCCAAATTACACGGTCCGGTGGTCCCCTAGACAGAATGATACATTGATACCCCAATGTATAGAATCTTAGACTTTTGGTAGATCTCCCGTAATGCATGTGGTTTGGGAAAGATAAAAAAGGAATATTGCCACTCATATAAAACCAACTCCCATGTGCTCCAAGGTTAAGATAAAGATAGAGAAGCCAAATTGGTCAACACAAGTTATCTTTTGGGAGTCGCCAGTCGCCATCCCAGATTGGAGAATGCCATTTCTTCTTTGGAGATGCTCAAAATGGATAATTTTCGGGTCTATAAAAAGAAAATTATTTATAAAATTACGTGTTTTAATGTAATATATCATATCATATTTCTCAATTTATTTTAATTTGTTAAAACAAGTTTTGGATTGATGGGAAATGTAAAAACAACATTCATCATATACTCATCACTTGTTCTAAAACGTTACTTGTTCTAAAATGTTAAATTGATGCGAAATGATAGATTTTATTATTTGTATTACATTCTTAACATTTTAATTCAATGAAAGCATCATATGAAAATATTTATACTCTAATATTTTGTAAAGCGTAATGATACTCTTATACTTCATTTATTATTGTTTTATTCCCAGTTATTATTTTTCCCATTTGCTGTTTAAATCTAGATTAAAAATTTCAGAATATGACATTCTTGCATAATCTAGAAGAAAATTGAATTTATTTTTAATTAAATTCAATAATTATGTTGGTTGATTGGATTTATTTTTTTCTAGATGATGCAAGAAGTTATATTTTAAGATTTTTAATCCAGATTCAAATAATAAAAAGAAAAAGAAAAGGCTGAATAATAAAACAGTAGTAAAAGAGATGTAAGGATACCATTATTTTACATAAAACACCACTTATTTTTTATAGCTAAGACTGAATTTTGATATAAAGATAGCTTTAACTCATCTCATTTTATCATTATAATTTTTTAAAATTTTTACATAAAATATAATAAATAATTTTATTTTTTTAAAATTTTTAAATAATAATAATATTTTATTTAACTTTTAACTGTAACGTAGAATTATTTTACTTTATTTCATCTTATCTAAAGCTCACCTAAAAGTGGGCACAAGGGAGGAGAAATTACACTAGGATAGTTTAAAGCGAGAAACACGTTGGGAACTGTCTTACGACGGTGAAGATGTGGTCGATGAGAGAGATTGTTGAATGCTTGATTCCGTGGTTGCTTTCGGAGGGGTGAGTGGCAAACAAGCAACCCAGTCTTTTTGATTGGTTGCAATATAATAATAATAATAATACTGGCCCCTTTCACACAATGTTTTCCAGTTGGTTTTATATTAAGATTGTGCACTCAACCTTAAAGTGACGCGTGGTGCTGTAAATATTATACGCGTGCCAATCAAGGTTTTTTTTTTCTTTTTTCTTTTTTAATTTTTTAGAAAATGCTTCCGTCTGTAATAATAGTAGTGACAATAATAATGTTATAATATATGACGAAGGTTTGAGAAAAGAGGAATGTTACACTTTATCTTATATCACATATTTTATATATTAAAATATTATTTTTTATTTTATTTTATTTTTATTAAATTAATTAAATTATTCTATTTATCATCTACATATTATATATTTATTATAGAAAAAATAAAAAAATAAAATAAATATGATGTGTGAAGTATAAGGATGACAAGAATAATTTTTCTTGAAAAAAACCTCGATACTTCTAAAATTTGGTAGAATTCACAATTTATAGTAAGCCATATTAAATACAGTTTTAAAATATATATAAAATTTATGTACTTTTTTTAAATTAATAAATTTAAAATTTACATGAAATAATTATTTTTTAATATAAGATTTTATTTTTTAAAAAATGAATACACGGAATTTATGTATTTTAAAATTATAAATATTATTATTTTTTATATATATTTTATTTTTCAAATTGATATAAGAAATGTAAGCACGTGACTATATATAAATTTTTGAATAATAACAATTAAAATAGATAATACAAAGAAGAGACAAACAAAAGATTTTTAAAAGGGTGGCACTACAGCCACCGCTCCCAACGAAGCGGCCGCTGGGAGGTACACTTAGTGTAAAAATATGTTTTTTTTTTATTTTACTTTTTTATATGTATTTTTTAACACTTTAAAATAATTTATTTTTAAAAAAAATTACAATATCATTAAAAAATATTTTCTTAATCACAAAATTAAAAAAAATAAAAAATAAAAAATTTTAACAACGGTAACTAGGAACGGTAGACTTAGCTTTTTCCTTTTTAAAATAAAGGTTTTGACAAGTTACAAAGAAGTTAAAATAAAATGTCTTGAATAGTTGCTTTAAACTTGAGGCTACTTGGGTTTTATTTATTTATTATTCATATATAGTTAAAAGAAAATATTACTATTACCCCCAAAAAAGAAGAATTAAATATTAATATTCAAAAAATGAGAAATGATATTTACAGTCGTAGTTTGTACAAACGTCGCGTAATTTTTTTTAGAAAAGCGAGTAAATACAATTATGTAGGACTTATACATTCCAAGAATGTATGTAGCATTACTCTTTAAATAATGTGTAAATCTCATACTCTTATTACTCTCTATTAAAAAAGAGATACCGATACAAAGAGATTTTATAAAAATAAATTCACAAAATGACATGATTTCGTATAATCCGTTAGATTTACTTTATAATAAAAATAACTTTGTAATCTAATATATTGTATCAAGTCACATCAATTTTTATATTTATTTTTGTGTAATTTCTTTAAAATTAAAATATGTCTCTTAAAAAAATAGATTAATTTATTACTTTAATTTTTTTAATAATAAACTTTAGTTTTTCCGAATGTAATGTACGGAATTTAGATATCCTAAAACTAAACAAGGAATTACTCCAAAACAAAATCGAGGACAAAATTGGGAGTGTGAAAATAGGAAGGTTCGAGGCAGGAGCTGGTGCTTGACATCTTGCTTTTAAGTCAGGCGGTGTCACTCTCGCTTCCAAAGCATTTTGGTGGAAAAAGTCTTTAAATGGGTGGTTTGGGTTGCGTAACACTTTTATCTTATTTTATTTTATTATTATAATTTTTTATATTATTATACAAAATATTATAAATAATTTAATTTTTTTAAATTTTAAAATAATATTATTATTAAAAAAATAAGATTTTATTTAATTTTTAATTTTTATTTAAAATCATCTTATTTCATCCATGTCCAAACATCCTCTTACATTGCTTTTTCCCAACTTTTATTTTATTTTTGACTTTTTGCCACACTATGCATGAAAATGAACTGTCTATGTCCATTCCATATGGATCATCTTTGAACAACATGCTAATGAGTATTGAGAATATTCAATCCATTACTTCATATGGAGTCTAGTAATAGAAAGAGTAATGAGATAATGACCTATTTATTACCTTTTGGATGAAAACATCTTCTTTTTTAGATAAAATTATTATTATTATTATTATTATTATCCATATCGTAAATATTAATATCCACATTTGATTAAAGAGAACATAAAATACATATATGCATAACTCAAGAATGTAGGTTAAATATGTTGAATTCTTAACAATTTACCAATTTTAAAATTTCTCAATTATATATATATATTTATATTAATAAAAATTTTATGTGCAGTTATTTTTACGTATTCTATTAATGTAATTGATTACGGTATTTTTTTAAAATAAAATAATTATTTTAATTAATCACATTAATAAAATATATAAAAATAATGATATGTAACAGAATTCTAATATTAAATATATATAAAAGTAATTTTCACATTTTTATCCATTTTTATTATTTTTCTTGTTTTATTTTATTTTTTATATAAAGAGTTTTGGTTTTAGAGCGTAGTACGTACACCTTGACCTCTTTGTTTAATGCATTTCATGATTAAAATAATAATAATAATAATAAGCAGACAGTGTCACTCATGACACGTCACACAGCACTCGTGGCCCCCTATAAATTTGAAGGCCAGGCCACTTATTTTACGCGTTATTTCTTAGTGTGGAGGCGGAGGGGCGGAGCAACGGTAGCGCTTTGTCTTAGCTCATCCGTCGCTGCTCATCTTAGTAGGTTCGAACTTCGCCGATCGCCTCTTTAGCCGCAGATTATCCCCCTCTAACGCGCTTCGTCTCTGTGTAGAGATGGACGAAGCAACATAAGCGATTCACCTTTGTCGATCCGACGGGCGTTAATCGTTTTGCAAGCTTCAACTCGAGTGATCGGCTCCTTAATTTTGAATTCATCTTTTCTAACTTCCCACTTCGGAACTGCGTTGTTCCTTAACCGCCGGACACCCTCTAACGCGCTTTGTCTTTTTGGTGAGATTAAAGGAAGAAGCAACAGGAACAGTTCATCTTTCCTCATCCGTCGCTATTCGTCTCGCAAGTTCCAACTCGATTGATCAGAACCTCAATTCTGATTTTATCTTATCTAACTTCCCAAGTTTCCCGTAATTCCTTAAAATTGAACTCAGATTTCGGTGTTATCTATCCCTCGTTTTTCCTTTCTTTTCCTTTTCCTTCTTTTTAGATACTCAGTAGGTTAGGATTCTTGTGTGAAGTAATCTTGTTAGAGTCTCAAGGGCATTTAATTTTATTTCCGAGTACTTTCTGATGGTGGGTAGAGTTGGGTTAAAGAATTATTCATTTAGTTTTTGATTTCTTGAATGCACACAAACACAGAGAGAGAGAGAGAGAGAGAGAGAGAATCTTAAGACTATATTTTCTTTTTAATTGAGAGGTGATTTAACTTTTTCTGATTGACTCATCTCTGCTTACTATTCTTGAATTTAACTATTCTCCCAGGTACTGCAAATTTCTGGTCTTAAACTATCCAGGTCGGGTGCTGTTAGCTATCAGCTGAAAAATTGTCTGGCTGATTAAAAATGTGAACTTGAGATCTTGAATCCAAATTCCATTCTTAAATTTTTTTTTTTGATAGGTAAACAAAACTTTATTACTCAAAGAATAGGCCTAGTCCAGTATATGCAAGAACAGCCCTAATTAAGCGGGCGCAAAGAGAGACATTCCATTCTTAAAAATTAGAGGAAATTATTGTTTCATTTTTGGGTTTTTTTGCTTTTCTTTTCTCTGTTACATCCGATATCCAAATGGACAGAGTCCATGGATTCCACATGCTTCTCGTTATTGAACTTTGAGGTTTACTTGCTTGCTGAAATTAAAAGAAAATATTTTCCCAGTTTTACAATACTCTTCTTCTTCTATCATCATCATCATCATCATGATTATTTTTATTTTCTGAATTGTAATTGGCAACTTGCTACTTGGGTGTTTGTCCACCCGATCTAATTAGTTATTTTCTTTGCCAGATTGACGAACCTTCTTTTGCAATCTACACTCCGAGATTTTGGTCGGAATTTTGTTTCCCATCCTTTTGGATTGTCTTACAATGTCTTCTCCAGCGGTTGCCTCTCGTGGAGATTTAAAATCAAATTGTACTGTTGAGGAGCTCTTTCTGTCTTTCGAGAAAATGATCTCTGGATCCCAGTTCCCAAGCAATGTGTTGCCTGATGTAAATCCTTTCCTGTACAGGCCCTCAAATCTACCTGGTAAGTGGTTTGTTGTTTTAGATCAACATATCTTGATAATATGTCAGCTATTGCCTATTGGTACTTTCGTATCCCACCCCCTTTTCTCGCCGACTATACGTCCCTCTGTTTAATGCCTCCTTGAACTCTGTCATCTATATATCTTTTTTGGTTAGGCTGAGGGATCACAAGCGTACACTGATATACATCCATAGTATATGTCTAGATAGTCATTTTTCATTCTTTGCTTCCAAACTTCCCATCATTTAGCCTGCAAAGATTACAGTCTTGGTATATTCTTATGTCGCCATTTTGGTTTCTCACTCTGAAAAAAATCTCAAGATAAATGATTGTATTGCGACGTCTATGCTAACTATACGTAGGGCTTGACTTTCGTTTCTTTCTTGATATGTAGTTAGTGGGATGTTAAGAGCTGTATGTTGGTCGTAAGGATGTACTTGTTGGAGAAGAAAATTTTCCAGCTATACTTAGTTAACGGAATAACCTTTGGTTGTAAGAGAAGAGGTTTAGTATTCTTATCTGTGCACATGCTCGATTTAGTGTACATCTATAAATCTGATTAATGTATTTCTGGCCGTTGATTTTATGTTTTGAACTATTATATTTACACCATGGTTTTAATTTGGCTGCAATAATGATCTTCAATTTAGTATGGCCCCATATCAAGCATTCCTTTAGATGAAGGACTACCACTTAAGTAGAGCATATTACTTTTCTTGAACATAGCACACTGCATAATACTAATAGTATACTGCTGCTTTTCTTTGGGAACATCGGTTTCATAAAAAATGCCGGGCCTGCTTGGCTCAATAATGAAAGAAGCTTATGAAGTTAGATGGTAATTGGATATATTCAGTTGGCTTTTGGCTTTTCTTCTGCTCTGAGGAGATCAATGACAAACTTGGGTTCTGGAAGACCAAAGAGCATGCTTGTGAAATTTTCTCAAACTCCATCATTACTGGTTTGAGAACTACTCTCGAATTTTATGAAGGCCAAGCTCCTCATGGGTGTAAAACTGATTGGCTGATGCATAAGTACAGGATATTGCAGAGAGAACCATGTGAAGGCAGTGAGGCAAAGGTATTCTATGAGAATCGGTTGGCACTGTGATGAATGTCTTTTTCTTTTCATCATTAACCAAACCTTCCATTCAACTGCCACTGTGGTTGGATAATGTGCAGGAAGCAAGCTTCCTATGCAGAGTCTTCCTTGGTGGTGAGCAAAGCCCAAACCATGAAATGGAACAGAAACTGGCTAGCACTGGTATTCAAAGTGAAAATTATGTTCACCCTGCTAAATCAGTTGCTGCTGAAAGTAGTATTGGACAAAGTTCCACAAACAAACCTCAGGTACGTCAAACTTATCTTCCTGGCCTTCATATCTGGCAGCTTGGGTTGGATATTGCGGCTTAATTAGTTGATGATAGACATCAATATTTATATATATATATATATATGACACTATTTAATGAGTAGCTAGTATTACATGAATTTAATGGGGATCTTTTTTATAGGTTTTAATTGGGTTTTTTTTTTTAATAATATTCTGAGTTCATGGCTTCTACATAGGGGCTTGGTGATTTCCCTTTTTGTCTTCATATCGTCATTGGTACATTTCTCAGACTACTCAAAACCACTACTACCAAATGCCTCAACCAATGAAGCAAATGAAATTATTGGTTAGCAATCATTCCTCGAAATTGGGGGAATTTCTGGATTTCTTATATCTGAATCATACTCATTTAAGCTGATTTTGTTTTGGGTTTGCTAAAAATTTATGCTATGCATGATTTTTTATTGCAAGGTGAGATGATTCCCTACTTGAGAACATAGGTCATTCTTTGATGTATAGAGAAGTCTCAAATAATATTATCTGTTGGTTATTACTGGGACTTCAGCAAAAGATATTACTCCTTTTGTTTCCATTTGTGGTGGTTGGTTTCTTCTTTTTGGGGTGGGTTGGGGGAGGTTCTCTCTGAATGTTGAAGCGTAACTACATTTTGTAGGTAGTTGAGGATGACAGCACGAGCAGATTGGCTTTGGCAGAGAGATTTCCAGAGCCTTGGCAAGAAAATCTGCCTGAAGTAGGTTACCTTTCTGAAGGTGATTACATGGAATTATTGGATCTTGATAATCCAGCATCACCTTCTTCAAGTTCAGAAAATTCCAGTTGCGTGACCATGTCATCAGGTGAATGTTTTGATTCATTGGCTTTGTTGCAAGACCTTGGAGATAGCCAGAAGGATGTAGGTTTGAAATTCGCTGTCTCTTCATCACTCAGACCAGAAGAGGGCATCGTGTTTCCACCCAGTTCAGGTCTGTCAATAATTTAACCAGTCTTCTGTTTCACATTATCTATTGGTGTCTTGATTATAATTGTTATTGTTATTATATTTCTCGAAATAAAAATGGACATAGGGTAATTCCTTTAAATATGGGATTATGGCGTTTATCATAGAGGATTTTATTGGTTATTTATATGCTCTACCTTAACCTTAGCAGTCACATGGTTTTCAGATTTGTGAGTTTTGATTTTGGTGAAACATCGCGCTTTGGAATGTGGCATAATTGCTTAGGCTATTTGATGTGTAGCAAGTATATTTCTTTTCTTTTCATTTCTTTTTTATAACTGGAAATTTCTTCTCTGTCGTGTGACCTTTAGATATCATTCTTGTTGTCTATGAAATATTTTAGGTCAAATTTTGTTGCCTTTTAGTCTTTGATGACACAGTTTTCTGGTTGGAACCTAAAGATCAAGTATGACCTTTAAAATTTAGTTAAGGACAAGTTTTCTTGGTATGCTCGAGAAACAAAATACATTCTTAGTTCTAATTTCCTCAACTTGTAGTTAAACCATAAAGCACGAATATGTCGAATTCATAATGTAGTACTGTTTGATAGCCTGAGGTTTAGGACTCTGGTCTTTCGCTAAATCCAAGTACTTGTCCACAGCAACTAGGCTTCCTGTGCCCTATTTGAGCCATTTCTTGTAGATCTCATTGGGATGTCAAGTGAGACAGATAAATGTGCTTTTGGTGAGATTGAGATTTCAAATCCTTTTTTTTTTTCAATGCATGCTAAGTAGGTGTGTGATCTATTGCAGTGTTACCATCTATTAGTTAGTGCTGAAATTCTTGTGTTTCTAGACAAGTTTCTTGTCACAATTAACATCCATGCTTACACTAACCCCTAAGGCTTGGAGTGGTAAGGCCTTTGGCTTGGTGGTATGCTCCCTCCAGGTCTAAGGTTCGAATCTTCTTGGGAACAAACAATTCCTAGGGGCCATCGAACTGGTGGATTTTTCCCTTAAATTACCTAAGATGCACTTGCGAAAAACTCATTGCCGAGGGCCTCTGCACCCAAAGAATTAGTCTGAACGCTGCTCTCAGACGCCCGGTGCCAATAAAAAAGTCCATGCTTACACCTGTGTTTTTGTGAAGTTTTCTTCCATTTCTGTAAACACAGAATCCTCCTACCCTCAATTTATGCTGCTGTTCTCTCTAACAATTTTGGTGGGCATATACATTGGTTAATTTTTTTTATGTTTGCTCTGTAGGATCTCTTGTTACTGGTGGAAGAAACATGTTGGCACCTGAAGAAATCCTCAATACTGATTGTTTTAGTCCTGAATCAGCAGCATGCAATCAAGTCATAGATAACATTTTCAATCATACCGGAAAAAATCAGAAGACAAATTTTGGGAATGAAGGTCCATCATCAAATTCTCGCGATGTGGCCGCATCACTGAATTGCAATATAGAAGCTCCAGAAGGGGAAAACAGGGCTGCTGTTGACAGAAAGAGAAATTTTATGAAGTATCTGTGCTTTATGGCATTCTAGATCTTCCTAGAGGCAATACAGATAGCATTTGTGTATAACCCATTTCAGCAGGAGGTAAATGGATCGAGATTCCCTCAAGTTCTGGCCTCAAGTGAGGGAGAGAACTTTAGGGAATCTTTTTCCGAAGTAAATTTATGTATTTTTTAGCAGTATGTCCAACATCAGCAAGGTCATTGGCCAGGAAGTCTATTCTAGCAAGGTTGTGGCAACTATGTATACCAGGTTAGAGCAAAGGTATACAGATTTAGGTGGCATTTTATACTGAGGCAGGAATAGGAGACTAATTTTAAGGAAAACCAAAGGTAGGAAACTGGTTTTCTCATCCTATCTTCTAGGAGAAGAATGGAGCTCTTTCTGCCGGTTCTTGTTTGTTGTGAGCTACTTGTATTTCTTCCGAACTTGTGTATTTTTCTTCTTTTCTTTTGGACGAATGCTTTTGTAGTACTTGATTATTGCTCTATTAAGCAGTGGATAAAAACTTCTTGTGCATTCTTTCTGCTTTACGTTCTCCTTCAGAAATGGCCAACCTAAGGAAAGACAACCAGACACACTGAAAATTGATCTGACAACTCATTTACAACTCTATATTAAATGAAGGCTAATTTAGTACAAAAATGGATTTCATTTTGATTGAAGTGGCATGTTTGTATTGGTTGATTGTGAAATGAATTGTAAAAGAGTTACAGGTCTATCATTACTCGGGATAGAAAAGGATAGAAAAGTTGAAAGTAAACATGAAATTGGTACGGTTTGGATAGTGAGTTGAAATAAGAGTTGAAAATTGAATAAAATATTATTAAAATATTATTTTTTTAATATTATTATTATTTTAAGATTTAAAAAAATTAAATTATTTATTATATTTTGTGTGAGAATTTGAAAATTTATAATGATAAAAAAAAATAAAATATTTCTTATATCCAAACCAAATGGTACATTTATTTAGGGCTTTATTTTTTTCTTTTTAACTGCACTTATAATTATATTCATAGACATCTGGAAGGAGTTTGTATTCCCATTGCTTCTGCTAAATGGCTGCAGTGAGAATGGTCTCGGCTATTGGCTTACCTACCCAAGTTACCAATAAATTTGAACATCTGTTGAGGAAGAATTTTACTTATCATCCTCTCTACTACACACGAATATGTAATTTGTTATTTTTATATTTCTATTTAAACACATTGATGTATAAATATATTTGTTTAAATAAATAAATAAAAATTACAAATTATATGTTAGTGTGTGGTGTGAGGATGATAAATAACATTTTTCTTTATCGAGAGCTGAGAAAAAAAAAATGTAGTTGTTTTTAGTAGGTACTTCACTTTTTTTTTTTTTTGTTATATACTAGAGAAGTGCTATAGATACAAAAGAATTAAATAAAAATAAATCTACAAAGTGACATAACTTCATGTGATTCGTTAGATTTACTTATGATAAAAGTAACTTTACAATCTAACGTACCACATGAAATCATGTCATTTTGTGAGTTTACTTTTTCATAATCTCTTTTTGGTTAAAGTATTTCTTTATAAGAAAATGTTAAATGTATTTAAGAAAAACTTATAAAAAACTTATTTCTTCACATGTGATCAGTTGTCGATATACTGAAAATCATGAAATTTTAATTTCGAAAAAAACTAACAAAATAAATATTGTAAGTAAAAGTGTTAATAAAAATATAAGTACATGTAACACTACTCTTATCTATATAACAACAGTATATTCTAAGAATGAATTTATGTCCAAAGCAATGAACTTATGGGTGCTATGGTAAATGAGATCCAATTAATATGAAATTTGATATACGTTTTGAGTATGAAGTAATTACACAAATTCAATGGTGGTACTGCCCAAAAATTGATCATACTAATTGTTACCAAGCGGTAGAGCTACTAGCCTGTTATGGACTGCTGCTTCTTACCTCTCTCTCTCTCTCTCTCTCTCTCTCTCTCTCTCTCTCTCTCCACCTAAAGCCTAACTCCAATGTGAGGCTTCAAACCTTTAACATTAGTTAGTCTGGATTGAACCAAGTTGCATACCTGGTGACAAGCATCAAAATTGCTACTTTGCTACCTTACGACCTGTTTTATCCAATTGGTTTTTTCCTTATTAAAAGTATCATGTCCTCGTCCACTAACAAGTGTGGTGAGAATAATATCAGGAGTTAGTTCAACTTAGTTGGCAACCCTTTATGCCCAGAAAATAAAAATAGTTGGCTATTATCCTTTTTGTTTTAACAGAAATGATATTTACAGTTATGGATTACGCAAACGCCATTTAATTCTTTTGAAAAAAGTTAATAAATATAAGATTTACATGAAAAAATTAATTTTTAAATAATAAACCTACTCTTTTTTAAAATGAGTACAGAGTGTTTGCATAACCCATGACTGTATCTAGAATTACTATTTTTTTTAAAATCTTCATTTTAAGTAATTTTGCTACGGTCCCTCAGTTTGGAGTTTGTTCTGTATGAATTATTTGAATTCTCATATAGAGTTTTTTACCTTACTTAATATTTAAAGTAAGACAGAAATAGACACATAAAGTGAATCTCACAATATTTATAGCTAGACTAAACAAATTCTTGAATAATATTAAATACTTAATAAATATTATAAGATCTTCTTCATATCTCTATCTCTTTTGAGTTGGATGACCACCTTTTATATATGTAATTTACGAGAGTGCCCTCCTCTTGATGGTGTTGTAGGATTAGTTTACATGGTAGAGTATTCTTATGACAATACTCTATTATTATTTATTATTTTTCATTATTTTTTACTATAATTTACTACTATTTAATATTTTATCATTACTTTTTTATTATTCACAGAATATCTGAGATCACCTCACTATTTAAATGCAACTGTAGTCTGATGGTACTTATTTTATATTTTTTAATAATAAATAAATGTAATAATTTTTTTTGCTGAATATTAGTTCAAGTGGTCTGAATATAAATATGTAAGATTTCCCATTCTTGCGTAATATTATTGCAAGGGCCAAACAACTTTTAGTACCAACGAAAATTCAGCGAGAGTGGCCCTTGTAGTTAGTGGTGTCTATCTTGTCCCCTTTGTTTTAGGTACCATCCCCATAACCAAACACCCATAATAAAAGTTGATGTTTTTTTTCTTGTTTTGCAAACACAAACATTGTGTTTTCGCATCACATTTTAATTCAAGGCAACAAAGGGTGCCTATTATCAAGGGTCGGATAAGATAAAAGAAAGGCCCACAGAAACCAGGACAGAGTCGTGAAAAGTCAGAGGTAGGTGATATGTCCCAGTCCCATGGGCCATGGGCCATGACCATCTTGTTATCTTACTGTTGTATCGTGCTAGAATATATGTAAGTCTTGATAACTATGTCACGTTTGAACGTTAAAATGATTTTAAATTATTTAAATTAATTATTTATAAATTAATTTTATATAAAATTGTGAATTGTATAATTGTCTTGTAATAGATTTGAAAAATAGTAAGATCTATTATTAAAAAATTATTATTTTTTATGTAAATTCTATATTTTATTTATTTATTTCAAAGTGATTACGCGACAGTTACACAATTCATTATTGTAAATATTTTTTCTCATATTTGAATGTATAAAATAGATTGAGATATGTGTTTAAATATATGTAATAGGTTGAGACAAGTTTAACTTTTATAAAAAGTTGAAAAACCAGTAATTCTTATCATTTATTGATTTAAGATATTTCTTGTTGCATATATATATATATATTTTATCTTAAATCATTTTATCTTTGATCATTTGGCTGATATTTTGTATTTTATTCAACTTTTTATTTGAGTGATTGACATATGCAGCCATTTAAAATGTCTTATATCGATGAGTATGATTGAAAATGATAAAATAAAAAATGAGAGTAGCATTGTATTTTCTCAATCGCTTTGACTTTAAAATCTATATTTTTAATAGTGATTTCTTTTTCAAAAGACTTACACCGAACTTGCATACCTAACATTACTTTTCATTCTAATGTGACACTCCATCGTTGTTACGTTAGATTAGGACTTGTTTGTAGACTATTTCAAAATTTTATGAATAATAATAAAATAGTTTGAGTTATGATATTTTATTAAATTTTAAAAAATAAGAAAGAGAAAATTAAATAAATATATTATTAAGTTAAAGTGTAGTTTGAAAATAATTTTTTTAATATTATTTTTATTTTGAAATTTAAAAATTTTGTAATATTTTTTTGTATTTTGTTCGGAAGTTTAATAAAGTTATATTGATTTTTTTATTTAAATAATGATTACGAAATAATCAAATGAAAAATTTAAAAACTTGAAATTGAAAAATGTTTTGTCTTTGAGCAATTTTTAGAATATACACTACACTCTTATCTTATTTTCATCCTATTATGTAGGATGTGGCATATTCATAATCATTAAGTGATAAAAAAAATATGTAATAAATAATTATTTAATAATAATAAATGTGTCTCATCTTACTTAATGTGATCTAAGTAGAAATGTAATACAGTGTATAGAATTTTTTAAATTCATAATTCTCCCCTAAAGGTTATAGTACCAAAGTTGCTTTTTAAACTTTCGTGATAACATTACTTACACCTCTAAATGCAACATGTCACCTTTTTTCTTGCAATCCTATATCTCTAAAACCAACAGGACTTGACAAAAATATGATAATTCGAATTAGAGTCAGAGTCGGTGTTGGAGATGGCATCAGACCACTCTAATATATGTACTTTTTTATATATTAATTATATATAACTTGAATTTATATAGTTAGTTAAATTCAATAATATATTAGTAAGTATAATGAGCTAATTATTACAAAATAATATATTTATACTATAATATAAATAGACAAAATTGATTAATAATAGTTTAATATATATAAACATCATACTATGACTACCATGTAACACTAAAGTATAACACGTAATAATAATGTATAAACACTAATGTATAATAACAGGTAATACTAATATATAAATACTAATCTATAAATTTATAATAACATGTTATACTAATCAAGTATAATAACATGGAATAGTAATGTATAATAACACTGGTGTAATAATATATAATACCAAATCTAGTTTATAATTGAGGGGAGGTCTTCTAACTTAGTGGGAGAAACTCTAGCTTCTCTCTAAACTGAGTTGAGAAGTGTTGTCTTACTTAAGGTAAGGGTGTCTTCTAGTCTGTGTTTTGCTCAGATTGAGAGGGAAGGAGATGTCTTCAGCACTCCTTGAACAATGGGGCAAGTTTCGACTTACTAAGGCTGAACAGGTGGGGATACAAGTTGAATTCACAGCAGAGGAAATGATTTCAAAAAGAGGCAGAATGTGCCTCCTGGGACTTATCATGGTGGATAAGCAAATAAACAAAGAGGCTTTCCAAGATACAATGATGAAAATATGGAAGCCAAAAGGGGTGGTTCTCTTCAAAACTGTCGAGGATAACCTGTTCTTAATAGAATTCAACAATGCTCATGACATGAACAAGGTCAAACAAGGGAAGCCATGGATCTTTGATCCTAACTTAGTTTGCCTCAAGGAGTATGATTGGATGATGGCTCCCAAAGATATAGTCTTTGACTCAAAAACAATGTGGATCCAGCTCCACAATATCCCACTAGGTGGAATGACTAGGCATGTTGGTTTAAAAATAGGGAGTAGTGTGGGGGAGGTAGTGAGTGTGGATGTGGATGAGGAAGGGATTGGTTGGGGCCCTTATTTGCGTGTTCAGGTTAATATTAATATCACACAACCTCTCATGCGAGGCATTATCAGTTCCTTCAATGGGAGCAAGGTCTGGGTTGCCTTACAATATGAAAGGCTCCCAAATTTCTGCTTCTATTGTGGTATAATTAAGCATGGCACTGCTGGGTGCCCTGAACCTACTGCAACCAGGTCATTGCATGGCAAATATAAATCTCAAAACCAACCAGAAAGAAGGTACCAAGCTGAAGTCGGTTGACAAGGATGTACATGGCCATAGCCAAGAACGCTACCCAGCAAAAAAGGTTGATGATGATGACGTGGAAACATCGACCAACCACAAAGGAAAGCAACCTGACACGCCTGTAGCTGTTGCAGAGTCACAGGAAGGAACAACTCTTCAAAGGACAGACCATGCTCCTGTCAAGTCTGGCTGCAGGAAGGACAGACTAGGGGAAAGGTCAGGTATGGCCCCAATTACTTTATTTGAGGCTCTTTCTAGGGAATGGAACAACACTAGACTAAGTGCAGGGGGATCCTTAGATGCCAACTCACCGCAGACCCTCGGTCTAAACCCTCGGTCTAAAGGACCTAACTTTTGACCAGGGTGAACAAAAATCTCATGATCTGAGGGGTATTAGAGACAAGGGGTTTGAGCAAGCAAAAGGGGTTGGTAAAGGCACTGGTAAACAAAATAGAGGGGAAGTAAGGAACCAAGAACATATCCTCAAGGAGGCTGACATCAATGTACCCCTAAAAGAACAATCTAGGAAATGGAAGAGGAGGGCACGAGATATAAGTCTGATGGACCATGACACCTTACTGGACATAGGAGAGGGTGCAAATGAATTAGACACCATTGGCACTCAGACTAGGGGCAGAACTAAAAGAAAGGGAATTACTAAGGAATCAGCCAAGAAAAGAGGGAAAGTAACACTGCAGCATGAAGAGAGATGTACCAAAGGCATGGCAGAGGCTGACTTTCAGCCTTGCAAATTTAGATGAGTATCATAAGCTGGGACTGCCGAGGGCTTGAAAACCCTCAGACAGTTAGGATCCTTAACAGGTTTGTTAAGGATAAGTGTCCCAATTTGGCCTTTCTTATGGAAACCAAATGTTCCAAGGTTAGAATTGAGACTGTTAGAAGATGTATTAAATTTAATAGTTGCTTAGTTGTGGACAGTAAAGGAAGTAGTGGAGGCTTGGCCATGATAAGGAAGGATGATATTGAGGTTCAACTTTTCAACTTCTCTAGATGGCATATCAGTGTTTTTGTTAAAACTAATGCTAATGAAACCCCATGGATGCTAACTGGCATTTATGGTCATCCAATGACATCTAAGAGGGCACAGAGCTAGGCCCTTCTAAAAGTTCTGAAACCAACAGCCCCTACAGCATGGATGTGTATAGGTGATTTCAATGAAATCACTAGTCAAAGTGAGAAAATGGGAGCTTTAACCAGACCCTACAAGCAGTTAGAGGCCTTTCGTGAGGCCATTGAATTTTGTGATCTAACTGGTCTTAATACAAAGGGTCTGAAATTTACATGGTCAAACAAAAGGAGTGGAAGGGGATTCACAAAGGAAAGACTTGATATGGGGCTTGCTAATGAAGAATGAAATATGAGGTTTCATAATGCAACATGTATGGTACTTCCTACAATAAAATCAGATCACTCCCCTCTAGTAGTATCATTAGTCAGCATGTTATTGGAAAGTAGCAAGAACTTCTCAAGATTCAGATTTGAAGCTGCCTGGACCTTGAAGACAGAATGCACTGGTGTTATTCAAGCTGCATGGTCAAAGGCAACAGGGGGCAATGGTGCTAGCTCAATAATCAGTAGCAAACTGGCCAACTGCTCCAAAGCTCTGAAGCATTGGAATTCAACCCGAAGGAAAGAAGAGTAGGGCTCACTCAGGCAGAAGATGAAGAGAATTGTTGACCTACAAGATGCTGACACAGGCAACCATGGCCGAACAATCAAACAGCTGCAGGAAGAAGTGGAACAAGCTCTGAATGAAGAGGAACAAAAATGGAAACAAACAAGAATAAGAGGTAAAGCTGGTTATATGGCACTTAAGCTATATATGAGTAAAGCCTATGATCGAGTAGAGTGGGGCTTCCTAAAAGCTATTATGGTAAAGATGGGTTTCAATCAAAGGTTGGTTGGCTTAGTCATGACCTGCATCCCTCAGTCTCATATTCCATTCTAGTTAATGGAGAGGCCATCATTTCCTTTAATCCCTCAAGAGGAATTAGACAAGGAGACTCCCTCTCTCCTTATCTTTTTATCATAGTTGCAGGAGCCTTTTCCTGCCTCTTGAATCAAGCTGAATTGAAGGGCAGTATCTCAAGCATACCAATTGGAGCTGGGTCTATTCGTGTTAACCATCTGTTTTTTGCAGATGATAGTTTGCTTTTTTGCAAGGCCAACTCTTTGGAGTGGAGCAGGATGCTGTACATACTGGAGGTCTATGAGAAGGCCTCGAGGCAGGTGATAAACAAAGATAAAACCAGCATCTTTTTTAGTAGCAACACTCTTACTGAGATCCAAAACAACATCCTTAACATCTCAGGAGTTAAAGCATCTGGCTCTTTTGAAAAATATCTTGGCCTACCTACTGTTCTGGGCAAATCCAAAGGGGCAGCTTTTCATTCTCTTATTGATAGGACATGGCAAAGGATTACAAACTGGAAGACTAAATTTCTGTCAGCGGCAGGGAAAGAATTACTCATGAAGGCTGTCCTACAAGCCATCCCAACATACACTATGGGCATCTTCATGCTCCCAGTGTCAATATCCAAGAGAATTAACCAACTGTTGAGGAAGTTTTGGTGGGGTTTTGAGGAAGACCATACTAAGGTTCAGTGGGTAAAGTGGGATCAATTGAGCCTGGGAAAGGAGAAGGGTGGTCTCGGCTTCAGGGATATCAAGAGCTTCAATCTTGCCATGTTGGCAAAACAAAGCTGGCGCCTACTCCAATATCCAAGCTCACTGCTAGCTCAGATTCTCAAGCAAAAGTATTTTCCCAATGGGGCACTATTGGACTCAAAGCTGGGCAGCAGGCCATCCTATGCATGGAAGAGCATCCAAAATGGCCTACATCTCTTAAAGGAAGGACTGGTGTGGAGAATTGGTAATGGGAAACGGGTAAACATATGGGAAGACAAGTGGATCCCTCAACCTCATACATACAAGGTATCGTCCATCAAGCCTGAGGAAACAACACTTTCATTAGTAGCAGACCTTATTGATCCAGATATGAAGCAATGGAAGGAGCCAATTCTACACAGTCTGTTATCTACAAATGAGGTAGACGTCATCAAGTCTATTCCAATTAGCATTGGTGGGAGGGATGACCAACTAGTGTGGAATGACACTAAAAACAGTAAGTTCTCTGTTAGTAGTGCCTACCACCTAGATAGAGAGATGGAGTCTAGACTAAAGGGGGGATTCTCACACCTTGATCCCCTTTCTAGTGTTTGGAAAACCTTATGGAAGCTACCAACTACACTAGCAGTCAGAATGTTCGTATGGAAAACATGTAGTGAGGCTTTACCCACCATGACAAACTTGATGAGAAGACACATTGTCACAGAAAATTACTGCCCAATATGCAAACTAGAGTGTGAAACAACTGAGCATGCCCTTTGGAGCTGTGAGGCTGCTAAGGATGTGTGGAGTCAGGGCAGCAAAAAAATCTAAAAAATGAGTCTAAACTGTGTATTCTTTAAGGAAAGCTGGGGCCTTCTTAGTCACCATCTACAAGGGGAAGAGCTAATGGAAGTGGCAGTAATATGTCGACTACTATGGATCAGAAGAAATGAATTCATTCATGGGAAATGTTTCATGCACCCAAATCAGATTCTAAGCAAAGCTTTTGGTGAAATAGAGGCTTACAAATCCAGCCAAGACCACCAAGGCTCTTGTCCAACCAGTCATAATGAGGGGTCAGATCGTGTCTGGCTCAAACCTCCTGCAAGTTACTATAAGTTGAACTGGGATGCAGCCCTTAATTCTGCTCAGGGACTAGTGGGAATTGGTGCCATTTTGAGAGATAATCTAGAAAGAAGCATCGGTACTCTTCAGGCCAGGAGGGAGCTGAATTTGAATCTATTCAGTGGGGAAGCTTATGCCTTGATGATGAGTGTCGTTTTTTGTAAGGAAATTGGTGTTTCTAATCTGGTAGTCGAGGGAGATGCACTACAAGTCATCTGGCTTCTTAATGGCAGTTCTCTCAACTGTAGTTGTGGTGGATTGATAGTGGAAGACGCCAAGAGGGAGCTGAACAACTTTGCTAACTGGTCAGCAGTTCACACTAAGAGGGAAGGCAACAAAGCAGCCCATGCTTTAGCCAGAAATGCCCTCACACTTTCTGAAGATTTGTTAGAACTTGAACTTACGCCAATTTGTATTCAACAGATTGTAACAAGTGAAATGTCTGTAATGTCTTGTTAAGGAAATGAATTGTTTCTTTTTAAAAAAAAAAAAAAAAGCTAGTTTATAATTAAGTAAGAAATAAGTTAGAAACTAAAATAATAATATGTAAAACTTTAAGTTTAGTATAATAACATTTAATTAAACACTATAGTACAAGTCTATAATAAGAATAAGTTAGGTATTAATATAAAATATTAGAATGAGTGAATAACATGTAATAGTATGGTATAATAAGATGTAATTAGACACTAGATAAATAATAATTGTTAATAATCAATACTAACAATTAAACCTAGTGTTTTAATTTGGTGTTTAAGCTTAGTAAATCAGTAATTGTTAATTTTTAATGATTGAATAAAAACAATTAATTTAGTGTTTAAAAGAACTAGAAAAAATATGTTTTTTAAATAAAAGAAATTAGGCTTTAAACATAAATTAAATTTAGGGTTTCAATTTGGGGTTTGGATAAAAAAAAAAAAGAGGGTTTAAAAAACATAAAGAAGAAGAAGAAGAAGCCCAAAACCACGTACAACCAAGCCCAAAGGGTGACCTAGCCTATTTCAGTCGAAACGACGTCGTTTTGGTTATATAAAATAGCCTTGTTTCAGTTGTAGATTTAGTGTTTTAGCCCATTAAATAAAATGGTGTTGGCGTTGTTTTTTCCACCAAAATGGCGTCATTTTGTACCCTTGCAACCTTAAACCCTCACCTCGGATTGCTTGAAAGTTCAATTTCACCTCTCTCTCTCTCTCTCTCTCTCTCTCTCTCTCTCTCTCTCTCTCTCTCTCTCTCTCTCTCTCTCTCTTCCTTAGTCTTCATTTTGCTCCTGCCCATCTCTCATTCACTCACTAGCCGCCACTGCGCCCTAGCCATTGGATCCACCTAGTCTAGTTGCTCTTCACCAGTCCTTCTCTCCGATCTATATGTAATTTTTTGATTTAATCTATGTCACTCTCGATCTTCATCTCTTTATCTCGATTCTTGTTTAATTTGAGTATTATTTGTTGGTTTTAGGCAATGGAGGTGGATTTGGGTTTGTTTATGATTAGTTTTAGGTGATATATATGAGTTTAAAATGTACATGTATGTGCGAGTATATTTTGATAAATTGCATTCGGAGTCAGATCAAAACTTATGTATTTTGGAGTTAGAGTCGGAGTTTAGATTTAAACTCCGACAAAATGGGAGTCGAAGTTGGTATTAGGGTATAACAACTCCGATTGGTTTCGATGCTCAGACCTATAAAAGGGTAGTTGTGACGCCCCCAAATTCCGTTTGGGATTGGACGGACATTTGAAGTGTCGAGACATGCAACACAAGGTTACCTGCCCCCGTTCATGACATATAAGATGCAATATTCCTAACATGCATCTAACAATATGCAATATTCGCAGCGGATAAATTTTTTCTTTAGCAATACTATGCACCAAAATGAAAATATCCCAAATGCTTAAAACATACTTCATACATAAAAATCCATTGAACAACTAAGATCACAACACTAGTCCAAAAATGGTTATGATCCAAAAAGTAGTAGAGATGCAACTCAATCGTACAAGTAGTAATTTACGTTAATTACTATATCAACATTTATGTCGCACCGTCATTTAGTCAACTGTGTCTAGTTGATCAGCTCCTGATTCTCCTTCAGGTCCTGTAACAAGATCTACCATTCGGGGGGAATGGTAGTTGGGACTACCAAAGTGAGATTTGATTACAAATCTCAGTAAGTTAACAAAAAAACTTCCACACAAGCTAATGATGCATGGATGACAGTAAAAGCATAAATGCATAATCAAATTCATAAGTAATTAAAGCATAACTTGGAGTACAACATAGCATAATTGACATAACTTAAATTGAAACATAAACTGAACTTGACTTGACATGAACTTGATCTGAAACTTGATTTAGCATGAACTTGCTTTGAAACTTGAATTAACATAAAAAATACATACTCCACAGTTGTTGTGGCCCCATGTATTTTACGTGTAAATACATACTCCACAGTTGTTGTGGCCCCATGTATTCTACGCAAACTTGACTTAACATGAAAAATACATACTCCACAGTTGTTGTGGTCCCATGTATTATACGTATAAATACATACTCCACAGTTGTTGTGGCCCCATGTATTCTACACAAACTTGACTTAACATGAAAAATACATACTCCACAGTTGTTGTGGCCCCATGTATTCTACGCATCACAATTGTAGTTAAATACATACTCCACAGTTGTTGTGGCCTCATGTATTCTACACAAACATAATGTACTCAAGATGAAACGTGACTGGAATACAAAAGGACTGAAGCCCTGACGTAACATAACGTGACTTGAATATAACTTGAAATACATGACCAACTTGAGATAGAAACATTTCGTAACATGGCATAACATATAATAGACAACATATTTAACATGACATATTTGTAACAGTGAATATTACATGACTTGACATACATGTAATAGATGGCATACTTAGCATGACGTACTTGTAATGTACAGTAATACATAACAGAATATATTATGTAACAGATAAAAATTGACGACAAAATAAATTCTGTATAATAGACAATTACGTGATAACTTGGCATGGCATGACATATATGATAACATACATACATACACTGTAGTTCCTTTACTTAGCACACATACACAGTAGACTGCTAGTAAGTTAAAAGCTAACTTACCTCGATCTCTGCGTTTCTTATAAAACTTCAAGTGCGATCACGAGGAACTGTAATTAGTGATTCTAAAAATTAGAACTAAATCACTAAAAATTTGAAATATGAAAAATACTAAGTTAAAGAGTAAAATTTTTATTTTACTCTCTACATGTGGGAAAATGACCGTTTTACCCATAACTTAAGGATTTTGCATACTAACTCCAAAAGTTTCCAAAATTTACATTTCTCATGTAAATTTTGTCCTAAATTTAAATATCAACTCAGAAAAATTTAAAACAAAACACAACTATGAAGAACACACTATGGTCGAAACATCCATAAGCCATTTTCCTTTATTTTTGTTGCAATTCCTTCCAACTTCAAAACTCATGCTTAAACCAAAATTTTGCAACAAACATCTTCCAATCCTAAGTTCAAAACCATACTTAAAACATCCATTTAGAAAAAGCTAATAATCAACACCAAACTTTTTTGTAAAAAGATCCAAACACTTGAATCACAAGTTTTGACCTTAAATCAAAACATCTCCAAGAATTTCAAAAATCAAATCTTACTTCTAACATATTCATAATATCATCCTAACATCAACCATGCTTTAAATCATCAAACTAAAGTCACCAAAATCACAAAATAACATTTGGAGTTTTTGGTTTTACACTTAGTCCAAAAACAGAAACTTTTTCCTCAACTAGTTTTGATAAATCTCTTGATCTATGACTTATAAATATATGATCTTCAAACCAAACCATTACATGGTTTAAAAAGATGTCCTAAAACATATACAAGCTTCTAATTCAAGATCACATGGTTAGAAATTAACCAAAACATAAATTTAGCCAAGAATATCCACACTTTGGCTTATCTGAATATCTCTTTGCATAAAATTTCATATCTTTGAAACTAACATCAAATATCTTCAAAATAATAATATAACATGTATATAAGATGTTTAGGATCCTCCAATAAAATTATCAAAGTCATTAGAATAGGTTTAGACCACCAAAGAGTTAAACTTTCTCAAAACAGAAACTGTTTTTCCTCTTCCAGTTTCTAAGTTTCTAAATCTAAGAAAATATTTCATCAAAACCTTTAATCATGCAAAACTCCTCAACCAATAGTCATATATACATGTTAACAATACTCCATAAAAATTTTGGACCAATATCTATCCATTAGCTTGGTCAAAACTCCAAACTATAACATATTCTCCAGTTTATCTCCCAGAATGACCTTTCTATAGTTTACATAATATTTGACTGACCAAATGATCTTCAAATGGGGCAAATAAGATATCCATGTAAACTAGACTAAAAAAGGAACAACTTATATGAAGGAGACTTTATGATAAAACACTTAAAAAAGCTTCGAAATGGGTGTACAAAAGACCTCCTAAAAGCTATCCGAGAGAGAGTGTTTGATATTCTTTTAATGGAAAGTGTAAATGAAGATAATTTCGTGGGGAGAGGTGGCTGGAGATACTTATGGATGAGATATGGAAGAGATGAGGCTGGAGTTGAGAGTTGAGTGTAGTGTTCTCCTACCCAAAAAAAATCTATAAATGATTATCTTATAATATTCTATCCAATAATATCTAAAAAAAAATCAACTTAAGATATTTTTATCTAATAATATCTATCAACTCAAAATATTTTTACCCAATGATATTCACGAAAATTACCTCAAAATATTTCTTTTTATCCAATAATATCTACAGTTTTGAACAGACGTTTTGTCCGAAAATATGAAAAAAAAAGTTATTGCGCCATAAGACTTTAAATAATCCTCTGAGTCTAATGGCACAAACCATAATACATTTTGACATTTTTAACTATCTCCAATAATCAAAAATACACTTATGATACCATAGTAAATAATAACACTAACTATATAGTTAGACAAAAACCTATACGATTAATAGATTCGTGAAAACTTATGAGGTTTTCACGAGATTCCTAAAGTTAATAGAAATTTCACAATTGAATTTCTAGCAGGCTGTTACAGTAGTGATACGCTTATAATTTTTCTTATAATTTATTTGAAATTAATCAATACAATTATGTTACTTCATTAAAAAATAATTACAATTTTATATGACTATCTGTCATCTTAAATAAAGTTGTAAAATAGTTTTAGATTATTTATAAGTTTATCATTTTTCTTTTGGAAAATGATAGATATAATCATTTTTATAATTTTCTTTATACAACTATGCTTTAAATGAAGTGTATTTTTATAAAATAACTTTTAAAAATAATATCACTTTATCTAAATACTCTCATTTTAAAACGTAATTATATAAAGAGTCAGTAAAATAAATTGTGAGTGTATCATTATTAAGATAAAATGGTAACCAACTTATGATATCAATATAGATCAGCCCTTTATTGGGAAAGGAGGACTCCCTGCAGTCCCAACCCAGTTCCGATCAAATTGTGATAGTGCCCCCTCTATCTATTGGGGGTATACTTGGAAATATAATTATTTTTAGATATTTTCAGATTACTTCTTTAATATTTACAAATTATTTATTATTTTTATTATTATTATTCACAGATCATTTAAGATATTTTTAGTATCCAAACGAATCCTATCATAAGGAAGATAAAAGATTTATAAATGAAATAAAATATTCAATATTTACAAATGAAAGTATTCGATTTTTGACCAAACTTTTTTTAATACGTAAAACACATTGTTTAAATGGAATGAAATATAGAATTAGATATCGAGACTCAAAACAAGGAAAGTAAACGACAAATAATTGGTGCACATGCAAAAATTATATATAAAAGAAAAATTCTATTAATTATTTCTACACCACACACGTCATATAATTTATTTATTTTTATTAAATATATAATGAATGAATAATAAGTAGAAGAATTTATTTAAATTAATAAGAATAAAATAAAAAATAAAATAACAAATCAAGTGTGATATGTATTATAGAGATAATGAATAAGAGAACAAAATAAAAAAAAAAGCAAAATTAAATAATATTTATTTAATATTCATGCAGATAAAACAGCAAAAAATAAGAATTTAGAATTAGAAAATTTGAGTGCAGATACGTGGTGTCCGTTACGTGACGTCCTGACCCTACCCATCTTCCTTACAATTGCTCTATCCTTTCGGTCCTCTTTCCCTGATTTGTTTTCTATGCTTTCATAGGCTGAATTACCAAATTACCACTTCCTTTCTTTTTAAAATAAAAATAAAAAAATTACATGTTGCTATCGAATTAAATTCGAAACAATTTCATTTATTCTGAATTTGTATAGTTATTTGAAAAGTGCTACAATTATAAAAATATTTTATAAAAAAATAAATTTATAAACTGATATGATTTTATATGATACGTTAAATTAACTTTATAATAAAATAAACATTATAATCTAACGTACTAATTATAATTATGGTTAAAACATTCAACAATGTTACGTACAGTTTCTATTTGAATATTATAATAGAGGTTTAGGTAATTTTATTTTTAAAATTTTTTAAAATTATAAAAATATCCTTCTTAAAATGATATTTATTTATATTTAATAAATAGTCTGCAAAATAGGTACTACAAATATAATTTCTCTAAAACATTTATCTAATTATAATTGTTTTGAGTTAATACGTGTTTTTCTTACCAGATTTTCTCGTAAAATTGATTGAATTTGCCCTCAATTTGTCTATACTACCGTAGTTTTTGTGACATAATTTTAAAACTTAAAACTTATAATCTAGATCTTATCATTTAACTGATATAAATGATATATTTTATACATTGATTTAAAAATAAAATAACTGGATAAATCGTTTGATGTCCTAAATCTTTTGAAAGAGAAATCACGTGCATTTTAAAGATGTCTTACGACAATGGAGTGAACAGACTTCAAAACTTGCGGGGGCACAGATGATTTTCCTCTACACACTATGTGAGACATAAGGTTGTCGGTAAGAGAGAAAAGCTATCCTCTACATTTTCATTGAAAATATTCCTGATAAGTTCATTTTATGGAGAGGAGTTCGGTTGGTTTGGATGTTAAGAATATTTTAAATTATTTATTAATAGTAATAAAATAATTTATAATTAATAATAAAATAATAATAAATAATAGTTAATAAATTATTTATAAATAAGAATAAAATAATCTGAAAATATTTGAAAATAATTATGTTTCCTAATACATCCTAAGTCTTAAATTGAGCCAAATAACTACCAAATATTCAAAAATTTTGTTTTCTTGTGGATTTTATGTATAAAAATATTTTAAGTTGAGATAAATTTAATAATTTAAGAGTTGAGTATTTGGATGTTAGATCAGTTTAAAATTAGACTGGACTGAATTAATCCCAATTGAGTCTTGTAACTAAACGGCATTTAAAAGTAAACTCACAAACTGATGTATCTTTATATAATATATTAAATTGTAAAATTATTTTTATTATAAAGTAGCTATAATATATTATATGATGCCATATTATTCTATTAATTTGCATTTATAAAATTTATTTGTAACTTCTCCAAGTGTAATTCATACACAACATCAAACTGAAAAACTGATCCAATTATAACATTATATAATTGTAAGAATATTATTGTAAGAATATTATTTTTTAATATTATTATTATTTTATAAATTGAAAAAATTAAATTACTTATTATATTTTATGTGAAAATTTAAAAAATATAGATGAGATGAAATACTTTTATTATCTAAACGGGTCATGTATGAGAGTAAATGATACTTAACATACCATTTGACAACCCAATTAGATTGAATCGAGTAAAAATAATAATTATTTTTTTTCAATTTTTTGCATTTTCTTAAATGAAAATTACTTTCTTCTAAAAACAACTCGGAATCTTGAAGGAAATATAAAAAGAAAACAAAATTGATTCGATCAAATTGGATTTTCAAAATGGTACGCTCTCTTCAATGATTAAAGAAAAAGAAAACCATGATTAGATGCAATTTATAAGAGTTAGTGAATATAATAAGTGGTTGTTTACGTAATGAGATAAAATAAGATGGTTTTAGATGAAAGTTAAAAATTAAATAAAATATTATTTTTTAATATTATTATTATTTTAAGATTTGAAACAGTTAAATTATTTATTATATTAAATTAAAAAAATTATAATGATAACATGAAATATTTCTGAATCCAAACAATCCTTATGCCTCTATTAAAACAAAAAGATCAAGACTCTCACACATCTTGATCTCGCACACCTTTTTTTTTAAAGTGAACTCCATCAAAATAAAAATTTAGTTTTTATATTAATTTTTAAAATGCTTATACGAGATTTGTATATTTAAGATTTATACAAATTATTATTAAAAAAAATCATATTTTTTACATCCTAAAACTACCTAAAAGTATATTTTAATTTGAATAATATGTCGCTTAATATGCCTTACATAATTTCATAAAAAAATTACCTAAAATTTAAAATAATAAAAAAATATAGGATAGAAAAATAATAATTTCTAAAATGCTAAATCCACTTATTTTCTTAAAGAAAATTCCAAAATTTGGAATCAATTGTTCACGTTGCAGGTAGAGGTAGGTAGCTATCTTTACATGAGATGATTTGAAAAGAATGAAGAGGGTAGATTAGTCCATCCAAATTCCCGACCACCTCCCCTTACCACTTGGTCAGACAGTCAACGCCCGTAGCCTTTTCGTTCATTCAGAAACCCCAAACCGCCAAGTGGTTTGTGGTATTTTGTAGCAAGGAGGGGTGCATTATTAACGAGCGCACCCCGTCTTCCTTTTGTGTGACGTGGCAGTTTCCTATTGGTCAACTCTGCTTCTTCGGGATTCATACCCTCCGCACACCAATAATCAATACCAGTCGCTCTCACTCTCACACACATACCCACTTCCTCTGGCTTTTCCCTGTGTTTTCTCTCTGGAAAAAAGCTCCGAATTTCACTTCAGTTTCTATCTCATTTACCTCCGAAACCCACGTATACGTGCTGAGCAATGCATGATCTTTCTAATTCATGTGATTTCATCTTCTGATTCCCGGATTTCTCCGACTTTTTTTTGGTGTTTTTAGTTTTTCACTCGGAAACTTCACTACTGAGTCCGAGCGGAAATGCTCGAGGCCGTTGAGAATTCCCTCAATGGCGGGTTCTCGCAGTTGCAGAGCTGTGGGGACAGTAGCGAGGAGGAGCTCTCCGTGCTGCCGCGCCACACCAAGGTGGTGGTCACTGGAAATAACCGGACCAAATCCGTTCTCGTGGGTCTGCAAGGTGTGGTCAAGAAGGCGGTCGGGCTAGGCGGGTGGCATTGGCTGGTAATTATGTTTGTCAATTTTGGTTTTTTGGGGACAATGGGTTTGGTTGCGCGGGGTTCTATCTGAGATTGACTTTGGTTTGTATGCAGTTCTGGACTTCGAATTTTGGGTTTTGACGGATTTGATATGAAATGTTTTTAAGCAATGTGGGTCAATTTGACCATTTGCGGCATTGTTTGGTCATACTGGTTATTTATATGCAATCATTGACTCTGTTTAGTTATAGTCTCGAATTTAACCCATTGTTCAGTTACTTGGAACATTTCTTGCTTGGTCTGGCATGTTGTTTTGGATTCAAAAGTTCCAATTTTGGGTGTTTCCGAGTTTAGTTGTGGGTGAATTTATATGATCTACAACTACAAGAAGTTTCTAAATTGAGCCTCTGGGTATGGGATTCGATTGCATGCTTCGTTTTATCTATGGATCTGATGATTTGATTGTTATTTTTTTTAATATTTATTTACTATGTGGGTTGCAATCGAGTTATTGGTATAGGTTGTGATTAATTTGTTATTTTTTCAATCGCTTGTTTTATTTTCCCATTTTATACGAGTGCGTTAAGGTTTTTGGTTAAGGCATTCGGATTGGTCAGCAGTTTGCATGATTGGCTTATGGTAGGGGATCTTTCTCAGATTCTTGGGATGGTTTTGATTGCGAATGGCTTGGAGATTTTTTTCCTCTCTTGGATGCTGATGATACTTTTGTTTGAACGATTGAATTGCTTGAAGAACTGCATGTTTATCCTTGGATGTTGGGGTTTAGTCGTTTGTTTGATCCTGTAATCGGAGGGAAAAAAAAAACTGTAAGCGCAATTGTTTTGCGGTTCACTGAAATAGTGACCTTTTCTTTTTGGGATATGCCATGTTAACAATTTAATCTGGTTGGACTTAATATTTTTGAATTCTTTTGAACTGCCGTCTGCTTGAAATTCAGCGATCTTTGTATGGTGCCCTGCCAAAATTGAGCAAGTATTTTGGATTGCTGTATTTCAATTGTTAAGCTTTCTGGTGCCTTTGATCAGTTTCTCCTTTCTTCTCCCGTTTTTTTTTTTTTTTGGAGTGTTTTCTCGGACTTTAAATTCTTCTAATTTATCTTAAATTCTGAAATTGAAAAGTTCAGAAATAAAATGTACTTTCTTGAGTGCAAGAATAGATATTTTTTGCTGATTTGTTTGGATGGAATTATTTTGAAAAGTAGAACTTGGATTTCATTTTTTTAAGCCTAAATCTTAGGTGATTATGTGGAAGGTGTTGTTTTGAATTCATAACCGGAGTGTTTTTATTAGTGCAAAATCCTAAAAAGTTCAAATCCTTCATGTGGTCTTTAAATTTATACCAAGAAATTTATGCTAGCATTTTTTCTCCAAATCCAGCAAATGTATTAATTTTTTTAAAATCCGCAAATCCAAATGCAATCTGATTGGATTGATTTGATTTGGATTTTTTTTCCTTTCTTGCACTTTTTATTTCTTTCCTACATCCTGTGAGTTTTATGCTTTTCTGTTCACTTTCTATTGTACAACATAATGGGAGGAATTTGTTTATGATTCTGTTTGTGGTACTTGATCGTAAAATTTCCAGGTTCTCACAAACGGCATAGAGGTAAAGCTGCAGAGGAATGCCCTCAGTGTGATTGAAGCTCCCACTGGTAATGAGGAAGATGATGACCTTGAATTCGAAAACATGCCATGGAATGGTTCAGATATGGGTATGTTTGTTTAATATATATAGAAGATAATTTCTGTGTTGGTGCCACCAAATTTTTGTTACATGACATGACACTTTATAATTGCTTGGGGAAGAATAAAATGTTTAGGGGACCACTGGTTTGCCAAATCATGATTGTCTTTACATGTGTCAATTTGGGATTTGAACAAAGATTTTTGGATATGGTTTCGTTAATGAATTTGAGACGTGTGCTACTGTCACCAAATTTTTGTTACATGACACTTGAGAGTATTTTGGACAAGACTAAAATGGTTAGGAGACCGCTAGTTTTACGAAATCATAATTGTCTTGCATGTGTCAATTGGGAATTTGAACAAGATTTCTTTTGAATAACAGTTTGAAATTGATTTGTGATCTTTTAAAGCTATATTGTGCTGGAAGTGCTATCTGATGGTAACTTCCACTACTCACCTTCAGTGCATGCCTATGGCCTTGGATAGGGTGAACCTTGATATTTTCATGTTATTCATAATTACTTTCTTGGGCCTCTGCAATTTTGGTTTGGAGCAGATTTGTTTTCTGGAGTAAAGTAATTGAGATTGGTGCATAGGATCCATTGTGTCTTCTACTTTTGCTTTTACTATTTCCAAAAGCTCTGTTGTCTTATTTCTTTATTCTTTTATTGGACCCACAACACCTTTTGATATTAGTAGTGTTATTTCTGATTTTCCAGCGTCGGATGACACTCAAAAGTCCCACAGATTGAGGCATAGAATACATAAATCGTCTGGGTCATCTCATAGGACTATGAGCAGATCTCTCTCCTGTGACTCGCAGTCTAAGGGGTCTGTTTCTACTCCTCGTGGGTCCGTGGTATGTGACCTTTATCTAATTTTGGTTTTACCCTTTGTGCTGTCCAGCTTTCATGTGAAACAATAGTGACAAACATGTTCTTGGTTTATTATTTAAACCTATCTACTGTTAAGTTCTATATGGAAACATCTTCTGTACAGAAGGTTGACCTAGGCAAACTGGAGATGGCTGCTTTGAGGAGATATTGGCGACACTTTAATCTAGTGAGTTATTTTGAAGGGAGAATGTTAGTCGTTTCATTATCACTAGTGGGACACGTTTTATGTAGTAACCTATTGGATTTGTAGGTGGATGCCATACCCAATCCATCAAAAGAGCAATTAGTAGATGTTGTTCAGAGGCATTTCATGTCACAGGTATTTTCAAAATGTGTTAGTGTTCACTTCGATCCTTTTGTATCCATTTTCTATTTTTATATTTATAAAATACTGAATGAATAACATATGTACATTAATCCGGTAATAACATTGTTAGTTCAGCAGCTTTTGGATTATAGTTGCCATTATTCTGTTCTGAAAAATGCAATTTTTTTTTTTTTTCTATTGGTGAAGCAAATCGACGAGTTGCAAGTCATTGTGGGATTTGTTCAGGCTGCAAAGAGAATGAAGACTCTGTGCAAATGACGATTCACGAAGAGAGAAATGGAGAGCTATGAATTTGGTTGTTTATGCTAACAGATACTGCACTTAAAAAATATCCACTCCCCTCTAGTGATTGTCTGTAATATATTTTATCCAGTGGCTTGTCTCTGTCTTGCTTTAGTAGGTTAGTATTACTTTGTACCGAGTTATAGAGGTTCTTACTTTTTGGTAGCTTAGTTATGTAGATATATGTAAAACCGGTGACAAGACCTCTAAAGAAGTCCTTGTTGGCTTTCTTTCAAAACTTATGTTGAATGTATTGCTGACTTGGGGAAGTGGGTTTTTGGAATGTATATATATTTTCAACTCTTATTTCTGTTCATCAATAGATTACTGACTGTTTGCACCCTTTGGCTGGAGATGCATTAGTTATTCAAATTAGTGGTAAAAGTGGAATTTCCTCTACCAAAAGGAGCCGTGCCATCAATGATTCCAAGGAAAACCCCAAATGCTCAAATGGGGTTTCATTTTTACTTGTTTTGTTATAAATTGTACTGATTCGAATCTTGACTTTATATTTCATTCTTATTTAGTTAAAAAGTAATGCTAATATAGTCTTTGGGTGTATAAATCCTGTGTATTCTCTTTGAAAAAGCGAAATTTATTATTAAAAAAATATTTTTTTATGTCGGTTTTAAATTTAGCCTTTTTTTAAAAGAAAGTATATGAAATCTGTATATCTTATGATTATAAATATAATTTCTTTCTAGGTATTGTGCTCACTTATATGATTGAAATATTTGAACTTATTTCTTTTATTCTCCTATGCTGGTATTATCTAAATTCTGGAACCCGTGCTACTTTACTTGTGTTTCGTGTCAGAAGAGTGTCCAACACTGTTGAATAATTTAGCATGCAATCTTTGTTTTGTCATTTTATACGTTACTTCTGTTCACATACACCTCTGAGATTCATGCAAGATGGTCCAAGTGCTCAGGTAAAAAGGATTCATGGAGGATGGTCCAAGACGACTGACTTTGCTGCGCTTGTTGGCTGCAGCTTTGATGTTCTTCTTGTCTCAACAAAAGCACACCCCTGCGCCTGCACTTGTTGCTTGTTTTCTTCTCAAACCTCTACGAAGAGGAGCCCCATATTTTCCCAGGCGATATGTATTTTTGGTAAATTTGGTCACACACCTCTGGTGCTTAGGCTATTTGAGATTGTGTTTTCATGAGCAAACCGTCGGTGGCCTAATGGGACAAGACTCATATCTCCAAAATAGAGATTATGGATGCGATCCCCTTCCCCAATGTATATAAAAAAAAAGAGAAAAAAAAATGTTTTCATGCCATTTTTGTCGTGCGAGTAATTAAGAAAGAAAAATTTTATTCATAAGCCTATAAACTACACACTATTTTTTTCGTTATTTTTTTTACTGCATGTGTGGTATATGAATGATAAGTAGAAGAATTTAATTATTTTAATAAAAATAAAATAAAAAAATTTTAAAAAACAAAAAAATAAAAGAAAGTGTGATGTGTTGGAGTTACGAATAGCATTAAAGAAATAGGTCCATCCGTTAGATTTTTCGTCCATCATCCTTAATAGAAATATGTTGCTCAATGACAAGTTGCCACATGTCAACTTTATTTCTTAAAAAAAAAAAATAAAAAACTTTAAAAGAACAATTAATTATATTAAAAAATAATTTCTAAAATTAAAAAAAAAACAAACCAAATCATTTGCTAGCTGGGGTTTTTTTTTTCTCTCTCTAAAGAGAAATGATATTTCAATCGTGTGACACGTAAGTGACTTTTCACAACCACACATAACATTATTTAAAAAAAAAAAAGGTATTACAATGCTAATAGATGGAGGTATAAAACAAAACAACCTAATATTTTAAAATTTTCATTTGTTTAAAAAAATTTTAAATTATATTTTAAAGTGTTTCAGTTAATTATTTTATTTTATTTTATATTAAAAAACCCTTGCATCGTAGATCCGTCCTAGAAAGTCAAATATTTGGAGATCTTTTTGCATCAAAATGGGACCCTATTATTTGTTATCTTATGCCTGTTAAGCATGTCCTCTTCTACACTCCGAATGGGTAAGAAACGGAAAAATAATGAAAGAGGCAGTCACTATAAATGAAAAGAGTATTAACATGGAAAAGGGCGTCCGTCTACTGGGCACCATATTAAAAAGCAGAGGCAGACATAGGAAGTGGAAACTGCAAATGGGTCCTGACTCCTGCATACAAACAACTTTTCGAAATATATTATATTTTAAGTCCATATATATAACATATTATCGAAATATAAATATTTTAAAATTTATTTTTTAAATTAAATAATATCATATAAATATTTTATTAGATATATTTTATATACCGATATGAGAATATAATTTTTTATATATAAATAATTTCAAATATTTATTTCCTAAAAAGATTTGATAACATTTTATCATTAGAAATGCGATAGCCTTTATGAACATAGTGGCTATATAAATAGAAAGGCATGAGTTGGGAAAGTAAAAAAGATTCTTTTTACTTTAAGTGAGAGCTTTGTAACTTAATTAGTTATATTTTTATTTATCTAAGAACTTTAACTTAAAATTTAAATTCAATATATAATATAGTGATGGAGTGTATGATGTGGTTTCTTATTAAATTTAATAAACACATTAACAAAAATTTGTATTTTTAAAATTGAGTAATGTTAGACACAGTTTTAAAATGTGCAAACTCCACGAGCTATATTTGAAAAAATAATAAAACTTACCATAAAAAATAGGTTTTTTTTTTTAGGTCCTGAATTTGCCTCATTTTTGTTAAATGGAGTGTACGAGATTTACATATTTAAAGACTATACAAATTATTTTTATTCAGAGTTAAATATTGTATTAGATATTAACATTTTCTAAGGGAAGAAAATATGGATCGAATAATGACAGACTCGTACAAAAAACTTGGAGGAGTAACACCTCCTGGTGATCATAACTCTATTTCTCTTATTAATTCCTTGGAGTTTCTTCTCTTCTTTTATCTTCTTCCTACTATTTTGGAGACATGACTACAAAGTTGTCGTATTTGAATCCATTGTCGTTTACCTTGAAAACCTCTAGATCCATGATTGAGTCCATTATGTCGTTTTACCCAGGAAAACAAAAAATGATCAACTTCTTCCATCCAAAGATTCACTTCAAATCCTACGATCGATCAACCTCTAGCTCCATGCAGTTTGAGTCATTCTTGCATTTGTACCGTATTTGGAATTGATTTTAATGAATATATTTCTTTTTCCTTTCTTTTTTTGTATGGGAAATTACTCTCAAACTACTAAACAACCACTTACACTAAATTACTACATTTGTTCATTGTTCTAAGTTTTATTCGCATTAAATGAAAATACAGAATGATATATCTTAACTCAAATAATTTTATTATTATTTATAAATTATCTTACTATTATTTATAAATTTCTCATCTTATCATGATCTCATTTCATTTGTGTGACCAAACAAGATCTAAGATACTCGTGCAAGTATGCTTCCACCTCTTGTCATTCAATTCTGGAGTGAATAATTTACCAAAGATTTACCCTACGCATCAAGAGATTGATCGACTAGACCAAGATAAGACAACAAGAATTTGAGAACCTATCATCTCATTAATACGAAATGTAGATTTATTTGGCTACAGTAAAAGGAGATGTTTATGAAAGTAAAAGAACAAATTCAAAGCTATATATATACAAAAAAAAAAAAAAAACATATGATTTGTAACAGCCCGCTAGAAATTCAATTGTGGAATTTCTTTTGACCTTAAGAACCTCGTGAAAATTCCGTAAGTTTACACGAATCGACTAATCGCATAGGTTTTAGCCTGTCAACATAGTTAGTGTTATCACTCACTATGGTGCCAGAAATGCGATTTTAATTATTTGAGATAGTTAGAAGTGTCAGAATACATTATAGTCTACACCACTAGGCTTAATTGAATATTTAGGATTTTTTAGTACTAAGTTTATTACGTTTATTTTTGGAGTGAATAGTAATCTCGGTAAACGTACTAAACGCAGTGTTTTCAAAATCACAGTGTGAAATGTCCAAATTAGATTAGCGAAATTTTATTTGGATACTTGGCAAGATCTTAACCACACATAATGAATAGTATTAGATACTTAGCACAAAGAGAAACCATTAGATGGAATTGTGAAGGAAATCAAGGTGTGAGATCATGACACCTAAGCAAAATACACATTTGGAAAATATCTTAAGAACATAGATTTAAAATATACATGGAAAGATTTTAACCATCTTACTCTTCCAAGTCTACTCCACATTTAGAAAATATTTTAAGCTAATTTCCTGGATATTATTGGGTAAAAATATTTTGAGTTGATTTTTATAGATATTATTAGGTAAGAGAGTCCAACACTCCACTCTCACTCCGGTAAGAGAGTCCTACACTTAACTCTCACTCCGGGTAAGAGAGTCTTACACTTAACTCTCACTCCAGCCTCATCTCTTTCATATCTTATCCACAAGTATCTCCAGCCACCCCTCCCCACGAAATTATCTTCATTTATGCTTTCCATTGAAAGAATACCAAACACTCTCTCTCGGACAGCTTTTAGGAGTTCTTTTGCACACCCATTTTGAAGCTTTTGTAAGTGTTTTATCATAAAGTCTCCTTCATATAAGTTGTTCCTCTTTGAGTCTAGTTTCCGTAGATGTATTTTTCGTATCATTCCATGGTCATTTGGTCGGTCAAAAGTATTTTTAACCATGGAAAGGTCATTCTGGGCGTGAATCTGGAGAGTAAGTTATAGTTTGGAGTTTTTGAACAAGCTAATGGATAGATATTGGTCCGAAATTTTTATGGAGTATTGTTAACATGTATATATGACTATTGGTTGAGGATTTTTGCATGATTAAAGGTTTTGATGAAAGATTTTCTTAGATTTAGAAACTTAGAAACTGGAAGAGGAAAAACAGTTTCTGTTTTGAGAAAGTTTAACTCTTTGGTGGTCTAAACCTATTATAATGACTTTAATAATTTTATTGGAGGATACTAAGTATCTTATATACATGTTATATTATTATTTTGAAGATATTTGATGTTAGTTTCAAAGACATGAAATTTTATGCAAAGAGATATTCAAATAAGCCAAAGTGTGGATATTCTTGGCTAAATTTATGTTTTGGTTAATTTCTAACCATGTGATCTTGAATTAGAAGCTTATATATGTTTTAGGACATCTTTTTAAACCATGTGATGGTTTGGTTTGAAGATCATATAATTATAAGTCATAGATCAAGAGATTTATCAAAACTAGTTGAGGAAAAAGTTTATGTTTTTGGACTAAGTGTAAAACCAAAAACTCCAAATGTTATTTTGTGATTTTGGTGACTTTAATTCGATGATTTAAAGCATGGTTGATGTTAGGATGATATTATTAATATGTTAGAAGTAAGATTTGATTTTTGAAATTCTTGGAAATGTTTTGATTTAAGGTCAAAACTTGTGATTCAAGTGCTTGGATCTTTTTACAAAAAAAAGTTTGGTGTTAATTATTAGTTTTTTCTAAATGGATGTTTTAAGTATGGTTTTGAACTTAGAATTGGAAGATGTTTGTTGCAAAATTTTGATTTAAGCATGAGTTTTGAAGTTGGAAGGAATTGCAACAAAAATCAAGGGAAATGACCTATGGATGTTTCGGCCATAGTGTGTTTTCCATAGTTGTGTTTTGTTTTAAATTTTTCTGAGTTGATATTTAAGTTTAGGACAAAATTTACATGAGAAATGTAAATTTTGGAAACTTTTGGAGTTAGTATGCAAAATCCTTAAGTTATGGGTAAAACGGTCATTTTCCCACATGTAGAGAGTAAAATGAAAATTTTACTCTTTAAGTTAGTATTTTTCATATTTCAAATTATTAGTGATTTAGTTCTAACTTTTAGAATCACTAATTACAGTTCCTCGTGATCGCACTTGAAGTTTTATAAGAAACGCGGAGATCGAGGTAAGTTAGCTTTTAACTTACTAGCAGTCTACTGTGTATGTGTGCTAAGTAAAAGAACTACAGTGTATGTATGTATGTTATTATATGTGTCATGCCATGTCAAGTTATCATGTAATTGTCTATTATACAGAATTTATTCTGTCATCAATTTTTATCTGTTATATAATATATTCTGTTATGTATTACTGTACATTACAAGTACGTCATGCTAAGTATATCATCTATTACATGTAAGTCAAGTCATGTAATATTCACTGTTGCAAGTATGTCATGTTAAATATGTTGTCTATTATATGTTATGCCATGTTACGAAATGTTTCTATCTCAAGTTGGTCATGTATTCTAAGTTATGTTCAAGTCACGTTATGTTACGTCAGGACTTCAGTCCTTTCGTATTCCAGTCACATTTCATCTTGAGTACATTATGATGTGTAGAATACATGGGGCCACAACAACTGTGGAGTATGTATTTAACTACAATTGTGATGCGTAAAATACATGGGGCCACAACAACTGTGGAGTATGTATTTTTCATGTTAAGTCAAGTTTGTGTAGAATACATGGGGCCACAACAACTGTGGAGTATGTATTTTTAAATGTTAAGTCAAGTTTGTGTAGAATACATGGGGCCACAACAACTGTGGAGTATGTATTTAACTACAATTGTGATGCGTAAAATACATGGGGCCACAACAACTGTGGAGTATGTATTTTTCATGTTAAGTCAAGTTTGTGTAGAATACATGGGGCCACAACAACTGTGGAGTATGTATTTTTAATGTTAAGTCAAGTTTGTGTAGAATACATGGGGCCACAACAACTGTGGAGTATGTATTTACACGTAGAATACATGGGGCCACAACAACTGTGGAGTATGTATTTTTCATGTTAATTCAAGTTTCAGAGCAAGTTCATGCTAAGTCAAGTTTCAGATCAAGTTCATGTCAAGTCAAGTTCAGTTCATGATTCAATTTAAGCTATGTCAATTATGCTATGTTGTACGCTAAGTTATGCTTTAATTACTTATGAATTTGATTATGCATTTATGCTTTTACTGTCATACATGCATTATTAGTCTGTATGGAAGTTTTTTGTTAACTTGCTGAGATTTGTAATCAAATCTCACTGTGGTAGTCCCAACTACCATTCCCCCCGAATGGTAGATCTTGTTACAGGACCTGAAGGAGGATCAGGAGCTGACCAACTAGACACAGTCGACTGAACGACGGTGCGTCGTTAATGTTAATATAGTAGTTAAATTACTACTTGTACGATGGAGTTGCATCTCCAGTACTATTGGATCATAACTATTTTGGAATAGTGCTGTGATCTTAGTTATTCAATGGATCTTTATGTATGAAGTATGTTTTAAGTATTGGGATATTTCCAGTTTGGTGCATAGTATTGCTAAAGAAAAAAATTATCCGCTGCGAATATTGCATAATGTTAGATGCATGTTAGGATTATTGCATCTTATATGTCATGAACGGGGGCAGGTAACCTTGTGTTGCATGTCTCGATGCTTCAAATGTCCGTCCGATCCCAAACGAAATTTAGGGGCGTCACATGATTTGCCGGCATTTACATTATTTGCATTTATGTATGCACCAGTAAATATAAATTATTACCACCTCTTACTTTTTACGATGATAACTAAAATATTTTCTTGGCCTTTACATTATTACACTGGTAATAATATATTATTGTGTCGGCATTTATGAAAATGTCAAAAATTTATCAATTATATCCCGATAAATTATAAGTTTTTTCAGTATTTATATTATTACACTGGCAATAACATATAATTGTGCTGGCATTTATAAAAAAGTTAGAAATTTATCAATTCTGCATTCGTAAATAAGAAATTTTCCTGACATTTAGGCCGGTAATAATATATAATTATTTTGATATTCATAAAAAGTCAGAAATTTATTATTTATGTGATGATAAAAGATATTAATATAAATTTCACTTCGTATTTCAAAACTATTTTATTTATATTTAAAAAAATATATATGATCAATTAATTTTCTCTTATACTTTTATACTTTTCTAATGTCAATTCCATTTTCGTATTCTTCCAAATTTTCTCTTATAATTGTTCCACTCTTTTATTTTATTTTATTTTAGTCTTAAACATCTCTACATATTTTTAAATCATTAAAAAATATTACTGTTTTATTACTTTCCACCATAAGATACAACCAAAATCCAAAAAAGAGAAAAATTAGACAAGAGGGAGGCGTACGTACCATTGGCATTTGTTCATGAATTGTTTTATATGAGAGTGAATTAAATTCCAAGGGAGATAGTCACGTACGAACTAGTGGCACTTGCCTGCTTATAAGATAAGTTAAAAGTAATAAAAAGACTTCTCAACAACCTTTTCTAACTACGAAATCCACTTCAGTTACAAAATCTTATAAAATCATATTGAGAAGTCCTCTTTGATTACAAACTCCTAACTATAGAATCACGTACTTGTGTGGCTACTCGCTTGCTATAAAGAATAAATTAAAAGAAAAATTTAATAAAATATTATAAAATTAAAGAAAAGTAACAAGAGAATTGAAAGATTATAATATATGAAATTAATTCTTCAGAAACTCAATATTATTTCTTTCAATTTTCTTGTTGTGTCTTCACAAATGCTCCTCAAGGCTCCATTTTATAGTCATAGGAGTATGTATGATATTAAATAGATACATGAACTTAGGGAATGACAATACATGAATCATGAGGTTACATAAACATGGGAAATGGAAATACATGAAATCCGATAATATAATATCCATTCTATTAGCTAGCCCACTCTACTAATGTAAATATTGTCATGTGAGCCTCATTCTCACAAGGTGTGATAGCAAGAGTTTAGTCTCACCATGATCTGAACTTGCACTGACCTTCAAAGGTCACCACACCTTCTTTAATTTTTTTTTTCTCTTGATTGGTTTAGACAAAAAGTTAAAATAATTGCAGAAGTTTAATTTTCTCTTCCTGACTAGAAATAATTACTATAGATCTATTTCGTTAGGGTCGATCGAACTTCCTCATGAATCCTCACATGATAGTGTAATTGCACTATTTTCTATCTCTCTTTAATACTAAGTGGTCACTCATGTTAGTCCCATCAAAACGTTAGTTCAACTCTAAATATTTGAAAAGGATTGGCACTCATATCTTTAATTACGGTGTACTAGATTCTCGGCTCCGACTAATTACATATGGATATACTATATACTGAAACAAGAAAAAGTTTCTAGTATTTAGCTCACCAATCTTCATCTACATTAATACAACATAGAAACAGTATTATGTACAGATTAATGAACTATTTTTGCTATGTAAATTAATATTAATTTACCTGCTACTTATGATCTCTATGAATTTGAAAAATTAATATTTGTTTGCAAATATCGATATTAAAACTCGTTTACAATAACAAACAAGAATGACCCATGATCAAGAAAATTTCAAACTTGTGTTTCAGTTATGACTTTCCTCTCCTAGAGTTTCCTTTGTAGAGGTCTTCGTACTGCCCTAGTTCAGTTGGTCTTGGTCTGAGTTTTGCAAGTATGATTATGGAAGATGATCTTCTAGTCCTTTATACAAAGCTTTCTTTGACTGAGAAGGAAAGTGAAGATGTGGTTATCGAATCGGAGAATTTGGAGGAAGTGTTGCCTCGGGGAGAGAAGTGTTTGTTTATGCAACTCTTTACTGGAAAATATTTCAATTGGGAAGCGTTTAAGGGCATGATGCGGAAAATATGGAGGACTATCATGGGAGTTTGTTTTCGGGACCTCTCATCAACGATGTTTCTTGTTGAGTTTGACGATGTTAGTGATAAAGAGAATGTTCTAAGAGAGGGGCCATGGACTTTCGATAAACATCTAGTTTTGTTTGCTGAAGCGGATGGTAGACTTCAAGTACAACAGATTAAATTGGAGACTGCATCCTTCTGGGTCAGATTACATGATCTTCCCATTATGGCTCGGAATGTACATGTGGGTCAAAAACTTGGGGAGAAGATTGACATAGTTGAAGAAGTGGATCTGGAGAAAGGTGAAGTGGAATGGGGAGAGTATTTGAGAGTGAGAGTCAAGCTCAATGTGAATGAACCTCTCTTACGAGGATCTAAGCTGTCTGTTGGAGGTGGTCAGTCAGTTTGGATTCGGTTTTCTTACGAGCGATTGCCTAATTTATGTTAGTGGTGTGGGCGATTGGGTCACGTTGATAAAGACTGCAAAGACAGGGAGGGTATCTCTGGTATGGAAAATGAAAAGGATCTTCAACCATATGGTGTCTAGTTACGAGCGGGAAGCTTTAGTGAGAAGAAGAACTCAGCAAGGGGTCAATTTACAGGGGAAGCGAAGATGGATTCTGTTAAAGTGACATCAGGTCAGCCTAGTTCGTTGCAAGATCTTGCTCCTTCATCGGCGACAGAACTAGGTCTACCTGCCGGTAATTGTTTGGCCTGCATTTCTGGCTATGGTGAAACCGTAACGGTTACAATTCCCATGATAGGAAGTGATGCAGAGAAGATGGCTAAATTTCAGGAAGGAGCGTTACCCAGTAACGCCTTTCATGAGATTTTAAATTGCCCGACAAATGTGGCTGGTGTTAATGGGGTCAGTGAAGAAGGCGTTAAAGGGATCCTGAAGGGTGTGGATGGGCCTTCTGCTGGGGCTTTCGAAGAGGGGCTTTCTGGTGGGTCTTTTGAAATTAGGCTTTTTGAGATTCCGGTTGAAGCATGGCCGACTGTTGTTGTGAAGCCATACCCGTTGAGGAAGACTGATTTAGTACACGGAAATAGACGAAATAGCAGGCTGTCGTTTAATACTGAAACGACTAAACCTAATATCTCGTTTGAAGTTGCGAATCTGGACAGTGGTAAGAAGCAGAAACAGAGGAGCACTAACAAGGAAGTTGTTCGGCAGGTCAGAATGAAATACGAGTCTGAGAGAAGTACTGAAGCGCCCAATCTCAAGGATGTGGAGCTTGCGGGAAGCACTGAGCTATCGGTGGTGGCTGTTGAACAGCACCGTCGGCAGCCATGAAACTCCTAGCATGGAATGCTCGTAGGCTTGGGAACCAAGCCCACGAGGCATTCGTCACCTCTACGATCTGACCAAGAGGGAAGCACCCAATGTTCTTCTCCTTCAAGAGACAAGGCTTAGTGTGAGAGATGCTGAAAAATGTAAGTTCAAACTCGGTTTTTCCAACTGTTTAGCCGTTTGTTCAAATGGTAGAAAAGGGGGTCTTGCTTTATATTGGGGAAAAGAAGTTGCACTTTCAATTGTTAATTTTTCTTCAATTCATATAGATGCTGTAATTAGTGATGACAATGTAGTTGGGGGGCGTTGGTTTTTAACAGCCTTGTATAGGGTTCCTAAAACTCATTTACAGCATAGAACTTGGGCTCTTCTTAGGAGTCCTAAACGTTCAGGTGGGGATGCATGGTTAGTCATGGGTGATTTGAATGAAACGATGTTCCATCATGAAAAACAGGGGGGAATCCTAAACCAGAAATCAATTAGCTGCTTTCCGAGATGTAGTTGAGGAGTGTGAATTACGTGACTTGGGGTTTACTGGGTATAAATATACATGGTCAAATAGGAGAGAAGGTTCTTCCTGTGTCAATGAACGTTTGAATAGGTTTCTTGCCAACTCAACTTGGTGGAATTCTTATCCGAATGCGAAGGTAGTTCACGGCCTTGTGGCTTATTCCGACCATCTCCCAATTTGGTTGGAACTAGAGGGTGAAACTAATGTTCCTTATAAAAAGAAAAAACTCTTTCGGTTTGAGGAAATGTGGGTTGGAAATCTAGATTGTGAAGCTATCATTAAGGATACATGGAGGATGGGTAATGTTCACTCAAGATTGGAGGATGTGGCAGATATGATTAGGAAGAGTGGTGTCAAGTTGCAGCAATGGAACAGAAATAGCTTTGGGAATGTTCAGAAAAAGCTTCAACAAGCTAATTTGCAACTGAAACAAGTGTATGAGGATCATCAGGGGTTTGATGTATCAGCCTTAAATGTTGCTAGAAAGGAGGTTGCAATCTGGTTGGAGAGGGATGAAGTGATGTGGAGACAACGCTCAAAGGCTTTATGGCTAAAAGAAGGTGATCATAATTCAAGATATTTTCATATGAAAGCATCTCAATGAAGAAAAAAGAATCGTTTGCAAAGAATTCAGGATGAACGGGGGCAATGGCATGAGAGGACTCATATGGACAATGTAATTTTGGATTATTTTAGAGAGTTGTTCACTTCTTCAAATCCAAATGCTTCACTAGATTTTCTGCATGGTTTAAGAGGAAGAGTCACCTCAAATATGAATGAAGATCTGACTCGAGTGTATTCTGAAGATGAGGTTAAGATTGCATTGCAGCAAATGAATCCCTCTAAGGCTCCGGGCCCAGATGGCATGTCGCCAATTTTTTTCCAAAAATATTAGAAAGTGGTGGGCAGTTCTGTGACTGCGGCAATGTTGCATGCCCTTAACAAAGGTTCATTTCCTTCCTCTCTTAATCATACCTTTATTTCATTGATCCCAAAGAAGAAATCTCCAATTAAAGTTACGGATTATAGACCGATTAGCCTATGCAATGTGGTTTATAAACTGATTGCTAAGGTCATTGCAAAGAGGCTGAAACTGGTTTTATCTAATATTATTGGGGAATGTCAAAGTGCATTTGTGCCCGGGCGTTTAATTACTGATAACGTTCTTATAGCTTATGAAGTGATTCACTATCTGAGACTTAAGAGGACAGGGAGGAAGGGATTTATGTCTTTAAAATTGGATATGAGCAAAGCGTATGATCGGGTGGAGTAGGGTTTTTTGAAATCTATTATGGAGGTATTGGGATTTAGTGAGGAGTTTGTGAGGCTGATTATGCAATGTGTTAGCTCGGTTTCTTTTTCGGTGCTTATTAATAGAGAACCTAAGGGGCCTATTATTCCTTCTAGAGGGCTTAGACAAGGGGACCCATTGTCTCCCTATCTTTTTCTATTATGCTCTGAAGGGTTAACCTCTTTATTAAAAGAAGCGGGTTTGAGGCAACAACTTTCAGGTATTAAAATATGTAGAGGGGCTTCGAACATCACTCATTTATTATTAGCAGACGATAGCCTGATTTTTTGTAAGGCTGATTTAGAAGAAAACAGACGGATTCAAGATATTTTGGCAAAGTATGAGGCAGTTTCTGGTTGGCAGATAAACAGAGAAAAAACAGCAATGGTATTCAGTAGAAATGTGTCAAGGAGGACCCAAGAGGATATAAAAAATTTATGGGGTAATTCTGACATTCAGCAGTACGAGAGATATCTTGGGTTACCACCTTTAGTTGGAAGATCCAGAGGCAGAGCTTTTCAGTCCATTAAACAAAGGGTTTGGCAGAAGCTGCAAATTTGGAAAGAAAAATTGCTTTCTCAAGGGGGGAAGGAAATTTTGATAAAGGCAGTAGCACTTTCAATTCCATCTTACTCTTTGAGTTGTTTTCTTCTTCCTTCTAATTTATGTGATGATTTGGAGGCTATGATGGCTCGTTTTTGGTGGGGTCAAAAAGATAATGAGAGGAAAATACATTGGTTAAGCTGGAATAAAATGTGTACTTCTAAATCTTGGGGAGGTTTGGGTTTTAAAAAGCTGAAAATTCACAATTTGGCTATGTTAGCTAAACAAGGGTGGTGTTTGCTCCAAGATGAGAGTTCTTTACTCCATAGACTTCTAAAGGCTAAATATTTTCCATCTTCAAACTTTTTGACAGCCGGGTTGGGTAGATGTCCTTCTTATTCTTGGAGAGGGATTTGGGAGGCTAGAAAGTGGGCAATGGATAGGTGTAGATGGAGGATTGGAGATGGTACTTCTGTTAATATTTGGATTCATAAATGGATTCTAGGTCATAACTCTTTGGTGAAGGAAGGTTTTGAGATAAGAGGGGGAACTGAATGGGATTGTGTTAATACTCTATTCTCTGAAAATTTTGCTTCATGGGATATAGATAAACTTAGAGCTCTCTTTAATCCAAGTATAGTTATGGATATTCTAAAAATGACGTGTGGTGCTGTGAATAATGGAGATAAAAGGATGTGGGAATTTGAAAGAAACGGCTTATTTAGTGTTAGAAGTTGCTACCGGTTTATTATGGATAAACAAGGCTTTCATGAAGTTGAATCCTCTGATGCTATTAATCACATAATGCTCTGGAAATATTTATGGAAGATGCCGATTCCAAACAAGATAAAAATTTTTGCTTGGCGTGCTTGCAAAGATGGACTACCGACAAAGACGAATCTTTTGTTAAAACATGTTCCTATCAATGGGATTTGCAATTTCTGTAATGAGCAAGAAGAATGAGTTTTTTATGCTTTGGTGAGATGTAAATTTTTGAAAGGAGCTTGGTTGAAATTTCTACCTTCTTTGGATGCAGCATCTCATTCAAATATTTTTGATATTGCCTTTCAGTTTTGTTTGGATAAGCATTGGGATAGTCTATCTATTTTCTTCACTGTGGCTTGGGGTTTTTGGTATAGACGAAATAAATTTTGTCATGATCAAATTGTTGTTTCTCCCTATCATGCTGCTGATCATGCTTTATCTATGTTGAAAAGTTATAAATCTGTACAAAAGCAGAATCGACGGCAAGTGCAAGCTCTTTATCACTGGAAGGTGCCTCAAGAAGATTTTCTCAAGCTAAATGTAGATGGCTCTTTACATGTAGAAGCTGGAAAAACTGGAACTGGAGCTATTTTGAGAGATAACATGGGAAGAACACTGCTGGCAGCAGCTATACCGGAAGTGTTTGTTGATGAAGTGGAGCACATTGAACTATTAGTCATTTTTCGTGGATTACAACTCTGTGCAGGTATGGGTATTAATCATATCCAAGTAAAAAGTTATTGCCTCATGGTGATTAAAGCTCTAAACAAAGATAGTATGTCCAATTCTCTGTATGGTGGGATTTATTTGAAGATTAAACAGTTGTCTTCTTTGTTTCGGATTTGCTTGTTTACACATGTTTATAGGGAAGCTAATAAAGCTGCCCATTCTCTAGCTCAATATGGTAGACATGTTGATAGTATAACTACTTGGTGGGATTGTATTCCGGACTTTTTATCTCAAACCTTATGGTTTGATTTATATCTATAATCTTCTCTTTGATTTAATAAAGTTGGAAGCTTGAGTATCAAAAAAACAAAAAACTTGTTTACAATAATTACAAGGAATATTACATTTTGCAGCATCTAAAATAGCCGTAAAAAGTAACACATATGTCACAAAAAACTTTTCCCGTCCATTTAAATTCTGTAACAGCTAAAATCAGCATCAAACTCAACCCAAGCACAAGTTATATAAATTTTTTTTTTAAACTAATATATTTGGAAAGCCCGCTTGAGATCTAGTGAATATCTTTGAATAGGCCACGGGACTAAAATTTATTTTGGCGGTGTATAGTTTTTTAACGGACTTGATATTTAGGTTAAAAAATTTTTAATAGACCAAGTGAGATCTATTTCGAAATTGTCCTGAGAAATTTAAGGGAAGAATTGGACTATTTTAGTAGTTGAGTCAAGACTCCATTTTATTAAATGCTTGATCCATAAAAATATGGACAAACTAAAAAGATTATTTTAAATTACTCTAACCGGCCCAACCCTTTTATTAAGTTCATAGGCTACACATGACTTGGTCCAAATATTTGAAATGCGCCCCCAACGCCCACACCCGTTTGCTCTAAACCGGGAGACCAACGCGAAGTTATTATTGTTATTATTTTTAAACTCCCTACCATGTACGTCTCCCTCCCACTACATGCACGGCAACAATCCCTATATATATTCATGTATAAGCTGGATGTTCATTTGTTCCAAAGCTAGGGTTGCCGCAAGTAGTTTTTCCAGCAGCCAAACCCTAGGAAAACCAGCTGCCCAGCCACCGTGAACCCTGACGCCAGCTAGAGACTCTACAGCGTTATCCCCGAACGCACCGACGCCGCTGCCACCCAGCCTCCATCGCGCAGAAGCAGCCCGACGGAAACCACCCCACGTCCGCTCCTCCGCACGACGGAAACCACTGTCCAACTGCCCAGCCCCACGTGAAACCGGCAGCCACCTCGACTCCATTCCATAAACCGCAGCCACCCACAAACACGGCGACAAACCACCGATTTCACTGCTGCCTCCACGTCCAGGAAGCAACCAGACAATCCACCTCAACGTGCACTCAAGCATCCGCCCTACAACACCGTCGCCCAGCCACCGAAAACAACCAACGAGGGTGCTCTGTTTGCACCACACCGAAACAGAGGAACTAGTTTCCGCACTGTGAGCCACAAACGGCCACCCCACGTTGCCAGCCCCCTCCACGACGTCGCCACCTGCACAGAAAGCGCCGTTGGGCACCTTACGCATCCCAAGCCACCGCTCTCTCTCTCTCGGTAACCTCTCTTTTTCCCCTCACGCCGTGCTCTCTCTCTTTCGGTTCTCTCCGCTCTCATCACTCTCTCTCTCTCTCTCTCTCTCTCTCTCTCTCTCTCAGTGCTCCTCCGTCGAGATAGCCACCGTCCACCTCACCCAGCTCCGTCGCGGCTCCCTCTCTCTCGGTGAGCGTTCGAGTTTAGCCCAGGTCGCACGGTGTTTCCCCTCCCGTAAGCCACTGCCTTCCTCTTTCATGGTTTTGGTTTTTTTGTCTTTCCCAAAAAGTGCATGCAAGTTTTTCGTTATTACTAAAATGTCTTAAATCGTAGGTTGTTCTGTTACGTGTAGCCTTCCGATAAGAACCTTTTGATTAATAATAATTCTTGTTCCAGTCGCATGGGAGAACCACTGGCGTCCACGTGGGAAAATGGAACGAATCGTTTCATTCTTTTCTCTCCTTCCGTGGTTTCCCTTTCTTTTTACTTCCCCTTTTGTTTCCCCCTTTGTATATTTTTGAGAAACAAAATATTGTCTTCTTGGGTTTTAGACGCTTGAAAATCGGAAAGAGAACTCGAAACACACTGGCTGTGTCGACACTATAGTTGGCGAGGAAGTGAACACCTTGATTTTGCACAGATATATTCCAAAAATTTTTTCAAGAAAAGTTTCAATATATGGTGAAAAGAGAAACAAAATATTCAAAAGAAGCTCCAACACACAAACCACGGTAAATAGATCGAAGAGCTCACCCAACATCCATCCTTCTTCCCTAACCCATATTCCTCTATTAATGCACAACTACGAAGATGAAAAGAAGTGTCTCGCCATCTGCAGCCCAGTGTATTTTTTGGCATTTTTTGTTTGCAACTCAGTTTTCTCCATAGGTTGCATTTTTTTTTTTTTTTTTCCTTTCGAATTCTTTTGGATTTTTTTTTTTTTTTTAAATCCTGGGCAAAAAAACACAGAACTAGTCTATACAAGATATTCAAAGAAAGTTATATCATCCTTGTTTGACTGCCTCTTTAATTTTCTCACAGATTCTCATGGAAAAAAACAAGGAAAGAAAGAGATGAGGCAAGAAAACCAAACCTAGGAAAGTAGAATCTGAAGAAGAAAGAGAGAGAGAGAGAGGTCATAAAGGTGAAGGTGCTTGCTTTACATTTTAAATGTGGTCTGTCTCACCTGAAAAGAAGAAAAAACTGCTATGCTTCTCACCCGAAGAAGTTTTGCTTTGCTTACAACATTTTTTCTTTCTTTGCTTTCTCTTTTTTCCCTTTTGTTTTCATTTTTTTATTCTACGTAAGCTCCTATGCACAACCGATTACCTCCCGCTTGCACATATCTAGCAGTACTGTTTGATTAAATTACGCCAGTGCCCTTAGATGTAATGCATGATGGATATAGTTTTACACTTAAGTTTCACGTGGACCTTGTTTTTATTTTTTTGTGAGACTTACTCGGAATAAGTCAGCTTACCGTCTTTAAGTGGGATTGGGCTTGATATTTTAATTGGACTTAGTGTTTATTAATAATAATTTAGAAACTTTATTTTTCATACAATTCTTAAAAGATTTGAATTATGTTATTAATTATTAATTTGTTACAATCGTATTTTAGAAGTGAATAATAATTGTGTAACTTTATTTTTTTTAACAACATAAAATTTTATTAAGTTGATTTTATTAAACAAAATCTCTGATGGTACTTATATTAGTGAATATCGATTTATTTGAGAAGTTATGATATTTTAAAGTTACAAGAATTTTAGACTTTTAGGAAAATAAGTTAATTAATATTTTAAGTTTCACTATCGAAATACGTGTTTAATTAGAAATTTATGGAAGTTATGTGACAATCTTATAGGTGACGAGTAATATTCATTCAGCACAATCGTGGGAAAAGTTTGAAAAGATTAAAAGTCCAGGTAAGCGAAAATCTTATACTAGATTTTGCATAAAAAGAAAATGAAAGGAAGTTGATTTTGAAAATATGTATGATTACTTTGAAAGAAACTTGAAAACAATCTTAGATATGTGTTCTACATATTCATGAAATCTGTATAAAGAGAAAGTATTTTTGTTAAACTGATTTAGACAAGAGCTTATTTTGACATTCTGTTTTTGAACTGTGCGAAAAGGGTGAATATGAAATTTATGAATATTTGTGCTTATGATGCAAAAATGTTCTGAATCTATTTTTGAATATATGAAATGATCTGAATTTGTTTAGTACTCTGTTTGATATGACGTGGCATATCAAAATCTTGGCATGATTTTCTGATTCTGTATCTAAATATAATATGGTTGCAATTATATTTCTATTATGTATCCATTAAAGTTTTTCCATGAAAATAATAGTGGTATACGACCCCACCATGGGTATAATAGTGGCATACGGCCTTGCCATGGGCACAATGATGATTTATAACCCTACCATGAGGGTTAAACACGATATTTGTCTCGTTGTGATGCTTTGGTATGATATGAAGATATGTCTCAGATTTTGATATGCTAAAGAATTTTTTAATAAGAATGTTTCTGAAAGTTTCGCTCTTAAATTTTGATAACATATTTTGATTTTGCATTTTGAAAGCACATATTATAATTATGCATTCTAAAAATGAAAATGTTTATTCTGCATTCTGAATTTTGTAAATGTTTATGTTTACATACTAGTATATCTTTCTGCTTATTGAGTTGTTGATAACTCACCCTTTATCTCCAAAATATCTTTTAGATATTTTGAATGTTTTAGTTGAAGTTCAAGAATAGTGAGCATTGGTAAGACTATGTGAGTATAGTAGATTAAATACAAAGAGGGCACTTTGATGATTAGAGAACTTTATTAAGTAGTTTCGTTTTGCTATGTTGATTGGGTATTTTAGAAGGTTGACTTTTATTTTAAGACTTTGAGGTGTTCTTAGTTAATTATTTGGGAATAGTTGGTTTAAAACATTGAGATATGTGTTATTGAGAAAATTGAGTATATAGACATATATTGTTGGAATGTGAGCTTAAGTGATAGGCAGTAAGTCTCCAACTCATCCAGGAATGAGGTATTACAGATTCGCACATAGGTGGACAGTAATAACAAATCTCAAAAGATCTTTTATAGAGATTTTATTTTTAGAAACAAAATAAATCAATATTTGTAATAATATACATAGCTACAAATAGTCTAAAATTTTGTCACAAAAGTTTACCAACCATTGTTAATTATTACTAGTAGATAAGGCCATGGATGTTGTTGGACACACTGCTCAAGCATCATCTCAACATGAATACTGCTAATTTTAGGATAAAATCATCTCCAATCACCCACTTCAAAAGCTGTATTATGTCTAGTTTTTCAATTAAACTTAAATATCCCCAAAAGTAACCCAAATCTCAAACAACGTGTACAAAATCAGTTATTAAACTCCATTCTACCTAGTTTCTAGTCCTCAAGGTTAGAATCTTAATTTTTTTTTAAAAAAAAATTCTCAATAAATTATAAATATCCTCAACAAGTCACATGACTCACCACTAAAACATTGGAAATGATCTTAAGCATCAATAGATCAATACAACCATAAGGCAAGAACATAAAATTAATAAGAGAATAGAAACTCACAAGGCTACTAAATCCATTATAAATGGGGAACTCCCTTTTGCAACTCTTGAGTTGGATTTATCCAAATATAACTTGTATACTTGAATTTAAAAGTTTGGAATAAAGAGTTTTTAATTTTTATTTTTTATTTTTTTGCAAAACTTGCATGAAATAACTTTATGTTAAAATTTTAATTTTAGTTTATAAATCTTGATACTTAAATTTATCACTTATTTTGCTTTACTTTTCAAAGTTCAATATCATTTTCTATACCAAGTTTTTAGTTATTGATGATTTTGCTTTCTAGTTCAGTTCTATTTTTATATTTCAAATATAGTTAAGTTATGGACAAAATTTGGATAAAAAAACCTCGGCATACAAAAGAGTATGTTGATGGTGTATATGAGTTTTTGAAGTTTGAACATGAGAATTGTCCTACAAATTCGTTGATTTATAGCCAATCTAGAAAATGTGGATTATGTATGCTATTCATGCCCAAGATAGTATATGATCATTTGATTATCTATGAAATTTCTCAATGTTACATTATGTGGTATGGTTCTGGGTAGAGAAAAGGGGAGGCATTTTACCATGATACTAATGCCCAATACAATAATGAGCAAACACACAAAGACTCTAGTGGGATGACAACCATGTTACATGACGTTTTTCCTATGTTTGATCTTGAAATAGTTGAAGGTGGGTCTGAAATAGGTGTGGAAGTAGGAGAAGCTAGAGTGCAATATGAAAATTAACAAGGTTTTAATGAGAGAGTTAATAAATTTTATAATATGTTGAAAGATGCTAATGAGCCACTATATAAAGGGTGCACAAAACATACTAAGTAAAGTGTTATCATATGTCTTTAGAATATGAAGTGTTTGGATGGATAGATTAAAAATATATTTACAGAACTTTCTGAATTTGTGAATGAGCTGCTCTCACTAGCAGCATCATTGCCTAAAAATGCATATGAGGCAAAGAGCCACATGAATGATTTTGGGCTTGGATACGAGACGATCTTAATATGTCCCAATGGTTTTATGTTATTTTAGAAAGATAATGAGAATCTAGAAATATGCGTGCTATGTGGAGCATCAAAGTGGAAGCAAAAAGAGTATGGATGAAAGGTCTAACGGAGAAAAAAGAAGTTCAGCGAAAGTATTACAGTAGTTTCCGTTAAAACCAAGATTGCAAATAGTTTTTATATCATTGAAGACATTTTCATAAATGAAATGGCATATTATAAGCTGCACAAATGATGACTTATTTAGGCATCCAACAACAGATGGATTGGCTTAGAAGACGTTTGATTCACAACATTAGGAGTTTGCCTTTTACTTCCGCAATGTTAGACTTGGTTTATTTATGAATGGCTTTAATCCTTTTGGTAACATAAGCATTTCCTACTATACCTGACTTGTTATGTTGGTACTGCATAATTTACCTCCTTGGATGTGCATGAAACGATTAACTTTCATGCAATCGTTGATTATATCAGACTCATCATCACATTCAATGAATATAGATATATACTTAGAGCGTTTAATATCAGAATTAAAGGAATTAAGGGAGGTTGGACACCAATCTATGATGTTTTCTCTAGAGAGATATTTACAATATGTGCGGCTTTAAGGTGGATGATAAATGATTTTGCTGCATATAATGATTTGTCTGAATGGAATACGAAAGGTTGTTTAGCATGTCCTTGTTGTATGGGTAATACACAAATTAGATGTTTGCAAATAAATCATAGGTGGAGAATAATGGCAAGAACATATGATGATACATGAAAAATTGATCTTCCACCTAATATGCAAACAGCTGATGACATTTTGAAACAATTAGATGATGGAGGATCGAATGTTAGAAGAAATCGTAAAAGAAATAGATTTGTGAGGTCCATTGATGTTAAGGAACACTCATGAAAGAAATGAAACGTAGCATTTTTTTTAGTTTTCCTTACTGTAAAGAAAATTTATTGCATCATAATCTTGATGTGCATAAAAAAAATGTAGTGGATAATATTGTTGGGACATTGTTAAATATTGATACAAAATCAAAAGATGGCATACATACACGCCTTGAATTACAAGATATGTGTTTGACGCCATAACTTTATTCAGTTATCAAAGTTGCAAACAAGATATATTTACCTCTAGTTATTTTCACAATAAGTAACAGAGAGAAATAAAACTTGTTGAAAGTTATAAAAAAAAAAATGTAAAAGTGTCAGATGGTTATGTTTCACATATTTCACGTTGTATCAAACTTCAACAGTGTATTATAGTGGGCATGAAGAGTCATGATAATCACATATTGATGCAACAGTTCTTGCCAATTGCATTGCGATGGTCATTATCGAAGAAGGTTATAGAACCTTTAATCGAGCTATCTGAATTTTTCAGGAGAAATTATTCAAAAACGATGCGCTTGAAGATTTGGACATATTAGAATCTAGAGTACCATATATATTATGTCAATTAGAAATGATATTTCCACTATCATTTTTCACAGTTATGGTGCACTTAATTATAAATTTAATTGTAGAATGCATACTTGGAAGACCGATTCATCAAAGTTAAAGAGAATATAGTAATGTGCCTGAGTCCACGACGTAAAATCGAGGCGAACACAATAACTTCCCCTTTAGAATTATCTGGGTAGCTAAATGGTTTATTGAATATCATTTGTGCAAATTCTAGATAATGAGATCAAAACGTTGATAATTCTTTCAACAAATATCATTCAGCAATGGAACCTTCTAGCACAACGTTGTTTTGAACATGAAACTTAAGTCGAGACACCTGCCACAAAAATCACAAAATGTCAATTAGCTTTTTTTAAAATATGTTTTTACTATAAAAGGTTTATGTGTTTTTAATTCAATAATTATATCATATCTCTTAACAGGATACATTCATTGTCAATGAATTAGTCTTGCATTTTGCAACTAAATTTCTAATCATGTGCAGCATAATTGTTGATGGAGGAAATATCATTTCTAATTGACATAATATGTAGGGTACTCTAGATTCCAATCGATCCAAATCTTCAAGTGCATCGTTTTCGAACAAATTCTCTAAAAATATTCAGATAGCTCGATTAAAAGTTCTATAACTTTCTTAGGTAATGACCCTTGCAATGCAATTGGCAGGAACTGTTGCATCAATATATGACTATCATGACTCTTCGTGCCCACTATTATACGCTGTTAAAGTTGGACATAATGTGAAACATCTGAAGTATAATCGTCTAACACTTTTACATTTTTTTATAACCTTCAACAAGTCTTCTTTCTCTTTGTTACTTATTGTGAAAATAGCTGGAGGCAAATATGTCTTATTTGCAGCTTTGATAATCGGATGAAGTTGTGGTTTCAAGCCTATATCTTGTAGGTCAAGGCATACATGTATGCTATCTTTTGATTTTATATCAATATTTAATAATGTGTGGACAATATTATTCATTACATTTTTTTTTAAATGTGCATCACATCAAGATTATGATACAATAAATTATTATTCCAATAAGGCAAACTAATAAAAATACTATGTTTCTTCCAGAAGTGTTCTTTAACATCACTGGACCTCACAACTCTATTTCTTTTACGATTTTTTCTAACATTACATCCTCTATCCTCTAATTGTTTCAAAATGTCATCAGTTGTTGGTATAATAGGTGGAGGATCAATTTCTCATCTATCATCAAATGTTCATACCATCATTCTCTACTTATGATTTCTTAACAAAAATTGTCTATGTTCCATATAGAATTTTTTTTTTCTATTTTCAATTATCTAAATTTTGTATTACCCATGCAACAAGAACATGCTAAACGACCTTTAGTACTCCATTCAGAGAAATCACCATATACAAAAAAATCATTTATCGTTCATCTTAAAACCGCAAGCACTGTAAATATCTCTTTAGAGTAAACATCATAGGTTGGTGATCTAATCACATAATTTCTTTAATTCTGATATTAGATTCTGATATTAGAAGCTTTAGGTATACATTTATATTCATTAAAGATGATGATGGACCCAGTATAATCAACGATAACATAAAAGTTAATCGTTTCATGCACATCCAATGAGATAAATTGTAAGGTACCAACATAACCAACCAGGTACCGTACAAAATGCTCATGTTACCAAAAGGATTAAAACTATCGGCAGATAAACCAAGCCTAACATTGTGAGGGTCAGAGGCAAACTCATAATGTTATGAAACAAACGTCTTTCAAACCAAACCTTCTGCTGGATGCCTTAGTACCCCATCATTTGTGTGGCCTATAGCATGCCATTTCATTTGTGAGGAGATATTCTATGACAATAAAAGTCTTTGCAATCTTGGTTTTAACGGAAATTGTCATAATATTTTCATTGGACTTTTTTTTTTACCTCTTTTAGACCTTTTATTTATACTCTTTTTACTTCCACTTTGACGCTCCACATACCACGCATGTTTTTAGATTCTCATTGTCCTTCCAAAATAGCATACAACCATTAGGACATACTAAGATCCTCTTGTATCCAAGTCCTAATTCATATACTTCTTTACCTCGTATGTATTTTTAGGCAATGATACTCCTGGTAGGAGCAACTTATTCACAAATTTAAACAGTTCTGTAAATATTATATTAGTCAATCTACCCAAATATTTCAAATTTCAGAGACATACGATAGCACTAAACTTAATATGTTTTGTACACCCTTCATGTAGTGGCTCATCAACATCTTTCAAGATATTCTAAAATTTATTAACTCTCTTGTTAGAACCTTGTAAATTTTCATCTTTCACTCCAGTTTCTCTTGCTTCCACCCCTATTTCAGGCCCAACTTCAACTATTTCAAAATCAAACATAGGAAAAACGTCATGTAACATGGTTTTCAACTCATTGGAACCTTCGTATGTTTGCTTATTATTGTATTGGGCATCAGTAGCATTGTAAGATGCCTCCCATTTTCTCTCCCCACAAGCATACCAAATGGTGTAACTTTGAGAAATTCCATAACTAATCAAATGATCATACACTATGTTGAACATAAATAGCATATGTAATCCACATTTTTTACATGGGCAACAGATCGACGAATTTGTAGGACAATTCTCACATGATAACTTCAAAAACTCCTATGCACCATCGACATACTCTTTTGTATGTCAAGAATTTTTTTATCTAACTTTTGTCCATAACTTAACTATATTTGAAATATGAAAATAGAACTAAATTAGAATGCAAGATCATCAATAACTAAAATTTAGTATGAAAAATGATATTGAACTTTGAAAAGTAAAGCAAAATAAAATATATATTTAAGTATCAAGATTAATGAATTCAAATTAAAATTTCAACATAAAATCATTACGTGCAAGTTTTGCCAAAAAAGAAAAATCACTCATTTTTTTCCAAAATTTTTAAATTTTAGTACACGAGTTATACCCGAATAAATTGCACAAAGGAGTTCCCCCCATTTTGGGTTTGAGAGAGAAGCTCACAATTTTTATTGTTATATTGTTTTCTATCTTTGTTTGTGGGTGGTTATTCTTCCTAGGTTTATATGCTTATGCTTATTTTATATTGATGTTATCCTCTTGTATTGATCCAATAAAAAATTTTCTCCTAGAGTATAGGTTGATCGAGATTATTTTTAGAAGATAGGTAAATCAATTGACATATTGTGAGTTTCTTTTGATTTAGACATGTTGCTTCTTTCCTCAATTTTAGTTTGTATATTCTTTTACATTCTTTTTATATTTCTTCTTTTTGATTAGGTGACAACATTTATATTAAATTTGGTAGCCTTGTGAGTTTCTATTTTTTTTTCCTTGTATTAATTTATATGTTTTTGCCTTATGGTTTCCTCGATCTATTGATGAGTCATGTGACTTGTTGAGGACATTCATAATTTATTGAGAATTTTTTTAAAAATAAAGATTCTAACCTTGAGGACCAGGAGCTGGGTGCAATGAAATTTGATACCTAATTTTGTATACGTTGTTTGAGCTTTTGTTTACCTTTATGGGCATTTAAGTTTGATTGAAAAACTAGACACAATACAACATTTGAAGTGGGTGATTGGAGATGATTTTGTTATAAAATCAGCAGTGTTCATGTTGAGATGATGCTTAAACTGTGTGTCCAACATCCATAGCCTTATCTACTAGCAATAAGTAACCATGCTTGGAAAACTTTTTTGATGAAATTTTAGATTATTTGTAATTATATATATCGTTGCAAATATTAATTTTTTTTATATCTAAAAGTAAAATCGTTGCAAAAGAGGTTTCGAGACTCGTTATTACTATCCACCTAACTACGAATCTAAATGGATGGGAAAAGTTTTTTGCGACTATTTTAGGCACCGTAAAAAGTAATATTTTTTTAGTGATATTGTGAACGAGTTTTAATATTATGTTTTGCAAACAAATATTAATTTGCCAAATTCATAGATGTCATAAGCGGTGAGTAAATAAATATTAATTTACACAGCAAAAGTAGTTCATTAATCTGGCACGTACATAATACTATTTCTATGTTGTATTAATGGAGATAAAGATAGATGAGTTAAATACTAGAGACTTTTTCTTGATTTTGATATATAATATATCCATATGTAATTGGCCGGAGACAAGAATCTAGTACACCTTAATTAAGGACATGAGTATCAATCATTTTCAAATATTCAGAGTTGGACTAACGTTTTGATAGGTCTAGCATGAGTGACCATTTAGCATTAAGGAGGGACAAAAAATGGTGCATTTATACTATTATGTGAGGATTCGTGAGTAAATTTGATTAGCCTGATGACATAGATTTGTAGTAATTATTTATAGTCAGGAAGAGCAAATTAAACTTTTTCAAATATTTTAACTTTTTGTCTAAACCAATCAAGAGAAAAAAAAGGTCTGATGACCTTTGAAGGTTGGTACAAGTTCAGATCATGGTGGGACTAAACTCTTGCTATCACACTATGTGAGAATTGGATTCACATGACAATATTCACATTAGTAAAGTAGACTAGCTAATTAAATGGATATTGAGTTGTCAATCTAGCTAGGTACTTTATCGTATTTCGTAGGACTTTAAGTTCAGCTAATCGATTTTTGGGTTATACTTGAAAGTATTTCATCAATATGCTCTAATCAACACATGATTAAAATAGTAAACCAGAATAATCTAAATTCTAAATTAAAGTTTTAAAAAACTAATAAACCTATTGCAAGCCGATTTATCTTTATATTTATATATAAACAAGTTCAACTTTATACTTATGATTTTTTAGAAAGAGATTCATACCATAAACGATGATTTTGAAATAGAACAATGAGATTGTGGCAACAATGCAGTTGTCGAAGAAGCCCTCAAAAGCAATAGATAAATGAAATCTAAAATTGATGCAGTGACTTGAGAACAAGGGACTTGAAGATTAGTCTAACATACATCTTTTGTTTAGTTTTTCTTTTAATTTATTATTTATAGCAAGCGAGTGGCCACACAACGTGACTCTATAGTTAGGCGTTTGTAATCAAAATGAACTTCACAATATAATTTTATAAGAATTTGTAACTAAAGAATTTTTTTTTTTTGAAATAATAGTTCATCACCATTCATTAATAAACGGAACATTACAACTAGACTTGGACCATACATTACAAGTCAACTATAACATTTAAAAGCGCTTCAGTACATAACCGTGACTGACATGATTTAGTCCCTACTACAAATCTCTACAAACCTAGAGGATGAGAGACTGCACATCTCTGTCCAAAGAAAGAGTAACATAACCTCATATACTGTCTAAGACGGATAGGACAAAAAACTCTATGGACCAAAGGCCTAGAGGCCATATATTTAAAAAAAAAAAAACACACACACAATAAATAATTAGCAAGGGAAAACATTACAACAAAAACAATAAAAAAAAAAACCACTCGGAACTCATCCATGATAGACTCATGGGCAACCCACGTTGCACCTCTACCTTTTGCCCGACAGCTACTGCATTTCCTGTGCATTTTTCGACACAACTTCTGCACCTCCCACATATTTGAACAGCAGTTGCGCACACCTGTCATGCCACCCCTGCGCCCAAGAGCAATGTGCCTCCCCCATGTTCTTGCACCGCAAATGCCACTCCAGAGGCCATCTAAGGCTATGGCGGTCAACGTCCTCCGTTTTATGCTCTGAAAGCAAAGCATTTACACAACCAACCACAAGCCGCTTCGCTGCCAATCCACGTTGCTCCTTTCACATGCAGCTTAGTCTTCATTGAACAATCGAGAACAACCTCAACTTTCCAAAGCAAGGATATGCACATCTGCAGGAGCCTTCGCGTTTCACCGCACCACCACTCACCTTGAGAGACCAGAGGCCATCCTAGCCTTTCTCCAGCAACTAAAGTCCACTTTGTCATCACTTCTGCACCTAACTTGTGCGTGGCCCCATCAGCACGATGACTTTGTTTCAATCGGAGAGAGGGAGAGAGAGATGAACTATCGAGGTTCTTGGGCTAGGCGCCTGAGCCATGGTGATTCAGCCACACAAGCAATTCATTACCTAGAATCTTATTCCAAACACCAAACAAAAACCAAGGCAAAACTAACTAAAAACCTTAAAACATAAAGAGGAGGGAGGGAGGAGTACGTGATTATCTCTCTTAGAATTTAATTCTCTCTCATATAAAACAATTTCTGAACAAGTGCCACTACTACATACATGTCTCTCTTGACTAATTTTTCTCTCTTTTGAATTATGGTTGTATCCGTGGTAGAAAGTAAGAAAACAGTAATATATTTTGATGATTTAAAAATATTTAGAGATGTTTAAGACAAAAAAAAAAAAAAGAAGCTAAATAAATAAAAGACTGAAACAATTATAAGAGGAAATTTGGAAGACTAGGAAAGTGGGATTGACATTAGAAAAGCATAGGAGAAAATTAATTGATCATATTTTTTGAAAAATATAACTAAAATAGTTTTGAAATACAAATGAAAATTTATGTTAATATTTTTTTTTCATCACATAAATAATAAATCTTTGACTTTTAATGAATGTCAAAACAATTATATATTATTCCCGGCCTAACAATGTAAAGTAGGGAAAATTTCTTATTTACAAATACAAAATTGATAAATTTCTGACATTTTTATAAATGCCGGCAAAATTATATATTATTGCCAATGTAACAATATAAATGTCGAGAAAACTTATAATATACGAGCATATAATTAATAAATTTTTGACGTTTTCATAAATGCCGACACAATTATATATCATTATTGGCACAAAAATGTAAACGCAGGGAAAACATTTTATTTATCGACGTAAAAATTAAGCGCCGACAATAATTTATATTTACCGGCGTATGCATAAATGTCGATATTAATGTAAATGTCGACAAAACATAGTTTTTTTTTATTTTTATTTTTATAATGAAGAGAAATTATGTACAGATGAAATGTGTGATTTCATTGTAGCAAGATTGGTCCTCTAGAAGCAACCCCATAAAATTAAATGAAATGATATTTCATCATTTTTTGTTATCAATGTTTAAAACAATTAAAATCATGTATATATTTTTTACTTATAATCATGATAGAATTTAGACTATATTTATATTTCTTATATGCCTAATTTATTGTTCATTAATAAAAAAAATATTCACATTAATCACATTAAAATGCAGATAAACCAAAGTCTGAATAGCCCACAATACATTCTAACTATATATGATTAAATGTCTCTATATATGACTTTTATAATTTACATACATGCACTTGTATTCACATTTAACGAATGACCGTGTTTACATGTAAACATACACGTACAACATTAATATTGTTTTCTAGCATCAACTTCTAATTAAATTTCGAACATATATAAAGAACATTACAAGGATGCAATCTTGTTCTTATTTCAACTTAAATGTATGGAACCTTATTTTTATACGTTCAAACGTTAATGTTAGATACTATCGTAAAGTGCACATTGTATAATCCTTTTGAAAAAGAGCGGTGTCTATTATTAAAAAAAAAAAAATTAGTTTTTTTTTTTTTTTTTTGTTTATGTGAGTCATGTATTTATTTACCTTTTTAAAAATGATTGTGCGACGTTTATTCACTCGATGATCACAAATATCATTTCTTATATATGTATTTCTCATATTTGATTAACGATATTAGAACGTTTATTTATACATCCAAATAATATTGATCTGGAGGCTAAAACAAATTTTTGCAAAAAACTAAAAGTCTAGTTATATATGTACTGCTAGCTATAAAAGACATCTTTTATGTAACGGTTAAACAGCAAATATCTATGATATTATGTAATGGTTGGGGGACATTTTTTTCAATTGCAACAAGATTTTGTGCTGTATTTTAGATTTTTGATGACAGATAGAATTAGAAGGATATAATCTTAAAAAAACTCATATCACATGTTAATCAATTAGTATCTAATTAAAGTACTTATTTTTTATTTTTTTAATACAACTTGAGTTTTGTTACGAAAACATGATTCGTTAGAAACTTGTTTGTTTTATTGTTTAAGAGAGTTGAGGGATCAAAACAAATTATGCCATCTAATTTGTTGCACCAAAACTCATATTACAAATACTATAAAAGGCAACATACATTGTGCATGCGTTTTCATCATCAGTACACACAAAAATATCTCGGAGAAGAGAATCTTTGAGGATTCTAATTCTTCCATAGAAACTCTACACAAAAAAAGATGATCAGTAAATGGTCGATGTATCTCTTGTCCTTCTTCCTCATACTCATGGCTGGTGTTATGTCTGCAATGTCCCAAGGACCATCTCATGTGTTTCTGTTAGCCGGACAAAGCAACATGTCTGGACGAGGAGGTGTCATCAATGACACCAAAACAAACAACCTTATTTGGGATGGCCAAGTACCTCCAGAAAGCACTCCTAACCCGAACATCCTCACACTCGATTTAGACAAGACATGGAAGGTTGCCCAAGAGCCACTCCACCGACAACTTGATCGTATGAAGTCCTGTGGAATTGGACCAGGCATGCCTTTTGCCCATGAAATCTTGGCCAAAGATCCGAGTTTTGGTGCTATTGGTTTGGTCCCATGTGCAATGGGAGGAACCAAGATAGCTCAGTGGCAAAAGGGGACTGCACTATACAATTTGTTGGTAACTAGGGCAAGAACTGCAATTCAAAGTGGTGGAAAACTTCAAGGGTTGCTTTGGTATCAAGGTGAAAGTGATTGTGGAGAACAAGAATATGAGCTATACAAGGCAAGAACGGAGACGTTTTTCACTGATCTTCGAGTTGATCTAAACATTCCCGACCTCCCCATCATTATGGTACAATTTTTATTTATTTATTCTCCTGTTTGATTTATTTTTTTTAATATTCACTAATATTAATTACCTTTTTTAAAAATTTTGGATTTTGTCACACTTGGACTACCTACAAACTTGAGTTAAAAGAGTGATATTTTTGTTAATTGGTTGGAGTTTCTAGCTGGGTTTTAGATGGTTTACTACTCAAATATGTGTTTCTTGATATTAAAGGGTTTATTGCACATGTTTTCCTAGTTGATTTTTTCTATTTACAATTTAGTGTAAAGGAATCCGCTCCAATACAGAATGAAAGGGTTTGAAGTTCAAGATTTTAAACTTTTGTTTTAAATCAATCAAGTGATGTTATCCTAAGGTCTCTACAGTGCCACTTACAATTCGTACTATTTAAATGGTAATATTTAATTTTTAAGATTTACATTTTAAAATTTATCTTCAAAATTGAATTATGTCATCTGGATATTATGTGGTGTAGAGGCTTTAGAATATTATTTTTAAAATCAATTTTTGTCATGTCAGATACACATAGATGTGTCTTTCAAGTCAACTTGCTAGTATGACTGTTCATAGTTATATATCATTCTTTAAATATTACTAAAGATATAAGTTGCTTATATATGTTTGGACCTCTTGTGAGTAGGTTGTAATTGCATCGGCAGAAGGTAACTACATGGATGCTGTGAGAAATGCTGAGATGTCAATAAAATTGAAAAATGTGCTTATTGTTGATGCTATGGGATCAACATTTATACAAGACCAGAAGCACTTAGATACTGTGTCTCAAATTCGCCTTGGTCAGAAATTGGCTGATAAATTTCTTTCCTCTTTTCCTCATTAGATAGTTAGTAATCAATATTAGCCAAATAACTTAAATCATGATCGTGTCTTACAATAAAGATGTATTTATACTATTATTTAGTTGGATTATACCATTTTTGTATGGCACCTGCACATTGAATAAAAATCAAGGGAAATATAGTCAATTTCGTCTTGTAAGGTTTATACTTTTATAATTCGGAGAGAAATAAATATAATATGTGAGTTCTGACATGGTCAAGGCTTGCTCAGAGTCTATATATAGACTGTGTCTAACTTTCTTCGCTTTATATATATATATTCGAGTTATAAATTGTAAATGATATTAATATTTATGATCGATCAATATTATTTAGTGAAATTTGGTTCTATATAATTTATATCTTAATCTTAAGGATCTAATAAGAATCAACAATAACTAGATATTTTCTCAAATCAAGATTGGGAAAGTATATACTTAAAAGACAACCTATATATAGGGCACTGAAAACGTATGTACATTTTACATGTTCAATACATTATAAGAAAACTGTTTATTTACAACTAGTTATTTCTAATTAAATAAATATTTTTAACTAAAATGAGTTTGTTTTAGTTGCAAATAGTTATTTTCGTTGTAAAAAATTGATCACAAATATTCAATTTTCTTGTAGTGATACAAGTTAAAGAAATTTATAAACTAGATGCATAGAGGAAGAAAATTCTACATTTATTTTCCATCCTAATTTTGTCATTCATGCCAAACACAAGATTAAAGGTGATGAAAACAAACATTTTCAATTCAAAGCAAACAAACAAAGCCTTCCATGTCTAATTTCAAATCTTGCAATTATTTTTTTCTTCCATTCGCATAAAACTAGATATATATCATGTTCCTAGATAGAGAAAATAGCTAATTTTATTTACAAGTATTTCCATCAATTTACAGTATTCGCCAGTTTAATACCACTTTACATTGTTTATATTGGGATTCGGATCTTATGCAAAAAAAAAAAAAATTAGAATTCGGATCAAATTATGATTCATTTAGTCTGTCTTGAAAGAACATTTGTGCATTTTATTTTATTTTTTATTTTCTTTTATGTTTTTGCATCATTAGCACTTTTGCATTTTTTAACAGAATCGTCTACAGATCAAGGGGGCAATTCAAGTATTAGAAATATAAAATTTCTATTTGTAAATCGGTGTAGAAAGCATACTTTCTATGTCATTAACATGACAATAGTTGATTTGAGAGTCTCGTCACCTCAAAGACGTAAAGAATATGTTTTACACAATGACTTAAAATTAAAATAAATTCACAAAAATAGAATACTTATTATAGCCATACCTAAGTAGACAATTTGAATATCTATTTTGCTATCATTCAAGGTGGTGGTTCAATAGTTTATGGATTAACTGGTCAAGTGGTTTGAAATCAATATGAATTTACTTTAAATTATTGATATTGGCCATCTAAGAATTTACTAAATTGGATCCCTAGTGAAAGTGGGATTTAAGTTATGGCTTAAACTTGATTTGAGAGAGCACCTACTACTTTCAGCCATTTAATTCCTTGTTTGGTTCCTAATGGGTAGAGTGATACCGTACCTATTATTGTTGAATTATTTCACATATTTATCTCTCTTTCACCTTTGTTAGAATATTATCATACTTAAAACATATTCATAATATTATAGTATTTATTTTAATATAATGTAATTTTTACCATATTCAGTTTATTGTATAAATCAATTAATACCAATTAGCACTACAAGAAATATGGACTTTTCTCATGAATTTTTTCTTTCAAAATATACATATGTGGCAAATACTTACCTTATAACATGAAAATTCCATGGAAAAAAAATGCATTTTTCCATGAGATCACGTCTGATTAAGAAGTTGTGGGAAAATTATTCTTTTTCCACAAAAAAAAAAAAAAAAAAAAACGATATTTTGCGGCAACTTTGTGTCGCTACAAGTAAACCAGTTATATTATATTTTGAGTATGACTAATTTGTTTTTGTGGCGAGGAATTATAAGATGTTACTACAAAAATAAATCGCCGCAAATAATTTTAAATATTTAAACCCATTTTTCCCCCTTATTTCTTTCTTCCCTAGCTCGATACTCATTCTTATTTCTACTTAGTATTATAGCCCTTAGGCATCTCCAGACTAATTTATGTAATATATATTTTAAAAATATAAAAGACCTTCTTCTAGCTTTACTTTTTGCTAAATTGTTTTATTTTATTTAATATTTCTCATTCTTCCTCCTAAAATCCATTATTTTTTACACTCAATTTGACCCGGTGAGAAAACTATAGAATCAATTTTTTTCATATATTTTGACAAACACCAAAATCATCCAAAACAACAATCTTTCCCACCGTTCAAATCCCCAACATCTCACGAAGTCTCTCTCTTTCTCCCTTCATCATCCCCTTTGTACGATGGTGGCTTCGATTATCTCATTCATGTTCTTGCCATTTTAATCTTATTCCACTGCACGAACAGATGGTTATGTTAAAAAAAATGGTGTATTGAAGATTCTTTTGGCGTCATTTTTTTCAACAAGCTTGTTGCCTCTTGTTACTTTCTAAACTCCAACGACGTTTCTTGTTCTGAAATCAAATGCCAGAATTAAGACTTGATTCCAATGCTAGAGTATTTTTCCAACATCTTTTTTTTTTTTTTCCTTTTTCAGTAGGCCTGTTGCCACCGCTTGTTACTTTCCAACCTTCAAAGTTGCTATTTCTTAAATCAATTTATTTTAAATTTAAGTTCGCATAGTACAGATCGTTCGATCTTCTAAAGCCTAATTCCATACGTCATGATCACATTCATGTATTGAGAGCATCGTTATTAGAGCATTGGCAATGGCTAGTTATCAATCATAAAGTTTGACTAAAACTAAAATGTTTAGCTAAAGTCAAAACTAATATAGACATTAATAATATAATATGATTTATTTTAATAATATTATTTTTAATTTTTTTAATATTTTACAAATATATTCCATATACTAATTAATAATTTGATTTTTACTTAGAATTATTGTTTTCCAACTATTTTTTTTTCAACTTAATTATCTAAAAATACATTTTGCCAATCCTCACACCTAACAATCACATATATAATTTTGCCAACCTTTCTTCTACTCAATATCCACATTTACAATTTTGTGAAGCCAACAAATACATATGTCAACCTTTCCTATACCCTACAATCATATCTACAATTTTTTAAATTAAAAAAAAAAACTTATACAAACCCTTATTTTTCTACCTAACAATCACATCTACAATTCTAAAAGACTAACAAACACAAGTTCTCACTACTTTTTCTACCCATCAATCGTATCTACAATTCTTGAAACTAAAATTCACCATTTTGCTGACCTAACATCCACATTTATAATTTTGTGAAACAAACAAACACATATACCAACATCTCTTCTACCCAATAATCACATTTACAATTCTTTAAACTAATAAACACTTCTACAAACTCTTATTTTTTTACCCAAAAATTATATCTACAATTCTAAAAGACTAACAAATACAAGTTCTCACCATTTCTTCTACTCACCAATTAAACCAACATTCACCATTTGGCCAACCTTTCTTTTTTTGCCAACTTTTTTAGTTGTAACTAATAGTTGAGGAGTAAGCCCTATAAATAGATCCATCTTCTAACTATACTCATCAAATATCAAACTTTCTTCTTCCAATATTTCAAATTTTCTTCCTTCAATTTGCTATGGATCAATCTTCAAATATTGATCATATTGTATATGACGATTATTCTGATCATGAGTTGGATATGATGTAAATAATTGTCTTTGAAAATGTACAAAGGGCTACCGAGAGAGCATTGTCTTCATCTCGTCGTAATCCTCAATGTCGTATGTTTATCAGACGTGATTCATTGGAAAGTCGTGAACGCCTTTGAAATGATTAACCACCAACATATCAGCCCAATCATTCCAAAAGTGTTGACGACCTTCCAATGAATCACGTCTGATGAATATACGACGTTGAAGATTACAACGAGATGAAAAAAATGCTCCCTCGGTAGCCCTTTCGTACATTTTCAAGGACAATTGCTTGCATCATATCCAACTCATGATCAAAATAATTGTCATATACAATATGACGAATTCATAGCAAATTGAAAGAAGAAAAATTGCAGTACTGGAAGAAGACAATTTGGTTTTAGACGAGTGTAGTTAGAGAATGAGTCTATTTATAGGGCTTAATTCTTAATTATTAGCTACAACTAAAAAAGTTAGCAAAGGAAGAAGGTTGGCAAAATGGTGAATTTTGGTTTCAAGAAATGTGGATGTAATTGATGGGTAGAAGAAATATTGAGAATTTGTATTTGTTTGTCTTTTAAAATTGTAGATGTGATTATTGGATAAAAAAAAAAGTTTGTAGAAGTATTTGCTAGTTTAAAGATTTGTAGATGTGATTGATAGGTAGAAAACAAGTTGACATATGTGTTTGTTGGCTTCACAAAATTGTAAATGTGGATGTTGGGCTGTCAAATTGGAGAATTTTGGTTTCAAGAATTGTAGGTGTGATTGGTTTCAAGAATTGTAGAAGAAGTGATGAGAACTTGTATTTGTTAATCTTTTATAATTATAGATGTAATTGTTAGGTAGAAAAAAGAAGTTTGTCAATGTGTTTTTTAGTTTAAATAATTGTAGATATAATTGTTAGATAGAATAAAGGTTGGCATATGTGTTTGTTAGCTTTACAAAATTATAAATGTGGATGTTGGGTTGGCGAATTGGTGAATTTTGGTTTTAAGAATTGTAGATGTAATTGGTGTGTAGAAGAAATGGTGAGAACTTATATTTGTTTGTCTCTTAGAATTGTAGATGTGATTATTAGGTAGAAAAAAAAGAGTTTGTGGAAGTGTTTATTAATTTAAAAATTTGTAGATATGATTATTGGGTAGAAGAAAGGTTAGCATATGTATTTGTTGGTTTCACAAAATTGTAAATGTTGAGTAGAAGAAAGGTTGACAAAAATTATATATATGATTGTTGGGTGTGAAAATGGTTGGCAAAATATGTTTGTTGGATAATTAGGCAGGGAAAAAAATAGTTGAAAAATAATAATTTTCTTTATTAGTTAAATTATTAATTAATATATGGAGTGTATTTGTAAAATATTAAAAAAATTAAAAAATATATTATTAAAAAATATAATATTATATTATTATTTTGATTTTGGAATAGTTAATCCAATGTGGATTAATATCTTTATTAATTTTATTTTAGCAAAAACTCTAGTTTTAGTCAAATTTCGAACTTGGAACCATTGCCAATGCTTAAGGTTTGTCAATATTGCCAAGTCTAAATTTCAATTAAAACTAAAACTTTTAGCTAAAGTTCAAACTAATAGAGACATTAATCCATATTAGACTAGTCATCCAAAAGTCAAAATAATAATATAATATTATATATTTAAATAATAATTTTTATTTTTAATATTTTACAAATACACTCTATATATTAATTTATAATTTAATTAATAAAGAAAATTATTATTTCCTAACTATTTTTTTTCAAGCTAATTATTCAACAAACACATTTTGCTAACATTTCTTACATCTAACAATCACATATATAATTTTTGTCAACATTTCTTATACTCAACATCCACATTTATAATTTTATGAAGGCAACTATTTTATTTGCCAACCTTTCTTCTATCCAAGAATCACATCTACAATTATTTAAACTAATAAACACTTCCACAAATCATTCTTTTTCTATCTGATAATCACATCTACAATTTTAGAAGACTTAATAAACACAAATTCTCACAACTTCTTTTACACACTAATCACATCTACAATTCTTGAAACCAAAATTCACCATTTTGCCAACACAACATCCACATTTATAATTTTGTGAAGCCAACAAACACATATGTCAATATTTTTTCTACCTAACAATCACATCTATAATTTTAGAAGACTAACAAACACAAGTGCTTACCACTTCTTCTACCCATCAATCACATCTATAATTCTTGAAACCAAAATTTATCATTTTACCAATCCAACATCCACATTTACAATTTTATGAAGCCAAAAACACATATTCTAACTTTTCTTCTACTTAACAATCATGTCTATAATTATTGAAATCAAAATTCACCATTTTGCCAACCCTTCTTCCTTTGCCAATTTTTTTAGTTGTAACTAATAGCTGATGATTAAGTCTTATAAATAGACTCATCCTCTAACTACATTCATCAAAAACCAAACTCTCTTCTTCCAATACTTCAGTTTTTCTTTCTTCAATTTGTTATGGATAGTATTGACAGCATTGATTGCCTGCAATGAAAATGGAAGAACTGTTCTAGTGTTTGAAAATGTATATACTCTGGTCACGTAAATCAACCAACTATTATTTTAGAGGTTGTTGCATATTACGATATTTGGATATGACATGCTTTTGTTTTTTTTCTTGGATCTCATAATGACATCAACGTACTTAATTAATCTTATGTTTTTGCTACGTTAGTCGAAGGTCATGCTTCTCTATGCAATTACACAATCAATGATCATGAATATACAATAGAATATTATCTTACTAATGGTATATATCGTTCATGGGTAACAGTAATGAAAACAATTATTTCTCCACAGGAAAATAAGAAAAAATATTTTGATGATTGCCAGAAGTCTGCAAGGAAGGATGTGGAGCATGCCTTCGAAGTACTCCAAGATAGATTTGCAATTGTACGTGGACCTGCTAGTTATTGTAATTTTAAAGTTCTAAAAGACTTTATATATGCATGCATTATCTTGCATAATATGATCATTGAACATGTGCGTCATCTATATCTCAAGGCTGATCAGTTCATTTACAAACAATTGGATGATACTCTAAATGAACCAATTTCACACAATAATATACCTAAGTTCATGGAGTTTATTGTGCAACATCCTCGAATTAGAGATAGAGACACTCATAATCAACTCCAGGCTAACCTTATCGAGCATTTATTTACTCATGGCCACTCATAATTTCCTTATCGAGCATTACATCAAGACTTGTTATTTGATGTAGTACTTCTATGACTTTTTAAAATGTGGTAATTTGTAGTACTTTTATGATTTCTTATGACATTAATGTATCTTAATTTGACATTAGTTGAAAAATAGGATTAAAAGTACTATATTATGTATAGCCTTGTCTATGATTAATGTATCTAAAATTCACATTTTGAGTTGATGCTCTCAATAATCAAATGATTTTAATTGAAAACAATTTATAATATGAATTAATTTTTTCATCAAATGCCAAGTTGCAGCCCAAAATACAAATATTAACAACAATTTATAACATCAATTTATGATACAAAGGCCAAGCTGCAGCCCAAACAACATTTAGTATCACCCAACATTTACAATACAAAGGCCAAGTCGCAGTACATTTTAGTATCAACATTTCCACCCAACATTTCTACCAACAAATCAGTTCATAAATTAGCAACGTCAGTAGACTCACATTTCAGTATCAAAATAATGTAGTAACAGTACAAACCAGTTCATAAACCAGCAATTTGAGTAGATTCACATTTCACTATCAAAATAATGTAGTAGCAGTAACTACCAACAATAGTAGATTCACATTTCAATATCAAAATAATGTAGTAGCAGTACAAACCAGTTTATAAACCAGCAACTTTAGTAGATTCACATTTCAGTATCAAGATATTGTAGTAGCTCTATAAACTAGTTCATAAACTAGCAACTTCAGTAGCAATACATTTTAGTAGTATTAGTATAAAACATTTCATAAACCAGCAACTCTTAACAATAGTAGTATCAACATTTTAGTATCAACATGTAACACGGCTACTTCAAATAAAACTAAATAATTTTAGCAACTTCAAACATATACAAGTTTAATCTATGTCAAACACGAAAAGACTTCATACTCCATGCCAAACACAAAAATGATACATACTCCAACCAATTCATAAAACAGGCCACTTCAACTTCAATCATGACACCTAGTTGCTACCTAACCACATGTTTCTCCAAACCAAATATGGTTGGACAGCCACTAAAATTAAAACAAAAATAACATTTACAGCTAGTTATACACATCCATAAGGGGTTGATGGAGATGTGGATGTACCTCCAGAATGGGACTTAGGCTTCAAAATTTTTCTCTGAATATTAAATAAATATTCTTGTTGCATGGCATTCATACCAGCAAGATCTAGTGTCGTCATCTTGGCCTCAAACCACTTCTTCTTTAAGTCAAATTTTGCACATCTATCACGCTCTACCTTCAGCATAACTGTTCTCTACTCTACCATGCACTTGTGTCTATCATCGGTCATTTGAGCTATGATTTTGTTAGTATTAGTATCATATCCTTCCAAGGACTTCCGCTTCCCGTCCCTTTCTTCTTTAGCTTTTTTGTTTGGATGTCTCCACGTTTTCCTCCACAGTGCCGCCTACAACTTCATTTTCCTACTCAATGGTTGGACGTTCATCATTTGGCTTTCTTCTTGTACCAATGGTCATGATGTGCTACTGCCATTTTGGTTGGTATCTCAGAAGACAGTAATAGTGCTCTATTGTAAAGTTCACCCTCTGCATCTCTTTGTATATAAGCTTTACTTTCTTAATCTACAAAATTTATGGAATAATGTTAGCGCATAAATCAACCCTACATAATTGTATAATTAAAGAAAAATGCTACATACATTATCTTGCTTCGTTATACTACTTGGGTGCAATGATTCTACTTTGCAAAAGATGCATAAAACTTATTTGTGCATTTCTAAATTGAGTACCACATATTCATCAAAGAGTCTATAGAGCGGTTCATTATGTTTGGTTTTTTATATTCATGATAAAATTCAGAAATTCTTTCTCACATTTAAGTACTGGATTTTTTATTAGTACTTTTTATAACATCAATGCTAATATTGAGTCAAGCTGAGATGAGGAGGTTTATCCTCCTTTACAGTAAATGATGTACCTTTTGTATATATATTTTTTGTAAGAGGCCTCTTTTCACCATCAATAAGTGTTGCTTGGACCACAATATTAGAATGTTGCGTTGGGGTGCTATTACAATATTCTCATCCACTTTGTAAGAGAATGGTGAAAAATGAGTCATCATCAAGTGTCTATCTTTGAAAAAACTTAAATTTTTAAAGAGTCAGCCATGAACATACTAACTTCAGCAACTTCAATCTATAACAGTTCATAATAAACTAGAATAGTTCATAACATACTAGAGTTGTTATGAATGAGCAACCAAGTATGCAAAACAGTTCATAAACATAAAATTAGGTAGCACTTGGCACTATCATCGAAATTTTTAGACTCTAGCTAATTAACCATTGTATTTACCAGTAAGCATTAACAAACTTCCAATAAAAAGGGATTTGCAGTAGTGGAAATCACCTTTTACATGGCTTCCATTGATGAGTACATCTTGAAAATAATGCATCACTAATCATAATTAAAATTGCATGAGTCTAGTTAAAACTATATTAGAAAGTTACAAAACAAGGAGTTTGCTGGACACTTGTTAGACTGTGAGTTTTTGCAATTGATAAATTAATTTGCGGAGTGTATGTATAAATCGAATTGCTATAAAAAATATACTACAGCAATAACATTTTTTTATTGTTATTTGTAGCAATCGAAACCAATTTCATTGATTGGCTATATAAGACAACATTTGTGCTGCAGTTTTTGAGAACATCGTTCTGTGCATAAGACATGATAGCCTTGAATAAATTTTCAAACAAAAACAGAAAAAACAAGAAAAAAAAGTAGAAGGAGGGGAGAAAAAATTGATGTCTATAGATCTAGCTTGCAAATAGAGGGTACGCCTCTTTTATTTATTTCTCCAACCCATGACAGATATAACATGCGTTACATCCAGATTTAACCATTAAGTTACTGCTAGATCATGATATCTTTTTTTTTCATTTTTTTTTTAATTTATATTTTATCTATTCACATGATGATGTTTTAAAAAACTTGCAGATTTTGATATTCAATACCAAAATTCACAAATGGTCCAAACAGTAACACAAACAAACACACATAAATGGGTGAGGAGTTCTTTAGAAAAAAAAAATTGAGGATCTTGATGAGAGACAAATAATGCCTACTTTGTAGGTTATTGGTACTGATCAAGTCTCTTTAATTTTTCAACAGGTTAAGAGTAACTTTTAAGAAGAGTAACTTGGTCTCAAATGGGCAATTCATAATCCGAGAATTAAGTAATGAATTATTCAAAATAACCCACCAGCTGAATCTACACAAAATTGTATTGCATTTGATTAAAGAAACTTCGAGGTTTGATTATAGAACAATATCACAATATCTACCAAGTAAATGAAACTTAAAAATTTTTAAGTCCTGTTTGATGGTAGAAACCTGAAGGTTTCTACACAAATAGCAATTAAATACGAAACCAAATATGTGCAGAGTGGAGCATTCTGAGGTCTTGATAAACTCAATATGTCAATATTATGCAAGATGCAATTTTATATTGGCAATGAATTCAGGTCACTAACTATATAAATTGTTATAATAGATTAAACCATGACGTTCAGATGGTAGAGATAGAATTTTTTTTTTTTTGTTGGTTTAGAAATAGGAATTGAATGTTCTCCACGGGAAAGCAAGTATTCCAACTGAATATACTTACCCAAGGCATATAAAATTAGCAGCCATGAAAAATCCATCAGAGACAAATTAGCAGCTATGAACATATAAAATTAATAACCATGAAAAATCCATCAAAGACAAATTCATAACTGAGAGAGAGGTTCTGAAGCCCTATAAAAATATTGTAAACAAAAAGTCTCGGCCATGAACATGCTTTCCTAACCACCACAACATTCAGACCAGTTCAAGCAAAAAGAAGCTAGGTGAAAGGCCAAAATTTGAGTGAAAACATAACACTAAATTACCCTTGTGAAGCACAATAGTCTTCGAGGGAAGATAGAATGTTGATCTTGACAGTCTAGGGCAAAAATCGTGGCAATAAAGAAGTCTAGATACTCTATGTTGCTAATGCCTTCGATAGATTCTTTGCAAATGGAAAGAAAAGAAGATGGGAGGGAGGGAAAGAAAAATGTGGGTTCTCTGCAAATAGAAGCCGAGTATGGAAAAGAAAGAAAGTGTTGCTGAAGAAGTCGATAGAAATGAAAGGAAAAAACACAGAGGCTCAAGAGGGAGATGGTGTTCGACGAGGGTGCAAAGAGAAGATGAAAATGGGAGGGAGAAAGGAGAGGGTATGATTTAGCGTGAGATAAAAGGAAGATAAAAAGGAAGGAAAGGAAATTGGGGGGTTGAAAAACGAGGGAAGAACGAGACGTTGAGAGCCAATTTTACTCAATAAAATAATGTTTAGAGTAATAGTGTCTGGCCAAATTTGGAAAAACATATGGAAATACTATACACCAAAGCTCAAGCCATGGCTAGTCCAATTTAGACCGATTTTGACATAATTGGCTATAATTTGATGAGTCACTGGCATTTGACTAGAACAATACCAATACTCTTAGCTGTGAGTCTTCTCTCTTTTAAATTGGGTTTTGGTCTTATAATTTTAGTTCTATAGTTGACCATGACCATTCATAATCCATTGTTGGCAACAATACCAGATTTTTTGAGGTTCCATTTACCAATCAGTTCATCCCGAACACCAATTTCACTATTTTATTGCGATCAATTAATGGATATAAAAGTTACACTCAAATTTGAAGTTCAAGATTTCAAAGTTCTTCATCCTAAATTTGATGGATGTTAGACTATTATAACCACATTTAGAGAATATATTCATAATGTTCTAGTTATATGAATGATAATATAACTTATTCTCTACCGTATTTAATGTTTAAATTAATCAATATTCATTAGTATCATTGATTGATTGTGTTTCCATTATTTTTTTGTAGTCTCATTTTCTTATAAATAGGGACATATGATATGTATTCAATAACAATTAATATAGCAAAGATGTAGCCCTTAAAAATCTCTCTTTCTTTCTCCCTTTCCCATCTATTTTTCTATTTTCTATTTTATTTTCTAAGACTTTATTAACTCTTGAAATTTAAACTTTTAAAATTCTTCAAAAATATAAATTTGATTGAGTTTTGAAATGGGTTGAACTAAATTGCCCTGAAAAACCTTTTTTTCCCTCCCCTATCAAAAGATCACGATGTTTGAACACGAATATGACACGTACAATGAAATCATGTGAAGATAAAACCTTGAGAAAAAGACCTATCGACTTTATTAAAAGATAGAGATCAGAAAGTTAAAAGTAGATGAGCTGCATTCGATAAAGGAGATCATGAGCTCATATATGCTAATGAGTTGCTAAGCAAACCAAATTTAGAACTGAATTATTTTTATAAAATTAAACTATCTTATTTTATCTCATTTCATATAATTATTATAATTTTTTTAAATTTTTACATAAAATATAATAAATAATTTAATTTTTTCAAATCTTAAAATAAAATTAATATTAAAATATTATATTATAATAATATTTTATTTAATTTTTAATAAAATATCTTATTTTATCTTATTTAAATTGGGTAATCATATGATCCCTTAGAGAAGATGGTTTACACATTAATAATGCAACAGTCAAAGCAGGCACAAACTATTAAAGATGAGTATTTAGATTAGCAGGATACCAAACCTAACTACCTCCCCTTACTTTCAAGTCAAACCCATCAATTATTACTTGATTTTTTGTCTTTCAGTTGTATTTTTATTTTTTCTTTTATTATTTAAAGGCTTCACTTGTATTTTTTGGAGGATATGTACTATGTATTTAGTTTATATAAATAAAATAAAATATTATTAAAATATACTTTTTTTTAATGTACAAAATTTGTAACAAACATTTCTCTCCAAACATATCCAACTTGTCCGACCAAAGTGTGGCCCACCCTGCTTCTGAACAGCGATAGTGCTCTTTGACATTATAGGTTCATTAAACTAAACAGTTCTTTTCATAATAAAAAAAAACAATAAATAGTTATGTTCTTACCCATAATAATTATGAACAGTATTACATCTACTGATAAGAATGTAGTACCAGACACTTCCCGATAAGAATAAAAATTTTTTTATTTATTTTTAAATATTTTTTTAAAAAATTTTTAAAAATAATTTACAACATTATTATAAAAATAATTCCTTAATCACTAGTATAAAAATTAAAAAAAAAATTTCTTGAGGAGACCCAACAATCTCTGACTCTAGCATTTTTCATAAATTATTAAGAGACATTATTTAATAAGGTATAGAAGAAAAAACAATTGATTCCTTGTCCTCGATATATATATATATATATTTTCTATGAAATCGATATATATATATATATATTTATATATATATATATATTTGTATTGAAAATGATAAAAATAGATAACCAATAAACATTATCCAGTGGGGCTCCTTTCAATTTGCTATAGAGTAATGATATTGCAAGTTAGTTTGCAAGCTATGCGCCCATTTTTCTTAAAAAAAATTGAAGAATAATATTAAAAAATATATAATTTCATGTGAATCTTAAATTTATCTATTTTTATAAAAAAAAGTGCGAAACTTTCATATCTTAACACTGTATATGTTATTTTCCTTTGCTATATCTAGATATTTTGAGAAATGTTTAGGATCTCGATAATGGATCAGAGCATTTCTCCCGATATTTTTTTTTGACTTAGTAATTGAGTAAGTATTTTTTTTATTGATGTTGTAAATTTTTTTTCTTAAAAAAATATTTAAGAGTATTTTAAAAATTATTAAAAAAAAATTTACACTCATCGAGACCCATCGGTGGCTTTAGAGCCACTCAAGTATTTTTATGAGTAGTAATAAATGCATAATTTTTTTTACAATCAGTATTTATGTAAAGTGATGTTGCTTTTATAATTTATTTTATAAAAATATCTCTTATTTAAAATATAGTTATATAAAACTTTTAAAAATGATTATATATAGGAAGAAGTGGTGAAAAAAGTATTAAAAGATTGAAAGCACAGGGAAAAACAAATTTAAAATTATGTACCATGAATTAAAAGTATTTTCAAATGAGATTATAGATACCTATAATGACAACTTAAAACCAAAAAAAAAATAATAATAATAAATTGAGGGCATTAATATTATGCAAAGCTATTTATGCCATTTAAAATTTTGAAAAAAAAATTACAAAGATAATGTTTGAAAATAGATTTAATTTCTAAGATATTTAACTTGAAAATTGTACCCATTATATCTACACCATAGAGTATAGTTTATGTTCCCATATTTAATGAATGTGACCCCACGTCTTACATCGGACTTGTTTGGATTAAAATATGTCTTCAAAAAGTTTGAGAGTTTTTTTTTTTTTTTTAATTTTTTGGTAACTTTCAACCGTACATTTTTTGAAATATAATTTTAAAATAATTTTAAGGACTATTTGAATTAAAAAATTATTTCATCTCATCATTACATTTTTTCTAAATTCACGTACAAAATATAATAAACAATTCAATTTTTTTAAATCTTAATTCAACTTTGTTAAATTTTAAAATAATAATAATATTAAAAAATAATATTTTATTCAACTTTTAACATTTATCTAAAACCATCTCATTTTATGTCACTATCCAAACAATCCCTTAATCTACCCATTCAATTCGTGTAATAAAATGAATGCTTAAAAACAAAAATAAAAATAACTTGAGAATAACTAGACTCAATAAGTTTTATTCAAAAAAGCATTTTTTCCATTACCCATAAAGCTTTTAAAAAATCCAAATAAGTATATATCTCAAAGTTTTCTTAATCTAATCCTATTTTCTTAAAAATTTAACTCATTTTTAAGAAACTTATCTCTAATTTTATTTCTCAAAAGTTTAAGATTTTTAAGAAAAATATTCATCCAACCCTAATCTTTCAAAAGTCTGTAAAATAATATATTGATCTGAAATATAATATAAAGATCTAAAAATTAAATTAACATAAAAGTGTCTAAGAATGTTAGTAGGTTTAATTTCTAATTGAGAAATGCTACTTTATTTTCAACCACTTCTAATTCAAGCAACTCAATGGTCATTTACTCATTGACCTGCTATCTTGATCTTTTATTTTTCCAACAATTATATATATATATATATATATATATAGAAAATGATTTAGGCAAATCTTTAGAGTTTGTAATTTTTGTGTGTGTTTTTTTTATAAAAAGGAAAAATTAAGAACTACAAAAAAAAAATAATAATAAATCAACTTTTTTACTATAAACTACATTATTCTAAAAGAAATAAGAAGAATTTGTACATGTTAAAACTGTAAATAACATTCTTTAATATATATATATAATTATACTTATTATCCATACACACTACACATCATATTTATTTATTTTTTCATTTTTCGTATAACAAGTATGTAGTATATGAATGATAAGTAGAACAATTTAATTAGTTTAACAAGAATAAAATAAAATAATAGATAATAAAAAATAATTTTAAAATATGTAAAGTGTGTAGTGTGAGATGATAGGCTTCCCTTATATATATTATAGATGAGAAAAATTATTTATAATCATAAATTGTGCAACTGTCGAATAATCGCTTTGATAAAAATGAATAAAATATAAAATTTATATAAAAAAATAATTTTTTAATAATAAATTCTATTATTTTTTAAAATAATTCGTAACGATTACGTATTTCACGCTTATATGAAAAATTACTAATTACATACAAAATATAAAAAAAATAAAGAAGTAAAGAAATGAAAAAAATAATAAACATAATTAAATAAATAAATAAAAATTATGGTGGCTACCCACCTCCACCCAATCTACTTGTTCTTGTCTCCTTCACTCCCTCAGATAGGCACCTTGCTCATCTTCCCACATCTCAGAAAGCAAACACGTACAAATCCCTGACAATCTCTTCGGCATTTTCCATTTTACTCCTCCAGCCATTGTCGGCTACCCGATTTGGAACAAATTCTTTGGACTCAGCACTTTGGGATCAGAAGGATTCGCTCTCTTTCACTGTCCGAATCATCTCTTTTGGTGCTTTCAGATCAGTATCTCACTTATACGCACGCGGCGCAAAAAGGGTCTCCCTCCCTCTCTCGTATGTGTGCGCAAAGAGCATTGGAAATGCAGGCGAGCCAGCGATTTTCCTGGGCTGGAAAGCCAATCGGAATGTCGCCGGAGATTTGATGGAATCGGAGCTCTTGGTTGGAGCTTTCTCTGTTTTATTTCATGGAGCTAATGGTTCGTTGTAGTCCGTTTAAAGTACCCAGATTTCTTACTAAGCTTCGGTTCGCCGTCGTTATTTTCGAGGTGAGGCCTTAGTTTAGTTTTTGCATTTTCTTTCCGTTTTTTTGGTGCTCTAATAAATGGGAGATTGTATGGTTTCGTTTACTCATCAATTGTTAGATGCTGTGTTTCGTGGCTAGGAAAGTATGGAAAAAGAGGACATAAGAGTTGGGGTTTTGGAAGTGACACTGTAACCCACAGGCGGTTGTGAGTTATCTCTACTTTATTCTGTGTTTTCTCGGGAACAAACGAGTGGGGAGGGGTGACGGTGTAATTCGTGAAGGACAAGTCCTTTAGGAAATTAACTCGCTTTGTAAATTTAGGCTTCAATAATTTCTTAAGCATAGATGGTTTAATGCTTTTCTTCCAATTATTTTTTCCCTTATTTTTTTAGGATATTTATGGAAACTATTCGTTGGTGCTTGGGGAGGCAAATTTGCGAGAGAATCGCGTTAGTTTCTCTCGCATTATAGTATATGCCTCGTATGGAAATTTAGCTGAGCTACCTACTGTTTACCTTTCGTCGATCGCAGAACTCAATTTTAATAGGGATGAAAGATTTTTTTTTTTTTCTCTGTATAATCCCACAAAAAAGTAAAACTAAAAAAGAATGAGAAAGAAAAACTGCTCATTGGATTCACTAGTTTCTCCTTCAGTTTGATGGTAGCTCCCGTGGGCCTGGTTTCCTTAGATCTGCTTCTCTTTCTTAGCAAAGAAATCGATTTACATATTATATGTTTATATATCTTTTCTATTCTTAATATATGAACCCAATTCGGGTCTTTTGATTTTACCCGTATTTACCTATTGTATCAGATAACCCAGAAAGAACATTTTGCTCACTTTCTGCCTCAGATTATATTGATATTGGTACTGTTGGGAGCTACAAGTGGAAAATCCCCAGACCATCAACTGCAATGGCAAGGTCCAGTACGGGAAGGTGACAGTAACATTGTTGCACACTCTTGCATCCATGACCAGATAATTGAACAAAGAAGGCGAACTGGGCACAAGGTGTATTCTGTTACCCCGCAACTTTATAAAGAGTCTGATATCTCAAAACTGCTTTACCATAAAGGTAGGGCATTGCTTGGTGTCTCCAACTTCTTGGAGCAACTAAAGGATGCCAAGCAACCCATAAGAATATATCTAAATTATGATGCTGTTGATCACTCGCCTGAAAGAGATTGTCGACGGGTTGGAGACATTGTAAAGGTAGGTGTTAACGTTAGATCAGCATGCTGTATACATGGCCCATGCCTGTCATCCTTATGTTGGCTTACTTTCTGTAGCGTTTCATCATCTTGTTTCTTTGGCCAGGTTGGCGAGCCTCCCGTGACCTCTCTTCCTGACTCTCCTTCTTGCAATCCTCATGGTGATCCTCCAATTTTGGGTGACTGCTGGTATAACTGCACGTTGGATGATATCTCTGGGGAGGAAAAAAGGGCTCGCCTTCACAAGGTTTGGTTTTGTTTTCTGCATATTCTCTCTTATTTTGCAATTTTGTGAGGATTTGGATAAATTTCTGTTCTTTTTTTTTGTATTGCTTGCTGTCATTTGTTACTGCTCTAGGGGATTAGCATTGTAATTTAGATTACTCTTTCAGAGAGTTTCTTATTAAGTAGGGAAACTTATTCTTTGGAAGCAACTTAATGCAGGCTTTGGGTCAAACAGCGGACTGGTTCAGGAGGGCCCTGTCCGTTGAGCCTGTGAAAGGAAACCTGAGGTTAAGTGGATATTCTGCATGTGGACAAGATGGAGGGGTACAGCTCCCACGTGAATATGTTGAAGGTACCTTGACAACAAATGAGTGCCTTGGAGCTTACAACATCCTAGTTCCACTGGTTCTTCTGTTTAAATAACTTGTACACTGATCCTTCGACTATTTTCTCCAGATGGTGTAGCTGATGCTGACTTGGTTCTTTTCGTTACAACAAGACCTACCACTGGCAACACTCTTGCATGGGCAGTGGCATGTGAACGTGATCAATGGGGCCGTGCAATTGCTGGTAAGTTATTCATGGCACATCTTTTGGTCTGGAGCATTTTTGTATCCTTGCAAGCGGTAGAAATCTGAAATCGGTATCAATGGTCTTTTGTAGGGCATGTGAATGTTGCTCCACGCCATTTGACAGCTGAAGCAGAGACCTTACTTTCAGCTACTCTCATACATGAGGTCAGTTAGTTGTTATGTGTGCGTGCGTGCATGTTGTCTTATTTCAGTTGCTCTAATGCATAAGGTCAGAGGTCAGTTTGTTGTTGTGTGGGTGGGTGATTTTTTTTTTTTTTGGGGGGGGGGGGGGGGGGGGGGGAGCTATTTACATATAAAAAAAAAGGATAAAGAAGTACTGGAAGTACTTTTTTTTTTGATAGTTAATAAGAGTTTTATTACCCTAAATAGGCATAGCCCAATTACATAGGAGGTATATGAGGAAAGTACTGGAAGTACTTTTGTATGCTGATCAGCAAATTTGATATTTTTCCAGGTCATGCATGTTCTTGGTTTTGATCCCCATGCCTTTTCTCATTTTCGAGATGAGAGGAAAAGACGGCGTAGTCAGGTAAACAGTACTCCATATTATTTTAGATCCTATCTTAAGACAATGACTGGAAGCTTAACCAGATATTTAAGAGCAAATTGCAGCAATTATCCCCTATGTTCAGGGATTTGATGTCTTCAATTCTAGTTTGGAAGATTTTTAAAAAAATTGCATCTTCATTAGCTGTGTCAGTAAGCTCAATGCAATGGGTTTGCAAGACTTGAGGAGCTCTTTCCTAATATAACTTGATTTTGTAGGTCCTTACTCTCTTCACGCATTTTTTCCTTCATTTGGTCAATTACTAAAATTTTTCAGCTGCCACATAAATGCAGCTTTGTGGAATATGTATGATGAAGTTTTACCTAAATTTTGAGATTAGATATTGATATGAAATGCTAATAGCTCTAATTTCTAATAAATGTATGTTTCTTGCATTTTGACTAGAAGGTACTTTCAGAAACAATAAGATATAAACTTCTGATTTGAAAGGCACAAGACTTGCTTATGTCCTTGTCTGAAATTGAGTGCTTATTAGTTTGTTTCCTTTATCTTCTCGTTCATAATGTGTTATAAAAAGGTTAAATTTCATATATTGGAGGTTCAGAGGCACACATTTTGGTACCTTATTGTTACCTGTTGTCCCTAATTGCAGGTCACGAAGCAAGTTATGGATGAAAAGCTTGGTCGGATAGTGACACGTGTGGTGCTTCCACGTGTTGTCATGCACTCCCGATATCATTATGGGGTGATTGTCAATGTTTAACCTTGATGCTGTAAAAGGATTTGTTTTTGAGAAAACCTTCGAACCAGATGTAGCGAGAAGTTTGCTTTTACACCCTCCAATAGGAAGCTGACACGTAAGCGCTAAGTTATTCACGGTAGAACCAATTTGAGGAAATAATCTTCCCTCTGCAAAGCGCTCTATCCCCCTCAGTTGCTCTCTCTCTCTCTCTCTCTCTCTCTCTCACTCTTTCTCCCCACTTAAATCTCCATTTCTCCCCCCTCAGTCTCTCTCTCTCTCTCTCTCTCTCTCATCTTAAGCTTGGTGACGGACTCTCTCCCCTCAAGCCCGGAACATAGTTTTTTTTTTTTCCCCCTTTTAACAGGTCTGTTCTGCATGTTTTCATTTTCTTTTGTCCCTTATTTAATTTGTTGCATAGGAATTGGAGGGAAGTGCCATGCGGTGAGCTCCGATATGTGCACATGGCTTTCCGATTCCCATGCTCTTAGACTGTGAATCAGTTGTGGGGAACCTGCTGTTTTGGGTTTTTCAAGAGAAACCAGTTGCAAAGGAACCACCTGATTGATTTTAGGAAATGAAAGCCCAGTATTTTAGGAGTAATGATGCCTGGAGAACTGTGAGTCTGAGATATGAGAACAGCCCTGTAAACTTTGCTTGGTTAACCAAAACCAAAAATCTTATCTCATCTCATCTCAACTCATCATTACAATTTTTTCAAATATCCATACAAAATATAATAAACAATTTAACTATTTCAAATCCCAATACAAAATTAATATTAAAAAATTATATTATAATAATATTTTATTCATTACTATTTAAAACATCTCATCTCATCTGTGTAACCAAACGGGACATTAGTTTTAGCGCAAGTGCAGTTTTAAAGAAACCAAAGAGGACAGAGGGAAAGCGACTGAGGGATGAGAAAGAGAGCTTGAGGGGAGAGAGGAAGGAGGGGATGAAAATCTTAGTTTCGGCTTGAGGAGAGAGAGAGAGAGAGAGAGAGAGAGAGAGAGAGAGAGAGAGAGAGAGAGAGAGAGAGAGAGAGAGTTGCCACTGTATTTGTTTTGATGTAATCGATTCTATCGTGACTATATTAGGCTGCATACGTGTTCCCATTGGGGGGCACATATACTCACCGCGTCTGGTTTGGAGCACCTCTCTTTGTTTTTCATATATCTGCTTCATTTGACCAGATCTTATTTTGCATTGTGGCTATAAATGTCTCTCTGGCAGGCTTTCTCCGATAACTTTACTGGGTTAGAGCTAGAAGACGGAGGAGGACGTGGCACATCAGGTTTCTATTTTGGTTATTATCGTTTTGGTTTTGTTCCAAAACCTTGCAGAAGCGAATCCCTTTTTTCAATTTGGTGTAGATGTTAGCTGAAAATTTAATGGCGTCCAAGTTAGTGATATTTCTGGAGGCTGACGTTTGGTAGGATTATTTGAAGATAGGCTTGAGAATATAATAATTTGGTGAATAATTAGGGGTGTAGCATCAATTACTTTATGACATACTACATTTATACTATATTTGTGTTGGAATTCATCAGCATAATGCTCAATGTACATCTAACTTGCTTGCAGGATCTCATTGGGAAAAAAGGCTTCTGATGAATGAAATTATGACGGGTTCAGTCGATACAAGATCAGTAGTTTCGAAAATGACGCTTGCTTTACTAGAAGATAGTGGGTGGTACCAGGCTAATTATACCATCGCAGACCGTCTGGACTGGGGTTATAACCAAGGAACTGAATTTGTTACCTTGCCTTGCAATCTCTGGAAAGGGGCATACCATTGTAACACGACCCAGTCGTCTGGCTGTACATATAACAGGGAGGCTGAGGGTTACTGCCCGATTGTAAGTTACAGTGGAGACCTCCCTCAGTGGGCACGTTATTTTCCACTGGCTAACAAAGGTTTGTTCTTTATTTTGTTATTAATCTTCATATCTAGTGATAATTGATGCTCTTTAACCACTGTCTAGGGTTTGATTTAAGCATGCAAAAATAAAGACTGGAGATGACCAAAAGCACTATATAATTAAATTTCAAACAAAAGAATATCAGTTGTCAACTAAAAGTATCATAGTGGTCTCTGTTAACCTGTTCATCACATTCTATGTTGTCTCTGTGTTAACCACAAAAGTTGTAGCAGTCGCCAAATATTTACACTGGGATTGGGATCCCTAATCAGACGATGGTCATAATTTGGATTGTCTTGTGCCTGTGTCAAAATCCTCTGTTTGGTATAATCAAATAGTATCTTGATCTCTGCTCCAATACTCAAATAAATTAAGTTCATGCCTTTCGTTGGCATTTGCTGATTAATATGGGTATCACCATTTTATGTACTTTAGTATCAAGTTTCCAATTATCTGATCTTGGTCCTTAATGTGAGGTTCAGTTTATTAAGTTACTAACGTTATTGCCATTTGCAGGAGGGCAGTCCTCATTGGCTGATTATTGTACGTACTTTGTAGCTTATTCTGATGGATCATGTACAGACACGAACGGTGCTCGAGCACCAGACAGAATGTTGGGTGAAGTGCGAGGGAGTAGCTCTAGGTCAGATTTTTTTGGCACTTTCTCAAATAGCTGTATGGCATGTCTGGTGTTCTATGAGATGTAGTTAAAAAGACAAAAAATTCAATATTGCTCATTATGTTTCTCTTTTTGAAATATAGGTGTTTGTCCTCATCATTAGTACGTACGGGCTTTGTACGTGGTTCAATAACCCAAGGAAATGGTTGTTACCAACACAGGTGCATTAATAACTCTCTAGAGGTATGACTTGGAGCTTCAATACCTTTTGGTTCACATTCATGAATTGCCAGCTAACTAGGTCCAAATAATTAGAAACTAAGTTAAGAAAAAAGAAGAAGAGCAAATAAGAAGAAAGAAAGAAAGTAGAGCTGGAGAAAGAGCATGAGCATCTATTTCTGAATAATTTTAAGCGGGAGCTAGTGCACACTATTTTGCTTTTTAATATCAAAAGAAGCAAAAAGCCCATGGTTCATTCTGGTGGAGTTCTCTGTTTAAGCCTTATTTTCCTCTTTTCTCCCAATTGCTTTTTTAAAAGTCAAATGAAATATAAAAGGTACTTTCCTTTGATTCAAACTACATGTTACAATGTTTGGTACAAGAAATAGTAGAAAATTACAAACAAGAATAACATCTAAAAAAGAAAAGTAACCAACAAGAACAGGTGGCCTGATGGTGATTACATGTTGTGTAGCATTCTCATGTCCTTGGTTCAATGCAAGTAGTCCATTTTCTAAAATATGTTTAATCAAATTCTCAACTCTAGTGACCTTGACCTGATCCGTACTAGTGCACCGTGTATCCAAGCCTAAGCAGGTGGATTTGTGATTGATATACACTTTCACTTGCGGCAATATATAATGTTGACTGATTGTCTCAAATAACCCACCCAAGAAAAATTAGGTAGCTTCACACGTGCGCGCGCGCGCACACACACACACACACTAGCTCACGTCTGTGACTACAAAATTGAAGTTTCCCTTGATCATTTATACATTTACAATGTGATGTCTTATGAAAAATGGCATCCATGTAAAGACTGTAGAGCTGGACATACTCACGTCTGTGACTACAAAATTGAAGTTGCCCTTGATCATTTTTACATTTACAATGCGATGTCTTATGAAAATAGCATCCATGTAAAGACTGTAGAGCTGGACGTAAGCATGGGTCTCCAGAGTTAATGAAGGGTGACAACTAACTGCTCGTTGATGCTTTAAACCATAATTGAATAAAAATCCATAAAATATTTGGCATCATGGTGGCAGGCCCCAGCTATACTGACTTGTTAGAAAGAAGTTAAATATAAAATAAGAGCTTTGCCTGTTTTACTACGGTAGGAGGGCAATGGTTAACGTGTATCATTTTCTGTGTTAAATCCCCACCTCACCTTCCTTGTCACACACCCATACCTATCTAAAAAAAAAAGAGGGCAATGGATAACATTTTTTGAAGTTTAAGCTCATCCCCTTGTTTTGCTGCAATATTAGCCCAATGTTACTCATTGCTATACTTTTCAGGTTGCTGTTGATGGTATGTGGAAAGTATGTCCTGAAGGTGGTGGACCAATTCAGTTCCCCGGCTTTAATGGTATTTATCCCATCTTGTTCACTGATGGTTTATGTTGTAAAATTTATTTGTTCACATCATTTTCTTTGTATAGATTTTAATGCTTGTCTGTGGGTGAATTGATTTGCCTGATGTTTGTATGTAGGTGAATTGATATGCCCTGAATACCATGAGCTCTGTAGCACAGGCCGAGTTCTTGGATCAGGTCATTGTCCCGATTCTTGTCATTTCAATGGAGATTGTGTTGATGGAAGGTGCCGTTGCTTTCTAGGATTTCATGGTCATGACTGCAGTAAACGTGAGCTTCTGTTTCCCCTTTTTCCTATTTCGTAGTCAAGCACAAAATACAAGTTCGCTTGTGGAATTCCAATTTTCTGATATTTCTTTTGATTTGGCATCAGTTCTAAATTGATATTTTTTGCAGGCTTCTGCCCCGGCAATTGTAATGGACATGGCCAATGCCTCTCTAATGGGATTTGTGAATGTGAAAATGACTACACTGGTGTTGACTGCTCCACAGGTAAATGAATATCCTTTTCCTTTTTCTTTTTTTCATTTTCCTATGTTTTAGTTGGCTGGTTCTTTGTTTAATTATGATGAAACTACAGAAAACCTACTTTTTGGTGGCTTTCATGCTCATCATGATTGAAGCTCCCTTACCGATAAAAAAAATAGTCTTACTCAAACTGTACTGTTTTTATGGGGGAAGGGAAATACAAGGCCCAAGGGTGATGATATACATATTGAGGACTTATGAGACCAAAAAAATAAAAAATGCGTTACTCTTGTGGTCATGTTTTTCTGCATTGCAGATGAAGTGAGACCCACTGTGCCCGATTGATTTTTGATATTGCTCTTTTTGGAGAATGGCTTCTATGTAAGAATGATGAGTTCACAGTAGTGAAAAAGCCCTATTTTTAAGTTCATAATTTAAATATATCTAAGCTCTTGGTGTGTCTTTTGACCTGGAAGCTATATTGTGAGAATGCAAGTGCAATCACTGCAATTTTCATATGAATATGAAAATGAGGGAAGAAGCGCAGGGAGAGGAGTAAATGTGTTAAAAAATCCCCGCCAGCTTTTTACTAATGTATTCGTGTGTAGATATGCACAGGAAATGGGTTGAGGCCACCTCCTAGTTCGTCTGACCTCCCGTGTATGAGCTTCGAATTGGCCTTCAACACATGCCGGGAGAAGGGGGTTAGACCTGCCTTTCCAGGAACATCTTCACAAGATATTAGTCCTTGTTTGATCCTTGCATGTGCATGATGAAATTAGTTTGACATATTATTGTGGTTGGTGTTTTAATCTGTCAGCTTTGTTCTTTTGTATGATATGCAGCCATTTGCAATGAACAATGTAGTCTTCATGGTGGAGTCTGTGATAATGGAGTATGTGAATTCCGTTGTTCAGACTATGCGGGCTACACATGCCAGAACAGCTCCATGCTCACCTCTAGTCTGCTAGTTTGCAAAAATGTGCTGGAAAGTGATCTAGCTGGGCAACACTGTGCACCCAGTGAACCAAGCATACTGCAGCAACTAGAAGAAGTAGTTGTTATGCCCAACTACCACCGTTTGTTCCCAGGTGGTGCCAGGAAGTTATTTAATTTCTTTGGCAGTAGCTACTGTGATGCAGCAGCTAAGCGCCTTGCATGTTGGGTAAGTTGCCTGTCTTAATACAATTCTTTTTTCACTAAGCATTTCAAACTGTGCCTCACATTGTTCTTTCTGCCATCCGTGTGTGCGCATGCATATAGCCAGAGATTTTTCTTGGTATGGAAGAAGTTTGTAGCATATGCGCATGACAAGACCTCACTCAGGAGAACAACTCAAAATATTACAATTAATAGTGAACTGCTATTCCGTGTAGATCTATTAGGTTCTAAATTGGTTGGTAAATGGAAGAACTTCACAGCTCAAGCAAACACAAATACTTTCACTAAACAAAAACAACCTATTAAATAAACCAGAGAGGAGCTATTCTTACAAATATATTAAGGTAATTGTCAGGTCGAGATCCTATCTAGTCTTTGATTTGCAAATTCTCCGCTCACATGCTTATCAGCATTTCATTGCCGCCTTGATGAAAGAAAATTCAGTTGAGTATCTCAGATTTTTTCCCCTTCTAAAGAGGATATATCTCAGATTTCAACATGAAGGATCCTGTCACCTTTATGTTTAGCCCTGCCCTCAGAAACCCCCAACACATCTGCTCTGTAGATGCTTCTGTAATATGCAATGCAATTTAAAATTGCACCATGAATGACTAGTGGCTTGTTTTGGAGGGGGATTTCATGGTTTGTCACTTAATAAATGATTTGATGATTTGTATGAGATATTTCTGTTTCCCGTGTCACCATTAACTTGCCATTAAGACTTGATAGGGTGTCTAATATACTAGTTTTTGGGCCATTTGAATACAAAATTGGTTTTGGTATCTGTTTGACTAAACAAGATTGGCTTGAATCACCAGATCTCAATCCAGAAGTGCGACAACGATGGTGACAACAGGCTTCGGGTCTGTCATTCAGCATGTCAGTCGTATAATTTAGCATGTGGGGCTTCACTTGACTGCTCAGACCAGACCCTCTTCAGTAGCGAGGAGGAAACTGAGGGGCAGTGCACAGGGTCCAGTGAAATGAAACTCTCATTGCTTGATCGGATGCTGAGTGTTTTCTATCTTAGCAATAATTCCTGGAAAGGAAGAATGTCTGTAAAAAGTAGGCAGCGTTAAAATTTTATTTTTTGGGGGGTGGGGTGGGGGCTTAATCTTTTTCGTTGTGTTTGTTGTTTTATCCATATTGGCTTGTAATTGTATGGGGGTTTATTATAGGGAAAATGGCAGGTAATGCTCCACCAGCCTTAGATGTAGGGTTTCCTTTCACATAGCCCAAAAATATTAAGAAAGTTGGGTGGATAGGTAAAGGTTACCGAGTCTAGGTTTTCAGAGCTTTGTAATCTGAAAGCCGCTTGTAGAGAGTCCAGAAAAAAAAAATGTTGAGTGAACAGAGCTTCGGCCGAAGGCCTCTGAAGAAGTAAAGAAAAGCTTCATTTTTTTCATTGTGGTTCGTATTCATTCCGTTTTATTTCCCTTTTTCCAGCATTTCACCACTGGTAATGGTTGAATGGTACGCAAGAATCTGACCAACTATCAGTTCGGTCTGGGGCAAAAACAGCTGCTGGAAATGGTCCAAAATCCAAAGGGCTTTGCTACACGCAGTCGGGAAACGCAGTCGGCTGTACGGAATGAATAAAAAAAAATTATAAAAAAATTATTTTATATTCAGGGAGACCTGCATGAATTATAAAAAGCTATAAAAATAATTTTTTTTTTTCATGTAGGTCCTGTATTAATTTTTTTTTACAGCCGACTGCACGCCGACTGTATTTTCCGACTGCACAAATCATTTCTCAAATCGGAATCCCGAAGACCATGGCAGGCTACTAGTACAGATCTTGTTTAGCCATTCATGCATACACATATAATATATATACATATATATATAAATATATATGCATTCATCATGGCTACTACATATACCATATTTGGTGAGCTATATCCATAAATGGTACGTGTGTTTGAGGGAGCTAATGAGTTTATCCACAAAATTGTTTACGAATGTTAATCAAGTCGAGCGAAACGTATACGAGTTTATATCATTTTATAATTGGCTCCAAGTGATTGTAATCAAATTGAGCCAAATTTGAGTTTAATCAAGTAGAAGGCCAACATCTCTAAGTTGACCTTCTACTCTATTTCTCAAATGAGAAAATGTATGTGTTCAAGAAATTAATTGAAGGAAAAGAAATGATATATAAGTTTTAGATGCCTAAGTCTCATATAAGTCTTTTATAAAAAAAAAAAAGAAAAAGAAAAAGACTTTATTCTTGTAGGAAAGTATGAAAAACTCATTTTTTATTTTATGAGATCTATATTTGTACAAAAAGTTTGTACAAGATTTATACATTTGAGATTTATACTTAGCATTAATATCGAGTGAAATATTCGTGTAAACCCTTGTCAAAGAAACAAAAACCTCATTGATTCTTACGATGGATTATTGTTCCATCCAATTATTACCAAAACCAATACCAAAATCATAAATGAAGAAGCACTTACCCTGTAATCTGCCAATAATGATCCCCACTCTGTTGGGCAAAATGTGATCAAGTAATTCGACCTAGAGCAAGTGAAATGGCTTGAAAAACCATCATAAGAGCACTAGTAGTGAAATAACTATAGTCAAATTTTGGCCAAAGTTTATCTAAGTTGCATAAATTATATTCACATCAAACTCAACAAATATATAGTATTTTTAACCAACACCAAACTCATTGGCCAAATCTGGCTAGTCCAAGTTGCTGGCCACATCATATTTTGGCAATAAAATATTCCTTCCCATTTGTATTCATCGCGCACCAAAACACACGAAAACTCCAAAAAGAGAAACGGAAGAGACACCAACCTCTTCAATGTCTCCCATACAATCCAAAGCAGCCATCAGCCACTAGCAGCCACATCCACCATTCAAGAATCCCACCGTCGCCCTCAAACACCTTCCGGTAACCCTTCTCTGCTTTTTTGCCTTCGACTCTCTTTCAAACCTTCCCTCCCTCTCATTGAAAAATCATCTCTCTCAGTCTTCGTTTATAAAGAATTTTCAGCTTTCCTTAATGGATTGATTGGGTATCGCTGGTTTGTTGTGGAATATCGATCTTGGTGGTAAGTATTCACCTTTTTTATGTTTGGTTTCATATTGGGCATTCTCTGTATTTGATGAGATGTCTTATTGGACACAAGTTTTGATTTTTCATTAATTCCGTCGGTTTTAGAACTTTTGTATTTTATTTTACTCAAATCTCTACTTTGGAACTACACCGATTACATGTGGAATTTGTGTGGGTATGTGTCATTTTGGGTTGGCATCTCTCTTGTATAAAATAAATGTGGTAGTACTCTCACATGCCCATTAGGGGTGGCAATATATTACACGATCCATTAACCCAACACGAATACAACACGATAATAGCGGGTTAGGGTTTAGTCCGGATTTGGGTCAAAACGGGTTGACCCGTTAAGACACGATTGCTTAACGGGTTGATAACGAGTCAACCCGTTTTGACCCGTTATAACCCGTTATGACACGTTAAGAAAATTAAAGTTACAATTATACCCTTCTACCCAAAAGTAAAATTGTTAGAATTTTAATTTCGATATTTTTATTGTTTAGATTGTAATTTTGGACTTGTAATTAGTTTTATAATTTTTATAGATATTGTGATTTTAACATTTATAGAAAATTATGTTAAATTTAATCAAGTCAAACATGTTAATTTCAGGCCTATTCAACCTATTTATATAAACAGTTTGAAACAGGTCATATTGTTTCGTGTCAACCTATTTAGTAATATTCACTAATTAGTCAAAACGGGTTGACACGACACGACACGTTATGTTAATAGGCCGTGTTAGGGTTTGAGATTTTGACACGATAAACTTAACGGGTCGGGTTAGGGTTTACCTATATAATATAATATACATGCTTTAACACGACCCGTTAACACGATTTGACACCCCTAATGCCCATTTATGTTCTCTACTTTAGTGCCCTAAAGTTGATGATTGTGTTTATGCAAACACCATGCAACTTCAAGCTTTTTTTTTTTTTTTGATTTATCTGCATACTGCCTTTGGGATAATTCATTATTGAAAATCCTCATTTTTTTTTTTTTGGTGTGTGTTTTACTTATTGATATGCTAGACTTTGTTACTTTAGTTTCACTTGTTTATGCTTGCACAGATGGAGAGCAATCTTACTAAAGCAATGCTTTTGCTTAGCTTATGAAAACCTGATCTCTGAAGGACCCAAGATTCCCGATACAACGATACCTTCATTGTGTTTTATTTGAATAATTAATAAATAATCCAGTCCCAAAAGGCCTCGCATTTTAACAACCTTCTTGTACAAAGCCCTCAGGTTTTAATAAATGAAAATATCAAAATCAATATTTTAATATAATAGTAATCGATTTAAAGAGTTTGTTATTTGGTATTATTGAATAGTGTCTAGTTAAATTTATAAAAGTGAGTTTCCTAATAAAAAATTGGCCAAACTTTAGCTAGGCTACTACCAATGCTCCAAGGGTAGCTATATGCGCTCGGACATGCTTTCTTGAACATCTCAGAGTACTGAGTCCACGATCAAGTTTGTGGCATCGAGTAATCGTCAACACAACAAAACTGGGCCACATTGAACACCTTGCACATGCTCTTGCATCAGACCACCGATCCAGAAACATTAACCACATGCAACTCTAGCAGACAGTTGTTGTTCAAGTCAGCGATGCAGCCTGCATACTGGCAGTCACTTGTTTCGCCGGTGGCATTGATGCCCATGCTGGCGTTGTAGCCGTCGACCAAGCTGACATCGTAGAAGTTATTGTTGGTGGTTCCCAATGCAATGATGAATTGGGCTAATGTGACAGGCGTTTGGCCGTCTATGATGCAATTTAGCCTGCCACAATCACCGTTGAGGCATTTACCATTGCTTGAGGAGTCGAAGTTGCACCTAGTTCAGGCCCAAACCTTACCAGACCAGTCGGGGTTGGCAATGAGCTAGACCAATTTTCCTGGTGCCATGGAAAACCTGCCATCCCCAAGGGTGGGACCATTTACGGAGAAAGTTACTGGCTATAATGTGTACCTACATTCATTCACGAAGGAAAGAATGGATGTTAAAGCCATAGTACCTGCAATTTGACAATATACAAATGAGTAAAACTTCTTAATCCTTGGTCGAAAGTTAATTTGTAATTTCTGCACAGAAATTTCTAGATAAAAGAAATCCTAGTATCCCAAGATAAGGCTATTGATATTCTCAAGGTTTAGTTTTATCTAGAATTCTCTTTTCTTCTTCCTTTTTTTTTTTTATTATTTATTTAAATTAATAAGAGTTTTATTATAAAAAAAAAATAGGTACAACCCAAGTAAACAAGAGTTATACAAGAGAAATACCTACATACAATAGCTAAAATGACATAACAAACAAAAATAAATCCAAAATATCTTTACCATTCATTACATTAGCCTTAGCCCAAAAACATAAAAGTTTTGAATTTTTTTTTTTTCTAATTTCTTCCAACAATCGTTTTTTTCTTTAAAACATCTCCTATTCCTTTTTAGCTATAAACACCACATCAAGCATAAATGAATTATTATTCATATGGCAGCAATACGTTGACTCCTCTCTACACCTCTCCAAAATGCTAGTAAATCCATCACATGCTTAGTCATCACCCAAGCAATATCTATGATTCCAAAAATATCGTGTCGCGAACTTTTAGCCACCTCACAATAGAGAAACAAGTGATTTATTGATTCACCATTTTTCGTGTACATGGAACACCAATCTACAACACAAAGTCCACCATTCCATAGATTTTTTAGGGTCAGAATTTTATCATGAGACACCAGCCAAACAAAAAAAGCCACCTTACTTGGCACCTTAGCTTTCTAAATGTTTTTCCAAGGGTAGTCGCATACACCTTGAAAGATTAATACTTTGTAATAGGAATAAACAGAAAATCTAGAATTTCCTTCGTGAATCCACATCAATCTATCCTCCATTCCTTGAACAATCTTCAACTCATATAATCTACTAAACTAATTAGAGATAACATTAACGTCCCAGTCATTCAACATACTCTTTTATTAAAGTGATTCTACCCCTTTTCGACAAGTATAACTTTTTTAGTCGGCTAACCTCCTCTCCAATCAAAACAGATTTGTGCGTAGTGCCCAGGGGAAGACCAAGATACCTCAGAGCCAGCGACGATATCTTATACCCCAAGATATTAACCAAATATGAAATATTCGAAATTGAGCCCACTAGAACAATTTCAGACTTGGTTAAATTAATTCTAAAATCAGTTTCAAAACATAATAAAAAAGCTATTAAAGACTGAAGATGTTCTTGATTAGCTTCACTAAAAATTAATGTGTCATCAGCAAAAAGGAGATGAGAGACTTTAACACTATTTCAAGAATCATAGCCCTCCCGAAAACCCGACAAAAAGCTACATCCCACCACTGCTTCAATCATTTTACTCAAAGCATCAATGACAAGAACAAAAAGGAAAGTAGATAGCAGATTTTCTTGTCTTAAACCACAAGAACTATTAAAGAAATCAACCGGGTGGAAAATTTCAAAATAGAAATACAATGCTTAATCCACATACACCACTTCTCACCAAAAAAATATCGCCCAAGTAAATACAACAGAAACTCCCAACAAACATGGTTGTAATGTATTTTCCATGTCCAATTTTATCAAAACTCTAGAGTCACCCATTTTAATTCTATAATCCAAAAATTCATTAGCTATTAAAACTGAGTCTAGTATTTGTCTCCCTCTCACAAAAGTATTTTGTGACTTCAATACAATCTTTTTCATCATCACACTCATATGATTAGCCAACACCTTAGAAGTTATCTTGTAAACCCCATTAATCAAGCTAATTGGCTTGAAATCCCACATAGCCTCTACCCCCACTTTTTTAGAGAGCAAAGCTATAAAAGTAGCATTGAGAATTTTCTCAAATTTCATAAAAGAATGAAATTCTAGAAAAACCTTCATAATGCCTTCCTTCACTATGTCCCAACAAGCTTGGAAAAAAGCCATAGAAAATCCGTCCAAACCCGAAGCCTTGTCTTTTGACATTCCTTTAACAACATCAAGCACTTCTTCTTCTTCAAAAACTCTCTCCATCCATTTTGTAATCACCTAGTCAATAGAATAAAAAAATAAGCCGCCTCACCCTTTCCACAAAACTCTTATCCTCCAGCCACATATTTTCAAATTTAAAATATCTACGGCCTCTATTATGAACCCCCCCCCCCCCCATCCCCAAAAACAAATCCAATATAATAGAATTGTGGTCAGAGCATAATCTTGGTAACCTTTTATGCGACATTTTAGGAAAACAAATCTCCCATGAAGCCGTAACCAGAAATTTGTCCACTCTCGACCATTTACTTCCATTAGACCACGTAAAATCCCCTTCCACCATAAATTAGTTCTAACACAAAAATCAAATCAAATAAATCATTCATCGCATTAGTGAAATGAGAATCCGCCACTAGGAAACCATGTAACGTTGAAATCCTCCCCAAAACACCAAGAAAGATCCCAACAGCAGCAAAGGCCCATCATTTAATCCCATAAAGCTCTCATATTAATCTCCAGATTAGAGCCATAAACACTTGCAAAAGTCCATTCCACTCCATCCACATTCTTAAAATGATACACCAGCAAGTATTCTCCAACATAGTGATCTATCAACTCCACAACCCTTTTATCCCACATAACAATGATTCCACCTGACGCCCTATTCGCTACTAATTCCAACCACCTCACGTAGTAAAAACTCCACAAACTACTAACAATTAACCAATTTAATTTGTTTTCTTGAAAGCAAATCACATCAGCCCTCCACTTGCGGATCAAATTCTTCATATGGAGACTTTTTTTGGTAATCGTTAAGTCCCCATACATTCCAAGAGATTACCTTTGGTTTCATTAATAACTATTGGCAACCCTTCCTTGCCTTTATCTCTTAAGGCACTTCCTCCCCTTATATTATAATTAATCGAACAAGACAAATGTTGCAATCCTCTCTCCTTTTTTGAAACTGATTTAGTTAATAGTGGATGTCTAGCTTCAATAGCTATAAGGAGAGCTTTGAATTGTTCCTCATAGCCATCGCATGAAATTCTTATACACTCCTTAATTTCTTTCACCTTCCTTAGCACCCAATCAGAGAATTTATTGTCCCATTCAATTTTGGGAGGGATAGAACACAATGGCTTAGGAACAAATTTCTCATTCGACGCAACCAACTCCCCATATTCATTACTTTCCTCACCACCAAGAACCAGCTGCATCTTTGAATTATTAAACTGTGTACAAGGGACACCATTGACACACTTCTCGGCAGCCCCTGAGACCTACTCCTCTCCTTCATCTTCCTCAAATTCCTCACCCTTTCCCATCTGTACAATGCCATCAAAACATAGTTTATGAGATGCCAAAACTTGATTCGATGCCTCTTGAGCTTTAGCTTGTTTATTATTGCCCAGATGACTAACAAAATAGGGGAGTGAATTGGATTAGTTTTAAAAATTAACAATTATAAACCAACTACATAATATAAAATATGAACAAAATATGAAGCAACAGTAAATATAAAGAGTAAGGGTAAGAGAGAAGTAAACTCAATATTTTAACGAGGTTCGACCCTGCTGCTTACGTCATCACCTCAAGCTAGCCCTTGAAGATTCCCAAATTCACTATTCAACTTCTTTCAGGTGGAGATAGAAATCTATTATATCTTTGAGCAGCACCACTATAAAGAATTTGTGTAGAATATCTTCTATACTTGTAATCACCTTATACGTGGTGATTTAAGTATTCATTGTATAGAATACCGACACGCACAAGAGTTATACACACCATTTTACTGATACATGAGCTGGTAGTGTGTAGGTTATCAGAAAACACTCTTAATTAGTGAAATAAGAACAATATAACGCAAAATATATTTTTCTCAAAATGAACAAGGTTAAATACTCAATGATTAGAGAAGAGATTGAAAATTTTGAATGAATGTTGTAAAACTTACAATTGATTGTCCGTATGATCTTGTTGTGAATTTTAAATCTTAATTGAGCTATTTATAGGCATATAAGACTTTAATTTCAAATTTAAAAAGATCCACATGACAGAAAGGAACACCACTCACTTTTTAAAAAATTCAAATAAAAGTTTCTTATTTTTTCAATTGTCAAAAACAACATCATTCACTTTTCAAAATTTTCAAACAAAATCATCTATTTTTGCATATGTTAAAAAGAACATCAATCACTTTTCAAAATCTTCAAATCTAATTTTTTTACTTTTCGCATATGACAAAATTAACATTATTTACTTTTCAAAATTTTCAAATAAAATAATCTACCTTTTACATATATCAAAAAGAATATCAATCATTTTTGAAAATTTTCAAACAAAACATATACATGTGAAAGATAATAATCAATCATCTTTCAAATTTTCAAAATTCAAATTTTTTATCATGCCATGCATATGTGAAGGATAACAATTAATCATCTTTCAAAAATTTAAATTTAAATTTTAAAAAATATACACATGTGAAAAATGCAATTTAATGCTTTATAAGCCTTAATCTAATTTTGAATTTTATCAACAGATTTACAAAATTATTCTAAGAGCTTTATTTGTGATTTCGTTTCCTTTCTTTTTCATACTTGGTTTGTTTAATGTGCTTAACTCCATTATGTAAACAACTTGAAGTTGAGACTCCTTTATGCTTGAATTCATTTGTTATTATCAAAATTCATATGTAGATATATAATTATATGAAATTTGAAACCTTAAATTTAACAATCTCCTCATTTTTTATAATGATAAATACTTAGTAGAACTTTAAGGCTTGTAGTAATACTTAAGCCCCCGTGAGAATGTGCGTTATTTTTTCAAACAATATATAAACATAATTCCAAAAATATATAACAAGCTTAACAATTCAAATAATATTATTTTAAAATAAAGCATTGTAAAGAACATGTTAGAAATATTTGCAATCATACTGTTTTTCTATCTTTGATTGAACCCAAAAATATTGATGAAACACTTCTTGATGAATTTTGGATTCTAGCTATACAATAAGAGCTAAATCAATTTGAAATAAATGATGTTTTGACACTTTTTTCTAGACCCAAAAATCATATTATTATTGGAACAAAATAGATTTTTAGAAACAAGAAAGATGAGTTCGGAGTCATCACTATAAACAAAGCTTGACTTATAGCCTAATCTTTTTTTCGAAGATTTTATAAGCTTTACTATTAATAAAATATTCGAGAAAAATACATTTATCAAATTTTGCATCAAACTTGTCTAAATTATCTCTATCATTTAAAATGAAACATTTGCATCTAAATACGTGAAAGTAACTAATGTTGAGTTTTTTCCTATTCCAAAGCTCACAAAGGATTTTATTTAACTTTATTTACAACATAACTTGCAATACTTACTACTTCGCCCAAAAAATAATAAGGCAAGTTGTTTGAGTACTACCACAAGGGTTAGATGCTGCATATTGCTTTTGGACCTATATTTATCAAAGTTTTAGGCTAGAACAATAACATGTTCGTTGCTATGCTTTAATTTAAAATAAAATTATTTAAATTGTTAAGCTTATTGTATATGCTTAGAATTATATTTATCAATTGCTTGAAAAACTAATGTACATTCTCAGGGGCAGTTTAAGTATTATTACAAGATTCAGAGTTCTACTAAGTATTTGTCATCATAAAAAAAGGGAGAGATTATTGAGCCTAAAGTTTCAAATTTCATATAAATACATATCTACATAAGGATTTTGATGATATAACAAAAAAATTCAAATAAATTTTTTTTTATTTTTTAATTGTCAAAAATAACATCATTCAGTTTTAAATTTCTCAAATCTAATTGTTTTACATTTTTCATGTGAAAAAAGAGCATTATTTACTATTCATAATTTTTAAATAAAATCATCTACATTTTGTATATGTCAAAAAGAGTATAAATCATTTTTTAAAATTTTCAAACCTAGTCTTTTACTTTTCTCAAATAACAAAAGGAGTATTATTTACTTTTCAAAATTTTCAAACAAAATAATCTTCCCCTTTTGGCATCATTAAAAAGGAACCATAATAAATAATGGATTGACAAAACGTTGCATTAGTAAAAACTATAGAGAGTTGAATAGTTGGAGCCACTCGGGTCTCAACAACTACTGCAAAGTCTTGAAGTCTAGCACTATTAACCTAGTGCAAAAGGAGATTTAAATCGCCTGATATTGTTGACAACGGGATTTTGCAGATATTTGAAAGCTTTGGATTTCTATTTAAAAAGGACCATTTTCTCTCATTGGATACTGACAAAAAAAAAAAATCTCATATTGCTCCTTGACTTAGTTTCTGTTTATCTATAATGATAGTATGGCTTAGCAACTTTTTTCCATTAATGTTTCATATTTGAATCAGGAACCCTTTACGCCTCAACTACCAATTTTCTCTCATGGGGCTTTCAACACCATGATAGGAGTAGAGATGCATTTTTTTAATAGGACTAATTATGAGATTGTTGCATAATCAAGACTGATCAATGCTTAATATGCTGCCTCTGTTACAATCATATATCGGAGGTTACTAGTAAAGGTGAGTTAGGTTGGTCGCCTTAACAATTAAACATCTGAGTTGCGTCAAAGGCTTGCTAATAAAGATAGAAAGAATAAAATATTAAACTAAGAAAATAAGAAGTTGAAAAAATTTATGAATTGGTATGCTCATGAGCTGCAACCATGAATAAAGGAGCTGGAACAAGAGAAAGTTCAAATACAAAGTCAACATCAGCAAATAACAACAGAGGTTCAACGTTTATGAGGAAAATAGGGACAAGCTGCAATTAATCTTCCTGGCTTAGCAAAATAACTTTTGATAAGATGGGTCTAGCATATCTTGTAATTTTTGACTAAGTAAGATTTGAAGAGATGATCGCTTGTCTTATTCTCATTCTTTTTTTCTATAAAATCAGTCTTGAGTTTCATCTAATTCGTATCAAATATTCTTTACTCTCTATAATCCATCTGCATTCTCACTCTCTAAGCTTTTTCTTTTTATGATGAATCGGCAATCTTTTTCCAACAACCACCTTGATCATTATATGAGGTATTTTACATCTCAACCACCAGTTATTTCTGCATCTGCCATAGGTGCTATGATAGAACATGAGAGTGATATGATTAATAAGTCAAATGATGATGCCATTTATGAACTTGTGAGTCTTGGTACTCGATATTCATCGCCCATTGTCGCATTTTCCCGGCAGTTACAATCTAGAATTCGTGAGGTTGAGAAGTTTAATGAGAAGATTTATGTAATTCAACGATTTGTTCAAGAGTCTAACAAAAAAAAAAGAGACTTAAAGCAGGAGAATAAGAATTTAAAATCCTTACTCATCTCTTCATTTCGACTGCCTAAACCTTTAGATAAGGATGGCATGTTGATATATAAAGAGTAAAAGTGCTTGAAAAATGAGGCTTAGAGCCTCAAGGTTTTGTAAGTCGTTTCGGATGATAAAAGTAAATTTTTTTAATAGATATTCATAGCATGTGCATTCCTATTTATCTTCTAATCATGTATAGTCTATCTTCTGATAGAGGTTTTGTGAAATTGCTTGCCAACTGATCGTGTATACTTGTAAACTCTAATAGAATATTACCCTCTGTATAGGATCTCAAAGAAAATGATATCTAATATCAATATACTTAGTTTTAAAATGTTGTATTGATTTCTTTGAAAGATTTATAGCACTTGTATTATTACATTTGATTGGAATGTGATTATATTGAGTTTAAATTCTCAAGTTGTTACTTTATGTAAAGAACTTGAGCACAACAACTACCCATAGCAACATATTCTGTCTCAGCAGTAGATAATGCAACAGAGTTTTACTTTTTATCAAACCATAAAACAAGTGCATGGCCTAAGAAATGATATGTTCCACTAGTACTTTTTCGATTAATTTTGCAACTAGCATAATCTATATTTGAGTGGTTGATTTGATCGAAAAAAGTGTGCTTAAGATACTATAACTCTAGGTCAATTGTACTAACAAGATATTTAAGAATACAGTTAACTGCAGTCAAATGAGTTTCTTTTGGATATGATTGGAAACGTGCTCATAAACATACAATGAAAATAATATCCGGTTAACTAGCTATCAAATATAATAAACTACTAATCATAGCTTGATATACCTTTAAATGAATTGGCTTACCAATTTCATCCCTTATCAAGTTTGGCGAATGAGCTCATTAGTGTTCCAATTTCCTTTGTATATTTCATCCCAAACTTTTTGAGTAATTCTTTGATATATTTTGACTGTTTAATGAATGTTCCACTTTTTACTTGCTTGATTTGCAATCCAAGAAAGAAGCTAAGTTCTCCCATCATGCTCATTTCAAATTCTTTCTGCAAACATTTATAAAAAACTTAGCACATATTTTGTTGAGGAGCTCAAGGAACAGATAAATTATGCACAAAACTATTTGCATAATTTTTCTGCTCCTCAAACTCTTCAAAAAAATATGTGCTAAGTTTTTGCTAAGAGTATTGAGGAAGAATTTGAAATGAGAATGATGTGAGAACTTAGCTTCTTTCTTGGATTGCAAATCAACTAAGCAAAAAGTTGAACATTTATTAATCTGTCAAAATATATTAAAGAATTACTCAATAAGTTTGGGATGGAAGATACGAAGGAAATTAGAACACCAATAAGCTCATCCACAAACTTGATAACGATGAAATCAGTAAGCCAGTTGATTCAAAGGTATATTAAGATATGTTTGGTAGTCTATTATATTCGACAACTAGGAGGATATTATGTTCAATGTATGCTTATGTGCACTTTTTCAATCATTTCCAAAAGGATCTCATTTGACTGCATTTAAACACATTCTTAAATATCTTGTTGGTATAATTGACCTAGGGTTATGGTATCATAAGCATACTTTTTCAATCTAATCAGCTACTTAGATGCAGATTATGCTAGTTGCAAAATTGATCAAAAAAGCACTAATGGAACATGTTATTTCTTAGATCATGCACTTATTTCATGGTTTAACAAAAAGTAAAATTCTGTTACATTATCTACTGCTGAGGTAGAATATGTTGTTGCAAGTAGTTGTTGTACTCAAGTTCTTTACATTAAGTAATAACTTAAGGATTTAAACTCATGTATAATCACATTCTAATCAAATGTGATAATACAATTGCTATAAATCTTTGAAAGAATCCAATATAATATTCTAAGATTAAGCATATTGAGATTAGATATCATTTTTTACAAAATCATGTCCAGAATGATGATATTCTACAAGAGTTCATAAGTACAAACGATTAGTTGGTAGACATTTTCACAAAACCTCTAATAGAAGACAGATTATGCATGACTAGAAGAGAAATCGAAATGATGCATGCTATAAACATCTGTTAAATATTTTTATTTTTATTATTCGAAACGACTTACAAAAACTTGAGGCTCTTAATCTCAATTTGCAAGCACTCTTACTCTTCATATATCAACATGTCATCATTATCTAAAGGACTAAGCAATCAAAATGAAGAGACAAATAATGACTTTAAATCTTTATTCTCTTGCTTTAAGTCTCCTATTTTTTGTTAGACTCATGAACAAGTCATTGAAGTACATAAATTTTCTCTTTAAGCTTTTCAACCTCACAAGTTCTATACTGCAATTGCAGGGAAAATGCAACAATGGTCGATGAGTATCAAGTACTGAGACCTACAAGTTCATAAATGGCGTCATCATTTGACTTATTAGTCAGATCTCTCTCATGCAGCATCATGACACCTATGGCAATTGCATAAATAATTAGTGGTTGAGGTGTGAAATATATGATATAGTGATCAAGGGGATTGTTGAAAGAAGATTGTTGAGCCATCATAAAAAGAAAAATCTTAGAGAGAGAATACAGATGGATTATAAAGAATAAAAAAAATTTAATGCGAATTAAATAAAACTCTAATACTGATTTTATAGAGATCGAAATGAAAACAAGACAAGCTATCATTTCTTCAAATCTCACTTAGTCAAAATTACAAGGTATGCTAGCCAATGAGATTAATTGCATGTTGTCCTTATTTTTCTCATAACCGCTGAAGCTACGTTGTTATCTATTGATGTGAACCGGGAAAAAGCAAACCGGATTGATACAAACTGAACGAGCACGTTAAAACAAACATACCATGTACGACTTGAGCTTGGATATGGAACTCTGCATGGGCTAGAATCTGTTTAAGGAAACACCCGGCAGTCGTCTTCCACCTCGAGATGCAGGTCAGGTGACCACAGAGAGAGAGAGAGAGAGAGAGAGAGAGAGAGAGAGAGAGAGAGAACAAAATGAATTCTAAAGATTAAACTAATACACAAGCAATCAAAGCTAAATAACTAACAACAAGCTCTATGTTAGATTTTAAGAAAGGATTTTTTGTTACGTACCTGAGGAGATCAAAAGGAGAAGGAGAAGGAGAAACGGCCCTGAAATTTCTGCCCCCATTGGTGTTTCTGTGAGAGGAGGAGGATATTGAATGGAGAGACTGTTAAGGATACCTCTGGGGGGTATATATGGTGAGTTGCATATGTAACTTTTTATTACGAGGGCTGCTGCTACTGAAATATATATAAGAATCCCAGCTACTCACGTCGACCTGAAAGTATTAATTAAGTATCCATGATCATGTACAGTATTTCACCTACCGAGCTGTAAATTAAAGCAATTATGTTGTGCCACGTGTTGTATGATACAAATTAGTCAATACATTATTGAGGGACAAAATTATGAGCGGTGATAAATCTTTCCTTGTCCTTTCGGCCCCTGGAAAAATTGGCGTATGCTGCCGAGAAAAAGGACTAAAGTCATACGCATTTTTCATATTTACACCTGTCAGTATTTACGCATCTCTCTCGCCACAAAGCTCTCATTCGCTCCCCCCCCCCCACTTCACTCCATTTTCCTTTATTTTCATTCCACTGCCATGAATAATGCAGTGAAACTCATAGTCGAGAAAATTTTCAGGCTGTTGGGAGTGATGGTGGGGATGATGATGATACCTGGAGTGATGCTTGATTTATTGTGGTTGGGTCCATGATAAACAACTCACCTGTAGCTTTGAGTCCACAAAGTCGCCCGACAATCTACTTTTTAAACAATTAGATGAATTTTGGAGGTGGAGCACAATTTATGGTTCATATTTGAGGCAGTAATTTATGCATAATGCCTAAAAATATGATGATTTTAATGGGTTTTCTTCATCTGTTTGCTTCTCATTCCCATATTTAGTGTTGTAACTTATGAATTACACCTTGATAATTCTCAATTTAGGTCGTGTAACTACTATTTATTATTTTATTATTATTTTTTATCTATTTTTTATTATTATATATTACTATTTAATACTTTTTCATTACTATTCACAGAGTATCTGAGATCACCTTACTATCTAAACACAACCGTAAGTTGGACATCATTGTCTCAGTCATATCACCATGGAAATTTCGTGGCTACATTGTTGTTTCCCTACAATGGTTTGCAGGTCATCTTCGCTGTACGTTGGGTACTGAAAACGATCAAAGAAAGGGAGTTAGACGAGATATAATAAGATTTTGGAGACTAGAGAGTGAGGTGTGTGGAAAAATTCGCTAGAGAGAGAGATACGATGACCTGATCAATGAAGAAGAATATGATCAGATGATGCCTAGCTAATTTGTTGACAAGAGGGAAATAGAATCCAAAAGAAGAGCATTAATAGGAATAGTTAGTTCTGAGCAATATATTTGTATTTGCAGCACTTCCACCTATATATATTTGCAATGCTAGATATAATCGGAAAATGTGCAAACGTCGTACAATTATTTTAAAAAAGAGTAAGATATATTATTAAAAAATTAATTTTTTTATGTAGATCCTGTATTTATTTATTTTTTTAAAAATGATTACACGACTCTTGTGCACTCACGATTGTAACTATATGTAAATATTAGGCATTACATGATACATATATGAACTATAAATATCTTCTTCTTTTTAAACTTAATACTGATCGATTCTGGAATAAATTCTGAGATCCTGTACTTCTGGGACAAAAGGAAAAACCAGAAAGATTACCAGCATTAATAAATTTTTTTTTATAAGTATCAGAACAGAATCGAGTCTCTTTCATGCTGGATGAATTGAATATCCTCGTAGCATTATGATTGTGACGCAGTAACATCATCATAAGTCCCATTACCATTTCTCTGTAAATCTAGCTCTTTTCTACCATCAAATTCATATAAGGATCCAACAGAGGAAAAATGAAAAGCCACATCCAAATGAACAAATAAATAAGAAATAATCGCACAATAAATGCATCCTCAATGGTGCCTGCTTACTCTGAACAAATAAAAAGATATCAACCATCCCCACACGTTACTTTGCGGAGTGTAGCTAAAAGTCATTTTGTTTTACATTTATCTAATCAAATGTAGGACACTTTTATGCTCTATTAGTTATTTGATCATTTAGATTTGCATTTGGCTACTTCAATGCTAATGCTCGGGAGAGACTTAGGAGATATTTGTGGAATGATGTGATGAGAATCTTATAAATAGTAGTACGATAATTTATGAATACTAATAAGATAGTTTATAAATAGTAGTAAGATAGTTTGAATTAAATATATTTTAAGTTTTGAGATAGGAGAAAGAGAATAAATTGAATAAAAAATATTATAAAGTTAAAATATTATTAGAATATAATTTTTATTTTAAAATTTAAAAAAATTAAATTTTTTAATTTAAAATTTTAAAAAAATTATAATTATTAATTTAAAAATATTTATATTTAAACGATATTTAAATAAAAAAAAAATCTGACTAGATGAGACGAGAATTATATTCAAACATCCCTGAAAAGAGAGTTTCGTATGTGTGGCTATGCTTGCTTCTACTATAATTAATATGGAGATTATTCGCGCCCCTTTCATTAGATGGTGTAAGTATAGGACTGTTCACAATATCTTCGTAACGTCATAGTACGGACTCATCAATTGAAAAGCAATTATTCAGACAGCAGATTCTTTTTGACTTCCCTTCCCTGTTCTCTGTTCGTCTAGCACACAAAGAAGTCAGATGAGACGAGAATTATATTCAAACATCCCCTGAAAGAGAGTTTCGTATGTGTGGCTATGCTTGCTTCTACTATAATTAATATAGAGATTATTCGCGCCCCTTTTATTAGATGGTGTAAGCATAGGACTGTTCACAATATCTTCGTTCAACGTCCTAGTATGCACTCGTCAATTGAAAAGCAATTATGCAGACAGCAGATACTTTTTGACTTCCCTTCCCTGTTCTGATCTGTTCGTCTAAACACACAAAGAAAGTAGGCGGGATCTCATTTTCATGGCAATCGGCAACCGACCAAAACATCACGGGAAAATGATAGGTTAGTATCCTTCTATTACTAATTTATTATTATTTTATTTAATTTTTTTAATTTTTATTTTATTTAATAGTTAAAAAAATAACTATTAGTAAAATTATTTATTTTTTTAATTTTTTCTTAATAGTTAAGGATGTTAAAAAAATATTTTAAAAAATAATAAAAAAATATAAAAAATTCCTAATACTTTATAAATAATAAATTGATAGTAATAGGTTAATGACCTATCACTACCCTTTTCTAAAAGTTCTCTGTCCTGAAATGTTCAATTCAATTTGCAACACACACATACACACAGATATATATATATATATATATATATTAGTAGTGGGGCAATGTGCGAGGCAGTTTGCCCGGTTGTGACCCATTGTACCTTAAGAAATGATTTTTTGTTGATAGCTAGTCCGTTTGATCCTAATTTAAATGTCCAAAATTATTTTAATGATGTGTATTTTTTATATCATTGAACCAAGCCTTAACCATAAGATCTATTATTGGCTTGCAAATTATTAAAATAGATGAAGAAATAATTAGATGTAATGTATATGCTTTCCTTATATTTTAAATAATTATTTTACTAATTATTCTTGTGGGTTCTTTTTTCGAACTGGGCCTTTTGTTGATGGATTTGTATGTGTTTTATTCTATTGGGCCAATGGTGTGTATGAGAGAGCCCAACCTATGTGAATGTAGGAAGCCCAGCTCTTAAGGCCAAAAACGGCGTCGTTTTGGAATCGTTTTTCCCTCTTTCCCCCTGCTGCACCGCACCTCACTTCCCTTTGTCTTAGGGGTGCTACCCATATCATGCGGGGCGGGTGCACCCCTTCCCCGCACCCCGCCCCCGCATGATGCGGGGATGAATATTTCATCCGCACCCCACCCCCGTGAGGCGGGGGCGGGGCGAACACCCCATCCGCCCCGCCCCCGGCCCACTTCAAGAATCCCATATTTCAATGGGCTTAAAAAAATTTTTGTGTCTAAAAACATTATTTTTAGACCCAAATTATTATATAATTAAATCTTAAATTAAAATTTATATATATAATAATTTAAAAACTAATAACATAAAAATTATGTTACTAATTTTTAAATTTGTTAAACTTGTTCACAAGAATCACAAGACAGTGAGACTTATTCATCACAAGCTTGCATATGCCATAGGCACCCTAGGCCTCATTTATATAGAACTCTAAGGCCATACAAGAGTCTTACTTGAGCAATGTGGGACTTAAAAAAATAAAAAAGTAAAATAAAATATCCGAATGGTAATTTTGAAGAGGCAAACTTATGGGACCAAATATCATTTTCCTTTATTTAAATAGGTTACAGTGATTATAATAATAAAATCTAAAGATTAATAGTGATATTACTCATCCCTAATGTGTAGTTGATATTAAAATTTTAGATTAAGGCTTAGATTTCACCAAATCAAAATTCTTGAATTGAAATAAACATTTTATGGTGGTTTAATGAAAAAATGTGGTACTGCTGTCTATAATAGTTCATTCATAAGTTTAATACAAAGATAATAATTAATAAAAATAAGTTTAATAAAGCTTATTGGAATATGATTTTATATAGTAACGAGACTGGATTAAAAAAGAAGTGAATACATAAATTAGTTGTCTATAAATGTTCTAAGTATCATTTTATATATTTCCCTTAAAAGTTTCAGATAAAAGCGGGGCGGGGTTGAGCCCTGTTTGCCTCCCGTTCCCGCTTAGTGTTTTTCATGCAGGGAGGGATCCCCCACCTCGACATGTGCGATGCGAGATATTCCGTCCGCCCATGCAGAGGCGGGGCGGACGGGGGCGGGGTAGCGGGGGGCAGACCCCCGCTGCCCACCCCTACTTTGTCTCTCCAATTTTTTTCTCCGTACTTTTGCTTTTTCTTCCGTATTCTTCCTTCATGACGAGCCCCTGCATCACCGCCTCTTTTCAGTGACGTCACCCTCATCTTTCCCTCGTTCAACCATCTTCTCGTGTGAACTGGTTTATTATTATAGTAGAAATTATAGGAAAATGACAAGAATTAAAAAAAAATTAAGATTTTATTTTCTTATTACAAATTTACGAGCAATTATCATATTAATTTTAAAAAAATTGAACAGACTATAGACTAATAATTAAATTCAAAATCATTTATAAGATTATCTATTTCTCACATGTCAATCTGATGAGAAAATTTATGTGTTTTATGTATTTCTTAACTCGTTTATTTATAATTTTAGGTGTCTTTTGATAAGTGTGATTTTCACTCTTTTACTTATTAAAAGTATTCTTTTTTTTTTTTTTTTATAACTTTGATTTTGATTTACTTACTTTTATTTTTTTATTTATTCTTATTTATTCTTTTATCTACTTACCTTTGAAACAAGCATCAGGCACATGTATGGAATTTTCAAAGGAATGCAGCTACTGTGTCACCTCCACTTTACCTATCACGTGTACCGTTAGTTCAAAATCATCTTATCATTTTTTTCAATTTTCTTATTGATAATTTTTTATCATTTTAAAATATTTTTTAAAATTATAAAAAATATCAATATATTAAAAATTATTTCCTTAATCATTAAATAAAACAAATAAAAAATAATTAAAAATAATGAACGATAGATTTGAGCGGTACATTGCAGGAGGCAGCGCAGTGTTTTTGTTTTCAAATGTACACATGAGAAAGATGTGGGACCCACCAAATTGATGAAATTGTAAACAAAATACACGGAAGTGGGTTTTATTTTCTTGCACCTTTCGGTTTTCAATGGCCAACACAAGTCAAAATATAAAAATCAAAGGAATAAAAAAAAATAAATGGGGGCAAGTTGAAGATAGGGAGCATATTTTCAGAACACACTTAGATGTTGGACGCATGAGATCAAAAAGCAGATGCCATACACAATGGCTAGTTGTTCCCGTGGGAACCAGGAAGGTTAGGCACTTATTTGTTGGCTGCACATGGGTCTTTTGGAAATGAAGAAAAGAAACAAGAAGTTTGCAGGGAGGATGGGACACCGTTCATACATTAAACCCTAATTTTTTTTTTCTTCCCCACTATTTCTTTCTCTCGACGCTGACACCTCCCTTTATTTTCTCACAAAACCCTCTCAAACTATCGGATTTTTTATAATTTAAGGTTTATTAAAAAGTTTTGATCAAAATATCTCATGCATAGGATACGAGAAAACATTTATGGAGTGAACAGTAATTTTTTATATTTGGAGAACCATTATTTATTTCTTAAACTATTTTTTATCAATATTTTATTCTAATACATAAAATAAATTATTCTTTCAATTATCTACACTTTTTATCATACTTATATTTGTTATAGTTTTAAATAATAATTTTAAAAATAATTTAAATAATTACGAAAATATAAAAAAAATAATTTTAAAAATATTATCATACCCACAAAAAAATAATTTAAATTTTTGTTTAAAATATTTACTAGAGTAATAGTTCAAAACATAACAAAAAAAATATTGAGTAGTTAAGTTGGTAAATAAAAGTGAGAAAAAAAGTAATAAAGAAAGAATAGAAAATTATTATTTTAATAGAATAGAGAAAGTATAGGAAATGAGATGTATGAAGTTTTTGAAAGATGTATAAAATTTAGGAAAAACTTTTAGAGAATGTCATTTTTAATTAAATTATAGGAAATTTTTATGGAGAACACAATGTGAATGCTCTAACCCACCCTCTAGACACCTCTCTCCCTTCTCTTTCTTTCTCCTTATCTCTATTCTCTCTCTACCTCTCCGTCTCCTGCCTTTACCCTCAGCCACACCAACGCCAACCCCAACACGACACTGTCAACTTGCCTAGCCGTCGCTCAACAAAACAAAGAAGAATCCCACTTCATCATCTCTTTAATCTCTATGTCTCTATGTTTCCTTGTTTGTCAATTTATTTATTTATTTATTTTTGCAAATCCTTAAAAATCTTAAAAGTTTATTTCTCAGATTTGAACATTTTCTTGTTCATCTTTCTGCATATTGGGTTTTTCTTTTCCCTTTTTTGGATGGATATGCATCTTCTTGTGCGATTTGTGTTCCTTAGTGTAGAGAACATTTGTTTGGGTATGATCTGTGGATCTTTGGAAGTCATAGGTTTGGAGAAGTTGGATTTCGTCTTTGAATTTTTTTGCCTAATTCAAAGATTTTTTTAAGATCTACAAATGTATTATAGATTATGTTTGGATTTACTTTTGTGTGATTTTTTTTTGTTGGATATGCATCTTCTCGTGTGATTTCCATTGCTCGGTATGGAGCATATTTTTTTGGGCATGATTTGAGGCTTTGTGGAAGTCATTGCTTTGAAAAAGTTTATAGATGAGAGGTTTAACGAAGGAAATGAGGGTCTGGCTATCTCCTACCGTGCAGTCCAATATATTTTTTAATGGAGCGCCTACATAGCGATCAGTTATTGGTGGACTATTTTTATAACAGTACAGACAGATCGTGTGCATTAAGGTTTTCTCATTTACTATTACACGTTAACGGGAAATAAAAGTGAACGGAAAGAGAATGAAAACTAACGGGAAAATAAAAAGAATCACTGTAACAGTTAGATAGAATCTTATATAATAGAATAGATATATATATTATATATATACACACATACTAGATGTGTGCTTTTCCATTGATGGATCATGCATAATTGCATCCAATCCGGACGGAGGTTGCACCCATCCAATTTATTGGCTTATTGGCATCGCTATATATCTGGCACATGGTTCTCTCCTCTCCTCTCTTCTCCTTATTATTACTTAATGCCTTGATGCGGGGTGGCCGACTTCCTAGTTCCTAAACTTCTCCATTAATTTTTTTTTTTTTTAATTTTTAAAAAAGGGACTGTATATATATGACACTTGTATATAAATTTGTATGCGAGACCTGTATCCGAAAACGATCTGTCTGATTTAGGTGTAGACGTGACTTGACTCTCCAGGATCTTTCTAAAACTTTTTAGATCTTATGGATCAAATTTTCCGTAAAACAAAATAATAATAATAATAAATAAATAAATAAATAAAAAACCAAAGCCAAGCTAGAGGCTAGATCTTTTTATATTATATAATAAATTTTATGAAAATATCTTATTCCGTGGAGTAGTCTAGCAGCCGACATCACTGGCATTAATAGAGCAGTGTCTAGAGGGTACCGACTCCATGAGAACCCGACATAAAATATCTTGCCTAATTTTCTTTATTCATTATTATTGTTCAATCAACCTCTTTACGGCATTTTATATAATTTACTCAATCAACCTCAAGCAAACATGCTCTGAATTTATTTTTCAATCAACCTCTTTACGGCATTTTATATAATTTACTCAATCAACCTCAAGCAAACATGCTCTGAATTTATTTTTCAATCAACCTCTTTTTTATATAATTTACTCAATCAACCTCAAGCAAACATGCTCTGAATTTATTGATCGAACGGCATTTTATATAATTTACTCAATCAACCTAATCAACCTCCATCCCACCCAATCGCCATTCCAGACGTGTGGGATGACTGTCTCTTTACTGCAGATCTATTCTTTTGATATTGATCTATCTAGATTATCGTTTTTCCTAAAACGTGATCTTGTTAAAGAGATTAAAGATTTTTTCAAAAAATATCTCAAGATAATAGATTGCAGTACATCCGTTTAAACCATCTCCAAGAGTGGCTTACTTTCAGAACGTCTCTTAAGACGGTACCCTCTTTATAGAGCTTGGGTTGTAACTAAGCAATTGGTCTCAAAACCTATTTTGTTTTTGTTTTTTTTTTTTCACCACTTTTGCGCTATGGTTGTTGTACTAGAGTATTTTTTGGAGAACCTCATCCCCCTAACATGTATCATTTTTTATTTTAATGAAGTTTGATTGTTAAAAAAAAAAAATATTATGCATAGTATAATATATATATTAGGTCGGAACAACATGCAAAACACGTCCTAGTTGGGTGAGACAAGATTTTTAATAAATAAAATAAAATGATTTTTCACAAAAAAATTAATTAATGCATAATTTAATGCACAAAAACAGAAAAAAAAAACAAATTTTAGAAAACATCTTTGGATAATGATAAGTTAATGAAATATAATAATGACATGTTTGGATAGATTAGAAATGAAAAGATTTCTTCAAAATGGACCATAGTTTAATACAATTTGTGGAGTCGAGTAATATAGACAAATTAAAGTCCTAGTTTTTTTCAAAAGTAGAATAGACAATGCAAATGTTTTTTCAACACATGAAAATACTACTTGGCTTGTTTGAGGGATAGGTGATTATTCTATGTCTTCTTCTATGGGATTAATTGAGAGCACATTCAATTTTTTGTGACGCTGTTGGTTGAGTTGATCAAGGTCTGCACCAAGTTAATCACCTTTTCTCTTTGTAAAGTCTGTGTTGTAATGTTCTCCAAATATGGCAAATGCTCCTATATGATATGGATTTAATGCTTGTGTATAATCAATAAAAAAGTAAAGAATATAAATGCAAAAAAGTTGTGCTCAGTAATCATGTGACTACAATAACTTTTGTTAAATAATTATCACTTATAACAAACAAAAAGTGTTTTCAATTATGAGTATAAATTTTGAAATGCTATTTATTAATCAGTGATATATCAAATATAGGAATCCAACGCAACGCTTTCAATTATAGAGTGAATTTCAAAATTATGTTTGTTATTTTACCAGTTTTTCAATAAAATAGATCAAATAAGAATAAAAAATGTTAAATTTGTTATTTAATCATATTTTCATTTGTTTTAATAATTTACAAACTAATACTAGACCCTCAGTAATCAGTATAATAAAGGTAAAGGCTAATATGCATAAATATTTTCTGAACCCCATAAAGAAGATGGTCATGCTTGTGTTTTGAGAGAAGAAAACAAAAAGTACTACCATTTTTTAGTCCCCCGTGTGCATTAAACAAGAAATGAAGCAATAACATGGTGTAAAAATAAACTAAAAAATCAGAAAACCGGACTAGACCGGTTGATTCGGTCTTGTTTTTGACTGGTGTAGTCCGTAATTGGTTTCTTCATTTTAAAAATTGGTCAAATTCGGTCCGAAATTAGTTTTGTGTTTTTCAACACCAGATTAGACCGGTTCACATATTATATATATGTTTTATTAATTTTTAATATTATATATAATTTTTTATATATAATATATATAATTATGTATGAAATAATATGTTATAATTTATAACATAATATTTTAAAATTAAACATGAATATTTATTTGATCATATGTTTTAAATATAAAATATATATTAAATATATTTTATTGCCTAAAACATTCTCAACATATTTCTTTTGATAAATATATTAATAATACTAATATACTTAATATATTAAAACCGAAAAACCGGACCGGAACTGATAAAATCAAAAGTAATTGTTTAAGAGAGTAACCGGTGCGTAATCGATTTTATAAAATGTAAAACCGATTTTATCGATTCGATCTTAGATTTTGTCTAAAACCAGAACGGACCAATTACACTCCTAAGCATTAATTACACTCCCTATTTTATGTTATTTAATATTCTAAAGCATTTAACTTTTGTTAAAAAAATTAGATGGTGAGTTAAATGGATTAATAAAATTACATATTTACATAACAAAATATCTAACTAATTATAACTAAAATTGAGCATGATTTCTTATGTACCATATTTTGTTGATGTGTGACTTGAAACATCGAAATGTTCACTTGTAGTATTGAAGGATATTTTGCACGTGCTTACCCTTATAGTGTTACTTATTAATATTTATCGATTTAATACACGAAAAGTAAAATAATTAATGCCAATAATTTGAAGATAAAATAGTGCTTATAATCATTTCCTTAGGAGAAAAAATATTATCATGCTTTTCATCAAGGATGTGAAAAAAAAAATTAAAAAATTAAAAATAAAAACTATTGTTCATTAATGTAGCGATACTGTTTATCAAGGATGTGAAAATTACTGTTCATTATTATAGCTGCTGGATAGCCTCTTATTATAATAGAATATATATATATATACAATTTTCTTAAATTTTCATACAAAATAAAATAAATAATTTAACTTTTTTAAATTTTAATACAAAAATGATATTAAAATAATATATTTTATTCAACTTTCAGCTTTAATCTCAACTCATCTCATCTTATCTCTTTTTTAAAAACAAATGAAACTTTAATGAATAGTCATGTTGGTTGAGATATACAAAATGGAGCACCTCAAAACAAATCACATTTATTAACTTTGTAACACCACAAAAATAGGTGCACACGATACACTTAAAAAAAAAAAAAAAAAGGAAATTGATACTTGGACCTTCAAAGTTATCATAGAGTATTTAAATTTTTTTTTCTTAATAATTATGAAAGTGATTATTAGTAAAATTATGTATTTATTTAGTAATAGTTAAGGATATTTAAAAAAAAAAAATCAAATGTACTAGGGGTCACAACACTCTAGCATTGTCTAAAAAAAAAAAAAAGTAATGTTAAATATAATTCTATAATGTGTAAATTATGTTTACTTCATTTTAAAAAAAAAAAAGGTAAGGTCCAATGCTAGTTGGCTACCCAACTCTCATCATTGGGTGTGATCACTAGTACATTTCTCACTTTTAAAGCATTTTTTAAACATTTTTAAACACTTAAAAAAATATAGATACACTAGGGGACAACCCAAGGAGGCAAACTAGTATTTTCTTAAAAAATAATATTTTAATATGAGTCTTAAATTTACCTTATTTTTTGAAAAAACAATACGCTAAACTTACACATCAACTTAAATGTCATTTCTCTAAAAAAAAATAATAATAATAACTCTAACAAAACAACTCTTAATAACAGCCCGGTAGTTATACATCTCACACACTGTCACTGTTTTGCACTAAAAATACACAATAACGCCATAGAACAACATTTTCAACGTACCCAGCAGTGTACACCCACAAATGTCCTAAAAAGAATCCACTCGACACATGTCACTCACAAAGTAGCACAAATCTCTTACATCTCAGATTCTCAGGTTAAATTGTTTTGTTTAGAGTTGCACTAAGAGTATTAAAAAATATTTAAATAATTTTAAAAACTCTTTAATGGAAAATTTGAGTTATTCCAGTGTTATATATTCAAACACTATTAATTTGAAATAAGTAAAAAAATATGTTTGAGAAAAAATATTAAAATTATGCTTTTATTCAAATGTGCTTTTTCAGATAATACAGAACGTATTTCGAATTTTTAAAAAATTGTCAATAAAAGAAAATATCTTTATAATTTTCAGATAATTAGAATTTTAAAAAATATGGTCATAATCTTTCAAAATTCAAATAATCGTTTCTACATCAAAATGTATTTTTTTTAACTTATTTCCAAACAAATGTAACATATTTAAAAGTACTTTAAAAATATAGTTATCAAACAATAAATAACTTTTTAATAGTAAAACTTATTAATTAAGTTATAAGCTATAAGTTATAAAACTATAAGTTATATTTTCCACCACAATCTTAAACATGCACCAAGTATGATGGGCGGCTCAATACAAATTGAGATTTATGATAAAATTGAGGTAATTCGTAATTATAATATGATAAAATATAAATTATTATATGGAATATTTGTAAAAAATTTTAAAAGAAATGAGATTTTAATTAAAATCTTTAAATAAATATTTTTTAAATTTATATTTAATATAACAATTTAAAATGAGGCTCAATGAAAATTTTCTATCTCAATTTAGTAAGACTTTAAAAAAGTTATTTAAAAATAGAAATAATTTATTGTATTAAATATTAAATATAGTATTATGAGACCTTGTACACATTGAAAATATAAAAATTATTTAAATTTTTATTAATGAAATAGTTTTTTTTTTTTTTAAATTGAAAATCTCATTTTTATTTTTAGAGGTCTTGGATAGATTGGAAGCCCAATCGCCTAAAATGGGCTTGCCATTGAGTCGGCCCTCATTATCTCCCGCAGATTCTCTTTTATAGCCTTTTTAAGTCGGCTTCACTAAGCACATTCAGCTCAGCTGTCATCAAACGGCAGGAAAAGAGCTCTAGAAGGTTGAGTCCAGCTATTCATGGGCTGCCAACCGGTTGGGCATGAGCTTTTAACCTTTAGGCTGCGAAGAACTACATTACAAGGATAACTCTTTCAAAATGTAAACAAGCAGAGTGCCATATCGCTATTATAATTATAAATACAACAACAGGGGATTCCCAGTGACTCATTAGAAGCTGTTCATTCAAATGTCTTTAATACCGTCTACTGTTATGATTCTGAAGGTTAATGGCTTAATCAAATTAATATCTAACAGTTTTAAAATTTTTGAACTTATGTTAAAAATATAAATAATTAAATATACAATTTTCATTAACTTAATGAAATTTTCAAACCAAGTAGTGATTTCATAATATATTGCGGTTGTCACAAGAACTACAAATAATTATTTTCTTATGGATCTAAATTTACCTATTTTTAAAAAAACAAGTATGCAAAAATAGTATCTTAAAACTATAAATATCATTTCTCTTATTCAAAATTTCTAACTTCTTATGTTGCTAAGCATTTGGTTTTCACTAATCGTTTTAGGATCTTCACTAGTTTCGGCTAATTTAGATAAGGCATTTCTAATTAATCTATGGAGCATGGGATCTTATGACTTTGACACTTTCAATGCGACTTTCACAATGTGTTTGTGATAATTGGTTGACAGTCAAAATACCTTATCTTGTAAATCTTACCACTTTTTTTCTAGAGGATATAGCTTTAAGACATGAAAGACTTTAATAAATGATTTGATGATTTGTATGAGATATTTCTGTTCCCTTGTGGCACCATTTACTTGCCATTAAGACTTGATATGGTGGCTAATATACTAGCTTTTGGGCCATTTGAATCCAAAATTGGTTTAGGTATCTGTTTGACTAAACGAGATTGGCTTGAATCACAAGATCTCAATCCAGAAGTGTGACAAGGATGGCGATAACAAGCTTCGGGTCTGCCATCCAGCATGTTAGTCATATAATTTAGCATGTGGAGCTTCACTTAACTGCTCAGACCAGACCTTATTCAACAGTGAGGAGGAAACTGAGGGGCAGTGCACCGGGTCCAGTGAAATGAAACTCTCATTGCTTGATCGGATACTGAGTATTTTCTACTTTAGCAATAGTTCCTGGAAAGGAATGTCTGTAAAAAGTGGTAGCGTTAGTATTTTATTTTTTGGGGGGTGGGTGGGGGCTTAATCTTTTTTGTGTTTGTTGTTTTATCCATCTTGGCTTGTAATTGTGCCCCCGGGGGGGGGGGGGGGGGGGGGGGGGGGGGGGGGGGGGCTATGGTTTATGGGAAATGATACTATGTCGCTTGTTAATGCATAAAATCGACACAATAAGCTAGAAGGGGAGAAAGAGTTTTTCCCGACTTGCTGTGACGATTTGAGCCTTAATCAGTGTGGTGTGGGGCCCTCAGCAGTAGTTCAATGCTGCTATACAGTGTAAGTGCATGCATCCATGACAGTGAATAGTAAATAAATACAGAGAAAATAAAGAGAGATAGACACACAGATTTACGTAGTTCGACATTGGGCTTACATCCATGACGGGAGTTCTGGGAGGGAAGAGTCCACATACTTGTTTTACAACCTCTCACTCTCATGGTCTCTCATTCTTACTGTATAATTGATATCGGAGGTTTATCTTCTAGTGGAGACATCGTTGCTGAAGCTCTTGTAAGGAAGTTGAAGAAACCTTTTTGGATAAGTCTTACCAAAAGTCCCTTAAGTCGTCCAATTTCCTCCATCTTATCTTTTGCCCCCTCCTCTTTTAAGTTCCATCATCTATCCTTTATGTCACATCTATCATTTTACTCCTGACACACTCTTTCCTTAGTCTTTTGTCCCCTCATTTTTTCTCTCTTTCTTCCCTCCTGATGAGTCCCTCACCTTGGGCTGGACTTGGAAAACATGGGCCTGGTATATTTTATCAATTCCATCACTTAAGTTTGTTTATTCAATTTGATCGCTTATGTATTTTTTTTTTTAGAAATTTTTTTATTTAATGGTTAAATAAGTAACTAAACGTATATTAATGTTTTTTTAAATGTTTAAATATGTTTAAAAGATATTTAAAAGAAAAGACAAAAAAAAAAATACAATTTGCATTACAAGACATACCTAGTGGGCAAACCAGACGGAACTGGTCCATAACCCCATGGCATGCCCTGCAGGTACAAATCCATTCATACATATATCATATGAGTAATACTAGGGATCAGCCCCTGTAGCGACACACACAGCACACACCTTACGTGGCATTTTTTTCAACAAAACGAGCGTTTTGATTCAAACAAAGATCGGTGAGAATTTTTCTTTCCCATTCGAATTTTGTCCCGCGAAAGTTTGGAACCCCCTCCTCCCTCGACAGTAACTTGCGTCGCATCACCTTCCTCTGCCCGTGCCCTCCGGTGATGCCGTCTCTCTATTCAACGCCACCGAGAGACGCTCCTCCATCTACCTAGCGCCGCCACTCCTCGCGAGCTCATTGAACGGAGCAAACCCGATTTGAATCCCACAAGACCCCCTCCTTCCTCGCCAAGCAACCCGCGTCGGCCTCCTTCCTCTCCCATTCAAAATCTGCAATTCACTGGGTTTCATCTCCCCATTCAAAATCTGCAGTTCACTGGGTTTCATCTCTCCATTCAAAATCTGCTATACAACCTCCTCACCAACTTCTTCCTCACGCGTGGTGTTATAATTAGTATTGCCTGCAAAAAGGTGCCAACCCACCCATGCTCTCTCTCTCTCCTTCTCTCCCTCTTTGCAGATAATCTCCAGGGCCTCCTCTGCCATGGCCGCCTTTCCTTGCTCTAGGGTTTGTCTCTCTTTTCCTTTTTATTTTTCTTTTAATGTTTCTTTGTTTTTTTCTTTTGCATGAGTACTAAGTTATCACATGCGTACTTATTTTCTCTTGTTCCTTTTTTTTTTTTTTTTCTTGTTGGGTTTTGATTTATTGTGAGTTTTTGGGTCTTTGTTCCGATCCTTGTTGTGTGAATCTAATGAAATGACTTGTGGGTTTTCCTTTTGGTTGGGGAGCATTTGATCTGGAGTGGAATTGAAGAGAACAATTGGATTTTTTTTTTTGTCTCATTGTTTAGTTCCTTTTTCCCATCTTGAAAATGCTGTGTTTACTTTTGAAAGATTGAGCCAGCCATTCTTATATGCAGCGTTTGTATTAGAAAATATTATTCTTCACCATTTAGTATATTGAATTTTAATTACTTTCTCATAGGTGAGGAGTGGGCTTCGCGTTTGGCAGGGAGTGAGAACTTTGCTTTAGAAAAGGCCTTTTGTATGGGTTCCTTCGATTCTTGTCTACACCGTTAAAAACCTTGCGCAGAGCTAGTCGATCCCTTAGAGCGAATCAATTTTGCAGTGTTGTTAATCTGTTTTCGACATTGCAAATTGAATTGGTAAGCAGTTTTTTCCTTTCTTTTTGCTTTGCTGATGGGGGTTGGTAATGCTCAGCTGCTGATCGATTGGATATAAGCAGTATTCTTTTCAAATGATTCTGTTTTTTTTTTTTTTTTTCCCTTTGTGATAAATAGTTTCGCTTCTTTACATGTTGATCTTTCTTTACATGTTGATCTTGTACTACTCAGAATCCTATTGGGTCATGGCCCTCCCTGCATGTGATGTTATTTGGACTTTGGGGACCAAATAAACACAAAAATGATTTACTGCAAATCAAAAAGGAGGTTTTTTTTTTTTTCCACTCTTATTCTCTTTTAGGGTAGGTCATGAGTCTCAACTGACTCATAGATTTTTGTACCAGCTTCTCAAGTAATTTGATTTACCAGCAGTCACCAAAATGGTAAACATTTGACAAAGTAAACCATTTTCTCAACATTTTTAAGGAAACAAATCAATGTATTCCCAGTGGAGAAGCTTTTAAGTGTTAAAATCTATGGATTATGTTTATGGCTAGGAAATGCTTGCTCAATTTTTTTTTTAGGAAATGCTTGCTCAATTTTTTTTTTAGGAAATGCTTGCTCAGTTTTTTACTATCACATGATTTTGATGATGTTGTCTATGCAAGTAAACTGAACTCCATCTAGCCTTCTTTCCAACATTGCTAATACAAATGCCAATACCCAAACAGGCCAGGAAGCTAGTTTAGATGGAGCTGATATGGAGGTTGTCTCTTCATTGCTGCAAGCGTCTAATGCTTTGTGATGGAATGCTCTCTTGTACTATGACACAGTGTTATTTGTGATGGAATCCTTTCTTGTAATAAATATTTTGCTACAGTATTATTTGTGATGGAATACTTTCTTGTAATGCTGATTTTAATATTTTTTTGTGATGGAATGAGTTTACCATTTTGATTCAGTACAATCTTTAGTGTATTAGTTTTTTGTGATGGAATCAATTTACCATTTCTTACAATTTCCAATAATAAATGAATGATAGATAGCTGCTCCATTGAGTGGCCTTTTTTTAACCAAGGGCAAGTCACCATGTGCTTACCATTTTGATGGATACAAATCAAAATAGGACATATTCATCTGTTAGGAAAGATAAAAGTACCACTGTGCAAAACTACCACATGAAGATAAAATGCAAAACTGAAACTGATTATTCATTCTCAAGTACAAAATATTTACAATCAAGAGAGTAATGTTTACAACCAAGTTCTCAAATACATTGTCTTTACATTTACCCACCATAACTCTTGGTTACAAATCCTATATTATAGCGGAAGGCTCTTTTGAGAAAGCCAAAGCAATGACAAAATGATCACCTCCATAGATTTCAATATCTTTCCATTTTTGCCTTTTGGATGACTTGGCCACAAAAGGTTCTCTTGGAGGTGGCTTGGTACTGCATGCTTTAGTAAGGTCTTTACATAAAAAGTTGACCAATGAATCAAGTTGTGGCTTGGAGCTATATAGATATTCAGCAACATCAGTATCAGAATATCCCATGACCTGGAATATGATCAAACAGTGATTTGATCATAATGCTAAGTGTGGTATCCAAAATAATGTAAAAAGAGCCAAAAACCAAACAGAATCGTTTGGACAGTGACAAAATCCACATGAATGCCACAATTTAGAAGCTATTAAACATCCCTTTTGGCTTTACATGGTAGTATCTTAACCTGCAACCTCACCCAAACATAACATCAAACTCAAGTCCACCTTTATACCACCTGAGCAAGATCAAGGGGCAAACAAAGTTAAACAACTTGGTGCCAAGAATTCCATTAGATTGTAACATAGGACCTCTCTCATACTATTCAAAACTCTACCCATTTAAATGGTAAACCAAATAAATAAAAAAAGTTCACCAGTTTTGTCCATATTATAGCTACTTACTTTAAAGAAACAGAACTCCGTTGCCAATATAGAGTTACATGATAATAAGCAGACCAAGATATAAAATAATGCAAATCAAGTGACAAAATCTCACCTCTTGTCAAGCCCGCTCAATTGTTTTTGCACTCTAAATTGCATTGTCCTTCAGAGTCTTGTTCCACTAGCTGAAAACAGACAAAAATAAAATGAGTAGCCAATTCAAGGCATTGAAAGTCAAAATTATATTTTAGGTTGCCCAGAAAAGTAGAAATACATCAATACAAACTGGACTTATCATAACTTCTATTGACAGTAATAATTGACAAAACCTAACTAAAAATACAAAATCTCAAATACACAATTCATCAAACAGCTCCAAAAACAAACCTAGATACTAAATTCTTCTTACCTCCAACTTATTTCCTTGTTCCACAACACCTACCTATAAAATCCAATCCGCCTCAGCTTTCTTCAGATTACAAACATTCTCCTCTATCTCAATTATTTGATACTCTGAGATCTGATGACAGATACACAAGATACAACAAAACCATAGTGAAATTTAATGAAGGATTACCCACTTCTAGAATAAGCATATTGAAGGGAATACGAGGAAAGCCCAGATGAAAAAAACAATAAAAGTACCTTCTTGGGAGTGATCTCAGCTTGCTTCTTTTGGACCTGGTGGTAGAATTGTGCTGCGAGATTTTCACAGATTTCTGGACGCAATTTCATAGTATTTGGACTCACACCGTCATGAGGCTGAGATGAAGGGTTCGGTTTTGTGAGGGGACTGAGGCCTTCACAGTGAAGAACAAGAAAGGTCACGATGTGAGGGGGATTGAGGGTTTCAACGTGAAGAAGCAGAAGAAAATTTACAGTGAAGGGGGTTTTCGTTGAAGAGGATTTTGGAGGTGCTGGTGGGGGGATGTTGACGACGGAACGACTCGGACACACGTTCGGGAGAGAGGAGCTCGAGCTCTGTTTCTCAAAAATCAAATGTGAAAATACTGAGGGAGGGAACGGAAAGCTGGGGAGAATTTGGTCATTTACCCAACGCCACGTATGGTGTGCAATTGGCTGCTCCCAAACAGGGGCTGCTAATATTTGTTCATATCATAGAGTAATTCTATAGGGTAGCCGCTGTAGCACATCAGCCGTTGCACACGTTATGTGGATGTACTTAAACTAGCATTTGAATTTTGAACGTCGACCTTATGAATTGAACCCATCCCACTCCCGCGTCCCCCTCCCTCCCTCCCTCCTGTCGCCCATCACCCTCGAGCATCGCCGTCTTTGTCGTCGCCCAACACCGGCGAGTCGTCGGCCTGCCTCTGCCCATCGTCCCCCAGCCTTTCTTCCCCACAGTCCATTTCGAACAAGAGGGAGGGGTTCATGGGGACCACTTGTCGCCCAGCACGCCCTCCCTCCACCAGCGCCACCCAGCACCCGCGACTCATACCTCTGTTTCGCCATCCATCTACTCAGCAGCAAGAGGTAACTCCACATTATTAAGTTCTTTGTACTGGTTTGAGGCATATTTTATCTTTCAGATATGGGTATTAGGCTTAGGGCATGGAGATATAGAACTCCATTTATGCGTATTGATTAAAATGTTAGTGAGTTGCAGAAAATGCTTTCTTGAAGTTAATGCTTGCTAGTGATGATCTTTGTTGGTTTGAAGTCTCGGTTAGCACATTATTTGTAAGTTGTTGATGACTTGAGTGTTTGGGTAACAATTAGTTGAGTACTTGATATTGGCTGTGCAGCTAGAAATCCTAAACAACTATCTCGTCTGAGCGCTCTCTACCAATTGCATACCGTAGTTTATGGTATATTTTCTCTATATAGGAGAGATATAAATGCATCTTTGAATTTATTTGATTTTGACAAACTGAAAAACCGAATAGTGTTCTCCTTCTCTTTTGATTTGGTGGGTTGGGGAAAACTTATGGCGTGACTGTTGTGCCGATTCTCTCCTTTTGTGAAAACTGAGGTGATGCTGCAGGTCATTTTACAAATTTAAAGGCACTGTAAATAGCTTTAAAATTGTGTCAAACAATAGAATTGAATTGGAGACCTTCGTTTCACGGTGGTTGCAAGTGCATTTGGACTTGTGATTAGTTTTAAGTTGGTACTTTCATGCTCCATTTGTGTGCTTGCTGAAATATAATGACCTATATTGTTGGGTGGCTTACATATTACTTACACTACTTTGGATTGGTTGATCTTAGTCTCTTCTCATGGCTTAAAAATAAGAAGGGGGAAAAGAAAGGAAATTTGTTGTACAGATATAAATATAGACACATAGTAACAGTTATATCAGCAAGATCTAAAACATGATCAGGATTTACTTCCCAGCTAGTAAACCATGTAATTGCATTCCTTCCTAGATGAACCCAAGTGGATAAGTATTTTGTTGACTCGAGTGTTTGGGTAACAATTAATTGAGTTCTTTTAAGATGAAATGTCAAAATCTACTTCGATCTAGACAAAGGGAGGGGGAGGTCCTATTTTAGGATGCAGATTTGTCATCCATAAATATTCACAGATTGGTTAAATTGATAGAATTTTTAAGCTCGAGTTTCAGTAAAAGCCAACAAAGCTAATTAAGTGAAACTCCAGCAATAATAATATTACAATTTCCCCTTCAAACTAACTCCACAAATAAAATCATAGTTAAATATACGAATTTTATTTAAATGTTTTACCAAACTTCATGACTTCAAACCTATTTTTTTGCTTGTTCTATGACCCACCAACATAAATGGCCATGAAAGGTTGAGTAATCTCTACAAACTCGATATGTACTTTGTATTTAAAATAGTCGGATGAGTTGGATCATCTTTGCTTTTTCTTTTTTCTTGACAATTGGGTAAATTCTACATCACCTCAAGAAATGCTTCTGTTTTGCAACATCTAGTATCTTGGAATGAAATTAGATTCCAACAAGGAATAATACAGCCCCAATAGTACATGACATGCTTTATGATTAGGATTGTTGGAGCAAAACTTTACTGAAAATACATAAATTAACTCTCTCTCTCTCTCTCTCTCTCTCTCTCTCTCTCTCTCTTGCTCTCTCTCTCCCCTCCAGATTAACTTTAATTTTTCTTATGCATGCTTCCCTGCTATATATATCATTTTTAGATTAAACTTTACAGATTAGGAGTGATTCAAACTCTGTTTCTAGTCATGGATAATGTTTTTTTATTTTTTATTTTTCTTTTTGTAATCTCTATTTCTCATGCTTTGTTTACCATATTAAGGAATTCGATCGGTTGATATTTAATTATTTGCTTTTAATATATAAGTAAAGGGTTCTTAGAATTAAAAACCCACTTTAAGTAACTAAAGACTATATATAACTCAATAATCATAATATGTAAAAGCTTATCTCATCATGATCACTAATTAACTGATCTCATTTTATACAGAGGTAATTCCAAAGTTATAAGTTGGGTGTCAGGGGAAAGCATATAGCAATTATGGAGGTAATTACTGATCTTTAATGGAAAAACTTTTCCCTTTTCTCTCCATTTCCCTTTCTTGTGGTTGTTTCTGAATTTTTTGAAAAATAACCTCTTGATTTGCAGGTTATGGCTCTACAATGGGCGGCTACAACTCTAATTATGGATTTGTAATTACAGAGGATTCACTGAACAAGTTACTCTTTTTTGCAAAGATTTTGATTGGATCTCAAAATGTTCATTCCTGTTATGTATTTAGATAGCCACAATATTTATATAACTGAAATGATTTTAAGTATGGGGATCTATTCTTGTATTTGTATTAGTCATTTATAAATACTTTGATGGCATTTATTTCATGAACATGTGGTAAAAATTCTTGTTAAAAGCATTTGTTGAGGATCATCTATATTAGTTGAATGTGGTGATTCTTAAGAGTTAAGCGTAGGGGTAGTGTCGATTGATAGTAATTATGGTCAATGTGTTTTCCAAAAGCTGCATAATAACCCAAAGTTGCAGAATAACCAAAAAGTTCCAAAAGTTGATGCTCATCTATATTAGTTGTTCAACAGCGAGCGTATCTCATCTTAATGTGTTTTTATGGAAGCTGCATGACTACTCCAAAAAAGAAAACAAAAATAGTTAACAAAAGTGATTCCGAATGGAATGATGCCATGAGAAAAATACCTACGGCTTGTTTGAGCATTGAAAACCAAAACACATTCAACAGAGTCAGGACAAAATCCTGCAACAAACAGTGTACATAGCTAAAACCCAGGACAACATATAATGTCATTAACAGCGGCTACCAACAAACAATAGCAACAAAAGGCTACAACTCAATTTATGCAAAAAACAATAATTGAAGTGCATGGTTAAACATCCCAATTTCAATAGCTAGAGAACAAAAACCAGAAAAGAAAAATCTCATGAATTATAGAGTATATGATCATAATCGAGCAACATAACTACATAAAGACTTCACCTAAAGTTTACAAAGTCGATTGAAGTGCACAAGTTGTTTTCATTCAAAAACCATCTAATCCATACAACGTGCTTTTTAAATGAAATTTATCCGAACCAAGTAAACACCATTACAAATGTGACAATCCAGTACAAATACAATAATTTTTTCTTTTCTTTTTTCAGATTTGTCACTATCTCTCTCTCTATCTTCCCTTTTCCGAACTTCATACTCGCGTTGTAATATATCATCCCATGTCTTTCAAGCCTTATTCTCTCCTACACAAATGTTTTCTTCTAGAAATGAAGTGTATCTGCCTGTACGAAACATTCACAGCTCGCATCTCCCTGTACATAGTATGAATTCCCAATTAACATAATAAAGTACACCTAGCAAACAACAAATCAATATGCAAATATAACAAATATAATGTTACTCATAAGCACAAAATAAATTAAATCATAAATACATAATAGAAAAGTTAGATGCACAACTCACACCTCCTAGACTAAAAGTCCCAGGTCCTCAATTATTTCAGCTTGCGTAGGGGAAGAATACCCACACAGTATTGTTACAATATTTTCACAAAAATATGGAAAAAAAAATCCAGATATGAATGAGTCACATCATCATGCACGAGAAGCTCAAACAAATTAATCGAACATAATTGCTTACCTCTCCAAACCTGATCCATGGTGTGTATCGAATACGAATGATTTGACAATACATGCACATGCACAATATAATCATATATAAAATCATATCCAAATGAAGATAAAAAATACATCAGATTCAAAATGTATGCCTAAACCCTACAATTAAATAGAAAAAAAAGAGATGGAGTAAACCCTAGAATTTCATAAAATTTGTCACAAACCCTAAAATTTCATATAATCCTTTATGAAGAAGAGTACTTATACGAATAAATACCTTAGCCAGTGGCGCCGTAGATATCTTTCATAGATTTAATCCGGATTCTTTCTATTACAGCTCGCTCATTTACATTTTGAGGGAAATGTAAAGGAATGGAGGGGATTGATTTGAGAAGATGGGGAGACGAAGTTCATTGTTGAGAAGATGGGAATATGAAGAGGGATGAAGAGATGAAGATTTCGCACTAAGCCAGGAGGGTCGACGGGGCAACTTTGCAAAGGGGAGGAGGTGGGGGTGGGGGTGGGAGAATGCTGGGGGGAGGATGGATGAATTTGAAATGAAGCAAAAATCAGAAAGAGGGAACGAAAATGTACAGCAGGGAGAAAAAGGGAAAATCACCTAAGCCACGTAAGGTGTTCTCCGGCTTCAGCCAAATAGTGGCTGATGCTAAGATTAATTCTATCATATATGCATTCATCATTGCTACCACCACATATACCATGTATAGTGAGCTACATCCATAAATAAGGGAGCTAACAAGTTTAGGCAAGTTTTATACGAATTTGTTTACGGACGTTACTCGAGGCAGCAAAATACGAGTTTATGTCATTTTATAATTCGCTCCAGGTCAATAACTCATTTAATAATCGAATTGAGCCAAATTTGAGTTCAATCAAGTGGAATTCAAGTTCTGTCGGATGGCTTGTTTCTTAATAATCATTTTCTTTCCGACCAAATCTCTAACTTCATAGCTTTTTTTACCAGATAGAGCAAATAGAGGGTAGAAGGCCTATTAAATGAGAAAATGTATCTGTTCAAGAAAATCTCTTAACTTCATTGCTTTTTCCCTTGACTAGGGTTCTCAAGAGAAAAAATTCTTATGATAAACTCTTGTTCCATCCAGTTATCACCAAAACAACAAAACCATAAACGGAGAAGCACTTACCCTAGAATCTGTCAATAATGATCACTATCCAGTTGGGCAAAACGTGATTGAGTAATTCGACCCAGAGCAAGTGAAACGGCTTGAAACATCATCGTAAGGGTAGCTATATGCATTCGGACATGCTTTTTTGAAGTGTTCAGAGTACTGCGTTGGCGAGCAAGTTTGTGGCGTGGAGTAGTCGTCTCCACAACAAAACTGGGCCGCATTGAATGCCTCGCATGCGCTCTTGCACGCCACCACCGAGCCAGAAACAACCACCTGCAACTCCGGCGGACAGTTGCCGTTCAAGTCGTTGATGCAGCCTGCGTACTGGCAGTCATTTGTTCTGCCGGTGACATTGATGCGCATGCCAACGTTGTAGCCGTTGACCAAGCTGACATCATAGAAGCTATTGTCGGTGGTTCCCGATGCGATGATGATCTGGGCTAATGTGACAGGTGGCTGGCCGTCTCCGTTGCAATTTAGCGAGCCACAATCACCTGTGAGGCATTTACCGTTGCCTGAGGAGTCAAAGTTGCACCCAGTTCGGGCCCAGACCCTGCCGGACCAGCCGGGGTCGGCAATGAGCTGGACCAATTTTCCCGGTGCCAAGGAAAACCCGCCATCCCCGAGGGTGGGACCATTTCCAGAGATAATTGCAGGCCACACCGTGTAGCTGCATTGATTCTCAAAGGAAAGAATGGCAGCTGAAGCCATGGTACCTGCAATTTGACAATACACAAACGATTAAAACTTTTCAATCCATTGTTGAAAGTTGATTTGTAATTTTTGCCTATAAAATTCTGAATAGAACTATTTTGTTTTTCTCTTACAAAAAATATGGTATATAGGATGATACGTAGAAAAAAAATAGTTAGTATAGGAAGAATAAAACTATAAAAAAAAATTAAAAATTAAAAATTAACAAAAATTAAGAATAAATATGATATATGGGGATGATGAGTAACAAAACTCATAAAAGAAATCCTGGTATTCCAAGCTAGCTATTGATATTCTCCTTCACTAGATGTATCAATATTTCTTTTCCCCGAGAATAAATAGGTGTAGCTGCCAGCCTATGTATGTGTGAAGAAACCTAACAGTTGTAGGTGCAGGATTAAAAACAGACTGCTCATTGTATTCTATTTCTCTTATCAATAAAAATTCTATTTTCTCACAATGCTAGTTGCATATGCCAACAAATTTTGGTATGCTTGAATTATTTTTCCCCAAGTTAGAAACATTCTCCTGCAATGCTCCATAGCAGCAAATTGTAGAGACACTTTGTTTGCCTATACACCCAACCAAGTCCCTATTTTCAATGGAAAACACCATGACTACTGGAGCTCTCAAATGATGACAACATTCATCTCCCAAGATCTTGGACAGAAGAAAATCAAAAGCAGCATAAGGAGAATATGAAGAGAAGTGCTACTGCCTTAAGGATTACATCCCTGTATGTTAAGTATGAAGGCATTGGAGATGTTCTGGTTGTTTGCTTATATGTTTGATGATTTCATCTATATGGGCACAAGTATGAAGATTTTTGAGGATTTTAAAATAGCTATGATGAAAGAATATGATATGACTGATTGGGATTGATGACATACTTTCTAGGTATTCAATTGACTAGTAAGACAAACAAAAGTTGAGTTTTTATTTACCAAGAAAAGTACATAGAAGACTTGTAGAAAAAAATTCACATGACAGATTGTAAGCCAGTATCTAGACCTATGTCACCTAATGAAAACTTATAACAAAATGATGAAGCAGAGAAGACAAATGCAAAGGCATATAGAAGTCTTGTTGGTTCCTAGATTTATCTCTCAAATACAAGGCCAGATATTGTTCATTCTGTCAGTCTTCTATCGAGGTTTATGAATTAGCCCAGTAAGTTTCATTACGCAGCAGCAAAAGGAATCCTTCGCTACTTGCAAAGCACTAAAAAAATTGGCATAATGTACAAGAAGAAAATTGACAACAAACTCGTTGGTTTTACTGACAAATTTGAAAAGCACATTAGGCTACATTTCTTGATTGGGTTCAAAAGTTATTGCTTGGAATTCAAAGAAGCAAAAGACAATTGCCTTTGTCTTCAACAGAAGCCGAATACATTGCAGCAACAAATTCCGCATATGAAGCTTTATGGCTAAGAAGAATACTTTCAGATTTGAAGCAAAAAAAATCAAAAATTGGCATAATGTACAAGAAGAAAATTGACAACAAACTCGTTGGTTTTACTGAAAAATTTGAAAAGCACATTAGGCTACATTTCTTGTTTTGGGTCAAAAGTTATCACTTGGAATTCAAAGAAGCAAAAGACAATTGCCTTTGTCTTCAGCAGAAGTCGAATACATTGCAGCAACAAATTCCGCATGTGAAGCTTTATGGCTAAGAAGAATACTTTCAGATTTGAAGCAAAAAAATCGAAGAACCTACGGTAATTTGTTGTGACAACATGTCAGCAATTGTATTGATTAAAAATCTCATTTTTCACAAAAGAACAACACATTGAGACCAAGCATCACTTTATCCGAGATCTGGTTCATCAAGGAAAAATTCAATTGAAATTCAATAGAACTCCAAGTTTTCTAAGATAGGGCTATTGAAATTCTCAACGTTGATTAGATGTATCTAGAACTCTCTCTCCAAGTATAATAAATATGTATAGCTGTCAGCCTAAGTGTGAAAAACAATGTAACAATTATAGGTGCAACAGCTCTGCAGAAGTAAAAAAACTAAAAAACGGAGTACTCATTGTAATCCGGTGCTCTCTTATTAATAAAAATTATATTTTCTCACATTAGAAAAGGAACAGCAAAAAAAGCACAATAGCCTTCCAATACTCATACAATTGACATATGCAGCAGGTCAAGCACGATGTGATAATGAAATACTCCAAACAATCTCTCTCTTAACACCAGCAGGTCTTGTATAACTGTGTTGAAGACAGCCCATATTAGTCCATTGGATAGCCCAGATTTGAGAAGGCCAAAGGAAGTAGAGAAACCCATGAAACCAGAAGGAAAGAGAGTACCCAATGGAGAAAGATTGAGTGGAAAAGATAGAGAGAAATGGAATAACCAATACACAAATGAGTTATCCCAAGAGAGAGTGAAAACAACAAGTTGATTGGTATGAGAACCACCGTAAAAATACTGGGAAATGTAAAGAAAAGACCGAAAAACACCCTAAAATACCAACATTTTGTTGGGAAAGGCCAAAAAATATCAGAGCCGTGCCGGAAACGACCAGAAAAACCAGAACAAAGCTAGAAATAAGCTGAACAGGTAGAATATGTCCTAAACCGATCAGAAATTGTACTGAACGGGAATAAAAACAACTTGAGCATGGATATGGAACTCTGAATGGACTAGAATCTGGTTAAGGAAACACCCAGCAGTCGTCTTCCACCTCGAGATGCAGGTCAGGTGACCAGAGGAAGAGAGAGAGAGAGAAAAGATTTGAAGAAAATGAAATCTAAAGATTAAACTAATACATGACAACCAATCTAAGCTAAATAACTAACAAAAAAAAACAACAAATTCTATATTAGATTTTAAGGAAGGATTCTTTTTTTTGCGTACCTGAGGAGATCAAAAGGAGAAGGAGAAGAAAGAACGCGAATGCATTTTCTGCTCCCATTGTTGTTTATGTGAGAGGAGGAGGATATTGAATGAAGAAACTTTGAGGGAATCCTTTAGGGTATGGTGCGTTGCATCTGTGATCACTTATTAGGGGGGCTTGCTGCCTATAGTTGCTATGAGGAACCCAGCAAAGTTAGCAAACTAATGATCTCAGGCCTAGTTTGTTTATTTGCTAATGATCTCAGGCCTAGTTTGTTTTCATAAACTTTCATCTCATCTCATCTCATCTCATCTTAATCATTACAACTTTTTTAAATTCTTATACAAAATAAAATCTCAATATAACTTTTTCAAATTCTAATACAACTTTTTAAATCTCAATATAACTTTTTTAAATCCGAATACAACTTTTTCAAATTTTAATATAAAAATAATATATTCTAATAATATTTTATTTATTCTAATAATATTTTATTTAACTCAACTCATCTCATCTCATCTCTCTTAAACAAATTAAAAGTATCCATGATGTACAGACAGACAGACTCTACGGTATATCACCTAGCAACTTGTAAGGTAATGATACAAATTACGCAATTATTTGAGTGACAAAAATTACGGGTGACTGATAAAACTCATAAATATTTCCTTTTTAGCTCTAATATAAACTTTTAGATAAATTAATTCATATTAGACTATCTATCTTAAATCTAAATAATAATAAAATATTATATATTTTAATAATATTTATTTATTTAATAATAAAATAATCCATTGATTATATCAAACTAATTTCGATTATACTTTCTTTTGGATTCTCTGGTTCCAAAAGATAAATATCAAAGTAACAAAAAAGACCATTATTTCTGTTGCAAGCTTTTTTCCAAGCAACCAAAAAGGTCATAAAGACAACTCAACGCATCTGACATTAGGATTTCAGAGCTTTCCAATCTCGATTACTTTGAATAGAGAACAAAACAGAACCTGACTAGAACCAAACAAGCTGATACCGAGTTTCCAGAGATTTAAGATCTTAATTTCCGTTTCTTTTTCCACGATCTCTCGGGAAACAAACCAAGCATAAGCATTTGAACATAAAAAGTAGAATAAAGGAGATTATCACCACAAAAATCGACACTTTCAATCGGCAATCAAACAATTAATCAGATCATCAGCATAACAAAACAGAGCATAAAACTCATCCAACAATATAGAAATTCCCGTTCTTGTCTTTTCCAGTTGTCGGCAGCCAAAGAGAGAATTACTAAGCTAAGAACAAGAAAAGAAAAATTAAATTGAAACAAAATAAAAAAGGACAGAACCATTTGTGCAATGTCTGGCTTTGAGGATCTTCTGGGCTTCAACAGGAGAGATTTGGGGGCTGAAGAACGGCGACAAGTTGAAGAAGAAGGCGAGGCAGGGAGAGAAAGAAAAGAAAGGGTTGGAGCCTTGGAGGATTTTGGGGTACAACGAAAAATCGAGGGAAAAACAGACGGGCAGATAGTAGAAAACAAATAAAATATTCTTTGCTCCTTGTACAGTGTCTCGCCAAACATGGAGAGGTCCTAGACTCCTAAGAACTACTGTAGCACTTATGTCAAACAAATCACGTTTGGCTAGACCATTGCAGATGAATTTCTGCAAATTTATGGCTACTTTAGACTTGCATTGGGCAATGGCCATTGCCAATGCTCGGCAGTAATTTATGCATAATGCCTTAAAAATATGATGATTTAAATGGGTTTTATTCATCCATTTGCTTCTCATTGCCTGTTATAACTTATGAATTACATCTTAAACTTTTGGTCATATAAACTTGTATATGTTGGAGTTGATCTCATTGCCAGACACGATCAGTTGTCGTGGAAACGAGAGAGAGAGAGAGAGAGAGAGAGAGATTCGGGACGTGGCTTGAGGGGAGAGAGAGCTTCACATCAGAAATCTATCAACAGGCTTGAGGCAGAGAGAAAGAGCGAGCAATTGATGGGTGAGAGAGAGAGCTTCAGCCTTCAGGCCCTGCTTGAGGAGTTAGAAAGAGAGATCGACCAAAGAGGATTAGCATTGGAATAGGGAAATGCAGACTAAAATTTGGATAATATCACATGTTTTGCCGTTTGTCTATTTTTTTTTAAAACATTCTCATATTGAATTATCATTCTATTATTCAAAATAATATTAATTTAATATTTTTATTATTTTTTTATCTAATATATTTTTTTCATATTTTATAATTCAATTGATCATATGTTGATTAATATTTTTTTTTTTTAATAATTAGGAGATTTGGGAGGAGGGGATGAAATCCCATACCTCTCTTTTGGAGGCTGGTGTTATGCCAACAGACCACAGGTTTCTGGTATATGTTAATTAATAATCAAATTATAATTAATTATACCAATTTTTTTAAAAATAATTACATGATACTTACGCACTCATAATTATAACTATAATTTTTCTTTACGAATATTTGTATTTCCATATGCATTTTTAGTACTTCATTGAGTTGAGTAGCACTGTAAATATTAGGCATTACATAATACATATATGAACTATAAATATCTTCTTCTTTTTTAACTTAATACTGATAGACTCTGGAATAAATTCTGACATCCTGCACTTTTGGGACAAAAGGAAAAACCAGAAAGATTATCAGCATTAAGAAATCTTTTTTTTAAGTATCAGAACAGAATCGAGTCTCTTACATGCTGGATGAATTGAATATCCTCGTAGCATTGTGATTGTGATGCAGTAACATCATCATAAGTCCCATTATCATTTTCTCTGTGTAAATCTAGCACTTTTCTACCATCAAACCCATGTAAGGAACCAACAGGGAAAAATGAAAAGCCACATCCTAATGGACAAATAAATAAGAAACACTCGCACAATAAATGCATCCTCTGGTGCCTGCTAACATACCAACCATCCCCAGCACACTTTATTCTGCGTAGCTGAATTATTGTAACTAAAAGTCATTTTGTTTTACATTTATCTAATGAGTGTTGTTATATACAGTCCTTTAAGAGTATTGTATACTGCGAGTGTTAGCAGGCTTGAAATGAGGACTGTATAGTATACCAACCATATTTTTAGGCTTGAAATTACTACTTTACCCCTCCTTCTTCTTCAACCTAAAGCTAAACCAAAACATCTGAAATTCTGCAATATGAATACTGCTGCACCCCAGACCAAATCTGCAGCATCGTTGACCACCACAACCCAATCTCTACCATGGACCGAAAAATCATCTCCACCATCGACGACATCACATACTCAAGATTTGTTTTCTTTCACTTTTTCTCTACCACTAACGAACATGCTGTTTATTTTCGTTCCATTTTCCTCAAGATTTTTTTTGGGTCTCGAGCTCTATTTCACTCGTTTCTCTTTTCTTCCATTTTGGTCGTTTACAGTTCTTGTTTTCTAGACAACGAGAAGGGAGATCGATTGCAAGGATAGTGGCCATCCTTTTGCAAATCACATGCTCGAGTTTCACTCATATGTGGAAATAAATAAATACTATCTACTAATTAGTGGCACATCAAGAATTAGTAAGACATTATGCAAGTTTCTTAACAGAAATAATACAGAGAGGGCCACAGCAATGGGGCAGGGGGCCGATGTCATCTAGGTATGGGGGGCGATTTCAAGAGAAATTTTTTCTACATATGGGATGTTTTGATTTCTTGTAATGAAACATAATGTTTCATTTAATAATAAAATACTTCATTTCATTATGCTTGCAATGCCGTCTCTATTGGAGGACTATAATAAAAATTTCTCTTATCTAATCCAATGTAACGTACTTCTATGCTTTATTAGCCATTTGATTCTTTATAGAATTTTGCTACATATAAGTAAAGTCGCGCATTAATTTACGTATTAATACTGATTCTTTCATACTTAAAATTTAAATTAGTATTATTTTTAATAAAATCTATTTTTTAACTCATTACAATAAATTGATATATATATTAATACATAATTATATTTATAATTAAATTTTTTCTTCTTTATATTTGTACATTTGACTATTTCAATACTAATGCTCGTGAGAGAACTCTTGTTGATGGTGTGAATATAGGATTGATTGACAGTAAGTGGCGAGTATCTTTTTCAAGTTAGTGGCGAGTATCTTTTCAAAGTCCTGATATGGGGCTAATCAGTTGAAAAAGCAATCATGCAGTCAGCAGACAGCAGCCATAAACAGTAAATACTTTTTGCCTACCCTTTATCTCTTCTTTGTTGCTCGTCATGTCGGTAATATCCGCAAATATTAGCTAGAGTTTTTGCCGTTGAATAATGGGAATGATTTGGTGAGAGTCGCCTTTATTATTGATATTTTCTATTCAAATCTCGCGTGTCCCTTCCAAAGGGATAAAAAAAAGGTAATTTAACATGATTGATGGCCTTAAGTTTAAATTATGATTCTATATTTTATTTTATTAATTACTTATTTTATATATTGAACTCATTTATTAAAGAGAATGCAAAATATATTTTAATTATATCATTAACTTGATGAAATTTTTTAGATAAATAATTTTATAATATATTGCGGCTGTCCCAAGAACCAATCGAGGACGGATTGGAGCAGTGAAACACACGAGGGGTCATGAGACTTGCATTTGTAAATTCTATTATATAGAATTTAAAAACTAGTCCTACAAAATTGCCCAAAATTGAGCACGTCATGTCATGTAACTGTGTAAGTAAATTAACGAAAATAAAAGAGTATTTGCGTCTGAAAATTGAAAATGTTTTCTAAGAATAAAACTGATTTTTTAGTGTTTCAGATGTTTGGTTGACACTTTAAAAATCTATAAAAATGACATTTTATGTTTCGGGCACAATGAAAACCAATATAACAATTAAAATGTAAACGTTTTATGAAATATTGTTTTATTCAATGAGCAACGTTAGATTATACAGTTTTAAAATATGTAAATCTACAAACTTCACTTTGGTCTATTATTAAAAAAATATTTATTTTTATGTGGGTCTAAATTTACTTATTTAAAAAAATATATATGCAAAACTTATATTTTAGAATTACAAATATCATTTATTTTATTCAAATTTTTGAACTTCCTAAGTTCCCATTTGGTTTTCACTAATTGTTTTAGGATCTTCTCTAGTTTCGGCTAATTTAGATTGAAAATGCTAGTCCCACAAACGGGAATCAGGATTCTGACAACTGCCAAAAAAAATTATTTTATTCAATAATTAAGGGAGTATTTTTTTAATAATATTGTAATTTTTTTAAAAAAATATTAAAAAATATATTAAAAACAAAATTTATATTTAGCAGGATGCAGTCTTTCCACGTGTGACTGTAGAGCCACACAATTTAGATAAGGCATTTCTAGTTGGACCATGGGATCTTGTGACTCTTTCACACTTTCAATGCGACTTTCACCGTGTGTTTGTGATAGTGGGTCAACACTTTCCTTGTCACGCTTTTGGATTGCAGCACCATTTACTTGCCTTTAAGACTTGATATGGTGTCTAATATACTAGTTTTTGGGCCATTTAATACTAGAATTGGGTTAGGTATCTGTTTGACTAAACGAGATTGGCTTGAATCACCAGATCTCAATCCAAAAGCGTGACAAGGATGGCGATAACAGGCTTCAGGTCTGCCATCCAGCATGTCAGTCATTAATTACAAAAAGTCATTAATTTCGACTGGTACATTGACCCAATACGGCCGGTATTTAACCTACTATGAAACACGTATCTTCCCTATGCCGGTTATTATTCCGACATGGTAAATACCAACCGTATAGACCGGTACAGCACGGCATTCAAAACCTTGGTTTTATCCATATTGCCTTTTAATTGTATGAGGGGGTTTGTTTATAGGAAATGACACCCTGCCGTTGAAGTTTGCCTCCTAAATTTGACTGTTTATGTAATTTTAATTTACTTGATAGTTAAGGAAGTAATTATTGGTGTATTTGTATTTTCTTTTAAATGTTTAAATATGTTTAAAAAATATTTAAAAGAAAAGGCAAAAGAAAAAATGTAATTTGCGGTAAGAGGCATAACTTGGGTGACCCTGCCCGAACTGGTCCATAACTCCATGGCATGCCCTGCAGCTGCTAGTACACATCCATTCATACATATATCATATTTGCATTCATCATGGCTACCACCGCGTCTACCATATACAGTGAGCTCTATTCATAAATAATGTGTCTGAGGGAGCTAACGAGTTTAGGCAAGTTTTATATGAATTTGTACAGAATGTTAATCGAGGCAGCGAATCTTATATGAGTTTATATCAATAACTTATTAAATAATCGAATTGAGCCAAATTTGAGTTCAATCAAGTGGAATTCAAGTTGTCTGTCGGATAGCTTGTTTCTTAATAATCGTTTACTTTCCAACCAAATCTCTTAACTTCATAGCCATTTTTAACCAAATAGAGCAAATAGAGGGTAGAAGGCCTATCAGAAAATGTATGTGTTCAAGAAAATCTCTTTAACTTCATAGCTCTTTTCTCTTGAGAACCCTTGTCAAGAAGGGTCCCAAGAGAAAGGAAAAAAAAAAAAAAAAAAAAGGAAAAAGACATATTCTTTTGCTAAACTCTTGTTCCATCCAGTTACTACCAAAACAACAAAACCATATATGGAGAAGCACTTACCCTATAATATGTCAATAATGATCACGACTCTATTGGGCAAAACGTGATCGAGTAATTCGACCCAGAGCAAGTGAAACGGCTTGAAACATCATCATACGGGTAGCTATACGCGTTCGGACATGCTTTTTTGAAGTGTTCCGAGTACTGCGTCGGCGAGCAAGTTTCTGGCGTTGAGTAGTCATCTGCGCAACAAAACTGGGCCGCATTGAACACCTCGCATGCGCTCTTGCACGCCACCACCAAGCCAGAAACATTAACCACCTGCAACTCCGGCAGACAGTTGCCGTTCAAGTCATCGATGCAGCCTGCGTACTGGCAGTCACTTGTTCCACTGGTGACGTTGATGCCAATGCCAACATTGTAGCCGTTGACCAGGCTGACATCGTAGAAGCTATTGTCAGTAGTTCCCGATGCGATGATGATCTGGGCTAATGTGATAGGTGGCTGGCCGTCTCCGGTGCAATTCAGCGAACCACAATCACCGGTGAGGCATTTACCGTTACCTGAGGCGTCGAAGTTGCACCCAGTTCGGGCCCAGACCCTGCCGGACCAGCCGGGTTCAGCAATGAGCTGGGCCAATTTTCCAGGGGCCAACGAAAACCGGCCATCCCCAAGGGTGGGACCATTTCTGGAGATAATTGCGGGCCACACCGTGTAGCTGCAGTGATTCTCAAAGGAAAGAATGGCTGCTGAACCTGCAATTTGACAATACACAAATGAGTAAATCTTCTCAATCGAAAGTTAGTAATTTTTGCACAGAAATTTCTAAATAAAAGAAATTACGGCTATTGATATTCTCAAGGTTACTCGATGCATTTAGAATTCTTTTCTCTAAGTATAAATATGTACAAATGTCCGTCTATGTATGTGTGAAGAAACAATTGCAGGTGCAGCAGCTCTGCATTAGTGAAAAACAGAGTACTCATTGTAATCCGTTTGCTCTCTTATCAATAAAAATTCCATTTTCTCACAATGCTGGTTGCATATGCCAACAAATTTTGGTATCACATTGCTGGTTGCAGGAGCTCTCAAATGATGACAATATTCATCTTCCAAGATCTTGGACAGAAGAAAGTCAGAAGTAGTATAAGGAGAATCTTGAGGGAAGTGCTACTGCATTAAGGATAATTCACCAAGGAGCAAGCAAGTCTATTTATCCCATAATATTTTGTGTAAAAAAAAGCAAAGGATATTTCAAGGCTCAACCAAGGTCATCCCTGTTAAGCTTCAAAACTTATGGAGAGACTTTGACAACTTGGGCATGAAAGAAAGTGAATTTGTCGAACATTTCCATTCAAGAGTTGCTGAAATATAAATCAAATAAGAAGCTATGTAGATACCATTGAAGAGAAGAGAAAAAAAAAAAAAAACACTTGCCTCAAAAGTGTGATCATACGGTAGCAGCAATAGAGGAATCAAAAGATTTATCAAAACTCACCATATTTGAGTTGAAGGGATCTCTTGACGCACATGAATGAAGAATGAATAGATTTTCAACTTAGCCTTTGGAGCAATCATTTCAAACAAAACTTAGTGTTCTCTTTTTCCTTTTTTTTTTTTTTTATAAGTAAACAAAACTTAGTGTTTCACGGAAGGATTTCATCAAAGGAGGAAAAAGAGAGGGTAGCAGCCAAAAGATTAATATAGAAAAAGCCGTAAACTTCAAAGATAGGCAAAAGTGCGGAAGAGGAAGAGGAAGAAATGGAGAAAAATACCAGCAAAAACCAGGTACCTCCAGTAATCATTGTCTCATTTGCAAAAAATCTGGTTACAGATCTAAAGAATGTCGTTTTAGATGCACTAAATGCAAAATTCCTAAACATTTTAAACAAGATTGCTGGTACCGTGATAAACAATAAAAAAGTGATGCAAATTTTTTGGACGACAAATAAGAGGACCAGCTATTTTACTCTTGCATGAATGCTGAACTAGAAACACAAAACACATGGTTTCTGCCTTCTGGACAATGACTGCTGCAACCACTTGGCGATGAATTCAGGATTTTTTGTGAAGCATATGTAGAACAAAAGGGCTCTGTGAGTAAATGTGAAGAATACAAAGTTTACCGACTTCAAATGGCATCAGGCCTAAAACAAGCTCCAAGAGCATGGAAAAACAAGATTGTCGACGCATTGCTGAGCATTCCTGAGCTCCGACGCATTGCATTCCTTTTTCAGCCCTAGGACTGCATAGAAGTCGTTGCTTTTCTCTTCTACATTTTCCATTCTCCAACCCACCAAACAAACACACGGAAATCAGGGGGGGAAAAACAACAGCAACACAAACCAAGACACTTTCGTTGTCGACGAATTCACCCAACCTATTGGCCTAAATATCAATCTCATAAACTCCTGAAGGATATACATATTCATATTACCAAACTTGGACATCTTTGTGGGTTAGAACACTGAACCGCATTTGGTTTTCGTGGCAAGGAAGGGGAGGAGAGAGAAGAAAATCAGGGAGAGAGATCATAATCCTCCCCCAAAAGCTAAGGCTCAAGAACACTCCAGAAACCGGTCTATTTCTATATAGTTGTTCACTTTTACATTTATGTAGTTGTTCACTCCAGAAATCAGGAAGACCGTTTCAGCTCTCCGCTTTCATTTGATAGGATCTTCCTCTCCCTTCATATAAATTGAATCATACCAACACAAACAAACAGAAGCATAGAAACCAAATCTTCATGAGTACTCCCAGGTAGTAGATCAGTTTGATTAGAGAAAAAGAGAGGTAAATTTACCAAGTTTAGAGAAGAAAAAAGAGAGAAACTTCCAACCGGTACATCTGCTTTTCCTCCCACAACAGCCCACCATTAAATTTGTGCCACGTAACTCTTCTATTTCCCATCCTGTGTGCCTGTCTACAACAGCCCACCAACTTCTTCCCCTCAATCCACTTCTTGTATCTCTACAAACCCGTCGAAATCTCTTCTACACCATTCCAGCTTCACAAATCTGACCAAGTCTCCAAATGGGTATTCGTTTTTTCACCGTTTGGAGCGAAGTTTTGGCTCCTTCAACTCCCAGATTGGGTTTCGTATGGATTTCTCATGTGGATATTGGCTGAATTGTGCCAATTTTAGAATTTTCGAGAGAAATGGAGGTGGGTTTCGTACATTTTCAGGATCTTTGAGGATTGGGCGACAGACCCAAAGAGGAACTGTGTCTTCTTCACCCCCCTCTCGCTCGGTCCTCTCCAGCCCCTCGTCCCCCCTCCCCCTCTCGCTCGGAAATAACACGGACCAGTCAATGGGTTACGGACAAGTTAATGGTCTTCCATTAACATAAGATATCTTCTCCTCTTCTCTTCTTTTTTTTTCTTTCAAAATTTCAAAAAAAAAAAAAAAAATCGCCACCTGCGCCTTGTTGCACATGATTTTCCATCAGCATCGATTGAGTTTTAAAAATACACATGATACTGATCAAGTAGTCTTCTGTTGCTGTTCGGAAGTTGGTTTTTCAAACTATTTTGAGCATGAGAGGATTAGGAACATGGGATTACAATGGGATTTGGATCTATTAGCTAGAAGCAGAGAGAAAAGAAAGTACCATGTTTATTTTCCCACTGCGAACGTACAAATAATAGTGAAATGGGAGGAAACTTTGTAGCTTTATGGACTAAATTAGCTTTTCCGATCCTTTCTATAGAAGAGTTTTTCTATAGAGAAGCAAACAACACGATCGAGTGGGGAAAAAAAACAGCTAGCATGATAATCCATTTACAGGGAGATGGTAGGTGACGGAGATGGTGTTCAAGGGCGAAATTACTGGAGGGTGACGGAAGTGGTGACGTGCGGCGGTGGGCGACGGCTACGAGATCTGATTTCTATGATGTCGAGGTTGAGGCCGAGGTTCGACTGGCTTAAAGGCGAAAGCGAGGTTGAGTTTCTACAGAAATATTTCTATTTTATCCAGTGCGATGCTCATCTTCTAATTTGTGTGAAACTGTTGACGTGGTGTAATTCTGGCTGTTAAAGCCTCAACAATAGATTGCAGGTGCTCTGCACAAGTTAAAAAGTGAGAATGCTTGCATAAGCCAACATCCTTCCCAGTGTTTCAAAATCTTCACTCATAAATAAAAACAAAGAACCAGCTTTTCAAAGTTATAAAACAAAGGTTGAGTTGAAAAAAAAAAAATATAAAACAAAGGTTGAGGGAGAGGCGAGGGAGAAGACGAAGAGATCGGATGACATAGTGCAGTGCATATTAATCTTGAATGCAAATAAGGTATTTATACACAAAACCAAACAAAAATCAAAGCGAAATAACTAACAACAAACTCTATATTAGTTTCTAAGGAAGGATTTTACGTACCTGAGAAGATCGAAAGGAGAAGGAGAAACAGTACTGAAATTTCTTCCCCCATTGTTGTTTGGTTTCTGTGAGATAAGAAGGGTATTGAATGGAGAAAGTGAGCAACTCTTAAGACCTTTGGGGTATGGTGCATTGCTTAAAGATCCAATGGTCCAATGTGTTTGTGATAATGGGTCACGTATCTTTGAAAATCTTTCCACTTTCTATAAGTGGATATACCACATGATTATTCATATCGAATAGAACCAAGAGTCTTAACTTACGCACTTGCTAAACGTATCTTATCTGCGTCTCGTTCCATGACGCTCTCAAACTCGTCTCCCCTTTCTCTTTACCAGATGAAAGTCTCACCGAGTTTTCCTTCATAGGAGATACTCTTCTCCCTTCTGCATTCCTTGCTGCTCCGTAACCCCCCCTTCTGCACTCCTTGCTGCACTTTTTAGGAGATTATCTCGACCCATCTGTTGCCCTCAAAGTTACCTTTAAAGCAACTGTCTTCTGGTTCCAGCAACGTGAACGATGGACATCGAAGCTCTCATCTCGCAAACCGAAGCTCTATCGTGGCAAGACCTTCAGCTGAAAACAACTCCGGAAGCAGCAAAGTCTTCATCCGAAAAGATTCTGGTGGGAAGGTTAGTAGCCGATAGACCCTTGAATAAATTTGCCATACATTCATGCATAAAAGCCTCATGGAAATTCGTACAAAACTTTCTGATTGAAGACATGGATGTAAACAAATTTATATTCACCTTTAGAACCCCTCAAGACAAGCTTAGAGTCCTAAACCAAGGCCCTTGGAACTTTAAGGGTCACCTCATGATCTTAAAACAATGGTCACCCAGAGCAACCATAGAAGAAGTAAGCTTAAATGAAGCCATCTTTAACGTCCAGTTGCATGGACTCCCTCTAGATCACTTCAATCTGGAAAATGCAGTAGACATTGGGAAAGTGATAGGAAACCTTATAAAAGTAGAAGTTGACCCAATCTATGGATTGGCTTTCCGTAAGTTTATCCGAATTAAAGTGGCCATTGATGTAACGATTCCTCTGAAGAAAGGCTTCCCACTCAAACGTTTTGGAAACAAGGAAGTTTGGATTGCATTTAAGTACGAAAAGCTGGCTAATTTCTGTTATGCATGTGGTCGACTGGGTCACTCCCAGATATTCTGTGGTTTTCCCACTTCAACATTACAAAAGATAAGGTTCGGGCCAGCCTTAAGAGCAGAACACTACTCTCCACAAAACCTCCCCTCAATGCAAAATACAGAGGATGAAGTGGGTAACATGGAGTCAGAAGATATCCTGCCATCCCAAAACAATGCACCAAGTGCCGAACTCGCAATAGGAATCTGGAAAAAACTGGAAGAGGTCAGCGGCAAAAGTGGGAAGGAATATGGAGGACCCTCATCGGTTCTAAACCTGCAATCTTACAGCTGTGAAGAAGAAGACATCCACCTATCAGAGAACAATATGGAACTGAGAAACTTTTTTCCTCCATCTTCAATGCATGGGAAACAAGACACGAGCAACATCCTCTCATTTTCTCAACCGCCAAACACTCAGCATGCACAGTCCAGCTACAGTGACTTTTCCTCATTTATTACCCCACCATCCGGAGTAATACCTCACACTGTTATTTCATCTACCCAGTCAGATATCCCATGTACTTACCGAAACAATGTCCCCCTACTGACTCACGGAGTAATGTCGCAGCCCCTGTTAGAATCACAGCTACTCTACCCTGTCAAACCCGTTCCATCAGAGTCTCTATCCACTAGAAGAAACGCCACATGGAGAGCACAGTGGAAGAAAGTATATTCGGCCCTGCAGAATCAGAAAGAAGGGAAAATAAAGCACTTTTATGAGTCAACGTCCAGACTGGAAGATTTATCCACTCGGCCTCAAAACTGTAGCATTGAAACTCGTCCTCTCTTCATGGACCGACCGGAAGCAACGTAAAAAAATCTCCTCTCTATAACTCCTCACTTCCCGCAAATCAGCTCTTATTTTTCTATTGAGCCACCACAGAAAAACATGAAGATGAAATCCATATCCTTGCTTTCGAAAGAAATAGAACCGGCCACGATAGAAGAGTCCAATCAACATGATGAGGAAAATAATGCTCAGGTGATCACCTTGGTGCTGAACGAAATCATACCATGCCAACAACTCTCTACAGACAGTCCAAATGAGGTTATAATTATTGACTCAGAACCATCTCATACCCCCCCATCTACGGATCTGCTCAATTGCACCTTTCCTCTGAAAAGAATGTTATTAGCAGAGAATAAGGAGGCTCCCAAGAGAAAGTCACAGCGACTGATAAAACTGGAAAAAATTGAGTCAAACAAACAGGAAGCAAATGAAGCTCAGTCAAAGACAGAGGAAGCTATTTCAGCGCTTACTCTCATGGCAATGCAAAACAGTTCAGGTGGAAAGGAAAAAAAATTCAAAGGAAAAGGAAAAGTGAATCCGTATTCTAGACCAGCAACTCAGACCCAGAAAAAGTCCAAGTCAGCTCTTGAGGCAAGCTCAAACATGCCTCCAAAGATTCCATGAGGACTTTAGTGTGGAATTGCCGAGGGCTTGCCCGACCCAAGGCAATTAGAACCCTAAGGGCTAGTATTAGATCACATAATCCGGATGTCATTTTCCTTTCGGAAACCTTAGTGTCGGATGACCGCACTAATTTTGTTGTTAATAGTCTTGGTTTCCATCTTTTTGCGCACTCGCCTGCTGTTTGTAAAAAAGGGGGTTTGTTGTTGTTATGGCGTCCGGGAGTTGATCTAGAACCTGTGAATATTAATATAAATGCTATCTCTGTTCTTGTTTACTCTGATCCTTCACACCATCCTTGGCTGCTTACTTATGTATATAGTCCGGCTCACTCGAATCAAAAAGAAAGGTTTTGGAGTCACCTTGACTCTATCTATCAAAACTTTCCGGGTCCGTGGGCATGCATGGGAGATTTTAATGATCTGATAAATCAGACAGAAAAATATGGGGGCAGGCCAGTTCACATCAACCAGACTAGTGGTTTAAAAACACTAATGGATCGCAATGGACTTATAGACATCGGATTCACAGGGCCAAAGTTTACTTGGACAAACAACAGAAAAGGAGTTGCTCTTATTAAAGAAAGATTAGATAGAGTCATTGTCAACCAAGAATGGAGACTTCTCTTTCCTGATGCTTCTCTGCAACACCTGGCTTCCTTAGCATCTGACCACCACCCCATTCTACTCAACACTTCAGCTAATTCGAGATATGCTTCATCCTTTAAATTTGAAGAATTCTGGACCAGGGAGCCGCTGAGCAAACAAATAATCCAAGAAGCGTGGAACTCAACCTTTCAAGGCAATCCTGCGTACATTCTATGCAAGAAAATAAGCTCAACAAAGGAAGCCTTAAAAAAGTGGAACAAAACTCATTTTGGGTGCATTCAGAATAACATCACCCAGACAGAAAAAGAATTGCTAGAAGTTCAAAGTAGCACGCCAACACCAAGAAATCAAGAGCTGGAGATTGTATTGCAGAACAAAATTCACAAACTGAGAGCAAACGAGGAGATACTATGGAAGCAAAAATCCCGTATTACTTGGCTCACTTCAACGGATCTCAACACAAAATTCTATCATCTGACTACCACGATTCGCCGAAGGAGAAATGCCATTGAGTCAATCAAATTGGGGCCAGGTAATTGGTCTATGGACCCTTTAATCATTGAATCAGCTTTCATAGATTATTTCAAATCTGTATACACTTCATCAAAGCCTCAAATTCCGGAACAATTGGGTCAGCTATTCGAACAGCAAATAACAGATGAAGAAAACAATATGCTCAGCAAAATCCCGGACGAAGCAGAAATTCTCAGTGCTCTCAGACAAATCCCAAACAATAAGGCTCCTGGGCCCGATGGCATGACAGCTCTTTTTTTCAAGCACTATTGGGACATCATAAAAGTGGAAGTTACTCGGGCAATCCAAAACTTCTTTCTAAGCGGAAAGCTTCTAAGACAGATGAACCACACAAATATTGCGCTGATCCCCAAATCATCTTGTCCAAGCTCCCCAAGCCATTACCGCCCTATTAGCCTCACAAATGTCAGTTATAAGATCATAACCAAAATCATGGCAAATCGACTAAAGAAGCTGCTTCCCAAAATAATTTCCCCTTTGCAAACAGCATTTGTCCCAGGAAGAAATATAAAAGAAAACACAATGATTGCACATGAGCTTTTCCATCTACTGAAAAAGAAATCCGGGAAAAAAGGTTTGATGGCCATAAAACTGGACATGGAAAAGGCTTTTGACAGAGTGGAATGAAACTTTCTTTTTGAAGTTATGAACCGCCTGGGCTTCAGCTTAAAATGGATTAACTTGATAAAGGAATGCATATCAACGGCTACATTCTCAGTGACGATCAATGGCTCACCAAGAGGTTTCTTCAAAGCAGAGAGAGGCATAAGACAAGGAGACCCGATATCGCCTTTCCTTTTTACCTTAGTCACAGAAGCTCTATCCAGACTAATATTAAGAGCTGAAGCACAAAAAAAGATCGAAGGGATAAAATTAAGTAGAACCAGCCCGCCAGTCTCCCATCTACTCTTCGCAGACGACACAATCATTTTCGCAAAAGCTTCTGAAAAAAATGCAAAGGCAATAGCAGAATGTCTAGAAGAATATCAAAGCTGGTCAGGTCAAAAAATAAATCTCTCAAAATCATCCATTTTTATCACAAGGAATGCAAGCAACCAAGACAAAATCGACATCTCAAATTGGCTCCCTTATAAAGCTTCCTCGGCAAAAATGAAGTATTTGGGCCTTCCAACTTCCTTTAACAGAAGGAAAAAAGAAAATTACGCAGATCTGCTTAACAAAGTTAGACAAAAACTAGAAGGATGGAAAGCAAAACTCTTATCACAAGCAGGGCGAACAATGTTGATAAAATCAGTGGCAAGCTCCATTCCCTCTTACAGCATGTATACTTTCCAAATCCCAAAATCAGTATGCAAGACTCTAGATCAAATGCAAAAAAATTTTTGGTGGGGCTTCTCGAAAGATAAAGTTCACAATCTCACCCTGAAGTCATGGAAATCTATCTGTCTACCAAAAACAATGGGAGGACTGGGCATCAGATCAACAGAAAACATGAACAAGGCTCTCTTAGCAAAAACAGGTTGGGAGATAAGTGGATCAAAATCTGGAATATGGCATTCTATACTATCATCCAAATATCTAAAGAACACATCATTCTGGATGGCAAACCCAAAAAGTTCAGATTCTACAATGTGGAAAGGAATTCTAAAGACAAAAGATCTGCTTCTAAAAGGAAGATGCTTCCAAATCTCAAATGGTCAATCGGTCAACATTTGGCAAGATCCGTGGATTCCTACTTTAAAAGCTTACAAGCCTACTCCCATCAGGGATATGGATACCATACATCCCCTTGTCAAAGCCTCTGATCTTATCCAAAACCATCCAAAATCCTGGGATATGAGTAAATTGCAAAGCCTCTTTGACCAAACCAGCATAAGGGAAATCTTGAAGATCCCACTGTCTCAAACATCGCAAGGCGAAGATAAAGTAATATGGGCACTCAATCATAGTGGGAAATTCTCAGTGAAGACAGCTTATCACGCACAAGTCGACTACCATGAATTGATTCACCAAAATCAAAACTCTCTTTTTAAGCCTTTGTGGAGTCTAAAAATTCATGACCGTCATAAGCTCCTCCTATGGAAAATACTGTGGAATATTTTACCAACTAAGGCAAAGATCAGTGAAAGACTTTCTCAGCAAGTCAACACGGAATGCACTTTCTGCGACCAGGAGGAGGAAACAACACTTCATTTATTTATTAAATGTCCTATTGTCAGAATACTATGGCAACAAGGTAGCTGGCCTTTAAATATAGAAAGACTGCCAATCCACTCCAGTGCAGATTGGATAAAAATGATCATCTATCCGGATAAACTCCTGGGCCTACAGGAAAATGAGATCCACCATTTCCAACTATATGCAGTCGTTCTTCTGGATCTTCTGTGGAAAAACCGAAATGAGAAAGTCCACAACACCTCAAATTTCTCCCTGGAAGAAATAAAGAAGCAGCTCGCCACAGTTTATGAAAGCTACAAAAACGCCTGGTCCTTTTGCTCTCTGACCAAAATCCCAGCTCTCAATTGGAACCCTCCTCCTCTTGGATCCTTCAGTATCTCCTTTGACGCAGCCGTGAGAAATGAATTTTCTGTAGCATCAGCAATTCAAAGAAATCACTTAGGTGATATACAGAAGATATACACAGAAAAAATCGCCTCTTCCATCCCGTTGGTAGCTGAAGCAAAAGCGGCCTTACTTGCAACTGTCATGGCCAGTAGTTCTTTCCAATATAACTCAAGTTCAGTAACAATCGAAGGTGATGCTCAATCAGTTTTTTCGGCTATTGATTGTAAAGATTCTACCCTTTTCTGGTCAATATCTCCCATTGTAGAAGACATCAGATCATATGCAGAAGATCACCCATCGTGGAAATTTACCAAAATCCATCGATCTCAAAATCGATGTGCGCACTCAGTGGCGCAGTGGGCAGCTACGAACCTTGTGTTTGGTAACCTACCCATCTTTTCAATTCCTCAATGCTTTTTGTATCTGGACAGTGGAAAGGATCCACCCCCTCTTCTGTAATTCTCTTTAATATATATTATAAGCTTGATTAGAAAAAAAAAAAAAAAAAGAACCAAGAGTCTTGCTTATTATTGTTCGTCTCCTGCCGCAATTTGACTCTTTATTATATTTTAAGTTTATTTTATTTAAAACAAAAAGCTTGTATTCACTATTTTTGTTTATATTTATTTTTTAAAAAATTATTTATTATTTATTTTCTTATAATCTTAAAATATAATATTAAATAAAATATAATAAATAATCTATAATTATCTATTATCACGTTATAGAATAATAAAATGATAATAAGAATCGAAATAATAAGGACAATTAGTCATTATTTCATGCACGATAAATCTGACTTTTGGCGCCTTTCTAAGGTTGGTTGGGTTTTTTGGATTTTTGTGTGGGGGGCGGGGGGGGATGGGGGGAACCGTCGAGATGAAACTGAATAATGAAACTGAATAATGCCCATTCAACAAGGGTGGCTGTGCACACATGACACAACCATTCAAACAAGGGTGGCGCCTTTCCAAGGTTGGTTGGGTTTTTTGGGTTGGGGGGGAGATGAAACTGAATAATGCCCATTCAACAAGGGTGGCTGTGCACACATGACACAACCATTCAACAAGGGTGGCTTTGCACACATGACACAACGCCGACAGCTCCCAGCTCTCCCCGTTTGGAACCACTGTTAGTTTGAATTAAGTCTTTCTTGTTATATATAATTTTTTAACATTTTAAACTATTTTTAAAAATATATATATATAGTATTATTTTAAAAAATAATTTTTTAATTATTAAATAAAAATAAAAATTAAAAAATTAAATAAAAAATTTGAACGATAACACTGAATAATAAATTTGAGTGACAAGAATGGCATTTTTCATTAACAATGCAACACCCCAGTTAAAGTTATCAACAACGGAAAAGTCACACAAGGTACGCAACCAACATGCACGATCATAAGAATTTCAAAAGATATTTCATACATATTTTTGTTTGCTAGTGTTTCTTAGTCAATTAGAAGATATCTTTAGAATATTATAGTTGGACTTAATTTATGTATGGCTCATATCTTTCGCTAATTAATAAAATTAATAATTAAATTCTTAAAATCCAAGATGGTGTACAAAAAAAATATGTCAAAAGGATCGGAAATCCCAAAATCAAGATCAAAGATAAATAGCTAAGTCTAACAATTTGGACTAACCAAAGAATTTACAATTACTCGAGGAATTTTAATACGAGGTCTTATACAATTTTTTAAATATGATACCTTTTACAATTCAAAGAGAGATAGGCAATACGTGGATACTATTCTATTAAATGTTGCCCACGGATAACATTAAATATAGTAATATCCACATGTTATGTCTATTTTTGTGTGTGTATTTGGATCATAATATTATAAGAAACCTGTTAGGGAGGTGTCTCACTTCTAATCTTTCACTGCTCAGTCGATCTCCGTTGATGAAACTAGAGGGGGCTCCTTCTGAAAACACTTCGATGCTAAAGTCAGTTAAGATGTGATTATTTCAATATCTCAAAAATTACCTGTATATATAGACTCGTTTGCTGTATATATCTCATTCAGAATTTATCGGAACGGATCAAGGTTTAAGATTTTGAATAATCCTATCACTTCTTATTGTTTTTATCCTTCCGTTAAAGGTGACATCATGCACATCTCTCTTCGAATTCTTCTTAACTATCCTTCTATGATGGGCTCATACTCCAGGCTTCTTAGTTTTTACTTTACTATGGACCTTCTTATATGTTCCAAGGCCCTTCGTTTGGGATGGTCCCTCTAAAATCCAAATCCCTCTAATACACCTCGGCTTGAGTTAGACAAGTAAGAAATTTTAAAAGAGTAATGCTAAATACAGTCACTTTTACATATTCTTTGTGCATTCCACTTATATGATTAGCTGCATAAATTTTTTTAATACATAATTAATTATATCAATAAAATACATAAAAGAGTATATAAAATTAACTGTGCATAAATTTTTTTGATTTGGAAATAATAAGTTGAAGCTGGGAAGTAACATTGTGCAGTAAAAGAGATGCACCGAGTGAACAAGCAGTACCAAAAATCCCGAAGTTACCTCCTTTTGTAGGGTGAATGTGAGCCCACCATAAGCCCAAGGAAAGGAAGGGAGACCATTGAAGCCCAAAAATCCAAAGTTTGGCCCATTTGAGGGTGAATGGGCTTTCAGGTGATAAATATTAAAAGACAAAACAAGAAGCAATGATGTAACAAAGAGATACCGGTGAAAAGGAAATTATCTACACAACTTCTGCACAATTTTTTTTACAACTCGCTATTAAAACATTATTATTTTCTAATTTTATTCATCAAAATGAAATAAAATTCAACTAAATTTAACATAAATTAATAAATGAGAACTGTTTACAATTTGTATAATATGAAATATAAATTTAAGCTGTGCAAGTCCTTTTTTTTTTAAATAGATTGAACTTTTTTTCAAATGGACTATAAAAAACTTACGCACTCGACACTCTCACAAATCATTTACAAATTGATGTGGAGGATTCAAAGAGAGATGGAGAAAGTTCAAACTTCGAAAAGGGAAAGGATGATGAAAAACAAGGAAAGTGGGCAAAAGAGTAGGAAAATGTGTTTGTTTGAGATGGAGAAGATGAGCTGAAGTAACTCTGAACAGGGCTTAGCATAGACTTGAGCTTGAAGTGAACTAAAAAACTACATATACGGGCTGAAGTGATTTTTTAGTTACGAGGCAAAGATCCATCGGCTCTTTGCTAATGGGTTGGATCTCGAATGGGCTCAGAACCGAAAAGTATCAAGAACAATAACGTCTCTGAATCAAATAAAATGCAAAAATCCCACTAACAAGATTATCCAAAAGAAGAAATATATATATATATATATATATATATAAGTCACTATTTTATGAGCATAATTATAAAAATATTTATACTTTAAGAATTTAACATAATATCTGAAGTTATTAAAATTATATACTTATATGAATTTTCATTTTATATATAAGGCTATGAATTTATATACGTTATCATAAGTTTTAAAGAAAAAATTAAATTCATAAGTTTTAAAGAAAAAATTAAATTATAAATTTTTTTTTCAGTGTATTAAGTTTACACTACTGTCTCAAATTTTCAAGAATTGAAAGTAGTATTATAATCAAATCGAGTAGGAGTTGAGAAGTGAGTTCGAAGTTGACACGTATGGAAGAGTCACGATACAAGCGAAATGGGATGGCTTAAAGTCAAAAAAGGAAGGGAAAAGGGAGGAAAAGCCTTGACAGAAAACTAAAAAAAGTAAAAGCAGTCTAGTTTTGCTTTCTGGATTTTGTGGGTTTCTCTTTTTCTCTTTTTTTTTTTTTTTTTTTTCAAATTTTAAAATAATAATAATATTAAAAAATAATATTTTAATAATATTTTATTTAATTTTTAACTTTCATCTCATCTCAACTCACTATTTAAACTTACTCTAAATTTCATTGATTTTTTATGTTGCTCTTGCCACATTAGCACATATCTTTAAGGAGAATGGCTTCATTTTGAAGAACGATTAGTTCACATAAGTGACGAGCCATGTTTTGAAGTTCATGATTTAAACTTATCTAATTTCTTTGTGTGTAAGCTTTTGACATGGAAGCTATATTGTAAGAATAGGCATAATCAGCCAAGTGCAAATGCTGCAATTTTCATATGAAGTGCAGGGAAAGCATTAAAGTGTGTGTTTGAACACATGAGTCTCATTGAAATATATTAAAATATATGAATTAAGTTAAAATATATATTTAAATGTATGAAATAGGTTGAATTATGTTTAATCTTTTATGAAAAATTAACAAATAATGAATCTTTTAAATAATTAATTTCAAATAATTTCAAATGAATTTTTACATCCAAACATAATTTAACATATCATTGTGATTAGTTTTGCATGGTAGGATGAAGGCCAATCCTTTTCTCCCTTCCCTAGTCAAAAAGAGGATCTTTTAACGCGTACATAACACCAGCATTGTAATCATTCGAAACCTTGAAAAAGAAATAAAAAAAAACCTTTGACTTTAGTAAAAAAACAGAGATCAGAAAGAAAGGGTAAGAACATCTCCAAAAAAATTTACACAAAGATTAAGGTTGTACCTAGGACTTTATAGACTGGTCCTAAAGAATGGTTTACTATTGTTAAAAGATCCGGATATAGACTATAAAATTATATTTTATTATAAAGTAAATTTAACAAATTTTATAAAATTACATTAATTTTTAAATTTATTTCTATATATATATTTTTTATATATTTAGCACTTCTAAACAAATAATGATTTTCTTTTACTGTTTCTGTAATGACAAGAATGGATAACCAAAACACACTGTCCAAGGGCAAGATGGTGTCTTTGAATTTGCAATGCCATATATTTATTTATACGAGAGAAGTGGTGGAAAAGTATTAAAAGAAATAATAAACATAAATAAATAAATAAAAATCATGGTGGCTACCCACCCCCCACCAAATATACTTGTTCTCACTTCTTGTCTCCTTGCTCTTCTTCTCCCATTTCAGAAAGCAACCACGTATACATCACTGACAATCTGTTCGACATTTTCTTTCTTTTACTGTCACTGTCAGCGACTCGATTTGGAACAAATTCTCTGGAACCAGCACTTTGGGATCAGAACTCGACTTCTTTCACTCTCCGAATAGATATTTGTGCTAACCAAAACCCTAATCCGATCGTTCCCAAGGTGCATTCGTGGATTAGCCTCATTATTAGTCGATTGAAAACCCAAGGATAAATTGCATACGCGCCAAGTGCCTCAAGAAATGACCAAAGGAGAGAGATTGAGCAAAGGAGAGAAAAAATAATTAAAATTTTTTTTAGAGGTGTGAACTTCTCTACATCTAGACGATTGGTGTAGTAAAATATAAAATAAAAATGAAAATACAAAACCCATTTTCTTTATATCGTACAAAAAATTATATTTTACAAGAGGTATTAGGAGTGCTCTAGGCCAACACTCAAACCAAGCGATCGCTTGTCTTATTCAAGGTTTTAAAAACCGTTCCGTTCCGGCCGGAATGGCCGGAATTTTTCGTGCCGGAACGGGATAGGTACCTATTCCGTTCCGGGTCAAATTCCGGCCGTTCCGGTCAAATTCCGGCCGTTCCGGTCTAGAAGTATTTTTATTTTTAATAATTTGTCTATTCTTTAATTTTTTTTCTTTTATTTTTGTGTCTTAACTCAAGTTTGTGATTTTTTTCAATATATATTCATTTTATAAATCTTTAATTCTTCTATATATATACACATATACATATCACACACTTACATATATATGTATTTATTTTATTAATTGTTAGTTTATATATACATATAAATATTTATATATAATATATAATTAATCCCGAAACGTACCGGTACCGAAATATTCCGTTCCAGTGCCTCAACCGGAATGGTCTCCGGAACGGATTTCAAAACTTTGGTCTTATTTCATAGTCGTTTCCTTGAAACTCGAAGAGGCACCCTTTCATGAGTCTCAAGTGGCGCCATTTTTTCAAAACCAAACACCCTTGTCTTCCTCATCATGGGAACTCTAAAGGAACAACCACACGGGCATCAAGTGGCTTAATTCTAGCCAACCCGAGCACCTTTCTTCCTTTTCTCATGATTGCCTTCTAGAAACTCTAAGGTTGTTTGTGTTGAAAAACCACAAACAGCCTTAGCCCTGGCCCAAACCGAACCATCTTCATTTCCCGCCTTATTTCTAAGGTAAATTCAAGGGACTGTGGCATCAATGCCAAGTGTTTCCCTTACACTAGCGGCCGAAAACCAAAAGGGTTTAAAGCCTTAATGGGCTTGGGCGTCCACCTACATCAAAGTGTTGGGAAATAAACTACTTATCAAGCAAAGTGACTATAAGGGCCCTAGGTGCATTAATTCTATAATTATTCCGGCATAAAAGTGATGTAACATGACCTCCAAGTCCTAGCTTTAAATTGAGGTGGCTTTCCCTTTGAGGTAATGAGGATGCCTGAGGATGTTCCAGAGTTATAGAGTTAAACACTATATATGTTAATTTGTCAAGAATTTCATTTTCTGTTGAAATTTTAATTTTGGTTCCTTTATAGAATGCCTATATTTCGTGCAACATTCTTAACTTGATTGAGATTTTTTTTTTTCCAAGGTTTGATACTGCACTTGCAACAAAGCCTGGTTTAAGAAAGGGGTCATATACCAGGCAGTGAGCAATTCCTTTCATCTAGGTAGATCAAATCTATTATTAAAAGTGATATTTACAGTCATAGGATGTGTAACAGTCCGCTAGAAATTCAATTGTAAAATTTCTATTAGCTTTAGGAACCTCGTGAAGACTCTATAAGTTTTCACGAATCCATTAATCGTATAGGTTTTAGTCTAACTACATAATTAGTGTTATTATTTACTATGGTATCAGAAGTGTGTTTTTGATTATTGGAGATAGTTAGTAGTGTCAAAATGTATTATGGTTTGTGTTATTAGACTCGGAGGGTCATTTAAGGTCTTATGGCGCAATAACACTTTTTCATATTTTCGGACGAAACGTCGATTCAAAATTGTGGATATTATTGGATAAAAATATCTTAAGTTAATTTTGTGGATATTATTGGATAAAAATATCTTAAGCTAATTTCGTGAATATTATTGGGTAAAAAATATCTTAAGATGATTTTTGTAGATATTATCGGGTAAGAGAGTCCTAAACTTAACTCTCACTCTAGGTAAGAGAGACCTACACTCAACTCTCACTCTAGTCTCATCTCTTCCATATCTCATCCATAAGTATCTCCAGCCACCTCCCACGAAATTATCTTCATTTACACTTTCCATTAAAAGAATACCAAACACACTCTCTCGGACAACTTTTAGGAGTTATTTTGCACACCCATTTCGAAGCTTTTGTAAGTGTTTTATCATAAAATCTCATTCATATAAGTTGTTTCTTTTTTAGTCTAGTTTATGTGGATATCTTATTTGTCCTATTTGAAAATCATTTGGTCAGTCAAATATTATGTAAACTATAAAAAGGTCATTCTGGGAGATAAACTAGAAAATATGTTATAGTTTGGAGTTTTTGACCAAGCTAATGGATAGATATTGGTCCGAAATTTTTATGGAGTATTGTTAACATGTGTATATGATTATTGGTTGAGAATGTTTGCATGATTAAAGGTTTTGATAAAAGATTTTCTTAGATTTAGAAACTTAGAAACTGGAAGAGGAAAAACAGTTTCTGTTTTGAGAAAGTTTAACTTTTTGGTGGTCTAAACCTATTCCAATAACTTTGATAATTTTATTGGAGGATCCTAAGCATCTTATATACATGTTATATTATTATTTTGAAGATATTTGAAGTTATTTTCAAAGATATGAAATTTTATGCAAAGAGATATTCGGATAGGCCAAAGTGTATGGATGTTATTGGCTCAATTTATGTTTTGGTTAATGTTTAACCATGTGATCTTGAATTAGAAACTTATATATGCTTTAGGACATCTTTTTAAACCATGTGATGGTTTGGTTTGAAGATTACATCTTTATAAGTCATAAATCAAAAGGTTAATCAAAACAAGTTAGAAACAAAAATCAATGGAAATAGCATATGGGAATTTCTACCCTATGGAGTTTTAATAGTTGTGATTAGTTTTAAATTTTTCTAAATTGATATTTGAGTTGAGGATAAAATTTACATGAGGCATGTAAATTTTGGTAACTTTTGGAGTTAGTATGCAAAATCCTTAAGTTATGGGTAAAACGGTCATTTTCCTACATGTAGAGAGTAAAATGAAAATTTTACTCTTTAAATTAGTATTTTACATATTTCAAATTATTAATGATTTAATGCTAACTTTTAGAATCACTAATTACAGTTCTCATGATCGCGCTTGAAGTTTTATAAGAAACGGGGAGATCGAGATAAGTTAGCTTTTAACTTACTAGCAGTCTACTGTGTATGTGTGCTAAGTAAAAGAAATACAGTATATGTATGTGTGTTATCATATATGCCATGCCATGCCAAATCATCACGTAATTGTCTGTTATACAGAATTTATTCTGTCATCAGTTTTTATCTGTTACATAATATATTCTGTCATGTATTGCTATACATTACAAGTACATCATGCTAAATATGCCATCTATTACATGTATGTCAAGTCACGTAATATTCACTGTTGCAAGTATGTCATGTTAAATATGTTGTATATTATATGTTATGCCATGTTACGAAATGTTTCTATCTCAAGTTGGTCATGTATTTCAAGTTATGTTCAAGTCACGTTATGTTACGTCAGGGTTTCAGTCCTTTCGTATTCTAGTCACGTTTCATCTTGAGTTACATTTAGTTTCGTTGGATCCACAACAACTGTGGCACACGAAGTATGGGGTCACAGCAATTGTGACGCATACACTACGTGAGACACAGCAATTGTGACACTTAAAATACATGGGGCCACAACAACTGTGGAGTATGTATTTAACTGCATTGTGACTCGTAGAATATATAGGGCCACAATAATTGTGGAGTATGTATTTAACTGCATTGTGACGTGTAGAATACATGGGGCCACAACAACTGTGGAGTATGTATTTAACTGCATTGTAATGTGTAGAATACATGGGGCTACAACAACTGTGGAGTATGTATTTACACATAGAATACATGGGGCCACAACAACTGTAGATTATGTATTTTTCATGTTAAGTCAAGTTTTAGAACAAGTTCATGATAAGTCAAGTTTTAGATCAAGTTCATGTCAAGTCAAGTTCAGTTTACGTTTCAATTTAAGTTATGTCAATTATGCTATGTACATGGGGCCACAACAACTGTGGAGTATGTATTTTTTATGTTAAGTCAAGTTTCAGAACAAGTTCATGTTAAGATAAGTTTCAGATCAAGTTCAGTTCACGTTTCAATTTAAGTTATGTCAATTATGCTATGTTGTACGTCAAGTTATGCTTTAATTACTTATGAATTTGCTTATACATTCATGTTTTTACTGTCATCCATGCAACATTAGCCTGTATGGAAGTTGTTGTTAACTTCCTGAGATTTGTAATCAAATCTCACTGTGGTAGTCTCAACTACTATTCCTCCCGAATGGTAGATCTTGTTACAGGATCTGAAAGAGAATCAGGAGTTGACCAACTAGGCACAGTTGACTGAGTGACGATGCGATGTCAATGTTAATATAGTAGTTAACGTAAATTACTACTTGTACGATGAAGTTGCATCTCTAGTACTTTTTGGATCATAAGTATTTTGGACTAGTGTTATTATCTTAGTTGTTCAATAGGTCTTTATATATGAAGTATGTTTTAAACATTTGGGATATTTTCAATTTGGTGCACAGTATTGCTAAAGAAAAATTTATCCGCTGCGAATATTGCATAATGTTAGATGCATGTTAGGAACATTGCATCTTATATGTCATGAACGGGGGTAGGTAACCTTGTGTTGCATGTCTCGACGCTTCAAATGTCCGTCCAATCCCAAACGGAAATTTAGGGGCGTCACAGGATGTACTATTTCTGCCAACTTCTTGTAAAATATTAGGCCCTATTAGTTTGAGATGAAGAAATTTTAGAAATTTATATGAAATACTAGGTTAGAGCAGTGTGCAAAACACGTTTACCTAGTTGGTTAAGACAAAGTTTTCAATAAAAATAATATGATTTTTTTACAAAAAATTAATTAATGCATCAATTTGAATCACCTTTTTTGTGAAGTTTGTATTGCAATATTTTTCAAACATGGCAAATGCTCCTATATGATATAAATTTAATGCTTGTGTATGATCAATAGAAAAGTAAATAATATAAATGCAAAAAATTCAAAATATGGTAAATTAATACAAATTATGAACAGTGTGAGATTTATTTCTCTTATTTACCAAACTATTTCAGTTATTCCACACTAATATATTTTTTAGAAATCACAACTGTACACCACATGATGGACATAAAAAAATGTGATTAATTATTTAATAAGTTTTCTTATTCAAATTAATTCTTTAATTAATGGAAGTGTTTGCTTAATTACGAAATATTTTGGCTGTATCAACAGGTACTGTACGAATTCAAAACTATGGTAACAAAAGTAAAAGAGGAAGAGAGAGAAAGGCTTAGCGTTGGTGGAGTTCTTGAACTGAAATGGAGAGGTACGGAAGGCATGCCATTAATCGACTATGGAATGAAGAATTTCTGACAGTAAAAGAATTACATTTCTTCCCCTCCTGCGATGAACTTGAACTTAAATGAAGAATTTCTGACAGTGAAGAATTTGGTACATGGATAAGCAAACCGTCTCTAGTTAACTTATTGAGAAATAATTTATATAAATTTTTGTTTTATTTTCTGAAAATAATTAACTCTACATAAAAAAATATATATGCAAAACTTTTTTTAATAAAATTTATATTTTTGTAAGAGATTCACGATGCTTGTCTATTTAAAATTATTTATTTAATATTATTTTTAATTGTAGAATAATAGGCTATTGCTAACCAGAGATAATTTTAAATAATATTTTTATTAAATTTAAATTTATCAAATTAAGTTGAAATAAAATTTAAAATAATATTATTTTATTACATAATCAAATTTTTTATTTAGGGATAACTTTCTTATTTTTTTAATTTTAATTTGAGTTGTGTCTCAAGGAATCATGCTCCCAAATAAATTTTTGTTGTTCTAGATAAAAGATAAGATGATTTAAAATATAAGTTAAAAGTTGAATAAAATATTATTAAAATATATTTTTTTGATATTATTTTTATTTTAAAATTAAAAAAATTAAATTATTTACATTATTTTATATAAAAATTTAAAAAAATTCTAATAATTAAATAATATGAGATAAGAAAAGTTGAAAATAGTTCAAACAACAAGAATGATCATTTTATTACACACATTTTACCTAAAGTTGACACGAGGCGTTCCAATATATTAATTCAAGAAATTGCAATTAACTTAGCAAATATAGAATAAGTCATGAATATATGTATGAAGGTATACAATTTGAATGTTGTATAATTAAAAATTACAACTTACCCACATTGACCAATTGTTGCCGCTCTAATTTTCTTTTATGAGAAATTTTATTTTTAGATTTAAATACATCATTTAAATAATAAAATCTGATTTACAAGAAAATTTAAATTTTTAAAATTTGTCTTTCAAAATAAACTAATATTATGTAAGTAGTTTATTAAGGGGATGTTAGGAAAAGCTTTTCATCTCATTCAATCTCATCTCATTTGCTTTCCGAATATCAGTCAATCACAAACACATTTAAACTAATTATTATAATATTTTTAAACTAATCATTTTAACTTTTTTAAATTTTTAAATAAAAAATAAAAAATAATTGAACTTTTTTAAATTTTAAAATAAAATAATATTTTATTTTTATAATATTTTTTATATCTCTCTTTTATTAAAATCTAATAAATATTTATTTTAAATTATTAATAATGTGGTGTTCTACAAATCAGGTTAAGAGTATAAATTTTTTTTTTTTCTCGTTCCGTGTCTCCTTTTGCTTGTTCGTCTCTATCCACAACGACGTTTGTCATGACAGCAACTCCGAATAGTAGAGAAATTGGACTTTTCTTCTATTTCCTCTAATAAAACGGGGGTCAAGCGTTTCGTATGCGAATTCAGACGTCAAATTTGTGTTTATCTTCACTATAGGAAACCGCATTACTCAAAGTCGGTCCTACTCGGACTGGTTACGCGTATGATATCCTAGTATGCGTGAGATTTTGTGTTGGTGGGTTGTAGGAGAAGGTGCAGGACACAAGATGAGGTAGGGGTAGGCAACGGGGCCACCCACCCGTCCCCATCCGCCAAATGAGGGTGACAGGGCCACCCACCTGCATCTAGCCCCCTAGCTGGGGCAGGGGGCATGCTGGGCCCAACACCTGCATTTCTTCCACTCCGCTCCATACTTGTATACTTTTATTTATACAAATTGTGTGTATATATATATATATATATTACAACAATTTCATTGATGAGAAAAACTTAAACCATACAAACTAACATCACTGATTGTTAACTTAGCTGCTGCTATGTGAGCAACTTTGTTAGCAGACCGTTGTACTAAAGAAAGTCGCCATGCTGGATTAAGCACCATCAGCGCGCTGCTGCAAATCCTGTCTCCAACCAAGCTAAGAGTTATCTTCATTTTTGGAGTTGACAGCATCTACAACAACTTTAGCATCCCCTTCAAAACTCACTTGATTCAATCCTAATTCATTCCGTTTTATTTCCCTTTTTCCAGCATTTCACCACTGGTAATGGTTGAGTGGTGCGCAAGAATCTGACCATCAGTTCGGTCTGGGGCCGGAACAGCTGCCAGAACCGGTCTGAAACCCCATGGCATGCTCTGCTAGTAGCCTAGTACAGATCTTCTTTAACCATTCATACATATATCATATAGGCATTCTTCATAGCTACTACGTATGCCATATCTGGTGAGCTATATCCATAAATAATACGTGCGTTTGAGGGAGCTAATGAGTTTAGGCAAGTTTTATACAAACTTGTTTACACAAATGTTAATCGAGTGAAGCTAACCTTATACGAGTTTATTTAATAGAAAATATATATATATATATTTTTATTGACACCAGATCTCCAAGAACAAATTCTTACTAATCTCGGAGGTGGGGGAAATACTCTTGAAAACCCTTGTCAAGAAAAAAAAGACATCATCATATTCTTACAATAAATTATTCTTCCACCCAATTATATACCAAAGAAAACCATAAACAGAGCAGCACTTCCTAAATCTGTCAATAATGCTCACGACTCTGTTGGGCAAAACGTGATCAAGTAATTCGACCCAGAGCAAGTGAAACGGCTTGAAACATCATCGTAAGGGTAGCTATACGCGTTCGGACATGCTTTTTTGAAGTGTTCAGAGTACTGAGTCCGTGAGCAAGTTTGCGGCGTTGAGTAATCGTCAGCGCAACAAAACTGTGCGGCGTTGAACGCCTCGCACGCACTCTTGCACGCGACCACCGAGCCAGAAACATTAACCACCTGCAACTCCGGCGGACAGTTGCCATTCAAGTCGGCGATGCAGCCGGCGTACTGGCAGTCACTTGTTCCGCCGGTGGCGTTGATGCCGATGCCGACGTTGTAGCCGTCGACCAGGCTGACATCGTAGAAGTTATTGTCGGTGGTTCCCAATGCGATGATGAACCGGGCTAACGTGACAGGTGGCTGGCCGTCTCCGATGCAATTCAGCGAGCCACAATCACCGGTGAGGCATTTACCGTTGCCTGAGGAGTCGAAGTTGCACCCAGTTCGGGCCCAGACCCTGCCGGACCAGCCAGGGTCGGCAATGAGCTGGACCAATTTTCCCGCTGCCAAGGAAAACCCGCCATCCCTGAGGGTGGGACCATTTCCGGAGACAATTGCGGGCCACACCGTGTAGCCACATTGATTCTCAAAGGAAAGAATGGCTGCCGAAGCCGTAGTACCTACAATTTGACAATACACAAAGGAGTAAGCTTCTCAATCCTTTGTTGAAAGTTGATGGGATCTCTTGAAGCACACGAATGAAGAATGAGTAGATTTTCCCTTTGGAGCAATCATTTCAATCAAAACTTAGACGTGGATAAAAATGGGCAAAAGCAAGGAAGAGGAAGAAGTGGATAAAAATACCAGCGAAAACCAGGTGCCACCAGTAATCATTGTCTCATTTGTAAAAAATTTGGTCACTGATCTAAAGAAAGTCGTTTTAGACGCACTAAATGCAAAATTCCTAACCATTCTAAATGAGATTGCTGGTACCATGATAAACAAGAAAAAAGCAATGCAAATTTTGTGAAAGACAATCAAGAGGACCAGCTATAATAAAGAGTTGGGGGAGAGACGAGAGAGAAGGTGAAGAGAATGAGTTCAGAAGGTTAATATTGCACTGCATATTCTTGTATACAAATCATAAACAAAAAATAAACTCTAGATTAGGTTTTAAGGAAGGATTTTACGTACCCGAGTAGATCAAAAGGAGAAGGAGAAACAGCTCTGAAATTTCTTTCCCCATTGGTGTTTCTGCGAGAGAAGAAGGATATTGAATGCAGGAACTCTTAAGGGTAGTTTCTATGTAAGTTTGGGGACGATGTTATGTTTATACAGAGGAGTAATTGTATGGTATATATAGCTGAACGCAGAGGACTCTGTCCATTTTCTTTTTCTTTTTCTTTTTTCTTTGGTATATAAATGAAGTAAAATAAATACAGACACGACTAGGTCGAACATCTTTCATTTCATTGTTTTCTTTTGGCCCCGACTCGCCGTGAAATATTGAATTTGACGTACACCAACAACAAAAAGGAGAGGGAAAAGCAGCGCGTGCTGAAAAGCAGGGCATACAAGCACTAGAGATAAGAGATTTTTTCATAATTAGTCATTAGAGATGTGCTAGTTGTATTTATCTCTTGAAGTCCTGAAGGAATATGCTTTAGGATCTCCTTCCTTTTCCTCTTCTTTTTCGGGTGCGGCTTACCTCCAGTGCGTCATTAACAGAACATCTCTGTTCTAAAAACTAAGCATTCACACTTATATTCTCCTCCAATATAAAGGTGTTGATTCAAATTCATGGGTTTTAAAATTCCATTTTTCCATCAAGGACCATCCACCCATAACTTTTTTATAGACCAATAACTTGAACAAAATATTTATGGCAGATTATAAATAAAATGGCAAAAATCCCACTAGCAAGATTATGCAGAGAAGATATATATATATATATAAGTCACTATTTTATGAGCATAATTATTAAAATATTTATATTTTAAGAATTTGACATGATATCTACTTTTACTAAAAGTATATACTGACACGAATCTTTGTTTTAAATATAAGTCTATAAATTTATACACGTTATCATCATTTTTAAAAGCATAAATTAAATTATAAAATTCTTTATCAGTGTCTTAAGTTTACACTACTGTCTCAAATTTTCAAGAATAGAAGATAGTATTGTAATCAAATAGAATTCGAGTTGAGTAAAGTGGCTGGCCAAACTTGGCTCGATTATTGGAAACTCAAATTCAAGATAAACTTGAATTCGAATAAAACTTTTTTTTAATGTAACTTGAATAAGATATTTTCATATTCAAACTCAAATAGAGATTAATTAAAAATTAAATAGAGCCTAGACTTTTTTATCATTCTTTTTAAATAAATGAGTTTAATAAATAAAAAATAAAGAAAAACAAAATAACATATGAAAATATTTACTCACATTATACAGTTAGATAAAAATTTATTCTTGCAATCACAATATTTTACAAAATAGAATTAAATGTTGACAAGACTATATGACTATTTAGCTTATCTTATACGACTCTAATAAATTATATTTATATAAAATAAAATATTTTATAATTATGCTCATAAAAATATGAATTATATGCATATACACGTATATATTCCTTAAGGAGATGCTTGAAAAATAAAATTTTAAAACTCATGAATTTAAATCTCCACAATTTGTTAGAAAAGAATACACCTGTTAATGCTTAGTTATTCAATCAGGAAATGTCCTGTTAATAATAAACTGGAGGTAACCCATATTTAATGTTATATATAAATCTCTACAAAAATAGGAGCACACGATACACTTTAAAAAAAAAAAAAATGATGTTATATATAGTTATAGAGTGTGTAAGTTTTATATTCTTATTTAAAAAATAATAAATTTATTATTAAAAAATAATTTTTTCATGTAAGTCTCAAATTTACTTATTTTTTAAAAAAGATTGCGCATAACTTACACGTTTTAGAGTAATACTAAATATGGTTATGAGATGGGTAAACATCACACTTATTTTAAAAAATAATGAAATTATTATTAATTATTTTTTTTAATTTTTTATATAAATATTATATTTATTTACTTTTATTAAAAATAAATATATGAGACTTGCGTACTCTATTATTATAAATATAATTTTTCCATCATATGTGCTAAAAAAGAACCACTGGACGCATATCACTCACAAAGTAGCACAAATCTCTTACGTCTCAAGATGCCCAAAGTATGATCCCCACAGATCCTCTTTTAGAGTGTTTTTATGTCGCCTTCAATTAGCAGTGGAAATCAGGTGGCCCACACTCTAGCTAAACATGCATGGTCTATCCCGGATGTAGAACTTTGGATGGGATCAGTTCCTGCTTTTTTATCTCAGGTTTATTGGCTTGATAGCCAGAGTGTAAGAGTTGAAAATACTCTATGATCTTTACGGCTTGTTATCAAAAAAAAAAAAAAAAATTAGCACATTCAGCTGTCATCAAACTGCGGAAAAGAGCTGTAGAAGGTTGAGTCCAACTGCGGAAAAGATGTGTAAGAGCATCACCTCTTATTCCTTATAATATTTCTTGAAATTTGACTAAAAATCACAATTCTTATAATTTTTTCTTAAATTTTATTTATTTTTCAAAAATCTTATACAGCTTATTCCGTATCATTTTCTTATTTTATTAAAATAATATTTTTCTATTTTTCATTATTATTTTTTTCTCTCACTTCTTTTTATATTCTTTCTTTACCTGCTATTAAAATATAAGTTTGGAATAAAAAATAAATAAAAGAATGATTTTGCATCTGTATTTTCTTCCCTTTTCATATTTTTTTCCAATAATTTAATTAAAGACAACGTACGAGGAACCAGATTAAAAAACTCTAACATAAGAGACTGGATTTACCATCTTCCTTATTTGGAGGTGCTGAATAATGGGAATGATTCGTTGAGAATCGCTTTAATGTTTAACTAATGGAGAGTGGATTGGAGCAATGAAACACACAAGGGGCCGTCCTACAACGGAGTCATGAGACTTGCATTTGTAAATTCTATTATATTGAATTTATAAGAAAGTTAGGTCTTGTTTATTTTTAGAAATGGGTTAAGATAAATTGATATTAAAGTTGAAAGTTGAATGTTGAATAAAATTTTATTAAAATATATTATTTTTATATTAATATTTGAAAAAATTAAACTATTTATTTTATTTTATATAAAAATTTAAAAAATTTAAATTGTCATGAGATCTTCACTAATTTTGACTAATTTAGATAAGGCATTTTTAATTTAAAAAAATGTATGAAAAATAAAATACAAAAATTTTACACTTGACAGAATTCTGACTGGGTCTCATGTGTGGTTGAAGAGCCACTCAATTTAAATAGGACGTGGCTACCGTGTCGCCCAGTTGTCTTTTTTTTTTTTATATATTTTTTTCACTTCTTTCTTAATCATTAAATAAAAAATTAATATATTTACAATTACTTCCTTAATTACTAACTAAATATAAATATATATATATATATATATATATATATATTCTAAACTAAATACTTGAGTGGTACCGCCCAGGCGGCGTAACAGCATTCCTCATTTAAATAAGGCATTTCTCATTGGACCATGGGATCTTATGACTTTGAAACTTTGAATGCAACGTGTCCAATGCGTCTGTGATAATGCGTAGACCGTATCTTGAAAATCTTTCCACCTTTTTCTATAAGAGGATATAGCACGTACATGATTCTTCATATCAAACTCAAAAGTCTTCTTTATACTCCTTCTTTATTGTTTCACTCCTGCCGCAATTACCGCAATTAGACGCATTATTATATCCTTATCCTCTTATAGCATTAAGTTCATGTCTTTTTAGGCTATTTATCCTTAAAAAAAAAAGACCTTTTTCCAAATGTGTTTGCTTCTACAGATTCTAGAAAATGTTTATCCATTTTTTGCTAAATTCTTCACGACTACAATCATTCTTACTGATTCTTGTCTCCAACAATCTTTTTCTTTATTAATTTGTTCTTGAAAAGCTTTCTAGCAATCTCATTTCTAAATTGATCCAATTAGCCATGTTAATAATATGTTCATTAGATATTTCATGAGCCTAAGAGAGATTTAGATGGTGGGTTGAGATGAAATGATTTAAGATGTAATCTTTGATTGATTTATTTATTTTTATTGTGTGGGTCTCTCCATGCAACTCATTTAGTGGCAATTTGGTAATTTAAAAAAAAATTGTGTTTAAAATGTGATGTGCCTCAATATCTAGTAAGAAAGAGAAAAGAAAGAGTGGGAGATGCGGTGCCGTACGGAAAGAAGTTGTCATTTTCTTACACTTCTATCCAAGTTTTAGTTTGCTATTTTTTATGCTACTAGAAGTTGATTGTTCATTTTCATTTTCTCATCATCCTTAATCTTTAGAAAAAATCCCGAGTGAATAACCCGTACCAAAAATCCCGAAGTTACCTCCTTTTGTAGGGTGAATGTGAGCCCACCATAAGCCCAAGGAAAGGAAGGGTGACCATTGAAGCCCAAAACTCCAAAGTTCGGCCTATTTGAGGGTGAATGGGCTTTCAGATGATAAATACTAAAAGACAAAACAAGAAGCAACTTATGCTCTGTAACAAAGAAAGAGAACTGGGAAAAGGAAATTATCTACACAACTTCTGCACAATTTTTTTTACAACTCGCTATTAAAATATTATTATTTTTTAACTTTATTCATCAAAATGAAATAAAATTCAAATAAATTTAACATAAAGTAATATTTAAATGAGAACTGTTTACAATTTGTATAATATGAAATATAAATTTAAGCTGTGGAAGTCCTTTTTCTTTTTTCTTTTTTTTTTTTTTAAAAAGATCCGTCATAAAAAAAGTAATTTTTTTAAAATAGATCCTAGTTTTTTTTCAAAGGGACGATATAAAACTTACACACTCGAAACTCCCACAAATCATTTACAAATTGTTGTGGAGGATTCAAAGAGAGATGGAGAAAATTCAAACTTCGAAAAGAGAAAAGATGATAAAAAACAAGGAAAGATGGGCAAAAGAGTAGGAAAATATGTTTGTTTGAGATGGAGAAGATGGGCTGAAGTAAGTCTGAAGTGGGCTTAGCATGGACTTGAGCTTGAAGTGAACTAAAAAACTACATATATGGGCTGAAGTGATTCTTTTAGTTACAAGGCAAAGATCCATTGGCTCTTTGCTAATGGGTTGGATCTCGAATGGGCTCAGAACCGAACAGTATCAAGAACAAGAACGTCTCTGAATCAATTATTTTTCGTCGTAGAGGAAACCTTTTGTTTTCTATAATCTAAACATTGTAAATGTATCCAGCATTCTTATATCCTTAGTTTGAGAAGAAGAAATTTGAGAGATTTATATGCAATATTTCAATTTGCATAATGGCTGGCCCATTATAATCTCAACCTGTGAATGGTAGAATACAAAGCACTTCATCCGTACAGTTTAACGTACGTTCTTTAACTTTTGAATACAGCCTACAGGTACTTCAGCTTTGGTTTTGAGTTCTTCATCACTGTTACATTACACAAGCCAATGTTTTTCTTAACTGAAACAAAGGTGGCCCTGACAGCCATAGCCAGCCACGAAAATTGCTTGGGCTTTATAGCCTTTTGTTATGTGGTGTAACACACCCCAAAGGGTTGAAAAACAATCTCACTTTGAGGGTGAGAACCTTCAAGAAAAACAGAGAAAGATGAGGAAGAAGAAAGAAGATGAAAATGTTTCTATTACTTCCTGGTTAATTCCTCCATAGCATTAAGGCTCGTACATATAACTGGAAGACAGAGTGGTTATCCTAACTTGGGCTTGGGCAGACTACCAAGCCGAACTAGAACAACATAATTGTAAACAACAAATAAACAGAAGGACATAAACCTATTTTATGGCCATTAACTATTACAAAATAAATCCCTCAACTAAATGAGCCTCAGAAGTTGGGTTGGTAGGTAAAGGTTACTACCGAGTTTAGGCTTTCGAATATGAAAGTTGGTCATAGAAAGTGAGGAAGAAGAAGAAACGCCTAATGTTTCGATATATAGAAAGAAAAACAATCCTCCCAAAGTTTGTGAAAAACCATGATACGAAACCAGGTGTAATTGTTGATGTAAATGCTGTGTTGTAACAAAGAATCGAAGGAATGTAAATGGAAGTTGCAGTGATGAAAAGAAACAATGCAGGGAAGGTGTTTGATGAAAAACTTAGGTGAGTCATGTGTATATTGGATAAGAAATACTTAATAGAATAAAATAACCAATTCAACTTTTTCAAATTTTAATAATATTTTTTTACTTTTCAACTTTAATTTCAACTTATCTTTAAAAACAAAAGAGGATTAACATTAATAAAAGCAAATGAATACATATTAATCGTAAGAACATGCTTGACAAAATGCTTAGCATACAAATAATTAATAGGAGGTCCTTGCCAGAAATGATCAAATGCAGGGGAAATGGTGGAAATGGGCATGCTTCCAAAGAGGTTTTGGAAGCTGCACATTGCACTAGATTATATGCACATCAATTTCGGCACTTAATTCCCCTTTTAACAAAACGCCCAGCATCCCCATAACAATAAACAAACCCAAAACATAAAAGTGCAAAGAGTAAAATGACTAAAGGAAAGACCGAAAATGACCGACACGTAAACTGTAAAACTTAGTAAAACGCACAACTTTGACTCTCCAAAATGCACAGCTTCAATTCTTGAATTATTCCAAAACGGACAGCTTCAACTCCCATAAAACGCAGCGTCTTACGCTACCATTCAAACTACATCGTCTCCTCTTATACTCCTTTCCTCTCATCGACACAGCATTTCGGCATCTTCACTTCGTAAGCTCGGGTTCCATCGTCTCTTTCCCTTCTCTAGCCGGTTCCTAACAAACCATCACGACTTAGGTTGGGGGGCAAAATGTGATCATATAATCCGACCCGGAGCAAGTGAGAGTACTGGAATCATCGTCGTAAGCATAGCTATACGCAGTCGGACAGGCTTTCTTGAACAACTCCGAGTACTGCGTCGGTGAGCAAGTTTGTGGAGTCGAGTAATCGTCCGTACAACAAAACTGGGCCTCCTTGAATGCCTCGCACGCACTCTTGCAAGCTACCACCGACCCGGAACTAATCACCTGCAAGTCGGGCGGGCAATGGCCGTTCAAGTCGGCAACGCAGCCCGCGAACCGGCAGTCACCGGTACCACCGGTTGCCTTGACCCCAATCCCGACGTTGTAGCCGTCGACCAGGCTGACGTCGTAGAAGTCATTGTATGTGGTTCCCGAAGCGATGGTGAACTCGACTATAGTGACGGGTGTTTCACCGGCTCCGGCGCAAATCAGCGAGCCGCAATCACCGGTGAGGCATGTACCGTTGCCAGAGACGTCAAAGTCGCACCCAGTACGGGCCCAGAGTCTGCCTGACCAGCCTGGTTCGGCCGTGAGATGGACCGATTTTCCCGGTGCCAAGGTAAACCCGCCGTCCCCAAGGGTGGGACCATCTTCCGAGATAATTGCAGGCCACACTGTGTAGCTGCATTGATTCTGAACGGTAAAAATGGCTGCAGAAGCCATGGTACCTGGAATTAAACAATACTCAAAATTCATAATTCAGATCTTAAAGTCGTAAAATCAAACGAAGAAGCAGCTTTTCAAAGTAAAAAAATAGATCAAGGTTGTCGGAAGGACATTACCGAATGAAAACAGAAGAAGAAAGTGAAAGAGGGTTGAGCTTATTGCTGCCATTGCTATCGTGGTAGGAAGAAGATATGTGACGAGCGACTCCTTTCCTTAAGTCCAAACTTCTCGAGTCTTAAGTAGGAAAAATGGTCCACTCTGTTTCGCTTTCATCCAAGTCTACGACTTTATAATCCCTCGTGAGCAGCACGCAAAATCAAATTGTCGTATCTTCATTCGTTGACATATGACAAATTTAACACGGGTAATGATTACGACCTTTTATCACTATTTTATTATTTATAATATATTTATTTTTTTATTATATTTTTTAAATATTTTTTTAACATCCTTAACCATTAAAAAAAAATTTTAAAAATATATAATTTTAGTAATAGTCACTCGCTTAATCATTAAGTAAAAAAAAAAAAATTAAAAAAATTAAAAAATTGAAAAAAATGATAAAATGATGGTAAAATAGTGACAAACCTATCATTATTCATTTACAACATTCTGGAACGAAAAAATTATAAACAAAAGCCGGTTTGTTTTTTATTTTTTTATACCACACACGGGTCAAATATAGAATAAGTCATGAATATGTATGAAGGTATACAATTTGAATGTTGTATAATTAAAAATTACAACTTACCCACGTTGAACCAATTGTTGCCGCTCTAATTTTCTTTTCTCGAGTAATTTTATTCTTAGATCGGTGCATAAAATATACAATCTATACTATTTAAATAATAAAATTTGATTTATTATAAAATTTAAATTTTAAAATTTGTCTTATAAATCAAACGATATTATGTATACAGTTTATTAAGACGATATTTGAAAAAAAAATTTCATCTCATTTCATTCTAGAATATCACTCAATCACAAATATTTTTAAAATAATCATTATAATATTTTCAAATTAGCCATTACAACTGTTCCAATCTTTCAAATAAAATAATAAAAAATAATTTGATTTTTTCAAATTTTATAATAAAAATTATATAATAATAATACTTTATTTTTATATATTTTTGTTCAATTTTTTATTAAAATTTTATTAAAATCTAATAAATATTTTTTTTTAAATTATTGATTATGTGTGTATAGAATTTTTTTTTTATAATTAAGTATTGAACGGAGAAAGTGAGAAACTCTTTTTAAGGGTACGTATTTTCACCATGGTGCATGTCATAAGTGATTTTATGAGGGCTGCTTAAAAACAAAAAAATCAACTCTGACCACTATCTCATACTCGCTTATATTTCACGCAATTATATGCTTTTTCCGTTTTTTGGAGCTCCGCTCTAGAAGTGGGTGACCATAACCATCATTTTTGACTCTTTGAGAACTTCTCTTGCGTGAGTCCGTTGGAAGTGGGGATTGGGAAACGAGGAGTGTTGAAAAGTGTTGAGTAAAAACAGTCAAAATGCCATTCAACAAGGGTGGGCTTACGCCCACAACGCCCACAGCTTCCAGCTCCCGTTTGAACCACTGTTAGTTATAAAAAGGCTTTCTAGTTATATATAACTTTTTAATACTTTTAACTATTTTTAAAAAATATATATAGTATTATTTAAAAAATACTTTTTTAATTATTAAATACAAAGAAAAATTAAAAACTTAAATAAAAAATTTGAACGATAACACCGAATAATATTAATAAATTTGAGTGACAAGAATGACATTTTTCATTGGAAAAGTCACACAAGGTACGCCACCAACATGCAGAATCATGATCTTGATTCTTGGTGTCTTTCTCCAGTTTTCCGAGTACGAATTTCAAAAGATATTTCAAACATATTTTTGTTTGTTAGTGTATGAGTCAATTAGAAGATATCTTTTGTTTAAAAAAAAAAAAAAATAGAATATATCTTTAGAATATTATAGTTGGGACTTTTTTGAGTTTTTAATTCTACGCTTTAATTGGTGACTTTTCTGTTTTGCCTATGATTATGATGATTGCAACTTCCATAGCGCTGGAGTTATATTTTAGGTATAAAATAATATGTATAGTGGTATGAATATTCCTTTGAAAGTGGAAATGATCATCTCATATTAACGAAAGAGACAATATTTAATGATGTATTTGTTTGGATACAAATTAATTCAAGAAGTAATGTTCCTATGCTTTTGAATGCACATGCGTTACCCTGTCTCAAAATAGGGACATAAGTTATTTCATGTTGACTGCATCTTGATTGTTGATGCTAGTGGCATGTTGATTGTTTTCACTTGTCATTTCTGATCTTTTACTATTTTGGATAATTACGAATGTCTAGTCTGACAGATTTTTGTGACAGTTCTCGTACCCCTATCTCAACACCTAACCCTACATCTAGCACTAACCCCACAAACCCTAATCCTAACCCTACAAAGACAGAACTTTACCCTGCCCCCAAGCCCACACAAAGCAAAAAAAATTATTTCTATAGTTTGGTCTCACTTTACCAAATTAGAGGGTGATGACCTCAGTAACTTTCAAGCAAAGTGTAACTAATGTGGTAAAATTTATAGATGTTACTATAAAAAACATGGTACATCACAATTAAATGTCCACTTAGAAGTTCAATGCAAGAAGAGTCCAATATTAAGATTAGTTACACATATTTTGAATTTAATTGTGAATGATAGGTTAAAAGATATTGATGACTCGGTTGAATGAGTCAGAATAGCTGTGAGATTTTCTTTTGTTAGATTAGAGAAACTCAAGATTGCTGCGAGGAATGCAGGCATAACATCCAAGAAAGGGCCTTTGTATTGATGGATGGAATTCAACCCTCTTGATGTTGGAGGCGGCTTAAGAATATAAGGCAGCCTTTTAATTATTGACTGATGAAGACATTCAATTTATCAAATATTTTGATGAGCGCGGGAGATTAAAAAAGCCTATTGGTGATGATTGTGAGATTGTTGCTATTTTTGTAGATTTTTTGAGATTTTTCTACGAGAACACATTGAGGTTATCTAGTTCTTTGTACCCTAAATCGAATGAGTTCTATCACCAAATGTGTAGGATGAAAGAATAATTGAATGAAATGTGTATGGGTGACCATTTTAGGATGCAGAAGATGATATTGATGATGATAGTCAAATATGACAAGGATTTGAAAGATTTGAATAAGCTAAATATATTTGTTATATGTAGTTGTTGCTCTTGACCCTAGATCAAGATTGATGGCATGATATATGATTTGAGACTTGCCCATGGAAAGATATGAGCTGAGCTTATTGGTGAAATGGTTAGAGAAATCCTTAATAAATTATTTGATGAGTTTATCGTGATTAGGGGTGGTAATGCATTTACACTTACACCTAACCTACCGCCTCCTCCAGAAATTGGGGCGGGGAAAAAGAGTAGGTTGGCATAGGGTGAGACCTCTCATAGAATCTCCTACTAGTCCATCAATCTATAGAGGTGAAGTTGGAGGTAGACAGATATTTGGCAAGGGATCTTCTCTCATATACATTGGACTTTGATATATTAGTATGGTGGAAGATCAATACTGTGAAATATCCCATCATTAGATATATAGCCCATTGTATTTTGGCCATCCTTATTAGCACAATTGCCTCAAAGTCGACCTTTAATATCAGATGATACATATTAGATTCATTCAAGAGTTCATTGTCTATTGCCACTATGAAAGCATTGATTTGCACGGAGACTTGGATAACGAGAAAGAAAACTCATGTTCTGGATGTTCTTGATTTTAAGAAGACTGACGAGGAAGATGGTGGTGATCAGCCTAAATTTGATAATCGTTGATTTCATTTTATTATTTTGATTTATTTATATTCATTTCATTGGTATTAATTTCAAATTTAATTGTTGTAGCAATACATCAGACGGAGTCTACTTCCACTGCAATATGATTTCGTGATATTGGACCCACCATTGCCAATTTACCATTTGCCATAAGTTTATACAATTTGTATTGTTTCTTAATTATTTTTTGTATTTATATAATTTTTTATTTTTATTTTGCTATGAAGAAGGTTGGTGTGCAACACATTAATTACTTATAATGAGACTCATTATAATTTTATAAAAATAAAAAGACCAATCATTTTTTTAACATAATTGTTGTTCTTCAAAAATAAAAAAGAGCATATGAATAAAAAAGATCAACAATATGCTGGGTGTGATTAAAAAGGAGAGAGTATTGTTTTTTCTCTTTAAAATAATCCAGAAGAAAGAAGGAATACGACAAATACCATCCGCTGCTGCAGCGGTAAAAAAAAAACAAATATCCCACTTATTTATATACAGAGAGAGCCATCTAGAAGAGAGAGGGGGGAATTTCCTTATCTATTTTCATCACTAGTATTGGATTAGCTATTTCAAAATTAAAATTTAGTTAATATGTGACTTTTTTATTTTTAAATAATTACTCAAAAGTAAAAATTAAAACGTGAAATATGAATTAACTATTTCATTCTCTATAATAAGAAAATATTATTTTTAATCTATTTTTTAATACAATTTTTTAATTTGGTTAAATACTTTTTATTTCCATTTTCATAATCTACAATTCTCTCCAATAATTTCCAACAATTATTTTTATTTTTATTTGCACAATCTATAAAATTAGCATTTCTAGTTGAACAACAAATTATACTATTATTATCATCATTTTCACAATCCAACAATCTATAAAATACATTTATAGTTGCTATGTAGCACCTGTCATTGCATTAATGCAAATTTTTATCAATCAAACTTCAATGGATGCTAAAAAATAGCCTAAAATGTACTTAGAAAGACAGATAAATGGAGATCAAAGGCATTCGATCAATGTAATTTTTATTTTTTAGGAATTATTTATAAATTTGATATCATCGTATCAACTGTTATTTAGGTTTTTCTTTTATTGTAATTATTTTTTCATTGTTTTATTTGGTTTCTGAAAAGTTTTTTAATTTTTTTTTTCATGGAATTCATCCAAGACTTCTATTTCGATTTCTAGATCATCAAGAGCTGGAAGAACTCAGCGCAATCCGACACCATCTCGGACGTCCTCCTGTTACACTTTAGATATGGAAATAGTGTAAAATATAATGGAAATCTAAGAATTATAATGGATAACTTTGAAATTGTATTCAAACTGATAGTCATAATACTCTTCTGAGTCTTCTTCGAGGGAGAGCTCCTGCAAACAGTACGAACAATCCTAGAAAATTCTAGATAAAAAATAATGGATTTTGCTACATAACCTCTCAACACCTCAACATTTTACCTTTTTTTAATTTTTTAATATTTTTTTTGAATTTATTCTTTTTAAATTAATTTAATTATTTTGTTCATTATTTATATATTAAATATTTGATAAAAAATAAAATAATAAAAATTAAAAAAAAAGGTAGGGTGTTGAGGTGTTGAGAGGTTGTGTAGATTTTTTCAAAAACAATAACCGTCTGGATTACAGGCATACAAGGCGAACAATAAAAAGTTGCCTCCGTTTAGTTGTTAAACTCAACTCAATTTAATTTAATTTTAAATTGAGTCTAATATTTAAATACTTAACTCTTAAATTATTAAACTCAATTCTCAAATTACTAAACTCAATTTATTTAAAACTTTTTTATATGTGAGATTCATAACCCTTTTCAACTCAACATATTTTTACAGGTGAGATTTATAATTTTTTTTTTAATTTCTCATAAATATTATTAAACTAATCTTAATATCTAAACACATTTAAATTCATTTTAGATGGGTTCCACATAATTTTATCCACAAACTCAACTCATTACTATTCTTAACGAATTTAGTTTAATTCAACTCAACTTAACATCTAAACGTAATTTTAACTATCCCTTACTAATGGCCTACGGCCAATACTGCAATTGAAGTTAAAACGAAGTAAACAATTAAAGTTGCCCACTAGTGACCCCCGCCATAAGTCTACCATGACCCACGACCAAAGCTTTACGATGTCCACTCTAATTAGTCCTGTTTGGTTATTGGAATGTATTGAAATCAACTTAATTTAATCTAATTTTAAATTGAGTCTAACATTTAAATAGATAATTCTCAAATTACAAAACTCATTTCAATTCAAAATCTTCTTTCACGTAGGACTCAAAACATTTTTCAACTCAACACATTTTTATATGCAGGACCATAACTTTTTTCAAATTTTCATAAACGAATCTAAACTCATTTTAATATCCAAACATATATAAACTTATCTTAGACAGGTTCCACAAAAATCACTTCACTATCTCAACTCATTATTATTCATTTTCTGATGAATAAACAAATAAGCTCACTATTATTTATAAAGAACTCAACTCATTTCAGTTCAATTCAACATTCAAACGTAGTCTACGTTTGAGGGTAGAGACGAGAAGTTTGAATTTGAGATTAAATTTTAAAAAATAATTTTTTAGTATTATAATTGTTTTGGTATTTGAAAAAATTGAATTGAGATTTAAAAATTGAATTGTTTATTATATTTTATGTGAAAATTTGAGAAAATTATACTGATAAAATAAAAATTTTAAGTTTGAGATGAGAATTCTCATTCCAATTCTTCAGTCGGGTTATGCAACCGGTGTCCAGTCGGGACGCCACGTCAGATTAGAAAAAAAAAACAATAGAAGTAGAAAAAGGAAAAGAAACCCACTAGAAATTGAAAGAAGAATTGAAAAAACGGAGCTTGGTCTTCATCTTCCTACTCGTATAGCGTTTGGGTCTTTTCAGTTGCGTGTGATTCGTCGGCTTCATGTGTAATGGTGGAAAGAAGAATTGAAGAAAAAACAAAGCTCGGCATCGTCTAGGTCTTTGTGCTCCCGCTTGTATGGCATTTATTTCTTTCGATTGCATGTAATGGTTTCTCAGTCATTGGCTTGATGTGTAATGGTTGTCCTGTCTATAGAAAAATAAAATACACACGGTTTCAATGGAAATACCACCACACATTTCATTGAGTGTTGAATAAAATATATACAAGGACAGACTCTGTTTTAGGCAACTAATACATCTGTATATTTGCTATAATTCTGCAAGAATGTAATTTACAATAAATGAGAAGATACGTAACAGCTAGTATGCTAAACATGGAAAATAAGCAGTTGACTGGGCAGAATTGATACTGCAGAAATGCTAGGCAGATTTTATGCAATCTTCCGTAATACGCCCCCGCAAGATAGGACTTCCATCGGTAAGACCAATCTTGGATCTAAGAATTTCAGTACGCTGGCGAGACAGAGGTTTGGTCAGCAGATTCGCAAGCTGGTCCTGGGTATGAACATGCTTGACATTTAGAGTGCCCTTTTGAACCAAGTCACGGACAAAATGGAGGTCAATTTGAATGTGCTTCATGCGAGAATGATGAACAGGATCGAAGCTGAGATTCATGCGAGAATGATGAACAGGATTGAAGCTGAGATGAGTGGCTCCAAGGTTGTCACATAGCAGGGAAGGTGGAGCTTTGAGTGGAAATCCAAGTTCCTTGAGAAGACTAAGTAACCACATGGTTTCAGAGGCGGCATTAGCTAGTGATCTGTATTCAGCTTCTGTAGAGGAGCGTGCAACAGCCCGTTGTTTCTTTGAACTCCATGAGATAGGATTATGACCAAGAAAACTGATATAGGCTGAAGTGGAGGTACGATCATCAGCATTCCCAGCCCAATCAGCATCAGAATATGTTGTTAGATGCCAAGGGGTATCCTTTTTGAGTTGAATACCATGAAATATGGTTTGCTTCAAGTAACGAAGTAGCCTTTTAACTGCTGTCCAGTGTGTGTGCGTGGGCTTGTGCATAAATTGAGACAACTTGTTAACAACAAAGGAAATATCAAGACGAGTAAGTGAAAGATATTGAAAACTCCCAATTACACGTCTAAATTCAGTGCTATCAAATGAAGCAGTACCATCAACAAGTTGTAAGGATGCACTAGGAGATAAAGGAGTTGAAACATCCTTAGCACCAACCATGTTTGTTTTGGACAGCAAGTCACGAATATATTTATGCTGTGACAAGAATAAACCTGCACGAGTTGGGATAACTTCCACTCCCAAAAAATAGTGAAGATTTCCCATATCTTTCAAGGAGAATTTGGCCCCAAGTTGTTGAATGATAGATTGCACAAATCTTGAATCATTCCCAGTAAGCACAAGATCATCCACATATACCAAAAAATAACAGATAAGGGAGCCACTTCGATAAATAAACAGGGAGGAGTCAGCCTTGGAGTTATGAAATCCAAGATTAATAAGAGCATCCTTAAGAGTTGAATACCATGCCTGAGGGGCCTGTTTAAGCCCATAGATGGCTTTACGTAATCGACATACATGGTTTGGTTTGGACATATCCTTAAACCCTGGAGGTTGACTCATATAAACGTCCTCAGTAAGCACACCATGCAGAAATGCATTATTAACATCCATTTGCCGTAAAATCCAACCTTGCATGACAGCAACAGTGAGTACAGACCGAATGGTTGCTGGTTTTACAACGGGATTGAATGTGTCTGTGTAATCGATCCCAGGTCTTTGGTGATATCCTTTGGCCACAAGTTGAGCTTTAAAGCGATTGATTGAGCCATTAGCTTTTCTCTTAACACGAAAGACCCACTTACAGCTCACGGGATTACAACCTGGTGGGGATGGAACCAAATCCCAAGTGCCGTGTCTCATAAGAGCAGTGAGCTCATCAGACATGGCTTCACGCCACGGTGGCATGGATAAGGCCTGGGTTACACACGTTGGTTCAAGACTTTGAGGAACAGGATGTTTAGTAGCAAGATTGAGCTGTTTGGGTTTGAAAATATTGTTCATGGACCGGGTAGTCATGGAATGAGTTCGGCGATTTGGAGATGGAGGAATGACAATCGGACCGAACGATGAGGTAGGAGGAGGGGAAGGGGTAGAGTCACAATTATTTTCAACCACACATGGATCCAACGGAGATAAATTATTGAAATGATTTAAAGAATCTGAAAAAATCGGACAGGAAGTGGAAGAAAAATTACCTGGAGGAGATGGATCGGCGGCGATAACATGTTCCGAAACCACTGGAGCAGCAGGAGGTGGAGCCACTGGAACAAAAATAGCCTGGGTAGCGTTTGAAGAAGAGGCAGATAGAGATACCTCAGACGGAGAGGAAGGGAACTCGATGGAGGCTAGGGTTTTTCCTTCATCAAAGAGCACATGCCGAGAGAGATAAACTCGGCTTGTTGTGGGCTCAAGGCAACGGTAAGCGTTTTGGGTTAGAGAATACCCAATGAATATACACGGAGTGGATTTGGGCTGGATTTTGTGTGTTATACGGTCTGGTTAAGGGATAACAAATACGCCCAAAGGTTTTTAATTTGAGGTAGTTGGGTTTTTGTCCAAAAAGGGCCTCAAAGGGGGATTTATTTTGAAAAAGAGGAGTGGGTTAACGGTTGATTAGATATGTTGCAGTGTGAAAAGCATGGGGCCAATATGAGAGAGGAAGATTTGCATCGTGAAGTAAGGTAAGACCAGTTTCAACTAAGTGACAATGACGACGTTCAGAGACGCCATTTTGTTGAGGTGTGTGAGGGGCAGTGGTGTAGTGACTAATGCCATGAAGAGAGAGAAACGGTTTGAGACTAATATATTCGCCACCATTGTCAGAATAAAGGCTTTTAATTTTTGCTTGAAACCTTTTCTCAACAAGATTTTTGAATTGAGGAAAAATGCTCTTGACACATGATTTTGCATTAATCGGATAAAACCACATATATTTTGTGAAATGGTCAATAAAAATTAAATAGTAGCGAGAACCATCTAAACCAATGCAATGTGCAGGGCGCCATACATAAGTATAGATAATATCAAGGGGAGCATGACTTTCAAAACTTGTGGGCCGAAAGGGAAGTTGATGGGCTTTATTAATACAACAAGATGAACACATAGAATTAAATTTATTGTTCACAATAGGAAGAGAAAAATGATTGACAAGACGTTGGACAAGTTTGAAAGAAGGATGTCCAAGACGCTTGTGCCACCCATCAACCGAGGTTTGTTCATGCACATTTGCAACAATTTGAGTAGAGGAGCCCACCAGTGAGTTCGGAAAGCGATAAACGCCGCCTTCACATGCACCTCTTAGTAAGGTCGCCCCCGTAGTTCGATCCTTCACAAGAAAATAAGAGGGATGAAACTCAAGAAAAACGTTATTTTGAGATGTGAAATGATGAACATGAATTAAATTTTTGCTAATATGGGGAACACAAAGGGTATCACGAAGAATAAATGTCCGTGTTGGTGATTTTAAAGTCAAAGAACCAATATGTGAAACTGCCAAACCTGACCCATTACCAATAACAACTTCATCGATGCCATCATACTCAGAATGAATAGATAAATTTGCCAAGTCACCAGTTATATTATGCGAAGCAGCCGAGTCAAGAAGCCATTTTTGATTTTGTGGACTGGATGTGGTTGCACAATTAGCTGTGGCCTCTGATGAATGGAGCTGTGGGCAGGTCTTGGCTGTATGGCCAATGGTGTCACAAAGTTGACATTTCGGTTGATAACGTTTCTGAGTGGACCGATTTGAGGAGAACTTGCGATTATCCTTGGATGGGCCTTGAGGAGTTTTAGTTGGTCCTGAAAAACGAGTGGACCCATTTGTCTTATAGGAGCCCTTCGGATGAGACCCATTGGAAAAACCAGAGTATTGCTGGTGACGCTGGGAGTAATTTGCAGAGGCCACAAGTTGCTGGGTTGACAGCTCCAAACGCCGCAGGTAACTCTCATGCCCCACAAGGATATCGTGAAGCTCTTCGAAGGCCAGAGATGTTTCTCGTGCGCGAATGGGTGCAACAATTTCCCTGAAATCAGAACCCAATCCGTTAAGAATATAAAGAGTTAAATCATCATCAGATATTGGATGATCGATGAGTGCGATCTCATCGGCAAGGGCTTTCACTGCATGCAAATACTCAGGAACGGAACAATTTCCTCGCCGAATCAAGGTAAGTTCTTCCTTGAGTTGCATGGCTCGGGTTCTAGATTTACTGGCATACATGTGATGTAATTTTTTCCAAGCCTCATGAGAGGTTTTGGCAGTTGCAATGAGGGGAGTAATGGTGGTTGAGGTGGAAGCCAGTATTGCACTAAGGATTAGTTTATCCTGGCGAACCCAATGAGTTTTATTCAACTCGGTAGGGGAAGTGCCAGCAGGGGAGGGGCACGGGAAAATTCCATGAACATAGTCAAGGAGATTATAGCCTATAAGAAGAGCTTCAAATTGTGCTCTCCGTTGAGGAAAGGTGGATGGCGTCAGTTTTTCATTGATTTGTGTAGTAATGTTGAGAGAGATGAGAGCACTTTCGGTGGGAGAAATGGGATGAGTGTTTGGGTGGGGTTTGGAGGTTTGATCTGCAGAAGACGACATTTTTAGAGAAAAGGATCTGTTTGCTCGTGGGAGATAGGCTCTACTGATACCATATAGAAAAATAAAATACACACGGTTTCAATGGAAATACCACCACACATTTCATTGAGTGTTGAATAAAATATATACAAGGACAGACTCTGTTTTAGGCAACTAATACATCTATATATTTGCTATAATTCTGCAAGAATGTAATTTACAATAAATGAGAAGATACGTAACAGCTAGTATGCTAAACATGGAAAATAAGCAGTTGACTGGGCAGAATTGATACTGCAGAAATGCTAGGCAGATTTTATGCAATCTTCCGTAATACTGTCATGTTCACCCAAAAAGAAAAAGGAAAAGAAAAGATGAGTCTTTGTGTTCACTGTGGATCTCTATTGGTAAAGTTTTTTTTTTTTTCTTTTCTCAGCCTAAATTTCATCAACTAAAACAACGAATTTGAAGGACCAAATAAGAATGATGCCCTTATGAAATGATAATCACATGGATGTTACCAAATAATTATTAGAGCCGACTAGTATTAAGTAAGCTCCATATGTTTTCTTTTATTTTAATATTGTGAATTATTATGTGTTTGTTAGAGCCTCTAAAATTTTTGGAAGTGTTGAACTTTACCTAGTTAAAAGAAATGAAGCATTTTCAATTGCCAAGTTAGAAATCCAATCTATTTGATTTCTCAACTGGTCCCCAATCATTCGGTAATCCACTGCTCCAGACCAAAAAAAAAAAAAAAAACTGACAGTGAGTCTCTAAACACTCTCTACCAGAGGCACACCATAAAAACCTAACAAAACTAACCCAGTTGTCGCCAAAGATTGTGTACTAACCTGAGTCTTTAAGTTCCTGACAGATCAAATCAGGATTCCAACGAATCAACAGCGTGATATGAAAATAGAGTCAATAGAGAAGAAATAGAGAGAGCACGAGTGCATGTGATATCTTCGCAAATGACCGACTATTTCTGTTTTCTTCATTTTGGAGAACTGGAACTTGTTTATTTATCATGGGGAGAGAGGTCTTCGTCTTCAAGTGAGAAATACTGAGAGTCTCGACAACGGTGAAATAGAAATCGTCTTCAAGGGAGAGAAAATAAAAGGGAGGGAGGGAAAGTGAAAGAGGTAGGGTAGATCTGGGAAAATGTAAAAAAAGGAACCAAACTCGTTAAAACGGTGCGTTTTTATTTTCTCCAAATCAGACCCGTTTGCCCCGCGGCTGTACGACGTGACTGCAACAAGAGTTTTTCTTTTCATTTACCAAACCTGCCCTTAGTTAGTTTAAATATGTGAATTTAAATTATTTCTTCTTATTTTATTATTTTATATGATTATTATAATTTTTATAAATTTATAAATAAAATATAGTAAATAATTTAATTTTTTAAAATTATAAAATAAAATAAATATTAATAATTATATTATCACAATATTTTATTTAAAAAAAGAAAAAAAAGAGATGAGGATATTCCCATTTGCTTCCTTCAGACGCCTCGAAGCCAAGAAACGTCCAGGTCTCAACCTGTGCCTCACTCTCTCTTCTGCTGATGGGTGGTACGCGTGTAACACCTCCGCATTCAGAAACCGTGATGACGAATCCAATATCAAACCCATGGCTGGAAAGGTGTAATATTTTCCTTTCTCTATCTCTCATTTTTTAATTGACTTGAAAATCCCAAATATACTGTTTAGTTGCCGAGAAAATTTTGTGGAAGAAAAGCAGAGTTGTTCTTTCCTTGGTTTGCTTAATTTAAAAGAAAATCAGAGGGAGAAAACTTGAATTAGTTTGTTTAATTTTATGGCATATAACTTAAATTCTGATTGTCAAACTAATATTTGTTGTTCTTTCAAGTTTTTAGGGAATTAAAGCATCTTTGTTGGAACTACTTGAGCTAGAGGCCGAAAATGTTGAAGATTTTCAGAGAAACATTTCTCTAATTCTTTAAAATATCTAACATACTCACTTTATTCCGTATAAATGACCTTTTCTTTTCTTGTTCCCCCCCCCCCCCCTTTCCCTTTTTACCTTCCCCCCCTCCACCAAAAACATGATAGAGCCAGACAAGAAATCTATAGAATGGAATAGTAATTAAATTTCTCCTCACTTCGGGTGTGAAGAATACGACAATTCATTACAACACAACAACTCCTCTGACTTACAGTTTTACACACATATATAGTAACTACACATACTCTGGTAACCGTTAATCAGATAATACTAAAGAACTACACATCACAATATTATTAGTAATAACATATAACTCCTGGACATAACTACTTATAACTGCCATAATCCACGTGCACTCCATCTCTTGGGCCACACTCTGTTTTACACTTCTGTTTTACACTTAAGATTTTACTCTTTCTTAAGTTTCAACTCTGCCATCTGAGTATCCTCTCCAATGATCACATCCAAATACCTTGGATTGGCCTTCCTAATTCGACGAGGCCTATCAAAACAAAACTTATGCACCTTTCAATGTTGGAATAGAATAATTCTAAAAGCTCAACTTGTCAATAACGTCATGAAAAAAGTAAATAAATCATGTCTATGTCTGAAACTGAAAGCAGAACTTCTAGGCTAATGTCGAGGAATGGTAGTCAGCAATAGGCCATTTGTTTTTATTAGTATTCTATTTCTCGAATGTCTCTGCTTAATTAGTTAATTGTTTCATATAATGTTCTTGTCTTTTAACAAAAAATGGCAAGATGGTTAGTAGCAAATTGATTAGAAGCTATTGGATATGATGATAAACATACCAAGTTCTGTAAGGAACAAATTACAATATAGAGTAGTTGAATTTCAAAGGGAGGTCAAAATGCCCTACCTTTGTAAGCCCAATAAGATTGGCAATGTTAAGCAACAAATGTAAGTGAACATAAAATTATTTGGCATATTTGTATTTCCAAGTACCCCCATTTTTTTTTTTTTTTTTGATAGGTTCCAAGTACCCCCATTTAGGGGCTGTTGAAATTTCTTTTCTATGTTCATGTTATTTGTTTGGTCAATTTTGGTGATTGAGTGAATTATTGCATTATTTAAAGATCAGGAACTTCAGAAGCAAAATAGGATTTAAGCTTCACTCCATCTGTTTTGTTTGCCTTGATACCAACTTTTTAATTTGAGCTAAATATTGATATGATTGGATCTATTTGATTCACAATCCCATGATCACTGAAATCTTCATCACTTTCCTTTGAGGTATTGAGCATGGCCGAGGATGTTCCAGAGTCAAACAATGTTAATTTGTCAAGAATTTCATTTTTCAGTTGAAATTTTAATTTTGGCTGTTCTTTAGAATGCCTATATTTAGTGCAACATTCTTAGCTTGATTGAGATTTTTTTTTTTTCCTGGTTTGATGCAGTTGCAATAAAGCCTTGTTTAAGAAAGTGGTCATGTACCAGGCAGTGAGCAATTCCTTTCATCTAGGTAGATCAAATTGTTATTTGGTGTCTATTTGGTTGTGATGACCTGAAAGATTTAGGGATTGGGCTTAAAACATCAGAGATGCAGTCACTGAATGAGAGAAACAGAGAGAAAATAAAATACATATTTAGTAAATTGTTTGTGTATGGTAAGAAATAAATCTCATTCACACATTTTTCATTTTTTATGTGAACGATACTGATTTGCTGTATAGAAATGTTAATATACCAACCCCTAGGGGTTGGCTCAATTGGTAAAGGCTTTGGGCTTGGGGGTATACTCCTCCCAGGTCTAAGGTTCAAATCCCTTTGGGTGCAAACAATATCTAGGGGCCGTCGGACTGGGAGATTTTTCCCTTGAATTACCTGAGGTGCACTTGTGGGAAACTCTTTGCCGAGGGCCTGTGAACCTCTGGGATTAGTTGAGACACTGTTTCTGGACACCCGGTGCCAATAAAAAAAAAAATGTTAGTATCTGAAGGAAAGGACCAATTCCTCTAAATTTCCAACTTGTTTGGTTTTGTTGAAAAACTGTTTCATTTGTTAACCTTTTGCAGCACAAATTGTTAAGTGGCACTTCTGGGAACTCCAGTGCATGAGATCCAACATAGCAGTGCATGTTAGGATGGATTGACAACGTATTTTTAACATTTAGGGATTGTGCTTATAGTTTAGATATTTTTAACTAAACATAGAAAAATAATAAAAGTATAATGATTTTTTTTTTAATCTAACATTAAAAAATCTCTTGGATTAAAATTTATATTTGACTATAGTTTCCATTTTTTTTCATATTTTATCAAACGAGAAAATGCATGAAAGAGAGTCAGTTTGAAATGTTCAAATTCAGACTTTGAGGGGAAGGACTAATTGTTCTCAATTTTGGATATGTAACAGTCTTGATTGGTTGTTTCAAAAAGAAAATCAGTTGTCTTTTCACTGTTTAACCTGTTTATGTGGCACTTACGGGAACTACGGTACATGCGATCCAACAATATGGTGCATGTTGGGATCTGGATTGGCTATGTGAAGCTGGAATCTGACACCATATTTTTAGTCACATCTGGAAATTATCTTGACAAAACCTGATGACTAACTTTTAGGGTGGGATATTATGTTGAACCCCTAAGAATAAGATTTTTGTGATATTGCAGGCTTTTCTTATATCTATTGAAAGTTGAATCCATAATTTGCTTATCAGTGTGCATGGCGTTTCTTTGTAGATGTTGGATGCATCACACACACTTATCTACAGATGAGCTAAAGAGACAATTTGATCAAGAAGGTAGGGAATAAAAGAGAGAAATGTAATAGTTTTATATTTCATTATATGAAGTGTTAATACCTGATTACTTAATATGTAATTCTTATTTATATGTTAATGCTATGTGCATCTAAAATCATAAGAATAATGTACAAACTGCAGGATTAGTCGCATCTACTAAGCATTCCTTTGCTGAATAGTTGATGCATTCTCATTTGTTAAGAATAAAGTGACACTATTGGCTATGCTAAACATGCCAAGTTCTATCAAAAGCAAAATAAAGAACTCGAATTTCCTGAAGACTTCAAACGTGCCCTAAACCTGTAAGAGATTATCCAAAGGTATGATATTTTTTAATCACCAAGAGTTCCTGTTTAGGTGCTGTTCAAATTTCTTCTCAATGCCTCGTGTAGTTTTTTGATGGGCCAATGTTGGTGACTGGATTAATATGTAAGATCAGGAACTTTACAAACAAAATTGGATTCAAGCTTGAGTTCATCTGTTTTGTTTTCCTAGACATAGTATTGTTAATACTAAATTGCCTATTTACTTGATAAAATAAAATCTTATTTTACCTTAAGAAAAAAAAAAAGAATGCTCTGCGTGAGCCACAAGCGCACTTGGATTAATTGAGATTTAATTTTCCTGCAGGTTTGATGGAGCTGCAGCATGGCTGTTGAAAGGGGTTTTGAAAGTGGTCTTGTAACTTGCAGTAAGTGCATTCCTTTCACCCAGTTAGATCAAATTGCTATACGGTGTTTATATTGGCTTTTCCAGCTATTATATCTACTCATTTCTTCTCAAGTTGCATTTTTTTTAGCTTTATTTCAAATGAATACAATCCGGTTTTGTGAGTATTTTGCTGCTAGCTTGAGCATTTTTTGTATGATTCTCAATCTTTTGATTGGATTAATAGTATTTTTTTGGGAAATAAACTAAAATGTTAGTGGTTCAGGAATTAGAGGCTATGCTGAATGAATTTAAATGAAAAGAATAAACTTTGAAATGAAATTTTAGGAATTGTGCTTTAATTTTGATCTTTTGTACTTAAAACATGAGATGCAATCAGTGAGGGAGAGAGGGAGAAAATAATTGATATGTATATTTCATCAAATAACATTTTAGGGCCTTAATAATATGATTGTTGTGACATTCAATATTTTTTTTTTTATCAGTGCATGGCATTTTTTTTTTAATGTTGAAAAGCTTTACAGACGTTCTTATGCGTAGAAGTTCAAAAGAGACTGTGATCAAGAAGGTAGGGAATTATAAAACACATTATCTGCAGTTTAAAAATGCCTGATTGAACTCTTTATTAGAACTAATTTCTATCTACATGTTTTTGCCATGTGAATCAATTAGAAAGATCAATACATGTAGAATAATATATACACAAACTTAGGGATAGCCATATGAAGAAATGAGGGTATGGACTGCATAGTGCGCTTGCACACATGGGAACATGGGTATGTTTGTTGTGCTGCGCACAACAAATGTATGTATTGTTGTAACTTGCAGTTTTCTAGTAGTTCATAAACTTCTGTTCATCATTGTATACGTCCACGGGGTTTTACCATTTTCCAAACTGGTTTATAGGTTAGAAGAAGTTTCTAAAAGATTTGAGGTTATATCAAATTGATCTCTCCGTCCAAATTTCATTAATTCATCCACAAAAACTTATAAAGTTGCATTTTTTTACCACGTTATGAAAAATCATGGACAGACATGTCACCTACGCATGAGTCTAAAAACACAACCTATCACATCAACCTAAAGTATTAAAAAACTAAATATACAATGAAATAAAGTGTACAAAATAAATCAATTTAAAATAATCAACTTCATTAGAAAATGAAAACTAAAAACTACTTAAAAGCTTTCAATAAACAATTGAATTTAAATTATAGTCAGATAGGAAAACTTTAAAAAATTAAAAAATTAAAACTTAATATTAGAAAAAATCAGAGTGGAGGGATCATTTTGATATATGGATTTTTTTTTTTTAAATAGTTAGTAAGAATTTTATTACCAAGCATAGGCATAGCCTAAGTATACAGGAAGTATACAAAGGAAATACCTACTACACACTAGAAAGCAGGAAACTACGATAGAAACAGATTCAGTACATTATCATCATTCCTTACAAATATCCTATAGCCCACAAACTCAAAGTAGAAAAGAAAAAATAGCGAAGATCTTCAAAGTGGAGGGATCAGTTTGATATATGGATGTTACTTTAAGGATCTCCAAGAGATGTTTTCAACTCGAGGTACCAGTTTGGAAAAAGGTCAAAATGTTTCTAGTTGAGTCTACGTGCATCTAGAGTGCCTCGGACAGCTTTTGTAGGTATTTTAAGGCCTACAATTTTCTAGTAGTTTATAAAAGAATCATATTGAATATTAAAATGAAGAGGCGATGAATGAGATTGGAAAAAGTTAAAGATGTACAAAGTTAAAGATATTTTGTTCCGTGGAATTAGAAGGTAATGAGAATTTATTGGGTTCCCCCAAAAGTGGACAAAACCAAGATGGAGGCTTTTGAGAGAAATATAATGATGTAAGCATTCTCTTCCATTTGTTCCCTATAGGAGTGGTGTTCTTTCTCTACATTTCATTTCCCTTGGATAATTGCATTCCCCCCCATCCAAAATTGGTTCAAGGATTTTATGACCTAATAACAACTTATTAGTCGGTTTACTGAATTTTTTAGAAATCCCTTGCGTGAATCTTAGTGATGTTAGAAGTTTTTGCATGTAATGCTATGGTTGAAGTTTATTGCATTATGTTATATAAGATTATATTCTCTACAAAAAGTTACATGTTTTTGTCATAAGGAAGTAAATATATAGACTATATTATGTACAAACACAACATTTGCAGATAAGGCCATTTGTAGAGGTAAAACTCTAGGCCACTATTGAACAAGTAACTGCTACAGACCATCTAGATGGATTGGGCACTCTTTATTGGTACAACCTATTTAATCATACTTGGTCTTTAGATTTTTACCAAAACAGCATTCTTTACCCCACCATTGTTCAACATAAGGGTATCAACACCACTTGACTACAAACTAGCAAGATCAATTATGCAAAATAACTCAACCGAACTTACAAGTTTCCTTTGTATAGGAAGTGCTAGACAACAGTCTCTCAATTGGCATGTTGTTTGCATAGTTTTTGTATAGGAAGCTTTTAAAGACAATTGAGTTGAATATTTTGTAGGGCTATTAATTTTTTACACTACCCACGAACTCAATATGAACTCGATGCATAATAATAGGGTTAGGTTTGGGCATAATCAGGTTTAGATCATTTTGGGTCGACTTGAATTTGACCCAGTGAGTAATAATTGGGATAACCCAGGTGATTAGCCAAACAAAAAGAATTATGTGGGTCTTTTGAGTTATTGTATTTAAAATGCTAAAATATAGCACTTATTTCAGATCTTTTGGTATACTTTTCTTGTATGCCTTTGTCTAATTATCGAACAGTAGGAATGATCAATACTTGTGAATATGTTTTAATTTTTCCTTTTTTAGCTTTTAATTTTGAAAACAAGCTGTGTCGGGTTAACCACTAAAATTGGCATGTTGGATTTGGGTTGAAGCAAAACCCATTTAATTATTCAAGTTGCTTTCATGTTGACTTAGAAATGACCCCGAATGATTCGATCCCGAAACAACCAGTCCCTATTAAGAACCCTAAAATTATGATAGGTTAAAGTTTTGGACCCTTAAGTTCTGATTCTTTTGTTGGTATTTGCACTTTGACCCATAAACTTTTTCTATTTTACTTCTCCTATATTTTTGTTTCTATACTTATTATGTTTTAAGCATTTGAAGTCCTGTACGGCCTAACACTAATTGCCAAATCCAACATTTCTATCTTCATTTTAGCATGCCCCATGCCCCATCTTAATATTCATGGGCCGAAAATCTTATGCAGTTTCAACCTTTATTTTTTAACAAACCAGATCATGTTTCTGTACATCTAATGACCTTGAATCACAGGAGATTCTAAAGTAGGCTCGCCATTTAATGAAGAAGGTTCACAACCCAAAATGCTGTAGCATCATACAATCTTTGGATATGATATGCATTTTTTAGATTATCAAACTCTCATAATGATATTAATATCCAAGAACATTCTTATATTTTTAGAGAGTTTGCTGAAGGACGTGCTTCCTGGATGGAAATGACTACTAATTGAGATATTATCTTGTTGATGGTATCTATATCCTTCGTGGTCGACATTTATCAAAACAATTTATGCTCCACATGGCAATAAGAAAAGACATTTTGTTGTAGCCCAAGAGTCGGCATGGATTGATGTAGAATAGGCATTTGGAGTGCTTCAAGCACGATTTGCAGTTGTAAGCAGACTTGCACAATTTTTTAATCGTCCAACCCTAAAAGAAATTATGATGGAACGCATAATTTAACATAACATGAACGTAAAAGATGAGCGATATTCATACAAGTAGGGATGAGTAACTTGGGATTCTAAGTTGTCATTCAAGGATGCCATGAGGTTAGTCATGATAGCTTTCTCCTCCCTTGAAGATATGAATGTCGCTCATATTTTACGATCATGTTATGCAAAATTATGCATGCCATTATAATTTATTTTAGGGTTTGACAATTAGAAAATCGTGCAGGTCCGCTTACAATTGAAGCAATCCAAGTGCCCGTTTGATATCTTTCCTAGCTTATTCTTGAGTTATAGTAAAATGTTTTTTCTTATTTCTAAGTGGAACATGAATTGTTTTGACAAATGTCAATCACGAAGGATGCATACCATTGGCAAGATAATATCCTATTGTGTAGTTATTTACATTGATTTAGTAGTTGACTCTGGGAGCACGTCTTTTTGCAAGCTCTCTAAAAGCAGAAAAATGTTCTAGGACATTAATATCATTATGAGATCCTAATAACTCAAAAAATGCATGTCATATTCGAAGATTGTATGACCCTATGACTTCCAACATTATCGTTGGTTCATGAATATGACCACAAAACAATATCCAAAATTACGATGAATATGAATTTGGGACAATTTTTTCATTTCCATTACATTCTTGAAAACCCACGATTTTCTCCAGCTGCTAGCATTGTCATTTGGTAACCTTAGATATTGATCGAAGAATATGCAAATTTACAGCCTTAACAAACTTCTTCAAACACTCAGTTGTTGTATTTTCTGCAATACATAATTTTTTTTAAGAGTGGAATGCCCAAGCCTTCTAACAACATTTCTTCTTTGGATGAAATATGATTCGTACCCGTCAACTGTAGCTTGAATACGCAAAAAATGAGGACACTTGAAACCTCTTACAAGATACATTCAGGGGATATAAGATAAAAAAAAGGAGAAAAATTGTGCAAAGAAATGGAAATGAAAATGTTGGTGAAACTTTAGGTCTTATCTATAGTTGAAGTTTTGAGTAAACCAAACTAAGGTATATTCTCTTAATATACTCAAGAATATGTGAGAATATTCTTTTACAACTATCGAAAATTGATATATATAATATTTTTTCACAATTGTCAAAAATGGATATTCTCAAAATTTGCAAACAATATCTTGAGAATATTTTTTCACAATTACAGAAATGAATATTCTCATAAAATAGTTGAAAATATTCTCATAATATAATCTCTTTATTTATATATATTTTGAATCAATTTCAATTTTGGTTTGACTTATAAATTTGCATTAGTTTGAAATAGAACATAATTATATGACATTGAATGTAAGGAGATATTACAAATATCATAAGATATGATGATGTTATTGGTAGTTAGAGGAAATATTTGAACTGAATCAAAAAATACTTAAAAGGATATAAAAAATAATAATAGATAAGCTGACGAATGGTATATTGTAAAAGTCAGCATATAAAATAGAAAAAGTGAGTTTTGTTAATGTGTTTTAAATGACAGTATAAAAAAACCATTGTGGGTGCTCTAATAACATTTATAGACATATAACAATGTATTCAGTTCGCTCTATAAACTTTTATTTGCTGAGATCGTTTACTTTTACCTTTACATATCTCATTATATATAGAGTAAACTGAATATATTTACATACATACATACATACATATATATATATATATTATGTTTTGAAGAATGATGGAGCATGTGAGGAGAGAGAGAAACAAAAAAGCCAGGTGGCCGAAATGCTGCCAACCTAAACCTAGAGTGTCAGGACTAGGCAGTAGGCAGACAGTAGATAAGCCCTACTTGACCGACTTTGCACTTTTTAATTAAGCGGTAAGGCACCTGGCACTATTAATAGGGGGAGCATTGGATAACTTGTGTGTAGTGAGAAGTGAAAAGCGGGAGAGGGTAAAGAGGTGAGGTGCGAAGTGTAAAGTTGGCAAGGAAGGCAAGGAAAAGGAAAAAAAATCGTAAGTAGAGGTTCAATATGCGAGGTGAGGAAGAAAAGGGTTTTATGATTGATCAATGTAAGTAGAAACTGTTCAAGTCCTATGAACAACTTTTGGGTTAATATTTGTTGTTTCATAACTGTTATTTAGTTTATTTCACTACTATTGCTAATCCAACTGTTATTCCATATTTTCTGACTCATTATTTATTGTTTTCCTAGATTTGAGTCTTGACTAACCACCTAACAGTTTATTATAACTATGGCTACCCCTAACATTTTTATAATCTAGTTAGCTAGACCATGATTCTGTTGTCATAGTTATCATTTTCTTTTATTTTGGTATGGTCTCATGCTGGTTTATCACGATGGAAATCATATGCTTTTAGTCAGATATAATTGAAGATAAATGAATTGACAACTTGTGCTATTTTTCCTTCACTCAGCAAACATTGCACATGTTTGTATAGATGACATTGCTTTTGATCATGTCATTGATGGTATTATGAACATAGGTTCAGTCATTTTGTAATAAAAGACTCAACAAAGGATGTTTCAATCCTAAGACTAGCACTAGGCTGATTAGAGACAATGCAATATATCCAACGGAGGATTAGTCCTTAGGGGTATGTATACCCCATGCTAGGAGATCACTAAGGTTTGGTTTGGTAACAAATTTTTTTTATCTTAAATTCAAAATTCTCATCTCATCATTACAACTTTTCCAAATCCCTATACAAAATATAATAAATAATTCAACTTTTTTTTAACTTTTTTAAATCCCAAAACAATAATAATATTAAAATATAATATTTTAATATTTCATCTTAAAATTCAAAATTTTCATCCCACTTACCAAACCGAACCTTAAGTCCTATGAGAGGACATCTGTTTGGAGGCTGAACAGTGAATAATGCAAGTTAAGGAGGGAAAAAAAATTTGTTGAGATAATTGTTGCAATAGTTGATATTAATAAGCCTGATGATAACTGTTTAGGCCATTGATATCTACTTCATATGATAATAATTCATTGTATTTTCTACTGTTCATTATTACTTATTATTTGCTCCTTGTTATCTGTGTATGGATAGTCTGCGAGTCTTCTCCTAGAGAGACATCCATTTAAGGATAATTAACGGCCAATGGCAGGACAAATGTCTAACCTCCCAATAGTCGAGTTATACTAGCCCCCGGCAGCACCCGTGATGGTGATCCCTTCTCCACCAGGAAACAAGGGGACTTAGAGGACTTGTTCTGTGAGGATGGGGATTTGAGCGGAGCTTATCCTTAGGACAAATAGGAAGGGTGCCACTACCATCCAAGGGAGAGGAAACTTTATATATAACCCTTTTATGTTTTAGGACATTTTTGTAATCCACTTTTCTGTTAGTACATCTCCCATATCCATCTTGTTTTCTTAATATAACATAGTTCTTTCATGTGCCAATAATCATACATGAAATGCATGAGCATGATTTCCTTTTGGATTTAATTGCTCACCGCATCTTGAGCAATTCAGGGAATAACGATGCTCATTCCAAGTGAGCAACCTCGGCGAGGAAAGTAAGGGGGGATTGAGTCCGAGTGGTAGGTGAGCAAAACTGCTAGGTACTTGCCGTCAGGCGAGCAATATAAAAAAGAACCTGGATTGTTTTCTGACTGTTTAATGATATTGGGTCATGAAAATTATATTCAGTTCGGTACAATGTAAAAATCCTAAAATGGAAATATGAAGCTGACCAAATCTTAAATATTCGGTTCGTTAGGTTTCACTTTAGAGCCTTATCGCCCCCTTGATTGAGGAGATATTGGCGGTAAACCAAGTCACTTACCTCAAACGGCAGTTTTCAATGTTGGTCGTCTACATAACTCTTTTGTTGGCTCTCCGTGACTACCATGTGTTCTTCTATGAGCTTCAACTTGTCTTTCAAATACTGATTAGTAGGTTCTCCTCTACTTCATCATGTACAATGCTTCACATGGAGCCATATGCTCAATGCTTCATCCTATAGGCGAACTGGCAAGGGTAGATGGCCGGCCCAACTTCCATTAAACTTCAAGGCACATATCCTTAGCATGTCCTTCAATACTTGAATGTTGCGTTCAGGCTGAACATCTGTCTAGCAAGTACACTTTGTCTTAACTGGTGCATTCATATGTCTGAATCATTTTTCCTTTCTTCCCGGATGTATTTTTGTTAAAGCAAATCTCGAGTATGAAATAGAGGTTCACAAAAGAAAGTGATCATAACAATCTCGCTTTTTATGGTTTTTGTTAAATGGTGGTGGTTTACACACTCCTAGGAAGTCTCTCGGTGACAACAAATGCTCGATGTAGTCCCCACAGCCGATTGCGGACTCTTCCCTGATGTGGAGGTAAATCGAGCATGTAAGTCTAAGAATTGCTCTTGGTACCCCATGATGCCTGGCAGTTTACAAAATATATAGTTGTCCTAGTTTTTCCCTAAGACTATGTTCTTGATGGCAAGGAGATGGGCACTCCTAGTAAATCGATTAATGATCACCTATATGGAATTATATCCACTTACGAGGCAATCCTAATGTGAAATTCACCGCCATTTCATAACGTTTCCAGTTTGGAATGAGCAGAGGGGGTAGAGATCCTTCCAATTTGTAGTAGGGCTGAGCATTAGGGCCCCACAATCCTGACCCACGTGGGTAATGGGTGGGAAATCTGTGCATGTTAACTCGAGCGGGCGAGCAGATGCCTTAGAAGATAAATTTAAAATGGGCGGATGGCGAGTTGGATTCTACCCAACTACGCTTTACTCGCCCTCCTGCACTTCACTATGTAAGGAAAAAAACATAGATTCTTAAGCTTTTCCCATCTACGTTTACCCTGCTGTTACTCTCTGCATTCCTCTTCCCAAATGCCTCCCCCTTCCATCTCTTCTTCTTCTCAATTTTTTCTTCTCCTCCCTCTTCTTCTTCTTCTTTAGTTTTTTTCTTTCAGATTATTTCTCAACACAAAGACGTGGGTTTCGGCATAAAGGCTTCGAGGGTTTCGGCATAGAGATTCATTCCATGATATCAATGTAGAGATATCGTTAAACATGTTTTTTGGGGTTTCGCAGAAAAGATCTCAAGAGATCTCATTGGTTGGGTTTTTCTTCTTTTGTTGTTCTGTGGTTTTGCATAGGGATATAAGAAATAAAAAATAACAAACCGACCGGTTCAATCTGGTTCACAACCTTCATGTTTTGAAAATTGATTTGGACCAAACCGAACTTATATATATATATATATATATATATATCAATTTTTTATATTATACATAGTATCAAACTAATACAACATGAAACTTTAATCTTATTATTTATGCTTCTTTGATATAAACTTACTGTTAAACATGAACTTTAATCTTATTGATCTTTATATATTAAGTTACATGCTTATATAATATGGTATAAGTTAGAGTACAATTTTGATATATATATATATATATATATCAATGATAAATGCATTTTTATGAGCACATTTTTAGCATAATTTTTCATTTGGGTTAGAAAAACCAATTAGCCCTACAAAAAAACTCAAAACGAGTGTCACATGTAAAACCGAACAGAACTGCATCAAAATTGAAAAGATCAAAACTTCTTATTTCTTGGATGAACGGGTCTGTATCGATTTTCAGGATCCCAAAACCGACTTAAGAAATGTCCTTCTTCATCCCTTCATACCAACTTCACTTCTTGATGTCCCGGTGCATCTTAGTACTCCCGTGTGTATCGCGTTGTAGAGGTAGGCCCTTTGGTTCTAGTCCCCCGTCAAAGGGTACGGCCTGCCCCAACCCTGTATTATCGCAAAGGTTTTACCATGTGTGACTATGTTATTGACAGCTAAGCTAGGGGAAAATGTCAATTGTTATATATATATATATATATTATAACTTGATTCTTTCCTGTTTGGATTAAAACATCATTTCAATTCATTTCATCTCATCTAATTATTACAATTTTTTAAACTTTCAAACAAAATATAATAAACATTTCAACTTTTTCAAATTTCAAAACATAAATAATATTAATTATATTCTAAAATTTTATTCTAATAATATTTTATTTAACTTTTAACTCTCATCTCAACTCAACTCATTATCCAAAGAGAAATATTTTTTGCAGTCGGCAGATATAGTCGGCGTGCAGTCGGCTATAAAAAAGTGAATTAATACAGGACCTATATGAAAAAAAAAATTTATTTTTATAACTTTTTTTTATTCATGCAGGTCTCCTGAATATAAAAAAAAAATTTATAATTTTTTTTTATTTATTCCGTACAGTCGATTGCACGCCGACTGCATTTGCCTACTGTATATAGCAAAGCCCTTATCCAAATCATGTCACCTGACCACAAGGCCACTTAGTTCTTCATGGGTAACTTACTAAAAGCGTTACGAAATACGAATATCTCTAATTTGAGCTGTGCTTAAAAACTTGTATCTCGAAATTAACAAAAATATCGACATCAAATATCAAAAGTAAAACCAAAGGTTTCTAAAAACTCCCCCAAAAATGTAACGTAGAATGACGTCTAAGTACTTCAACGTACGGCTAGCATTGGTACCAAGCAAGAGGTTTATATATATCTGATCGGAATTTTTTGACGAATCAAAGTTCAGCACTTCAATTGTTTCATTCAACAGCTAGCACTCTTTGTCACAGTTAAACATCGTTTTAAATACTTTCAAATCTTGTCCATTTGTTCCATATATGGTCTTGAAAAGGTCTTTTTCTTAAGTCTAGGTGGAGCCTAGGTTGTAGTCTCCTGAAGGATCTGATCCACCAGTTTAAAGAAATGGCTGTCCCAGCCATGGCCCTTTCCATCCCTAAACTCAGATTCCAAGCACATGGATATTGGATTCATGACTTGTCTTTATATATGTATTTGAGGCATAACGGAGAAAAAAGAGAGATGAAAAAGAAGGAGAGAGAAATTGATCATAACAAAAAATATTGGATTGAATATTGAGATGATGAGGTTTTTTTTTTTTTTTTTTTTTAAAGGACGGTGAATTCTATTTTGTATACAAATGTGAAATGCATAATTCATTGAGAATGCTCTTATGACGATGATAGCCCTTGATGGGGTCTTTTGAGGTCTTTGTAACACAAAATTGTTGGTTTTGTCAACATATGCCATTATAACATTGATCGGGATAAGTATTAGTATATAAATTACATAGAATTAATTTATTAATTTTGGTATCACATTAAAGTTCATGGAAAGTGATTTCATTTGATATATGATTGACCTGTTCTTGAGGTTCTTGAATTATATAATACAATCACATATGCCTCTTCTCATGACTAATTGAACTACATTTTGGGTATATCATCATGAATTCATCTAAATTTTGATGTTCTCATGTACCAATATTGATATTTAATTTAGATTTATCGACTGTAATAATTGATTGATTGCAGCTCATGCAGCATATACCAAAAAATGGAATATTGAAAAGTCATGATGTCGATGTGAATGAACTCTAGGGTCCAAGTTAATAACTTAATTATCATCATGTAAAGCTTACAAATAGCCACAAATAATTCTATTTTATATACAAATGCGAAATGCATAATTCATTGATAATACTCTTATAATGATGATCGTCCTTGATGGGGTCTTTTGAGGTCTTTGTAACGCATAAAATTGTTGGATTTGTCAACATATGCCATTATAACATTGATCGGGATGAGTGTTAGGATATAAATTACATAGAATTAATTTATTAATTTTACTATCACATTAAAGTTCATGGAAAGTGATTTCATTTGATATATGATTGACCTGTTCTTGAGGTTCTTGAATTATATAATACAATCACATATGCCTCTTCTCATGACTAATTGAACTACTTTTTAGGTATATCATCATGAATTCATCTAAATTTTAATGTTCTCATGTACCAATATTGATATTTAATTTAAGTTTATCGACTGTAATAATTGATAGATTACAGCTCATGCAGCATATACCAAAAAATGGAATATTGAAAAGTCATGATGTCGATGTGAATGAACTCTAGGGTCCAAGTTAATAACTTAATTATCATCATGTAAAGCTTACAAATAACCACAAATAATTCTATTTTATATACAAATGCGAAATGCATAATTCATTGATAATACTCTTATAATGATGATCATCCTTGATGGGGTCTTTTGAGGTATTTGTAACGCATAAAATTGTTGGATTTGTCAACATATGCCATTATAACATTGATCAGGATGAGTGTTAGGATATAAATTACATAGAATTAATTTATTAATTTTACTATCACATTAAAGTTCATGGAAAGTGATTTCATTTGATATATGATTGACCTGTTCTTGAGGTTCTTGAATTATATACAATTACATATGCCTCTTCTCATGACTAATTGAACTACTTTTTAGGTATATCATCATGAATTCATCTAAATTTTGATGTTCTCATGTACCAATATTGATATTTAATTTAAGTTTATCGACTGTAATAATTGATTGATTGCAGCTCATGCAGCATATACGAAAAAATGGAATATTGAAAAGTCATGATGTCGATGTGAATGAACTCTAGGGTCCAAGTTAATAACTTAATTATCATCATGTAAAGCTTACAAATAGCCACAAATAATTCTATTTTATATACAAATGCGAAATGCATAATTCATTGATAATACTCTTATAATGATGATCGTCCTTGATGGGGTCTTTTGAGGTCTTTGTAACGCATAAAATTGTTGGATTTGTCAACATATGCCATTATAACATTGATCTGGATGAGTGTTAGGATATAAATTACATAGAATTAATTTATTAATTTTACTATCACATTAAAGTTCATGGAAAGTGATTTCATTTGATATATGATTGACCTGTTCTTGAGGTTCTTGAATTATATAATACAATCACATATGCCTCTTCTCATGACTAACTGAACTACTTTTTAGGTATATCATCATGAATTCATCTAAATTTTGATGTTCTCATGTACCAATATTGATATTTAATTTAAGTTTATTGACTATAATAATTGATTGATTGCAGCTCATGCAGCATATATCAAAAAATCGAATATTGAAAAGTCATGATGTCGATGTGAATGAATTCTAGGGGTCCAAGTTAATAACTTATCATCATGTAAAGCATACAAATAGCCACAAATAATATCGAATTAACATTAAAGTCAGAGAAATTAATAACTTTCATATCAATATATATTGGAGGTATATGCATATAAAGAATATTGTGGACTGTTGTTTGCTCAAGAGATTTTAATAGAAGTCTGGTATTTGACTGAGACCAAAAAAGAGTAAACAAGGAGGCTAAGAGCGCAATTCTTTGAAGGAAGGAAAGAAAACAAATAAGAATTGAAAAAAAAAAAACAAAAAACCAAAAAAAAAACAAAACAAAACAAAAAATAAAAAAGTAATAGGAGAAGAGAATTAATAGAAAACAAATAGCAAATAGCACAGTCATGATTGTTTTTGTAAATGAAATGAAATGAGTTGAGATAAAAGTTAAAAGTTGAATCAAATATTGTTATAATATTATTTTTTAATCTTATTTTTGTTTTGAGATTTTAAAAAATTTGAATTGTTTATTTTATTATATATATAAATTTAAAAAAATTATAATGATGAGATGTGATGAGAATAATTGTGAAAAGAACCGAATGGGATTGGTTTCAATCATTCAAAAGCTTGGTGATAATAGTAAGACATGCTCGACATTATAGAATTTTAGATAAAAAAAAATATTATCTTTCATCTTAAATTTATAAGATATGTTTTTTAGTCGCGCTAATGATTTGATTTATTTTTAATGTTCTGTTTAATTTAAAATATATATAATTAAAGATAGTAAATTTTTATTAAAAAAAAAAAGAGTTTTATTACACATAAATTGATAGGCTAACGTACTATTTACAGCTAGACCTATTATAATTTAAAAAATATTAAAACCTCAATTATTTTTTAGCATAATTAATATAAAAACCTTCCGCAGCAAATGTTAGATAGGTAAAAACTAAGATTTATAAAAAAAATTAAATTAAAAAGAGAAAGAAGTCTTGCCGTAAGTCAAGAAAAAAAGAGAGTTTAAAGTTAGATTCCCAATAGAATAATTAACGTTGGACCCCATGTTGCATGCATGGTTGTTGTTCCTTTGATTGAACTATAGCATGCACCGACGTACCTCTACTCCCATGTGCAACTCATACAAGCCCCTTTTATTCACCTTCAATTCATGACTCATGCACCTACATTTATGGGATATGGACAAATGTCGGTGATTTTCATGACTCCATTTTTTGAAATATGTTGATGAGTTTTAAATGCTTAAATCTGATTTTTTATGTGTATTTTCAATAATAAACCAAGTTCAAGTTTTGATTCATTTGTTTTTAAACAACTTGGAGCTCATTTTGTGTTTTAGAGAAGATTAATTGTAACCCCAATTTTATTGAGAACCTTGATCTCTTATAATTAAGGCCTCGATCGTTTAGTTACACATGTGTGAATATCGACTTAGTTAAAGTCGGATTTTCCTAAATCTGATTCCAATTCTAATTTTGTCGGAGTTCAAATCCGAACTTCGACTTCAACTTATTAGAGCAGAGTCGGATTTGTGCTTTTAGCATTAGACTTTTTTTTAGCTTTATATTTAGCCCATTTTAAAAAGGAGTTTTTTGTGAGCTTTCAGTTTTCATTTTTTCAAAAATAAAAAATTAAAATTAAATAATTCACTGCTAATTTATTTCTATAATAATATCTAACTTAATTTTTACACTGGACTTATACTATAGTGTCTAATTACATGTTATCATACTATAATATTATATATTATTTTTTGTGTCTAATTACATGTTATTATACTATAATATTACATTAGTATCTAACTTATTTCTACAAGACTTATTTCTAATGTCTAATTACATGTTATTATATTTTAATAAATTAGTATTATATGTTATTAACTTATTATACTAGACTTATTAGTTATTTTTATACTAGTGTCTAATTTATTTCTATATAAGACTTATACAATAGTGTCTAATTACATGTTATTATACATTACTATTACATGTTATTGTACTAATGTCTAACTTATTTTTAACTTAATTATATATTAGACTTTCTAGTATCTAATTACATGTTTTTATACTTTAGTAAATTAGTATATATGTTATTAACTTATTATATTAGACTTATTTAAATACTAGTGTCTAATTTATTTCTATACTTAATTATGTATGGTAGTTTACTAAACTATCATTAGCCTATTTATATTATAGTATAAGTACATTGTTTTATAATAATTAGCTCATATTAGTATATTATTGAATTTAATTATATAAGTTCTAATTATATGACTATAGAACTATACTAGTATATATGATAAATATATATATATATATATATATATTTTTATAACATATATACAATATAAGAGTTTGAGACGTTGGAGCATAAAGTCTATGTTGGATCGGAGTCGAAGTCGGTCTAACAACACCTCCAACTCCAATTGAAAAATGATTAAAAAAAATCTAATTCATCCGACTTTGTTTTGTCAGAATCAGAGCGAAGCTGGATTTTCATATTTTTGCTTTGCCCCTACACACACATGCAGCACCATATATGAAAGCACGATTAACTTCATCCCCGTGGGAATTCTCAAAGTTCTGAAGGTGGTAGCTAGGGATTCCAATTTGGATGGAGATCTTCTTACTAATTAGGTTAAGAGTGATGAAAGAGGCAAGACACATTAGAGCTCCGCAATATTTATAATTGGTCAAGTGAGTTTTTGGGACTCAATAAGTATTATGGAACTCACTTTATGTATTTATCTCTTTTTTACTATAAACCCTAAAGTTCCGTCAACAATTTCAAGAGATCAAAATCCTTCTGATTCCATTAATAGCGGTAGTAAAAACTGTGGCTTGAGAACATGAGTCACTGATCAATACTCAATCCTTTCATGACACAAATTAGTCATGGTTTATATATATATATATATATATGAATAAATTTATTTAAAAGTCTTTACACTACCTACCATCTACGTGGCATAATTTGATTTGAAAGATAGACTTTAAAATTAAAAATCTTACAAATTAAATTATGCAATATATAATGTGTAGTGTAAAGGCCTTCAAATAGCAGTGCTATATGTATATATAAAATTAATACTTTCAATATATAATTGCTAGTCATTTAAGAGCAACAATATTTGACATTTTGAAGTATGACTAATTACTCTTTACACAAATTATTAGGCTCCTTTAGTGAGTACGCTAATTAACTAGGTATGATCCGGGACCAATCAATAAACCTCAACCGACACTTTTGAATCTTAATTACTGATGATCCTTTAGATCATTACGTATACTGATCATGAAAATGGATGAATTTAATTATTTAAGTCATATAATGAATCTTAATATATAGTACTATATTTTTGAAGACTAGCTACCTAGTACTTGTGGAAACAAAGATCATCTTCACACCAAATTGTGAATGATGATTCAAAATATGAAAAAAGTTTTAGGCCTCATTTGGTTACACATATGAGATTAGATCATATAAGAAATTTATAAATAGTAGTGAGAATTTGTGAATAGCAGTGAAATGATTTAAATTAAGATGTTTTTATAGGATTTTAGAAAAAAAAAGAGAAAAAGCTGAATAAAAAGATTATAAAGTTAAAATATTATTAAAATATAAATTGTTAATATTATTTTTTGTTTTAGAATTTAAAAACATTTTTTTTTTCATTTTGTCTAAAAGATTGGAAAATTTTTAAAGATAAAATGAAAATTTTAAAAACTTGAAATTGAAAAGTGTTTATATTTAAATAATATTTAAATATTGAAATGAAATGGATTCGAATCATTTGTGAAAGCGAACGGCGCTTACTCTGTATTCTCTTGTTGCAAGTGTTACCGATCATGCATTAATGGCAAAGCCATCAACTCATGTTTTTGGGGACAGAACTACGTACTGTTTGTAAATAACAGAGTTTTGAGACTATGGTCCCCTCAAGAGTGTCTTGAATTAATGGTGTTATCCCATAATAAACTGTCACTTATCATAAATTTTCGGCGAGTAGATCAACCAACACATAAATAATTTAATGATAGACCGTATAGACTGGGGATCATATGGTTGAACAAATAAACGGCAGCTTAAAACCATTATCATCTCTTCCCTAAATGCATGCTTTTACCATCTCCATTGCATGCATGAATATATATATATATATATACACTACATTTTTATTGGCCACATCAGTAAGTGGTTTCACTACAAGAAATTTAATTTTTAGGGACGAAATTTCTTAGGGACGAAATTAACTTTTCTGAGACGAAATTTTAATTTCGTCTCAGAACATGGAAAACCTTATAAATCCGTTCGAACTAAAACAAATTAGTTCGAACTTGAGATTCTGAGACGAATTAGGTCGTCTCCAAAAATCTATACCGTTCGAACTAATTAAATTTAATTCGAACAGAAAATTAATTAATTCGAATGCAATATTATTTGTTCGAATTAGTATTAACGTGTTCGAACGGTATTATTTAATTGAAAAGATATATTGTTAAAATTGTAAGAATACATATTTTTTCTATTAATTTTTTTATCATTTCCAAAGTAAATAAAAAGTTCTATATATTATATATTATGATTTACAATGAATTAAAATATTTACAAATTCATAAATAATTAATTTTATGTAATTAATTTAAAAATATTTTAGTTAACTAAATATTAATTTAAAGATAGTGTCATTTTTTCAATTATCGTGAACACTAAGTATAATGAGAAGAAATGTGTTATTAACAATAAAGACTAGGCTAGCAAACACTAAAAATAAAAACTATACTGCATTAATAATTACATTCCAAAATGAGTTAGACGTTCTATACAACATAAAAAAGTAAAAAAATTACTAACAATATTTATTTATTATATAAATCAAAATCCTACTGTAAAGTTTGCAAGCGTCCTTCTAGGTCCTTAAGCTTCTCCATCATGGGCTGAATGAAGTCCCTCAATAAAATGTCGCGGTGGTCCGCCAATATAGCTCGTACCTCATCTGGAGTAGCCCCAGCAGGGTGTCTCTCAATAGGGGCAGCAGCAGTAGAAGCTGGATCAGTAGGCAGAGGCTGATCCTGTAGGACTGGACGAGTTTTCGACAAGTGACCCTTGCTCTTACTGAATGTGATCTTGTTAACGGACCCCATCTGTGGCGACCTCCGCTCAGTCAAAGTCACTGTAACCCCTGAATGGAGTAAGAGGTTAGATATCAAAAGCGCAAATGGTAGACTACCTCCACCCGAATAGCGTGACTCTGTGCGAATGCGGAGGAAGAAATATAATGCCAGATCAATCGGCTCTCCTTGTGCTAACCGTAACAAAAATCTGGCCCGCTCGATCCCAAAATCAGTCTTGTGTTTTTTCGGATCAATGTTATACACAACAATCAAATTAAGCATTCTGAAAAATGCTATACAGTCGGCCTGTCGGATCACTTTACTGCCATCATATGGAGGAGCCTCAGGGTCTCGCACTAGGTCACGAACCTGATCGTCTGTGAGACCATCATTAGGTACCTCATCACCGCTCTCGCTATCATCCGAGCTAGCATCCAGCTCTGCGGTCTGTACATCCGGCACTGGCGATGAGGATGCGACTGTTGTGTCCTCTCCAGATGGTGCAGTCGTTGATCTCGCAGCTGCTCTCGTTGCTGCTGTTGCAGGATAGGCACCGAGCTCTCGTCGCAAATCTAGAAACTCAGCAATAACGCGGGGAGAGAATATAATACTCACTCCCCGGACCACTAAGTTATAGCATAGAGCATCACCAGGCTGCTCACCCATGGCACGGTAAAACTCACCGACCATCTCAGGATATGCTGTGCCACTCTGTCAACAGATCGGGGTCCATCCACGATCGGTGATGATGTCATGTATGCTCCGCCCCTCCCAAGTGAGGTCACGGAAGTCACCTAGAATGATCTCCCGCTCAACTAGTATAGGCCTGACGGCCGGCTGAGAAGGAGATGCGGAGGTACTTTCTACTGTCTGGGGTCTGGAACGTTTTCTTCCGCTGCTGCTTGCCATTAGTATACTGTTGATGTATAAAAGATATATGTGATCTAATTAAATTTAATTAGAGGAATGATGATGTTGTGCTATCATGGTTGACAACTGCTTATTCGAAGGGCCTTTAATTCCATTCGAATTAAATTATATTCATTCGAATGAAATTTAAATTCATTCGAATGAACATAAAATTAATTCGAATGACCTCAGATACTGCCATTCGAATTAGCCTAAAATCCATTCGAATAAAATTATATCCCATTCGAATGAACATCAATTTAATTCGAATGGACTTGAATTCAATTCGAATGGAATTTATATTCATTCGAACGGACCTGAGCCAAACAGACATGGCTGAGTCGACTCAGAACCGAACCGACACATTCATTTTTATGAAAGAATCCAATATTTTAATCGGTATAAATGATTTAGGAGTAAATCCCTATCATTTCTACCGATTATAATTGTGTCATTTGCCCCCAAAACAACAAAATGGGGCCGGATTGATTCAAAATCCGAACCCCCCAAAACTAACTAAAAAACTAATGAAAATAAAGCACCTTTAACCCATACCTCTTGTTCTAGGAGATTTGAGGAGTTGGTCGGAGTTGGTGGCGGCGTTGTGGCTGCTAACGGCGGAGGAATCGAAGAGTTCGAATGAGAGGAGGAACGAAATGATCCGGAAAGGAAACTGGTTCGCGGCTTAAATAACGTGATTTCGTTCGAATGGAAGAATAATTAGTTCGAACTAAAAGAGTATAAGTTCGAATTAGTAGGGTATAAGTTCGAATGAATTATATAATAGTTCATAAAAATATATATATATAAGTACAAGAGGTAAAACAATTGAGAAGTATTAGTAATAATAGTATATAATACAGAGTATACTAGTACTAATAAAAAATTTAGTTCCAAGTATATATAATAATATATATTAGATAACTATATATCAATAGTATAGAGTTTTATACTAGTTACTTATATATATTGTAAGTATCTAGTATATATATATGTAATAGTATATATATTATGGATTAGATGAGTATAAAATAGTATTGTCTAAAGCATTGCATTATAAAGTAAATATAGTAAGTATATAGTAAAACATTGCATTAATTATATGTATAAAAAACATATTTCTAATATATTTAGTTTGTATATTAATAATAAACCAAGTACTTGGACTATATTATAAAGTATTACAGTATTATTAGTTTTCATATTTTGATGGTATCTATACTTTAATATCACTTAGTATTATACTATTAGTGATACTTAGTATTATACTTATAGTGATACTAACTTATAAGTATAACACTATTAGTGATTGTAAATAAAATATTATACTATTTTAAATACATAATATTATAGATTGATAAGAAACTTAGTATTATGATATTAGTGACACTTAGTATTATATAGTCTATATAATTTTTACATATACACATAATAATATTGGGTGTATTATGTGTATAGTTATATATTTATCTAATTATCTGTTCGAACTAATATGCAGTTAGTTCGAATAGAGATAATTTATGTTCAAACGAATATTTTTTTATTTGGAGGGAAAATTCGCGCCAAGTTATCAGTATATGCTGGAGAATATTCCTTTTTCTATTCGAACTGGAAAAATATTAATTCGAACGGGAAAAAATTGTGGGAAAAATTAGCGGTATTTGGATTTTCGCGTTCGAACTGATTAAAAGTTAGTTCGAACTGAAATGCACATATTATTAATCCGATCCTTTCACTTCATTTTCACTCGGATTGAAGATTAAGAAAAGGAGAGAGAGCGTGGCAGAGGCTGTGAGAGAGTGTTGTGGAGAGAGAGAGAGCTTGAAAGCGTTGAGAGAGAAGAGATTCTTGAGAGAGAAAGGAGAAGGACAAGAGGTAAGTTGTGTTTTTTTGTATTTTTCATTCCGATTTTCGTTTACAAATATCTATAGAGTTTTTGCATTTATTTGTTGGGATAGAACAACAGTTTAATGTGTTTTATGTAAATATATAGGTATTGTGGATTGACTAAAGTTTGAATTGCTAGTACAAGAGGTAAGTTTTATTAGTTTTCTAAGTTGTTTAATAATCATATTTAGATATATTCATATAGTTTTGAGTTTGTTGTATTGAAATATGGCATCATGAATGCAGAAATTGTGTTTTGTTTATCAGTTTTGTGCTCTGTTTCGTGACTGGTTTCTGGGTTGGTTTAATTCGAACGCTCTGAATACCGTTCAAATTAATTTTTATTTGTTCGAACGGAATAAAACTCGACCAGCGTTCCATTCGAACTTATAGAGTGTTTATTCGAACAGTATCACAAGAATTAAATACTTATTATTTGCAGTGATAATTAAATAGTTTAATACTCCAAATATAATAATAAGATATTTAATTAAAAAATTATAATTAAATATGTGAAGATATTTAAGTACTCAAGTAATAAGATTATTAATACATAATGTATAATTAATTATATCTAAGTACACTAATTAAATAGCTTAATACTCCAAATATAATAATAAGATATTTAATTAAAAAATTATAATTAAATATGTGAAGATATTTAAGTACTCAAGTAATAAGATTATTAATACATAATGTATAATTAATTATATCTAAGTACACTGATTAAATAGCTTAATACTCCAAATATAATAATAAGATATTTAATTAAAAAATTATAATTAAATATTTGAACATAAGTAAGTACTCAAGTAATAAGATTATTAATACATAATGTATAATTAATTATATCTAAGTACACTAATTAAATAGCTTAATACTCCAAATATAATAATAAGATATTTAATTAAAAAATTATAATTAAATATGTGAAGATATTTAAGTACTCAAGTAATAAGATTATTAATACATAATGTATAATTAATTATATCTAAGTACACTAATTAAATAGCTTAATACTCCAAATATAATAATAAGATATTTAATTAAAAAATTATAATTAAATATGTGAAGATATTTAAGTACTCAAGTAATAAGATTATTAATACATAATGTATAATTAATTATATCTAAGTACACTGATTAAATAGCTTAATACTCCAAATATAATAATAAGATATTTAATTAAAAAATTATAATTAAATATTTGAACATAAGTAAGTACTCAAGTAATAAGATTATTAATACATAATGTATAATTAATTATATCTAAGTACACTAATTAAATAGCTTAATACTCCAAATATAATAATAAGATATTTAATTAAAAAATTATAATTAAATATGTGAAGATATTTAAGTACTCAAGTAATAAGATTATTAATACATAATGTATAATTAATTATATCTAAGTACACTGATTAAATAGCTTAATACTCCAAATATAATAATAAGATATTTAATTAAAAAATTATAATTAAATATTTGAACATAAGTAAGTACTCAAGTATTAAATATTTCAAAATCTTTAATGGCCCATCATGTATACTTGTAATGTAATCTTCCCATGTGATGTATGCTTGTTATGTTTACTACTGAGTGTTTGGATTTTGTAGTTATTTTACATGTAGTTAAACCTTAGACCCGTTCGAGAGTTGTGGCCAAATATTCTCTTAAAGAATATTTGGGTATAACTCTTGAATTGTCCAAAGTGGACAGTTTGGGATTCTATCATCTATATGGCATATATACTTAGTTATAACTCCTGTGTTAGTCAATTTAAATTTTGGTTTAGCATTTTTCTACATTCTTCGAGTATGTAGTTCATAAGCTTCTCGGCTCCTGAATAGGGTCGACGGCTTATCGTGACTAGCATACTTGGAGAATTGTAGGGAAATGCTGCCGAAATTTTTACTAACATACGAGTTCTAGACTGAGTATATATGCGATATAGATGATAGTCTCTCGAATGGGATAGGACCAACTACCTTAAAAGTACAGGGTAATTAAACACATGTATTGTAATAGTTGAATGATAGTGTTTATCCCATGATTATGGTTTTCTTTTATAGATGGACAAAAGTTGGATGTTGTTGGGAGATAGACTTGGTCGAGACTATAAGCAATATGCACAAGGGGTGAAGTCTTTCTTAGAATTTGCTTGTGAGAGCGATTGGTCCAGCAATACTGATACCGAATGATTTTCAAACAGATATGCGTGTAGGTAAAATTCTTATAAAAATATTTCATGTATTTTGTTCGAATAATAATTTATTATAATTTCAAACAGATATGCCTCCTAAACGCAAAAGAACACGTGAGCCATCCCCACCACTTAGCGAATCCCCGTGTGCTTCACCTGCCAACAATGGTGGGCCACCGTCACCAGAACCAGAACAAGGTATTTTTTCAATGTATATCTTTCAAATACGATTAATTTAATTAAAATATATTCTAAGCCATTTGTATATATAGCTGTTGTAAACCAGCGCCGAGTTAGAGGCATTACGAGGGGTGTCTGCATAGAAAAGGTAAGGAAAGTGGGTAAAATTAAAGTTGATATATCTGATGATCACACCGGTGGCTCTGGGGATTCGGCAGCTTGGCTTGCTTCTTATGTTGGTACACTTACTCGCACGTATGCACCGATGGCTACATCATCCTGGGCTAAAGTTCCCCAAGATGTGAAAGACCACATCAAAAATCGTTGTCTGGTAATAAGTTACTTTGTATAACATTTTTATTTAAATGCGAATGTTTGAAATTATACTAATTGTTTATAATTCTTTGAAGGACGAGTTTGAATTAAATTTTGGTCGGCGGGAGGATCGACTAACGATTGAAGAACTCATGTCGAATGCATTTCGGAGGTACAAAGGTCGATGCCATGCACACTACCAGAAGTTCAGTACTACGACAGAGGCGCGTCAAAATCCATTCCAAGCAATGCCACCAAACGAATGGGAGAAAGTTTGTGATCTGTTTGAAGATCCTGCTTATCAGGTAATTTCGCTACTATTTTTTTTTTAATAATATATAATAGATGTATTAAATAAAAATTATAATTCTTTTTTTTAGAAATGGAGTACAGTGAACAAAACAAATAGATCAAATTTAACGATACACCATCACGCGGGTTCTCGATCTTTTCATCGCTTGTCAAAAAAAATCGTTAGTTCTTATTGTCTCCAATAAATCTTAATATATACACTTTTTTCGTATAAATTATGATATTAATTTTCATTTTGCAGCAAGAAGAAAATCCTACTGATTATGATCTGATCCAATTGTATGCTAAAGCACATAAAAATCGTGATGGTGTTTGGAGCAATCCTGAGGCTGAGGCAAATTATGTAAGTTTAAGTTTATTTAATTTCATTGTCTAAACATATTTTTGTTACATATACTAATTTTAATGTTTTTCTTTTTCCAGGACAAGATGATATCTCTTAAAGACACTGTTGCGGATCCATCTGATGAATCATCTGTCAACGATGCTCAAATATTTTCTCAAGTTCTTGGATCACGTTCTGGATATTTGAGGGGCTTAGGACGTTGCGTGAAGCCATCCTCAACATCTTCATCATCTTCTAAAGCTAGATCGAATGACGACAACACTAAAAAATTAGAGGAAGCTGCACTTGAGATAGAATGATTGAGATCGAAGGAAAAAGAGTTGTTGACCCGATTAGATCAAGCAGCAGATTTAGAAGCAAGATTAGAAGAGAGGCTACAATTAAATAACCAAAAAATGTTTGAACAATTTCAATTAATGATGTCCCAAAACCCTATACCACCACCACAATCATAATTCATTTGTTTTTTTTTAATAGCCTTTAATATTTACGATGTTTGTAAACATTTGAATAATTGATATATATAGATTACAATTTGTATTAGTATCAATTTCATTTTGTTTGATCAATGCCGTTTGAATGGTAAATTACCATTTCTGCATACATTCGAACAAAAACATATCCATTCGAACCAATAAATTCCCATTCGAACAAAAATATACCCATTCGAACTTACCGGGAAATACAATCCTTGCGTTCGTTCGAACAAATAAATACTCATTCGAATAAATTCATTTCTAAAAGTCCGTTCGAACAGAAGATTTCTGTAAATAGATTATTTGTTCGAACAGTTAATATTTTTCTTCGAACTAAAGTCGCTTAAGAACTTTTTTGTTCGAACGGACTTGGTCAGATATGGTTATTGGTTCGAATTAACATTTCATGTTGTTCGAACAAAAATATTCCCGTTCGAACTTGATTCTGAGACGACATTTTTTTATCTCAGAAAAAATTTCCCGTTCGAACGGTTTCGACCGGTTCCGCCCAATTTCGTCCTTAAAAATACTTTTCGGAGACGAAAATCAATTTTCATCTCCGAAAACTTTCTGAGACAGCCTTTTTGAGACAAAATAGAGACTAAATTTTTTCGTCTCCCAAAACTTTTAGGGACGAAATTTCCATTTTTTGAGACAAAATTTTTTGTCTCAAAAAATCATATCTCTTGTAGTGTTTGTATCTTGAGTTTATCGACAGATCAAGATTATTTTAAGAATTTAAGGACTTTAAATTTAAGAAAGATAAACATATAAAGATATATTTGTAGTTTTTTAACAATATCTAAGAGACGCGCGGTACGAGAAGGCTCTTAGATCACCAATGGTTCGAAAAGAAGTGGCGATTTCGTAATAATCACCGTACATAGACTTCAACGCCATCCATTCCATTATTTGAATATTTAATATTATTTGAAATATTTATACAATCAACAATAAAATGTTATTATAAAGTTCATTTTATATATGTGTTTATAGGACAAAATTTTCCCATTAATGTGATAATTAAGCGCAACCTTTTTAAAAGTCTACTTAAAAATTCAACCTGTCCCTTCATTAAGGAAAGCAAAAACACAAAATACAAGTGCTTGTCATATGCTCAATGGACAAATGTCAATTTTTTTAAACGCCTCCAATCAAATTTGGAGAAAAACTCTTATCTCATATCAATATTTCCTCAAAATTCTTGTATTTTTGTGTTTATGAGTTTCCATACCGATGATATCATGTAAACCATAAGACTTAGCTCGGTTTGGATACAAAGTAATCTCAATTTATCTCATCTAATTATTATAATTTTTTTAATTTTTTACATGAAATGTCAAAATAATTTAATTGTTACAAATTCTAAAATAATTATTGTATTTAAAAATAATATTATAATAATATTATATTTAATTTTTAATTTTTTATATTAATTTATCATCTCAAGTAACTATCCAATAATCCAAACATCAACTTAAGAGAGAGAATGATGAACAAAGCCGAAGGTACTTTGCAATACCACCATGAATTATCACTTGCTTTTGGGCCCAGCAATAGAAGAGTTTCATTAATCATGCTCCCCCATAAAGTGAAAAAGAAATGATCGATTTCGTAAATGTTGGAAAAAGAATCCCAGGAAACAAATTTAATGGCACTTCATGTTCTATAAATTTTTTTGTTTTATTGGCATCGACTTTCAAAAATTACGTCTCACTAATCTTAAGGGGGACTTCATATTTTATATATATATATATATATATATATATATATATATATGTATGAGAGAGTCTATCGATTTTCCAAAAAAAAAAAAAAACCAAAAAGACAAATTACTTTAACACTGTCTACAAAAAAGCTCGGTGACTTTTGGCAGTGGATGTAGTAGGGTCCATAATTATATATATATATATATATATTTATATATTATATAAACTAAAACATTGCAACATATATAATTATGTTTATGATAATGAGCCAATTATGCTAGAACTAGAAGGGGTAATTTTCTAGGAACATTACCTCCCACACCAAATTGAACATAAATGGAATGTAACACCACTTCTTGATGTCCTGGTGCATCTTAGTACTCTCCCGTGTGTATCGCGTTGTAGAGGTTGGACATTTGGTTCTAGCGCCCCGTCTAAGGGTACGGCTTGCCCCAACCCTGTATTATTGCAAAGGTGTTACCATGTGTGACTATGTTATTGACAGCTAAGCTAGGGAAAAATGTGAATTGTTATATATATATTAAAACTTGATTCTTTCCTGTTTGGATTAAAAAATCATCTCAATTCATTTCATCTCATCTAATTATTGCAATTTTTTTAAATTTTTAAACAAAATATAATAAACATTTCAACTAATTTTTCAAATCTCAAAACATAAATAATATTAATTATATTCTAAAATTTTATTCTAATAACATTTTATTTAACTTTTAACTCTCATTTCAACTCAACTCATTATCCAAATCTAAATTATTTCTTTTTTTGACAAGTCACCTCTAAATGATTTCTTATGATCGATAAATAAATGTCACCGACCACAAGGCCATTGAGTTATTTATGGATAACTTACTAAAAGGGTTACGAGATACGAATATCTCTAATTTGAGCTGTGCTTAAAAACTTGTATCTCGAAATTAATAAAAATATCGACATCAAATATCAAAAGTAATACTAAAGGTTTCTAAAAACTCTCCCAAAAATGTAACGTAGAATGACTTCTAAGTACTTCAACGTACGGCTTGCATTGATACCAGGCAAGAGGTTTATATATATATATATATATATATATATATCTGATCGGAATTTTTTGACGGATCAAAGTCCAGCACTTCAATTGTTTCATGCAACAGCTAGCAGTACTCTTTGTCACAGTTAAACATCGTTTTAAATACTTTCAAATCTTGTCCATTTGTTCCATATATGGTCTTGAAAAGGTCTTTTTCTTAAGTCTAGGTGGAGCCTAAGTTGTAGTCTCCTGAAGGATCTGATCCACCAGTTTAAAGAAATGGCTGTCCCAGCCATGGCCCTTTCCATCCCTAAACTCAGATTCCAAGCACATGGATATTGGATTCATGACTTGTCTTTATATATGTATTTGAGGAATAACAGAGAAAAAAGAGAGATGCAAAAGAGGGAGAGAGAAATTGATCATAACAAAATATATTGGACTGAATATTGGGATGATGAGTTTTTTTTTTTTTTTTTTTAAAGGACGGTGAATTCTATTTTATATACAAATGTGAAATGCATAATTCATTGAGAATGCTCTTATGACGATGATCATCCTTGATGGGGTCTTTTGAGGTCTTTGTAACACAAAATTGTTGGTTTTGTCAACATATGCCATTATAACATTGATCGGGATAAGTATTAGGATATAAATTACATAGAATTAATTTATTAATTTTGGTATCACATTAAAGTTCATGGAAAGTGATTTCATTTGATATATGATTGACCTGTTCTTGAGGTTCTTGAATTATATAATACAATCACATATGCCTCTTCTCATGACTAATTGAACTACTTTTTGGGTATATCATCATGAATTCATCTAAATTTTGATGTTCTCATGTACCAATATTGATATTTAATTTAGATTTACCGACTGTAATAATTGATTGATTGCAGCTCATGCAGCATATACCAAAAAATGAAATATTGAAAAGTCATGATGTCGATGTGAATGAACTCTAGGGTCCAAGTTAATAACTTAATTATCATCATGTAAAGCTTACAAATAGCCACAAATAATTCTATTTTATATACAAATGCGAAATGCATAATTCATTGATAATACTCTTATAATGATGATCGTCCTTGATGGGGTCTTTTGAGGTCTTTGTAACGCATAAAATTGTTGGATTTGTCAACATATGCCATTATAACATTGATCGGGATGAGTGTTAGGATATAAATTACATAGAATTAATTTATTAATTTTACTATCACATTAAAGTTCATGGAAAGTGATTTCATTTGATATATGATTGACCTGTTCTTGAGGTTCTTGAATTATATAATACAATCACATATGCCTCTTCTCATGACTAATTGAACTACTTTTTAGGTATATCATCATGAATTCATCTAAATTTTGATGTTCTCATGTACCAATATTGATATTTAATTTAAGTTTATCGACTGTAATAATTGATTGATTGCAGCTCATGCAGCATATACCAAAAAATGGAATATTGAAAAGTCATGATGTCGATGTGAATGAACTCTAGGGTCCAAGTTAATAACTTAATTATCATCATGTAAAGCTTACAAATAGCCACAAATAATTCTATTTTATATACAAATGTGAAATGCATAATTCATTGATAATACTCTTATAATGATGATCGTCCTTGATGGGGTCTTTTGAGGTCTTTGTAACGCATAAAATTGTTGGATTTGTCAACATATGCCATTATAACATTGATCGGGATGAGTGTTAGGATATAAATTACATAAAATTAATTTATTAATTTTACTATCACATTAAAGTTCATGGAAAGTGATTTCATTTGATATATGATTGACCTGTTCTTGAGGTTCTTGAATTATATACAATCACATATGCCTCTTCTCATGACTAATTGAACTACTTTTTAGGCATATCATCATGAATTCATCTAAATTTTGATGTTCTCATGTACCAATATTGATATTTAATTTAAGTTTATCGACTGTAATAATTGATTGATTGCAGCTCATGCAGCATATACCAAAAAATCGAATATTGAAAAGTCACGATGTCGATGTGAATGAACTCTAGGGGTCCAAGTTAATAACTTATCATCATGTAAAGCATACAAATAGCCACAAATAATATCGAATTAACATTAAAGTCAGAGAAATTAATAACTTTCATATCAATATATATTGGAGGTATATGCATATAAAGAATATTGTGGACAGTTGTTTGCTCAAGAGATTTTAATAGAAGTCTGGTATTTGACAATTTTGACTGAGACCAAAAAAGAGTAAACAAGGAGGCTAAGAGCGCAATTCTTTGAAGGAAGGAAAGAAAACAAATAAGAATTGAAAAAAAAAAAAAAACAAAAAACCAAAAAAAAAAAACAAAGCAAAACAAAAAATAAAAAAGTAATATGAGAAGAGAATTAATAGAAAACAAATAGCAAATAGCACAGTCATGATTGTTTTTGCAAATGAAATGAAATGAGTTGAGATAAAAGTTAAAAGTTGAATAAAATATTGTTATAATATTATTTTTTAATCTTATTTTTGTTTTAAGATTTTAAAAAATTTGAATTGTTTATTTTATTATATGTATAAATTTAAAAAATTGTAATGATGAGATGTGATGAGAATAATTATGAAAAGAACCGAATGGGATTGGTTTCAATCATTCAAAAGCTTGGTGATAATAGTAAGACATGCTCGACATTATAGAATTTTAGATAAAAAAAAATATTATCTTTCTTCTTAAATTTATAAGATATGTTTTTTAGTCACGTTAATGATTTGATTTATTTTTAATGTTCTATTTAATTTAAAATATATATAATTAAAGATAGTAAATTTTTATTAAAAAAAAAAAGAGTTTTATTACACATAAATTGATAGGCTAACGTACTATTTACAGCTAGACCTATTATAATTTAAAAAATATTAAAACCTCAATTATTTTTTAGCATAATTAATATAAAAACCTTCCGCATCAAATGTTTGGTAGGTAAAAACTAAGATTTATAAAAAAAATTAAATTAAAAATAGAAAGAAGTCTTGCCGTAAGTCAAGAAAAAAAGAGAGAGTTTAAAGTTAGATTCCGAATAGAATAATTAACGTTGGACCCCATGTTGCATGCATGGTTGTTGTTCCTTTGATTGAACTAAAGCATGCACCGACGTACCTCTACTCCCAGGTGCAACTCATACAAGCCCCTTTTATTGACCTTCAATTCATGACTCATGCACATACATTTACGGGATATGGACAAATGTCGGTGATTTTCATGACTCCATTTTTTGAAATATGTTGATGAGTTTTAAATGCTTAAATCTGATTTTGCATGTGTATTTTCAATAATAAACCAAGTTCAAGTTTTGATTCATTTGTTTTTAAACAACTTGGAGCCCATTTTGTGTTTTAGAGAAGATGAATTGTAACCCCAATTTTATTGATAACCTTGATTTGTTATAACTAAGGCCTCGATTGTTTGGTTACACATGGGTGAATATCGACTTAGTTAAAATCGGATTATCCTAAATCTAACTCCAATTCTAATTTTGTCGGAGTTCAAATCCGAACTCCAACTTCAACTTATCAGAGCAGAGTCGGATTTGTGCTTTTAGCATTAGACTTTTTTTTAGCTTTATATTTAGCCCATTTTAAAAAAGAATTTTTTGTGGGCTTTCAGTTTTCAATTTTTCAAAAATAAAAAATTAAAATTAAATAATTCACTGCTAATTTATTTCTATAATAATATCTAACTTAATTTTTATACTAGACTTATACTATAGTGTCTAATTACATGTTATCATACTATAGTATTATATATTATTTTTTGTGTCTAATTACATGTTATTATACTATAATATTACATTAGTATCTAACTTATTTCTACAATAGACTTATTTCTAATGTCTAATTACATGTTATTATATTTTAATAAATTAGTGTTATATGTTATTAACTTATTTACTAGACTTATTAGTTATTTTTATACTAGTGTCTTATTTATTTCTATATAAGACTTATACAATAGTGTCTAATTACATGTTATTATACATTACTATTACATGTTATTGTCCTAATGTATAACTTATTTTTAACTTAATTATATATTGGACTTTCTAGTATCTAATTACATGTTTTTATACTTTAGTAAATTAGTATATATGTTATTAACTTATTATATTAGACTTATTTAAATACTAGTGTCTAATTTATTTCTATACTTAATTATGTATGGTAGTTTACTAAACTATCATTAGCCTATTTATATTATAGTATAAGTACATTGTTTTATAATAATTAGCTCATATTAGTATATTATTGAATTTAATTATATAAGTTCTAATTATATAACTATAGAACTATACTAGTATATATGATAAATATATATATATATATATATATATATATATTTATAACATATATACAATATCGGAGTTCGAGACAATGATTAAAAAAAATCTAATTCATCCGACTTTGTTTTGTCAGAATCAAAGCTAAGCCGGATTTTCATATTTTTGCTTTGCCCCTACACACACATGCAGCACCATGCATGAAAGCACGATTAGCTTCATCCTCGTGGGAATTCTCAAAGTTCTGAAGGTGGTAGCTAGGGATTCCAATTTGGATGGAGATCTTCTTACTAATTAGGTTAAGAGTGATGAAAGAGGCAAGACACATTAGAGCTCCGCAATATTTATAATTGGTCAAGTGAGTTTTTGAGACTCAATAAGTATTATAGAACTCACTTTATGTATTTATCTCTTTTTTACTATAAACCCTAAAGTTCCGTCAACAATTTCAAGAGATCGAAATCATTTTGATTCCATTAATAGCGGTAGTAAAAAACTGTGGCTTGAGAACACGAGTCACTTATCAATACTCAATCCTTTCATGACACAAATTAGTCATGGTTTATATATATTTATATATGAATAATTTATTTAAAAGTCTTTATACTATCTACCGTCGACGTGGCATAATTTGATTTGAAAGATAGATTTTAAAATTGAAAATCTTACAAATTAAATTATGCAATATATGATGTGCGGTGTAAAAGCCTTCAAATAGCAGTGCTATACGTATACATAAAATTATTACTTTCAATAATTGCTAGTCGTTTAAGAGCAACAATATTTGACATTTTGAAGTATGACTCATTACTCTTTACACAAATTATTAGGCTCCTTTAGTGAGTACGCTAATTAACTAGGTATGATCCAGGACCTATCAATAAACCTCAACCGATACTTTTGATTCTTAATTACTGATGATCCTTTAGATCATTACGTATACTGATCATGAAAATGGATGAATTTAATTATTTAAGTCATATAATGAATCTTAATATATAGTACTATATTTTTGAAGACTAGCTACCTAGTACTTGTGGAAACAAAGATCATCTTCACACCAAATTATGAATGATGGTTCAAAATATGAAAAGAGTTTTAGATCTCATTTGGATTCACATATGAGATTCAATCAGATAAGAAATTTATAAATAGTAGTGAGAGTTTGTGAATAACAGTTAAATAGTTTGAGTTAAGATGTTTTATAGGATTTTAAGAAAAAAGAGAGAAAAAGCTGAATAAAAAGATTATAAAATTAAAATATTATTAAAATATAAATTGTTAATATTATTTTTTGTTTTAGAATTTAAAAACATTATTATTATTATTTTTTCATTTTATCTAAAAGATTGGAAAATTTTTAATTATAAAATGAAAAATTTAAAAACTTGAAATTAAAAAGTGTTTATATTTAAATAATATTTAAACATTGAGATGAAATGGATTGGGATCATTTGTGAAAGCGGACGGCGCTTACTCTGTATTCTCTTGTTGCAAGTGTTACCGATCATGCATTAATGGCAAATCCATCAACTCATGTTTTTGGGGACGGAACTACGTACTGTTTGTAAATAACAGAGTTTTGAGACTATGGTCCCCTTAAGAGTGTCTTGAATTAATAGTGTTATCCCATAATAAACTGTCACTTATCATAAATTTTCGGCGAGTAGATCAACCAACACATAAATAATTTAATGATAGACCGTATAGACTGGGAATCATATGGTTGAACAAATAAACGGCAGCTTAAAACCATTATCATCTCTTCCCTAAATGCATGCTTTTACCATCTCCATTGCATGCATGCATATATATATATATATATACACTACTTCATTTTTATTGGCCACATCAGCAAGTGGTTTGTATCTTGAGTTTATCGACAGATCAAGATTATTTTAAGAATTTAAGGACTTTAAATTTGAGAAAGATAGACATATAAAGATATATTTGTAGTTTTTTAACAATAGCTAAGAGACACGCGCGGCACGAAAAGGCTCTTAGATCACCAATCGTTCGAAAAGAAGTGGCGATTTTATAATAATCACCGTGCATAGACTTCAACGCCATCCATTCCATTATTTGAATACTTAATATTATTTGAGAGATTTATACAATCAACAATAAAATGTTATTATAAAGTTCATTTTATATATGTGTCTATAGGACAAAATTTCCCCATTAATGTGATAATTAAGCGCAACCTTTTTAAAAGTCTAACTTAAAAATTCAATCCGTCCCTTCATTAAGGAAAGCAAAAAAACAAAATACAAGTGCTTGTCATAAGCTCAATGGACAAATGTCAATTTTCTAAACGCCCTCCAATCAAGTTTGGAGAAAAACTCTTATCTCGAATCAATATTTCTCAAATTCTTGTATTTTTGTGTTTATGAGTTTCCATACCGATGATATCATGTAAACCATAAGATTTAGCTCGGTTTAGATATAAAAGTAATTTTAATTCATCTTATCTAATTATTATAATTTTTTTAAATTTTTATATAAAATATCAAAATAATTTAATTTTCACAAATTCTAAAATAATTATTATATTTAAAAATAATATTATATTTAATTTTTAATTTTTTATATTAATTTATTTTATCTCAACTAACTATCTAATAATCCAAACATCAACTTAAGAGAGAGAATGATGAACAAAGCCGAAGGTACTTTGCAATACCACCTTGAATTATCACTTGCTTTTGGGCCCAGCAATAGAAGAGTTTCATTAATCATGCTCCCCCATAAAGTGAAAAAGAAATGATCGATTTCGTAAATGTTGGAAAAAGAATCCCAGGAAACAAATTTAATGGCACTTCATGTTCTATAAATTTTTTTGTTTTATTGGCATCGACTTTCAAAAATTACGTCTCCACTAATCTTAAGGGTGACTTCATATTTTATATATATATATATATATATATAAAGAATAATGATAGACTTTCTATTATTTTATTCTTATTTTATTACTTTTTTTAATTTTAAAAAAAATTACTTTTACTTAATAATTAAGAAAGTGACTATTAGTAAAATTATATATTTTTTAAATTTTTTTAATGATTAAATATAGTAAAAAAATACTTAAAAGAAAAAAAAAATGTACTATAAGTAATAAAGTGATGGTAAAAGAGTGGTACATATCTATATATATATATATATATATATGAGAGAGTCTATCGATTTTCCTTACCGAAATGTGTTTTTTTTTTAATATTTATGTTTTAGTATTGTGATTTTTCTGTTTTTTGTTTTAAAAAGAACACAAAAAAATGCTGTAAAAAAAAAAAAAAAAAAAACAAATTACTTTGACACTGTCGATACAAAAGCTCGGTGACGTTTGTCAGTGGATGATGTAGCAGGGTCTATATTTATATATATATATATATATAAATTATAAACTAAAACATTGCAACATATATAATTATGTTTATGATAAGAGTAATGTTACATATAATTATTTTTACGTATTTTTTACACACTTTATTGATATGATTGGCTGAATTAATTTTTTTTTAATACATAACCAGTCATATCACTGAAGTGCACAAAAAAATACGTAAAAATGAGCCAATTAGCATGATAGCTACACATGAATTAAAGAGGTATAAAATTTCCAGTTGGCTTGCTAGAACTAGAAGGGGTAATTTTCTAGGAACATTACCTCCCACACCAAATTCAACATAAATGGAATGTAACATGAGAATTTTCATTTCTGTGGAAGGTGGGATTTAGCTGTAGAAGAGAGCAAACTTGGTTATAAAGCATGATTTCCTTTTCTTTTTTTGGTTTAATGCATGCTTGATTCTAAATGCTGCTCCTCTAATTTGAAAGATTTCATCGCTGCAGAAATACTTTTTCCAGGAGAGCGATAGTTCAACATACTATGATTGTTATGACTACCAAGCATCAACAACTACGCCTATTTGAACACATTGTCCACATGAGATCCGTTGCACCCATCCATCCAAGAAATGAGAGGCGACATTAAAGTTTAACTAATAATATTATTCATCATTGTCCGATGTGGCATCAAATGACTGGATACATAGATGATATGATAATAGTTAAAAGGATAATAAATAATATATTTTTAAGATTAACCGAGTTTACTTATAACCGAGCATTTCTATGGCTGTAGATACTGCTTGAAGTTTATAATATATAGTCAAACATGCTAATTAATATTTAGTGACAAAGGACTATAGTATAGAGCTTGTGATGGTACTCCTTGAAAGGCAAAGCCTAGCTTAATTTACAGTGACTGAGCACTGAAGTTTTGTTGGTAGAACTACCCCAAACAGAGTCTTTTTTTCATTCTTTTTCCAAAAGAACATTTTTCTGGACCTTAAAGAAACCCCTATCTTTTTCTGCTTTTGACAAGTCCCAAATTTTCTTTTCCTATATTTTTTCTTTGTTTCAATAAAAAATGACAAGTACGTGAGAAAGAGATGTAGGACCTGAGGGAATCCGTCACCAGAAAGGTACAAGAACCTTCCCTTTTCTCTTCATTTTCATTTAAACAGCTACAAAAACCTGATCAACACCAAACAATATGAACTCAAAAAACAGAACTCTTGCATTGGATATGGAATATCCTTGACTCAGCACCCCCTCCTCCTCTCTCCTCTTTCGCTGCAGGCTGCAGCCCTGCCATCATTTTTCCAGCTATATATTCCTCCCTTTTAAAACCAAAACCGCGTTTCAAACTTTTACAACCTCACTCACCCTGATCCCCAATCCAAAAGCCTCTTGCTTTTAGATATTTGTATAAAAAGTATCTCTATCTCTCTCTCTCTCTCTCAACACATCCACCATGTCCAAACCAGCACTGAAGCTTGCCTTTCTCTTCCTTCTCCTTGCTTTTCTATTTTCCTTCAACATAGCATACACTGCCACCATTGTCAACAGTACTACTACTACTCTCTCACAGCAGTTCAAAGAAGCCCCGCAATTCTACAACTCTCCCGACTGTCCTTCCATAACCAACGACGACCTCGACGAAGATAAAGACGACAGCAGCAGCAGTGGCAACGATAACATCGTCTGCTCCGATAGAGCAGTACATGTAGCAATGACTCTGGACACCCAATACATCCGTGGCTCTATGGCTGCCATCCTCTCCGTTCTCCAGCACTCCTCCTGCCCAGAAAACATCTTCTTCCATTTCGTCGCCTCCGCCTCCGCTAACACCAGCTCCCTCCTTCGCGTCACCCTCTCCAACTCATTCCCTTACCTCAAATTCAAAGTCTACATCTTCGACGACTCTCATGTCTCCGGCCTCATCTCCACCTCCATCCGCTCCGCCTTGGACTGTCCCCTCAACTACGCTCGCAGCTACTTGGCTAGACTCCTGCCATCATGTGTCCGTAAAGTTGTTTACCTCGACTCCGACCTGATTCTCGTGGACGACATTGCCAAACTCGCCGCCACGCCGTTGGGGGACAGCTCGGTCCTCGCCGCCCCGGAGTACTGCAACGCTAATTTCACGTTCTATTTCACCCCGACGTTTTGGTCCAATCCTTCTTTGTCCCTGACTTTCGCCAACCGAAAACCTTGTTACTTCAACACCGGGGTGATGGTGATCGATCTTGACCGGTGGAGAGATGGAGATTACACGACAAGGATTGAGGAGTGGATGGAGCTGCAGAAGAGGATGAGAATCTACGAACTGGGATCTCTACCTCCATTTCTGCTAGTGTTTGCTGGAGACATAGCTTCGGTTGATCACAAATGGAACCAACACGGACTGGGCGGCGACAACTTCCGGGGACTTTGCCGGGATCTGCACCCTGGTCCGGTTAGTCTTTTGCATTGGAGTGGGAAAGGTAAGCCCTGGGCTCGTCTGGACGCAAGCCGGCCATGCCCGTTGGACGCTCTTTGGGCTCCCTACGATCTGTTGCAGACTCCATTTACATTGGATTCTTAAATCTGAGAATTCCACTCTCTATGGAGTTCCCAAGCCTTGGATTATGCTCTCTCCGGCGCTTGTAATTAAAAAGAGAGCCAAAATTAAGGAGATGGACAATTTGTCTTTGGAAAGAGATCAGTTTGTTCTTGCAGATTATACAGGTATCACGAAACCCATTGGGGGAGATCACGTAATACCCCAAAAAGTATTGGGATTAATTCATATATGTTAAAGTTTCAATCTTCCAATTGTGTCTAATAACAGGGAAGAAGAAGAAAATCCTGCCCAGAAATGGGATTCATATATTTTGTAACCACGGATGCACGTATGATAATTGTATCAAAGTCTCTGTACAGCAAAAGAGCTAGCTATTTTGCCTTGTTTAATACTTGAATGAATAAGAAAAGAATTATGTCAAGTTCTGTCATTCTTTTCATGAAAAGAATTTACCGTTTGAGTTAGAGCTTTCCATGTTCTTGATCTGCTTCTTCTTCCAATTATTCATTTGGCATTAATGGCCATTATTGTGCCTGCAGTTTATCATTAAAGCCTAGTTTGGGCAGTAAAGTATAAAAATAATTTATACAGCTTCAGATAAACAAGCCTCTTACAAATCCTTATAAAAATAAAAAAATATTCTAGTCATAAAAAAATTATATAAAAATAATCTTATAAAATGATATTGTTTAACGTGATTTATCAGATTGTGAAATTATTTTTATTGTAAAATAGATTTAGCAGATCAGATAAAATCACATTAATATATAAGATTATTTTTGTATGATTCTTTTATAAATATAGCAGTACTCATAAAAAATAGATCTTATTTTTAGAAAGTATAAAAAAATTATTTTTTATTAATATGACTACTTTTTTATAAAAAGACTTATATATGATTGGTCTATTTAAAACTTGTACTTAACATTACTCGTATTAATAATATTATATTATTATTTATTATTTTATTATCTATTTTTTAATTATTATTCACAAAATATTGACGTCCAAACGCGAGTGTTTTTTTGACAAACGTCCAAACGTAAGTTGGTAAATCAGTGTACCATAGTCAAGATCAACGAAAAGCTTAAAAGGGCCAATCCTCTTTGACAGACTTGAAAAGATTTGTGTAGTTTCTTACTGTCTAATCAATAAGATTAACACGGTCTTTTTCTTGTTTTGTTGCTTTTATTCCACCTTCAATCAGTTTTTTTGTTTTGTTTTTTTTTTTTTTTATAGTTAAGAAAAATATTTTCTATTTTCAGCCAGATATTCTATTCTTAGTAATGGGTTGTGGCTGGAAAGACACTTAAGCCAGCTGTTTTGCTCTTTCACCAATTTGATTGATCTAAGGGAAAATGATAGGTAATACAGAGTGTTTATTATCAGTATTTTTTGTTTAGCATTTGTATTTGTTTCTTTTTTAAATATTGTATTTTTTTAATTTTTTGTATTCTTTAAATTACACAAAAATATGCTTTATAATAATAATAAAATGTTTTAATAATAATCAATAGTCTTTTCGATACCAATCCTCCACGTACCATCATCCTTGATCAACACCTATACATATTGTAATTAATAGAATAGTTATTATAGTTAAAAAAAAAGAAATGATAATTATAATCGTGAGTGTGCAAGAGTAATATTACTCATTATTTTATCAAATAATTTAAAAAATTAAATCTTTTTAATTAAATGATTTTCATATCTCTTAAATATTAGTTTAACAAAACTTTTTCAACCATATTAAAGTAATCTAATCTTGGATTAGACCAGATTAAAATAATATATTTGTTTGAAGATATTTTTCTCTCTTTTACCTATTCATTGCCAATTTCTTATAAATTCCATGTCATTAAATAATGCAATGCCAACTGGCATATTTCTAAATATAATATTATGCAATCTCATCAACACTAGTTTCAGCTTCTAACTTCTTGACCCATTTCCAAATTATTTCTTAATATCTTTTATATAAATATAATTAATTCTACTTTCTTTGAGAATACCATAAATTGCACTCTTTTATTATTTATCGTGGCCTCCTTATACGACATTTTATTGGTCAATCACAAAAGCGTGCAATTGTCAATAATACCCTTTTCTAATATTTTCGAATATACATATTTATTGGAAAATAAGTAAGACAAAAGAAAGTGTCGATAGAAGCATGAGCACTAGCATTTTACTTAGCAACGATAAATATAATTTTAAAGTGTGTAAATTAAATGTATTTTTTTAAAAAATTATTTAATAGTATATTCTGTTACTAAAAATTAATTTTTTTTTTCATATGCATATTAGATTTATTTATTTTTTCTAAAAAAGAAATGATGCATTTATTGAGGATTCCCACAAACAAAAACTATCGTTTATTTTTTATTTTTACTTAATAATTAAGAAAATATTTTTTAATAACTTGTATTTTTAAATTTTTTTAAAACAATTTAAAAAATATTTTAAAAAATTTTACATGCTCGTTGGGAATTATCAATAATTATAACATGGTTATTTTTTAAAAAAATATACGAAACTTCCATATTTTAAAACTGAAAATATTTCTTTTCCTTTATTGTGAAACGTTCTAATTTTTTATTATCTTTCATTTCATTTCATTTTTTGGCCAGTTTTTGTTTCCATTTATTTTATTTTCTGCTCTTTCTTTTTCAAGTCCTCCATTTTACCTCCATTTGGCTTTAAAAAAAAAAAAAAAACATTGATCTATGGCTGTTGAAATGGCCGCAGCCACATCTTTACACATGTCGCAATATTATTGGTCTCAATCGGCCACCGATCTACCATCCCAATGTTTAGATCGATGCGGCCACATTGGTTGACCAATGAAATGAGGAGCTTCAAACTCGCTTGTTCCAACTATTCTTCTTTATTTTCTCTTTTCGTTTTCGCTGATTTTAATTTCCTTAATATTTGCTGAATTATAAAATAATAATCATTTATATAATTATGTTTAAACTTGGAGAATGTTTATAAAATCATTTATAAAAATAACATTACTTTACATAAAATATTATTGTATTTTTAAACTAGTGTGTAGAATACATATATCCACATCATTTAAATAATAAAATTTAATTTTTAAAATTTAAAATTTAAAATTTAAAAATTTATCTACTAAATTTAATTTAATTTGTGACTAGAATATTTCTTATTAAATTATATTAGATAAAAATTTTACTAATGCTCTATGGAGGATAATTTTTTTTTAATTAAATACTATCATTTTTAAATATATTTGTAAAAAAAACCCATATAGGTTGATACAAGTGGTAAAAGCTTTAAGTTTAAGAGAATACTCTCCGGGTATAAGATTTAAATATTTTTGGATGTAAATAATCTATAGAGCTAGTGGATTGAATTTTTGTTTTTAAATTATCTTAAATGTACTTACAAAAAATTTCTTACCAAAGGACTTGTGCACTTCCAAAAATAGTTGAGAATTGTTTATAAGAAAAATGATATTTGCAGTCGTAATTGTGTAAATGCTGCATAGTCTTTTTGAAAAAAATAAATTAATATGAGATCTATATGAAAAAAAATTTATTTTTTAATCATAAATCTTATTTTTTTTAAATAATTATATGATATTTACATATTTTATGATTATTTATAGTAACATTACTCCGTTTCTAAATACTTAGTGTTAATAAAAAAAATTATAAAAAAATTGTAAAATAAATTTTGCATTTGTCGTTACTCTGCCAAGTTTTATAAGAAGAGAATGATGATTTAAAAAATGAACAATAATATGAATGAGAAAAACGTGGCATGCATTTAAGAGAAATGCTATTTGCACACGCGAAGGGAACACCCCGCGTACACGGGCACGCATTTTAATTAAAAAAATCATTTTTTTTTGCTTCTTCCCATTGGATTCTCCTGTCTCTCCCTCTATTTCGTCTTTAGCTCTCCAATCTCCATTCGTCTTTTCCAGAAAATCGAAGCCCCACGAAATTGAGGAAGAGTAGAGCTAAGCGTGAGTACATCTTCATGGGAGGAGAAAAGTAGAGCTTTGGTTTCTGTAGTCGTCTTCATTAGAGGAGGGAGCAAACCAAGTGGGTATTGTGGTCGTCTTCGTGGGTGGAGGGAGCAAACTAAATGGGTCTTTGTGGATTTCAAGTGGGCGTCTTCGTGGGAGGAGAAAAAGCAGAGGCTTTTGGCATTCTCTGATTGAGAACGATTGCTAAAGCACATAGTCCATCGTCGCCAACATCATCGCAGGGTTGATCAAACTCATCAGAATTTTCCCGAGGGGGTTTCAAATTAAGGTTGAGGGCCTCGATTTTGGGACATGTTTGGGCCAAGAATCTAAGGTCGTCATCGGTGATCCGTCGTGAACATTCGAAGTTAACTAAATTTGGGAATCTTGGTAAGAAACCCCGAAAGGAATCGAGGTCTAGAACCCTTATGGATAACCTGGTAAGACCCTCCACCCTCAGCCATTGCTTGCAGACCACAGAGAGAGATTTTCTGGCATATGGGTCGTCGACCCAGTTGAGTATCAGGCCTGTACTCGTCGAAATACTGGTCGCGATCCACGAACACGATAGCATAGAGAGCATAGATTATTCCTGGTACGTAACCTAGAATTGTCAGGAGCAAGCAGATGCAAAACTCAACCTGCAAAATTCAAAAATGGAGAACTTCAGCCTCTGTTTCGTTCCATTGAAAGTGAGGGAAAAACAAATAGATTTTACGCCAAAAAAAAATACAGAACCGCCAGGATTATCCATCGGTGGACTTGAGAACAAAGCGGAATTTCTTAAAATCTTATTATTATTATTATTAATAATGGAGCTAATCACGCATAATTTCCAGATGTGAGAACGATCAGACAGAAAGTAAAGAGGAGCATGAAAACAGAGAGAAAGGGAGAGAGCGAGAGGAAAGAGGAGCATGAAAACAGAGAGAAAGGGAGAGAGCGAGAGGAAGGATAGATACGCTGCAACAACAGGAATACCTGCTGCGCACCGTTTCATTAATGTCCGCGTGGGACCGTGTACGCGCCGTGTCCCCAACTGCGTGTGCAACCAGCATTTCTCTGCATTTAAAGAGAGAAGAATTATGTACGGTATAAAATAAAGAGTTCCGTGTTAGGCTGGTATAGTCGGTCGTACGAACTTGCGGGCCCCAGTTCCTCATGTACGGTATCTCCCGGCTACGCGGTCGGCACACTTTTTCTCGGTCACCAGAAACTAATAATATTTTGAACACAATTATAGGGACAACCGTACATAGAGGATTAAAGTCTCATGCCAACAACCAGTCAACCACCCATCGGCCTTAAGCTACCTGCACAAGGAAATCTACACTCTTGTCTTTAAGCACAGAAATAGAGGATTTAGTTCCAATGTCCATCGGAAACACCTCTGCTGTGTAAGAGAGATCAACCAAGAATAAGCTGTTCATGCCCATATCAGTTCGGCGTTTCCTCAGCCCAGACCCGACTTAGGGTGGTTCTCTTGGGTTTTGAATCTACCGGGTCTTCTTTGTTTGGGAGTTCAAATATAAAACCACGTCGTATTGTAACGTGCCATGTAGGACACGATGCCGCAGCAGGAACACAAGTCGGTTGTTTATAGATACCGTTTGAGTGATCGTTTCAATCGAGGTATTAAAATGAAGGGTTTTGTTACGTATAAATAAATTAAAAAAATACAAGTTAATTATATATTTTAAGATTGTTTATAACATTACATTCTTTTAGATATTTATTTAAGAATAAAAAATAAAAAACAAAAAAAAAATATTGACGTGATCGATACACCAACTAATATAAATTTATATCACAATAATATTATATACAATTTTACAATGTATGAATCCTACATATTGCCTTTGAAAAAAAAGTGAAACCCGTTATTAAAAAATAAATTTTTACATGTGAATTTCAAATTTTTTAATTTTTTAAAAAAGAAATGCGTAGAGCTTACAAGTCTTAATATTGTAAAAATCTTTTTTTTTTTTTTGGATAAAAAATATCTCCAAAAGAAGTTTTAAAGAATATTAAGATTTCGTTTGATTATACAGATGACATAAGATAAGAAAATATCAAGAGGACACAATAAAAAGCCATTAAACACAAACTAACTGTAGATTAGTTGGATCATAATAAATTTTGTGTTCTTAACTCTTCGTAATTAATATTTAATTTGCTACCCAAAAGAAAGTTAGGAAGAAAAGTTGAAGTAGCATCACCAATCATGCCAAATAATACAAAAAGGTTGCTTAAAAAAACCCATGAATCATGGCTTCAATGGTTGAAAAGGATATATATGGAAAAAAAAAAAACCGTTTTATGCAAGTAAAAGTAAAGTTATGATTAGTCAAGTTTTTTGCATAAATTATGTTATTTATTAGACAGTAAATACATAAATTGTTGTGTGACTCCTTAGAACTATAAAAAGTTCAATTATTTATATATTCTTATGTTAGCCAATATGAAAATCTTTCACATCAATGATATATTAAGTACATTTATAAATGAGTTTGCAAGTATCATCTTCGTAATAGAGTTTTTCAAAAAAGAAAAAAGAAAAGAGAGCATACCATGTGTCGTTTAGATGACGAAGATTGCTTATTGAGAAAACATAAAACCTTCGCACTCCACAGAATCACCGACTCCTACCACACCATGTGTTGTATTTTTGGGTGTCGTAATGGGCTTATTTTGAAAGGTACACAGCTCCTAATTAATTACTATATTCTTTCACATGGAGTTTGCCTGAATATTCTATTATTCTCTGTACATATGTATCTCTCTGGTCTGTTAGATGTGCCTTTCTTTTCCACCTATCTTATTCTAAGATATAGCAGCTCTGGTTTTGAGAGATCAGGACCAGCTAGCTTTCACTCCATTCTTCTTTTCCTTTGAGAGATCAAAGCTTCTACTCCCAGTTATCACCACACATGTCAATTGTTCTCTATCTCTAGGGTTTGATGGCAACATCAATTGGATTGTATCCCTTAACGATATTCTTTTCTCCTGGACCATATATTAAAATTTGGAATTGGACATGCACCTGAGCCGAACAACATTATATAGATCTTATAAGTTTTTAAGATTTTTTTTCGATGCAACATGGACTTTAGCTTGAGTAGTGCTACAGTTACAAGAAATTATATAAAAGTAATCTTATAAAATAACGTGATTTTATGTAATTCGTCATATCTGTTTTATAATAAAATTAATTTTATAATTTGACAAACTTTCACAAGCCACATTAATTTATGAGATTACTTTTGTGTAATCATTTTGTGGTTAGATTATATATATTTTTAATAAGATTATGATTTTTTATTTATTTTTAAATAAACTATAGTATGAAGAAATTAAATGATGCCTCTCATCTAATAGAGTTGACTCGGTTGGGACAGATCTGCATGTAGTATAAACATGTGTTATCGTTAATTACTGCCAATTAATGAATATGTTAAGATGTTTTCTAGACAATAAAAAGGAACACAAAGAAAGAGATTTCTGTAGGATGGATCATTTAATATAGCACAGGCAAACAATCAAGGTTTGAGTCTTTTGACTGTATATTTCTGTTGGTTTTTAAACTTTTTTGATGGGGAATTCCTTCAATTGTCGTAGAATACACGTAAACGAACCATGGAGCAATGAGAGGAGCTTACTACCCACCAAAACTCCAAAAAATATCATATGTTTGGAGTCATTTTTTTGGGTAGCTGTATGCCAACTTCTTAATTTAAGTTTTACTTTGCATTCTAAATACAGAAAAATTATTAGGTATTTTTGGATTATTGATGATATGACGATAATCTGATCACAATATATCATGTAATTAAGAATACATATTAGCATTCATTTTAGATAACATGACATATTATGACATGATAAGAACATTATGCTTTCGTATTCCGAGAGTATAATCAGAAATTCTCATTTTAAAGTACTTCAACTTGCAAGTCGGTGTAAGATTGAGAACACCTTTCACATTATTGATATGACAGAATTTGATTTATAATAAATTTGATTTTCAAATTTTTTTGACAGATCAAATTTTACAATGTCAGAATTGTAGAAGATGTCATCCACAGAGACATGTAAATACGATATTTCTTTTTAGAGCGTCCTTCTTTTTCTTTTTCTTTTCTCCTCCTCCTCCTCCTCCTCCTCCTTTTTTTTTTTTTTTTTTTTTTAAATGTGATCTATAAAAAGGTCTAGTTGCAAAAACTTCAGGTCGTTTTTGCCAAGATTTAGATAATTTGGATCTCATTACAGGTTGACCAAAAAATAAAAGATAAATGAACGAATAGGAGTTGCTATGGAAAAAGCAATCATAGCCTGGAAGCCATTGCTAAGAAAACCTCAGCTGTAAAAGAAAATCGCCCTAAAGACAGCTAAATAATACATGCATCAGACCAGAGAGAGAGGAGAAGACTCATCCTGGAGGCTGGAAGATAATATTGATAATGACTAATCAATTAGTTTATTCTTTACAAAAAATGAGATTTTTTCAAAAAAATATTCTACAGAGTTGATTCTACACGCTTTGACATTTGTATCTCATATGGAAAGGCCAACCTTTAAGCTCAGTGAAAATAAAAAAAAGCACAAATAGAAATCTGGGGAGCCAGACTTCAATGAGGAAAGCTCCCTGTCCTCCATATATGGTTAAGGGTCTCCTGAAGACCGTATTTACCCACTGCCCATTGGCCGGCTCTGAATCCTTCTCCATACACTGGTGAACCGTCTGACTCGATCTGATGTTTAACGAACTCCCCGAGCGTTCTTTCAGATTGAGATATCATGTCCCTTTTTGGTGCAGATGAAGATGATGAGGCTGATGCAAGATTGCAGACTGATCCAGACTTGAGCTTGGAATCCAACCACATGTGAGCTAGAACCTGACAGATACCTTCCTCAACATCTTGACTGAGACTCGGGTAACCTGTCATATATACAGCATATATTTTAGCATCTTTAAGAAACACAGACTCATAATATGTTAATTCAGTCATAACCTACAAATAAACAACTGAACATTTTCTATTGTGCAATAATTGATTGAGCAAACTCCACATAAATCAATCACACATTATTGTAATTGAGGTAATTCTACAAAACCTTGATGTGATCTTATAGGAAGAAGTTGATATATTTAAGATATTTTAAGCACAGGAGACTCCTTTAAAAACCTGAGGAAAGAATTAATTTTCTATATTTTCACAATTCCCTTTCGACACAATATGTGCCATGGATTACAGAAGCACCTTTGAGACGCAGCCATGCATGCATCATCTCATGCGCCAAAATTGATCCAGTAAGCAACCTGCATGCAAAGAGAAGTCCAGTCATGTATCAAAAGGTTCAGCCAAATTGCACTAGCAGATTAAGACAGTGTGGCCAAAGCCTCAACTCTCTGGGTCAATTCTCATGATAATCTTATTGCGATTTGCATGTGTGCACATATAGAAATAAATGTTAGACCTCCATGTCACACTTCCAACTGAAAATACTACGATGTGAATCAGTTGGTTTTAACTGAAAGGGGGAAAAAATGAAAGAGAGAGACTAGGGAAGAATGAAGACGTTCTCTTTTACCCTAATCTGTATTTTATATGAATATCATATATAGCCCCGATAATATATTTGTAGTCCCATATAATCAGAAGATCATGCAACTACAATTCGTTTCAATTTAACTACTTAATTGTCATAATTTTAAATCCTGATCTTTCACCAGATCTCCACAATATCGAATTTAAGAAAAAAATTTACTTATTTTGTGCCAAGAAAAAATGCGCAACTCAATTACAGGTTAGGTAGTTCAGTATAACATATGCTTTCGTGGAAAATCATGAAACACAGTATAACACAATATCATCAGATCGCCCCCAATTACCATATTTCCTGAGCTCTTTGAATGGAAACACAGTATAACATATGCTTTCATGGAAAATCATGTGCCATATGATGATCACGAATGCATTAACACAAAAAATATAGACAACAAAACTTTAAAAGCAACATGCTTTTGTCAAGCAACTTCCATGAGGCTGCTGTGTATTGGCTCAAGTGGTAAAAGGGCAGATTGGTGTTGGGTACTTAGATTCAACATTTACTTAGAGAGAGAGAGAGAGAGAGAGAGAGGAGGAGGGGGAGAGAGAGTAATTTCTTCAGTGTTTGCTGATTGTTCAGGGCTAACCATCTTTTCTGTCAACTCATTATCTTTGATTGCAGAACAAAGTTATTATTTTCAATTTGAGTCGGTTTTCACAAATTCATCAAGGTTCTCGGAACCTAGAAATAAAGAAGGAAATCAATAAGGTTAGCATCTTCGAGAAGAATGGCTCATTTCTTCCCCCAGCCCCCTGACATGATTCATTAGAAGGTAACACTTGTTAAAATGTAGTTCTCATTCTATGATAATCCAAGTAGCAGTGAAGTCATTTTACATGGAAATAAATACATTTGATCGTGCTATTTTTGGGGCTCCTACCATCAAGTCAAAAGTTCTTTTAGTAACCATTTGATCTGGTATTATTTTGAACCCTGTCATATTTTACTCCTAAGAAATTTGAATAGATGCATTTCCAAATCCATTTATTCTATTGAGTTTGGCATGAGCTTCCTTCAAGAACAAGTTGTAGAAACAAAGATTCAATACCTTGGAAGACCATACAATATGAGAATTGCAGTGACTTCACAATGACGACGTAGTTTGAAGGGCTCTGTTATCATATTCATCGCTCGATTTCCTGCCCCAATCCTTGGTCGCCTTGAAACCTGGTGATTTACATGGACAAAATAAGATAAATTGCCCAACATAAACAAATAATCATAATACAGCTCTGTATATCCCTGTGTATAATTCTAGTGAAAATTTCTAAAAAAAATCCTTACGGTGCTGATAGTTTGCTCCTCAGAAAGGCAGAGTCCTCTGGTCTCAGGCACGTGATAATGGCCCTGGCCAAGAAAAAAAGAAATAAATTCCAATTTGGACATGTACAGACATGCTCTTCTGAATCTACTGTATGAAAAACACATCTAATGAATCGAATAACAGACTTCGTGTGTACATGTCGATAACCATAAGGGACAAATTAGTATATAAGGGTTCTGTGTTGACTAAGATAAGAACACTTGGGCCAAAAAAATTAAAACACTTACCAAAAAGTAATGACTAAGATTAGAGTCCCCGTTTGGATGTTGAGATGGTCTCATCTCATCTCATCTTATCTCAACATTCAAACACCACTCAAACACATACTTTTCAATTTCAACTTTTCAACTTTTCAACTTTTTTATTTAATCATTACCTAATCATTACAACTTTTCCAAACTTAAAAAAAAAAAAATCAACCTTTTCAAATTCAAATACAAAAATTATATTAAGAAATTATATTCTTACAATATTTTAACTTTAAATTTTTTATTCAATTTTTTCTTTCTCATTTCCCAAAACGCTATAAAACATATTAACTTAAACCATTTCACTACCATTCACAAACTATTCACTACCATTCACAGATTTCTTATCTCATCTCAACATCTACGAGGCTCAATATTATTTACTTTTGCACAGTTTCCTATGTAAATTAGGGCGGACTCTTGGTATCTGCTCGAGTAGTCATCAGACATGAGTGTTGGGGACTTTCACGTCATGTCTGGCATCCCAGGTGAAATACCGTGAATATAATAGCTGATATTAAATAGTTTCAATGCATTTTCCCTTACATTCTTTTCTCCTTCTCTTGCTTCATTTAGTGCTTGTCTTTCAACCAAGAGTAATGGAACATGCTGCTCCACTTTCATATGTAAACCTTCATAAAACTGTTGTATATCAGCATATAGGGGTAGGCATTCATTGGAATCCATAATTGCAGAGTCCAGACACTCCAGACAGAGCTTCCGACCATCGTTAAGGGCAACGTATGTTGTGTCTCGCGGCTGCATAAAATGAACAAATATATCATACTATTAAGTTTTTGCAAGGATACTTTTCTGGTTTACAGTCATTTTGGCAAATAAAAGTTTTTCATTCACAGACCTCCATTCGCTCACAGCTGCAACACCGAGGAGTGCCATCATGTTCATGATAAGGGCAGTATTTTTGGACCCAAAATGGATGTGCCCTATATTCAATTAGACCAGCAGGGTTTGTTGGAATCTGTCGAAAAGATATATATAATTGAAAAAACCAACACCAACTTACAAGGAGTAATCTATCTAAAGAAGAAAAAATTGATCAGGATGTGTCACTTCATTGAAATATTTTGGTTTTGATCTTTCAAACATGACACATCACAGTAAGATCTCCCTTTATTGCTATATGAGGTTCCTCCAATGTTGGTCAGTAGCTCAAGTAAGAAGCAACCATTCTCGGATATATTCAGGTGAACGGATCAGAGTTCAGTTTGTCGACTAAGATACCGATCAAAACATAAAATTTAGGAAAATAATGTCATACTCCTATATCTCTTGTGGTTTGACATTTTTGGGTACTGAGACCTTAGCATTAAAAGCAGGCCACCCCACACTGGAGTAGCGACCATCCCCCCAAAGCAGGCCAAGCAGTCCCTCCCACCCCAACAACAAACTCCTGTGTTGAGGTATAATGAAGAAAATGTGGGCCACACGAGGTAGGAGAAACTCCTTCCACCCACAATGTCAAGGTGGGGGGGATCTTCACCCACCCCCTGCTGGTGGTTCACCTTATGGGTTACGAGTGGGAGAAATCTCCCCTTGGTGAGTGGCACAGTGGGGCCACAGGCAGGCAGAGGGGGATCCTGCTGCCGCCTTCCACTACGTGTAGTTGCTCAAAGCTTTCTTTTTTCTTTATGGAAGGGTATAAATGTACTTGCATCTAAAAAACTGTAAAAGGGCTTTAAAATTAAAATTAAAAACTGGGTTCTCAAATGCTCGCTCTCTAAGACTTGACTAAAAAACCAGAAGTACTAAACCCTATGGGTGCATGCCATATTTTTCAATAAATTTGAGGGCCGAGTTTGCACTTGTCATAGGTAGACACGTTATATTACTCAAGGGATATGTAGAAGAAAATGCGAGAAACTATATAACTTTCAACGTGCATTTGCAGCTTTCCCTCTCCTCTAGGGACTGAAAAGTCATTTTTGTGACATTTTAGTACTATAACCTGTTTTGTACCAATTTTAATTCGTTTAACTTCAACTAGGATGATTGACAGGTACGGAAAATCCTTCCATTCTTCTTGGCAACCAACACAAAAGGTGGAGCAGAACCAGCTCACGCAAAATCAGAATATATAGCCTAGTACAGAGATACTTACAAATTTCTTGCAAACATCACATTTAGGGTGGTGATTCTCCTTGTGGCAAGATTTATGGTATGGTTTATTCCCAGACGTAGAGAACTGTAAGCAACAAAAAGAATAGATACGGAAAATTCAAACTCCACTTACAGTAAAAGAGCAATAACAGAATCAGTGACAAACTAGAGTGCTACGGAAGTTACTTGGGTGTTTTTTTTACCTCATAATCAGATATCGGTAGGTTGCAAGCATGGCACCGGAAGCATTGGGGATGCCAAACTGCATTCAGGCAATTCAGATATTGTCCATAACCGATCTCAGCATAGCAACCGGCACAAACCCTACTACAGTAAAACCAAAAATTTAAAACCTAAAAGATAAAAAGGCATTCTTTGATTATGGTTCTTGTATACTTATTAAGCCCCAACTAAAGCTAGATCTATAAGTTTCAATGTCAAAACTTTAAAAATGGACGAGAAATGATAATTGCACTCATTAGCTTTAGTTCATGCTTGTCAAGGAACATTCAATACACACCCATGAAAAAAGAAAAGGAACATTCAATACAAACATGGTTGAATCAAGCATTCGCATGGAAACAATGAGGAATTAAACAAACTAGAACAGAAGATTGAGATGATACCTTAAAACAGAAGTAACATTAAAACAGAAGTAATATACCTTAACCCCGGAGGGAAGTAAACAGGGGCAGGTTGATATGCATTTCCGTATTCGTATCGAGGAGACTCCGCATTTAGGCTCTCTTGTATAGCTTGAGCAAGTTGTTCATCATCCTTCAATTGAGAATCACGATCTAAAGAAAATGTCAGAAACAAATTAATTCAAATAGTAGCACTTTAGTCATATGTGTATGAAAAATTATTAGGTACTCCTGGAGTGTGGATGATGTGATTCTATTGTCCTATCATAAAATGCCGTGCCATTAAAAACTACTTACAATAAGCACTAACTTTTAATGACATAGCAGACTATGATAGGATGTGAGTACCGCATATGTACTTCGAAACTACCTAATAACTACTCTTTATAAGATACATACGGCACATACAGTTTAGTGATATAGCATTCTATGATAGGATTAGAGTACCAGATATATACTTCAAGGGTACCTACTAACTATGTAAAACAGATAACAGAGATTTACATACTTTTCCACTTCATCAACATAAAACTTGTTAATTTCATGACATTAACCCCGATAAACAAGTGCATGGTGTACGACAGGAGATCAGAGACCAAATTTCATGCAGCATCTTACATATTAGCAAAATCTTAATAGGAACTATAAGATGTTCAGAGGTGTTCTAAGGAGCAATGCAAGAAAGAAATAAGTAAAATTTACGTTTGTGGTTGTGGTCATCTTTAGAGATTTAAATACAGGTTAGAAGCTTGGCACAAAAATGAAAACGCTTACAACCTCATGGCGTAGTGTTTGGCTTTCTGTTACTTCCTTTATGAACTTCAAATAATTGGAGAGCATCAATCACTATCAATGTATAATTTGGAGCTAATAATGACTCCAAAAGACCCAAAACCTAGATACACATACCCAGAAACATACAGTTTTAACTTATTTTTAGCGAAGTAAGATTCCTAATATTTTAACATATCGTACCAGAAACTTCAAAATATTTTGGCCAATCCTGCCTTCACTTGCAACAAGGGGTTTCAAAATGTGTGTGTACACCTTGAAACTAAACCTATACCCAATTCTTTAAAATTGATCAATGGATGGCTCTATGGACTCTGCATCAAGTGTATGAAATACTAGATACCTAGTAATATAGTTTCTGAAAACATAATTAAAGAGAGAGTTGCAAAATGGAAGATATTCCCACCATCAGCAATGTCACTTACTGCTCAACAATGTGCCTCTTTTCTATTTCTCCATTGCAGAAAAACATGCACTTGCATTGTCCATGCTTTGAAAGATGATTTAAAAGAATTTAGTCATATTTAACTTTAAAGCATATCTGAAAGAATGCGTGCAGTGATCTACAATAGTCTCTTATAAAAGCAATCTAGAGAATCAATATAGCTTAACTTCTTTGGAAACCATTCAAGCTAAGATCTCTATTACAAAAAAAGAGGGCCACAAAGTGGATGCCTTGTCATCATTCAAAGAAGCCATTATGCAAGTTTTGCTATGAACTTTGTCATTAAACTGAGTACCAACAGAGCAAAGTCACAGAGAAAATTTCTCATTTTAACTAAAAAGGTAAAAATTCAATCTTACAACAAGTCCTTGACTACATGTATCAAAGGTTAAGATCAACATTTTTCATCAAATTCATCTTACACACAATGATTGGCTAACAAAACTAAGGCCACATTCATTAAATCAAGCCGATCACAGAATAAAATAAAAGCTTTGAAAATGAAACCTACCAGTAAAGATACCCTGAGGTGTATCTGTGAGTCACATACCATTTCTAAGAAACCATGCAAAAAAAAATTGTAATATCTAGAAAAATTTGAAATGAGCACCGGCTTGCATGAATGATGCAATACCATGAACTTATAGAAAGTATACAATGGCAGGAGCATTTGAAAGGCACATCACTTACCAATCACATTTTTTCCCTTTTGACTTTCTTCAGACAGAGAAAGTGCAATAGCACGATCCATATCTTCATTCTGGCTCTCTCCCCACTGAAACATGTTACAAGGAGGACCATATCAAAAACAGCGATATTTGTTGCATCAGACATGATTACATGCCAGTTCAATAGTACATTATTGCAGAGATAGCAATAAAAAGAATGGCAAGTAGTGGTAGATGTAATTACCCCTGAACTAGCAGGTGCATAATAATTTGAATCTCCACCATAGTTTGCATGGAAATGCTCTTCTGAATCTTTGTGTCCTGAGCCTTTAAAAATTTTGCTAAGCCAACCCATAATGTGTAGTGCTTATCTGTTCATGGTCAATGAAATTTTTGCTTGCTCGTAAAGCATTTTGATTTGAGCAAAGAAGTGGCGAAATTAAATACGAGATGCAACGGAAGCTTAGGATATTTCTGTTTAGTCTGTGTGATCCCATAACTTCTAAGTAGCCACATATAACATTATCAAAAAGTACATTCGTTACAAAACAAATCCCAAGTCCATGCTTCTCACATATGGGAAATTCATAAGCAATTATTTGCGTGCGTGAACTCATGCGAACAATTATCGGTAATTCATGAGAAGGAAAATTGCATGTTCCGATTTTGATGATAACCAAATAGAATGGAAAAAGAATCATGGCCCCATCCAGTCAACCCCATGGGGAAAAGGAAAAGGTCAAATGGGTAAATGGGTTTGAGTAATCCAGCGGAGAATAGAAATAATAAGATTGCAAGCGCTCTTCCGATTATCACTCTAATCAAGTCAACATACTGCATTTCATATCTGTTTTATATTTGCATGCACTCTTCATCTCCGCCAATATGGATCCAGATTCATTGATTTCACTTCAATAAGGAATTCGGGGAAAAATAGAAAACAGAAAGGAAAGAAAACCCTCACCGGGCATTCCAACGACTAAAAAAAGAACGGATTGACAGAACGTCCAATGCTCTCGCCACCTTAAATCAATATAACATAGACTCGCAGAGGAGGTAAAGACATAAAGATAGGTTCTTCTAGCTCAACATGCTCATTAAATTCATCACATATAACTTCTAATTTCAGGTTAAAGGAAAAGAGATGGATAATCAATTTATGGAAGGGCAACTCACCCTAAACAAATCCCGAACTTGCAGAAATGGTTGAAGCAGACGAGACCCAAATCAACTTAGACACCAATTCGCTCAAAAGCAGCTATGACGATTGTAGAAATGGTTCTGATCACCCTTCCCTGCTTTCCTTCTTTCTTTCGTTCTCTCTTTTATGATAAGTTCATAATCTATTCAACAAAGCAGCAATCAAAGAAAACACGAAGGCACCCTTTTATCTCTCCCAATCGGAAGAAGAATCTAACAGAACAAAAGAGATGTTCCAGGAAGAAAACGGCAAAGAGAAAAATTTTAAAAGGAAATCTGAAGAAATGTGTAAAGAATGAAAGAGTACTTGGATTGTACGCAATTTAAAAGTCAACTAGGAGAAAACACGGTTTAAAATATGATATATCAATAAGGGATTTGATCAAGGTTCATCAAACCCAGCTGGGCATTGAATTGCTGCTATATTTAGAAGACATATTATATATGTATGTATGTATGAATCACATGTACTGCCATGAGATTCTGTAAATTCTTCCTCAGGAAGACCCCAAGAAGGTAGGTGAGAAAAACCGTAAAAGCAAAGAATGATTCTTTAAATTAGAATATCTATGACAAAAATCTAAAAGAATGGAGTTCAAGAAAAGGAACCATCAAGCTTTTTTATGGAGAAGCTGAGGTGCAGAGGGAAAATAAATGAACGTGGAGGTTTAAGGTGAAAGTGCGTAGAACAGCTGCTGAAAAGGGTTAGATTTTCCGAACAAGAAAAAAGGCTGAAAACTCCAAAGAGAGTAAGTAACAGCAAGAGACCGAGAGGAGATGACGGCTGGACAGATATTCCAAATTCCAAATTTCCAAGCCCACCAGCTAGCAAAAAAATAGCATGGGAAGGTTCAGTCATGATTCTCTCATGAATAGAAAGAATGCTGAATCAAGGAAGGAAGCTTCTTTTATTTTTATTTTTATTTTATTAATACAATAACCAATCACACAGCTACAATTGTACAACGCAATATCGAGTCGGCTTCGTTTCTTTGTACATTTAAAATGAGATTGAGATAAAAATTAAAGGGAAAATCTAGGTATAAATATAATTATATATTAATATGTGTATTAATTTAATGTGATTAATTAAAATATAGATTTTATTAAAAATAGTATTAATTTAAATTTTAAATATGAAGTAATCAGTATTAATACGTAAATTAGTATGCAGGTTTGTTTGTATATAGCAAAACTTAAAATTAAATATAATAAATTAAATAAAATATTATTTTTATTTTAAAATTTGAAAATATTAAATTATGTATTATATTTTATGTAAAAATTTAAAAAAAAATATAATGATGAGATGAGATGATTTGTGAAAACTTCGTAAAGGTCGATTTGAAAATATAATTCTGTTCATACTTCGTTACTATTTATAATTTATTATTATTTTATTATTCACAAATTATTTTATTATTATTAGATGATTTGAGATACTCTAAACTGATTTCAACCTATTTCATACATTCAAACACATATATCAATTAATTTACATTCAAACATATTTGAGTGGTATTAAAACAATTATATTTACATATCAACTCTAACCATCTAAGATTATCTCAGTATTCAAATGCACCTCGAACAACCAAAATGAGTCTTAATATTTTTTTTTTCTTTCAATGGATAAATTTATATGCTTCTTTTTTAAAAAAAAAATGATAAATAAGGTTTTATTAAAAATAATAAGTATACAAGATATATACAAGATTCTCACCAATGCATAATTATACAGTGAAATAATACTAGATAGAATCATAAATTATACATGCAAGTCTCATACATTTTCGTTAAAAAAAAAAAGTAGAATCTATCATAAAATATATATATATATATATATATGTGTGTGTGTGTGTGAATCTCAACTTTCTTTATTTTTTCAAATAAATGCACGATATTTGTACAAAAATCAAGAATATGTAAAATCTGAAAATGAGATACATATTAATAAATAGAATATATTATAGTTTTTTTAATAATCTGAAAATGAGATACATATTAAAAAAAAATAGTTTATTTACCACATGACGAAAGAAATGATAATTTATGATGTAAAAATATATATTTTTTCGAAATTTACTATCTTACTAAAAAAAAAATATTAGCCCCCAAAATCAACACGTTCTGGTAGGCCACAGTAATTTGGGTATGGACAACCAGCTCAGAGAGACAAGAAAATGTCAATAGAGGTGGCTGTAGTTTATGTGTGAAACAAATCCACCATTTTCAAATGACAATAATCGAAACCGCAGTGTGAAAGTCTGACCCAAAAATAAATAAATAAATAAAAGTAGAATTTTGATTTATTTTTTCATTTTAATATGAATATATTTTAAATATTATAATATTTTCATCTCTTAATTTTTTTCCAATCATTTATCTCTATTCCAACGTCTGAAAAATATAAAAATAAAAGCAACATTCATGATCATAACAACTCAAAAACATGCAACTCTGATAAAAAATACATTTAAAACTTTTTAATTAAAACAGGTTAGGAAATGATTTATATAATTATAAAATATATAAATCTCGCGATTATATTTTAAAAAATCCATATTTTAATAGTGGATTTCATTGTTTTTTTAAATGAAGTAAACGATATTTGTATATTTTAAAATTGTGTATAGAATTTCTTAATCTTTTAATCATCCAATTACTTATATAATAATAAAACCTTTAAAAATCTCATTTAAAAAAAAAATTAATCAACAATTCTAAAATTTAATTTTAACCAAAGTTTCTATGGCCACGTACAACTTGATCAGCGCAATTATGGACTTTTTCGTCTGTCTATGGAGGTGGAATTTTACCAATTTCTTGACGAATCGTTACGCATTATAGCCTCTTGGACCAAGTTTCTATTATTTATTTCAATTTTATTTGTTTTTTTTTAATTAATAATGAATGATTAGCTAGATCGAACATGAATTTTTTTTTACCCTATACATAGTGTCACGGTTAATTACTTCTATTTTTTATTTTTTTTACAGTATTTTTATCTGCATGTTTTAATAATTTCTTGCCAAAAATATTGTATGTTTTTAAAATCTTAGTAGAGTAATATCTATTTTAAAGTGTTTTTAAAAATTAGTTATTAATTAAGGTTTTGATCATAACAATATGAATTGTGTACTGTTTATGGGGAAAAAAAAAACTATTTTCATAACTCCTAACACCTGATTAAATATAACTGTTTATTAAGTTTTGGCTTATTTATATATAAGTTTGTGATTCTCCATCAATTACAACATCAACATAAATATATAGATAGTGTGGTTGAAAACCTCTCCAATACTCTCTATATGGAAAAAATTATGAGGCTAAACAATATTATTTTTTTTTTCTAAAGGAACAGGGGAGACAGAGGTGACTAGCGTAATAATTTTCCTTAGACGTGATCATAGGAGCTCATTCCCTTTGTGAAATCTCTAGTTTAAGTCATAACTACCGTCTTAAGGGCAAACTTATCACTATAGCACATTCAAAGTATTTAATTAGTCTAAAACTCATTCATGGTCTAAAAGTCAAGTTTTACTATTATAAATGTTTTCAACTTATGTCTCGACTCAAACTTTTGATCTCGAATCATATTAATTTTACATATACTTGATCAAAGATTTTTATTATTAAAGAGAAATTAATATTCACATGCAACGTACGTGATCGCCATTATAAGATATTTGCACAACTACGCATGAGTTGGATTAGGTGTGTAATGCTGACTATATTGTTCTTTTTAGGATGTGAACTGGAATAATTGATTACTGCCAATTAATAGAGGCCGACGACTTTTAACCAAAGAAATGTCTTTTTTTTTTTAATATATATATATATATATATATATATAAATTGGAATTTAGTTTTTTATATATAAATCTGGATATATATTTATAAAATAATTTCGTACAAATCAAGTAGAGAAAACCTTTAAACCGGTCCGGCTGTTCTAACTCAATAAACAGCCCTCCAAAATAGACTTCCACGTAGTCTTTCATTTTACAGCACCATATAGAAGCACACATTTGACTAAAACCCAAAACAAATCAAAAAAAGCTTCCTGCAAATTCGAAACCCCTCCCTGGCAAATCTTACTATAATAAAAAAGCTTGATGTAAATCATGAAGTTGCGTCTGGGCGAGAGGGAGGCAGAGGTGAGGGATATGATATGGGCGAGAGGCTTCCATGGGTGTTCTCTTTCTCTTTCTCTTTCTCTTTCTTTTCCTGTTTTCTTTTGTTTGGATTTAAATTATGTGTGTATATGTAGTGTATATTTCTCCATTTTCCCAAGTGTCTAATTGTTATTGGTGGGCTGGTTTTCTCTTATAATCAGTTGGGTTGTTCTGAAGAAAGAACTCAATCACGTATTGTTATATCAACAGTATAAATTATTTGTGTCTGTTTTTGTGGTGGATCATTTAAAAAATAATTTTAAAAAAATAGACAAGAATTACAATTTCTTTTCAAATTTCTTTTTCTTTAATATCAGAATACAAAAGACTTCATGTTTATAAATAAAACGTGTTTCTTAATTTAAAAGTTTACAATGTAAAATATTAAATTTTATAATTAAAATCTATTGTATAAAACGTTATGCCTAGGCTTTCGTGCTCTTTCCCTTGGATCATGTCCGTCCTGACGCGTCATACTCATCTTGTCCCTAAGATGGCATATATAAAAATTAAAATGAGTCGATTACTCTTAAGCATTACTTCGTACAGTTAAAATATAATAATATAAATTTTTTGTTATGCATTTATCACTTCATACATATTATATATAGACATTCAATTCATTTTAAAATGTTGCGAGATGAGTTTTTCTTTAAAAATGATTTTCTTCTTGTAAAATCGTTCCTCACGCATCGCTGCCTTCATTTGTTAAAGAGTTTTATCATGCATACATCTTTTTTAACATGCATACATTTTTTCTTATCACTTTCATTGGCCGTTGCACACTTTTATGTCCCGTGTATGAGAGTTAGCAGTTTTTTGGATCTAATTCGGTTTGTGGCCACGGGTTAAGAATTCATTTCGTTAGGGTACAATACTAGGTACACTACCAGTATTACTTACCCGGCATTGCAGTCTGCCCAGTTTAGTCCTTCGGTACCCTTATCCATTCATTAACATGGTAGTTATGTTTTTTCAAACATTCAGTTCTTTACAGTCATTCAGTTTGTTCATTCGTAAAAGTCATTTAAAAGTATGAGCTTAAAAGTTATCTTTCATAGTATCATTTAAAATATTAGTTCATGGCATGATTAAAAACATAATCTTTCATAAGGGCATTTTAAAAAGCTTTTTTCGCATCGTTTAAAACATAAGACCTAAGCTTTGACATTTCTCTTCATTTCTTTTCATAAAAATATATCCAGTACTTACCACGTATAGCATCCATTCACATGTATATACTTACACACTTAGAGTGCGTAAAAAAGGGCCGCTAAGGAGGGTCATTACAGATTTATACTTGAAAACTTATACTTAACGTTCTTTCATAAAATGAGTTTAGTGTCGTTTCGCAAAATATCGTAAAGGAAAAGCATTTTGTTTTCATTTTCATTTATTTAGAAAACTCTAGAAGAGTGTGAACGTAATACTTACCTAGATTCCATGTCATACTCATTTCATGCAGTCCATTCATGTGTATGTCAGATGACAACCTACATGCATAGATATAACCTTAACGTCATTCTTTATCTAGTACATGAGCAACTATATTAGAAATAGAACTATACATCACTTGAAACACTCTTTGTCCATCCCTAAGTTCTTATGTGCTATTTGCTATGTTAAAACCTTCGAGGTCCATTTACTGTCACTATCTCTGTGTTTCATCTTAGGGTTAAGATATTAAAACATTCATCTTACTCTCCTATTAACCACATTCCGATGTATGACTCAGACCAATTAAGTCACGTATCCCAATCTTAGACAACATACCCAATACTACATTCATGATTCATAACCCATACTAAATCCCCATTCTCAACCATACATGCCACATGACTTTAAGCCAACTTTAAGGCTTAAACATCATGCAACTATGCTTAAGACAGATTATCCATTATATATAATAAACTCGTCTGGTACACGTGTCTCACTAGATGTACATGTACCTTACCATTTATCACATAAGATCAACTTATAGTCCAATAAACACTCGCTTATATAAACAAGTTTCATACTCTGATACCAACTTTTACTTAAACCCGGTCATCAGGACCTTTTTACTTCCTGGCCCTTTACAAGTTCATCCCAACAATTGATATGATATGGCTTCGTTCACCATTACATCTTTGTCACATCACGTAGCTTAAGATACATCCCGAGTTACGTAATGACCTCCATCATGCTTCTGTTGCGCTACTCTTACACTACCCCATCACTTCACACATACTCTAAGCCATAGTTCAACTATAAGGCGACACCTATCATCTCAGACTACAGGTCACATCACAACTATTTTGAGACACCAATACACAGTTTTCAACACTACACAATACGCTCTACACTTATCTACTATGTAGCCATAATTTTCTTCGCGACACGTCATATGATGCATTGCTACACAACATGGATTACACACCCTTCACTACATCATGTTTACCATGAAGCACACCACATGATGCGTCGCTACATGACATGGAGCATACGCCACATGTACTCTATTCACACTACGCCACAGGTCATTACAGCGCACGCCACACGGTGCATCGCCACATTACATGGAGTACACTCCATGTGTACTCCCTTCACAATACTACATCACATTACAACTACGGCATACACCTCACACTCATACTTCACAGCATAGTTCACAACACTACATAATTACGCTTAACACTTTACTACACAACTATACTTCACAGCAAACTCTATAATACTAATAGCACAGTCCACAACCTATCAACTAATATTTAATATAAATAATGAGGGATAAAAAGTTATACCATCGATGAGATAACTCGTACGTCGCCCACTGCTCGTCATAATCAAAGGTGTCGGAAGGGTCGTACGTGGCTGTTAAACCGCATATGGTGGCTGTTTAGGCTACCAAAGGTGGCTACGGGTGTGGATCTAAGCAGAGAAAGGTTTGGTCGTGGTCCTAGAGTGATGGTCTCGACATGGTGGTAAGGGGCAAAGCACAGCGGCATCTCTCCGTGAATAATGCACCTGAGAGAGTGAGTGTGCGTGTGAGGCAAGTGGAAGGATGGAGACTATGGCCAAGCATGGAGGAGTTTAGGAGGTTGGTGGTGGAGTTGTGGCGAGGTGGTGGCGATACCATGGTCTAAGGTGGCAAATCTGATCGCGAGGTGGAGAAGAAGCTATGAGTGTGTGAGAGGGTGTGAGAGAGGTAGAGAAATTGGCTGGCAAGGAGGATCTCAAGGAGGAGTCATGGTGGTCAAGGGAGGCCGTTGGTGGTATTGTGGTGGCTTGGGTGAAGAACAGGTTCCGTGCATGTTTATGTGGTGGTGCAACGGAGAGGGAGAGAGAGCTGGGGGAAAGGGGAGACCATGAAGGTGAAGCCTGTGAAGTGGTGGTCCCTGTGAAGGTGCTCGGTGGCCCAGCTAGCCACGCACGGCAACACAAGGAGGAGATAAATGGGTTTGAAACCCATTTCAGTTGGAGGGAGGAGGAGGAGGAGAGAGAGAGAGAGAGAGAGAGAGAGAGAGAGAGAGAGAGAGAGAGAGAGAGAGAGAGTTGCCAGTGGGACTCACCATCGGTGGGGTTGAACTCGTCGGCATGAGGGGGCGCTGTCGGTGGTCAAGGTGAGACTGGGTGGTCGGCAGTGGCTGGGCTAGAGAGGAGAAGAGGGATGGTGGAGAGGGAGAAATGAGAGGGGCTGAAGGAAAAGGAAGAGGAGAGAGAGAGAGAGAGAGAGAGAGAGAGAGAGAGAGAGAGCTAGGAGCTTGGGTATTTAATTCAGACCATTCGTCTTGGGATCCTCAAAACAGTCTAACGGTGAATTTAAATAATAATTTGAAAATACGTAAACATTTATTTAATTTAAAACACTGAGAAGAATTAATATAAAATATTATTTTATGAACTAAAATTCATAAAATAATATTCATTGATTAAAATAATGAAATCTTATTAATCACTTGAAGAAAATAAAACCATTTAAGTTAATTTAGAGTTTTCAACATAATTTAAATCTCATAATATTTTTAAATGACTAAAATCATTTAAATTAAATAAATTTTCACAATTATAATATTTTTTGAGCTATTCAAAAATATTATAATTGTGTTATTTAAAAATAATTTTAGTTCGATAACACTGAAAATATTACATATAAATATTTTCAAAACATTTAAAATATTCATAAACTTTAAAATACCAAGCTTGCTTTAAAAATCCGCTTGGTATTTTTTGAAATACACCATCAAGACTCGGTACAAAGAATGTGGCTCGTAACTATAAAAGAAAGGAACATGTTGTTACAGTGTCCATTAATTTACATCAGTTTGTAAGAATAATAACAAAAAATATGGGCTCAGTGAACAGTCAGGCTACTGTTTATTGTTAATAAGTTTTAAACAGATGTGAGCTTTAACTGGTTTATGATCAGAGCTGGTTATTTCATCCATTGACTCGTAAGAATGTAAGTTTGCATTGATTTTCTCCATGTCTTCTATCTTGAACAATATTCGATCGGTCCATGATGGCACTCTTACCTGCAAATTATAATTAAGAAGATTTACTTCATAAAGAGTAATGTTACATATAATCATAAAATATATAAATGTCGTGCAATCGTTTTGAAAAAGAGTAGAGTTGACTATTAAAAAATTAGTTTTTTTTTTCATTTAAGTCTCTATATGTATTTACTATTTTCAAAGAGATTACATAACGTTTACGCATTTTACGACTGTAAATATTATTTCTCAACTTGTAAATAATAAAACTCAAAAAAGTATATGTACGTTCTAATCATAGAATTCCCTAAACATAGTAAGAGTTACCCATTTTGTAAAAGAAACTGGCATCATCGTTAATTCAAATTAAGAACACAAGAAAGACGATTATATATACCTTGTAACTAGTGTCGTACTTGCTACTTCCAACATTATATTTATAGGTAGGTTTGAATGTCAATGTCCCTTCGCAGTAGCCATTGAAAATATGTCCTCTTTCAGCCTCTTGTAAGAGTTGGTCTTTGCTTATGAGCATCTGCGCGCATATAATTATATATATAATTCAAACATTAATATTAATTTAGACAGTAAATTAATAATTAGATTAATATACATACATATAAAATATTGACACAACATACTCTGTGAAGGTCTTGGTGTATTAAATTTCTTGCTGGATGTGTGTCGATGCCTTGTAACCTGTAATTGAGATCTCCTAACCAGACAGTGATGTGAGCAGGTCTGTCATAAGGCTTCCAGTTCTTGGAGAATAGTGAGTGTGACATGTGCCTGCACTGCGAGTTTCTCTCTTCTACCCTATGTGCATGAGCTGCATGCATATATACATATATATATATATATATTATGTAAGAGTAAAATCATAAATACAACTCTTTTTACAACTCTTTATACAACCATATTTTAAATAAAGGAAGAGCTAGCTAGCTCTGAGTATCTCTCCCGGCCCGGACCCCCTTAATGCCTCTAAAGATATTGATCAATAAATTAATAAGTAGCTAATAATTTGGTCATCGGAATTTTGGAAATTAAGCTGCTTACCGGAAAGATGGCATGAAATGAACACCATTCGGATGCCTTTGTAGTTGATGCGAATTGCCACAGCACCTTTCTTTCTACCAATTAATCCTCCAAAACCCCCAATAGAATGATTATCTACCTGAAGTAATTCTACAAAATTAAACAGTATTTCAAATTATTTAAGATCTAATTATAAAAATCAAAGTGATAGTCCTTAACAAAATGAAAAAGATCAAAACAAAAGAATGATCTCAAGATCAATTAATGAGATCAGAATCAGAAACTAGACTTGGTTAAACGTCATTAGTTATAGTACCTTTGCTGAATAAATCTGACTTCTTTGGTCCAAAGACATACAGCTGCAGAGATTGCATAATTGATTTTCCTAACAGACTTCAATCATCACAAAATAAAAATCAATGACCAGTTTTTCGATCCTCCCGGCCGGGATTAATAAAAGAACTTGCAGTCTTAAAAGAAAAAGGAAAAAAAAAGAAGTATATGACAAGGAAAGATAGAAAAAGCTAAAGTACTTGGTCCTAACTTTACTTCATGAAGATCGAATTTCACCTTACATGATCCATGTGGCATAATTTAATTTGTATGATTAAAATCTTAAAATTTATCTTTCAAATCAAATTATACCTCGCAGATAATACTGTGTGGTATTAATATAGCTATGCATGCAGTACCTTTGGATGATGATTGTTCTATACTTGAGGATGGATGCATATATATAAAGATAATTCAAACGTTATATATAATGTTTATCTATATATATATATATATATAAATAGGTTTGTCATTATCATTAATGTGTGGGCATAAAACAATAACTTCTTAAATCTTCCAGGCATGCATTTGAATTTTGAAGTTTCAATATGGAATTTTATGACCATAGCATCGGTCCTTATAGCGAATTAAGTGATCTGCACCATGCAGCTGGATGCCGAATTATTCAACTATACGATTTTTCTTTTTCTTTTTTGACATGGACTATACACGAATCACGATTAAATTTCTTCTCATCTCAAGAGATATATATATATATATATATACATAGACAGACAGTGACATGAATAAAGGAGATATATAGAAGAAAGAAAAGGCAGGCAGCCTCTGATCTCACATGTGAGTTTCCACAAGAGCAGCCTGCAATGGCTGTAAAATGTTGTTCCGTGGAACCTCCTGCAACCCTATAACCAGAAGATCGAATTTTCGTGATCTGCTCCCTACTATTTCTGCAAGATCTTCGTAACACATGACCTAATTCATAAAAAATAAACCTTTCGTTCACAAGATAAAAGATCACAAGGAAACATGCATATCAAGATTATATAGAGAGAACGACGTTGCATGCATATTGAGGCCAGAAAGTTTTGCAACGTTCCTTCTGCATGGAGTTATATATATATATGTATGTATGTATGTATGTATGTATGTATGTATGTATGTATGTATGTATGTATGTAGTATGTATTACCTGCCCATTCATGTTCCATGTAACGATGCAAATGCAGAGATCCGAACTGCTCGAGAAATCGCATAGATTATCCGCCCCAACTGTCTTTATTCCTTCATGATCTTGATTTGCTGTGCTGTTGGGGTACATATAAACCATTGGCTTTCTGGGCGAGTACTCTGCTCTTCTTCTTCTTCTTCCTCCTCCTCTGCAGAACCTCAGAAACTCAAATCCCATTTCACAACTTATAACAATCTTATAACACTTTAAATGAGAATATATGTAATATATATATATATATATATATAAGGCGAAAAATTACAAGGAATGATATTAAGAAGAAAGAACCAACCGCACCCCAGTAGAAATACAGTTCAGATTTCCCATTGATCTTATCTCTTCTGGATGTAGTTCTTGACAGGATTGCGGGCGCTGTTTCCCAAATATTTTGAAAGTCCAGAATAGAGGTGATCGAAGAAAAGAAAGCCAAAATATGTTGCAGAGAGACAGAGAGAGAGATTTTGAAGCCATTGACTCGGACCTGGATATAGGATAGAGGTATTGGAAAATGTGGGCTTTTGGCGGTGAGGAAGTTGGATAAAAGTCAAGACAGATCTAAAGTATATACGAATATATCTCTTATTTGATTACTTCTTTCTCCACATGGTTAGTTGGGATTCATTGACAATTTGATCGAAGAAGATATATGTATCAAAGTTGAAAAGGACCATGATCGATCCCCCAGCCATGCAGGTTTCTAATATTTTTTAATAGTTCCAAGCCAATAATGATATGCATGCATCATGCATGCACGTCATGGTGATATGATCATGATGAGAAGTTCGAAATTTACATTTTTTTTTTAATATATATTGGAAAGGAAGTTTTTGGTATCAATATTTATAGTACGAATTTTCCTTTTTAATATGATTATTCTTCTTCTTAAATTTTATTATTTTTAATTACACTTTGATGTAACGCATTTTAGATATAGATTTCATTAAATGGTCAATATATAAATTAGTCACTTAAAATATGTCACGTTTTAAAAAATAAAATGTAATTAAATTCAACAACATGTACTAGAAAGAGTAGCATATGTATATATATATATATATATAACGTAGATTTCAAAAAGTTATTTGAAAGTTAAAAATCAGGATTGTTAAATCAGTTTTTAGGCTGAGTAATGGTATACACCATACTCTTATCTCACTTCCATCTCATTATATAAGATGCGACACATTTATCATCATTTGATGATAAAGAATCATCCAATAAAAAATAGAAAATGCTCTAGCTGTAAAGGGATTACACAAAATTAATCTCACAAACTGACATGATTTAATGTGATTCTATAGATTATAAAGTTACTTTTATTCTAAAGTAAATCTAACAAATCAGATGAACTCATATCATTTTGTATGATTATTTTTGTGTAATTCTTTTGTAGATATAGTGGTACTCATAAAAAATTATCCAATTGTGATAAATGTGTTGATCATATATAGTGAGATAAAAGTAAAACGATAGTGCGGTGTATAGAATTTACATTTAGGTAGTGTTTGATTGTTAAGCCATGTTGAACCAAACTCAACTTATATCAAATCAATCATTGATGAGACTTATTATTTTTTCAAACTTACTATTTTTTCAATTTCTCATAAAAAAAACTAAACTCATCTCAATAGAACTCATAAAATATTACTATTCATAACTAAATTCAATTCATCTTAATATCTAAATGTAACCAAGTTTTTATGCCAATCAAAATTATAAATTTACTTTTATAAAATCTCTTTATAATTATCATTTCTGTTAATTAAAATCAAATATCTTTGCCAAATAAAATAAGGTTTTTGACTTTTATGCGTTGACTTTAGTGCAAATTTACTAAATTGTCTGCGACCCAAAGGAAGAGCCCGCCAAATGCAGGTGGAAACCTCTCGCAAGCTTTGCGAGCCCATATGTTAAAACTTAAATTATAAGCTCAACTCCTAAAATGGTTTTTTAAATTAAACGCCTTTTTCAAAATCTTCTCTCTTAAGCTTTCACTGTGGACGTTATCAAATTAGACCTTTAGGTTTCACAAATGCTTATCTGCCGACAAACTTTGTCATTTTGATATTTCCTTCATGTCATAGCCAATAGATATTTTACACGTGTCAATTTAAAACAGCTAGCATCATGTAAAAAATAATTAAAAATATATAAATAATAAAAAAGAAAGGAAGAAAAACATCCTAAGCCATAAAAGATGATAAGGAAGAATCTTAGACTTTTTTTATTACATAAATAATTTCATTTTATCTTATTTAATCGCTATTATTTTTAAAATTTTTTACATAAAATATAATAAAAAAATATTTTTTTTATTTAGATTTTATATTTATCTATTTTTTAAAAGAAATATACGAAACTTATACATCTCTCGAGAGACATGCACAGCACAAATAAATTTATAAATCCAAAATTATTTAGAGAAAAGTGGTAATTTTACGAAAATCATTGCGCAGTGGTTCTCACGCACTGCTTACATCTGCATGTAGTCCTCACACGTCATCTCTTCTAGTAGCTCTTCTATAATCTATCATTTTTTACATCTACCTTACTCTTTTCTTTTTTTGTTTCTTTATTGTTAATTAAAATTTAAAAAAATGTTAGTTTTTCGGACGTTTTTCTATAGAGATTAGATCTTCTCTTTCTATAAAGATTAGATCCTCTCTTTCTATAAAAGTGAGATTGAATTTCTATTTAGACAAAAAGTATTGTATTTTGAATGTTTATTTATAAAGAATATCAATAATAATAAAAACTAAGACCAATCATAAAAGGAAATAATATAATAGTAAAATTTTAAATGTATTATTTTAATTTATAATGTTATGATAGGAGGACATTCCTTATATTCAACAATAAATATTATTTTTTTCTGATAAATGAATAGTGATAATTTTCATTTTAAAAAATTATATTTAGAATTACAACGAAGGAATGACGGAGGGAAATCTTTCCCAGCCCCGAAAAACCTATAAGAGGCGTTTCGACCAATGCACTGGTGCCCCAATCATGTCTCTATGTGATTTTCTTTATTATTATTATTATTATTATTAATATTATATTATTATTATTATTATGAGGTTGAACCGATAATTATTTTATAATTTATTTTACAACTATACAACGATTCAAATTATACACCTTTTTCAAAATCTTCTCTCTTAAGTATGAAAAAGTCTACTTGCAACCGCTCGCGTAACCCTCGCGTAACCCCCGTGTCCTACGTGGCAAATAAATGAAAACGGCGTCGTTTTCATTTTGAAAGAAAAACAACCCCCAAGCCCAACCCCGTACTCAATTTGAATTCATTCATTTCAGTTTCCCTTTTCGTTTCACTTTCTCCCTCTCCCGAAGACCCTCCTCACCGCGACCCTCCATTTCCATCGTCGTCCAGATCCTGCCTTCCATCCAAACCGAGACCTATTGTTCTATCGTTTTGTTTGTTCTTTGATCGGTATGTTTGTTCTCTGTCTTCATCCTCTCCGAAGACCCAACAACTGGTTCACTTTTCATTTCACTTTCTCCCTCTCCCGAAGACCCTCCTCACCGCGACCCTCCACTTCCACCGTCGTCCAGATCCTGCCTTCCATCCAAACCGAGACCTATTGTTCATTCGGTTTGTTTGTTCTTTGATCGGTATGTCTGTTCTCTGTCTTCATCCTCTCCGAAGACCCAACAACAGGTAAACTTGCAACCGGTCGTACTGAATATCGACGAAACACAGATCCCCGGCGACCTCCACCAGATCTGGAATGTGAAGACCACATAGCACCAAAACCCTAACCCTAACCCTAACCCTAACCTTAAACCTAACCCTAACCCTAACCCTAACCCTAACCCTAACCCTAAATCAGGTTATTTTTCCCCCTTTTAATGTGTTTTGGTGTACCGATTTCTGATTGGGCTTTTTTGTTATATATTTATGCTCTGATAAATAGGCTGATTGTCTAATTTTTTTTTGAAATCATGTTATTTTTCCCCCTTTTAATGTGTTTTGGTGTATCGATTTCTGATTGGGCTTTTTTGTGATATATTTATGACAATGATAAATAGGCTGATTGTTTATTTATTTTTTGATATGTATGTGAGCTCTGATTAAGAAGCTGATTGTTTATATTTGTATTGGTAAGTTCTTGAGCTCTGATTAAGTCCATGATTGTTTATTTTATTTTGTTATGTATTTAGAATCTGATAAAGAAGCTGGTTGTTTATATTTTTAAGTGGTAATAATTGGGTACTTATTAAGTCCATGATTCTTTATTTTATTTTGTTATGTATTTAAGCTCTGATTAAGTCCATGATTGTTTATTTTATTTTGTTATGTATTTAGAATCTGATAAAGAAGCTGGTTGTTTATATTTTGGATCTGGTAATAATTGGGTACTTATTAAGTCCATGATTCTTTATTTTATTTTGTTATGTATTTAAGCTCTGATTAAGTCCATGATTGTTTATTTTATTTTGTTATGTATTTAGAATCTGATAAAGAAGCTGGTTGTTTATATTTTTAAGTGGTAATAATTGGGTACTTATTAAGTCCATGATTCTTTATTTTATTTTGTTATGTATTTAGAATCTGATATCATTAGCTGGTTGTTTATATTTTTATTGTTATGCTTTTGAGCTCTGATTAAGTCCATGATTCTTTATTTTATTTTGTTATGTATTTAGAATTTGATATCATTAGCTGGTTGTTTATATTTTTATTGTTATGCTTTTGAGCATAACATTAAGTCCATGATTCTTTATTTTATTTTGTTATGTATTTAGAATTTGATATCATTAGCTGGTTGTTTATATTTTTATTGTTATGCTTTTGAGCATAACATTAAGTCCATGATTCTTTATTTTATTTTGTTATGTATTTAGAATCTGATATCATTAAGTCCATGATTGTTTGTTTTTTTTTTTTTTTTTTTCTGTTATGTATTTGAGATCTGATTAAGAAGCTCTGATTACCATTATGATTCTTTATATTTTTCTTCCTATATTAGTTTGAGCTCTGATTAAGAACCTAACATATCGTTTATATTTTTCTTCCTATATTTTTGAGCTTTGATACTCTGGTGTACATTGTGAATCATCATAAAGAAAAATTACAGTCCAAATCAGAGGTGAAAATCACTCTGAATCCCCCTATTTGACCTGATGTTTTTTGTTTTCTGAATTTCTATTTGATGAGCCGTAAAGTCTGAGGTATGTGTATTGGCTGATTGTTTTACACTCGTTTGTTTCTTTAATGTACATTGGTGCAATTGGATTGAGGATGACTACCATTGGTGCAATTGGACCTTGGAGCAAGGGGAATATCAACTAACTCCTTCTAATGTTGGTAAAAAAGTTATACGTCAAGGCGTTATTTCTTTGTAAAGTATTTAGATGTGTCGCACACAGATCAATTATTATGATTATTGACTAATTACGTTAAGTGGAACTCATGTTTTTCAAAGTTGATTGGATAATTGGGTACTTAATTGTTCTAATAATCATTGCAGGTTTATACATATTAGTGCAAGGAACATATTCTCATTTGCACACCTTGCTGTCATCTTCCCCAAGTATATTATTTACCATATTCTTTACCATTTCAATATTAATTCTTCTCTTTTTTGGTTTATAAGTAAAGCTTTAATGGTATGCCACTTGTGATGTTGTGATCTTCCTATATGTGAAACATAATTCTCGTTTACTTTGTTGGGACTGCTACATTTAGCTGTTACTGAATTGTTGGAATTGATATGATTTTCTTCACACATTGGATATTATGGACTGAATTTCTTGGTACTGCCTCTCTTCTATTTGAGCTGATGTTATTTTGGTTCATGGTAGAAATGTCATCATCATCATCATCAACATCAATGTCTTCCTCTTTTGCTAAACATACCTCAAGTCAAGCTCTGTGCTTCTGTGAGGTCAAACCCACATTGAAGTACTCAACTACGGCAAAAAATCCTGGACGAGCCTTCTTAGGGTGTCCAAACTATAACACAGAGGTAATGGATAGCTCATTCTTGTACGTACATTAAGGTTTTCTTATCTGCATTCATTAATATTCTTGGCCTTGTATGCTCAGGGATTACCATTCTGCAAGTATTTCAAATGGGCAGATAGTAATCAAGTAATTGAGCTCCAAATCCGAGAAAGAATTGATGAGCTGCTACGGAAGGAGAGAGATCTCGAGAAGATAGTCGAGCTGCTAGAAAAGAGGGAAATTGACCTTCGCAAGATAGTGGATCAGCTCGAGACGGAGTTGGTGCGTCATGCACAACGTTCTCAAAGGAAGTGTTTAGTGTCACGGTTCTTGGGGATGTATTGGGCTGCTGCATTAGTACTCTGTTTTCTTTTTGGATGTTGGCTTCTGTTTTGAGCCTTCCTGTTAACTTTAAGTATTTTGAGTGAATGGGATTACCCGTTGTTGGCTTATGCAATATTTTGGAAGTCAGAATGTTTGTAGGCTTTTGTACTCTAGACTTGGAATTGGGATTAGAGTAACCCACATTGTAATTACACATTGAAGTTGTTTGGTGAAGTTGGAACTCATGTTTGTAATTGGTCTTGTAATGTTAAGATCCCTTCTCAGCTCTGTAAATATTCTCTAATTGGTAGCTGGGCACATAAGAACTTCTCTAGATTTTATAACAGGACTAGTAGAACATGTATTTTTCATGCAAGTTTGTTCTCTAGCCTGTCCTGTGAATCCACCTGCCAAATGATGCTATAAGTGCAACAAAAACAAACTTACCCAAATTCAAAACTCTTCCCGTATCCATGTTGTTCTCTTCTGCCATTAAACCAATCATGCTCTCGACCTGCATGCAACTTATTGCCAGCGCACAGACCCAGGATTAAAGTAGTCGAATTACCTCCAATTGAACGTAGTTCATCAATTGGACTACGATTTATGTTTACACAACAATAACTCTTATTTGAACACAGCTGGGCAGCGCCCAGACATCATTCCATACAAGCTTGAATATGGAAACCATCTTCCTCATTAAACTTCTAATGTCATTACAAGACCAATTAAATATCATTCCAATAGCATTAAATCTGCCCAAAATACCATGACACGCATAAATCTGGAATCTTTACACTTTCTTTACAATTTATCAACATAACCACCAAAATCTGAAAATTCTATGCCATAATAAATTGCAGTATACATCCATCCAAAGTCCTATACATACCCATAAAATCTATAAATAGATACATATTAAAAAAGTCATCAACTTCCCTTCTCCCACTTTTACGTGACTTCTGAAATAGCTCTACCTCAAAACTGCTCCCATCAATGTCATCCATTTGTGTCTTCTTAGATGTTCCTGCACTGCCAGACTCGGTTTCTTGTTCATCTGGAATATCAAAATTAACTTCTTCGACTCTAGAAGATGTACATGGCGAATCAGTCTCCTCCCCAACTACATATCTATTATCCTCTGTACCCTGAAATCTGCTTGTAGCGGAGCTTGTATTGATGTCCGACAACTGCCCTTCCATGCCATGTTGAATTGGATAACTAGCATTCTGGCAAAAAGGAAAAACAAACACAATTAAACTCTTGACACAAACCAACTTAGTAAAATATAACAGAAAACATGACACCACCACCTGTAGGTTGCTTGGATATTGGTTGGCATCGAGAAAGGCCGGTGACCACGCAGACATTAGTCCATAGTAACCGTGAATTGGTATGTTTGGAGAAGTTGATGGTATGTCCTAAAATGAAATACTTTCAAATAGTTGATGTATTTTGAAAATAAAAGTCAACTAATATCTACTCTACCATGGATTGATATATTAAATGAAATTACATACCGCGGATTCGGGATTTGAGCTAGAGGGTCTTAGCGTGCTAGGATGTTCTTTTCCTTTTTCCATGCTGAGGGGAAGATAATGCAGCTTCTCAATAGCAATGGATTGTATAACATAACATCCAACCACATTAAAATCTACAAACTAGTATGTCAGACATTTTGGACCACCAATCACCAATCCATTAGCACCAACTTCTAGGGGTATAGAATTTGGTTATTTACCACAAAAAAATAAAAGACATGCTCGATACTTGGGATTCAATCCCAACCTAGGTATAAGTTTAATTAAACCCCATAAATGGGAACAAACTGTCAGAATACTAAATTGCCTATATTTCTTTCCTAAGGATCGAAAATATTCGGTTGGATGATCATAAAAGCATTGAAGAAATGAGTGATACCGTGGGGTCGTGATTTTCAATTAAGATCCATGTGCATTTTCATTTTATTACTTATCACCAACTGTATAACTCACAACATAAAAGATATCGATAGCATACTCATCAGAAGACCCAAAATCAGAAACAATTTAAACAAACACATTACATAAGTCTCAAAGAGTAAAACTGACATCACAAACAACTGGACAAAGCAGTAAACATAAATAGCATAATGCCTACGGATACGGAAAGAAAACAATAACTACTATTTTACCTCAATTCAGGTTACTAGAAATATTTTAAAAACAAGTCTTTTATTCTATTTTCAAAACTATAAATTCAGGTTACTATATTTTCAATGGGACAAAAAAAGTAGACTGATATAAAAGAAATTGAGCAAAAGAAAAAACAAACACTTACATTGGAATTTGAGTTCTGAAGGGTGAATGTTTATAAGATCCCCAGAAACTATGTACTTGAATCCAAAAAGGAACTATATTTACTTATCCCAGACAGAATCTTGAGACTAAAAAGATTTTGTAAGAACGAGATATGGAGGTAAATAACAACGAGAGAGAGAGTTTCAGAGCTCGGTCGGAGAGAGAGAGTTTCAGCTCAGCTCGGTCGGAGATAGAGAGTTTCAGAGCTCGGTCGGAGATCCAGGGAGTTTCCGAACGCCTAAATGCACCGCATACACAGACGGAATCGGAGAGAGACACGGTTTCAGAGCTCGGTCGAAGAGAGAGAGTTTCAGCTCGGTCGAAGAGAGAGAGTTTCAGCTCGGTCAGCTCCGAGCTCGGTCGAAGAGAGAGCTCGGTCGGAGAGAGAAGGAGTTTCAGAACTTTGTGGTTCTGGGTCTGCACTTTCCCTCCCATTTTCCCGCATATTTCAATCGGCCTCTTTTTTTTTTTTTAAATGACGTGGCAGTGCCACGTCAGACGGTTCCACGCCGGTTACACAACGGCGGTTACAAATAGAAGAACTGCTTAAGTATTGACCTTTATCAATTTACACATTAGGTTTCACAAATGAATCGGCTTATCTAACGGCAAACGTTGTCATTTGATATTTCCTTAATGTCTTGGCCAATAGATATTTTACACGTGTGGGTTTTATTAAACACAAACGTCCCTAAGCCATAAAATAAAATAAGGAAGAGTAAAGTATATTTAAGGTAGGTAAGTCTAAAAAGATAGATTATATTATTAAGAGATAATTTAAAAAGATAGATTATATGATTAAGAGATCATTTTTATATAGATTTTATATTTATTCAATATATCTAAAAAGGATGTATGAGATTTACATATCATAAAATTTATATAAGTTAATGTTGTGACGGAATGGTTATATGACAAATTTATTCTTTGGTAAGTTGATGTAATAACAATTTAGGACTAATATAATAAATTAATAAAATAGAAAAAAATAATGTAAAAATTTTAATATTTAACTAAAATTATATTTAAAAGATAAATATTTTAACTATAAAGAAATTTCTTTAAAATAAATATATAAATTAATATAGTTTAATGTGATATGTTAGATTATAAAATTATTTTTATTATAAATTAGATCTAATATATTATATAAAATTATATTAATTTATAAATTTATTTAAATGATATTTTTTTTATTAAAAAAAATTAACAAAAAGCTAAAAGGGAAAATTAACAAAAATAAGATTCCCGTTCTGTCTGTCTATTCTTCCATGGTGCATTCGTAGCCGCGAAGGAATGTAGTAGGTCTGGTCAATTTGAGTCTTCTGTTTCTCTTTGTCGATTTCACTTCTTTGAGTTCGAAGATTGAACTGGAACCCATTTCCTCGCTTTTACAGGTACGAGAAAAAAGTTGATCTTTTCTTCTATTCCAGTTCCCTAGAGTTCACTAATTAGAATATTTCGGGATTTTTTTTTTTTTTTTTTTTTTTCACACTGGGTTTCTCTAACTCAAGATGAACACAAGAATTCAGCTTCGGATTGTAAGAAAATCGTGGGTTTACTTTTTCTTCTTGGAGATTTTGAAACAGATAATGGTTGTTGGAAATTGGGTTTTATCTCAAGTTCATGAGATAAGCTAATTCCAATGCTGGTGCATAGCCTTAGAAGTAACGATTAGAGCTTGAATTATCTTTCGAAGCTGGATGATCGAAAACTTCAGTTTTTGTACTGTGAGAGAATAGTGTGGTTTGCTTGCATACTAAGCCATCCACCCCAAGTTATGGGTTTTAATCACTAGAAGACGTAGAAAGATTCAGCAGATCCGGTTTCCTGTTGCCTTCAATTAAAATGTTGTGAAGATCCTTAAAACATTGTTGTGCATTCCCTCATGTCATCTTGAATGGCTTATCAACAATTTCATTCTCCGAAAGCAATGAATTGGTGGTAGGAGGTTCACTCATTTCGTGTGGAAAGGCAATTCATGCTTTCATCCTTTGATTGAAACCGATGTTTATCTTTCTTTGCAACAGATGGTGATTGTATTGAAAACAATATGTGTGATACCCCATATGATAAGGATAGGGGTAGATGGTGTATGGGATCCCACATTGTTTGGGAGGAGAAGTTCTTTCTCTTTATAATGTTCCAATGAGACTCCAATTGTATCATTGGTTAGTTCTTTAAAAGAGTAGATAAACCTTTCAAGTGCTTTGATGACTTCATGAGCAATCATTGTCTTTTTAGACCATTCTACCCGACTTATACCATTTATGTTCTTCCAATTAGATATGGTGCCGCTAGCTTGTGGTATTGCAGCTTTTGACTCCAGGATTTCAAATGTTTTCTTTGGGCACTCAGGGTTTTAATCTTTTGATTTTTTTACAAGTATATTAAAGACTTTGACTGTACAGTTTTTTCTTATCTAGTTATGGAAAACCTAGTGGTGTTCCTTTGGGTCTCAACTGCCAGTTTACACTTTCCATTACCAACACTATTATTTGCAGTTCAAATTCTTTCTCCTCCTAAGATATGGCTTTTGCTTTAACCAATAAAGAGCAGCAACAAAAAACTTTAATACCAGCACTGGCATGGACTGTTTTGTTCTAATTACACCATCCTGGATATGCTCGTTTTCTTCAACAAGTTCCCCAAGCCACACCACGATACCTGGATCAAACTCTTGTTGAATTAGAACTCTGTCTGGACTATGACAGTCATGTTCAAGAGTCGCTTCAGAAAGAGTGCTCTATTTTTAATGAAGAAAATGTAATGTGATAGGTTACAGGTTTTTGTATTATATTATTTCCTGGGCTTTGTGATGGAACTTAATTTGTTTAGTTGAAATTATTTAATTTGGTTAAAGAAATTGTGGTAACCATATTTCACTTCAAATGACTTGCTTCCCTAATCATTGTAAAGGCTCTCTCTCTCTCTCTCTCTCTCTCTGAAATGTTACTATCTAAATGACCAGGTACCCCTAGTCTTTGTATCTAATTTCTGGAATCCTTTTTCCTCAAATATTTCAGAAACAAAGAGAAGCATCAATGTGCCAGTGCTAAATGGAGATGGACCTAGATAAGATCAGCAACTTACCAGGGCATGTTATAGATCAAATTTTGTCACAGTTGTCAATTAAGGAGGCAGTAAAGACAAGTATTTTGTCAAGCAAGTGGAGGTTCAAATGGGCTACACTTCCACATCTCGTGTTTGATAATCAGTGTTTCCCAGTTTCTTCTCAAGATCAAACTATTGTCAAAAATAAACTTGTGAGCATTGTTGATCATGTTCTCTTACTTCATAATGGACCAATATACAAATTCAAGCTATCGCATCGAGATCTTCTGGGAATTACCGACATTGATCGGTGGATTCTTCATCTATCTAGGTGCTCTATCAAAGAGTTTGTTCTTGAAATTTGGAAAGGGCAGCGCTACAAGATGCCTTCTTCTTTATTTTTATGCCAGAATCTGGTTCACTTAGAGTTATTTAATTGTTTCCTAAAACCTCCGTTGACATTTAAAGGCTTTGGGAGCTTGAAGAGCCTTGATCTACAGCATGTGACCTTGGCCCAAGATGTCTTTGAAAGGCTGATTTCTAGCTGCCCTCTGCTTGAAAGATTGACATTGATGAACTTCGATGGTTTTGCCCATCTCAACATTAATGCACCAAATCTCCAATATTTTGATATTGGAGGTGTTTTTGAGGATATTAGTTTTGAAAATACCTCCCATTTAGCTGTTGTTGCCATTGGATTATATGTAAATGTCGGCGATGACCAAAAGCAAGTTTATTCCAATTCTAGCAATTTGCTTAAATTTTTTGTTCATCTACCCCTTATCCGAAGGCTGGAGGTTCAGAGTTACTTTTTGAAGGTAATGATTATGATAGTGTAAGATAAATAAAGGGCCCTCACATGTGACGTGCCACATGAAAGTGCTTGAGTTCATTGGGCTTTACAAATTGCCAATGATTTGAAATGAAGTTTCCTCCTTCTACACTGAAGGGATTTTTCCAGATTTCAGTTATTGAACTCGTTTATGTGATTATTTGGTCATTTTACTTATTTTTTGGCATTCCCACCATCAACTTGTCTGCTTAAATCCCAAGGAACAGATTCACTTGTCATGGGAAGGTCCAAATGCTACTTTACTGCACATTTTTGAGGTTGATTTTTATATGTTCTCTATCTTCTTTTTTCTCCAGTATTTGGCTGTTGGAACTTTGCCGGGAAGGTTGCCTATCCCATGTGTCAATCTTAACTTTCTTTCCTTGCGCATAAACTTCAACGATGCAGAGGAGGTTTTAACAGCTCTGTGCCTGTTAAGAAGTTCACCTAATCTACAAGAACTAGAAATTTTGGTGAGTTTCTTTTATTGATTATTTACATTAGCTTTGTCGAAATCAACATAACAGCATGTGCATGCTGTCAAACACCTCGCCTTGCTGTTTCTATCGATCCTTGTGTTTGTTCTACTAAATTATAGACCAAATAGTAAATCCTTCATTTTGGAGATAGTTTTGGGAATTTTCCAAGATTTTAATTTTCTTTTTTATTCCATGTAACTTAAATAGGCTCGCCCAGAGGAGCTGGCTGCTGTGGCAAAATTCATCAACTTTCAGGAAGATGACCATTCGAGTTTTACATTCAACCAACTGCAACTAGTGAAGATATTTGGCATCTCTGGTACACAACGTGAATTGAATTTCATCAACTTAGTGCTATTGACTTCCCCTGTGCTCGAAAGAATGACCGTTAAGCCTGCCTCCATTGATGGAAGCTGGGAGTTGGTTAAAGAATTGCTGCGATTCAGGCGAGCCTCCACGATAGCAGAAGTCATTTATTTGGACCCATAACTCATCAGTGAGTTTGGCAACGGAAAGTATGTTTATTTGAAAAAGGAAAAGAGAAAAAAAAAAAAAAAATCTGGATTTCATGGCGGTCTGGAGAAGGTGCGGGAAGTGGAACCCTTATACTGGCATTTGTGGTGCTATGAAAGTGGAAGTGTTCTGTTATGACTTTCAATCTGTATTGGCAGAAATCATTGTGGTAAGAAGGAAGCTTTTGCATTTCTTTTCTGCATCATAGGTGCTTTAGTACAACTATTTTCGGACAAACAAGCTGTGGCCTGTTCATACAAAAAATATAGTCTGTTCGCGAAGATAGCATAAATTATTCTGATATGTATGACATTTTTTTAAAAGACATTTAAGAAGTTGGGTACTAGTGACCATGGGTGGCCTTCTTTCATCAACATTCAGCATAAAACGAGAACATAGTGTTGCATTTACATCAATCACTGAATAATGATGAGTTGGGATGATCTGAGTATCCAAACCACCGTTGAATGATTAAAGAGAGCATTTGCTGTCAAATCATGGCTTAAAACTTAAAACTTAGAACTTAGATTTTCACCCTCCTAATTTTTCACCCTCCTAATCTTCTCAATAACCTTTTACAGAAAATAACCAAAAATATAAAATAATCACATGGTAACAATATTTACCTACAATTATTTTCGTGTATTTTTTGTATATTTTATTAATGTGATTGATTGTATAAATTTTTTTAATATATAATTAATTATATCAATTAAATGTATAAAAAAAAGTACGTAAAAGTGACTATAAATAAAATTTTTGTACCAAGAACATTAAGAAAGTTTGTTGTCACCAAATCTGGTTGCCCCCATGGACCCCACCAATTCTGGATGTTTGTACAGCAAAAACATTTCTGAGGTAAATTTGAGCTAGACACTGAAGTAAATTTTACATTATTTAATTTATCTTTATAAATATATCAGATAATATTAAATGAGTAATAAATCATGTGTAAATTAAGTATCAATTTCTCATTTAAGGCCTTGTATAGATTTAAAAGCGTTTCATCTCATTTTATTATTTTAATTATTTTAAATTTTTATATAAAATATAATAAATAATTTAGTTTTTTTAAATCTTAAAATAATATTTTATTTAATTTTTATCTTCCATTTAAAACTCTCGCATTCATGTCCGAATTTAAATTACCTTAAAAGAAGTTTTAAAAGACGCAACTCCCATGAAGCTTTGGCACTGAGGGAAGTTTGTTGACAAGCATCATCAAAATTCTTTAAGATAAGGTTGACTATTTGTTGATTTTCTCTTTACTTTTTCTGAATGGCTCAAAACAATTAGGTGGTGGACATAATATATTGAGACTGTGGCCAACATAGAAGCACATTTTTTATAAAAAGAAAAGAAAAGAAGGAAAAGTAGAATATTTTACCTATATCTGACACAATGTATGCCCAAAAAACAAACTGAAAATGTGTCATTGCACAATAAAATAAGACAGCGTGTGTAGAAGAAATATATTATGAATTCATAGCATTTATTTTATGAAGGGTTTGCTTTGTAACTTAGTTTAAAATAAAATAAATGATATTTACAGTTATAAAGAAGCGCTACACATTCTTTTTGAATAAATAAGTAAATATGGATCCCCGTGAAAAAATAAAATTTTTAATGGTTAGAGTTCTTTTTTTTTAAATGAATGCATAGCGCTTGCACAACTCAAAACTGTATCTGATATTACTCTTAAAATAAGTTCAAAATTGATATATATTTATATATATATGCGATTTGACCAGAAAGGCAGAAAGGTGGTTTCCGACAGATTTTAGGTTCAAGATGATTATATATTTATGTTTGTGCAATTACTGTCCTGAATGAAGGTAACTTTCATCCAACTTTCTTCCAAGAAATCAAAAAGAAAATAATAAAAGCAGAGAATGTTAGATAGCATATGTAAATATATATATTTGTGTGTGTGGAAAGTAGCCATCCAAGTTGTGGTCCAATTCTTTGTACTTGCGGATTTTATTCAAATCAGCAAATTTTCTGAGTACAAATAATCATTGTGTTAAAAAGAAAGGGAAGTGCTGCATATTACCTCATTTGTAATAATGTGACGTATTACCTTCCTATATCAGTTTGTAAATATATATTTATGAAATTATTTTTTGTAAATGAAGTAATTTTATAATATAACATATTACATTAAATAAAGTCAAAATTGTGAATATATTTTTATGAAATTTTTTATAGATTATATTCTCTAAAAAAATTAAAAAAAAAAAAAAAAGGTGCTAAGTGAGATTTGGGTCCATGTACGTTTATTCAGGATCTAGATGCATGGCTTTGGGGTCGGATAGATAGGTATAACATTGTGGGCGTTTACGACATTCAGTTGAGAACAGCCATTCCCCTCAAAAGTTGGGTTTCAATGGTCATCAAAAGTTGCACTTTCTAACTATATATATATATATATAGTTAGTTAGTTTTATACTTTATCCATAGTATCTTAAGAATGAAAGAAAAATAAAGAGTTTGGCTTAAAAAGAGATTACGTGATATCATGTCGTATTTAGTACAGAAAAGATGAAATCAATTGAGATGAATATATTGATATATTTTATCAGCTAACATTTTAACAAGACACATCTAGTGATTTTTCATTGAATGTGTTGGGTTTAAGCCGAATACAAAAATAAGTGACGTGGCATAATTTTTTTCATTCAAATCTCAATATAGGATGTCAAGTGCCAAATTTTTATAACTTGGTGTAATGTATCAGTTTTGATAGTTAAAACTATCCAAACTATACTCTATGGGTGATATTTTAATCTCTGATTTAAGCTACGTTTAGATGCTGGGTGATATTAAATGATATGTAAATAATAATGAAAAAGTATTGAATAATAGTGAGAAAATGATTAGTAGTTTGTAAATAGTAATGAATAATAGTGAAGTAGTATATTTTACTTACCAAACACAATTGATTAATATCTTTTAGATTCCCAAATCCATGTGTCCAATATCTTTGGATTCATTGTGTCCAATATTGTCCTTATCAACTTCCCCTCTCAATTGATTAATATCTTTTAATTCCCAAATCCATTTGATGATTTCTTTAAAAAACAAAGAGAGAGAGATGAAAAAGTGCTCTTAAATTCAATAATATCAATTTTATCATATTAGCATTTGTCATTTTCAAATTCAAACATATATTATATATCTTGGAAGTGACTATATTTATCACATTGACCTTGAATGTTATGGCACGTGCCCAAATCAACTTGTTTTTGATCATGCATTAATGTTAATGCATCATTAATTAAAGAGTTATCCTAATTATTGTGTAATTTATTACAATTATAAAAATAGAGTAATACTATATATAGTCGTGGAGTGCGAAGAGTCATGCAGTCATTTTGAAAAAGAGCGGAGTCTATTATTAAAAAATTAATTTTTTTCATATGAATTTTATATTTATTTATTTTTTTTAAAATGATTGTATAACACACTTGTGACTATAATTAACATTTCTAATAAAAATAAATAAATTAGTGATTCCCTATTCCTAGGCTCCTAGCTAACACTTCTGGTGGTCTCCAATTTTGTTTAGGTAGAGATGGGAAGGCGGGATCTACAATTCCACCTGACACACTGGCTTTTTTATTTTTACCCATTGAAGGTTCACAGACGAGTGAACCGTCACAATTTCTTTTGCGGAGCCAAAACAGATACCATGCAACAACCTTTCAAACACGACCACATATGGCAGTTGATCCAAACCTAACCAAAGCTGCTTCGAAATTCCAGTTTGATGTGGAAGTACAGATCACCCTTAGCTAATTTCAAACCTCTCCTAATTTTCATCCTCACTTAAAAAATCTGTACAAATATAAGATGGAGATAGACTGATCAGCAGCATCAACCGTTTAGGCAGCAGTGTTGGTGGTGAAGAAGAAGTGGTTGTGTTTGAACAGAAGCAGAGTAACCATGGGCGCCGCAGACACTCCACTTCTGACAAATAATCATAGCAACTATGAGGAGGATAAGAAAGAAAGCCGTATTAAGGCGTTCGGGAGCGAGTCAAAGAAGCTATGGAAGCTCGCCGGTCCGGCCATCTTCACCTCCCTTTGTCAGTACTCACTCGGTGCTCTCACTCAGACATTCGCCGGTCTCGTCGGAGAAATCGAGCTCGCCGCCGTGTCTGTCGAAAACTCTGTCATCGCCGGGCTGGCCTTCGGTGTCATGGTACGCTACTGTTTTTACTCATGTTTGAAACTTTCTCCATCAAAACTCTGTTTTTCTTGTTTGAGTTTGTTTGCATGGTTGTTGCATGGTTGTTGCATGGTTGAATATGCATTTCTTAGCATTGCAGAAGTTGGTTTGTAAAAATAGTTCTAAAAACTTAAACTTTATAGCTTTTTAAGAGAAAAGGGTATGACTTCTTAAACATCCATGCTCCAAAATATTGGTATAAAAGAAAAAAGATGCCCACATTCCATTTTTGTGTGTATTTTTTTTTGCACATTAGCATTTACTGTTGGAGTCCAACTACAAGATTATGTGCAGGAAAGAGTATTAGTTCATCTTTACAGAATGCCTAAAACCAACTAAAGCACAAAAGCCTTGTAAAATCTGTGTCTTAAAGCCAGTTAAAAAACAAAAAGTCAAAGCGTTTAAAAGTGTAACAAAACTCTCATAGGTGTTTGTTTCATAAAGGTTGTTCAGTAGCCACAGTGTCACATAACCTGATAGATATCACGGTTGCCCACTTCAGAGATGTTGAAAAAGGAAAGCACTGCTCACTTTTTGTAGACTTGTATTTAGTATTATTTTTAATTAAAAAAATTATTTGTATAAACTCAATGTCTATAATTTCCATGCAAGCAGTTAAAAAATATAAGAATTTTATATGTAGTTATTTTTATGTACTCTTTAAACATTCTATTAATATGATTAGTTGTATAATTTTTTTTAATTAACTAATTATTTTGATCAATTATATCAGTTAAATATACAAAAAATATATAAAAATAACTGTATATAACAAAACTTATTTGAAGATTTTATCTTTTATGTTGGATATCATTTTTTTTAAGTGCTTGCACGCCTTTTTCAAATTTACCTCATTTAATAAACTTACCTTACAATATGTTTAACATTGTCTTTGTAGACTTTTTCCTTATAACGCAGATCCTATGTAAATATTAAGCATTTGTTATTTTTCTATGAATTAAACCATGGACAAAGAATTAAATTAGAAAATTATAAATCTATTTCTCAATACACAAAGCTTGGAAAATGACATATGAAAATCTGATGATGATGAAATTTTATGGTTGAAATCAGTTGGGAATGGGAAGTGCATTGGAGACGCTGTGTGGACAAGCATACGGTGCTGGGCATATAAGGATGTTGGGGATTTACATGCAGAGATCGTGGGTCATTTTGCTGACAACAGCTTGCGTTTTGGTTCCCATCTACGTTTGGTCTCCTCCCATCCTTGAAGTCATTGGGGAGACCACTGAGATATCTGAGGCTGCTGGTTAGTATTGTTCGGTTCTTTAGCTCTTCTCTGAATCATTTGAACTGCTTGCATTAATGGCAGAAAACTAGAATTGCTGTCATTAATGGAGTATGGAGTCATGGACATGATGTTAATATACTTGCTTTAACGAGCAATGATTTATCTCTACTCCTTAATTTTTCAATAACAGAGAAATGTTCTAAACATTTCATGCATTTTGCTTGATAATATTTGACCAATGCCAGAAATTAGTGAATTTTTATTTGTAGGTAAATGGGTTTTGCAGACTTTAAAAACAACAAGAATGAATGATCATGTGAATTGGGGTTTCTGCTGCAGGCAAATTTGCTTTGTGGATGCTTCCACAATTGTTCGCTTATGCGATGAATTTCCCAATCCAAAAGTTTCTACAAGCACAGAGGAAAGTCTTAGTCATGGCATGGATATCTGCAGTGGTATTGGTGATACATACATTTTTTAGTTGGTTGCTGATATTGAAGCTTGGGTGGGGCTTAACTGGAGCAGCAATCACTCTTAACACATCATGGTGGATTATTGTTATTGCTCAATTGATCTACATTTTCGTCACCAAGTCCGATGGTGCTTGGGCTGGATTCTCATGGCTAGCATTTGCAGACTTGTGGGGCTTTGTGAAGCTTTCCTTGGCTTCTGCTGTAATGTTGTGGTATGTTTCTCTCAAACCTTTTTTGCCTGATGAGCCAATTTATACATATATGTTAGGAGATGTTGAACCTGGACTGTAAATTGAATGCAGCTTGGAGTTTTGGTACTTGATGATACTGGTGGTGATAACAGGCCGTTTGGCGAACCCTCTGGTACCAGTTGACGCCATCTCTATTTGGTATGGTACTTCTTCATCACCCCTCCCTATTGCGTTTACATGCTCAAAACTTCATGCATGATGAAAACTTGGTTTCCTAAACCTCATTTTCATTATTTTGCAGCATGAACATAAACGGATGGGATGCCATGATTGCACTTGGGTTCAATGCTGCGATAAGGTGATGTGTTCCCTGCATGCTTTGGTCTTAATTTTTTAGATAAAATCATTTACTAGTCAATCAAGAAGATTTTCAACATGGAGAATCATTTATATCCCAATTTTTCTCTTTACAAGATGGTGTAAAATTTGGAATCTTAACAAGACCATTCGAAATCCAGTTGTATGATTCCATTTTTTCCTTTCCTATTTCCTTTTCGAGTAACACACAAAGAAAAGTGTATGAACTTACTATTGATTTTCCAACAGTGTGAGGGTATCAAATGAACTCGGAGCTGGCAATGCTCGGGCCGCAAAATTTTCAGTGCTGGTGGTTTCTGTCACATCTGTTTCCATAGGGGTTATTTGCATGGCTGTAGTATATGCAACAAGGGACTACTTCCCTTACCTTTTCACCACCAGTGAAGCTGTTGGTGAGGAAACTACCCACCTTGCTATCTTGCTCGGAATCACAGTACTTCTAAACAGCCTTCAACCAGTCTTATCAGGTAAGTAGAAGGAAACACATCTTGCAGGCAAACAACCAGGGTCACATATCATTTACCCAACCTCGTGTCATGGATTCGAAAATAAAGTTTCTGCAGTAACTAATTTATTTTCCCTACTGGTGGTGGTGGTTAAGGTGTTGCTGTTGGAGCCGGATGGCAAGCCATTGTAGCTTACATCAACATCGGATGCTACTACATTGTTGGATTGCCTGCTGGCATAGTCCTGGGATTCACATTTGGTTTTGGAGCGGAGGTGAGTTACTAGAACCATTTGGCTTTTCTTTATTCAACTTTTTTTCTCTGAATCTGTGTTTCAAAGGCTGAGATTTTACAATGCAGCAAGACAAGTACTACACCCATTTGAGAAATGATTTACCGAGTTTTAAAGCAAGTTAATCTCACTTGTTCTTGAACCTTTTTCCCCTTGCCTTATTTCCACTTCTTCCAATTGCAGGGTATTTGGTCAGGGATGATTGGGGGTATTGTTCTGCAAACCATAATCTTGGTAGTGATCACTTCAATAACTAACTGGACAAAAGAAGTAAGTTAATATCTATATATACTCTTCTGCATTCTCTATAACTTTAGAATCCTAAAATTATTCATTGTTTGTAACCGAACCGAAACGAATAATTGTCACCCTATCAATACAAATTTGCAGGCTGAAGAAGCAGAGAGCCGTGTGAAGAGATGGGGAGGAGGGTCAGCTGGAGAGCATTGACCTGAGCTTGGTAGAGTGACATAGATATTGAGACCACAGACAGCTTCACACATGATTGTGCTAAGCATTATTTTCTTCGGTCAATGCTATGCAAAGTCTGAGGAGGAGTGAAAGAATACCATGTCACCTGATCCAGCTAAATACTTTTCACTGCACTATACTTAGATGTGCTTCTTGTTCATGCAATTTTGTTGAGCTTGGTAATAGATTGCAGATTGCAGAATCTCAATCTTGGGTGTATGGATGTCATTTTAATGAAGTTGTTATTCACTCTATCATTCCGCTACTTTAAGTATTGTTATCAATCTTTTACAGGGAAGTTATGTTTCGTCCTCCTTTGGATTGAATCAAGATTTTTTGCCAATTCGCCTAAAGTATAATTATATTTGGTTTTAGGTTCCGGGTTGGTAATATCCAAAACTAACCATTTGGTCCGATCTCAACTCAACCTGGCGTAGCTTGATGTGATACATAAAGTTGGTGCAAATAGAATGCCAAACACTCCTACCCTTCCCCGGATCAGGAGCAGAACATAAGTGACATAAGCCTCTCAGCTAAAATCTGCCACTAACTCCACTCATTTGTAGATTTTAATAATGAAAAAGTGGAGGATTGGGTTACCAAACACACAATAAAGAGTAGTAGTTTCACTTCATCCATTGATGTAACGAACTGTATAAGAAACAAATCCAACTCAAAGATTCTAGCCAACATTTTCCATGCCGCTCGGTGCAAGATGCTACCTAGAGTTGTATTCTGCACTGCAGTGTCTTTGGCTATATTGGTAGTCGTTCTCTTGGCTCTGCTCTCGCCTGGTCCCCATAGAAAGCCATCAAAGAACCACCACCACACACGGCCGCCTTGGCTGGCCCTGTCCTTATACATCCAACAACCGCAGATAGCAGGCTTTAGCACACTTCCCCAGGCAAGATCAGCTGCTGAAGCGCTTGTCTTTCATCGCACGCTCACAGAGGGACCTACAAACACTTCTCGGGTTGTGGGTAAAGCTCAGGGTTTCATAGTTCCTGTCGAAGGGTTTGCACACTCGGCATTCAACATCATTTATCTGACCTTTGACACATCCGAGCATTCGGGTAGCCTTAGTGTCGAGGCCAAGCATGTTGCTCATAATGACATGCAACTCCTCACTGTGGTGGGCGGCACAGGGTCTTTTGCTTTTGCTCGTGGGCTTGCTGCTTTTACCCAGACCGATCGCCATTCATCTGTTGTGGATGCATCCTACCGCGTTAAACTTCAACTTCAATTTCCAAATCGATCCCAGACCGTACCGGGATGATCATGCAGAGTTCATCACTGTTTTCTCTTCTTTGAAAAATTACATTTGGAAGCTGAAAAATTACATTTATTTTTTACGCTCAGCACACCTTTGAATTGGGTATATAATGATGATTAAAATATTGGTGTTTTAATATTTTTGCAACTATAATGAATCTTGGTTGAACACATTGGAGGTGGGGAGACATATACATGGATTTGGAGGAGAGCACAACTCAAGGTAATATGAAGGCAGCAAATCATTCTCTGCTTGAACATGGATATATGTTACTGTCTCAGCTTACTTAATCACTTTATATAATACCTTATATCTACATTATAATAAAAATAATTTTATAATCTAATATATCATATTAAATTACGTCAATTTATAAATTTATTTTTATAATATTTTTTAATATTTGTAGCGCCATATCTTTGAGATTTCATTCTTGGAGGTGAAAGTCCAAAATGTAAGAATTTAAGAGGAAGATTGAGTCCTGGTTTTACCAGAACATAGTATGTATAATTACGACAATATGATTTATGGTTTTGCAAGTTGTCGATAATCGACAATAGTAAAGTCGCACAATATTTATGAATTTCAGAGTTGGGACTCTGCTTATCCTTTGAACCTTGTTTTTACACGTAAATCATCTACTGCCCACGCAAAGGATTTGAAGGTCGGAAAATGATGGATACTCTCATTTGTGTAAAATAATTTATAAAATTAACATTACTTTTCACATAAATATATTCATTTTAAAACATGCTTATATGATAGAAAAATTTTATTTGTAGCCCTTAAGTGTAACTGCATGTACAAGTCTTTTATTAAATGAGAAAAAATATTATTTTATGAAGAATATTTTTATAATTATAAAAAAATTTTAAGGATAAAATTACATAAATCTATATTGTAATCCTCGTTTAGAGACTATATTTAGCATTGCTCTTGTAAATAATGGTGATAAAAAGGATTGTACACATATGGTTACTTTTTGATGTAACAATTGATCAGCCATGTCTCCCATTTCTAATGTAAAGAATAAGTGCGAAAATTGGGATGATTTTTATTTTTATGTTCTTTATTTTTATATTTTTTAATATATTTAATTTAAATAAAAAATAAAAAATACACAAATACACTAAAACTCACTTCATTAATTATTAAATAATTTTTTTTTTAAAAAAATTAATTAATTAGCAGTCAATTGGAACAATAACATTGAGGCGGGACTGTAGATTTATTCATTCTATAATACTTGAAGTGTTAAAAGCATGGTAAAGCTAGAGGCTCTCTGGAATAATAATAATAATTTATGCACCTTTGATTATTTTAAAGTTCTGCTGCTTATAAGGTTTGATTTGGATAATTAGAGTGAACATTGATTTTATTTTATCTAATTTTATTTAATCTCATTTTATCTTATTTCATTTCAATATTCAAATACTCTAAATATAAATGTTTTTTAATTTTAAATATTCAATTTTTTATCTAATTATTACTTAATCATTATAATTTTCGTAAACTTTTAACTAAAACATAAAATAATTCAACTTTCTCAAATTTTATAATAAAAATAATATTCTAATAATATCTTAATTTTATAATATTTTTATTCAATTTTTTTTTTTTTCTAAAATTTTATAAAATATTTTAAGCCAAATCATTTCTAACTAATTTCATCTCAACTTAAATATCTTATTATTATTTATAAATCATTTTAACTCATCTAATTTTAACTCATTATCCAAACGTAATCTAATTACGCATAAAAACACGTATTCTTGTATGACTTTGAAAAGCATAAAAAATTAAAAACACGTCATTACGTCCGTAAGCAAGTTTATAAAACTAATATTTCTTTTTTCTTTGTCAATCTAATACTTTTTGAAAATTGAATGTTCATAGTGAAATACTTTTGCCATATATAAATAGAGAAATTTTATTTACAGTTCTCACTTAAAGATTATATGTGTAGACCTTTTATTAAATAAGAAAAAAATTATTTTAAGAATAATATTTTAATAATTTTAAAAAAAATTTAAAAATAAAATTATATATGCCTATATTACAGTCCCCAAATGGAGACTGTACGTAACATTACTCATACAAATATTATAAAAGTAAATATATAAACTGACGTAACTTGATATGGTATATTAAATTATTTATTTATTTTTATTATAACAAAAATTTAATATATTTTATAAAATTTCTTTATTAATGTAACACTTCTTATATTTAAGAAAGTCCTCATTTTACATAAAATTAAAATGAATATTATTTAGTTAAAGCTAAAGAATGAGAACACTATATATTTTACACTAATCATAAAATTAAGGGCTTAAAAACACAAATTCACACTGAAAAAGGAAAACGAAGTGCTACAAATATAAATATATTACACAAAAATTAACTAATCATAAGAAGTTTAATATAAATTTACTTTTATATAATTTTATTGTGATTAAAGTATTTTTAATGGTAATATATAATACCTTTCCATATTTAGGACTGAGCATTGATAATGTCAGAGGTTGAATCTAACTTTTGACTCCGATTTGCATAGTCTCTGACTTGGAGTTGGAGTTAGAGTGGAATTAGATTTAGGATTTTTTTTTAACCAATTTGAAATTTGAATTTGACAATCTTAAACTCTCACTAATTGACTTTGAGCTTCTAGATTTCATTGTTTATACATTAGTATTATGTGATAGTAATAGTTAATAGTATGGTATTTACATATACTAAATTATTATTAGTCAAGTTAAGCTATTTATATTATAGTATAAATATATTATTTTATAATACTAATATATTATTAAATTTAATTAACTATATAAGTTATATTTAAATTATATATGATTAATATATAAAATATATATTTTTATAAAATATTTAAAATATTAGAGTTGGAGTTGGTACATCGCCCTCCGAGTCGGGTAAGATTTTCAAAATTTTGCCTTGCCTATCCATACTGGTGGACCAAGTTTTATTCGACCCGAGGGCTGGATAAATGACCCGAAACCAGGACCCAAACACGGACGGCTTTGTCGTTGCTGCGACCCATAATCATTCTGTAGCTGATAATATGATACTTATGTACTTCTGATTCTGCGAGAAACAAGAAGAAGTTGGAATCGAGAAATGGCGAAATCGAGTGCCGACGATGAGGAGCTGAGGCGAGCTTGCGAGGCCGCAATCGAAGGTACTAAGCAGAAGATCGTGATGTCGATCCGTGTGGCCAAGAGCCGAGGGATCTGGGGCAAATCCGGCAAGTTAGGCCGTCAGATGGCCAAACCTAGGGTTCTTGCTCTCTCCAGTGCGTATCTCTACCTTTATGTCTACCCTTTATATCCAATTTCACGCTTTTACCTTGGTGATTTTCTTAGTTTCCAGTTTTATCCCAATTTAGGAATTAAAGCTTTGTTCTATTTGAACGAGATTCTGTTGGTTTTGGTTATGTACTTTTGGAATGTTGAAAGCGAGCAATGGGTTTAATTGGTAACTAAAATTAGTGCCCCATAATGTTGACTCAAAAGTGGTAATCAATCAATTATTCGTCTCCTAATCATTTTTAGGTTTCTTATCTCTGGAAGAATTCTCAAAAGAAAAGAAATGAAAAGTCAGAATTGTAAATTTCAGATCTTCTCTTTGGATTACTACTTAATTTGGTTACCTAGACCTGTAGACAATTAAAATGCTGTTGCATCAGTGGACTGTTAGAATAGTTGGAAAATTGTGGGAACCAATGTAACGATGGAACCAATAGATATGTACGGGTAAAGGTGAAGGTATGAATTTGTTCCCAATTTTTAATCAAAAGCATAAGGCTGTGCATATTTCATTACAATTAGTAATTATTAGAATGACACATATATCCTTGGTTTGTACTAAACTGAAGCACGCAGAGGCTTAAGTTCAAAGAAGCACTTTAATCTTACTGTAAGTACTATCGAAGCACTTTAAGGCTGAAGTAAAAATCTATCGTAAGGAAAATTTAAATATCATTACTCATAGTAAAAAAAGGGTGGATAAATTTAAAAAACATACGAGAAAATATGGATATTTTATCTACCGTGTATTAAGGCCTTGATAGAAAATGAACTCAGAAAATTCCTTCTGAGCTGGGGGATATGATGGTATCTCTAGATTTCTCACTTGGATACCAAATAATATTATAATCATTCCCATTGCACCATGGAATAGTCCATTTCATTAAGCCAGCCGATTCTTCCCATATCTGTCTTCTTCCACACCCACATTCCTCTCATACATGCCTGTAAACTTCTTTGTGCTTAATTGGGAGTTTGGAACAAGCACCATGCTTGCATCTTTGAGGTTTGCAAGTGAACGTTGCCAGAGGTAAAAACCTCTATGCTTAAATCTTTGTATGCTTTGACCATGCTCGCAACTTTTAGGTTTCCCATATGACCTGCTTTTTCCTTGTGTAGAGTTTTTTGAATTCTTGCTCCTTATTAATGTAGGCTTTCCTCCTATTTATGCTCCTAGTATGCTTGGGTTGCACCCTCTATCGGTCTTCAGTAAAATGTGGCATCTTGCCTTTTAAAGAAATGGTTTTGTAGGTTGATTTATGGTATTTAATTTGTATGGTATTGTTAATGAATGCATGTGGTTTGTGCAGCAAAATCGAAAGGTCAGCGGACAACTGCTTTTCTTCGAGTCTTAAAATATTCCAATGGAGGAGTTCTAGAGGTAATTGTTGAATTTCTTTAAATTTAATTGGTTCAAAATTTTTTTGAAATATTTATTTATTCTATACTTGCAAAATAAGTAGAGACCCAGTAATAAGAAATCAAGCCTTAACAAATTCCAATATACATGTGATCTTTACCTACCATGACCTGTAAGCTGGTCTGTCCTCATGATACTGGTGCCGCTGACTTCTAAGCTTTCGTGATCTGAAAAAATATGCACTCTGGAGAAATTGAATAAGAGTTGGCAATAAAAGCAATTTGACTTCCTATCCACTCAAATAAGATATGAAAAGATAGAAATTGTAAATGCCAACAATGAGTAGATCTATAGAAGTATAAAAGACGTGCTGCAGTGTTTCCTTCCTATTCTTGATTTCTATAAAACTATACCTGTGTTGATCTTCTTTTACTGTTCAACTTTTTTGGGATATTTTTGCGTTTACAGCCTGCGAAATTGTACAAGTTAAAGCATCTATCAAAGGTTGAGGTTATGGGAAATGATCCCAGTGGATGCACGTTTATGCTGGTATTTGTTCAACCCTTGATGTACCTTTGGGACACTTTGTTACATTTGTCAAAGAATACACATCTAGCACCCAAACAAAATGAAAAAACAACTTTTTACTTGAAAGCTCAGAGGATTGGTTTTTCATTTTATTTGTATATACCTGTACTTGAGCTTTGCCTCCATTTATGAATAAAACTTCTTGATTACCTATCAAATTTTTTTTTTTAGTTGTATATACCTACAGTCTACATGTATACCCATACACACACATTTTGTTTTTCCTTAGCTTCTCACTGAACTTCTTATAGGGTTTCGATAACCTTAGGAGCCAGAGTGTTGCTCCATCTCAGTGGACCATGCGCAATATTGATGACAGGTAATTTGATGGGAGCAATATACTCTTAAAGATTTATCATGTTATTGTGAAAAAACCAGGCTTCTAGTTGTAGATTTTCTGCATGCGTTTTTTAACCTCTTTTTTTTTTTTTTTTTGTCCTCCCTGTAGGAACCGCCTTTTACTTTGCATCTTAAATATCTGCAAAGATGTATCGGGTCGTCTTCCTAAAGTTGTTGGTGTAGACGTTGTAGAGATGGCTCTTTGGGCAAAGGTGTATATGCTGATCTTCTCCCTGCTGATGATTATCTTATGTGAATCTTTAATCTGAAAAATTCAATTCCATTCATTCCTGCTCAATAGGAAAACATTCAAAACACACCCTCGGTTGGTACTCAAAGGAATCTACAGGATGGGCCAGTTGCAGCGACTGTGACTGAAAGTGATTTGAAAGTGACTGTCGAAAAAGAACTTGTCTCCCAGGCTGAGGAGGAGGATATGGAGGCTCTTCTGGGCACGTATGTCTGTTTACTTTCTTTGTTCTGGGGCGGAACTATGCATTTGTGCATTTGATTGTTGTTGTTAAATTTAGATGTATGGGTGATATTTGATAAACATTGAGTTGTTATTCAGTTGACTTGAGATTTATATTAACAAAACAAAACTAGAAATTCCTTTGGTGGTATGAAGTGAATATGAGGAAAAAGTTAGAAATTCTTTTAGGAAAACTTCAATTATTCAGAATACATGTTCAAATGCCCTTCTTTTGTGGTGCAGTATAAGTTTTATTTTGTCAAGCACCATTGTCCATATAGTTTTTTTAGAATTGTCTTCTGATTTTCTAGGCACCGGTTAACCATGCCGTGCTCAAGAATCAACCATTTCCTAAAGCTTTTGTGCTTTAAGAAAATGCCCAGTGGGCCTCTTGCTTTTTTATCTTATCTAGCTTTTCCATAGGAAGATTTGCTGGTTCTTATTTCAAATCTTTGAAAATGTATTCTTGGAGTTATTTCAAATTACATGCATTAAGAATGCTTTTGTGAGGAATCACTATCAACTCTTGCAGTATTCTCTCCATTGGTGTGTAAATTTTGTTGGAGAGGACAATGATTGGGAAGTTGATCTTTTCTTATTGTTTTTTGATGGGTTGTATGTAAGTCAGTGAGAAGCAACAGTGGTGATAGAATGCCACGGGGCCCATCTAGAAAAGGATTCTTTCTACAATGTCCTATGTTCACACAATAGGACCTCTTTCCCCTGGAAGCTTATTTGGAGGAATAAGGCTCTCTCTTTGATGAATTTCGTTTTTTGGACAGCGGCATTGAGAGGATTCTTACACTGGATAATGTGAAGAAGTGGGTCATTGTTGTAATTAATAGGTGTTGCTAGTGCTTTATGGAACATGGTTTTTGGCCTAATTGGGATAGAGTTGGTGATGCCTTCTTGGATAGTGGATCTCGTAGCATGTTGGAAACTGCAGTTTAAGAGCCATCAATGTGCACTCTTGTCAAATACGACACTGGCTTGTTTGTTGTGGTGTATTTGGAAGGGAAAAAATGTGTGTAATTTCAAAAACTGTGAAAAAAGGGCGTTGAAGCTTAAGTCCTCGTTTCTTTATACTCTGTATTATTGAATAGCAGTCCACAGTAGTGTAGAGTCTTCTATTTCTACCTTCCATGAACTTCTAGCACTTGTTCTTTGCTAATTTGTTGGATCTCCTTATACTTCCTGTGTACCAGGGTATCACCTTCTTTGGTTGTTAATAACATGTTAGCTTACTTATATAAAAAAAAGACTTAAGTTTCACTGCCTGTTAAGGTCTTAAAGTTTAATAGATGTAGAGAGTCAGATTTCATGCGCATATTGAAGAAGGAATGCCCAATTACTTCCAAGGTTTTCAATTTGATGGATAGGAGTTTGAGAGTCCAGTTATCCTACTCTTTGCCTTGAAGCCGATTTTGGTTATTATTAGAAAGAAAGCTAAATTCTTGCATCTCTCTTAGTTTTTTTGTTCAAACTATCTCAATATAGTTGAGTTTTCTGAAAATGGTATGACTTGCAGTTATGTCATGGGTATTGGCGAGGCAGAGGCATTTTCTGAAAGGTTGAAGCGAGAGCTTCAGGCTTTGGAAGCAGCAAATGTGCATGCCATTTTGGAAAGTGAACCTTTGATAGATGATGTAATTTTGACTCTATTTTTTCAGTGCAGTTGGTGAATGGTTTTGCTATTTATGGTTATCACGTATTAAGTTCTTTACAGGAATTCTTTGTTGATTTGAGCTTCTTGTAGGTATTACACGGGCTTGAGGCAGCAACAAATTGTGTTGATGACATGGACGAATGGTTAGGCATCTTTAATGTCAAACTGAGACACATGAGAGAGGACATTGCGTCGGTAGGGATTTCTCCATACTATCGTCTTCATGTGATGTTTCTCTTCCAGCCCACCATGTTTTTATTACCTAGCTTGTCAGTAATGTGATTAATTTTTTTCATCCTTGCCCCCTTCCCTTTCCTCGCTTACAAAAATACACGCATGCAAGTGCACATACACATGCACAGTTTTCATTGTGTCTCTGTTCGAGGCCATGCTGCTTCCTTCTGCCTATTTTTTTGTCTTCACATTGCAATTTATTCTAAAAGGATGTCGATCATCTCAGGTGTCTAATTTACTTTCTTTTCTCTTCTAATTCTTAAATGTAAGTTATTTATGTCTCATCCTGTTTGTTTTTATGTTTCAATTATAGTTCCAACAATCTCTTTGATGGTAGTAACCTGGATTTTGACTTGAGCTGCTACTATGGGTTGTCTAAAGAATGATTGTGCTATATGCCATGTAACTAAAATGGTTAGTCTTTTCATACAAATATCTGTTAGGAAAATGCTGAAGAGACAGACGGATTCATGAACAGGCAAAATAATTTACTGTTCATGAGCACTGTTCCATCTCTGTGTCATCACACTTTCTGTTTTTGCTTCTAAAACTTATGTGTTTAGCTTCATAGGAATATTGTCTAACTGTGGCCATGACCTCAATTTATCCTCTAACCTTCTTGACTCATATACAGATAGAAACTCGTAATAACCAGTTGGAGATGCAATCTGTGAATAATAAAGGTCTCATTGAGGAACTTGATAAGCTTCTTGAGCGATTGCGTGTCCCTTCGGAGGTACTTTGTCAATCGTTTCATTGTAAAAATCAGATTTTTAGTTTGAGTTGGTTAGCTTGCTATTACTGTTTTTGTTCTTTCTAATGAAATTTTCTTGGTTGTAGTATGCAGCAAGTTTGACAGGAGGTTCATTTGATGAGGCTCGCATGCTTCAAAATATAGAAGCATGTGAGTGGTTAACTGATGCTTTGCGTGGCCTTGAAGCACCTAAGTTGGATCGTAACTATGCAAAAATGCGAGCTGTATGCACTCTGACTCTCTCTTTTTTCATCATCTTTTTTTCTTTAAAAAATTATCTGGTCCAGCATACTGTTGTTCCAGACAATATAGGACTTTCCATTATTCTATATTTATGCTTATTCTAATATGCACTTATATATGTAAAAAGTTATTCCCTTGTGTGCTTGTTAAAAAGTGAGATTGTACTTGATGATCTTTATCCTTTCATAACCTATAGAATGGACTAACATTGTGGTAGGATCTAATGGATTATGATTTGCTATTGTCACCACCTAAGAAAAAGCCCAAGCCGCATTTGGTGCATACTCCAAAGTCCCTCAACTTACAATTGGAGCTTCTTTGAATCATTATAAATCATGAAAACTTTTCCCTCCTGTGCAATGTTTTTTTTTTTTTTTTGATAAGTAATAAGAAATTTTATTAATAAGCATATTCCAGGTACACTGGAGGTATACATGTGAATACACCTATTTAGGAATACCTATATGGAGGTATTCCAGGAATACACCCGTGCAATGTAGGATCTCATTCATCCTCCTTCCCATACTTGTGCTGGAGTGTTAATGAAATAAGTCAGAACTTAAGAGACAACATTAGCTGCACATGGTTGTTGGACCAGATGATATCTCCTTCCATAAAACAAGTGAGGGAAGTCGAGGTCTTGTGTTCACTCTTTTATAGCTGTAGTTCAGAGAATAGAAGCTATAACAATGGAGCAGAGCTACAGAAAATCTGTAGTTCCAGCTCCACAGCAGATACTCATAGGACATGAAAATCTTGCCTCCTTGTAACATCACTCTCTATTTTTAACTCTTGCTTTCAAATGTTCCAGGTTTTGACCAGTCTTTTTTTCTAATCTTGGTTCCAACATCAACTGCTAGCATCTTGGCTCCATATTTGTCATAGCTCTAGCTGCCAAACTGACAATATTAGTAGAACCTGAATGTGCAACTATGAATTAACTTCTTACTCTCATTGATGCTGGCTCATTTTAACTGTAGTAGCTAAAATTTTCAGGTCAAAGAGAAGCGAGCAGAACTTGAAAAGTTAAGAAGTACATTTGTCAGGAGAGCTTCTGAGTTCTTGAGAAACTACTTTGCCAGCTTGGTGGATTTCATGATAAGTGACAAGAGTTACTTCTCTCAGGTAATTTTTTCCCCACCCTCGTGTTTAAATCCTGTAATTACCAGATTTTTTAGTGATTTGGAAGTCTAAATATGTCTCGTCTGGTTTTATTTTACAGCGAGGACAGTTGAAGAGGCCTGATCATGCTGACTTGCGGTACAAATGCAGGACATACGCTCGCCTTCTACAACATCTAAAGGTCAATTGTGAGAAAAATTGCAGTACATGTAGAAAGTCAAGTTTTGAGTTCGCATGCCGGCATATGTCTTATTTTCATTTTCTTATTGTTTTTTTACCTGTTTGCATGTGCAGAGTCTTGATAAGAATTGCCTGGGTGCTCTGAGAAAAGCTTATTGTGGCTCCCTTAACTTGCTTCTTCGTCGCGAGGTCAGAGAATATAAATATTCTTATAGCATTGTCTTGATTTTATTTGAGTTTTAGCAAAATCAACATATGAGTGCTAAGGTCGTGCAACTTTATTCTAGTTACTTTTTTTTTTTTTTTCTTTTTATCTCATTTCAAGCAAGAACATATTTTCATCCTATTTTTTCCCCTCAGCCAAGTGTGGACGTGGGTGCTATAATGTCTTGTACACATTATGGTTTCTCTTGGACAGGCTAGGTTTCTGCATGCACATTCCAGTAAAGAAGAGAATATCAGCATTCTTGGCCATAGGATGCTGTGAATGTCATGTTCAACTAGTTCAGTTTAGCATCATTGCATAGCTAATTTGGTTCATTGGGTTCAGCTATCAGCCTTACTTAGGGAGAGTAGTTTCAACTTTTAACTTTGATGCTAGAACTGCAAAACTTCATTTTAGCTATCCTTTGATATTAGAACACTTTGGCATGCTTATCTATTTCTATACTATCTATGCTTCGCTGGAAGAGGCTTATATTTGGATATATATTTTCTCATAATCCATACTTTGTTAAAGACCCACCACAACATTGGAAAACATCTTACTTACCTATAAAAAAAAAGTGTAAAACATCTTAATTAAAAAGCTCTAGTTGATGGATTGGGTCACTGACTCATTGTCCTGTCTAGCAGAAGATACAATGACTAGATTGGTGCATTCTGTCTACTAATACCCTTTCAGAACTTAGGGCATGTATTATGGCCAGCTAGCAAGTTATATATATATATATATATATAGTCTAACTGTTGGTTGACTTTAAAATTGGGACACACTCATCAAATATGGTCAAAACACAGCTAATGTGAATGGTACATAAAACCTTTTCTTCATACAATGTCACACCATGTTTCAAAGAAGAAATCTCAACTAATCTACCTACAAAAGATGTAGGAGTTGTCTTATTAATCATCCACTGAGTTGATGTCCAAAACTTTTTTTTTTTTGATGAATAAATAAATATATTGATCAAAGAATGGCAAAGCCAGTTACACTAGTCTAATGCCCTAACTAGGTAGGCACATTAGAGACAAGAAAATCTTGAAGAACCATGCCATTAAAATCCACAGCTATGGCCCAACTCCAAAGAGTTCTGAAAAATAAATCTTTTAGTTCCTCTAGAGATCTTTCTTGGTCTTCAAAAGTCCTCTCATTGCGCTCCTGCCATAAGCACCACATAATGCATAGAGGAATCATCTTCCACATTGCTCTGATTGGTTGCCTTCCTCTTAAATTTGGCCAACTCGCCAAAGCTGCCTGCACCGTCTTCGGCATAACCCATGCCATGTCTAGTCGAGTAAATACCTCATTCCAAAGGGTTCCGGCTGTGTCACAATGCAGGAGAAGGTGCTCTACCGACTCACCCTCTCTTTTACACATACAACACCACTCTGTAATAATAATCCTCCTTTTTCTCAAGTTGTCGATTGTGAGAATCTTCCCCAGAGAAGCTGTCCAGACAAAGAAGGAGACTTTGGGTGGTGCCTTGTGTCTCCAAATCCTTTTCCAAGGGAACTGAGCATTTGGCTCCATAGTAAGAGCCTTATAGAACGAGCGAACAGTGAAAGCGCCTTTAGCTGCCGGCTTCCACCACATCACATCCTCAAGCTGCCTGTTTGGTCTGATGGCATATATTAGGCTATAAAACTCAGCAAAGCCACTTACTTCCCAATCTTGTGCCGCCCTACTAAAGGTAACATTCCAATGAATATGTCCCCCCGTGGTCTCCAAAACATCTTCCACTGAAACGTCCTTTGCACTTGTTATCTGAAAGAGAGAGGGAAATAAATCTTGCAAGGCCCTATTGTCACACCAAACATCACTCCAGAATTTTATCCTTGAGCCCACACCCAGCTGTAACTTCACAAATCGATTAAACACTTCCCATCCTCTTCTTATGTGTTTCCACAACCCAACACCATAGGCTCCCCTTACTTCTCTAGAGCACCAATCCCCCCAAAGCACACCATATTTCTTTTTGATCACCTTTTTCCATAATGATTCTGGTTCTATCGCATATCTCCACAGCCATTTTCCTAGTAAAGCTCGATTGAACACCCTTAGGTTTTTAATCCCCAACCCTCCACCTGAGATTGGACGACAAACCTGTGCCCACTTAACCAGATGAAACTTAAACTCCTCCCTCATCCCCCCCCACAAGAAGTCACGTTGTAGTTTCTCAATACGTGCCGCTACACTCGCTGGTATTGGAAAAAGAGATAAGAAATAAGTAGGTAGGTTAGAGAGAGTACTCTTTACCAGAGTCAACCTACCACCTTTAGACAAATACATTCTCTTCCATCCCGCCAATCTCTTCTCAATTTTTTCAATCACAGTATTCCAGACCGACAACGCCCTTGAGGCACTACCCAGAGGAAGTCCCAAATAAGTCATAGGTAATGACGTTATCTTGCACCCCAGCAATCTAGCTAACTGGCGCGTGTTAGGCACATCCCCTATTGGCACCAGTTCTGACTTCTCTAGGTTCACCTTCAACCCGGACACTGCCTCAAAACAAAGGAATAAAGCCTTCAGTGCTTGCATCTGATTTTGTTCCGCTTCACACATGATAAGGGTGTCATCTGCAAACAAAAGGTGAGAAATATTAATAAAACCCCTCTCCGGGGTTCCTATCTTAAAACCCTCAACGAAGCCATTCGTAACCAAGGCCATAATCATCCTGCTTAAAGCCTCCATGACTATAACAAACAATAAAGGTGACAACGGATCCCCTTGTCTCAACCCGCGTGAACTATTAAAAAAGCCCACTGCACCACCATTTACCAAAACTGAAAACTTCGCCGTCGATATGCACCAATGGATCCATTTCCCCCATCTCTCCCCAAAACCACATCTCCTTAGCAAATTGAGAAGAAACTCCCAATTGACATGATCATATGCCTTTTCCATGTCTAGTTTACACATGATCCTGGTATTTCCAGCCTTCAATCTACTATCAAGGCATTCGTTGGCAATAAGCACAGCGTCTAGAATCTGTCTTCCTTTTACAAAAGCATTTTGTGGATTCGAAACAATCTTCCCCACCACCTCACTCAGTCTGTTCGCAAGAACTTTGGAGATTATCTTATATACCCCATTCACTAAACTAATAGGCCGATATTCCGTGATTTCCGATGCCCCTACCTTCTTCGGTATCAATGCCAGGAAAGTGGTATTCAGACTTTTTTCAAATTTTCCGACCCTGTAAAACTCTTGGAACACCTTCATCAGGTCCTCCTTTATCACATCCCAACAATCCTGAAAGAATCCCATAGAAAACCCATCCGGTCCTTGTGCTTTGTCCTTGTTCATTTTCATCACTACCTCATGAACCTCTAACTCCTGGAACTCCCTCTCCAATCGTAACACATCACTTGATTCGATAGTATCAAAAACCATCCCATTCAAAGGAGGCCGCCATCCCACCTGTTCTGTAAGTAAGTTCTCATAAAAGTCAACTATATGATTGTGAATGATCTGTTCATCTCTACACTCCACCCCTTCAAATTTCAGCATCTCAATATTGTTGTTTCTTCTATGAGAATTTGCAATTCTGTGGAAGAACCTTGTGCTTCTATCTCCTTCCTGCAACCATAATGCCCTAGACTTTTGACGCCATGACACCTCTTCTAGAAGTATCAACCTCTCAACATCTGCATTCAACTCAGCCTTTCGACCTAATTCTTCCTGTGTAAGTGGTTGCATCCCCTGACGCCTCTCGATCTCTTGAATTTCCAGCATCTTTATTTTTTTATTTTCCCCTACATTTCCGAATGATTCCGTGTTCCATACTCTTAAATCTCTTTTAAGTGCTTTCAACTTACCAGCAAAAATGAAACTGGGCGTACCATGTAACTGGTAGGAAGACCACCATTGTTTAACCCTGTCCACAAAACCTTCAGATTTCAGCCACATTTTCAAATTTAAAAGGCCGCTGGCCACTACATAACCCTCCACAATCCAGCAAAATGGGCCAATGGTCTGAATCTATCCGGGGCAAACGCTTTTGCCATACATCCGGGAAATGGCTTTCCCACTCTGGGGAAATTAGGAAACGATCCAGTCGAGACCATGATTGATTGTTAGACCAAGTAGCAGTGCCTCCGGCTAGTGGCAAGTCTACCAAATTCAGATCAAAGATGCATTCCGAGAACTCCTCCATGGCTGGCCTCATTCTTCTACTTCCATCAACTTCACTACAGAATCTTGCAACATTGAAATCTCCCCCAATGCACCATGGAAGATCCCACCAACTATACACCCCGGCTAATTCATCCCATAGTAATCTTCTATCCATATCTCCATTTGGGCCGTATACACCTGCAAAGGCCCATAGAAAGTCATCGGACACACACTTAAACGAACAAGCTACCATGTATTGTCCAATAAACTCCTCTATCTTCTCCACCACCCTCCTGTCCCACAACAACAACACCCCACCCGACGCCCCGTTAGATGCCAAGTATGCCCAATCCACATGTACTCCACTCCATAAACTCCTCACAACCCTCCTATCAATCATCTTCAATTTTGTCTCTTGCAAGCATACTATATCCACTTTCCACTCTCGAAGCATGTTCCTAATCCGTAGGCGCTTGTTAAGCTCATTAATCCCACGGACATTCCAAGTAACAATTTTAGGCTTCATGGGGAGGCAGCCAGCCCCTTATCTTTTCCTCTACCCCTTCTGGAGCTGCCCTCCATATTCATAGACCATGTCAATCTTCTCAGTTCCCGCTGTTTCTTAGAATGGCCTTTGTTTTTTTGATTATGCCCAGCTTCAATCGCTGTGAGCAATGCCATAAATTGCTCCTCGTATCCGTCACATTCTATCCCCACGAATTTTTGGATCTCTCTCACCTTATGAAAGACCCAATCAGACACTTTCGATTGATCTGGAAAATAGGAATCCAAAGGAACAGGATCCTCCCTCCTGTAGTTCTGAAAACCGTGTAAATCATCTTCAAAAGAGAGATCTTCCAGCCCCAACTGACCACTGACATCGGGTAACACCAAATCCCCATCCACCGACAACATCAAATCGTCAGATCCCTCCCCCTCTTCCTCCCCTGAATCTGATTCCAATACAACTCTAACCTGCTCCTCCATCGGCACTAAACCCAGTTCATCCATGCAAATCGGCACTTTCTAGCTTTCCTTGTACTGAAAACTGCCCTCCAGATTCAACGGCAAGTCCCCCGATAGCTTCAAAAATTTGCCCTGTTCCATCCTCGCCGTCGGGACCACATCGGAGTGCTCCAACGCCATCATCGGCGTCGTCTGTAGTCTCGCCTCCCTCCTCTCCACCGTCGGAGAGCTTTGCAGCATCTTCTCAGATATCCTCGGGCTCGGATCTACACTCGATGACTTCGTATTCTCGTGCAGGGCCGCCGGGATCTCGTCGACGGTCTCCAGAATCACCGTCGGCGAGTTCTGTGTCGTCGCCGACACCTTCGCCTCCGACGTCTGCCGCGGTGGCTTCTCCACCTCTTCCGTGGAAACGCAGACAACCGGGTTGATAAAACCCGGCTTGAAAGAACCCAGAATTGGTTCATCTGGGTCTTCAGAATTGGACCTGGGCTGAGAAGGCCCAGGCCCAAAGAGAGACCCTCCACTCGTGGAGGCCTTGTTCCCGTGATAAACGGGTAGTGGCCTTAATTCTGGGCTACGGGCCCCCACCTCCAGGCCCACTCTTTGCCTCAACCCAGCCTTATGAAATTCTTTAAGACCCTCCCTCTGAAACGCCACCGTTCCAGACCTCTCCCTTTCATCCTCCCATCTCCCTCCTATTTCCTTAATCAACCCGACATAAATTCTGACTTCATCCATTTCTTTCTGCAGCTTCCTTAACTGGCCCTGTAGCTCCAACAGACGTTTGCTGGACACTCACGTCTCCTTTCCAACTACCCTGCCAGACTCAGCTTTTCGAAGATGGTGTGGGGCTCAACGTTCCCCCCCAACTACCTGGCTTGCACCTCCGGCAAGCCCCTTCTGCCCATACGTCGGTCCTGCAGTGAGGACCTCCTTGAAAGTTCTGGGCACAGTGTTAGAGGACTTAACCAGATTCTTCACTCCTCCCCCCGTTCCATATCCATTTCCTCTAATTTGAACCAACTCTAAAGCCAGATTCTTCACTTTCTTCCATCCCCCATCCATCATCACCTTCTGGAAAACAGAGTAAGCGGATTCTACCCTCCTTTCCATATTCAGCAATCGACAAATATCGCCCTCGCCAATTCGAACAGCGTTGGGCAACAAAACTGCGATATCCTTCTCTTATTACTGAATATACATCCTTCCTTCCCCCTTTCAAGCAATCCTCCAACACTTTCACCATCCACAAAGTTGTGTTTCTGCCCACCAACAGTTCATACCTCTCCTTCCACCCGTGTTCTGAAAAACGAAAATTATTTCCTTCCTATGAGAGGCTAATCAGCTTGGACTCAACAACTACTTCACGTGAATAAGCCATAGAAATGCAAAATCTTTAAGTAGAGTTTTCAGCTTTCAGCATGAACTTTCACTTCTCACAAAGGCCAAAATTAAAGCAAAGATTTTGCCAGATATATATATATATATATATATTTTATAAGTAGATTATGCCAGATATCGTCTCCAATAGAAATCCTGCCCTTCTGTTTTTAACGTAGGTAACAGCAATTACAACCAAAAGCTGAAAAGATGCAGCTTGCACGAGCCTTCTACAAATTCTCATTGATGTCCAAAACTTATTGTATGATGACTTTTTTCAAGTCTTTATGCTAATAAGGATGGCGATACATGGCTGTAAGTTTTCTATAGTGTTTTATGCTGGTGAAATAGGGGGACATCTGTGAGGTGGAATGTGGTGGTTACTGACCAGTAGGGGTGCTAGGGATGGTGGTGGTGAAGCATATTGTGTGAGGCTAGCTTCCACCGGTGTGGCCGTGGAAGAACCACGGATGGTGTACATGGGCATGGGTGTAGTTGACTGTAGGCCGTGCTCTGTTTTTCCTTGATTAAAACAGGGGCTTCCGTTCATGGGTTGGGGCCGAGTGCGGTGGTTTCCGTTTGGTGTTGGGTGAAGGTGGTTGGGCACGGCTGGGCTTCGGTGCTTGGTGGTTCACGACTAGGTGGTAGTGGAGTGGGTCTTCACCTCTGTGGGGAGCAGTTGGCATGACGGCATCTTCCGGTTTTGCATTCATGAAGGTTGGCTGCAGCTTTGGTTCAGTGAACGTATAAATAGGGGAGGACGGCTGGTTGTGTGCATGGGCTGAACATGGGTTTGGTGGTTTGTGATCAGGTGGGTGGTGCAGGGGAAACCAATGCTGGTGGTCTCTTTCTCAGCACCTTCGGTGTGCCACTGGTTGTTGGCCATGAGGATGGGGTGCTTCACGGCTGACTGTACGACAGGGAAACATAAATGCAGTGGCTGGTTTTGGTTTGGGGCGTGGTCTCTCGGTGGCTTTGTTGTGGCTGGTGGTTGCTGTGAAGTGAAGGAGGTTTGGTGTGGGATGTTGCTGCGGCTTGCAGTTCGGTTGGCGTGGAGAAGAGAGTGTGACGTGGGCTTTGGTTTTTGATTCTCTGAACGTGGAGGAAGGGTGCGGCAGTTCATGCATGGGGTTTGCAGAGAGTGGGTTTGTAACTTTGTGCATTAAGTGTTTGTATAAATATAGGAAACTGAGAAAGGGAAGGGAGAAATGTGCAGGACATGGAGACGTACGTGCATGGGCGTGGAGTTTGAAATTGGTTCTGGGTTTTGGACGTACGTGGTTCTCACTGCCATGAGTTATGGGCCTCGACTCAACCTTTAAAAATAATCCAGCTTGTCCCATAAAATTTTCCTGCCAATTCCCCACCGGGTTCATTAAAAATTTTATCCTAATTATCAAGTCTAACTAAAAATTTATATACGGCCAAAATAATTTTTGGGCCTGTAGGCTACTCAAAAATATCGTTAAAATTCAAATGGGCTTTTCATACATATTAACTCAAAAGAAAAAAAAAATTATAGAACCTAAAATTAGCTTGGGCTTGGCGCTGGGCCTGGGTGTTACATATATCTTGTCTTTGATATTATTCATGGTATTTATGCAGTATCAATTCTAAATTAATATTTGGAATTTCTCTAAATAATTTACAGGCTCGTGAGTTTGCAAATGAGCTTCGTGCTAGTACAAAAGCCTCAAGAAATCCAACCGTCTGGCTTGAAGCGTCCACTGGTTCTGGTCACAACTCGAATGCTGCAGACACTTCTACAGTTTCTGATGCTTATTCTAAGATGCTGACCATTTTTATACCACTTCTTGTAGATGAGGTCAGAATTCTAATTACATGCATACGTTCTAAAATATTAGTTATATTCTGTGCTAAAGATTTATTTTATTGCTCAAACTGCAGAGTTCTTTTTTTGCACACTTCATGTGCTTTGAAGTTCCTGCACTTGTTCCTCCAGGAGGTCTTGTCAATGGTAACAAAACTGCATATGACAATGATGATGTCAATGATGATGATCTGGGGATTATGGATATTGATGACAATGACAGTAAAACTGGTATTTTTTTCCCCGTTGGCTGTAGTGCTGTTTAAGTTTGTCTGTAATGTATGCTATGAAGTTCTGTAGCCCTTAGTTTTATAACTGTTATATTAATGAAGTGTTTATCTTCTGCAGGTAAAAGTTCAGCAGAGCTTGCAGCATTAAATGAGTCTCTTCAAGATTTACTTGAGGGAATCCAAGTAATGTACAAAAGATACTGCTTATTTATGTCCATTTCATTTGTAGTTGCTTTTGTTATGCAATAACATGTTGACCCTATCTGAAAGTTCCCATGAATTTCTAGAAAGTGAAGCCCATCTTTACTTGTGGATATGACTTCAGAATTCAAATCCTGTTCTTTGGCCAAGATTTGCAAAACCCATCTTTCTGTTATTTTGTGTTATTATGACATCCAATCAAGATCTGAAGCTCAATGGAACTGACCACTAAGGAGCTTTGAAGTTGAATATAATGCCAGCTGGTTACTTTTTCAAGAGTGATCTGGTCAGTTTACATAGTGGTACCTGGTTGGTTCGCAAGATTGTTGCGAAGATTATACATGGACGGTTGTTAATGCTTTCTGCGTATGCAAAGTAATTCATCGTGTTCAATAAGATATTAAAGACTAGGGGTTTAAAATGTCAAGGTCCAACTCCCAGCTCTCTGTTTGGATACGATAACCAAATTGTCAACTCAATAATAGGAACGGATGAAGTGATGATGGTTGGACAAGTGAATATTGTCCAAAATGTGCTAGAGAACTTTGAGCGAGAGTGAACCTAATTATGTGTTTGGGTGCCCCTTGTTCACTCTATCTAATGGTTTTCTTATATTTCCACCTTTTTAAGTTTATAACATGGATCAGGGTTTTGAGTGGCTTTCATCCTCTTCATAACTGGTCTTCTATATTCTACCTATAAAATAGTTGTTTAGCACTCGGCACTGCTTGGAGGTGTGTAATTTAGTTTTGAGAGCAGGTGTCATTCTGTATAAATTTCAGGAAGATTTTTATGCTGTGGTTGACTGGGCATACAAGATTGATCCTTTACGATGCATATCAATGCATGGAATTACAGAGCGCTATCTCTCAGGGCAGAAAGCTGATGCAGCAGGATTTGTGCGTCTCTTGCTTGGTGACCTAGAGTCAAGAATTTCTACACAGTTTAGCCGGGTAAGATTTGAAGTTCTAAGTGTAAACAGATGATGGCCTCATTACGAAGAGCATGGTATTCAGTTGCCCATGTAACTTGTGAATTGTGTTGCAGTTCGTAGATGAAGCTTGTCACCAGATTGAAAGAAATGAGCGCAATGTTAAGCAGATGGGTGTATTATCATACATCTCACGGTAAAGTTGAAACCCAAGGCTTAAGCTTCTTTTGTCTCATGTAAATTGACTGCCTTTTGACAATATGGAAATGGGAGATTGAAACATCACACTTTTTGTCTAGCTGATACAAAATATAAGTTACTGAAAAAGGAAGTAGTAGTCGGAGGCTGTTGTTTCTAATTTATGGAGTCAAGATTTCCTGAAAATATACGTGAGCTGTCCAAGCTGGGAATATCTATATTGCTTGTTTTTCATTTTTTCCAACTGTCTTCAGTGAGCCCAGCTAATTACAAGTGAGCTACACCTGATATAATAATTTATGAGACGATAAGAGGGTGATTATGGGATAGATGCATATTAAATTTTTGTTTTTTTATCGGCAAACAAGATTTTATTGATAATACGGATAGACAAGCCAAGTACACGGGACTTTTAGATGCAGAATAACTTTTATTTTGAACAAGTTGCTTTTGCATGCTTCCTTACTCGTTCAATGCCTTTATTAAAAAAATTGTTATTTGAACAAGGGGGTGGAGGATCCAAAACGTCTAGTAATGAGCTAAGAGAAGTCTGCTTTGCAACATGATTCAAAAGCATGAAACATATATAAAGTAAGGCTGAGTACTCTTCATATGTATTGAAGAGCATGCTATCTGCAGTAGTAAGGAATTTTTGTTTGGTGGTGATGCTTTCAGTAATTTTTAAACAAAGTAATTCAATAATTTGTAGCCTGTGCTTTATGGTAGGCCACACATACTGGTTTCAGAAGTATTACCAAATGATCTAGTTCAGTTGTATGAATTTACATTCTTTAATTCCTTAACATAATTATCTACAGATATGTCCTGAGTATCTGGGTTATTGCCTATCCTTATTATCAATAAATTGTTTGCTGATAAAAAAAAACATAATTATCTGCAGATTTTTTTTTTTTTTTTTTATAATTATATAATTAATTATCTACAGATACAACTTTTACTGCCATGATTTGGTAGGAAAAAATTGATTTTACACTTTGTGACATCTCCATGTATCCCAAGAGCTTAAGTTGATTAAAAGAGGTAGATTTGATAATTTTTATTATAACCTTAACACTCCCTCTCGCTGTGATCTATTCTACCCCTCAATAAGTGGGCCAAAGACCTGGAATATTTAGTTAATGGGGTGAAGTGTAGATGTAGAATTCGAACTCAGGTCCTCTGCTTTGATGCCATATGAATCTCCAATTGTCCTAAAAGCTTAATCTAATGGGAAGAGGTAGAATTAATTATTTATATTATATCCTTAACACACTTCTATAATGCATACCATCAAAACCTTAGTTTAAGTTGGTTTTTGTTTGAGTATTTTAACACAAAGCATTTACTGTTTGTTAATGCTCTGACATACACTTCAATGGTGGGGATAAGTGCGTGCTTGTCAATGCACTGACATACACTCAAATGGTGGGGAAAAGTAAGTGTTTGTTGATCCTCATGGACTAAAATCTTGAATCAACTTGTTTGACTTCTTGAAAATCATTAAATGCTCACTTTTGGCTTGTCTCTAATCTAGGTTGATTCAAGCCATTATGTAGCAACAATGAAAATACACCTGATTGTTAGGGCCAGAGCAGTCACTTTAAAATTGGACCAGAACTCCTCAAACTTGTATGCTTTTCATTGTTTGTTGGGATGATTCGGTTCTCACTAATCTTGCTTATATTTATTTTATTGTCCCTTGTGGGTGTAAAATCCTTTATAGATAAGGTTATTGCTTCTTGAGTTTCTGTAACATGGATTGCTGGCTCTGGATTTTGTGGTGGTCCAAAAGCTAGTTTTAGAGACAATTGGAGAAGTAAAATGGTTTTGAATCCACTGTACAATTAAGCTGTAAATTTAAGTTCCCAGTTTATTGACAAAAAATACCACATCTTTGTTCTTTTATCAATATGTTTCCATCATTCTTTTGGGTAGATTTGCAACTCTTGCAACACGAATGGAGCAGTACATCCAGGGTCAATCTCGGGACTTGGTTGATCAAGCGTACACAAAATTTGTGAGTACTTTCTTCTCAAAGATGTATTCATGTTATTTTTGTACTAGTGGTTCAACATAACAATATAATTGTTTTATCAATTGAAATCCAATGCCGGAATGTGAGTTGTTGGGTTAGAGAGTATTCAGTTCAGCAGTTTTTTTCTTTCAGTGTTGCAATGGGAACTAAAATACCATTCGCGCTTGGTGATTAAAGCGTTAATCTAGTCAGGTTGATTTTTCTTGTGGTAGTGTTTTGTGCCCTTGAAAGCTTTCTCTGAAATAAAAAAATTGTTTTCTTGGTTAGGGTTCTTAGACAGAGATTTTAGGTGCTTGTAGAACCAGACACAAGACCTTGACTCGGAGATGTATATGGTATTGGTCCTTCACCACCATAGTCATTAAACCATAGAGTCCATTTGACTATTTTACAATAGAAAGCCTAAGTAAATACTGGGCCCTATTAAAATTTTGTTTTTTCTCACTAATTTAAGATTCCCATCGTCTTGTTGAGGCCTTCTTTACCTTTTTTTTTTTTTTTTCTAAGTATTAAAAAAATAGGATGATACCTCCTTAATTTTATTAAAAACCTCTAATTAATGACAGAGGAATACTGTGATTACAGTGCAAAAGACCTTGGAGTTACAATATCTAAGAAAACCCAAACCAAGGTGCAAAAACTGAAGAGAAGTGATACAATCACAAAGAGATTCCACAAAAGTAAATCAACAAACTGACGTGGCTTCATATGATACGTTAGATCTATTTTATAATAAAAATAGTGTTACAATCTAACATATCACATCAAGCCATGGTATTTGTGAGTTTACTCTTGTGAAATCTCTTTGTGGCTAAAGCTTTTCTCAAAATGAATATGCCTTTATTGTGCAGTTTTTATCTTTACTCCACCTTTCTTTTAGTAAAAGTGTACTAAAAGAAACGAAAGGGCAAAAGCCTAAGCATGCAAGAAGTGTATAAAGGAGCTGTTGTTCTCTCTCTACGTGACCATAACCTATTCTAATTAGGTCCTTTCATTCAAAACTTAATTCAAACTTATAGCAAAACCGTAATGAATTAGAATGGTAATTCATTAATTATCAAGTGTTGGCTTCTTTGATATGAAATAACTTTGCTCAAGTTTCTACTGATAATTGGGGATGGGAGGTAGTGGTGAACCCAATCTTCCACCCAAGTACTCAGACAATAACCCTTTCTAATGGGAACTTTTTTTTCCTGTTAATTACCTTTTTCTGTAAGTACTGGAAAATTGAAATGCATGTATGGTGAAGTTACTAAGTAAATGCCTCAAAGCGATGAATATAAAAAAGGGCGTTAATCAGCGAACTTCCCAACTTTGCATTTGGTCTCCCATGAATCAATAAAAACCTTGGTCTTGGTCTGTATCTCCATTTTAGTATTACAAAATACAAACAATATATCTAGGGGTGTAATCGATCTGGTCCGGGGGGAGTCACGGACAGAAAATTTCGGTCGATTTTTGCCGGACTGAACTGTTAGTTATCGGTCTGGTCAGTCCATTTGGTCTGATTCAGTCCATGAACATTTTTTCTTTGTATATATATGGTTAATGAAATTAAGTGATCCCTTTAATATTTTATATATGGTTAATGAATATTAAATAATTTCATTATATACATGGTCAATGATGATTCCTTGGATGAAAATTACATAATTAACTTATACAACTATTATATAAAATAATATGTTATATATAAATATTTAAAAATATATATTATATACATTTGGTTGGTCTCGGTCTCGATCCGGTTCGGTCCAAAAAGATCACACCCCAAGATCAACCAATAAGACTATCAATTCGGTCCCGTCAGGTCGGTTTTTCCGGTCTGGTTATCTTACAGCCATTATATATCAAATCTGGGACTGCATTTTTGGAAAAGTGGCCTCTAGTATGATAGTTGTTGCAGATGATATCATTTTGTTTTTCTTTTTATCATATAATGGTGGATTGAATCTACTGCTTGATAGTTTGATATGGCAAGAGGTTTTTTGTTTTTTGTTTTTACAGGTCAGCATAATGTTTGTTACATTGGAGAAAATTGCACAAACAGATCCAAAAAATGCCGACATGTTTCTGTTAGAGAACTATGCAGCTTTTCAGAACAGGTATTTTTTTTTTTCAAATTTGTGTAGCTATAAGTTGATCTTCTTAGTGTTTTGCAAAGAGATTATGCAATCTCTATCGAATTCACTTAGCTGATTAGAATCAGTTACATGCAGTTTGTATGACCTAGCCAATGTTGTGCCTACGTTAGCCAAATTTTATCATCAGGCAAGTGAAGCTTATGAACAAGCTTGCACCCGTCACATTGCTGTGATTATTTATTCTGTAAGTAATCCAACCTTTACTGCCTTGGGGTTTTGCATCTTTGATGCATTCCCCAGTATTTTATTTAGAAGGTCCACATCCTCATTTTGGCTTTTGCAGCAATTTGACCGGCTTTTCCAGTTTGCTCGGAGAATAGAGGATCTAATGTACACAATCACGCCAGAAGAGGTTAGTGTGTTGGTGATTGTATCATCCTGTGCTCATAAATTTGTCCAAATCCTATTGAGTGCAAACAATTTCTAGGGGCCATTGAATTGGGGGAACTTCCCCATGAATTACCTGAGGTGCACTTGTGGGTGCGAAGGGCCTGTGCTCCCTCAGGATTAGTCGGGACTTTATTTTCGAACACCCGTTGCCAATAAAAAAAAATGCTCATAAATTTGTCAAGAATATTACATTAGATAACTTTTAAAAATATCTGTCATTGCTGCTTTTGCAGAAGTAATTACTATGTGTATGCAACTATGCCTATTCATTGATTAATAAAATTGTTTACCTATAAAAAAAAATGTGTATGCAACTTATTCTTTTGGACTAAAATTTGTTTTAAGTTTCACACCACTTTTTTAATAATATATACGTCTTTTTTTTTTTTTTGTGTGTGTGGTGTGTATCTTTAAGTTCTGGCAATCAATAAATCCATAATTAGCTTGAAATGCTTATGCTATCAGTTTATGCCATTGATACATCTTCTTTAGTCTTTTGTTTGATAATTTTTGAAACTGTCCATGGTGCTGTTCTCCATGTTAGGACTTTAATCATAAAGCACTTATGGCGCTGGTTTTCTTTTTCTGATAATATAGGTGTTTTAAAGAACTGTTAGGTTCTAGTAGTTGCTAGACGTTTAATTTGTGGTAGCCATTTATTTTACCTTATTCTACTTATAAAAAAAAAAAAAATTTATTTTACCCTATTCATTTGTTATATTTCTCGACATTATTAATCGAGCCAGATGTTATGGCCTTACATAATTGGCATTCACAAATTTCAGATTCCATTCCAGCTTGGGTTGTCAAAAATGGATCTCCGGAAGATGGTAAAATCTAGTTTATCTGCGGTAAGTGGCTACTACTAGATTATCCCTTCGTCTCAAACATGCTTTGGTATAATATTCTGGCTTCCATGGTATAGGTTGACAAGAACATCAGCATCATGTATAAGAAGTTGCAGAAGAATTTGACTTCAGAGGAACTGTTGCCTTCTTTATGGGATAAGTGCAAGGTAAGTTGGGTGTTTTATTTTTATTTTTATTACAATATGTTCAGGACATGGTATTTGAATGCTCTTTTGAAAGGTCTTTGGCATAATTGTGAATAGATATGTGCCAAACTCTAATGTTCTTTTGCTGCATTAAGTAGAAATCTAATTCTGATTGGTGGCCAAAGTACGTAGGAACCCAATTTTGGAACATAAATATTGGCACAGAACAAGAAAGGAAAAAGAAATGGAAAGAAAGCCTCGAGCCCTACGAAATTTCCAAAAGCAATATCCTTAGCTCTCAACCTATGCTATCAAAAGTATAGGAAGTGACCTTAAGTCTTGCAGTCTTAAATATAAAACATTGTGTCTTGCTGATATTGGTTGTATGGCCATAGCTCATGCCTCATTATGAATCTGTTACATCAAAACATTATTTCCTTTACCTTTTCCATTGGTTAAGTTGAATATTTCTATGCTCATCCAGTTTTGTTACCCAAATATAGGGCTGCAACGTGGCCAACCCAATCTGGGTTTGGACCCGACTCGATCTGATCCAGCAACAAGAAATATCAATCCGACCCAAACATTTTCTGGTCGGGTCAACCCGAGTTTTTCCTTTATTTAATATATATAAAGAAAACGTGTAATAATTCAACTAAAATATTTCTCCAAGAATAAAGAAAATAATATGTCAGCTGTCAATAATCGAGAGTCTATTATTAGCATTGGTTGTTACAATGAGAAGAGGACAACAAAAATCTCGAGGATTTATCCCAACCAGAGTCATCAGTCAATGGTTTGAACGTTCGACCATATTCGGTTGGTGTTGGTGTCTGAGTGAAAAAAATCTTTTCAAGAAAAAGGGATTTTCAAACGTTGGGGAAGATAGTCCTGTAAGGAAGCAGCATCATGAAGGGCTACTTCAAGGACCGAAAGGCCACGTTCAAAGCGTTCAAGATGGCTGGCTCTTAAGTTCTTAACAGGTGATGTTAGGGTCATACATCCATATGGGTATTTGGAAATCAAGGACAGATCCAAGGACGTGATCATATCTGGAGGTGAAATGGCAGCGTAGAAGTGGAGTCGGTGCTCTAAAAGCACCCGAGGGTGCTGGAACCTGCCATGGTGGGCCTGTGGCAGTGCCACACCCTCACTGGGGAGAGAGCCCCTACGATTTTGTCACTCTCAACAAGAATTCAGTGGGCAAAACCGACGAAGTGAGTCAGGTAGAGATCATCTCCTTTTGCAGGAAGAATCTTCCCCATTTCATGGTTCCAACGAATCTTCCCCAAATGAGTCCAGTGATGCATGCAATCTACAGTGAGATTTCAGAGAATGGGGATGGGAGGTGATGTTGATGACGAAGAGAATGGGGAGGGCAAGGCGGCTAGGGTTTGATCTGCAAGTAAGAGTTTATAAACATGTAGTCGGGTTGATTGGGTTGAAACCGATTTTTATTGGGTTCGACCCGAAATGTAATCTAAACCAATTTCAACGGACGGGTCACTTCGGGTCTTTCGGGTGGGCCGGGTCTTTGGGGATTTGCACAGGCCTACCCAAATAGGCTCTTCATTTGTTTTGAGAGTTAATTGCTGTTTTGTGTTTGATTCCTAATGGCCTAATGTTGTGAACACCAATAATGAGCTTAGCATGTTACTTATAAAAATAAATAAATAAATAATATTGGGCTTAACATGCTGCCTGTTGACAATATCTAATCCAGGGTGTTTATTATTTTGCCAGAAGGAGTTTCTGGATAAGTATGAAAGTTTTGCTCAACTAGTTGCCAAGATTTACCCCACAGAGACCATTCCGTCGGTTGTGGAAATGAAGGAACTTCTGGCTTCCATGTAGAAAGAGTATTCGCCTTCAATGTTTCTTTTCAGCAAAAGGGTGGTTTAGCAGCTTGTAATCGTTATTTTACTTCTGGCTTGCATGTGGAGAGAGTTGATCTTGAACGTTCCCTTTTCAGGAAAGAGGTGTTTAGCCTGCCATAATCATTCTTTTCATAAGCTTTTGCATATTTTGGGTGTTTCTAATAGTCAGAATAGGTTATGTAAAACTCGCACATAATTGTCTCTGAAGTGTCCATGTATCTTGGTTTTTGCCTAGTGCTTTTTTCATGTTCTATGCAAGTAGTGATTGCATCTGAGGATGTTTTCCTTCCTGCCCCGGAATCTGTTTATTCTGGATGTTTTCAATGATTTGCACCCATTCTTTAGTATTGTATAATATTGTATTGAAGGAGATCCATTAGCTTTTCACAGGACTGTTATAATTGTTATCAGTAAGAAATCTACAGCGTTTCCCTTTCACTTCCGCTTTTCTCTACCAAAAAAGATTAAAAATCAGCATCTTCTCTTTGCCTAAGATTTATCTACAATCTTATCTATGCTATTAGATAAATCAGCCAAATTCAAGCATGCTACCATGTTAGTGCATGGACAAACGTTCCTTTACTTGCAAAGCTAATATACATATTTGTGGTGAGATTTACATGTCCGATCTCAACAAATTCAGGCTACATTTGGCTGTTTTTCCCTCACTTGTTACTTTGTTGTAGGGGGTGGTTTAGTCCGGGTCCGGGTCGGAAAGTATGCGCATTATGTGGTTTTCGTCCATCTTTATTTTAAAGGGAAAAGCTTGTTTACTACCTGGGGTTGACCGCCATAGTGGACCGCTGGTCAATTTATTTATTTATTTAATGATTAATGAAATGATTTTAAGTATATTGGTGTATTTTTTTATTTTTTAAAAATATTTAAATATATTAAAAAATGTAAAAAGAAAAAAGAAAAAATTGTTCCGGGCCGGGCGGCATGGTAGCCCGGTCCTTATTTTAAATGGATGCGTATTCTGTGGTTTACGTGCATGACTAATTTAAATGGAGGGTAATTATGTAAAATTAGAAGGTTAAATTAACTAGAAAAAATTACTATTTTTTTCGATGTGGTACTACTCCATTAGTTAATTGTAAATGGGTTAAAAGCATTATCAAACTTATCAAAATTATTTGCCTCAATTTTATTCTGTAGATAAAATGAGTTGAGATAAAAGTTGTAAGTTGAATAAAATATTATTAGAATATATTTTTAATATTATTTTTATTTTAAGATTTGAAAAAGTTATTATTTATTTTATTTTATGTAAAAATTTAAGAAAATTGTATAGATGAAATGAGATGAGAATTTGGCTTCTACTTCACTTGTTGTGGCATCATATTAAATAATTACCTCTCTTGGTCTTCCAAAAGCACAAAAATATGACTAAATTTTTTCATTGGTTACCAACAAAAAAAGAAAAAAAACATTATCAAGCTTTAAACACTTCTTTTATTTATAATTCTTTCCCAGGGAAAGAAATAGTACAATAAAATGCCATTGCATTACTCGCATGGCATTGCCTTTATGCTAAATACAATATCAAATACATGCATGTTCGAAATAATTAGACATTAATAGGATGAGAAAAACTTCAAACCAAAGGACTGGTTTGGGTAGCGAAGTATTCAGAAAATATTTTATTATTATTAATTATTTTGTCATTATTTTTCATCTATTTTTATTATTTTGTATTACTATTTATTATTATTTAATATTTTATCATTACTTTTTCACTATTTTTTCACCTCACTACTAAAATTTGGTATAAAGGATTTAATTGAAGACTCTTCTTCATTCTTCTTCTTCCTCTGTAAATATATTCCAAATGAAAGAATATATATTTGATGAACTAATGAACAAAATCTTCTTGAGGCCTGTGATAATTGGAAATACATGAACGTACATCCCGACTGGCCCCCAGGTTAGCTACCAATGCAATCTTCAATGGTATCTGATCCGGCAGAAAGTCTTGAGAGAAGAAAGATACTAGCCGAGGAAATCAGCACAGCTCCGGCAAAACAGGCAAGATCCACCCCAGAAACCAAAGGTATATTCTTTAACTTCTCCAGAACTCCCGCCTGAAGTATCATCATCACTGCATGCCCTATTTTCGATTTGGCTTGTGAAACTGATTGCATCTCAATCTCAACCCACGCCGGAAGTGTCTGCAATAAGGTACGTACAGAAAAATCAGTTATATATATATATATGGCAGTTTAGGTTAAAAGCAATCGATTGAAAGATATTTATGCATGGAAAGGTAGGCTCTGAAAGTGAAAGTGGAAGGTTAATTACCTTCATATAGAAGAGACCAAACAAGTTTGATCCGGAAAGCCGTGGCCCTTTTCCTGTCATTGTCTTTTTCCCAACAAATATCACGTACAAACCCATCCCGAACATTAGCATGGCAGTTCCTACCAGGAACATGTCTGCAACAATGACAAGCATTTAGCTCCAACAGTATTGGAGAGAGAGAGAGAGAGAGAGAGAGAGAGAGAGAGAGAGAGAGAGAGAGAGAGAGAGAGAGAGAGAGAGAGAGAGAGAAACCTATGGCTTGAATAAGAAGCTGCATGACATGTTCTTGATTGGATTTGTCTGAGAACGAGTGGAAATACCGTAAATATGACTTTAATATGGTAAAGCAACCCTGTAATTAGTTCAACAAATTAATTAAGAATGTCTCTATCATTGTTGAAAAGATCAATTATTGTCAAAACACATATAGTTCAGTATAAATTAATAATTCATTCGATCCATTTCTCTTGTCACAAGGAAAAGATGTAGCTTTTAGTTTCTTACCTCAAGGAAACACAACACCGAACCGAACAAAGATCCCACGACAGCAAATAGTGTAAAGAATCGACAATCAATTATAGCCTGCGCATTGAGATTAATTGGCGAAAAATAAGAGAGAGACAGATACTACTTTATAATGTTCTGTGCAGATAAAAGAGAGGTTTTCGTAGGAAATGTGTAGGACAAATTTTAATGAAGCTTAGATGCTTAAAAAGAACAGATTGGCGGCGTACCCTTTCAATGAACAGTTGGACGTATAATCTCAATCGTCGCCTCTGTTTCACAGCCATTGATCTCAACGTAGACATGGCAGCCTTGATAACATTTGCCACAAGAGAAGCCAGATCTGACAATAATATTCCCCGGCCGACTCGAAGTTCTGAGCTAAGGATGGGCTCCGAAGGAGCCGCCGAGGCCTTCACAGCCGCGACTGGTTTCCTCTCGCCATCCCCGGAGACACTCTTCCGATTATCAGCTTCAATAAACCCCGCCTTGCTTACACACCTGACCGTAGTCCCGGATAAAGAAGCCGACGCAGAGGAGGAAGAAGAAGAAGGAAGACCAAAAGTCAAAGGTGGCCTAGCCGTACGAAACATTAATCTAGCTGTTGCCATTGTTGTCAGATGCTGTAGTACTGTAAAATTTAGAGCTTTTCGGAAGAAGAGGTGTTGGGTTGGTTGGTCTGTCGGTCGGCCGGCTGGGGGGGTTGAGCTAATTAATGGGTCAATTTATAAGCACCTGCAGCACAGCATGAGCATGAACATTGAGGTACAATTTTGCAAGAAGATTCCCGGCATATTAGCCACGGGTTGAGGTTGGCTTGGAAATTTTTGAACGAACCAAAACTCACGTTACATCTCTCTCTCTCGTGGAGTTTCGTGCGTCCGCAGCGTGTGGGTCCGCTGGACTTCTGAGCCGAACGCTTTCACTATTCTCCGTCGTCGGCTTTGAACGCCAAATAGTAGTTGAATACTTGGAATTCTTGATGCGTGTATTGTTGCGATTGTTAGAAAATATGTCAGAAAAATATTTTATAAAATTATACTATTTACTTTATAATAAAAATAAATTATAATTTGATGAACTACATTAAATTATTTTAAGTTAAATTAATTTATAAAATTCATTTTTTATTAAAACATTTCTATTTTACCTTTTTAACGGCTGATTGCCTAAAATTTTCTTATTTGGACTCTTGAAACCCAAAATCAGAATAAATGGGATACATAAAATAAAAAAAATAAAAACTATCATATCCTAGACTTTTAGATCTTCCATCTAGAAGTTGTCACATCAATTTTTTTTTTTTTAATATCATAATTAAAATATGCTTACCGATACAGCCAAAACTTAAAAATTTTCTTTTAAGGTAAATAACTGCCGTTGCCGGCCACCGAACTCCGGCAAGTTCCATTGACTTCTCAGGATAGCAATGAATGCCCCCGTTTGAATTTGGATTGAATTAAGATTAATTCAGTTCAATCTAATTTTAAGCTGAGTTTAATATTCAGACACACAACTCTTAAATTACTAAACTTATATTAACTCGAAATTTTTTTACATGTAGATCTACAACCTTTTTGTAACTCAATGCCATTTTATTCGCGGGACTTATAACTTTTTTCAATTTTCTATAATTATATCTAAACTCATCTTAACATCAAAAAATACTATAGGTGCTACACGCCCCCCACTCCCCGCCCTCGCGTGGGGAGTGGGGTGGGGTGGGGATTTTTTTCCCACAATCCGCCCCCATCCATATGGGGGTGGGGTACCCCGTCTATTGCACAGGGTGCGGGGGTGGACCTCCATCCGTTAGCACCCTGCCCCTCCCCTCCCCAATCGATTACTACCATGTCCAGTGTCCAACTTTTTTCAAACAGCAACGACAAACCCAACACAACTCGTAGACGAAATCAAACCCCCAAAAGAAAATGAGAGTGAAAACAAAACCCAAGAATAAATATTTTAGCATAGAGTGAACTCGAAGGAGCGAAACAATCTCATTTGAAGATTTGGAAACAGGCTCCGCCCTCTGTAGTCTGTGGAGCTCGCAGACGTGTTGAAACCAACACGTCTCTTCTTTTCTCTTTATTTTCCATTCCTTGTAATTCTAAGATCCTAATGCTATCTATTTTTAAGACTGGTTTTAGTCACCATTTCCAGTGTCAATTGGTGTGGTTTAATTTATTGTAAAATTGGTAGGAGCATTAGGTACTGATGATATGTAATTAGGGGGTGTAAAAACGACTTTTACGTCACATGACCAGAGATACACCCTACATAAAAGATGTTATAATTTTTAAAGAGCACATGTGGTCTAGATATAGTGTGAAACTATTGTGCTGAATACATCAATTTAAGAGTACGTTTTTCTAGCCTTCAATTACAAGCTAATATAGATTTAAAGGGCACGATATACATCAACTTTTTTTTTTTTTTTCATTTAAAAAAAAAAAAGGGGCACGATGGGCACTTTTTACATCAAATTTTGATTTAGAATAAATTCTAATATCTATTGGCCAAGTAATGTTAGATACATTCAAGCATTTTCAGATACAGTCTTACTGTGTGTAAGTCTCAAGCACTCATTTTGAAAAAAAAAAAAGTTTCCCATAATTCTTTTTTTTTTTTTTTATGTAAATCCTAAATTTATTTACTTTTTTTTTTAAAGGAATACCCAAAACTTATATATTTTAACACTACAAATATAATTTCTTTTGATGGCATCACGAACTAAGTCCCTTTTGTATCATTTTTTATCATTGGTGCTTAAAAATAAATGTTTGGACGAAAAAGGAAAGGTAATGCTAAGTTGCCACCTAGCAATGACCGCTTGGTGGCACCAATTGGGATTTTGTTTTGTTTTTGTTTTTATTTTTGTATTTTTATATATTTTTATATTTTGAAAAAATAAACAAATACACTAATACATTATAAATTACTTTTTTCATCATTAAGTGAAAAAAAAAATATTTTTTGATAACAGGTCAAATGGAACGGTAAGATTGGGCTGGCACACTATCATTTTCCTTTGGTAAAAAATTAAGAGTATCTATGGATTCCTGTAACCAAAAAGTGCAATGTTTTGCCAGTTTGGTTGAGATGGAAAAAGCAAATCGCTTTCGACTGATTCAGTACTACATGGCTTGCGGTGCTAGCTGTTGCCACGTTACAGATGTTTTAGACGTTGGGCTGCTCTACTTTTCTCTGCGGTGAGTTGGTGTTCTCCATGGAGACATTAGCTTTGAGCAGGGAGACGAGTCCAAAGTTCCTGTGAATTCACGGTCCACGGAAATTGTTCGCAATTTGCACGTACAAATCAATCTTGCAGGAAAATTACAAAATGTACTAAGGTTTGGCCATTGAAAATTTTGATATGGAAATTTCAAGTTTTAAAATAAAATATTTATTGTATTGAGATTTAAGAAAATTAAATTAAAATTTAAAAATTTTGAATTGTTTATTATATTTTGTATGAAGATTTGAAAAAATTATAATGATGAGATGAGAATTTTAAATTTGAGATGAGAATTTTGACTTGTCAAACCGAACCGTGTCGCATCTGTTTGACTGTGCCGAATAGCATCCTCAATACACCCTATGCATGAACAAGTTGTTTTTGTATTCCATTGATCTTTGTTTTGTTCTTTCTGGGTCCCATAGTTCAAGTATGGTTCTTCAGTATATACCAATGAAGAAGAATTAGCAGCCTCTAGAACCATGAGAAATTTCAAATTTTACATAATATTCCTAAAGAACATCCCTCATTGTTTAAGTGTCAATACCCCACAATTCCAACAACTTAGTCTATTAATGGTTATGACTTATGAATCCATTCCATTGTGCCAAAATGGATTCAACATTCAAGACAGGCAACAAAGGCCATCTCCAATAATCAAAATCGAAATTTCCCCACCTTCTGGCTCCCAAAAACAATAAATCAAGAAAAGAACCTTTTCATGTAAAATATATAAAACAGTCCCCAAATTGGGCATGACCCTAATATTTGATGAAAAGACCCCAGTATCAAACTTTCAAGATCACCCTGCTAACCAAATGGTTACTAACTAGGACTGCACAACTAAGGTTCCCTCATCCCTGACATGAAAAATGAGGGAAAGATAAAATGTTAAACAGACAAGAAACTTCCAAATAAAAGTGAATAATAAGTTCTTTATCCTTGATTGTAGGAACCTCCACATATCCATTGTCCCATGACCTCTAATAATTGAGGGATGGCGAAATAGCAGCATTGCATAAAATGGAAACCTTGGAGATTGACCTTTGTATCACGCATTGCATTTGAGATGCAATTAAAAGATAATGAAAGAAAAGAAGTAAATGAGTATATCTGCATCTAGTCTCACTAAAAACATACTAAACAAAGCAAGAATGATGATGATAACAGCTACACTATACATATACTCCTGAAAAATGCTGTCATACAGATTGAATGAGATCGTAAGATAGCATTTGTTTCTTATTTCCATAGTTTTCCCTACAATAGGGGGGTTTTACTCTCAGACAAATGCCTCGATTTGTCATCAAGTTGAATGGATATAGAGATCAGACTCGTCATCATTCTCATCATCACAGAGAAAAAACCCCCACCATGCCAATGGAAATAAGACGATGTCAATCACTGATTAATCACTAAAAGGTTAGGAAACCTTGCATTCCAAAGATTAATGCACTTCTATCCATTCATTCATGCATGCCTTCACACACATACATATAATACATACCAGACAAATCCCAAAATGCAGACCTATTATCTTCTTGAGGTTTATTGAAATTGACATATTTAAAAAAAAATCAACAGAGTTGTGACTAATGCTTTGTTTACGACACATAACACAGGCGATTCAAAGCAACTCGGAATTAAGAACTTGATCTATATGAAAGTCTAAGATCTCCATACTCATATCAATGCAACATCACTTGCAAGTTCAAATTGTAGCCACCATGACCATGTCACGTTCAAGCAATGCAGACAGAAGCAGCAGACTAATTTCAAGCAGTTCAAGTTCAAGTAAGGAGTTAATCTTAATGCTCCGGTTGAAGCTAAGATTTATTTATGTAAAATAATTTTTAAAAAAACAGCCACTAAAAACAGTGCCAAGTAAATAAATTTACCATCTATATACGATTTCGGGTATTGTATGAAAAAGAAGATATGCAACTTTTAAAGCAAAGATTTACTCTTTATTGCAAACCAAAAACAGCAAAGCAGCCACTAAATGGGTTTCTATCAGACAAATGCCTCGATTTATCGTCAGGGTGAATGGATTAGAAATCGGTCTCGAACCACACAGTACGAAGTAATCGATATAGAGATCAATAGAACGAGTTGCAACAGCAATGCAGCTGACAAATCTGAAACTGAGGACTTACCTTGGAGCTGCACAGAGGTTAAATTGTGCGCAACGGCATATCAATATGCCTATGCTTTCGTTGTATTTATAGCTTGATAAGTAATCCCGCGCTTAGGGTTTACGTTTTTTCTTTTTAATTTTATTTTGCTTGCAATAGCCTCTTCTTTTTCCTAACTTTTGGATAACAATTAAATATTTAAGCCCGAATCAGGTGAAAAAGCCAATAAAAAAAATAAAAAAGAGATGAATCAATTGTTTCATATACTTACGATTAGGCTTGCACAGGAATGGATAGAACCTGCCGACAACTACAAAAATCGACCGTAAGAGTCAGGAGCCGGCCCTAACCGGTGGAGAATTGGTTGATAGGAAGTGAGAATTTGATAATACCAATGCCGGTCAGTTCAGTCTAAGTTTGAACCAGGTCCAAACCGCCGAACCAATCGATATAATATATATATTTTTATATATATTTTAAGTAAAATGACGAATAAAACCAAACGACGTCGTTTGAAACTAAGGTTTGAATAAACCCCTCTCCTCTCTCTTCTTCTCCCAATCTCATTCCTCTCTTTCACTTTCTCATTCCTCACTCTGTTTCTCATTCCTCTCTCTCTCTCTCTCACATTCACACACACACATTGCACCTCACATCTCTCTTTCATTGAGATGTCATCTCACCTCCCTCCCTCTCTCATCATGACGTGGACACGACAATGGTGTAGTCGTTGTTCTCTCCATTCTCTCTCTCATCACACCATCAACAACACCTACGAATAGATCGGATTTATGCTGAGACCGACATCGACGGTTTTCTCCCCCTTCACCAGCCGGTTTTGATTAAGATTTGGACATTTTCTTCTTATCAATGAAGTTTCCATTTTGGACCAAAATTGCACCGATATTTTTGATTTTTAGCCCTGCTTACCATAGATTCTCAAATTGTAGAACAAAGCTAAAGTTTCCCTATGCCAGAGACATCCTTTCCCTCAGTCGTTCTCTCTCTCTCTCTCTCTCACATTCGCTTGATTTCAAGATAGGTCCCTCATTCTTTCTCTCAAATCTTTTTCTGTTGGATTTTTCTTTGAAAAGAGCTTTTCGTTTGTATACTTTATTCTTTTCTTTCTTTTTTGGATTTGAGAAAAATCGTGTTGCCACAAAGTATAGAGTTTTTTGTTGTTGTTATTTTTGGGTTATGGAATTTTGTTCTCTTGTTTTGTTTATACTATTGTTTGAGTGTAAAAGCTAAATAATGAGTTGAGAGGTATGCCAGTTTTATTTTTGTATTTTTTATTTAAATTCTATTACTTTTTTATTCACTCAAACATAAATGATGAGTCTATGAGATTCGTCTTCTGCATGGAAGTAGCCATGGCGATGATGGATCTATGAGATTTGCTTGTCCAGTCTTCTCCTATCTTCTCTGAAATCCAAACTCTATCCTAACAATGTTAGTTGAGGAGAGAAGGATCGACGGGCCGGCTTGAGGAGAGGGGAGAAACAAAGATCTTGGGTAGGGAAAGGAGATCTATAGGATTTGTTCTCTACAAACACTTCTATTTTATATTTACTAAAATCCATATGTGTTGCATGTTGATTGGATGATGTAAATCCACTATAATTACCGTGTACAGCTTTTGGGTTGAAAATTTTATTGAGTTTTGCTACATACAAGCACAGTCGCGCACTAATCTGTGTATCAATATTGATTTATTCATACTTAAAATTTAAATTAACACTGTTTTCAATAAAATCTACTTTTTCACCAATCACATTACATTGGTGCACAGATTAATACACAATTGTGCTTGCAACTATATTTTTCCAATTTTATTTCTGACTTGACCCAAAGTTATCTCAAGTTGAAATAAATATTTATACAGCTTTGCTAGGTACAAACAGGGATGTGCAAGCGGCAGACAATCGGATTGTACGTGAGACTTATGTGGAATAAAAAAATATAAAAAGGAAAAAAGTTAATAACCTTTCTCATTCTCTTTCTTCCTTTTTCGTCTTTTACTTTTTTTTTTCTTGTTTGTTTTCAGTATACCCATTTGAGTTCCTCTTCGGAACGGTCGTTCTGTTCTTGGGACTTAATCAGCCACAAACCATAGAGGTGACGAGATATGGATCTCGCAGCAAATCACTTTCAAATTCCCATCTTGGCATTCCCAGCTTCCAAGCACACCGAGAAATCATTCCGGCCTCAGTCTCGCGCACCCGTTTCAAAACCGAATCAACTCTTTGATTCCCAGGCCTTCACTTCCCCCTCGACATCTAACGATCGACCAAGAACGTGAGTTTCTGTTCTTTTGCATTTTCGCAAACACCTTCCTCATCTGATCTCGAGTTATGTAGGTGCGAGTGTTTAGACTTGTACAAAGACCTGGTTCCGTACGGCGAGGCATGGTCTTGGCAGAGACGAATTGTTAGGGAGAAGAAGTCCTTGATTGAAAGGAGCCAAGATTGTCCGGACACGCTAATTATTCTACAACATCGCCCCGTTTATACATTGGGCACAGATAGTTCAGAAGAGTATCTGAATTTCGACATCAAAGATGCTCCTTACGATGTTTACCGAACCGAACGTGGCGGGGAAGTCACCTATCATGGCCCTGGCCAGGTACTCGACCCAAATTAACGACCATGTGCCCCAATCTTTTATAGGTCTTAATTTGATAACTTTCTTATCTGCTCTGTGGTTTTTGGATTTCGTTCCTAACTTTTAATGCATCTGTGTTGAACTGCAGCTAGTTATGTACCCTATTATCAATCTCCGAAATCATAGAATGGATCTTCATTGGTACCTTAGGGCACTGGAGGAGGTGGTCATCCGAGTTCTTTCCTCAACATTTTCTATCAAGGCATCTCGGCTTGAAGGTTTCACTGGCGTTTGGGTTGGTATGATTCCTAATCCTTACATTTTGTTTTGCCTGTTTGCATAATGTATGTTATCATTCTTTATGCACTACTTCAGTTTTAAGAAAACAACTATCTGCTTGAGGTTCTCTACAACTTCTATATTAAGCGACTGATTTCCATTCGAGCACCTCATAGACCCAATTTGTGGCTCTTTATGTTTGCAAACAAAACTGTGATAATTTAGTTTTTTTTTTTTTTTTTTGTCATCTTTTTCTATATGTTTAGCTTTTTATCTCTATTTTATGCAATCTGTTGTGCTCCATTTGGAAGTTGTGAAAAAAAAAGAGTTAAAAGCCATACTGGAATTTTATAGCAGCTAATTTCAACATTTCTTGATTTAATTCTTATTTCTTTCAATTCCTTATCCCAGCATCAGCAGTATTGAATAACTGTGGGACCAGATAGTGTCTACGTTTCACGTGGTCATGTTATCTCTTAACCAACTTGTGAGTGGTTAATCAGATTTTTGTTGAGCTTATGGATGAACTTTACGCTACTTTTGCAATCATATTTTCATATGTAAAGGTTCACCCTGAGATATGGTGCAATTAACCAGGATAGATTTCAACGTGGTTCAAGTTCAATATCCTGTTAATGTTGGTTCTGTGGTTCCTTTGTAATAGCAAGACGTGGCAGCACATGCTTTGAGTAATAGTTTTTTTTTTTTCTTTCATAGGTATGTTTTGAGCAATAACTCCTGGAACCATGCTGTAAACTCCCGAATATTTCAACATCTCATTGTTCTACTGAATTTAGGACCTGGACTTAGATTTTTTATTTTACTGATCTTAATAGTCTTTGATTTCTTGGACACAGGTAGAAAATATTGTCATGTCATTTTGTACAATAGTTCACCTTCATTTATTATCCTTTTTTTAATTTGTTGGGGGAGAGAAAAATGCTGAATGCTCAAGTTATTTTCATTCTCTTGATCTTTCATTTCAATTTTGCTTCAGGAGACAAGAAAGTTGCAGCCATTGGGATACGAGTATCTCAGTGGATAACATATCATGGCTTGGCACTAAATGTCACCACAGATCTAACCCCATTTCAGTCAATAGTCCCATGTGGGATTCGGAACCGTCAGGTTGGAAGCATTAAAGAGTTGCTAAAAGAACTTCAATCATCCACTGGATGTGTAAAAGCAAATGTACCTCATTACAATGATTGCCAGCTGATTGATATCACTCACACATCTTTGATCAAGGAATTTTCAGAGTTTTTTAAGCTTGAAATCCATCATATAATCAACCCCATGTTGGAGATTGAGGAAACACCACAGAGAAACTAAGTTGACGGATCTGATGCAACATGTCTGACTTTATCTGCTCAGGAATGAAATATGATAGTAAGATACTCTTGTTTTTTCATGGTCCTCTTAGTTCATGGATAAGTTGATGAACTCGGCAGCAGCAAATTTAGGATTATGCCTTAGATAACATAGAAGTCAAACTCAATTTTTAATGCTGATGTGGTACCGTAATAACCCCTTTTTTTCAAGCATATGAATCTTCTGTCTCTTTCACTGCCTTCACAGTCATATGAATCTTCTGTGTCTTTTTGCTGTATCCTGGGCTGCTTATAGCGGGAGCTTCTTCTCACTCCCCAACTTGAAAGTTTGGAAACTTGTCTATCTCAGAACTTGAGTTCAAATCCTCCTTGGCTCTTGCTTCAGAAACTGGTGGGTGTGTGACGGTCATGTCAATTGCAAGTCTTCCTTTTGTGAAACAGACTTGGGTTTTTATGGCAACACAAGGTGAAGAAACGTGTAGCAGCAGTTTTTAAGAGCCTTTTCTCAAGAAGTGGGCAATGTTGGATTCCAAACATTTTTTAAAAGAAGGAAAAGTGGAAGTGGCTCTTGCAGCCATGGGTGAAATGGGAACAGGGTTTTTGTTGGCTCCCTTGACCTTGGTCAGTTTCTTCAAGTCTGTGACAATATGAAGTTTTCTGGAGCTGCAAAAGGATCTTTGATTTCATAACAAGGTCTCAGTTAGAACTCAGTACTGTTGTATTCAACAAATGGGTGCAGATTTATTTTAAATTTGTGACACGAGCTCTGCTTGATGAATGTTTGAGAAAACTCCTCACTGAGACTTGGATTCTTGGAATGAGATTCTGGTTGGTTTTGCAGAAAATGAGGAAGGAGAAGCCGCTTTTGGAATCTTTTCCTGAATGAAGAAAGATCAAGTAGGGCCCATGAATGAGAACATTTTGTGTCAACGAGCTGGGATACGGGATTACTCCTTCTGTGGAGCATTATGCCACAACGGTTGATGTTCTTGGAATGGCACAGAAGATAGCTGGGGCAAAGGAGTTTATTGGAAATATGCCGATCAAGCCAAGTTCAGTTCGGGCAACACTACAGAAACAAGATGCAACTGAAACAAAAGGGCAACTCGATGAACCACTACAGAAAGAAGATGCAACTGAAACAAAAGGGCAACTCGATGAACCACTACAGAAACAAGATGCAACTGAAACAAAAGGGCAACTCGATGAACCAAAATCATCTTCCGGTACGAAGACGAGAATTAAAACGAAATTAAAAGGCAGAATGAGTTTGAACAAAAACAAATTAAGTATGAACGCAAAGAATCCTTGAAGATTCCAAGGGAAATACCGAAGGGAGTTTATTCATGTTCGAGCGAGGTTCAACAATACCACTGACTGTTGCTTATCTACACGGTCAGGCAATTTCTTGGTCTTCTGGTTCTTGCTATACTAAAACCAAAGCAATTGATCCTGTTCAGAAGGCAGTGAAGCCTGTTGCAGAGAGCAGTCATGATAAAGACTCCACGACTGGGACTGCTCAGAAAAAAGATTTTAGAACTGGACAAAGAACGCCAAGTGTGATATTGTACCGAAGCCGAATATGAGACCAAAAATCATACTGCTAAAATATGCAACACCCCATACATCAGTACTTCTCTGCTACAGGTCAACAAGGGAAAAGCCTTAAAACAGAGGTCATCAAGGACACAAGGTAGACGGCGCCAAGAACTCCGAAAGTCCCATCATGGCAAGCAGAGGACCACTTCTTTCTATCAATTCTGCAGTAGTAGGAAGACCGTTCAAATCTTGGAGAATAACAACCTCTATATGAAATGAGCAGCTTTGGTTCAGTCTATTGACCTGTATGACAATCGTCCAGGTGCTTCTCAAGTGCAATCTGAGCTGCACAGCCGATCAGAAAAGGAGCCACTGCTACCGGGCCTGGCAGGGCAATCATGGGTCAGGTTACATATGCTGCAAAGAGAGGGGCAATGATTGAAGCCCATTGTGAAGAAGCATGCAAAGAATCCTCTGAGACCCGTGATGAGAGCCCCGCCTCTTCGGACTAAATTGCAGATATATATGGCCTTTGCACGCGGTCAGTTACAAGCAGGAATGTTGCAATACCAATGTAGAACAGGACCTCAAACGATGAATTCACAATTTTCTGTTTTTTAAGTTTTCACCTTCTGTTCCTCTTTTCATGTTAATGTTTTTTTATGGATTTTTTTGCCTTTATAAAAAGTTTTTGGTTTTGAGAGTATTTTTTTAGTAATGTTAGATATAGTTATAAATCGTGCAAATTCTATGCAATCTTTTTGAAAAAAATTGGAGCCTCTCATGTAAAGGTGAATTTTTTAATGAAAATCTCGTGTGTTCCACCATTTTTTTTTTCTTTCCTTTCAAATTGACTACTTGAGAGTCTGAGACTTGTACATCTTGGAACTATACAAGTCATTTTCCTTTGTTAAAGCCATATCTCGTTCAACCTTCAGCAGCAGACTAAGTCCCATAGTTCCCACGGCAACCATGGTGGTCTCTTTGTGTGTGAATTGTGAGTGTGTCTCCATCTTATTCAGTCTTTGTTCTCTTTTTTTCCAGCTCTTTATCACCATCATCACGAGTTTTTGCTCTTATATCTTTTGATCTGCCCCTCCGTTTGTCTCTTTAGCATGTCAAGTCATGAGTATATTATATTATATAATAATGTTAGATACAGTCGTGAAATGCGCAAATGTCATGTAATCATTTTGAAAAAGAGCATGGTCCATTATTAAAAAATTAATTTTATTTTATGTAGGTCTCGCATTTATTCACTTTTTTTAAAAGAATTGCGCAACACTTGCGCACTTCACGATTGCAAATATTATTTATCTTTAATTAATAGGTGACACGATATTACCCGTTTAACTTGTTTAGTAATTAACTTTTATTGGGTTTGCATGGACACAACCCATTTAACCCGTTTAACTTGCTTTAATGCGTTTAACACGTTTCGTAGTAAATGGGTTGAGTTGACTTAATTTATGTCCTTCAAGCAACCATTGAAGTCCAAAGCCTATTGGGTTGTTCAAGACCGTGTTGACTCATTTTGTGAATGGTCGCTGCTTACTTGCAAAGACACTGAAATTGTCAACTACACTTGGAGCAATCCTTTGCACATTGGGAAGTTGGTTGTGGTTCATCATGCATTGTATAGACGATTGATGGCTTACGTTGCCAAAAGGGCATTGTGAGACAAAGGAAGGGTTGAAAAGTATGGGTTTTGGCCCAGGATCTCACTATCACCTATGCATGTGAGAGAATGTGATACAAAGAGGTTGTTGTGTTATTGGGACACAACATGGTAGACCAGGAAAGAGTGTTGTTACCTCTGTGAAGAACTATGTTACCCGTCAATGCCAAAAGACTCAATGTGCAAAAGTGTCGTGGTCGAGCTATAGAGTTGTCACCACATATATGAAGGAAATGCCATGATACATTGTTGTGGGAATTAAAGTTCCATTTCAAGGGGATGTGTTGTTTGGTGTGGTGAACCATCATCACTACTATAGGAGAGAGTTGCAATGAGACTTGTTGCAGAACTCAAGTAAGATAACCTCGTCCTATTGCATTCACTGGCGAAGACTGGACTCAAGCCTGTAGTTAGAGCAAAGTAATAGCATGCTGCTATCGATAGACTGATGAAGTCACAAAGGTAGAATTGGAAAAAGTCAAATACCTCATTAGATAAGGGTTTGGCATGAGTTAGAAGGAAAATCTGTGCCGGCTCGTTGGTGGGTAAGAATGCTAGATGGAAATGAAATTACTAGAATGTTGTTTTGAAAGGACCCTTCCAGGGGGAGGTGAACCTCTAGTTTACTGAATAGGGTCAATCTAGGTATTGTTTTAACTGTTATGTTAAGCTTAGTTATGAACCCAGAGGGCTGTGCGGAATGTTTATGGCAAGTCTAGATGTGGGCTAATACTAAGATAATAGTTGGGCCTGCAAATTGGCACTATTACTTAAGTTTTGTTTAGTGAGAAGTTATGGCTTTTGGTAGAAATGCTTGGTATGGCTGAGCCGAAGCGAAGGTAGTAGATAGACTAATGTAATCACTACTCGATGTCGAAAGGATTGGCACATTGGTATTTGATGGATACTAGATTGGAATTGTGATTGGCATACTAATGCAAGTAGTCATCACTTTTATAAACAACATGGGATAGACTAAAGTCAATGTGATGGTTCAGGCACAAGAAGAGCAAAGCCTGAGTACTGCACTGAATGTTAAGTTCTTACAGGAGAGAATGATGCATGTGGTGTAGAATGGCGACAAAGATATTGGCTAGCTTAATACTTGACCAATTGGCAAGTGAATAAAGAGAGCGTGACAACCAACACACTCCAATTTTGCTAGCTTGACGGAGTAAGCCTTGGCCATCTCAAGCAATTAGACGTTACCTTGGTGGAGACGTAGAAGTGAGCTTTGTTAAAGCAGATGGGTAGTTATGTTAGATTGAGAAATGTTGGTGTGAGCAACATGGGATGGTAGGAGACCCCTACTCAGGACGACATGGCTAATCTTATTTTTTACTTGTCTACTCAAAAGAAGAGTGGAATGATCGATGATAGGTAGTCTGAAAGTCAATGGCGCTCTTGAGACAGTGATGAAGTGGTGTGCTGTCGCAGGCAACTAAAAGTAAAACCTATACTCCTAAAAATACATGTATTGGTGCAAGTAAGGATCATCCCCACAGAGAGTACTTAGCCTACTTTTATGCTATGAAGGATTTTTGTTTTGGGGGGGGGGGGGGTTTGAGTATAACGAAAACAATTTTAAGAAGAACAATTAAGGAACAATTCAAATTAAAGTATTGAAATCAATCAAAAGAACAAACCTTGGTCTAAGTCAACATCCCCCATCGGAATTTTACATCTAATCATCGATGCTAGTATATATTAATTCATACTTTGAATATTCACTGTTGGAACTATCTTCCTATCTCTCCTTAGTCACAGTTAATTAGAAAACAAGCGATCTAATTAACCTTAACTACTAAACAACTCAAGACAAGCGCTAAAGGTTTAATCTAGTAGCAGCCTTAAGAATTATAGAGATTGATGAAGCTAAACAATACAAGCACAAGTGGTCGCATTTAATTTCGTCGAGCGTTCTTCCTAAGATCTAATAATTTTTTACGCAACAAATCATTAAATCTTGTTTGCTTCACAAATTAGAGGGGTCAAACAATTACAGATTTGATATCTAACCTAGTAGTAGATTGCAACGAATAATAAACTAGTAGGCATCTTAGTAATTAAACGAGACAATCATGAAAATAGGCACATAAGAACATCCGATATTCAAATCATAAATTGAACAATAAACAAATAAACAAATAAGATCTCAGTTTTATTAATTCTAAGGCTTCCGTTTCCTTCGACCAATTATAAAAATTTAGCCGTGCAGGGCCATGATGAAAAATCAAAGGAGAAGTTGGAGAAGAGAGGAGGGAGAGGCGTCTGTGAGCCTCCTGATTTCTCCCCCCTCTTAACACGTTCAATTCAGTTTTTCTGAAGTCTCCAAAATCTCCTAAAAATATTCTAAGTATTATCCTAAAATAACAATATCCAAATCTGACTAATTATGGAAAATATTAAAAATAAAATAAAGTCCTAATATAACTAGGAAAGTGGTATTTTCATTTGGAATATTCGTGCCCCAAATCTTGAAAACTTCCGATAATAAACCGCGTAAGATCCGCGTATTAGAATTGCAGGCTAAGGAACGTTCCGGAATGTTAGCAGTGCAGGTGCATCAACTTCAAGCCCAATTTCGACCTTGATTAAGCCAGTAACTCTCAAAACTCAAAATATGAAAGTTGTAAACATTTTTCTTGGTATTCCATATCATTTTGAATCATCTCAATAGGAGCTTGGATAAGAGAGTTATACCCAGATTACGAATCAATGTTGAAACTGTCCAAAATTGCCCAATTAGCTTCGTTTTGCATTTAACGACTCCATTTGCATCCTAAATAAAAATATAAGAATAATGAGTACATTTAGGCACCAAATAAGTATAAAAGACTAAACATTAAGGAATAAAAATATGACATTTTGCATTCTCATCAAATTCCCCTACACTTAATTTTTGCTCGTCCTCGGGCAAAACTCAAATTCACTTTCCCATAAACACCAAGGTTGTGACGCCATCAATAAAGAACAACCAAGCTCTTCAAAACTCATAACATATCATGAACATTCTTAAACAACTTACAATTACTTAATAAGCATTTTCACTAGAAGATGGAGTAAACTAAATATGTAGACACTCATGAAAATAAATACTCGACTCTCATGTGTTTGAAGCAATATTTTGAATACCGTACCGGTCAAGGCACTGGAATAAAATATTTTAATACCAGTACTGTTTCGTATACCGTTTCGAGAAAGTCGATATATGAATAAATTATATATATAAATTATATTCTAAAATAATAGTCTATATTTGAATAAATTATACATAAATACACATATATATATAAATTATAAATAGTTTAGTCTGAATTGGGGATAAAAAATGAGCTTCTAGTTTGAAAAAATGAAAAAAAAGTAAGGGCCAAAATACTTGTCGGTATAGGCTGAAATATCGACCGGTACGGTCGGTATTTAGACTGGTATGAAACAGTCTAACAAATTATGTGAACTCCCCATTTCTTCTTACAGTAAAGTTTCCTAATACTTGACTCGAAAAGAAGACTCACTCACTATGCTTTCATCATGATGATAAAGTGGATGAGAACTTCTTCTCTGTTGAAGCAAGAGGCATTAGGAATTCTAGGAATAACACCAAATAGAAGCTCACTCAACAGTTTGGTCTCATCGAGTTGGAAAGAAAGCATCAATCAAAGCAAAATCCAGTAATAGAAAGAGTGCTCAATACACACTAACGGTTGAACTAGCCTCACATCTCTAGAATTGCTACATATAAGGTCCCTTGTCACCCTTAAAAGTAGAGTAGGATATCATAACTCGTAGACAGCTCATATAGAGAGAGAACTAGTTCCTCCCCCAGGGATGATGAGTGTAGTGAAGGAGGAGAAGCATGCTTAAGAGTCACGCGTGCCCGACACAAAAAATTGAATGCACGGTATTCTTCAATATGACATTGTGAGAAAACATTGTATTAATAATCATCTCTCACATGTCTCGTCATTTAGTATAAAAGAAGTAAGTGACACCTGTTGCCCAGATGACTAACACAAGAGGGGGGGTGAATTGAGTTGTATGAAAAAAATAACAATTATAAATCAAATATATAATATAAAATATAAACAAAATATGAAATAACAATAAATATAAAGAGTAAGGGTAAGAGAGAAGCAAACTCAGTATGTTAACGAGGTTCGGCCCCACTGCCTACGTCCTCGCCTCAAACTACCTCTTGAGGATTCCCAAATTCACTATTCACCTCCTTCAGGTGGAGATAGAAACCTATTACACCTTTGAACAACACCGCTACAAAGGATCCATGTAGAACACCCTCTACACTTGCAATCACCTTACACGTAGTGATTCAACTATTCCCCGTATAGAATACTCTCTACACGCACAAGGGTTATACACACCATTTTTCTGATACAAGAGCTGATAGTGGGTAGGTTATCAGAAAACACTCCTCAATGAGTGAAATAAGAACAATACAGCGCAAACTATTTCTCTCAAAATGAATAAGGATTAAGGCTCAATGCTTAGAGAAGAGAGAATGAAAGTTTTGAATGAATGTTGTATGCTCTTGGTGTTGTAAATGTGAAGCTCTCAAATGATCTATTTATAGGCATATGAGACTTCATATTTAAATTAAAAAAGATTCACATGTCAAAAACAACATCATTCACTTTTTCAAAAAATTCAAATAAAAGGTTCTTCTTTTTCAATTGTTAAAGACAACATCATTCACTTTTTCAAAAAAATCAAACCTAATATTTTACTTTTGGCATATGACAAAAGAAGCACACTTTCCTTTTCAAAAAATTCAAACCTAATCTTTTACTTTTTGCATATGACAAAAAGAGCACACTTTCCTTTTCAAAAAATTCAAACCTAATCTTTTACTTTTTTTATATGATAAAATGAGCACATTTTACTTTTCAAACTTTTCAAACAAAATCATCTACCTTTTGTATAAGTCTAAAAAAGCATCAATCACATTTGAAAATATTCAAATAAAACATGCACATGTGAAAGATGACAATCAATCATCTTTAATATTTTCAAAGTTCAACCATTTAATCAAGGTATGCACATGTAAAAGATGACAATTAATCATCTTTAATATTTTCAAAATTCAACCATTTAATCAAGGCATGCACATGTAAAAGATGACAATCAATCATTTTTCAAAATTTTCAAATTTAATTTTCAAAAATATTCATGCACATGTGGAAAATGTATTTTAATGCTTTATGATAAAATATTAATTTTGAGCATTAATCCTAATTTTGAATTTTAAGAGATTTACAACATTACTTTTTGACTTTAATGTGAACTTATTTCCTTCTTACTCATGCTTGGTTCTTTGATGTGCTTGACTCCATTGTGTGGACAACTTGAGGTTGAAACTCCTTTATTCTTTGAATTCATTTGTTATCATCAAAATCCATGTGTAGATTTATAATCACATGAAACTTGAAACCTTGGGTTCAACAATCTCCCCCTTTTTGATGATGACAAATACTTGATAGAACTTGAAACCTATATTAATACTTAAGCTCCCCCTGAAAATATGCGTTAGTTTTTCAAGCAAAAGTATAAATATAATTCCAAGCATATATAACAAGTTTAGCAATTTAAACAATGTTAATGTTCTAGTCTAAAACTTCTCCCCCTTTTGGCATCATTAAAAAGGATCGGCAGTAAGTAAATGGACTGAAGAAAATGATGCGTTTAATAGTCACTGTAGATAGTTGAAAAAGGAGCCGTCCGTGACCCGACAAATGCTGCAAAGTCTCAAGGCCTAACTCTATGAATTTAGTGCGGCTGGAGATTTAAACAATCGTCTGATGTTGTTGATAAACGTGATTGAAGGCTCTGAGTTTCTATAAAAAAAATGAGCATTTTCATCTATCGGATGCCAAAAAAATACATTACTTCTTGACCTGAGTTCTGTTTTTCCACAACGATAGAATGGCTGAACAATTCTCTTCCACTAATGTTCCAGACTTGAATCAGGAACCCTTGACGCATCAATCATCAATCTTCTCTCCTGAGGCCGTCAATACCATGATAGGAGCAGAGAACCATTTTTCTAGTAAGGCTGATTCTAAGATTATTGCAGAATCAAGAATGCTCAGTAGTCAATATGCTGCCTTTGTTACGATCATGTCTCAGAGGTTAATGGCGAGGGTGAGTGAGATTGATCATCTTAACATGTAAATATCTGAGTTACGACAGAAGCTTGCTAATAAGGATAGTGAGAATAAAAGGCTAAAGCAAGAAAACTAAGAGTTGAAAAAATTTACAGATTGGTATGCTCATGATTTACAGCCACGAATAGAGGAGCTGGAACGAGAAAGGGTTCAGATACAAGGTCAACATTGGCAGATAACAGCAGAGGTTCATCATTTACTAGAAAAATAGGGACAATCTACTGTTAATCTTGCTGGTTTAGTAAGAAAACTTTTGACAATGTGTGTCCAGCATATCTTGTATTTCTTTTGACTAAATAAGATTTGAAGAGACAATAGTTTGTCTTATTCTTTATGCTATCTCTATAAAATCAGTCCTGAAGTTCATCCAATCCGCATCAAGTTTTCTTCTCATCTCTATAACTCATCTGTATTCCTTCAACATTCTCGTTTTAAGCCTTCTATTCTTTTCTCAATGGCTCATTCTTATAACATTTCTCTAGATCCATCCATGAGGCATTCTGCATCTCAACCTCCTGTCCTTTCTGCAGCTGCCATTGGTGCCATGTTGCAGCAGGAAAATAATAATCTGACTAATAAGTCAGATTCTGATGCTATTTATGACTTGGTGAGTCTTGGGACTCGCTACTCTTTCTCTATTGTTACTTTTTCTCAACGGCTACAAGCCAAAAATCATGAAGTTGAAAAGCTCAAAGAACAAATTGTTGTACTTTAACGAATTGTTCAAGAGTCTCACACAAGGGAAGGAATCATTCGGCAGAAGAATAAACAGTTGAAATCTTTATTAGATTCTTCATTTCGCTTACCGGTTCCCATGGATAAGAATGACATGATATTGTATAAAAAGAATGAGCGTCTCAAACATGAGGCTAAGAATCTCAAGTTTATGTAAAAATATTTAAAAAATCTATCTCTATTTTTATTGACTCTAGTTTATCTTTTAAGAGATATTCATAGCATGCATCATACCTATTTCTCTTCTGATCATACATAATCTATCTTCTGGTAAAGGCTTTGTAAAAATATCTGCTAACTGATTGTGTGTGTTTGTGAATTCTAGTACTATATCGCCTTTCTGCACATGATCTCGAAGAAAATGATATCTTATTTCAATATGCTTGGTTCTAGAATGTTCTATTGGGTTCTTTGAAAGATTTATAGCACTTGTATTATCACATTTGATTGGAATGTGATTATACATGAGTTTAAAATCTTCAAGTTGTTGCTTAATGTAGAGAACTTGAGCACAACAACTACCCGCAGCAACATATTCTGCCTCAGCAGTAGATAGTGCAACAGAATTTTATTTTTTACTAAACCAGGAAACTAGTGCATGACCTAAGAAATGACATGCTCCACTAGTGCTTTTTCGATCTATTTTACAGCCAGCATAATCTGCATCTGTGTAGTTGATTAGATCGAAAGATGTGTGCTTAGGGTACCATAACCCTAGGTTAATTGTACCACTAAGATATCTAAGAATGCGCTTAACTGCAATTAAATGTGATTCTTTTGGAGATGATTGAAAGCGTGCACATAAGCACACACTAAATATAATATCTGGTCTACTGGCTGTTAAATATAATAAGCTACCAATCATACCTCGATATATCTTCGAGTCAACTGGCTTACCAGATTCATCTTTATCAAGTTTAGTTGATGGGCTCATTGGTATTCCAATTTCCTTAGCATTTTCCATCCCAAACTTCTTCAGTAATTCCTTAATATATTTTGATTCATTGATGAATGTCCCACTTTTTACTTGCTTAATTTGCAATCCGAGAAAGAATGTAAGTTCTCCCATCATGCTCATCTCAAATTCTTCCTGCATAGTCTTAGCAAAAACTTGACACATATTTTCATTAGTAGCACCGAATATTATATCATCAACATAAATCTGAATCAAAAGAATATCATCATTTTCATATTTAATGAAAATAGTTGTGTCGATTTTTCCTATTGGAAAACCTTTTTCAATCAAGAAACCACTAAGTCTCTCGTACCAAACTCTAGGAGCTTGTTTAAGTCCATATAGTGCTTTTGTGAGTTTGAAAACATGATTTGGGGAAATATGATTTTCAAAACCTGGAGGTTGCTCAACATATACCTCTTCATTTATAAAACCATTTAAGAAAGCACTTTTAACATTCATTTGAAAAAGTTTGAAATCTTTATAACAAGCATATGCAAGTAGCATTCGAATATCTTATAATCTTGCGACAGGTGCATATGTCTCATCATAATCGATTCCTTCTTCTTGATTAAAACCTTGGGCTACAAGTCGAGCCTTATTTCTAGTAATGACTCCGGACTCATCTTTCTTGTTTCTAAAAACCCATTTTGTTCCAATAATAGTATGATTTTTGGGTTTAGGAACAAGTGTCCAAACATCATTTCTTTCAAATTGATTCAACTCTTCTTGCATAGCTAGAATCCAAAATTCATCAAGAAGTGCGTCATCCATATTTTTGGGTTCAATTTGAGATAGAAAAGCAGTATGATTGCAAATATTTCTAAGAGATGATCGAGTACTTACACCTTGTGAAGGTTCTCCCAAAATTTGTTTCACTGGATGATCTTTCACAAATTTCCACTGTTTGGTTGCATCTTGTATTAAATTTTGATAATCTTTACTGATTGCTCCATGTTGAACTTCCTCTATTGTTTTCTCTTTGCTGAGATTGAGACTTTCCGTGTTATTTATACCTCCTGTTTCTTCATCAATAGATTTCGTGGAGAGTGGAGAATTAGATTCATCAAATACTACATGCATAGATTCTTGTACAGTCAAAGTTTTTTTATTGAATACTCTATAAGCTTTACTATTAGTAGAATACCCGAGAAAGATACTTTCATCAGATTTTGCATCAAACTTGCCTAAATTATCCCTGTCATTAAAAATAAAACATTTGCATCCAAATACATGAAAGTAATCAATGTTGGGCTTTTTCTCATTCCAAAGCTCATACGGGGTTTTATCTAACTTAGACCTTAGCATAACTCTATTTATAACATAACATGCTGTACTTACCGCTTCGGTCCAAAAATAACTAGGCAAGTTGTTCTCATTGAGGTAATTTCTTGTGAGGTAATTTCTTCAAAATCGATTGTATAAACATTATTGTTTCTAAAAGCAATAAAACAAATATTACAATCATGATCATTCAAAATAATGCACTTATCCATTTTGAAAGTAACTGTAAATCCTTTATCACATAATTGACTTATGCTCAAAAGATTATATTTTAGACCTTCAACAAGTAGAACATCTTCAATTATGAGAGAAGATTCATTACCAATTTTACCTATTCCCACGATCTTCCCTTTCGAGTTGTCTCTAAATGTCACGTGTCCTTCTTCTTTAGATCTAAGATCAAAGAACTTAGTCTTGTCTCCCGTCATGTGTCTTGAACATCCACTATCTAAAAATCACTTGTTTTTGCTTGTGGATGACTTTATGCATACCTATAAAAATAATTAAAATGATTTTTCTTGGTACCCAAGTTCTTTGGGTCCTTTATTTATTAGTATTAGAAGAAACAAGATTTTTAGGTACCCATATGGCCCTAACAGTCATTGTATGATTTCTTCTAATAGGACAAGTATGGTAATTATGACCATTTCTATTACAGAAATTGCAAATAGCATGTGACATATATGAAGAACTTGAATGATTATAATAATATCTTTTTTTGACAAATTTATTTTTATGAAAAGAATTTTGATTATTGGTCTTTGATATAAAAGGATTATCAAAGAAATTTTTATAAGGTTTGTATTTTTGTTTTGGCATATATCCCAAGTCTGCCTTGTCAAAAACACATCTTTGACTACCAAGAAGTTTTTCAAAATTTCTTTTTCCATTCGTAAAGTTTTCAACAATATTTTCTAAATCAGTTTTCTTCTTATTCAATTCAAGATTGTCATCTTTCAAAATGATATTTTCTTTTCTTAAAATATCAATTTCATTTGTTAAAGAAAAATTTTTCTTTTTCAAACCAGTATATTTGATACCCAATTTTTCAAATTCCTCATAAACCTCTTCTAAAACATTTTGCAATTCTTCATATGAAGGAACTTCAATATTATCAAGATTTGTTACCTCAATGTCATCTTTAGCTATAAGACAAAGATTTGCTGATTCTCCATTGCTTGCTTCACTATCTGAGCTACTTGAATCATCATCCCATGTAACTTTCATTGTTTTCTTGCCTTTGTTTCGATCTTTCTTTAGCAGAGGACAATCTGGCTTGATATGACCAGGCTTATTACATTTATAACAAATTAAAGTGTCATTTTTACCTGAATCTTTCTTGGAAAACTTTTTGAAGGATTTCCTCGGAAGAATTTTATTTTTCTTTAAGAACCTCTGAATTGTTTTTGTTATTATCGCAATTTCTTCATCTTTCTCTTCATTTTACTCATCTTCATCACTTTCACTTTCATGAGGAACAGCTTTAAGTGCCAAGCTCTTCTTTGGCTTTCCTTCTTCTTCTCCTCTTTTCAATGTGTATTTATGGGTGATAAGTAACCGAATGAGTTCATTCACTTCAAGCTTCTTGAGGTCTCTAGCTTCAAGAATCACTGTCACTTTTGATTCCCAGCGTTTTGGTAGAGAGTTGAGAATTTTTCTTACTATCTCCACCTTGGAATAAATTTTGCCAAGAGTTGTCAAACTGTTTATGATGTTAGTAAAACAAGTGTGCATACTAGAAATAGATTCATCATCATTCATCTTAAACATTTCATATTCATGAGTAAGAATATAAATTTTTGATTCCTTGACTTGCGAAGTTCCTTCATAAGTAACTTCCAAGTTATCTCAAATTTCTTTTGCCGTAGCACAAGTCATAAGTAACTTCCAAGTTAAATTCAAAGTATAAAGTCTATCGTCTTCATGATCAAACTCTTCTTCTTCCTTTTTGACCTTTACTCCATCAACTACTTTTGTTGGAATATAAGGTCCATTTACAATACATTTCCAGATTTCTCGACCTTGAGTCTGAAGGAATATTCTCATTCTAGCTTTCTAGAATCAGTAATTATCTCCACAAAAGAGTGGAGGCCGACTGCTAGATTGACTTTCACCAAATGAAACTGAAATGTTAGCCATAAGATCTTAACTCAAAAGATAGTTAATCTTATAATAGAGCTCTTAGCTCTGATATCAATTGTTGCCCAGATGACTAACACAAGAGGGGAGTGAATTGAGTTGTATTAAAAAAATAACAATTATAAATCAAATATATAATATAAAATATAAACAAAATATGAAATAACAATAAATATAAAGAGTAAGGGTAAGAGAGAAGCAAACTCAGTATGTTAACGAGGTTCGGCCCCACTGCCTACGTCTTCGCCTCAAGCTACCCCTTGATGATTCCCAAATTCACTATTCAACCTCCTTCAGGTGGAGATAGAAACCTATTACACCTTTGAACAACACCGCTACAAAGGATCCGTGTAGAACACCCTCTACACTTGCAATCACCTTACACGTGGTGATTCAACTATTCCCCGTGTAGAATACTTTCTACACGCACAAGGGTTATATATACCATTTTTCTGATACAAGAGCTGATAGTGGGTAGGTTATCAGAAAACACTCCTCAATGAGTGAAATAAGAACAATACAACGCAAACTATATCTCTCAAAATGAATAAGGATTAAGGCTCAATGCTTAGAGAAGAGAGAATGAAAGCTTTGAATGAATATTGTATGCTCTTGGTGTTGTAAATGTGAAGCTCTCAAATGATCTATTTATAGGCATATGAGACTTCATATTCAAATTAAAAAAGATTCACATGTCAAAAACAACATCATTCAATTTTTCAAAAAATTCAAATAAAAGGTTCTTCTTTTTCAATTGTCAAAGACAACATCATTCACTTTTTCAAAAAAATCAAACCTAATATTTTACTTTTGGCATATGACAAAAGAAGCACACTTTCATTTTCAAAAAAATTCAAACCTAATCTTTTACTTTTTGCATATGACAAAAAGAGCACACTTTTCTTTTCAAAAAATTTAAATCTAATCTTTTACTTTTTGTATATGACAAAAGGAGTACACTTTACTTTTCAAATTTTTCAAACAAAATCATCTACCTTTTGTATAAGTCTAAAAAAATATCAATCACATTTAAAAATATTCAAATAAAATATGCACATGTGAAAGATGACAATCAATCATCTTTAATATTTTCAAAATTCAACCCTTTAATCAAGGCATGCACATGTAAAAGATGACAATCAATCATCTTTAATATTTTCAAAGTTCAACCCTTTAATCAAGGTATGCACATGTAAAAGATGACAATCAATTATCTTTCAAAATTTTCAAATTTAATTTTCAAAAATATTCATGCACATGTGGAAAATGTATTTTAATGCTTTATGATAAAATATTAATTTTTAGCATTAATCCTAATTTTGAATTTTAAGAGATTTACAACATTACTTTTTGACTTTAATGTGAACTTATTTCCTTCTTGTTCATGCTTGGTTCTTTGATGTGCTTGACTCCATTGTATGGACAACTTGAGGTTGAAACTCCTTTATTCTTTGAATTCATTTGTTATCATCAAAATTCATGTGTAGATTTATAATCACATGCAACTTGAAACCTTGGATTCAACAACACCCTTTACGATCTATAAAACATAAAGCCAAAATAACTGAAAGCCTAAATGAGAACACATTGATTTCAAGGCACCTCCCATATCGATCTCAATGGACCTTGGGTATAGAGCCATTGTTGAGTAGAGTATAGCCTTGAAGGGTGGCGTTAGCATATAGGGAACTGCCATGTCCCATCGAAAGTCCCATCACTTCCAATGTCTATGGTAAGGAAACAGTTTGTCTACTCGTCATAAAGGGTACGCAAACTTTTTGCCCTCATGAATCCTATAGCTTCTTTGGACAACCATTGCTTTCTTTTCCTCTAGCATAAACACATGGGAGATGATAGCTAGAAACCTGTTGTTCTAATCTACTAAAGGCCTTTATGGCCATCTCGAATCTTGGCATATGCAATTATGATTCTCATAAAAACATTTCTTCAGTTTAGTTTGGGAAAGGCGTCGCCAGACGGTTCAATGGTCATTTACACAATTATAGAATTTGAGTTTCTTAAGTTCTTAGTAGCAAGCGAAGTGATCTATGGAGGCAAAAGTGTAACTAGGGAGCCATTGGTTGTAACTAGGGAGGGGGTTTGAGGGGGTTTTCCCCTTGAAACAGATAAAGCAAGTAGTTTGATTTCGAGTTCTATTGGCAACCAAGGTAACTAAAGTAGCTAGAAGTTGGTGGAGAAGTTGGTGGAGTAGTTGGTGTTGTTTAATACCCCCCAAGGACTTAAAGAGGTAATGATCCTTTCTAATTTGTAACCAATAAGCATTGAGTTCATGGAAAGCCTTATGTGTTCAATGTAATTCTGTAACTTAAGCATGTAATTGATCTTTTAGTATAAGAATACACAATTGCATCTATCCTGAGTTCTTTAATGCAGTCTTTGATTTTGTATTTTATTCGTTTCTTTGCAAGGAAAGAGCTTATATGGCTCCTATTGTAATTTCCCTTACGAGGGCAACCTCCCTCTCTAATTCACTACTCCAAGGGTATGATAAGCACTTTGAAAATCAATAAATTAAGCAAATAGGCTTTTAGGAATTGGCTTTGGAATATTGGTAGTTAAAGTCTCCTTAGTTCGAAGGGGGTTTAGTGGGATGCGCCCCCTAAAAGGAATTGATCGTGCATTCTTTAAAGAAAACGTTGCTCTCTTTCAATGAGTGAGTATCCCCAGTTGGAGCAAAACGATTGGGATATGCACTCACAGTTGAGTTAGCTTCACATCTCTAAAGCAACTGAATAATTAGACACCCTAGTTGCCCTTACAAGTATAAGGGGAGGCTGTAATTTGCAAGCGACTCATACATAGTGGGAATCTAGTTCCTCCTCAGGGGAGGACAAGCGTAGTGAAGGAGGGGAGGGTTTTTAAGGGATGCGTGTGCTTGACACTGAAAATTGAATGCATGGTATTCCTCAATATGACTTTGTGAGAAAGTCAACTATAGAGTTTAACATTGTAGGCACGGAGCTGACAAAAACCAGATGCTTGGGGTTGAAGATCCCAGCTTGAGTAACCATAGAGTGACGAGCAGGTGGAGCTGGAGTAGGCACGAAGGTGGATGTATCGGATCCGATGGGTAAAGCTCTAGAGCTTGAGGAGTCATGAAGCTCACGTGTAGTAGGATCCAAAGCAGAGGATGGGCTAGAAACCTGCATGGACTTAGAAATAGGAGACTCATCACAAATGGTGCATGGGTCAGTAAGGGGCTGTGTACTAGTGGTCACAGGTGATGGAGCCAGAGAAGTAGAAATGGAAGTGCATCGTTCTAAAAAATTAGAGAGGACCAACTCCGAAGAGGGATGTGCACTTAAAGAGTCTAAAAATGGAAAGAAAGACTCATCCAATTGAACATGCTGAGTAATGTAAATACGAGAAGTAGAGGTGTCCAAGCAATGGAAGCCCTCATGAGATGGGCTGTAACCAATAAAAATGAAAGGCAAACTACGTGGAGCAAATTTATTAGAAACATAATCACGTAAACAAGGATATACCCGACAACCGAAGGGATGAAAATGCTCATAGTTAGGAGACTTACCATACAGAACCTCAAAAGGTGAAATGCCGTCAAGGATCGACATGGGCAACCGATTGATAATGTATGTGGTAGTGTTGAAAGCATCAACCCAAAAATGAGTGGAAACATGGGAATGAAAGAGAAGAGCAAGACCTATTTCAGTCACATGACGATGTTTCCGTTCATCACGTCCATTTTGCGATGGAGTGTAAGGACATGACATTTGATGATGAATGCCATTGTCTTGAAGATAAGATTGAAATTGAGTGCTGGTGAATTTGGCTCCTCCATCACTTTGAAAATTTTTTAGTTTTTCCGAGAGTTGATTTTCCACAAATCGTTGAAAGTGGACAAAAATATCAAATAAATTAGACTTCAGCTTCATGGGATAAAGCCATGTGAAACGTGAGTGGTCATCTATAAATAACACACAATAGATAAAACCCGCATTTGATTTAACAGGGGATGGACCCCAAATGTCACAATGAATTAGGCCAAGCATAGAATCAGATCTACGATTGTTAGAATAAAAAGGCAAGGCAAGCAATGACTTTTTGCTAACTGACACGTAGAGCACATATGTGGAGTATGGAGCAAAGAAGTAAGAGATAAATGACTTTTTTATTCAATAAAGATAACATAATTATTGAGATGTCCAAGTCTAGCATGCCATAAATCAAATGAGGCACGTAGACATTTTTTAGCAAGAACATAAATAAAAGCCTAATTTATGCATTCTAGCACATAAAGACCACCTTCGCGTTTACTGGTTGCCACTGCCTTTCCCGTTATTCAGTTCTATACAATATATTAATCATTAGTAAATATAATAGTGAATGGAAAATCAGTTGTTAATTTACTAATGCATAAAAGATTTTTGGTAAGGCAAAGGACAACAAGCACATTTAACAGTTGAATATTCTGAGAGGGGTAAACACTACCAGTGTGGGTAATTGGAAGAGAGGCTCCATTGCCTACAAGTACACAGTCCTTACCAGAATACGGTTATGATTTGTCCAATTTACCCAGGTGAGGGGTCATATGTGCTGAGGCACCTATGTCCATGTACCAATCAGATTTAGCTTCAGTTGAAAGTAGTGAATGCTTCAACAAGTTGAGCATCAGCCCGATCATAGTAGTTTTGACAACGATCAGCAGTATGGCCCTCGTTTTTGCAGATTTGGCAATGGGGATTATAAGGACGACAACAACGACCAGGTCCACTCTTTCGCTAGTGTTCTCCACAGCCATGAAATTGTTTTAAGTTATCACCACCGCGAGAGTTAGAAGAAGAACCATGTATGGTGGTGAACACAATAGGGGTAGCAGGGGATTGCTCAAGAGATTTATAGAAAATTACAAAGCTTTCAGCCTTATAAACCAGATCGGTGAAAGGGGGAAGGGGTGTGAGTGACATCTGGCAATAGAAAAGGTGGAGAAATCAACACCTTATCCCTTTAGAAACTAGTGAGATTTATCGGTATCATCAATCGGATGACCCATCACCAAGAGCTAGTCACATAGCACCTTGAATGAGCGAGAATATTCGAAAACGCTGTGGGTTCCTCGTTTGATCAATTGCAACTCATCTTTGAGATGGAGTTTATGTGTTTTGGAATGATAGTTGAAAGAATTTTCCAAGGCAAGCTAGACATCTCTGGCAGTCGTGAGACCGAGCACTTCTGCTATAGCTTCTTTGGTGAGGGAGGAGAGAAGCAAGCTGAGGATCTGCTGATCTTGGAGCTTCCAATTCGTGTATTGTTGGGTTAATTTAGAAGACTATATGGCAGAGATGGAGTTTTTGGGTGGAGCAATGATGGACCCATCCATATAGCCAAGAAGTCCCTAGCATTCAAGAAGCGGAATAAGCTGATTTCGCCAGAGAATGTAATTTGAGAAAGAGAGTTTAATGGTCACCATATGAATCATGGTGTTGAAGGAAAGGAGAAAGTTGGAGGAATTAGCAGGCATGGAGATCGGTGGGAGATTGAACCCCGTGTCCTGTCTGATATCATGAAAGGGTTTGCAAATCACCATTTTTTTTTTTTTTATGTTGGTGAGTATTTCTATTTATAATATATTGTTCCCTTGTACAATCTAATTAAACAGCTATAGTATCTACAATAAAAGGAAATAATCAAAACAGATTTGTGTGTCATCTCCTACAATCCAGGAGGATCCTGTGCGTCAATGGATGAGGATTTACAAGGATTTTCAATAGCGACAAAGGTAACTGAAGTAGCTAGGAGTTGGTGCAGTAGTTGGTGTTGTCTAATCCCCCCGATGGGGACTTAGGAGGGCAACAATCCTTTCTAATCTGTAACCAATAAGCTATGAGTTCATGGAAAGCCTTATGTGTTCAGTTTAATTATGTAACTTAAGGATGTAATTGATCTTTTAACGAGTATAGAAATACATAACTGCATCTATCTTGAGTTCTTTAGTACAATAGTTGATTCTATATTTGATTCCATTATTTAGTAAGGAAAGGGATTCAATGGCTGCTCCTATTGTAACTCCCCCTATGAGGGCAACCTCCCTCTATTATTCACTACCTCGATGGTATAATAGGCACTTTGAAAATTAATAAATTAAGCAAATAGGTTTTCAGGAATTGGCAATTAAAGTCTGTTTGGTTTGAAGAGGGGTTTAGAGGGATGTGCCCCCTCAGTTTTGTGAATTTCTAATGTATTCCCTGACTTGAGAGGCCATTTTTGGAGGAGAACTACGTGCTTTTCAAAAAAATTTGGAAGAACTGGTTTAATATATATATATATAGTATATTACCAGCCATTTGGTTTTTATGCAAAAAAGACAAAATGTGGGGGTGTTGGTTGTAGTTGAGACACATTTTCCAAATGGATGGTATGGATTTTTTTTTAGATGGTTAAGTCTTTTTTTAACCGTAAGAGGGAGGTCATTCAAAAAAAGTTGGCTTTAGAATCGATAGAAGTTCCTCATGCCGATTCCTATTGAGAACAACATGAGACACTTATGTAACAGCCCACTAGAAATTCACTAGTGGAAGAATTTCTATTGACTTTAGAAATCTCGTGAAAACCCTATAAGTTTTCATGAATCGACCAATCGCACAGGTTTTAATCTGTCAACATAGTCAATATTATCACTCACTATGTTGCAAGAAATACGATTTTAATTATTTGAAATAGTTAGAAGTGTCAGAATGCGTTATGGTCTACGCCATTAGACTCAGTTGATTATTTAGAATTTTATGGCGCAATAACCCATTTTCATAATTTCAAACTTACGCCTATAAGAAACTGTGAAATTATTTTTAGGAGCACTTTGGGATTGAATTCTGATAATAATTTTTACTGTAAGTTAATATGAATATTTAGAATTTATTAAGTTTATTATGCATTTTTTTGTAGTGAATAGTAACTTTGATAAGTGTACAAAGTGCAGTGTTTTCAAAATCACAATATAGAATGTTCAAATTAGGTTAGAGAAGTTTTATTTTGATACTTGACAAGATCTTAACCACATACAGTGAATAGTATTAGACACTTGGCATCATGAGGAATTATTAGATGGATTTGTAAAGGAAATCAAGGTGTGAGATTATGTCACCTAAGCAAAATTTTTTTCATCTAATCAACCAAATTGTGCCAAACCAAAGAGGGTTTCAACCCTAGCGAAACCCTAAATGGTTGGAATCCAATTGAAATCCCAAAATTTTGGTTGAAACAGAAACCCTAAACGGTTTTCTCAAATCCTAAAGTTGGCCTTCAAACTCCTTTTGATCTAATTTCTAAGATTGTGTTTAATCACTTAATTAAATTACTTTCACATGCTATTAATTCATCAAATCCTTTTATTACAACGTTATCCAACCTTTTAAACCTTAAAAATTTGATTGGCCAAGAAAAATTAAATTTGGGCTTGATAGCATCCCAAACCTTAACCAAACCTACTTTAAACGCCAAATTGAAGCCCACCAAGACTCACGAATTTGGCCACCTTGAAAAATCTTCTTGTATAAGTTTCCTCTCACACATGGCAGGCCACACTGCCCTTTGCTACACCCAATAGTGCATTGATGTGAAGGAGAAATTCATCTCATTACCCTCCATACCTCACAACTACAGGAGGTAGTCCTTGCCCTGCACTATTCTCCACTTTATGTAACATAGCCACCTCCAATTAAGGGTCATTCAAGCCTATAAATTCTCCCTCTAGAGGTCTAAAGTTGGGCAAGAGACACTTTACTTCTTTTCATCACTTCTTCACCCCGTTCTTAGAGAGAAACCCAAAAGAGATCAATCCATGGAGATTTTTGGGTCTTTTTGCATGGAGATTTTTTATCCTTTGTAAGTATTTTCTCACGTTGACTCCTTCATAAAATTTGTTCATCTTTGAGTATAGTTTCCGTTTATATCTTATTTGTCTCACTAAATGGTCATTTAGTTGGTTAAAATTATTTTTAACTATGGAAAGGTCAGTCTAGGCATGAACTTGGAGAGTGTGTTATGTTTTGAAATTTTTGACCAAGCTAATGGACATATCTTTGCCCGAAAGTTTTATGGAGTGCTTTTAGCATGTTTTTATGAAGGTTAATTGAGGTTTTATTGCATTAATAAAACTTTTGATGATAAATTTCCTTAGATCTAGAAACTTGAAAACTGGAAGTGGAAAAACAGTTTTTGTTTTGAGAAAGTTTGAATATTTCATGGTTTTAATCTTACTCCAAAAGTTTTGATATTTTTATGTGATGATCCCATGTCTCTTATTTACATGTTAGGATGTTAGTTTCAAGTTATTTGGTATTATTTTCAAAGATATAATGTTTTAATGCAAGAGAATTTTGGTTAGGCCTAAGGCTTGATATGTTTGGGTTAGATCCATGTTTTATTGACTTTTAGCCATGTGATTTTAAGTTTGATGATTGGATATTATTTAGGACATATTTTTAAACTATGTGATGTTTTATTTTGAAGATATCATCTCTTTAAGCCATGTATCAAGAGATTGATCAAAACTAGTTAAGAAAAAAGTTTCTGTTGTTAGACAAAGTGTAAAACTAAAAACTCCAAGTGTTATTTTGTGATTTTTGGTGATTTTTGTTTGATGATTTAAAGTATAGTTGATTTTAAGATGATGTTATGAATATGTTAAAAGTAAGATTTTATTTTTTGGAATTCTTGGAAATGTTTTGATTTAGGGTCAAAGCTTGTGACTCAGCAGTTTGCTATGTGTTAAAAAGTTTGGATCTTTTTACAAAAAGTTTGGTGTTGATGATTAGCTTTTTCTAAATGGATGTTTAAGTATGGTTTTAAACAAAGGATAGGAAGATTTTTGTTGCAGAATTTTGGTTTAAGTTTGAGTTTTGTAGTTGGAATGAATTATAACAAAAATCGAGAGAAATGGTCTATGGATGTTTCAGCCATAGTGTGTTTTTCATAGTTGTGATTTGTTTTTAATTTTTCTAAGTTAATATTTGAGTTTAGGATAAAATTACATGAACAATGTAAATTTTGGTAATTTTTTAAATTAGGATGTGAAATTCTTAAATTATGGGTAAAATGATCATTTTCTCACATGTAGAGGATAAAATGGTAATTTTACAATAAGGTGTCTCTTTTACATGTTTATAAATTGTTAGTAATTAAATTTTTAATTTTAAAAATACCCTATTACAGTTCCTCGTGTTTTGCACTTTATTATTGTAAAACGCGACCATTGATGTAAGTAAACTCTTAACTTTCTATCAGTTTATTGTGTATGTACGATGGGTAAAGGAACTGCAGTTTATATTTGTATGTTGTCCTATATACTATGTCATGCCATCTCATTACATGTTTATCTGTTACATGAATTATTCTGTAATGGAATACTTATTTGTTACACAGTATATTTTATCATGTATTACTATCTATTGCAAGTATGTTATGTTACGTATGCCATTTGTTACATATATGTCATGTTATGTAATATTTACTGTTACATGTTATGCCATATTACGAAATATTTTTTGTTACATGTTATATCATGTATGAAATGTTGTCTGTTATATGTTATGTCATGTTATGAAATGTTTCTTTTGCAAGTAAGTAATGTCTCTCAAGTTATGTTCAAGTCATGTTATGTGACATCAGGACTTTTGTCCTTTCGTATTCCAATCATGTTTTGTCTCGAATACAGTTGTGTATTTCAAGAATAGTTAAGTTTTAGTTACTAGCTAATTTGTACTATGGTCAAGGATGATACATGCTGTCTGATATTACGGTCAAGGCTATTTGCTGCCGAATACTAAGGTGAATAAGTATAATCTGCCGTAATACAGATAGATAAATCAGTTAAGTTATGTTAAGGTCAAGGATAATACGCACTGCCTGGTGCTACGGTCAAGGCTATGCGCTATCGAGTACTATGGTGAAGGAGTATAATCTGTCATTTTGTTATGTTATGTTATGTTCACGTTCGCGTTAAGTTTCAAATTCATGTTCATATTATGTTATGTTCATGTTTATGTTATGCTCAAACTCACATTTATGTTATATTATGTTATGTTATATTCATGTTGATGTTATATTTCAAGTTTACGTTCATGTCATGTTATGTGCACGTTCACGTTCACACTATGTCTCAAGTTCACGTTTATGTCATATTATGCTTAGATTCATGTTATGTTTAAGTTCATGTTTATGTTATGTATGTTCATATTCATGCTATGTTTCAAGTCCATGTTATATTTTAAGTTCACATCCATATTATATTTCAAGTTCATGTTATATCAAGCTAAGTTTTAGTTTCAATTAAAGTTATGTCAGCTCATGTCATATTATGCCAAGTCACGTTATACTTATTATTTCATGCCATGTTATGTCGAGATAAGTTATGCTTATTATTTCATACCATGTTACGTCAAGTTATGTTTTACTTACTATTGACTTTGATTGTGCATTCATGCCTTTACTACCATGCATGCATCTTTAACTTGTATGAAAGTTTCCTATTAACTTATTGAGATTTGTAATTAAATCTTATCGTGGTAGTCTTAACTACCATTCATCCTGAATGGTAGGTGATGTGTCAGGATCAGAGCAGGAAGCGAACATGGGCAGACTAGAGGAGGTTGATTAGACACCGTAGACAAGACGCGGAGCTTGCAGTCTCCATAGTTAGATTTTTGAATAGTATTTTGGGCCTCGTTAGTCGAGTTACTTGACAAACTAGCCCAATAGTATATTTTGGTAATGTAAATATGGAGGTTGATCTCCCACGTTTTGAGATTCCAGTCTTTTGAGACCCGTATTGTAATCTTAGGTATTTATTTTGTTAAGTATGTGTAAATTATGTTTTAACTATTTTGGATATTATAAGTTTGGTGCATAGTATTACTCAAGAAAAAAATTATCCATTGCAGATATTATATAATATTATATGCATGTTAGGAACATTGCATCTTATATGTCATAAACGGAGGCATGTAACTTTGTATTGCATGTCTTGAGGTTTCAGATGTCCGTACAATCCCAAGCGAAATCTGGAGGCGTCACAACTTCGAAGTGCCATTCATAGAAGTGTCATTGACACTTTGATTCTTGATCAAGTTCGGGAATATTGTGAGAAGTAGAAAGGGCGGTTGTTTACTCACTTTCCAGAAATGGAAGAAATCTATTCCAGTGTCGCAAAGAACATTAGGTGTGTTGGGAACTTAGAATCAATTGAGATTAACTTAGTTTAGTTTAATTTTAAACTGAATCTAACATCTAAATATTCAACTCTCAAATTTCTAAACTCAACTCAATACAAAACCTCTTTACACGTGAGACTTACAATCTTTTTCAACTCGATAGCTCCTTACACGCAGAACCCACAACTTGTTTTAACTTTATATAAATATATCTAAACCAATGTTTTGAATACCGTACTGGATGCGGTACAGGTCAAGGCATTGGAACGAAATATTTCGGTACCGGTATCGTTTCGTGTACCGTTTCGAGATAGTCGATATATGAATAAATTATAAATAAATACATACATACATATATATATATATAAATTATAAATAACCTAGTCTAAATTGGGGGTCAAAAAATGAGTTTGTAGTTTGAAGAAATAAAAAAAAATAGAGGCCGAAATACCAGTCGGTACGGCCGGTATGTGGACCGGTACGAAACAGGTAGAATTTTTGTACCAGTCCAGTGACCGATATGGCATATACCTGCCGGTACGGTATGAAATTAAATACATTAATTGAAACACATCTTAATATTCAAACACATCTAAACTCATCTTAGGTGGACTTCGCAAAATTCACTCTATCATCTCAATTCATTATTATTTAAGGGTGTAACCAGTCTGGTTCGATCCAGTTTTGAACAAAATTTAGGACTGAACTGGTATGCACCGGTTTTATATTTTTTAAAATTGATTACGCACTAGTTACCCTCCTAAACCAGTACTCCGGTTTTACCGGTTTCCTGTCCGGTTTTAATGTACTGTATTATATATTATATAATATATAATACATTATATTATAGTATATAATACTATCGTGATAATATATTGTACTATATTATAATATATATTATAATTGTATTATAGATTATAATGATATATTATAATATATAATATAATGATATATATATATATAGTGATATAATATTAATATAACTATTCATACAATAAAAAAAATGATATAAGATTTTAAAATTTAATATTATATTAATTAGTAATTTATCATATAATACAAAACTATTTAATATATAATTATATATAAAAATTATAAACAATAGAAAAAATTAGAATATATATAAACCGGTCCGGTTCGGTTTTAGAAAAAGAAAAATTAGAACCGGATCGATTTTGACTGGTTTTAAGTTCTTAAGACCGGTACCGAACCGTACCAAATTCGGGACCAGACCGATTCCATCGATTTGGTCTGGTCTGGTTCGGTTTACCCAGTTCATCGGTTTTTTTTACACCCCTACTATTACTCATAAAGAACTCAATTCAGCTCAACATCCAAATGGGGTATGTCTCACCATCTAGAAATATTTGCAGAGATGGATACAGAGTGAAAGTCAATTGGTTTGATTCACCAGGAAATTTTGCAGTTACTACGTCATCCTAATTTTTGAATGATCCACTTTTGTTATGTCTGGGCTTGTGGAGCAAGAGAAGGCTTATCTGAAGTGTTGGTCTCCCTCTATACTGAGCCTATTTACCTATCTCAGGAAAGAATCGAAGCAAATGCCAACCTTCTCATTGTGATAGGAATCAGATTAAGTGAACCTCAGGTTCATTAGTCTTGGGTAAAACAAGTTCACAGCTAAGGTCTCAGTCTTGGATTAATAGGGGATTAATATAGGAGAATGAAAGGTTAACCAGCAAGTCTTCTCTTTATCACATAGCCCCTATATGACATGACCTATAACCAGAAACACCTACAATATCTCATTTGGGAGATGACTTGGAATCGCATCATTCTTTTGGAAATGAGGACTCTTGCTTTCATTCCATGGTTGCCTCCTCTGCAATAAATATAATTTGCCTTGGTCTAATCTAGACTGCGGAGACACCATTAAATGGATCTTATCCAATTGTAAAGGGAAGTTGAAAGATAACAGAATCATAGATATTGAATTTGGGTTCAAGTTGATTGTAGATTTTACGAGTTTACTCGCAATTGACTCATTTATAAATTGTGTCTTATTAGATCAATCCATTTTAATGTAATATCATTTATATCAAATTTAAACCAGTTTATTTTTTGTCGAGTTCGTGGGTTGTATCATATATTGTCAACCCTATCTCTACTTCACTGTTTCATGTGCGGTAACTGGAATTAATTACTGTGCCGTTTGGATTTTGAATTTAGGGCCAATTTTGGATTTTGGAATTAAAACTCTATAATTTAGGGTCAAGAGTAGACAATTCTGTTAGTCAAGTTGTCCACCCGTTCGACGGATACCCAAGGGCATGGGTGGAGGAGAGTATTTGTCAAACAAAAATTATATGTACAGTCACTTTTACATTTTCCTTTGTGCACTCCACTTATGTGATTGATTGTGTCACTTTTTTTTTAATAGAAAATAACGGTTTTGACCAATCTTATCAGTGGAGTATATTAATAATACTTAAAATTAACTGTATGTAGCAGAACTCATTATTATGTTTGGATGATGTAGTGTATTAGTTTTAATAGTCTGGAATGTGAAGTGCAAAAATCTCTAATAATTCCACGTACAAAATGTATTTATTCCTTGTTCCAACTTTTAAGTCTTAAAATGATGTGGTTCTCTTGAGAAGAGGAACAATTTCAGCCATTTGCTCAATAATAAATGGCCAAAATTGCAAAAAGTCCACACATCCAACTTTTTGGTATTTGCAACGGCTGAATGCGATATTATTTTAACAAAGTTATCATTAATTTGTGTACCTATCATGCCCTACTACACATCATGTTGACGAGGACATCTTACAAGGTCCATGGGTAGGGCTATTCATCCGGACCGGAACCCAGATAACCGGGTGTCCGGTTATGGGTTTCGGCTCGGATTAAGTCCAGGCCGAAATCCGCATTTTTAAAATCTGGGTGAACCGGACCGGGTTCTGGATTTTAAACCCGAAACCCGAGTTTAAACCCAATACTTGGATTTTTTTCAAATCCACTTAACTAAGGGGCAACGGAACCCGGGTTAAGTCTCAGTGATTTAAGGACCTAACATTCCAGACTCTAGTGATGATCATTGAGAGAGGCAGCAGAACGACACTGAGAGAGAGAGAGAGAGAGAGAGAGAGAGAGAGAGAGAGAGAGAGAGATACGTATACCACGTGGGTTGGGGGGGTTGCTGCGAAGGTGTTGACCTTCAACTGATCAGCGTCAGACGGTGGAGGCTCGTTCCCCGGCGTCTTCTGCTGGCGGTGACGACCTGAAAAGAGATAAGTGATGACCGACGTTATCTGCGGCTGAGGAAGGAAATGTGGAGGCCTACTAGACGTACGGTGGCTTCCAAGATGCAGTGGCAGCTGGTTTTCCAGTTAGAAGTATTTTGGTTTCGGTGTATTAGAACGGGGCACTACCGTGGCAGGTTCTGGTGGCTGGGCTCTGCTGGACGTATAACGTTTTACTCTGTTTTCATGCTGAAAACAGAGATTTCTGTATTGTGGGTACAGGAATGTCGTGGGCGTGGAAGACGTGCGGCGGTGGAGGTTTCTTCCGGTGATTTTCTGCTTGGCGTGTCGGTGGCCCTCAATCTGTACTCCGATGGTCTAGTGTAGCACACCGGCGGCCGTAAGTTTAAAAAAAAAAAAAACATAGAAGAACTTTGAAATATACACAAAGTTCCAACACATCGGAACTTTGTAATGGTCTAGTGTAGCACATTGGAGCACAGCTTGTGTAATATACACAATCTGTGCTCCGATGGTCTATGACACCAGCGACTGTAACTTTGTAAGTTAAAAAAAAAAAAAAAAAAAAAAAAGAAATCCGGGTAATAGCCGGAACCGGATTTTTGGATTTTTAAGAAACCCGGATTTCGGACCGGGTCATAACCGGATAAACCCGGGCCGAAACCCGGTCCGGATTTAAAAGCCGGGTTTCGGGTCGGATACCCGGTCCGAAACTCGGATGAACAGTCCTATCTACGGGTGTCAAAATCTCGTTCCTGTTCACTTTTCATACACAATATCGACTTACCATGTGGTTTATGCAATAGAATAAATTCATGCCCCTCGTATGGCTCATTCTTTTTTATTGTTAATGTATTTAATTTATTTTAAAAAAAATTTATTTACTGATTAAGGAATTGATTATTAGTGTATTAATATTTCCTTATTTTTTAAAAATATTTAAACATGTTTAAAAAATGTTTGAAATAAAAAGCAAATAAAGTAGAAAAATCTAATTTGCAATATTCTAACTGTTGCTTCTTTTGTTTAAGAAAAGTAGATTTCTCTCTTACTTTATATTCATCAATTTTTATCATATTTCTTTACCAATTTATATATTTTGAATTAGATACTAAATTCTTTTAAGTGGATTTTAAATTTTTAAAAAATTGATTGAAATTTATAAAATATTATTATTTTTGTGCGTGTGGTGTGATCCTTATATTTATGTAATAATTTAATAGAGTTGGTGAGTCTTTCTATGTGTGAACTGTCAATCCACCTAAACAATTAATATTAATAAAATACATTTAAGTTTTTATGATACTTAACTTATGTTTGAATTACTCAAAACTCCACATTTTTTTAGGTATAAACTAAACATCTTTTGATATGAGAAAAATATTTTGTTTTAACTTTTCATCTAATTCTTTACTTAAATTTTATTCATCTAATCCTTTACTTAAATTTTAGCGAAAAGTAAAAAATATAAAAACAAAACAATTTTTACAGAAAAATAATAAAACTAAAAAATATTCTTAAAAAATTACATTCAAACAATTTTTCGATTCTACTCATCCACTTTTACTAATCACAATACGAAATATAATTTTTAAAAAATAATTAAATGTTTTTTTGTTTACCTTAAGAAAACCAAATAACATAGACATCCAAAATTATTTTAAAAAAAAAAAAATTCTCAAAACTTTTCAAAAATTCCAAGATCAAACATGCCCTAACCTTTTACATATTCATATCTTCCCATTATTTATGTCAAATGATATGTTAGGTACCATATGATCTGTCATAGCATTGCCTTAGTACTCTTGAGAGAATTAAACATTGTCATAGCATTGCCTTCTAATATGATCTGCTTCAATCCCAACTCAATGCAAAGGATTGAAGCTTGGAGTGTAGCGATAGTTTTTGCTAGTAGAGCATTTGGTAACAAATCCCTATTTGCTCTTAAAATCCCTATTTGCTCTTAGAGTTACTAGACATTTTCTTTTTCGATCATATACAACCACTCCAATTTCGACTTTGCAATAAATTTTGTCAATTATTGCATCCCAATTTATTTTTTGAGAATCCTTTGGAGGAGCTATCCATTCTTGTATAGGGTTGGTGATCTTGAGTGCACAATATAGATTTTTTGAACCATACTTCTTTAGTCATCAAGGGCCTGTTTGGATTGGTTCACCAAGGTAAAAGGATGCAAGAACCCTACATAAAAAACAATTGGAATCCTCTTCCAAATCTTCTAAGCTACTACTGCAAATTCTTCACGTCCCTCATCTGTCATGTAAATGGAAAAAGTTGTTTAACACCTCTATGAAGAACTTCTTTTCAAGTATGCATTTAATTTTAATTCTTTGTGACCATAGGCCCCAGGCATCTTGTCCTAACCGGCAACTCCAAATGGCATGCTTAACACATTTAGTTTTGTTAAGAGAGATTGGGCAATTTGGGTTGTGAACCACATTTCTCCTACAAAGATTTAACTTTATTTGAAAAGCCGCATGTAATGCTCTTCACAAAATACTTTAATTCCATGTACAACCCTGAGTCTCCATGTTTTTTACCAAATCATACTTTTGTGATTGGTGCTCAATGACTGCCCCGTGCTTCTTTCTTGTAGCTCTCCCTATAAGTGGTATGCACTTCTTACTGAGAATTTTTCATCTATTGTATATCTCCATATTAATCTATTAGAGCTATTACAAGGACTAATTGGGATTCTGCAAATTTCCTCAATCTCAAAAGTTGGAAAATTTTCTTTTAACAAAGGAATGTTCCACTACTTAGTGTCACACAATCAATCAACTTCATAACCTTAGCCTGCTCAAGTAATTCTCTCACAAATGATTGTCCTTGTATAATACTGGTCGTAATATCCATTCTCCAGATCAAACCTATGAGATATCTTGTTGCCAGTAGGCTTCTCCATATATAGAATGGTTTACAGCCCATTTTGGCCTTAAGAAAATCTGCACTAGGGTAATACTTTGCCTTTTAGCACCTTTGCTGATAAGGATTATGAGTTCTATACTAGTCTCCAACCCTACTTTGCTAATATTGAAAGATTGAAATTTTCAAGATGCCTAAATCAAAGACTGCCTTCATTCTTTGCCTTACCCATTTGTTGCCAACTTAGCCAGTGCATCTTATCTTTGTCTTCTATTTGACCCCATTAGAATTCATGCATAATTATGTTAATTTTCTTCAATAAATTCTTTGGTATCTTGAACACACCCATGCCGTAAGTTGGTATGACCTGTATCACAGACTTGAGAAGAATTTTCTTGTCAGCTTGGGATAGGAACTTTACCTTTCAGTTGTTAATTTTGCTCTTGACATTATCCTATATGTTCTTAAAAGCCTTTGATCAAGATTGCCTATAGGGGTAGGTAACTGCAGATAATTTTTATAAGAAAATGATGATCTTTGACTTCTTGCTTGGTATTGTTATTGAAAAAGATTGAGGTCTTATCCTTTTTTAGCCTTTGACCTGATACATTCTCAAAGATTCCCAGCAACCTAATTAATTTGCTCCACTCCAAAGAATTCGCCTTACAAAATAAAAGTTTAACATTTAAAAAAATAAAAATAAATGATTCAACATAAAGTTCCTTAAGAAAGAGAGATTCATGTGATGTGGCCTTGAGCATCAGCGTTATTTGGAGCCTAGAACTTCAGTGCAGATAATAAATAGATATGGTGATAGTGGATCATCCTGTCTAATTTCTCTTGAAAAAACCATTTTTAGAGATACCATTTATAAGAATGGAATAGGATATATTCACACATTTCATTATAAGATCAATCCATCTACTATCATACCCCATCTTGTGCATTAAAACTTCCAGAAATTCTCTTTCAACTCTTTCATAAGCCTTGATCATATCAAGTTTTAGAGCCATAAAACCAAACTTCCTGCCTCTCATTTTGTATTGCATTGTGTGTATTGTTTTATAAGCAACAATGATATTGTTCGAAATCGGCCTACCTGGCGCAAAAAGCAGTTTGGGTAGGTGAGATTTAGGGAGAATAAGTTTTAGTCTATTTGCCAAGACTTGCGGTTATCTTATAGAGAACATTGCATAGACTAAGTGTCGAAAACTTTGACACTAAGGCTTTCTTCTTGGGTATAGTGCAATGAAAGTCTCATTTAATCCTTCGATCCACCAACATGTGTTTAAAATTTCCTGAGTTACTTCACTATCTTGTCCCACTATACTCCAGTGTTCTTGGTAAAAGCCTGCTAGAAAATCATCAAGGCCTAGCGAGCTCAAAGGGTTCATCTAAAAAATGGCATTTTCAGTTTCCTTCACTATGAACTACTTTGTTAGAATTAGATTCATCTCATTTGTGATACTAGGTTCTACAAATGATAAGACTTCTATTATACCAGATGGTTGAGAGGACGAGAACTTCTCTTGAAAGAAGGATTAGAAAATGCAATTGATTTCCTTTGGTCTTGTAGAATTGCATCCCTCCCCATTTGAAATTCTATGAATGGAATTAGTCTACTTTCGCTGGTTGGCACACATATGAAAATACTTTGTGTTCTTGTCTCCTTCATGTAGCCACATTTTTTTGCTATTTGACGCCATTTGACGTCCTCTTCCTCAAGCAAGCAATCAACTTCATTTCACAACTCCTTTATACTCCAAGAAGAACCTTCATTATATGAAATTTGCAACAATTTAATCTAATCCAGCTTATGATTAATAATGCCCCTTTCTTTTCCAAACACTGTTTTACTTCATAAAACCAGGCTTTGTCTATATCAGTTCAAACCTTTCTTGGTTTTCTTAGCTCTATTATCGTGAAGGGAGGAGGATCCCCATGTTTGTTTTATTGAATCATGACAATCTTCCCTCTTTGACTAGCTAGTTTCATATCTATACAATTTCCTCGATGACATAATTTTCTCACTCTAATTGTAGCAAAAAATTAGTAAAGGGTAGTGGTTAGAGCTTTGTGCTGCAAGAACATTAACAACTGTTAGAGAAAAAACGTGTGCCACTTGCTGTTTTCTAAGGCTCTGTCTAGGCCTTCCTTTGTGTATCCACTGCTCTTTGCTATTGCATCATTTGAATTTATGGCCTTTGAAACCCAGCCACAATCTTCAATTGCTTCTCTAAAGTTCTCTTTTTGTCTATAGGATCGTTCACCTGTACCAACTTCTCTCATTGTTCAATAATTTCATTAAAATCCCCTATAAACAACCATGACATAGGAGTCTAAGCAATTGTCAAATATCTTCTTGCAACTATAGGATTACCATAGAAACATGTCAAAAACCTAGTTTGGTTATTGATGAGAAACGTCATCTGCACAATAATATGTCTTTGAGTGAAAGAAGTTCAGCTTTTAACTTTTTCTTCCACATGAAAACAATGCCACCACTCCATCCTATATTGCCAACCAAAAAAACTATGATCAAAACCCAATTGATTCCGAATTTTCTTCTCTATTTCATTTGGTCTCTATTAGAAAGACCAAGATTGGGCTCTTTTCTTTCACTAGATGATGAAGTTCTCAAACTCTCTAAAAGTTTCCAAACCCTTGACAATTCCAACTTAGTATGTTCTTTTTACTAGCAAGGCTACCGAGCAGGCTCTGCCAATGCATCCTGTCGTTGAACCCTTGCAGGAGGGTCGTTTTTGAGTTTTTTAATTAAAAAACTATAAAGTGCCTCCTTCTCAAATTCAGAAAAACCCCTCTTCTTAGTAAGTGCTGTTTTATCCAAAAGCATGGAGGACTCCGAACCAGATTTTCTAGCTTTATTTCCTTATCTTACTCTCCTCTTCCAGCTGGAGATATTTTTTTGGTTATCCCATGATATTTTTAGAACTATGAGGGAAAGTGTCCGGAGTACGTTCATGGCAGCCATATTGCATGAATCATTTTGTTGAGCTTCCTTATTGAGGACATTGGAGCCAAGATACTAATAGAATTTTGTAGTGGACTTGTCTAGTTCTCTCACATTAACGTTTGATTTGAGCACCCAACTCCTGCTGAGATTTTTTTGATCTAATCAAGACTCATCCTCCCATGACTTCCCCCATTAGTAGGACTTCCATAAGAAATGTTTGACTCATTTTCTTTTCCTGGGATCGTGGGAACATTTTAAATCATCTCTATAGTAAATATTGCCTTTTAAGTATCATTTCCTTTTTTGTCTACGTTAGGTTGCACCTCATTGGAATTCCTTTCTTGTTGTAATCCGTTCTGTTCTAGCCCTGAAGCACCACCATGTCATCTATGTAGGGGTGTAGGGTTGTAGGTTCGGACTGAAAAACCCTACAAAACCAAACCAATAACCTTACTGGTTGGTCTCAATCTCCTAGCTTTGGGATTTTCGACTTTCGATCAAGTCTTGACTATGGTTTTTTGCCCTCAACCAAAACGAACCAACTAAATTACATACTAAATCTTTTTAATAATTTTTTATATAGTATTTATAATAGTTGTTATATAACTTAATTATGTAATCTTCATCTAACATATGATGATTGGCCATATAAAACGTTAAATATACTATGAAATATTAACTATTATGCTATTGACAATAACTAATATATTATAAGATAAATCATAACATTATATGCAATGATACATACTCTAGTATCTACACATTTCAAAATAATTAGGTACATTTTTTTTTTTGTAAAATACCTAAGTTATAACTATAAAGTATTTATGGACCAATTAATCATTAACCATATATACAATATTAAAATTTTAATATAGGTCATTATGTATTAACTATCATAATTCATACACATATTATTGAGTACTAAGTTAGTAACTATTAACATCATTAATATAATTATAATTAATAATTTTATTAATAAGTTAGTTAGATAATCTACATTAAAGAGCCCACCTAATTTTAATTTAATTATTTTATATAATTTTTATCCTTTAATTTTATTATTTTTGGGCTCATTTTTTAGTTGGACCAAAATAAATAGTGTTCATTGGTAAGTTAGACCTTTAACAAAAAAAAAAAAAAAGGACCCATTTTGAACAAGCCTGAACTGAATGGACCAATAGATGGTCCAATCTAGTCTAGAGGTACCATCGGTCCAGTCTAGGGTGGAAAATGGGTGGACCGAAAATTTCGATCAGGTCCTAAAGTACCCCTTTAGACCAACCGAGCCAAACCAATTACATCCTTGCTCCTATGACCACCAACCTAGGGATTTGAAGAACCCGAATGTAGCCAAGGGCCATATTGTTCCTGCATGTTCTCTGCTAGTCACCTGCCACCCCAGCTTTGAGCATCCCTTATGTTTATGTTTGATAGTTTCAGAGTGGAAACAAAAGTTGGGAAGGCATACATATTTCAAACAAATCCATAATTGATTTTCACCTAATTTCAAGAGCTAATTGCTCGCAAAAGGCTTTTTTATATTAACCATTACCCCTGACTCTTAGGAATTCCCCCCCTGCCCAAACCAAGATAACATTGACCAAGAGCACCTTGCCAATTGTTGAGCCTAACTTTTCACCAATGGCTTTAGTCATCCCAACAAGAGGCATATTGTGTAACCTATACCCAGAAAGGCTCATACCCAGAAAGGTTCATAAGAGAATATTATATCTTTAGATGCCAAACCACCATCAAATTCCTTCAGACTTGCTAGGAAATTAGGAATTTATCAAAAGTCCATAGTCTCCTTTGCATGACTCTTTCTTTTTCTTTTTCCTTCTAAAACTCGAGTAGATTACGATTCCATACTACTTCTTTGATGATGGACCTATCCTTTATTTTTCATATTTTTGATATTGTTCGATGAAAATCTTTCTTGTTCAACTCCTTTTCTACAAATAGCAAAGCTATAAGAAATTTCTTCCCTTTTTCTTCAGACACCTGGACAACTTCATCTTGTATCATAATTTCTTGTTTCTCTTCATTAGTGAGTTTGAAACCCTCCCATAGTTTGAAGAGTTCGGGCCAGTTTGGATTCTCTGCTTGTATGGTAAAACACTTCTCAATCCAAACACAAGTTTTCAAATCATTGAGATGATTTCCATTATTTTCACTAACGACAAATTAGCCAAAAGTCAAAAAAGGCCCTCATCTTAAAATTAATTTTTAGAGACTTTTGCTTTTGCAGACCACAGTACAACAACAAACAGACGAATCTCCAACTTCTGGTAATTACTTCGAATCCCCTCCCCTCCACCACGACCTTCCTTCTACGCACGCCATCTCGCATCCCTCCTCAAAGTTGCAGTTCCTAAAATCTCTGTATCCTGCAAAGGTAGGAGTTCTACACACCCCATCTCGCCCCTTCGACGTCCAGAGGAAATCCCTAGGGCTGATAATCGGACGGTCCGGACCGGCCACTTTTGGACTGGACCGAATTGGGTCCAGTTCGAACTGATCCATTTTTTAAGGGACCGAAGGGTTTTAGTCCGATCCCAGTTTAGGGGTTTCTCAACCCGGACCGGACCGAATAGAAATTTAAAAAAAATGATTATTTATATATATTATTTATATAATAGTTGTATATAATTAATTATATAATTATATATGGTATAAAAAATATTAATAGTCTAATATAGACTATAGTTATACTTATACTAATATATAGTTATACTAAATCACTATAGCTAATACTTCAACAATAGCTATAGTGACCTATACTAATAGTCTACTATTAATACTGATATACCATTATATAATTTATATAGTTATACTAATCATAATAAGTTAATAATTAAATCACTAGAAATATAACTATATATATTTAGTATGAATGTATTATTATATTCTTTAATATATAACTATAATATATAGTACTAGTATATATTAATATATTATAAAAGTTATAGTATAAATATAATATATAAATTATAATATACTAAATTACTATAACAGTATAACTAATACTAATAGTCTTCTATTATATAGTTATACTAATCACTATAATTAAAACTAATATATAGCTATACAATATACTTATATAGTTGTACTAATATTATTAGTCTATTATATAGTCTAAGACTCTCAATTCTAATATAGGCTATATAGTTATAAGTATTGCTAATATTTATATTAATACTAATAATGTAGAATATAGTTATAATAACAAACTGATTCAACATAACTAATATTACTAATATAATATAGCCAAATTGAATTACTAATAGTCTAATACTAATACAATTAAATAGTTATACTAATCATAAATTCTTAATAACTAAATCATTATAAGTCTATAACTATATATATTTAGTATCAATGTATTACTATATTCTTTAATGTATAACTATTAACTATAATATATAGTACTAGTATATATATATTAATGTATTAAAATATTATAAAAGTTATGGTATAAATTATAATATATCATATATTTGTAAATTTATAATAGTATTAGTATAGTTAGCTTAATATGTAATATGTTAGTATTAAATCACTATAACTACATAGAGTATTAGTAATAAGAGTATTACTATTATTACTATTATTTAATGTAGTATTACATATAGTATTACTATCATTACATATAGTTATTAGTTATAGTATTAGTACTAGTATAGTTATTAGTACTAATAGACTAATAGTATTAGTTATTAGTATTACATATAGTTACATATATAGTTATCACTACTATTACTATATATAGTTATTAGTTATAGTATTATTACTAATGGACTAATAGTATTAGCGTATTACTAATATATATATAATAGTATACTATATGTATATATATATTAAATATATCACAATATAATTACATAAGTATTAAACAAAATGTCATTGGATATAAAAAAAAAAAAAAAAAAAAATCAACAGTGGACCGAATGGACAGACTGGACCAAATGGGACCAGATCGGACCGATCTTGATAGAGTTCGGTCCTGTCCAGGGTGGAAAAAACCTAGACCGAATAGGTCTGGCCAGGTCTACAAAACCAGACCTAACCGAACCGAATTCACCCCTAGAAATCCCCGATCGCTATAAGGAAAATTGTTTGCCCCCATTTCATTTGTGGAAGATCACTGAGAAACCCATGATTTGAGGCAACTACCTCCGCAAAATACGGTACATAACATTCATCTTGGTGGTTAGAAAGGCCACGGCATTGATCATATTATAAAAAATTATATTTGAGTACGTAATTTATGAATTACTAATTATTTATAAATATATTTATAAATAAAACAAAATCATTACAAATACTATAAGATAATTGGTGGAACCTACATTTATCAAATCTTTAAAACGTTAAAACCATCTCATTTTATTTCCTAATCCAACTATACAAAATTTTCAAAAACCATCTCATTTCATCTCAACTCAATAATTTCACTATTATTCACAAACCATCTCAACTAATCTCATCTCATATTTAAATTCAAATAGGGCGTTAATCTCCATACTTAATCTTCTACCATACTCTTCGTTCACAAGAAACAAAAAATAAAAATGCTACACTCTTCAGAGAAGGGACTCGACATCATTGCTCCAAGCTTTCATAACTATTTTTCAACTTTATTTTAATTGATATAGTTATGGAAAAAATTGAAACTCAAATTAAAGAAACCTTAATATTTTTAGTAAAGTATACCATTACATTGAATTTTCTTTTCTCTAAATGAATTATAAAGTAGTGGTAGGAAAATCATTATTCTTCCTTAAATAATTTTAAAACCTTTTTAAAATATTTATACAAAATTCACAAAGATCTTATAGAGAATTTTAGATAAAAATAATTTCATAAAAAATTCATAAATGTAAAATTATTTTTATTATAAATAAATATAACATATCATATAAAATTACAATAAATTATCAATTTATTTGTAAATATATATTCTCAAATTATACATATATACTAGGTCGGAGCAACATGTAAAGTACGTTTGTCTAGTTAGATAAGACAATATTTTTAATAAAAATAATATGATTTTTTACAAAAAAAATTAATTAATACACCAAATTGAATCACCTCTTTGTGAAATCAGTGTTAATATGGCAAATGCTTATACATGATATGAATTTAATGTTTGTGTATGATCAATAGAAAAGTAAAGAATATAAATGCAAAAAATTCAAAACATGTTAAATCAATATAAATTATGGACGGTAAGATCAAATTATCCCCCACCTTTTTCTGAACAAAATATATAAAAGAAAGATATCCACTGATTTTAAAATTTAAAGTACATCAACTTCTCTTAATCATTACGTCTACAAATTAAGACCCAGAAAACCAACTTCTACAAATAAAAAGTGCTGTGAGAGACATATAATATATATGTTAGTACGAATAAACTATATTTAAAGTTGTACCATCATGAAATTAAATAATACTACAGAAATTAGACAGAATGTGAGAATTACTTATGAATTTAAGCTTGATTAAAATGATAGTAAATTATAAAAGAAAATGTAATTTTGAATTGAAAAAAAAAAAATGTACATGTATGACTGGTAATAATAAACATATATCAAATGAACAAAAATCACAGATAATCAAATCCATAAATAAAATAATACACAAATACACATCTTAGATGATCTACTAATATTAAATTGTAAATACCAACTATACAAAAATACTTGTATTAGGACACTGCTAGCTAAATCTTCTAATGATTGACACTCTATTTTTCAGAATTTTGTGAAATTTAAGCATCTTGATGGAGTGGTTGAGTGAAATTATTTTTGTAAAAACTTATTTTCAAGTTTAAGGATAGAGCATGTATGTCTAGTTGAATGTTTTCAACATTTATTTTAGTTTCTCTCAATTTTTTCCTCCATGTGGAAGACAAGAAACATGAGTGAAGAAAAAGTTACATCTACGTATTAACAACATTTGCAGTTTATATATGTTGATCACATACACATCATGAATGAGTCTTATGCACGTACATGAATTACATATTGATTTCTATTGAATTCCAAAACTAATCAGTTCTAACATTAATTATGTGTATGAATTTATAGAGAAATCACACAACCTTGAAACTCAACAAAACCAATAATATTTCATGAAGTTCTCGACAAAATGTGTTGTGAATATAAGCTAGTTTAGTCAACTTCAATAAATCAAATGAATTTTTATCCCAAAAATATTATTTATATTTTAACTTTTCTATTTGATTAAAAGTTGAATAGACTATATATTATTTCTCTTTCTTATCAGACTATTTCAATTATTCCAAACTATATATTTTTAAGAGATCACAATTGTACACCACATTACAAATATAAAAAATGTGATTAATTCTTTAATAAGTTTTTTATTCAAATTAATTCTTCAATTAGTGGAAGTGTTTGTTTAATTATGAGATAAATTGTTGTCAGCTTCATGAGTATTATTGATGAGTAGTACATAGAAAGTAGATCAACTTTCATTCTTGTCTATTTTAGTACCTGCATCTTTTCTGCAACATGCATTCAACACGCACGTTGATTAATTTTGAAATAAAAAATTGCATATATTACACCTACGACCTACCTACCTAGCAAATACTTTCATTTGAAAATTATAATTTTAAAAGAGTGGTAGCATATTTAATTAAAGAAAATGTTGATTAGAAAGAACGACTTATCTATCCACAAAGCATGTAGACTCGGCATACAAGAGAACGTGTTCATGAGATCATTAGAGATTTTTTTTTTATTTTTTTTATTACCCATTGGCTATCTGTGATGCCCTATATGATAAGAATAAGGGTATGTAATATATGAAATCTCACGTTACTTGAGAATGAGAAGTTTTTACTCTTTATAAAATTTTAATAAGATTCTAATTGTTTCATTAATCAATTATTTTGAAATATAGGTCATATAATTTAAATTTTTTATTAGAGCATTACACCATCAAACAAAAAAGATTTCAATTGAAGAGATATTTTTTTTCAACTTTAACTACGTGTATGTATCCATCTTTCTTTCTCCTAATTCAACAAACAATCATGATATATTGTAAACAAAATAATTAAAGCCAATGATAAGTAGTAAACTAACAGAAAAATAAAAGTTAATGAAAAAATTAAAAAAAAAATTAACTAAAAATAAAAGAGAAAATTTACTATAATAGAGTAGATATTTTGACACAGTCCTAGATTCACTCAATCGCTTGCCATTAAATTCAACCTTAAAATATTAATTTTCTCCACAGAACTTCCATTACCAATCACATATTCAAACCCCAATCAGTCCCACGGGAGAACAACCAACCCCTACCAACCGTCTTTACTCTCCTGTTTTATTATGATTTTTTTACAAATTATATAATAGCCAAAAGCTTCACACAGATCGACGACAATGGCTTCCACTTCTCCTTTTCCTTCTCTGCAGCCAAAATTTCAGTCAACCAGAAGATCTTCGAAGCCCTCCGTGCGTCGAGTTATCTTCCCTCCGATCGCTTCCTCATTGTCGGAAAATCCATTACAGGTTCCACCGGAGACGATCGAGTCTCCTGGACCCAAAGAGCTTCCGATCCTGAAAATCCCTGGAAACTATGGCTTCCCTTTTATCGGTCCGATAAAAGATCGACTCGATTACTTTTATAACCAAGGTCGTGAGGAATTCTTTAAGTCACGTGTCCAGAAGTACCGGTCGACGGTGTTCAGAGCCAACATGCCACCCGGTCCTTTCATAGCTTCCGACCCTCGCGTTGTCGTTCTGCTAGACGGAAAGAGCTTTCCTGTGCTGTTCGACGTCACGAAGGTAACCAAAAAAGACCTTTTCACTGGAACTTACATGCCCTCCACCGAACTCACCGGTGGTTACCGGGTTCTCTCCTATCTCGACCCGTCTGAGATTCGCCACGATAAGCTCAAGCGCCTCATGTTCTTCCTCCTCGAGTTCCGTCGCGATCACGTCATACCCGAGTTTCATTCTATCTACGCGGAGCTCTTCAATGGCTTCGAGCAGGAACTCGCGACCAAAGGCAAAGCCGCTTTCGAGGATGCCAGTGACCAAGCAGCATTTAACTTCCTTTCTCGTGCTCTGTACGGCATGAACCCGGCCGACACCAAGCTCGGAATCGATGGTCCGAAGCTGATCCTGAAATGGATCCTGTTCCAGATCAGTCCTCTGCTCACTCTAGGCCTCCCAAAGTATCTTGAAGAACTCCTCATCCACACCTTCCCTCTCCCTCCATTTCTGGTCAAATCCGATTACCGGAGGCTCTACGACTTCTTCTACGAGTCTTCCGGGCCTGTGCTTGACGAGGCCGAAAGATTGGGCATCTCGAGAGACGAAGCATGCCATAATTTGCTGTTCACTAAGTGCTTTAACACCTTCGGAGGCATGAGGTTCGTCTTCCCCAACATGATAAAGTTGATCGGTAGAACTGGGAGCAAACTACACACCCAGTTGGCACAAGAGATCAGATCAGCCATCAAATCCAACGGCGGAAGAGTCACGATGGCTGCCATGGAAAAGATGCCGCTGATGAAATCCGTCGTGTACGAATCTCTCCGGATGGAACCGCCGGTGCCGTTACAATACGGAAGGGCAAAGCGTGACCTCATCATCGAGAGCCACGAAGCTGCTTTCAGAGTTAAGGAAGGCGAAATGATATTCGGGTATCAGCCATTCGCAACAAAGGATCCAAAAATATTCGACAGACCCGAAGAGTTCGTGCCGGATAGGTTCGTTGGAGAGGGTGAGAAGTTGCTAAAGCACGTGTTGTGGTCAAACGGACCGGAAACCGAGACGCAGACGGTCGGGAATAAGCAGTGTGCTGGGAAAGACTTCGTGGTTCTGATATCTCGGCTTCTCGTGGTGGAGCTGTTTCGCAGGTACGATTCGTTCGAGATCGGGATTGGGACCTCCGCATTGGGAATCTCCGTCAACCTTACGTCTCTGAAAAAATCAAGCTTTTGATCATGGCGATGTTGATCATTTTCTGTAGTGGGATTCCAAGTAGACTATTTCAATCTCAACGAAACTTAAAAATAATGGAAAATGGGTCCCACTCCTTTCCCGACACGATTTTTCTCTCCTTTATTATATTCATTTATATTATTGTCATAATTTTATGTATGAAAAATTCAATCCAAATGAATATAATTTATTATAGATATTGCCATTATATTTGTTTAATTAATATGAAAGGTTTCTTTTTTAAAATATTCTTTATAAAAAAAATTAATTTTTTGATAGTATATATCTTTTACAAAAATTCTATGTATATATATCTTTTACAAAAATTCTATGTATATTTATTTTATATTATATAAAATAGCTATTTTGACATATCATAAAATGTGTAAATAGTATGTAAAAATAAAAAATATATAAAATTTAAATTTATTTTGATAAAATAGTACCATTATTTTGATTGATTGTAAAATATGTTGTTAAAATAGCTGTGTCAGTATTATTATTGATATTTATTTCTAAAAATATATATATTTAGAAATCAAGTCAAGCATTTGAAAATACTTGATTAAAAGTGATATGGAGTGACTTTATAGTTTACTTTGATCGATTGTAAAGTACGGTGTTAAAATGGCTATTATTATTGATATTTATTTTAATATATATTAATATATTTAGAAATCATGTCAATCATTTGAAAATGCTTGACCTTTTTTTCAGTTGCACATATCGATGCATTTTTTAGTTTCACCTTGTTAGTGCTTTTGGTGGAAGGCCCCTATGTCCCCTTGAATTCGATGGTCCCTTCTTGTTGTTGAAATTAAAAACATTATTTTTCCCATCAATGTTAGGAGGGATTTTGAAGGTAACTGTGTAATCTTATCTTATCATATTAAAATACTTTTTTTTTTTTTTTAAGAAAAATACTCTAAACATAAAAAAATTATATAAAAATAATCTTACAAATTTTGATGTGGTTCATTAGATTATAAAATTATTTTAATTATAAAAATATTTATATAGAAGATAGCCTATTTTATCTAGTTTTATTTACCTTGGGGCCTTCCGTGGGATATGATCCAACCAACAACCATATGTCCGTCTCCCCTTTGGTGCTCCCAGCTTGGTTAAACGATCAGCAACTTGGTTTACCTTGTGGAACACATGGTGGCATGAGATAAACGTATTTCATTTAACCTCCACAACACCCTTGCCCTTACATCCACCATACCACAACCATAGAATCTAATCCTATCTCCACCTCCAGAAAGTCCTTTTGTATACATATCATTAAGCCTAGTGGAGTACTCTCAACCCTGCCCCAGTGTTGTTTGCTCTGCCCATAAAGCGATGAAAAAGCCATGTATGCCCAAAGTAATGTTGGTTGAGGCTACTTCTTGAGCAATCTCCATGCCCAAAGTCTCTTGGAGCTTGTACATATATCCCAACTCCTCTCCGAAATCTAATAACAAATTTGCAAGTTTGGATTTGTAATTTTTGCCACTTCATCTGCTAATAGACCTGTATCTCTACAATTATCAAACCACAGTGACACTCTCGCTTGTTTCATAATTCACTTGGTTCTATGAAGAACTTCAAGCAAACTTGCTGACACAGATCTCTACAAGCTAGTATCCTCTGTGGACTGTTGAATGAAAGAAGCATGACACGTTCTGCCCACAAGGACTTAGAAAATAGAAATTGCCACCCAGTTTCATATGCAATGCTTTGTGTACAGCTTGTAAATCCCAACTGCCCAAACCTCCCTCCTTCACAAGTTTACGTATAGATTTCCATGCTGTCCATTTCCCCATATTATTTCCTACATCACCCCCCAAAAGAAATTAGAGAAAATCATATTCATAGTATCTCATTAATTAACTTATATATTAATGAAAATTGCTAATGTGAACATTTTTCAATCTTTTTTAAATGCTAATTGTGCATTTGTGATACTTATTTACATATGAATATTGGTCATGACATAGCAATATTCATATGTAAATAAGGAAACTCGCACGGATGAAATAACCACTTTGACACATGACTATCACCTCAAACTTCGTTTTAAAACTTGTTTTACGGTAAACCCCAATATCCATAAACTTCAAAATTGTATCTTTCAAAATAGAAAACTATAGAATTTTGTCTAACTTGTCTAGAACTGATTCAATCCTATAATTATTACAGCCAAGATTATTGAAATAAAAGAAATAATATTTGTAATCGTGAAGTGCGTAAGCGTCATGTAATTTTTTTGAAAAAAGTAAATAAATATGGTATTTAAAGGACAAAAGAAAACAAATTTTTTAATAATAAGTTTTACTCTTTTTTAAAATGATTATACAACTATAAATAGTATTACTCTTAAAATAGTCCCTATCCCTTATAACTAAAATATGTCAAGATGTTAGGGTCGACAAGTTCCAAATATTTAGCAAAGATGAATATTAAATTAATGGTATATATGTAGATGTGGCACAGTATGTGATTTTTTTTTTATTATTAAAAAAAACGTACAACACTATTTCTATTAAAAACAATATCACACGCTTAGGGGAAAAAAATCCTACAATGTAAAATCCCTAATAATTTATTAAGAGCGCAAAGGATTAAATAAAATGAATTAATTAAAGAACCCTCATAGTTGTGATTATAATCTAAATTCATTACACGTTTAATGTTGTCCGATAATTTGACTTAGAGATGAGTTACAAATGTTGTTATTAGGGGTCGATGAAATAGCATAATAATATTGTAATGTCTCCAAAAATTGAGCGTGGTAGATCATCTATGCATGCCTTATCATTTGCTCTTAAGTAAGATGGTAATATATGACACGATCCATTAACTTAAGACGAACACGATACGATAAAATCGAATTTGGGTTTAACTTTAATATGTTCAGGTCAAAATAGATTGATCTATTAAGATATAATTGCTTAACGGCTCACTATTAGGTTAACCTGTTAAGAAAATCAAAATTACAGTTTTACTCTTAAAACACTAAGACTCTTACCCTCGCCCTAAGTCAATAAATTACGCCCTGCCCCTGCAACTCACATCTCAGACTCTCACCCTCACCTCACAAATTCACAATCTCAAATTCATCTTCAAAATCCTAACCCACGCGGCCACCTGCCTAACAAGTCATAGTCTCACCATTTAGCCGCAAGGCACTCATAGAACTTCTTTTGTTCTCTAGTTCTCCTCAACCCTGTCAACACGAGACGCGAGTTCGTGCTTCTCTCCAGCAACAGCCAGCAGGGTAACTTCTTCTTCCTCTTTCATTTCCTGTATAGGAATTTTATGTTGTTGACCTTGGTCCTTTCGGCCTAACTTTACTGCAAATTCCTACTTAGAGTACAGATAGCTTGCAATGTTAATGGCATTTACAAAAGTATGAAACAATAAAATGTCCTTATCCTAACAAAACAGGTGCCTATCCTGCTGCAGTATTACTGCTCCAGTACGATGTTACCCTAAAAAATTCAGATGACACCTTCTGAGATAGATCAACTCTAATTAATATTCAATATCAAACTCAAAAATAACTTTTCTGGGGGAATATATAGCTGTATTGGACTGCTCAAATTAACTTTGAATGGAAGAAAGACGAGAAACAGCAAAGTCAAACTGTTCGATCTCCACCGTTCATCAATTAGCTGTTTTTTTAAAAAAATCAACAACTGCCAAGTGGTTTGATGTTGGCTTTTGTCTTGAGTTTTAATTTCTTGTCTTTTTTAGATGTTTTTAGTGGTCCATAATGACGTGTGAAGGGAGGACCAAAGAGTACATTTTAGGTGGCATATTTCTTTTTGCTATACTCAGTGACTCACGTACGTACGACGTTAGGCGTGAGGAGAATAGGCTATAGCCTATAGGTAGGTAAATGAATTTTTTCATCTTAATCATTATCATCTCAATCTAAGTGGCCTAATGTCTCATGTTTTAAAAAATGAGATAAAATGTGATGAAATAAATTGATATTAAAATTAAAAATTAAATAAAATATTATTAATATATATTATTTTTATATTAAAATTTGAAAATATTAAATTATTTTTTTATTTTATGTAAAAATTTAAAAAAATTATAATAATTAAATTAGATAAAATTAAAAAAAATTATAAAATTGAATGAGAGATTAAAAAATAAGTAGTGTTCATTCAATTGGATTGTTCCACCTCGCACTAGACACCTCAAAATGAGTCGGTTTGAAATGTGAGGCCTTTCAATCATACAAAGTCTTTGAAATTTTCAAAAATGAAAAAAATAAAAGAAGGAAGTCTTTGAAAAGAACAAATTCTGGAACTTTGTGCTTGGAAGTCCTAATCCAAGACAATGGTTTTTTGACTAATTGATCTCTGTAGTTATGGCATATTATCTCATCTGAATTTTCATCTTTCTACATATAAATGAGGTACAAATTATCTCATCTTAATCACCTGTACTTCAGCTTATTTTTTACTTTTCAATCATTGCTACAGTGATACTACAGTAATGATACAGTATGGATACTGTTGATATACTATAAAATTTCATTTGCCTCTGCAATACTGTTACAGTATCGATAACTACCACTTTTTTAATATATATAATTATTTAGTAAAATTTTTTCATTTTATTGTAATGTATAATTAAAAAAATATATTTCAAATTTTATAAAATATCGTATAATAAATAAGTCATAATTAGAATAATTTCATCTAACAAATAAATGCGTTTGAGAATATTGATATAATCATGGCCAACTACAAAAAATATATTTTGAAAAAGTCAAAATATGTATGAATTTTTAAATTAATAATAGATATTATTTATTTTTAATAAATTCATAATATTTCACATCCAATAATTAAAAATACTTTCCAATGATTGGTGAACTCACCATTTTATCAAATCTCTAAAAAATATAAAAATCATCTCATCTAATGTGAACGGCATAACCTAACAAGACCTTATAGGCTTGCTTGAGAGGAGAGCGCATCCCATGCATGCATGTGAGCCGGTTTGAAATGCGAGGCACTTCTGTACACTACAACAAATATGGCTTTTAGTGACAGATTATAAATAGTGACGGTTTCCAAACTGTGACTAAAATGTATTTACTATGACGGTTTGTGAGAACTGTCACTAAATGTTGGACAAGAATTTCAAAACGTTCGGACGTTTCACATAATACGTTCGCATGTCACAGTAACGTTCGAATGTTATGTATATTTACGTGCAAACGTAAAAAAATTAGTGCGAATGTTCGAACGTTTTAACTAATTACGTGCGAACGTTAATATATTAGCGCCAATGTTCGAACGTTTTAACTAATTACGTGCGAACGTTAATATATTAACGCCAATGTTCGAACGTTAATGTGATAAAGTTCGAACGTTATATGTTAAATTACATAAATTAACCATAATATATATTTTTTTAATAGTAAGGTTGAGTAACGTTATATTAAAAAAAATTAAGAGTAGAAATTAAGCTACACAATACATATATTAAATATTTGTGTCCATTACATATGTCGAAAATAAAAAATAAAATATGATAAATTTTTACAAATCACTTTCAGAACTGCTGGTTTACAAAAGATCGAACTTCTCAGTCAATGTCTCAACTTTATTGTTTAGCACATCTACATGATGTGCAAGATGTGCGATAGCCTAATCTATATGTGCAATCTGTTTATCGATCTGTCGGTCTATATGCGCCTTCATATCTGTCATTATTGTATCAACCCAAGCAGGTCGCACATCCCCAGCAGATTTAACTCCCGGCTGCTGACTAGTACTCGCTGACGGGCGAGCAACATTGGCCCCAGACTCAGTCGGGGGAACAAGATCTGGCGTAGGACCAGACTGACGCCGAGCTGAGCCTCTCCCCTGTCCAATGCTTCGGCGGTGTGCGGTTATGTCGATGGGGCTCATCTGGTTTATCACCATCTCCTTCACCTGGAGTGGCACTCCCCTGGCTAGTAATAAGCGGCTGATGATGACTCCGTACGGGAGATTATCCCTGGTAACGATGCTGGCCTTGTAACGGATCCGCTCAAATATAACAAGGGGCAAGTCAATGGGCTCACCACGTGCCAAGCAAATCAGGAACTGTGCACGAGCCCGACTAAATGTGCTCTTATGTGCCACTGGGTCTACATTTGTTGCAACAAAAATGTGCAACATGCGAAAAAAAGGCAGCAGCTGATTCTGGCTGAAGGAGTTCGGCCTATCGAGCTTTATGCGGTCCGTGCCAGTGAGGATGTAGAAATCCCGGTCCCGCTCATCGTCACCAACTTCAATAGCAATAGGATCGCCCTCGGGTCGATCTTCTTCATGACTGGGCATAAACTCAACAGGGCCCGAAAATAAAGCAGAAGCGGCTGGATCTACCTCGATTATGCCCAGGGAAAATGCAGCTGCTATGTCACCAGCCTAAGCAGCTGTCGACTTAGGTAGTAAATGCAAAATCTGGAGTAAGTCAGCGAGAACATCCGCCGAGAACTGAAACTGTACACCGCGTACACTGAGAGTATGGGATGATGCATCGTTAGGCATGGTGGTCATCCCAATGTAAAACTCTCGAACCATTGTGGGGTAAATCTTTCCCCTCAATGTGCATATGGGGCCCCAGCCTCTGGTGACGAAGACGTCTCTTAGCGTCTTCTGCTCCCAGCTGAGCTCATCAAACTCATTAATGAGGATTTTTCGTTCCCCCATAATAGTTCGTGTCCCCAGTCGAGCAATGTTCGGATTGCCTCCATCCCTCCCTCGCTTCCTTGTCGTCATATACTGAAAATTAAAAAAAAAATATATAAGTTATAACATTTAAAAAAAATGATTATAATCACAGATACATACGTATTATGACATATATGGATTATACAAAAAATTAAAATATCCTCCTTATAAATTTACATAATTTTGCCAGTAAAATTTTTAAATAATTTCACTTTTTCAATATATAAAATAATAACAATAAAAAGAAACAATATAAAAATATTTTAATAGGAAACGTTTGAACGTTATTGAAAGTACGTTCGCACGTTAAAATAGGTGCGAATTTACAAAGATGATACGTTCGGACGTTTTTATCGAACGTTTCATTTAAACATTCAATAAAAACGTGCGAATGAGTTCATTACGTCCGAACGTATTACTAGCCGAAGAATTTGAAACGTAATGAATTTGAAACGTATTACTAGCCGAAGAATTCATGACATAATGAATTTGAAACGTCAAACGTTCGGACGTTCTTACTAGCCGAAGAAGACCAACGGTTTACGGTCAAACGTTTTATCCAACGTTCTATTAAAGCGTTGGATAAAAACATTCGCACGTAAAAATAATACGTTCGCAAGTTACAATATAACGTGCGAACGTAAAGAATACTAAAGGTCACACGTTCGGACGTTGTATCATGACGTCCGAACGTTACGACACGGAATCGCTGAGTCGACTCAGCCATTACCGAAAGCTTCGAAACGCATGTTTCGAAGCCACAAACAACCAAAATAAGCATTTATATACAGTGGGGAATGTTTCTACGGTTCTATTTTATCAATTTATTACGAATGGTAGCCGGAAATGCAAGTTTTATAACCGGCCTACGGTGGGTTTCGAATTTAACCCACCGATTAAAAGCAAGGAAATAGAAGAGGGAGAGGGCACATTACCTTTTAGTGATGGTTACGGTGGCAGATGGCGACGGTTGCGGCGGCGTGCGTGGTGGAGAGGAGGAGAGAGTTTGAGTTTTCACTGTTTTTGTACAAGTTATGGCCTGTAAACCGTCGTGCCTGGCCTTATATACAGTTAACGTTCGAACGTTCATTAATTAATGTTCGGACGTTAACTGCACATGCGAACGTTATGTAGATTACGTTTGGACTTAGAATCATACGTGCGAACGTATAACTTGTACGTTTGGACGTTGTGTTAACATGCGAACGTATAACGTATAAGTTCGGACGTTAATCAGAACGTCCGAACGTTTTAGTTATAACATTCGAATGTTTTTACACTATATATTATATTATATATATTATATAATATATTAATATAATATATATTATATTATCTATATCTTACTATATAATATGATATGTTATATAATATATATTATATATTATATAATGTATAATATTATATACGTATAATATACATATATTATATAGTATATAGTGTTAATAGTGTATATAGCGTATACTATATACTGTTATACGTGTATATAGTGTACACTATATACTATATAGTATAACGTGTATTATACTATATAGTATATAGTATATTACACTATATACTATATGGTATATACTATATAGTGTTATATATTATGTAGTGTTATATACGTATTATTGAAACCTATATTATATAGTATATAGTATTATAGTATATACTATATTATATACGTATATTATATACGTATTATATACTATATATAGATATAATATATATTCGTATGTTATTATATATTATATTATATATACTATATATTATATAATATCTAGTGTATACTTATATAATAATTATATAATATTATTGTATATATTATTGTAATAATATTAATATAATATAAATATTATATACTATTTAATATGTTAATATATATAGTATATATTATATAGTAGTATATAGAGTTATTTATATATCCAATACTATAGTTAATATATTATAGTATCTATATAATAACTATAGTATGTACTATATAGTAATATATAGTATATAATATATATGGTATATACATATAAAGTATATGTATAGTATGATATATATATATAAAGTATATGTATAGTATACTATATATTACACTATATTTGTAGTATATATACTATATTATATACAAGTAGTATATATAACATAGTACTAGTAGTATATTATATCTATAATATATTTACTATATAATATATTATACTATATTATATAGTTATTATACATAGATAACATACTATATAATACTTATACTATATTATAGAGTATAATATAGATAATATATTATATAATACTTATACTATATTATCTAATAACTATATTACTTTAATATAGTTATTAGATATACTATATTAAAGTATACTATACTAGGATAATATACAATTTTTCCTATATAATATATTATAATATACTTGTTATAACTATAATATATAATATACTTATTATATTATAGTTATAATATAATATATATTTTATATTATTAGTTAATATAAAGTTATAATATATATATAGTACATTCTTATATAATACTTATGTTATATATATTATAATTGGTACAAATTATATATTAATTAATATTGTATAATTTATAATTTAATATATAAATATATTATGAGGAATATACTAAATTCTAATATGTAAATAATAATATTTACGTTCGAACCTTCATGTGAAACATTCGGACGTTATAATAAATTCAGAAGAAAATTTCCTGCTGAAACCAAATTTGCACAGTACGTTCTAACGTACTATATAAACGTTCGAATGTTATTGACGAATACGTAGGATGGAGAATCATACATGCGAACGTACTGTATAATTACTGGGCGGGATAATATTACGTTCGAACGTTACTGATTAAACGTTCGCACGTAAAATGAAACGTTCGGACGTTCATTAATGAACGTCCGAACGTTAATTGCATAACAAGTAGAAAATAAAAATTTCACGCACGGGAAAGCAGATTCATTTCTGCTTTCCTCCGTGCGTGTTAGAGTGAGAGACAGAGAGAGTTTTAGAGAGAGGAAGCTGGGAAGTGGAAAGGTTTGGAGAGACAGAGAGAGTTTTAGAGAGAGGAAGAGAAGAAGTGGAGGGTTATAGTGAGAGAGAGTTTGCAAAGGTATAGTTTTAAGCATTAAGGTAAAAAAATTTTCTCATTTTTTATTTGTAATTTACATGATAATTATCAATGTTTTGTTTCATATATATTTAACTAACTAGTATTGTGTATTTTTTGAAGGATTATTTGTTGTGAATTGTTGAAAAGTTGTGATTTTTGAAAAAGAATTTATTTATAGCATAAGGTATATATACTAAACTCTATTGTTACATTTTATTGTGGATTTAATTTGTGATATGGATTGTGTTGTTTGGATGAATTAAAATGAAAAATTATTGTTATTGAATATGTTTATTCTTAATGTGATAATGTTTTAGTAGTGTATGTTTTTGAATAATAATTATTTGTAAATTTATGTGTCTATTTTAGTAATTTGTTGCGATAGAAGAATATATATAACAATCTTCAATAAAAAATAAATAGTGTAATTATTTGTGTAAAAATAAAAATAAATAGTATATAATTTATAATAACGATAATTATAAATTATAATATTACGATTAAAACTATTATCTATATAATTAGTTAAATAACTAATATAATAAATTATCATATATTACTAAGTGTCAATTATAAGGCATAACTATATAGTATATATAAAAATTCGTATTATTAAAATTATAATATGTGATGACCCGCTTTTGCGTGTATTTTCACAGAATGGTTGTTTTTATTTTAATTAATATATTAGTTTATTTATTTTAAATTATTGCGTTTTAAATTTAGTTTTATTTGTTGGATGTTGTGTTTTATTTATTTATTTATTTATTTGTTTCACGGTTTTTAATCTCTTTCTCGGCGGTTTTGTTTTGTTGTCCGGAGTGAGGATTGGACCTCATTTCTCCGTACATCTTTTTTTTTTTTCCTTTTTCCTTTTTCCCTTTTTCTCTTTTCTTTTTCTTCTTTCTTTTTCTTTTTCTTTTTCTTTTTTTTTCTTTCTTTTCTTTTTCTTCTTTCTTCCTCTCCCGATCGTCTCTCTCTCTCTCTCCTCTCCCACGCCGGAAGTACCCCCAGCCCCGACCCATCGCCGTCCGGCCACCGTGGGTGACACCACCCCCACCGGTCGAAGCCCCTCCCTCCAGCGCACCACCCCACCAAATCCCAGCCCCATCCGGCCAGCCGTTTGGCCGGAAAACGCCCTTGAAGCCCCATGAATTTTGCCCTGATCCGCCGCCGTCGCTCCACCTCCAGCCACCACTTTTTCACCACTTCATTATTGGTTCCTTGCCGTCCTAACCCACCCATTTTTGGCCTCTAATAGCCACCGGAACAGCTCCCACGAGCTAGCTTTCCATTTTGGAAAATCCGGCCTCCCTCCACCGTTTTCGCCGCCACCAACGGCCAACCACCACTTCCAATAGCTTCATAATCATCCTTAAACCATTCCCTATCAATCCCAAGCCTTGGTTTGTCCCTTTTCAAAAGTGGGTATTTTACAACCCACGGCCACAGTGAATTTGCACTGTTACGTTGCTTTCCTTCCGCCGTTTCCAATGCCGAGTGTTTTCTAAAAATACCATATAGCGCTGTAAGTATTTTCCAAACCCTACATTCAGATTTAAATATATTTTGCTCATTCAATAATTATTTATCTGTTGGTTGGCTGATTCCGGACTGAGTCCGAGGAGTTCGGGAGTCGGATGGATGGAGGACGGAGTTGCTTATTTTATTAATTTATGGATGGTTGTTTATTTTTGTGCATTGATATCGCATTTACAAGGTGCATGCACATGCATTTTTATTTAATTGAGAAAAGCCTGTTTTATTGGCATAAGTGGATTTTCGGGTGCGTGTGTATCACGACCCCAAGCCAGGATGGGGTATTATCTCGGTGGAGCTCCTCTGGTCACTCGGGAGAGGAATAAACTGAGTGACGTCCCCTGAGTTGTCGTTGGGCGACGACGGGAGCGGGGGCTAAGGGATGCTTGGCTACGAACGCGCCGGGTGCGGAACCGGGCATCGCTCTACGCACCGACTCCGTGGCCCTTCGCTGGCGAGGGCTAGAGGATGCTTGGCTATGAACGCGTAGGGCGCGGAACTGGGCATCGCTCGTTAGGTGTCACATGCGTGGTCGTAACCTGCTGTGTGGCACTGGAGCCAGGGTGTGCGGATGACCCCTAGGGGAGGTCATGGTGCATACGGATTAATTGGATAATGGGTTGAGATGGATATGGGCCAAATGTGACTTTTGGCGTGATATTTGGAAAGGATATGTTTTTGGGCCAAATGGGATTTTTGGTGTGTGTGGAAAAATATGATTTTATGGGTTTTGCGCATTGGCATCACTTCATGTATATTGTTTGAGTTCTATATGTTTTTATCTGATGGTGTTTGGATTTTACTTACCTGCGGCACCATTTTTGGTTCGTAGATTTTGGTGCAGAAATCGAGGATAAGGAGGAGGAGGCTGAGCCCGAGGACGCGACTCTGTCGGGGTGCTGAAGTTTATGCTTTGTATTTAGTTTAAAATTATGTTTGTGTCCTGTAATATTTATTTATGTATGTTTTGAATAGTTTTGTATTAAATAAGAAAAATTCTGGTACTTAGTTATTGACTTGCTTTTCACTGCGTATTTCTCATGCACATTCGTCACTTTTTCACACACTTGGCACACGTCGTTAGGATGATGACCCGTGATGTCATCATCCGGACGTCTCGATTTTTCCGTGATCGTGCGTGGGGATTTGGGGGCGTCACATAATATAAATAAGTATTATAAAATAATAATTCCTAAAAATATAATAGCTCAATAATCCTAAATATTTTATCTAATAATATATAGTATAGTATTATTAGTATCAATCCATAATAATAATTATCATGTAATGTATAGTATTAAAAAAGGATTAATAAGAAATAGATAAGTAATTATAATAATAATTACTTATTTAATAATAAAAATTATTATAATAATTATAATAATGTTGGCAATAATAGTAATAATTATATAATAACTGATAACAATTAAGTGTTATCAATATATAGTATAACTAGTAATTATAATCTAATTTACTATATATTATATTAAATACGAAATAAATAAGTAAAAATTGTTATTTTATGCTATATAATAACAAATAAAATATAAGTGTTATATATTATATAGCTGATAATAAGTATAATTTGTTATTAAGAATTATATAAGTCTACAAATAATTTCTAAGTGTTATCAATCATTAATAATATAAATATTATTAGTACATCGGGATAATTCAAACAATGTGCGCTAATTTATTTGTAGACTTTTTTGTTAGATATTGTATAACATTGCATAAATAACCTTAGACCCGTTTGAGAATTAGTGTACATTTAGGTGTACATTAATTCCTGAATTGTCCAGTGTGGACAGTTTGAGATTATATTATCTGTATTGCACATAAACGTTATTCCTACTTTGAACGTTTAGTATGAAGTTTCGGTGTCTTCCTCATTTGTTCTTCGGGTATACTGTTCTTAGAGTCATAATCCCTATATGTGAACATGTATACTTAGAGAACTATGGGGAAGTGCTGCCGAAATTTTTACTAACGTTCAAAGTAGTAGAGTGACGGGACTTGTGCAATATGGAGAATATAATCTCGAATGGGATATGACCAACTACCTTGAGAAAGTGTACTTTGAACATGATGTATCATGACATGCATGTGTATTTAACTTTTCCATATATTACTAAAAAATTAGATGTTTTTAGAAATGGATAAAAGTTGGATGCCTTTACGCGATAGACTTGGAAAAGATTACATACCCTATGTGCGTGGAGTAAGGGCCTTCATTGAATTTGCAAAGGTCTCTGCTGATAGTCGTGGTTACATTAAGTGTCCATGTCGAGGTTGTAAAAATTTGTGTGCAATAGGATTTGATGAAGTTGAAAGTCATATATTTGTGAATGGTATGGATTTGGGGTATACTCAATGGGTACTGCATGGTGAGCCGTATGCTGAATCAGTGGATGACTTATTTAGTCAGCGGGAAAATTTGCGGCACGTGGATGATAATTATGAGCGAGATAAGATGGAGGAGATGTTGAGTGACATTGGAGCTAGGATGTTTATGGATGAGGTTGACGACAATGGCTCAAGTGGGCGACGGAATGATTCAGATAATTTTCCAGAAATGTGGGAAGATGTAAAGTGTGAGCTTTATCTAGGTTGTACAAAACATTCTAAAATGTCGTTTATTGTGCGGTTGCTTCACATAAAATCATTGTGTGGAATGTCAACCAAAACAATTAACATGGTATTAGACTTATTTAACGAAGTGCTTCCCGAAGGATCTGCATTGCCGAAGAACTTTTATGAAGCGAAACAGTTGAGAAAGGGATTAGGGTTTGAGTATAAGACCATACATGCGTGCAAGAATGATTGTGTTTTATTTTGGAATGAGAACGAGGAGAAACAAGCATGTTCTGTATGCAGAGAGTCAAGGTGGAAGGATAAGAAAAGCGTGCCGGTTAAAGTATTGCGATATTTCCCATTGAAACCCCGGTTGCAAAGATTATACATGTGTAAGAAAATAGCTCATGATATGAAGTGGCACAAAGAGAAAAGAGTTCAAAATGATGGATTTATGAGGCACCCTGCTGACTCACTTGCGTGGCAATCTTTCGATAATCAGTATCCAGAGTTTGGGATAGAAGCAAGGAACGTGCGTCTCGAACTCACAACTGATGGATTCAACCCTTTTGGAAATATGAATACAAGTTATAGCACTTGGCCTGTAATGTTGATTCTGTACAATCTTCCACCATGGAGGTGCATGAAGGCGCCCAACTTTTTGTTAACTTTGCTTATCCCCAACCCGAGATCACCTTGGAATGACATTGACGTATATTTGCAACCGTTGATTGAAGAGTTGAAAGAGTTATGGGAAGCAGGCGTCAGAACTTATGATGCATTCACATCAACAACTTTTCAGATGCATGCTGCGGTAATGTGGACGATAAATGACTTTTCGGCATATGGGAATCTTTCCGGCTGGAGTACTAAAGGAAAGTTAGCATGTCCGACGTGTAATAAAGAAACTACTAGTGAGTGGTTAAAATATTCTCAAAAGTTGTGTTTCATGGGTCATCGACGTTATCTACCAACAAATCATGCATGGAGAATAGAATCCGTTAAGTTTGATGGACGAGTAGAAGATAGAATTGCGCCAAATGAGTTGTCTGGGGAAGAGATCCTCGAACAATTGGTACATGTGGTAGCGAACAATTTTGGCAAAGGTCAGGGAAAGAACAAGAGAAAACGAGGCGTAGCAGAATTGAATTGGACAAAGCGTAGTATTTTTTTTTTATTTGCCATATTGGTCGTCTTGCATGTTGCGACATAGTTTGGATGTAATACATATTGAGAAGAATATTTGTGATAATATACTGGGTACATTGATGAGCATCAATAAAAAGACGAAAGATATGATTAAGACAAGGAAAGATCTTGAGAGAATGGGAATTAAACATAATTTACATTTACGAGTGGAAGGTGAGAGGGTGGTCATGCCACATGCATGTTTTACAATGATAAGGGAGGAGAGGATGGACTTATGCAAATGGTTGCAAGGTGTGAAGTTGCCAGATGGTTATGCTTCAAATATCAGTAGATGTGTAAGCTATGATGACTGGAAAATTGGTGGATTGAAAAGTCATGACTGTCACGTAGTTTTGCAAAAGTTATTACCGGTGGGAATTCGTGGAAAGCTAACAGCTGCTGTACGTGTTGCCATAACTGAACTGTGTATGTTTTTTAAGGATTTGTGTGCTCGGGTAGTGAAGCGAGATATGCTGCAGAAACTGGAAGAAGACATTGCTACTATACTATGTAAATTTGAGCAAATCTTTCCACCGTCATTTTTTGATGTCATGGTCCATTCAGCAATACATTTACCCCGGGAGATCATGTTGGGTGGACCGGTACAGCTCCGTTGGATGTATCCAGTTGAAAGATATTTAGGTCGACTGAAGCGCACTGTTGGAATAAAGCCATAGCTGAGGGTTCAATAGCAGAGGCCTATATACATGATGAATGGTTAACATTTTGCTCTTTATATCTTCGTGGTGTTGAGACACGATTTATTCGTCAAGAACGAAATGCTGATCTTGCTGCTCCTGCTGCTCCGACTCCTTGTGAGCTATCAGTGTTTTCTCAGAATGTACGACCTTTGGGTGCAAAAACGGGTTACGATTTACTTGATACAAAGTTGGGTAAAGTTCGGTGGTACGTACTAAATAATTGTCAGGAGATTGATCACTATCTTAGGTATGTCGTTGTACAAGGTTTAAATAATTCTAAAGATTATATACAACTTTAACTATTGTTGTGTAAAATAATATGATAACTTATACTATACAGTGAGCACATGGACAAACTTAAGATGGAAGGCGTCGAGGATATAGTGGCAAGACACAAGTCAAAATTTTCTGGATGGTTTGAACAACGTGTATGAACTAAACTCTACAATATATGTTACATGATGAAAGTTTTAACTCTAGCTAATATTTAATAAATGACATTATTTAAATTGTTAGATATTGGAACAACGTGCTCGTGATCCCGGATCAGTCTCTTTTGAATTGTATGCATTGGCCCGTGGTCCATCAAACAGAGCACTTCGATACACTGCATGCACAGTTCAAGGTTATAGATTCCATACTTTGAACCGTGAACGTAATAGAAAAACTCAAAACTGTGGTGTCTTGGTCAAGGGGAGTCATGGAACAGATGATATTGATTATTATGGTGTCATTCGTGATATTATCGGATTGAAATATCTGGGTGGGTCTATAACATATGTCTTTAAATGTGATTGGTGGGATCTAGGCGGTGGTCGGGATTCGATATATAGGAATAATCATTTTACGAGTGTCAATACTACATCTAAATGGTACGAAGATGATCCATTCGTACTGGCTTGTCAAGCTACTCAAATCTATTACTTGATTGATCCAATGAAAAGTGCTGATGAAGATAGTGGAGAGATAACTTGGTGAGTTGTACAAAAATTTGTCCCTTGAAATATATATGAAGTAGGAACGAGTGCAGATTACGATAATAGTGGAGATGAAGATGACACTCCAAATGTAGAGGCCTACCAGGAAGATGGAGGAGGGGGTATTAACTTATTTGTTGACCTCGATGCACTCGAGTTGCTCCCCTTATGTAGAGATGACGTCCCACTCATCCATCTCGACCCGTCTTCATTAAATTATCACTCAATTGAAGAAAGAGAGAAAAGTAAAGAAGAAGAGTCAGAAGAAGAAGACGAACAAGAATCCGGGGGGGAAGTGGATAAGGATGACGAAGAAGAGCTTGATGATGATGACGAAGATGTTATACAGAGAGATTCTGAAACAAACATGGAAAATACATCCGAAGATGAAGACTAAAAGTACTAAAAAGTTTATTCATATACAGCCATTATAGAATTTTATAATAAATATAAATTTATTCTAATAATATTTTTTTGTTATATATAATCATTTCCAAGTATGCCGCCAAAAAGACAAAGGAGAAATGTGCCTCCTCCACCGAGTCCAAGTCCTGAACCCATTGAGGACTCCTCACCTGAGGGGTCCGTTTCCGAAGATGAAGTTAACATTACAGAGAACGATGCACAGTCGACACCTACCGGTAAGGAATGTTTACGTTAATACTATATATAATCAAGATGTTTGGTTCAATAAAAAATATATATAACCTTCAAAATTATACTATCATCTATTAGTTGATGAACAATTGGCTCGTCGCGGTCGTGGTTATACACGCGGCATCTCACTTGAGAAAAATCGAAGGCATGGTAAACTGAAAATCACAATTCCTGATAATTCCACTGGAGGAGTGAATGATAGTGCAGCAACGCTTTCCTCCTATATTGGCACAGTAGTTCAAGCTTACGCTCCATTTTATGTGCGCTCCTGGAGAGATATGCCGGATGAGATTAAGGAACACATTCGGAGTCGTGTGCTAGTGAGTTTACTTATTATATCATTTTTTTCACCTACATTAGTTTATCATATTTTTAACATAATTAATTTATAATTAGGATGAATTTGACCTCGACTTTGGTCGTAGCGAGGATTTGAGAACTGTGAATGAGTTAATGGCTACACTATTCCGACGTCACAAGGGACGATGTCACAACCATTTCAAGAAATTTGCGACGTTTGAAGAGGCTGCACAGTCCCCTTTCCAGCAGATGAAATTAGACGACTGGATAAAGTGTTGTGATCTTTTTGCCTCTCCAGAATATCAGGTATTCTAGATTTATTTTCTATAATTATTTACATTTATATTTGTTGTTTATATTATATGTATGTACATATATTACAATTAATGGTGGGAATTATTTTTGTAGCACTTAAGTTCTACAAATGCAAATAATAGATCTGCTCTGACTATTCACCATCGTGCTGGTTCAAGATCATTCCATCGTCTTGCTGAAAAAATGGTAATTAATAAACGCAATAATTCATATTTTTTCTTATTATTCTTTTATATAAGTACTAACACTATCTTTTTCAAATTGCTAATGTCGTTTTCTTAGAAACGTGATGATCTTGAAAACTTTTCCCTCATTCATGTCTATGCTACTGCTCACACTAATGAGCATAGTGAGTGGATGGATCCTGCAGCTGCAATTAATTATGTAAGCGTTGTTCTTTTTGTTAAATAAATTATGTAACATGTGATTAAATTATTTTTTATTTGTATTTCTTTTAATATGTTACTTATTGTGTGTTTTGATTTTTCAAACTGCAAGGAAAAATGATGGAGATGCAGTCAGCTTCTGGGGATTCCTCTCCTAGTGACTTGGACATTTTTTCACAAGTGCTTGGGCCCAACTCTAGTATGGCAAGAAGTTTGGGACGATCTTTCAAGCATTCCGGTTCATCTTCCTCAACCTCATCGACATCACAAATTAATAATCTTACCAAAGATTTAGAAGCTGCACGACGTGAGAATGAGTATATGAGGTCTAGACAGCAAGAGTTGGAGTCCCTCTCAGAGCGACAGTCTCATTTAGAGATGCGTTTGCAGGACCAACAAAGAGACCAGGAGGAAAGAATCCGTAGTGAGGTCCAAGAGCAAGTGCAGCGGGAGATGATGCTGCAAATGGAGCGTGTTATGTCATTGCAACAGAATCGTGCTGGGCGAGGAAAGAAAAAGAAATGAATTTTATTTCTATATTATGTTTTTAACATCTAATTTGAAAACAGTTTCAAACAATATTGGTTGTGAAATATGTACTGTAATATGAAACAATTGGTTTGTTTATTAAGTGGATGAGTTCAACATTTCTGATATGTACGTTCGAATGTAAATAAAATATGTTTCAACAGTAATACACGTTCGAAAATACGTTCGAATGTAATCATACAAAATAGTAACAAAACGTTCGAACGTTTAAACCCAAGTTAAAAAACGTTCGAATGTCAAAAAAGTTTAACGTTACAAAAATCCGAACGTACATTTTACGTTCGAACTCTACTCTCTTAACATTCGAATTAACGTCCGAACGTTATAATACAAACGTTCGGACATTATTTCCTTTTCGTTGGATTCATGATTCGAACGTAACGTTCGCACGTATAAACGTTTGAACGTTTACATTATACGTCCGAACTATAATCAACAAACGTTACCTTTTCTCGTTCGGATGTCAGCTCGTCTTTTTTACGTTCGAACGTATAATTTTAAGTTCGAACGTTATTTTCTGTGACAGATTCTAACCGTCACAGAAAATAATACGTTCGAACGTTATTTCAAACGGCACATCCCCAACCATCACTAAAAATATTTTTAGTGACGCTTGTACAGTAAACTGTCACCAAATGTAATCCGTGACGCACATTACGTGACAGTGGTGGTGACGGTCAGAAACCGTCACCAAATATATTTCGTGACATTTTTTCCATTTCTTGTAACAACTTCATCTGTCACTAAAACCTATTTTTGTTGTAGTGGTACCCGTTCCAATAACTTTTTTCATCCCATGCACAATCTGCATCTCTGGACTTTTCTCATTCTTTGGACAATATATGTTGATTAATTTGTTTGTCTCGAGGTGTCTATGGTATGTTAGAGGCTTGAGATCAGCAAAGTATATTTGCTATGGTGTAATATGTCCGATGTAATATGCTAAATTAATTGAAAAAAACAAAACAAGACAAAACCAAGCCATTCATGTAATCCCTTGTTAGAGGCCAGAGACTGAAAATATTCGAAACGCTAAACTTCAGTTCCTGGTTGACTGGATCTATAATCGGTAGAAAAAGGATAGCATTAAGCTGAGTGCCACAGAATTATATATATATATATATATCATTGACTAAATCAAAATATACAGGAACTGGCTTAACCCAATTGATTAGAAATCAATACAGGGCATTAAAGCAAATTCAACGGATTCAATTTCAACTAGAATTGAATCCAAGCCGAACTCTAATATTACAAGTTTTTATTAGAAATATTGTTCTTCATCCATGATTTATCTACTTCTTGATTACTCACACTGATTTATAATGTGGTTTAAATGCACCAGCCATCGCACCACATGCATGAGTCGGTGTGATTGATCAACAAATAGCAAATCCTGTACGGATGCTAGCATTAATGCTAAACATTCACACATAAAGATTCGGTGATAAGCGAGGTTTGAGAACAACATCAAGTGGTGTGGTTTTGATGTTTGTCATTCCAAAGGTAGCTGACATATCAACAGTAGCATTTGATGGGGTGGAAATCTCAAAGGCATGAAGCAAACTTGCAAGAGGCAGGTGCAGCATCTGAAGACCGAAAGAGATACCAGGGCAACCTCTCCTACCGCTGCCAAAAGGGATGAGCTCAAAATTCTGACCCTTGACATCAACATCCTTGTGGGTGGTGAGGAACCTCTCTGGCTTGAACTCTAATGGCTCAGACCATATTTTAGGGTCTGTCTGGATTTTCCACAGATTGACCAGTACTCGTGTGCCTTTTGCAACATGGAAGCCACCAATGGTGCAGTCTTCTGCGGCTTCTCGTGGTCCTGGGAGAGGTCCAGGTGGGTATAGCCTTAGTGCCTCTTTGACAATGGCTTGGAGGTAGAACAACTTGCTGATATCTCCTTCATTGACTAGTCTTCCTCGGCCCACATGCATGTCAAGTTCCTCTTGAGCTTTTATTAAGGCATGGCGATTGTTCAATAATAGAGAGAGTGCCCATGTTAGAGAAACCATGGTTGTGTCTGTCCCTCCTGATATCATGTTCTAAAATATGGCACGATTGTGTCAGTACTTGTGCATAATTACCAATTATTGGTAGTATATAAAATGTCAACGACCTACACTCTTGACATTTTAATCATTGAGAGACTCACTTTAATGGTGTATCGAAATACAGCTCACGCGTAGTCTTTTCCAGTCTTTGATCTGATTTTGTTTAAATTGTTTGAATGATGATAAGGTATTTGAAGGCTATTTGTGCAAGTACTAATTTTCGCAAATTGAGAAACACGTACCAAACAAGTGGATTTATTGACAGTGTCAGCATCAAAATCACCAAGGTCAGCACCCTCAAGAACTGACAACATTATATCCATGAAATCCTGCTGCTGTTTAGATTCACCTGAAACCCTGTTCTTCCGGTGCTCCTCCAACCATTCTGTAGCCATACAATCCATCTCCTTTGCGGTTTTCTTCATGGCCTTCACATGGCCACCCAAATCCATCCACCCAAGATAAGGAATAGCATCCCCCACCAAAAACTGCCCCATCAGGTGAAAGAATTCCCTGAACGCCTTCTGGCATCGCTGAGCTTCCTTGTCTGCTGTAGCAGCAGCACCAAAGTACCTTTTTCCAGCAACCATCCTAAGCACCACATTGAGAGCCAAGTCCCCAAACCACTGCTTCATCTCCACCGAAACTCCACCGCCGCCGCCGTCCGACCCATCTTTCTTCTCTGTCCAAACCTTGTACAGCTCTTTCAAGGAAGTCTCCATCTCTGATGCTCGGACATCCTTAAGTAACTCGAGCCGGCGGGTCGAGAGCAGCTCCAGGGAGATTATCTTGCGCATTTCACGCCAGTAAGAGCCATAGGGGCTGAATCCCATCATGACAGAGTCGTAGCCCAAGTTCTTTGCAGCAGCTAGTTTTGGACGAGATGCTAGGACAACATCGTTTGTTGTGAAGCACTCTTTAGCCAGTTCCCAACTACTTATCACCAAAGCTGAATGCACCCCAATCCTGATGGAGAAAACTGATCCATATTTATCTGCTAAGGATCCCAAAACAATATGGGGAAGCTGGGATTTACCTCCTAACAGATGGAGGTGGCCAATCAGAGGCCATCGGCCGGCAGCTTCGGGTGGTTTTCTGCTCTTAGAAGCTCCAAACATCTTCTGGATGAAGTAGGAAAGGATTATTATGGAGAATAATCCTGCTATGATTGTGTTAAGATTTGGTAGATTGAAATCCATTAAAGTATCTCAAGACGGTAACCAGCTTTTCTGGGGAGGCTTCTTTGGTTTGATTGTGATCAGAAGCTCTCTGATCATCGGCTTCACTTCCAATTTTCACTTGCTGACCACCCATTTGTATCAGACTATCATACATTATTTTTCCTAACATTTATTATAAATATTAAAAAAATTATTTAAGTTTATAAATAAAGAAATTTAGCAATATTTGTTTATTCTTTGTAATGGGAAAACCACGGCCTAAACCAATATAGGTATTATTCTGCTGGCCATGGCCCCTTATCGTTGTCTTCTTGCAATTCATGTTTAAAATACTCATTTTGTAGATTAAGATGCCATATATTATGATTAATTATGTTGATAAAGTAGTGATCTCACATGGTTCTTGACTTTGACTCTATCGGATGAGGTTGGAGATTATATAATAATGGCGAACATAATCAGTGAAAGCTTTAGGGCTAATTTGGAGAAAGAGATAAAATGAAGATTTTGTAAATACTAATAAGATATATATTTTATAAATAATAGTAAAATAATTTGAGTTCAGTATTTTCTAAGTTTTGAGAAATGAAAGAGAAAAAATTAAATAAAAAATATTATAATATTAAAATATGGTAAGAATATAGTTTTATAATATTATTTTTATTTAAAAATATGAAAAAGTTGTAATTATTTATTATTTTTATTTAAAAATTTAAAAAAATTATAATGATTAGTTTAAAATTAAATAAAAATTTTATGTGTCGTCTGAGTCCTCAAGCATGCCCTCGTTGTCATGATTTTATTGCATTTATAATAATAAATTAAGAACTTATCCAATCAAGTTCTTTTGTCGTGGAGCCAAAATGCATAAAAAATTGGGAGTCTCAAATCTCAATTACGTTTTCAAACACCAATTAGCAAGTAGAAGGGTACAAAAGGAGGGAAAAAATAATTATAATAATAATAATAATAAATTAAAAAAAAAAATTGAACTCTCCAAGCAATTCAACGTGGGATGCTTTGTTTTTTGTTGTATTGCTTAAAGTTATCAAATTCCAATCAGCCTCAGAAATAATTGAGTAAATTAATATTACATAATCATAAAAGGGACTAGGTACCTAATTAATTAATTATTAGAATATGAAATAGGGTTTTCCTTAGTCGAGTTTTGAATATAATTAGATCCTTTAGATATGGGATACATGTTAGTCCAATGCCATTTAATGGTTCTAACTTTCTATCCACCAAAAACCTGTGACCTGATTGGCATAATCCCCAGCCTCTAAAATGGAGATCTAGAGTTCGAAATCCTCCTCTCCCACATATATTAAAAAAAAAAAAATGAAATCCTCCTCTCCCACATATACTAAAAAAAAAAAAAAAACCTCTGTACTGATCAAATTTAGTCCTACGTTTTGGCTCTTTAATTTTTTTATTATTTTGGGTCACAATTTGGACCATTATTGCAGTAGTACTCCTTCCATAGGGGACTTTGCATAATATTGCAGCTTGTGTCTATGTTCGTGCATTTTTCAGTCAAGGAAGTGCTACCATTAGGACGATTAAGTTAATTACTCTTTGCTTATCTCCAATAAAATTTTGGAGAGAGTATGCTATTCCCCTTTTTCAATTGATTTTCCATCTTACATAGTGATGACCTCCTTTTATAGGATTTTCAAATCTTATAGATATTTGTCATGCGTCTACTTTAGATGAGAGTGGATGATTATTTTCTAAAAATTGGGCTTAGTGACCATTATCTAAAAAGTGGGCTTTAGTTTTATGGGAGGTTTCCATAATGAGTCGAGATCAAAATTGAAAGTTAAATAAAATATTATTTTTTAATATTATTATTATTTTTAGATTTAAAAATATTGAATTGTTTATTATATTTTGAGTGAAAATTTGATAAACTTGTAATGATTACATATGATGAATTGAGATAAATTAAGTGGCTTTTGTATCTAAACTGGGCCTTATTCACTATGTAGTGAAGCTCTTTAAGTGGGGACCACTAACTATTCTTTGTTAAGGATAAGCATTATTCCGTTCCAGACAATATTCAAATTTGATAAAATGATGGAGTTAGGCGTGCTGCAATCTGTTGGATAGATTTGTATTTTAAATCTTGTATTTAAATATTTGCAAATGATATCACATGTAACTACGCGATCTTATCTCATGTAACTACACGATCTTATCTCATGTAACTACACGATCGTACGCGATCTTCTTTTCCTGATTTTCTGTAATAAGCTCTGGCTATTTATAGATGAATAATATACTCATCTCTGGTAAGCTTTCCATAGTGGATTTCTAATTATTTCATGGTACTAGAACAACTTATAGCTAAAGCTTTTGTTGATCCCATGGTTGCTTCTAAAGATTCTTCTGCTGCATTTCATCTTCCATCTCATGTTATAGCCATCAAGCTTGATGATACTAACTTTCTTGCATGGAGTGCTCAATTGCTTCCTTTATTTTGAAGCTATGGTCTCCTGGGAATCATTGATGGTTCCGACCCTTGTCCTCCTCAATATTCCAACGACAAACTAAAGGCCCAAGGTATTCTTAATTCTACTTATGTGGTTTGGCAGTATAAGGACCAAACGGTGCTTGACTTGATTGTTTCATCTCTATCTCTTGCAGTGGTTTCCACCATTTATGGACTGGAGACTTCTCGGCTTGCTTGGCGGGCCCTTGGTGCACGGTTTGCTGCTCCTTCAACATCTTGGATTTCTCTTATTAAGAGGAAATTGCAATCTTTACAACAAGGCTCCATGTCTTGCCAAATTTTTTTGATGAAGTTAAGTCCCTTGCTGATGAATTATCGGCTGTTGGGAAACCCATTGATAATTCTAATTTGATACTTTTTGTTCTCAATGGTTTAAACTATTCTTTTCACTCATTTGTCACTACATATATGTTACTTGCTAAGAAGAAGTCTATGCCTTTTTCGGATTTTCATGCTGAATTATTGAACTATGATCTCAAGCAAAAATTTCATACTCAATCAATTAACCCATGGCCGGATCATATGCTCTCTATTCACATAAACCTGGCTCCAAACCAGGTGCTCGCAACAACAACAATAAAAATCTTTTCTCAGGTGCATCAAAATCCAATGGCTCTGGCACAACTCCTTCCCGCCTCATTTACTGCCATTATCACATGCAACTCCTCCGCTTGATTCTCGGTCCCGCTCTCCATGTCAAATCTGCAAATGTGAGGGACATCAAGCACTAGATTGTTTCAACCGGATGAATTATTCTTTTTAGGGACAACATCCACCAACTAAGTTAGCTGCCATGGTTGCTGAGGCAAACACCGCTTATCTTAATCAACATCAGTGGTATGTAGACAGCAGTGCCATTATTCATGTGACTTCAGATATTGTCAATCTTGCCACTTATCAACCTTATGAAGGTGACGTTGCTGTGGGCGTAGGTAACGGGGCAGGTTTGATTATATCTCTCACTGGCAATGCTTCAATTAAAACTCCTTCCTCTACTCTAACTTTGAATAATGTTGCCTATTGTCCTCAAGTTTCTGCTCATCTTCTTTCTATAAATAAATTTTGCGAAGATAACAATGTTCTCTTTGAACTCACTAGCTCTAATTTTTCTATGAAGGACATCTTGACGAGGGACACGCTACTGACGGGGCCAAGTGATAATGGATTGTACCCAATCAACTTCATCAACTATCCTCATCAAAGTTCCATGCCCTTACCATGATTGTTGGTGTCAAAGCCCTTATCTCCACCTGGCATTCTCGTTTAAGACATCCCTCCGCCGCAATCCTTCAGCGTGTTGTCTCCAAATTTTCTCTTCCTGTTAGTGGTTCAATAAATAAACAATCCATTTGTATGTCGTGTCAACTAGGAAAGGCTAAGCAGTTACTATTCTCTAATTCGTCAAGCGAATCAACTGCTCCCTTAGAAATAATTCATTCTGATGTTTGGTCCACTTCCACTCTTCTTTTTTTTTTTTTTTTGGTTGTTTCTCATTGCTAATAAATCCGATGTTTATTCTACTTTTGTTAAATTTAAGTTTCTAGTGGAAAAACAATTTAATGACATCATTAAACAATTTCAAAGTGACAATGGTGGTGAATATTGTTCTATCATCTTTAAGCAGTTTTTGAGTGCAAATGAAATTTTTTATTGCCTATCTTGTCCTCATACCTCTCAACAAAAAGGTCTCACCGAGAGGTAACATTGCCATATTATGGAAATGAGACTCACTCTTCTTGCTCAATTGGGATTGCCTAAGAGATTTTGGGTAGATGCTTTTCTAACCCTCCATATTTATTATTAATCAATTACCTACCAAAGTTCTTGATTTTTCCTCACCATATGAATGCCTTCTTAATCTTCCTCCTGACTTCACATATTTTTGAGCATTTGGTTGTCAATGTTTTCCCTATCTTCGCCCCTACACCAATGACAAATTATCTTACCGTAGCATACCTTGCATCTTCATTGGCTATAGTTCAAACCATAAGGGGTTTCGGTGCTTTGAACCATCCTCCAAGTGTGTCTATCTATCCAGAAACATGATTTTTTATGAATGTGTATTCCTTGCTCGTGCACAATCCATGATCATCGAACCTACCAGTGGCGTGAACTCCTCAAGTAACTCTCAAACTTTATTTCTTCCTCCTCCCTTACATATCTTACAATCCGTCCCTACACCTTCTACACAACCTGATTTTACCTCATCTACTACTCATCTCGGCAGACCTCCACCCGAACAATACCATGACTCATCTCCACCATCACCCAGGTTTATTTAATTCGAGACTAACCCTACTACTACACCTTCACTTCCTTCTTTGCCTGAATGACCAGAAAATGAGCGCCATCCCTTCCTTGCACATGATAACTAGATCCCAGACTGGTAGTCTTAAGCCACGTACCTTCCCTGGTTTTCATTTATATTCTACTTGTCACCCTCTTCAAGCATTGCATGCAGGTACCAACATTTCCGAGCTTCGCACCTATGCTCTAGCGGCTTCTTCACCTGAGTGGCATTCAACCATGACAAGTGAGTTTCAGGCACTCTTAACAAATGAGACATGGTCTCTGTGCTCTCATTTTCCTGATAAAAATGTGGTGCCATGCAAATGGGTTTTCAAACTAAAATGCCGACTTGATGGTAGTATTGATCGTCACAAGGCAAGATTAGTGGCTGTTGGTTATCTCCAATAGAGTGGGATTGATTTTCATGACACGTTTAATCCGGTCATCAAACCCTCTACCGTTCGTATGGTGCTTTCTCTCTTTGTTTCATTCAACTGGGACATTCGACGACTTGATGTTTCTAATGCCTTTCTTCATGGAATTTTAGAGGAAGAGGTATATATGTCACAACCGAAAGGCTTTGAGGATCCTCTTAATCTTGATTTTGTTTGCAAGCTTCATAAATCGATCTATAGGTTGAAGCAAGCCCCTAGAGCTTGGTTTAATTGACTCTCCAATGCTCTATTGTCTCTCGGCTTTCAAAGTTCACAAGTTGATCCCTCATTGTTTACCTATCATCATGACTCGGTGCATGTATTTTTACTCGTTTATGTGGATGACATTCTTGTCACTTTCAATAATCGGGGTTTTATTACTTCTCTCATTGCTAATTTGCAACTTGAATTTTCTATGAAGGATCTTAGACAGTTATCTTATTTTTTGGGCATTGAAGCTACCCACAACGCCTCAGGTTTACATCTTCGGCAAACTCGGTATATTATTAACCTCTTGGATCGTGCACAAATGCTTGGAATCCGACCCTATTGTGCTCCTCGTGTCTCGGGTTCTAAACTCTCTGTTACCCAGATGACTAACACAAGAGGGGGGTGAATTGAGTTGTATTTAAAAAAATAACAATTATAAATCAAATATACAATATAAAATATAAACAAAATACAAAACAGCAATAAATATAAAGAATAAGGGTAAGAGAGAAGTAAACTCAGTATGTTAACGAGGTTCGGCCCCACTACCTACGTCCTCGCCTCAAGCTACCCCTTGAAGGTCCCCAAATTCACTATTCAACCTCCTTCAAGTGGAGATAGAAACCTATTACATTTTTGAACAACACCGCTACAAAGGATCCGTGTAGAACACCCTCTACACTTGCAATCACCTTACACATGGTGATTCAACTATTCTCTGTGTATAACACTTTCTACACACACAAGAGTTATACACACTATTTTACTGATACAAGAGCTGATAGTGGGTAGATTATCAGAAAACACTCCTCAATGAGTGAAATAAGAACAATACAACACAAACTATATTTCTTTCGAAATGAATAAGGATTAAGGCTCAATACTTAGAGAAGAGAGAATGAAATTTTTGAATGAATGTTGTATGCTTTTGGTGTTGTAAATGTGAAACTTTCAAATGATCTATTTATAGGCATATAAGATTTTATATTCAAATTTAAAAAGATTTACATGTCAAAGACAAGATCATTCATTTTTTCAAAAAATTCAAATAAAAGGTTCTTCTTTTTCAATTTTCATAAACAACATCATTCATTTTTCAAAAATTTCAAACCTAATCTTTTATTTTTGGCATATGACAAAAGGAGCACACTTTACTTTTTAAAAAAATTCAAACCTAATCTTTTTACTTTTTACATATGACAAAAGGAGCACACTTTACTTATCAAATTTTTCAAACAAAAACATCTACATTTTGACTAAGTAAAAAAAAATAATCACTTTTGAAAATATTCAAATAAAACATGCACATATAAAATATGACAATCAATCATCTTTAATATTTTCAAAATTCAAACCTTTAATTATGTAATGCACATGTGAAAGATGACAATTAATCATCTTTCAAAATTTTCAAATTTAATTTTCAAAATATTCATGCACATGTAGAAAACGTATTTTAATGTTTTATGATAAAATATGAATTTTGAGCCTTAATCTTAATCCTAATTTCAAATTTTTAAGAGATTTACAACATTACTCTATGATTTTAATGTGAACTTATTCCCTTCTTGCTCATACTTGGTTCCTTGATGTGCTTGATTCCATTGTGCGGACAACTTGAACTTGAGACTCTTTTATTCTTTGAATTTATTTGTTATCATCAAAATCCATGTATAAATTTATAATTACAGGAAACTTGAAACCTTAGGTTCAACACTCTCCAAATTTGATGGAGACCTCCTTTCGGATCCTACTGAATATCAACACACTATATGTGCCTTACAATATGTCACACTCACTCGTCCTGGTATTGCATATTATGTAAATCAATTATGTCAACGCATGCAAGCTCCAACCACTACTCATTGGACGGTAGCCAAACGTGTGCTGCGATATTTAAAGCAAACACTTGATTATGGTCTCTACTATAAGTCTAGCCCTTTTTCTATTAATGCTTATTGTGACTCGGATTGGACAGGTATCCTGACGATAGAAGATCGACATGTGATTATGGTGTTTATGTTAGTCCCAATCTCATCTCTTGGTCGGCTAAGAAACAGCCCGTGGTTTCCAAATCTAGTACTAAGGAGGAATACAGATGTTTAGCCCTTGTTACTGCTTAGGTTTATTGGCTGTGTATGCTCTTGTGTGAGTTGAAAGTGTCAATTGATTCTCCTCCCATTATTTGGTGTGACAATATCAGTGCATTGGCTCTTGCTTCCAATCCCATATTTCATGCACGTTCTAAACATATTGAAGTGGATTACCACTTCATTCGTGAAAAGGTTGCCAACAGGGATATCATCCTACAAAATGTTCTGACTTCCCGACAACCTGTGGATATTTTTACTAAGGGACACACTATTGATTATTTTTGCATTCTTCGTGACAAACTATCTGTGTCGGATCTCCCTGCTTGTTTGCGGAGGAATGTTGAGGATAAACATTAATATGTTCCAGACAATATTCAAATTTGATAAAATGATGGAGTTTGGTGTGCTGCAATATATTGGATAGATTTGTATTTTAAATCTTGTATTTAAATATTTGTAAATGATATCACCTTTAACTACGCGATCTTATCTCATGTAATTACGTGATCATCCAAGATCTTCTTTTTCTGATTTTCTGTAATAAGCTTCGGCTATTTATAGATGAATAATATACTCATCTCTAGTAAGCTTTCCATAGTGGATTTCTAATTATTTCATTCTTATCCTCGAGAGTCTACATACCAATTATGCTAATATAAATATATACATGTGTGTGTGTGTGTTGGGAAATATTTGGATAATAAAATATATATATATATATATATATATATATATATATATATATATATGCAAACACTTTATAAATTATAGAATATGTAAAATAACGAGAACAAATTAAAAAGAGAGAACTGAGTGTTGAGACAAGTTGTGATAGACACTTTCCTTAGAGCATATTCCACCGCCTCCAAATCTAAACATATACTAAATTTCTTGACAGTCTACTCCCAACAATCAACAACGTAAATTTCTGTTAATCTTCTTGTCGGTGCACTCAAAATGAGATCATCGAATCCAATATAAAATAGCCAATAAAGAAAGAAAGATAAAAGAATGAGATAGTGTTTCTCTAATTTTTGTAGCGAATTGGAGTATGTAAAGTTGTAGGTGAGGTTCCCTATTTATGGAAAATGAAATGACACTTGTGAAAAGTCACAATTAAAATGATAGAACAGTTGTGAGACGTTACAACTTTTCCAGTTGTAGAGAATACATTAAAAATGTTTCTAACTCATTTAATGGCACAATCCCTTGTCACTACAAGTGAATAAATACGGGACATACAAAAAAAAATTAATTTTTTAATATTAGACTCCACTCTTTTTTAAAATGATAGCGTAGCTCTTGCGCACTTTATAACTAAATGTAACATTTTTCTTGAAATAATCCCTATTTCTTATAACTAAAATGTATCGGGATATTAGGGGTTGACGAGTTCCATGTATTTAGCAAAGATGAATATAAAATTAATGGTATATATGTAGATGTAGCTCAGTATGTGATTTTTTTTTTTTATAAAAAAAACGTACAGCACTATTTCTATTAAAAACAATATCACACGCTTAGGGAGAAAAAAATCCGACAATGTAAAATCCCTAATAATTAATTAAGAGCGTAAAGGATTAAATAAAACCAATTAATTAAAGAACTCTCATGGTTGTAATTCTAATCTAAATTCATTACACGTTTAATGTTGTCCAATACTTTCACTTAGAGATGAGTTACAAATGTTGTTATTAGGGGTCGATGAATTAGCATAATAATATTGCAATGTCTCCAAAAATTGAGCGTGGTAGTTCATGCATGCATGCCTTATCATTTGCTCTTAAGTAAAGGTGACAATATATGACACGACTCGTTAACTCAATACGAACGCAACATAATAAAATCGGATTTGAGTTTAACCTTAATGAGTTCGGGTCAAAATGGGTTAACCTGTTAAAACATAATTGCTTAACGGGTCACTAATGGGTCAACCCGTTAAGAAAATTAAAATTACAATTTTACCTTTAAGCTAAAAACTAAAAAACACTAAGACTAATTCACTAAACTACGCCCTGGCCCCGCAACTCTCACATCTCAGACTCTCGCCCTTGCCTCACAAATTCACAACCTCAAATTCATCTTCAAAACCTTAACCCACGTGGCCACCTCCCTGACGAGTCACAGCCTCACCATTTAGCTGTCAGCTGCAAGGCACTCATAGAACTTTTTCTCTTCTCTACTTCTCCTCAACCCTATTGCACAATATTAAATTCTCTTCTTTCCACTGAATGTCATTCATTGCATTAGAAAAATAATATCCGTATCTGTACAAGACTCAAAGTCTCCTATTTATACATTTTATATCTCACTAAGGTACTGTATACAAAAGAATAAAATAAACATACACTACACGTGTAAAGAATGTAAATAAGTAATATTATAATCTAATACTCCCCCTCAAGATGGACTATATATATTTAATAGTCCCATCTTGCCAATGAGATGGTTAAACTGATTCAAGCCTAGAGACTTTGTCAAGACATCAGCAATTTGACAACCTGTTTTGACATGAAATAGCTTGATCACGCCAGCTTGCATCTGCTCCCTCACAAGATGACAATCTATCTCAATATGTTTTGTTCTTTCATGGTATACTGGATTAGAAGCTATGTGAATAGCAGCTTGTGAATCACAGTACATTAAAGCTGGCTGTGAGCGTGAAATCCCAAAATCTGCTAACAAATTTTTCAGCCAAAGTATTTCACAAACCCCAGCTGCCATTGCCCTATATTCTGACTCAGCCGAAGATCTGGAAATTGTTTGTTGCTTCTTTGACTTCCAACTGACCAAATTATCCCCCAAAAACACAGTGTAACCAGTGACAGATTTCCTAGTATCTGGGCATGCTGCCCAATCTGAATCTGTGTACACTTTGAGCTGGAAATTAGTGGAAGCAGATGAGAAAAATAATCCTAAGCCAACTGTGGCTTTGACATATTGAACCACCCTATTTGCTGCTGCCATATGTGGTACCCGAGGCCTATGCATGAACTGGCTTAATCTTTGCACTAAAAAAGCAATATCGGGTCTTGTAATGGTTAGGTAAATCAACCTACCAATTAATCTCCTGAATTGAGAAGGATCTTCTAACTCATCCCCACTTTCAGCATTCAAAATCAAATTTTGTTCCATGGGTGAAGATGCTGGTTTACAACCAGTCAAGCCACAATCTTCAATAATTTCCAGAGAATACTTTCTCTGACACAGATGAATTCCCTTAGCAGATCTGGCTGCTTCAAGGCCTAAGAAATATTTCAAAGGACCTAGGTCTTTCATCTTAAAATGACTGTTCAGATATGACTTCAAGGCTTCTACAGCAGCAATATCATTACTTGAGACTAAAATGTCATCTACATACACAAGAAGAAAGATAACTGAAGTACCCTCTTGCTTGCTGAAAAAAGAGTAGTCTGATCTTGATTGAGTAAACCCATTAAGCAACAAAGTCGATGAGAATTTTGCAAACCATTGCCTTGATGCTTGTTTCAAGCCATACAAGGATTTCTTAAGTTTGCATACAAGTGTTGACTCCCCCTTGCTGTCAAAACCAGATGGCAATGACATGTAAACCTCTTCTTGAAGCTCACCATTCAAGAAGGCATTGTTTACATCTAGCTGGAAAATTGGCCACTGTTTGGCAGCAGTGATTGAAAGAAAAATTCTCACAGTAGTGAGTTTGGCTACTGGACTAAAAGTCTCATAGTAGTCATGTCTTTCTAGCTGGGTATAACCCTTGGCTACTAACCTAGCCTTATATCTTTCTACACTCCCGTCAGACTTCAGCTTCAACTTGTACACCCCTTTACATCCAACTGGGCGTTTACCAAGAGGTAAAGGGACTAAATCCCAAGTGCCATTCTGCTCTAAAGCTGAAATTTCAGCTTGCATAGCTTCCCTCCATTCAGGATATTTGACAGCTTGAGAATAAGATTTAGGCTCAACAAGAATAGACGTAGAGAGAACAAAGGATTTATGAGATGGAGAGAGTTTATCATATGTCAAATACCTGCTGATTGGGTGAGAAATGTGGGAGGAAGGAAGACCAGCAACCTTGTGATCAGTGGGAGAAGGTGAATGCAAAGCAGCAACCTGTTGACAGTGATAGGAATGAAGGTACGAAGGAGGATGTCGAGTCCTAGATGACCTTCTAAGAGAAATTAATGAAGAATTTGAATTAATATTACTGATTTCAGTTTGTGAAGGAGCAGTAATATTAAAATCAGAATTAGGAGCAGGATTGGGTAGAGGACCAAGAGAATAATCTGTAGCACAGGATGGTGTTGATGAAGAAGATTCAAAAGGAAATACTTCTTCATGGAATACTACATCTCTAGAGACATAGCAAGTCTGAGTTTCTAAGTTTAACAACTTGTAACCCTTAACACCAAAAGGATAACCTAGAAAAACAGACTTCATAGCTCTAGGAGAGAATTTAGAACGAGCATGAGAGAGTGTTGAGCCAAAACATAAACAGCCAAACACCCTAAGATGAGTATAAGATGGTGATTTGTGATACAAAAGCTCATAAGGAGTCTTATTCAAAAGAATAGGACTTGGAATTCTGTTAATCAAATAAACAGAAGTAAGGATGCTATCTCCCCAATAACAAAGAGGAAGTTTAGCATGAAAAAGAAGGGATCGTGCCACATTAAGAATATGTTGGTGTTTACGCTCCACAACAGAATTTTGTTGTGGAGTTGCAACACAACTCAGTTGGTAAAACACTCCCTTGGAAGCAAAAAAAGATTTTAAAGCAAACTCAGGACCATTATCAGACCTAAGTGCTTTGATTTTGAGATTGAATTGTGTTTCAACATGAAGAAAGAAAGACTGTAGTAAAGATGCAACTTCAGACTTAGATTTCATTAGATATACCCACGTAGCCCGAGAGTAATCATCTACTATGGTGAGAAAATATCTAAAACCATCATAAGTAGAAGAGGCCATTGGTCCCCAAATATCACAATGTATCAAATCAAATGATGCATTACATTTATGATGACCAATAGGAAAAGATAAACGTTTCTGTTTTGCAATTGGACAAGTGGTACAAGTATCAAATTTAGAATGCAAAACAGGAATAAACTGCCGTAAAGATTGCAATCTAGAAGAAGATGAATGACCTAATCTAAAGTGCCACAAGGCTACATTAGATTGAATGGAAAAACAAGATGTAGGAGTAGAAGATTCCCTGGAAATGATAGATGACTGAGGAAAAGTCAATCTGTAGAGGCCATCTTGCATTTCACCCATCCCAATCATCTTCGAGGTTACTAGGTCCTGCAAGAAACAATGATGAGGTTTAAGGATCAAACAACATTGTGATGTTTGAGTAATTTTACTGACTGATAGAAGATTGAACGTAAAACTAGGTACACATAAAACATTGGTGAGAATAAGAGAGGAACTTAAGGCAACATCACCAATATGTGTGACCTGAGCAAATGTACCATTAGGTAACTTGACAGAATGAGAGACAATAACAGGCTTGCTGGTATAGAAACAAGGAGAATGAATCATGTGGTCTGATGCACCACTGTCAATTATCCAAGAATTCAAGTGAAATGAATCAACAGAGGCACAAACAGAATTAGATTTACCTGAAAAATTGGGAATTAAAGCCATGTTTACTGAAGAAGGTGGAGAGGAAGCAGCTGGTTTGAGTAAGGCTAGTAATTGTTGACACTGATCCGCAGTGAGCGACAAGGAAGTCAAATCAGTGTTCTGAACAGCATTGGCAGTGGCATTAACACCTTTAGTCTTATCTCGAAATTTATAGTTAGGAGGATATCCATGGATTTTGTAGCACCGGTCAACTGTATGGCCAGAAATGCCACAGTGACTACAGGTGACCTTGCTTCGTGTAGGAAGTTTAAAATTCCTAACTACAGTGTCTGGCTTAGCAGCTAAAGCAACAGACTCAACAGATACAGAAGGAGTATGCCTCTGACTAAGAAGCCTTTGGCGTTCTTCTTGTATAACAAGACTAAAAACTTTGTTAATAGATGGCAGAGGTTCCATCATTAAAATCTGACCTCTCACAGCATCAAATACATCAGTAAGCCCCATGAGAAATGTCATCACATAACTCTTGTGATGATATGCAGCAAAGGTCTTGGATGAATTACATGTACAGCCTCGACAGATGCACATTGGTAGAGGTTGATAATTCAACAGTTCATCCCAAAGCACTTTCAATTCAGTGAAGTAAGTACTTACATCGCTTTGATTCTGTCGTAGGGCAGAGATGGCAGTCTGCAACTCAAATACACGAGGTCCGTTCCCTTGAGAAAAACGCTCCTTCAATTCCAGCCACATCGCACGAGAAGTATCAATATAAATGACACTTTGAGCAATTTTAGGGGACAACGAATTTAGGAGCCAGGAGAGGACAATAGTGTCACATTTGCTCCACGAAGAAAACAATGAATCAGTTTGAGCAGGAGGATGAAGAGATCCATCAATAAAACCTAACTTGTTTCTCGCTTTCAAGGAAAGAAACGTAGATCGGCTCCAGGAATGGTAATTGCTTGTGTGGAGTTTCTCACTGACGAGAAGCACACTAGGATGATCTGCAGTCGTTAGATAGAAAGGACTTCGAGGATCGGCTTCTACGTTGAGAATGGGAGGGGAAAAAGAGGATGAATCTGTCTCAGGCATGATTCTAGGGTTTATGATTGAGGAAAAGAAAAGAAAATCGAAATCAAGGAAATCAAATTGAAATCGAATTCACAAAACAACAAGATCAGGAGCCAAACAAAAAATAATCGAATGAAATCAAGAGATGAAATCGCATAGGAAGGACGTGAGAAACAGAAAATCTCGGAAGAAAAGAAAGACGCTGGAAACACGGAAAAGGAAACAAGCTGGAAACACGAAAGAGAAACAAGCTGGAAACACGAAAGGGAAAGTAAGGGAAAGTAAGGGTAATTGCGGAAAAAATTCTACTGATACCATATTAAATTCTCTTCTTTCCACTGAATGTCATTCATTGCATTAGAAAAATAATATCCGTATCTGTACAAGACTCAAAGTCTCCTATTTATACATTTTATATCTCACTAAGGTACTGTATACAAAAGAATAAAATAAACATACACTACACGTGTAAAGAATGTAAATAAGTAATATTATAATCTAATACACGAGACTCAGGTTCGTGCTTCTCTTTAGCAATAGCCAACAAGGTAACTTCTTCTTCCTCTTCCATTTCTTGTATAGGAATTTTATGTTGTTGACCTTATTCCTTATAGCCTAACTTTACTGCAAATTCCTACTTAAGAGTACAAACAGCTTGCAATGTTAATGGTATTTACAGATGTGTTGTTTGGATTGTAGTTACAGATGTATTGTTTGGATTGTATTATTTACAGTTGGTTGTTTGCCGCTTCCCTAATTTCCTCGAGTTTTTGCTCCACCCACTTTCATGGCCGAAGGCCTATGGGTCCCTGCTGAATTCTAAGAAAAAACAAATAAAAAGAAGAGGTGTAATTTGATTTGAATTTCCCCAATTCATTAAGTGGTTTGATGTTGGCTTTTGTCTTAAGTTTTAATTTCTCTCGTCTTTTTTAGATGTTTTTTATTGGTCCATAATGACGTTGGCTCACGAATGAAAAGGGTGGACCAAAGAGTACATTTTAGGTGGCATATTCCTTTTGGACCGTGCTACATACACAGAGATTATAATGACCGTTCTAATATGTTATGTTTTCAAAAACTGCGACAAAATGAGAGGAGATAACTTAAAATTAAAATTATAAATTATTAAAATATATTATTTTTATATTAAAATTTTAAAAAATTAAATTATTTTTTTATTTTGTATAAAAATTTAAAATAATTAAAATAATTAAATAAAATAAAATGAAAAATTTTATAAAAATCAACGAGAGATTAAAAAATAAATAATGTTCGTTCGCTTGGATTTTTCCACCTTGCACTAGATGAAAGAGGAACAAGAAGACACCTCTAAATGGGTCGGTTTGAAATGTGAGACCATTCAATCATTCAAATTCTTTGAAAATACCAATTTTCAAAAATGAAAAAAATAAAAGAAGGAAAGTCTTTGGAACATTATTTATTTTTTAATCTCTCGTTGACTTTTATAAAATTTTTCATTTTATCTCATTTTAATTATTTTAACTAGATGAAAGAGGAACAAGAAGACACCTCTAAAAAATAAATGAGGTATAAATTATAATTTTGAATTTTAAGATAAAATATTAAAATATTATTATTATTTTGATATTTAAGAAAATTAAGAAAAAATTAAATTATTTATTATATTTTATATAAAAATTAAAAAAATTATAATAATAAAATAAAAATTTTAAATTTGAGATGAAAATTTTAAACCGACAAAAAGAAAATTAATCAGCTGTACATCATCTTATTTTTTACTTTTCAATCATTGCTACAGTGATATTACAGTAATGATACAGTACCACTACAGTTAATTTGTTACAAAGTTTCATGTGCCTCTACAATAATACCGCTACAGTACATATAACTACCACAATTTTAATATATATAATTATTTATTATAATCTTTTTATTTTATTTGTAATGTATAATTTAAAAAATATATTTCAAATTTTATAAAATATAATATAATAAATAGGTCATACTTAGAATAATTTTGAGAGTAATGCTACATACAGTCATGGAATGTACAAACGTCACACAATCGCTTTGAAAAATAGTGGGATTCACGATTAAAAAGTTTTTTTTTTTCATGTGAGTTCCATATTAATTCATTTTTTTTTTTAAAAACTGCACGACACTTGCACAACCATGACTGTAAATATCATTACTCTAATTTTGGTTAACAAAGAAATGTGTTCATATTTAGAAATATTGATATAATCACGGCCAATTACAAAAAATATATTTCGTGAAAGTCAAAATATGTATGAGTTTTTAAATTAATAATAGATATTTCTTATTTTTAATATATTCATAATATTTCACATCCAATAATTAAAAATACTTTTAAATGATTGGTGGGATTCACCATTTTATCAAATTCTTAAAAATTAAAAATCATTTCATCTCATCTCACTATCTAAACACATATATACTTTTTTATAAATCATATCATCTGATATTAATTCAAAAATCTCACTATTATTGAAAATATCTCATATCATCTAATAACTAAACAAGAACTTAGAGGCTTGCTTGAGAGGAGAGCGCATCCCATCCATGCATGTGAGCCGGTTTGAAATGCGAGGCACTTCTGTACTCGTTCCAACAACTTTTTTTAAACCATGCACAATGTCCATCTTTGGAGTTTTCTCATCCTTTGGACAATATATCATGTTGTTTAATTTGATTGTCTCGAGTTGTCTATGGTGTATATGTTAAGAGGCTTGAGATCAGCAAAGGATATTTGCAATTGCTATGGTGTAATATGTCCGATGTAATATGCTAAATTAATTAAAAAACAAAAACAAAACAAAACCTGCATGCCATTGTAATTCCTTGTTAGAGGCCAGAGACTGAAAAATATATTCGAAACGCTAAACTTCAGTTCCTGGTTGACTGGATCTATAATCGGTAGAACAATGCTAGCATTAAGCTGAGTGCCACAGAATTATATTTATATAAATATATATATATCATTGACTAAATCAAAATATAATACAGGGCATTCAAGCAAATTCAACGGATTCAATTTCAACTAGAATTGAATCCAAGCCGAACTCTAATATTACTAGTTTTTATTAGAAATATTGTTCTTCATCCATGATTTATCTACTTCTTGATTCCTCACACTGATTTATAATGTGGTTTAAATGCACCAGCTATCGCACCACATGCATGAGTCGGTGTGATTGATAAACAAATAGCAAATCCTGTACGGATGCTAGCATTTATGCTAAACATTCACATATAAAGATTAGGTGACAAGCGAGGTTTGAGGACAACATCAAGTGGTGTGGTTTTGATGTTTGAAAGTCCAAAGGTAGCTGACATATCAACAGTAGCATTTGATGGGGTGGAAATCTCAAAGGCATGAAGCAAACTTGCAAGAGTCAGGTGCAGCATCTGAAGGCCGAAAGAGATACCAGGGCAAGCTCTCCTACCGCTGCCAAAGGGGATGAGCTCAAAATTCTGACCCCTGACATCAACATCCTTGTGGGTGGTGAGGAATCTCTCTGGCTTGAACTCTAATGGCTCAGACCATATTTTAGGGTCCGTCTGGATTTTCCACAGATTGAACACTACTCGTGTGCCTTTTGCAACATGGAAGCCACCAATGGTGCAGTCTTCTGCAGCTTCTCGTGGTCCTGAGAGAGGTCCAGGTGGGTATAGTCTTAGTGCCTCTTTGACAATGGCTTGGAGGTAGAACAACTTGCTGATATCTCCTTCATTGACTAGTCTTCCTCGGCCCACATGCATGTCAAGTTCCTCTTGAGCTTTTATTAAGGCATGACGATTGTTCAATAATAGAGAGAGTGTCCATGTTAGAGAAACCATGGTTGTGTCTGTCCCTCCTGATATCATGTTCTAAAATATGGCGCGATTGCGTCAGTACTTGTGCATAATTACCAATTATTGGTAGTATATCAAATGTCAACCTATACTCTAGACATGTTAAACCTAGCTAATTAACATAGATATAATTGGCAAGTGGAATTCTTTCTAGTTTCTTGGTTCAATTGAATGGTCCCATGCAGAGCGAGATAGACAAACTTAAAATATTCATATGGGGTTGACCAAAATCCTGCAAATAGTATTAAGGCCCTATTTGGAAAGTGAAAATGTTTCATATCATCATTATAATTTTTTTAAATTTCAACACAAAATATAATAAATAATTTAACTTTTTTAAATCTCAAAATAATAATAATATTATAAGGAATTTTTCCCTCCCAAAGTGCCTGCGTGATAAGACCAAAAAGAGGCCCAACCCGGCCCAAGGACCTTTCTCTTGGGGACCCCTTGACCCTTCTTCGAATACCCAACCCATGAGCTAAACCAACCCTCAATAGAAGAATCGGGATAAAGAGTAGAAAGGGCTGGGCCTGGCGGATGGCACCAATGGCCACGGAAAAGTTATGTACACTGAGTGTGGGAGTTCCGAGTAAGAAGGCCTAGGACATTTAATGGCCAACAAGCCCAGCCCCCAATGTTAGAAGTGGCCATTACCACCTCCAGATGACCAAAAGCGTGTCAGTGGAGAGGTCCGCTGCATTTAATGACTAGCGAAATTAACATGCCATAACAAGAAGGGGTACAAACTCATTTGGGTGGCCACGATCCGGTATGGCCCACATGTCGCCTAACCAAAAGCTAGGAGGTTAGTAGTACAACCCGAGTATGGGGCGACACGACCATGTTTACAAGGTGAGAGATCGTCCACCACGTCCGAGGCACCAACACGCTACGGCTCACGGGTACCTGGGATCACACCACCAGGTAGGGGTGTACAAGAAATCGTGAAACCGGCTATGATCGACTCAGATCGGCCGCCGGAGGGTAGAACCAGCCAAAACCACCAAGGAACCGGTCGGCGGGTGGCAAAGTTTTAGCAAAACCGCCTATCGTCGGTTTGGTCACGGTTTAAGGCCGGCTCAAACTGCTGAACCAGCCGATGTAATAATATTTTTTTTTTAAATTTTATCAATATGAAACGACGTTATTCCACTCAAGTTTAAGTGAAACAGCGTCGTTTTAATCCTACGTTTGTGTTTTACACACAGATTAAACGACGCCGTTTGTTATTAAACCAAACGGCGTCATTTTGTCTATAAGGTGAGGAAAAAAAATTAGAACGGCATCGTCTGGTATTAAACCAAACGGCGCCGTTTCGATATTACAGTCGTCTTCTTCCTTTATTCTTCTACATTTCTGCGTTTCTAACCCCCTCTCTCTCTCTCCTCTGCAACTCTCTCAGACGAACGACGTCGCCGGAGGGGAAACGAGAACCGACTGTGAACTGCCAGAGAACCGCTGGAGTCGATACGACCGGCTGTTCTCCTCCCCGTCGATCGGTTACGGTCAATCCATCCACCATTTTCCCTCTTATTGGTCGGCGGCAGTTTTACCTAATAACCGTGCCGAACGGGTCGGTTTTCACCCCTACCACCAGGTATGTAAATCCCCACCTAAGTCCAAGAAAGCTCTCTAAGCTCAAATACTCTAGCACTAACTATAAGGAGATTATTTAATTTAAACATCAGAATCCCCCTGACTCCCACAGAGCTAGCCCGAGCCTCCATTTTTTGCTTAATTGTACAAGTAGGAAGGCCCAAACCTAAGTTGTTAAACTGGGGTCTCAAATGTGTATGAAACATGACGTTAATAAATATTTGATATGACTTTCATTTCAACCCACTATCCAAATGACACCTAAATGTTAGAGGACCCACATGATGCGATTATGTCTCTCCGACTATTCAATTAGTTAGATAATGAGAGATATCTCTATTCGATGTATAGAATTAAACTGTTTGCCTGGCTCTTTGTGCACATGAAGTTTTATTAATAACAGTACAAGTTTATAAGCACACCACTTGCGTAATACCCATTGGAAACAGTTACGCCTACCGCTGGTTCCTGCTAGGCTATTTTTTTTTTTACATCATTTTTTTATATTTTTAAAAATTTAAAAAATATATAATATTATTAAATAATAATTTCTTAATAAGTAAGAAAAAAAAAACCTAAAAAAAAAATTTAGCGGTAAGCATTTTCCATACCTATTATATATAGTTATAAGAAACCAAAACACTAATAATTTTTAATCATTGAGAGACTCACTTTAATGGTGTCTCGAAATACTGACTCACGCGTAGTCTTTTCCAGTCCTTGATCTGATTTTGTTTAAATTGTTTGAATGATGATAACCTATTTGAAGGCTATTTGTGCAAGTAATAATTTTCATAAATTGAGAAACACGTACCAAACAAGTGGATTTATTGACGGTGTCAGCATCAAAATCACCAAGGTCAGCACCCTCAAGAACTGACAACATTATATCCATGAAATCCTGCTGCTGTTTAGATTCACCTGAAACCCTGTTCTTCCGGTGCTCCTCCAACCACTCTGTAGCCATACAATCCATCTCCTTTGCTGTTTTCTTCATGGCCTTCACATGTCCACCCAAGATAAGGAATAGCATCCCCGACCAAAAACTGCCCCATCAGGTGAAAGAATTCCCTGAACGCCTTCTGGCATCGCCGACCTTCCTTGTCTGCTGTAGCAGCAGCACCAACGTACCGTTTTCCAGCAACCATCCTAAGCACCACATTGAGAGCCAAGTCCCCAAACCACTGCTTCATCTCCACCGAAACTCCACCGCCGCCGCCGTCCGATCCATCCTTCTTCTCTGTCCAAACCTTGTACAGCTCTTTCAAGGAAGTCTCCATCTCTGATGCTCGGACATCCTTAAGTAACTCGATCCGGCGGTTCGAGAGCAGCTCCAGGGAGATTATCTTGCGCATTTCACGCCAGTAAGAGCCATAGGGGCTGAATCCGATCATGACATAGTCGTAGCCCAAGTACTTTGCACCAGCTAGTTTTGGACGAGATGCTAGGGCAACATCGTTGGTGGTGAAGCACTCTTTAGCCAGTTCCCAACTACTTATCACCAAAGCTGAATGCACTCCAATCCGGATGGAGAAAACTGATCCATATTTATCTGCTAAGGATCCCAAAACAATATGGGGGAGCTGGGATTTCCCTCCTAACAGATGGAGGTGGCCAATCAGAGGCCATCCGCCGGCAGCTTCGGGTGGTTTTCTGCTCTTAGAAGCTCCAAACCTCTTTTGGATGAAGTAGGAAAGGATTATTATGGAGAATAATCCTGCTATGATTGTGTTTAGACTTGGTAGATTGAAATCCATTAATGTATCTCAAGACAGTAACCAGCTTTTCTGGGGAGGTTTCTTAGCTTTGATTGTGAGAAGCTCTCTGATCATCAGCTTCACTTCCAATTTTCACTTGCTGGCCATCCATTTGTATCAGACTATCATACATTATTTTTCATAAGATTTATTATAAATATTAACAAAAAAATCAAAATAAGAATAATTTAGAGAAATGGTCATATTTAAAACGTCTCGTGCACCCACTTAAAAAAAAAAAAAAATCTATAATTTATATAAAAAAAATGCACAAAACTTACTCCCTTTAAAATTATATCTCACATTACGAAAGTATTTAAGCGTATAAATAAAGAAATTTAACAATATTCGTTTTTTCTTTGTACTGAGAAAACCACGGCCTAAACCAATATCGGTATTATGTTGCTGGCTATGGCCCACTTTCGTTGTCTTCTCGCAATTCATGTTTAAATTAAAATACTCATTTTGTAGATTAAGATGCTATATATATAATGATTAATTATGTTGATAAATTAGTCTCACATGGTTCTTGACTTTGACTCGATCAGATGAGGTTGGAGATTATATAATAATGGCAAACACAACCAGTGAAAGCTTTAGAGCTGATTTGGAGCATGAGATAAAATAAAAATTTTGTAAATAGTAATAAATTATATAATTTGTAGGTAATAATGAAATAGTTTGAATTTAAAATATTTTTAATTTTAAAAAATAAAAATAAATAGTTAAATAAAAAATATTATAAAATTAAAATATGATAAAAAATATAGTTTTATAATATTATTTTTATTTAAAAATTTAAAAAAAATTGTAATTATTTTTTATTTAAAAATTTAAAGATTTTGTAACGATTAATTTAAAAACTATATTTAAAGATAAGGAGAGATAAAGTCAAATCATATCGAACGAGAATCTTAGGCACGTCTCGTCATAGTCCCGAGCCTGCCCCGGTTGTCATGATTTTATTGCATTTGTAATAATAAATTAAGAACTTATCCAATCAAGTTCTTTTGTCGTGGAGCAAAAATGCATAAAGAATTAGAGAGTCTCAAATCTCATCTACATTTCAAAAACCAATTAGAAAGTCCAAGGGTACAAAAGGAGGGGAAAAAAAAAAGAAAAGGAAAAAGCAAAATCAAAGGCAACTCTCCAAGCAATTCAACGTGGATGCCTTGTTTTTTGTGGTATTGCTTAAAGTTATCCAATTCCAATCAACCTCAGAAGTAATTGAGCAAATTAATATTACATAATCATCAAAGGGAGTAAGTACCTAATTAATTAATTAATTATTAAAATATGTAATAGGATTTTCCTTAGTTGAATTTCGATTATAATTAGATGCTTTAGATATAAAATATATATTAATTCAATGTCGGTTCTGACTTTCTACTCATCAAAAGACCTATAACCTTATTAGTATAATCCCCAACTTCTAAAATGGAGGTATGACTTCGAAACCCTCGTCTCCTAAATGTGTGTATATATATTAAAAAAAAAAAAAAAACTCGCTACTCAAATTTAGTTCTACATTTTGGCTCTTTAATTTTTTTATTATTTTGGGTCACAATTTGGACCATTATTGCAGTAGTACTCCTTCCATAGGGGACTTGCATAATATTGCAGCTTATGTCTATGTTCGTGCATTTTTCAATCAAGGGAGAATTCTACCATTCGGAGGAGTTAATTACTCTTTTCTTATCTCCAATAAAATTTAAGAGAGAGACTATTTTCTTCACCTTTTTCAAATGATTTTCCATCTTACATAGTTACCTCCTTTTATAGGATTTTCATATCCTATAGATGTTTGTCATGCGCCTACTTTGGATGGGAGTGGATGATTATTTTCTGAAAATTGGACATAGTGACCAGTATCTAAAAAGTGGGGCTTTACTAGGTTTGAATAGTGAGTTAAGATGAAAGTTGAAATATGAATAAAATATGAATAAAATATTATTTTTTAATATTATTATTATCTTAAAATTTGAAAAAAATTGAATTATTTATTATACTTTGTTTGAAAATTTGATAAATTTGTAATGATTACATAAGATAAGTTGAGATGAGTTGGGTGACTTTTGTATCCGAATTGGACTTTATTCACTATGTAGTGAAGCTCTTTGAGCGAGGACCACTAACTATTCTTATCTTCAAGAGTCTAGATTCCAATTATGCTAATATAAATATATATGTGTGTGTGCGCGCGCGTGTTGGGAAATATTTGGATAATAAAATATATATATATATATATATATATGCAAATACTTTATAAATTAGAGAATATTTAAAATAACGAGAACAAATTAGAAAAAGAGAACCCAATGTTAAGGCACGTTGTGATAGACACTTTTCTTAAAGTAGATTACATCGCCTCTAAATTTAAACATGCACTAAGCTTATTGACAGTCTACTCTCAACATACCACAATGTAAATTTCCGTTAATCTCATTGTCAGTGCAAACAAAAAGAGATCATCGAACCCAATATAAAATAGCCAATAAAGAAAGAAAGATAAAATAATGAGGTAGTGTTTCTCTAATTTTTATAGAGAATTGGAGTATGTAAATTTATAGGTGGGGTTCCCTATTTATAGAAAATGAAAGGACACTTGTGAAAAATTATAACTAAAATGAAAGAGCAGTTGTGAAAGAGCAGTTGTGAGAAGTTACAACTTTTCAAATTGTAGAGAATACATTGAAAATGTTTCTAACTCATTAAATTGCACAATCCCTTGTTTGGTGGCCAAGTGATTAAGGCTCTTATTCCCAAGAGGCATGCATTAGTTCAAGTCACCATAACACGTTATCATTTAAATCTTGACAACCAAACCAATACATTGAACAATAATAATAGTTTGCATTATTTTTTTACTTAACAGTAAATATTTTAATCTAAAAACCAACAATATATATATATATATTCACTGTGCCTACAATGACCCATTAACATCCACGATATACAATGGAAGTGAGGTATTTCTGAAGAGAGAAGTCTTGAAAAGGAAATTCCGTAATGCTCTCAGACATGCTGCCGTGATCTTCTCCTCCTTTAGTTTCTCTACATGATTTTATCTCTTATCTGTCAATTTTTGTATACGTTACTTATCATGTATAGCAGATTATACAGCTGGTAGATTAGCTGTACATAGTTGTTCCTCCTTATAATTCCTATGTAATTTCTATATAAATAAACAGAATGCCCACATACAGGACATGTTAGTTTTGCTTACATGATATCAACAGTCCTTGAGGTGCCGACAATGGAGTCTTCTACCTCTTCGAATATCCCATGCACGGTAATATTCAAAGCTTCTAATTTGATTTTATAATTATCAAATTAAGAGATTTAATTTTCATTATAATGAAGGCTTTTACCTTATTTTATCTTCATGTAATTTCTTTATAAATAAGAATTAATATTTTGTATTTAATCAAATTGACAATAATAAAAAAAGAAATAATTTGTACAAACTCTAAATATATAATTCCGGCACAGTTCTTTTGTAAAAACATAGGCCTCATTTAAAAATATATAAAAATAAAAAATTACTCTTTTACGAATTATCTATTTGAAATTTATCTCTTTAAAATTTATTCCTAACATTACTCAAATGAAAATGTAACTCTCAAAATTTATCTCCCTTGTTCTCTTTCTAATTTCTATTTCAAGTTTTATTATATTTTATATTTTTAACAAGAAAATGTATCCACAACCACCATTGATGAACCCTACGTACGAACGGAACAAAGTTCAAACCATCTTCCTTCAATGACTGCACGTGCTTATGCTTTTTCTTCTTTTGACTTCTATTTCTGCAGGCAGCTTATTGGACCGATAACGGCCAACGTGTTTTGGTCGGCTGCCGATATAAAAGAATATAAATCTATTAAATGATGTGTCTAATTTATACAATTTATTAAATATATTTTATGATAATTTTATAATTTAATGTATCTTATCAAATTATGTTATTTTATGTATTTATTTTTATATCACTTTTTTGTGATTAAAATATTTTTTATAAAAAGTAATTATTTATAATTTTAGAAAATGTATTTTTGATTTAAAATATTCACTAAAGAATTTAAAAATATTTAAATCATATATAGCAGGAACCTTGAATTATGATTAATAAATTACTTTTGTTTTAATTTGTTTTTCTCAAGTTGAGACAAATTACTTATATATAATTAGCACAGAATTTTTACAAACTAGTCACGTTAATTGTTAAGTTTATATTTCTTTTCTATTTTTTATTTTGCTTAAATACGATCCTCTTCCGATTATTCATTTTAATGAAATACATATAATTGAAAATTTTTAATATGCCATGGATGAAAAAAAGAAGAAGATAAAATGATAATTACAAAAGGAGCAATACAATAAATCTACTTTCTAATAAAAGTAAAAATTGATGTGATTTCATATAGTATATTAAATCTGGATTACTAATCAGGCTACTAACCCACGATCCTTTGAGAACTTGGCCCACCTTTAAAGTCCGGTCCATCCTAACTAAAGAGAAGATAGATGCCGGAGAGCATCAGGCAATGAAAGCTATTGTTTGATTATATATAAGTCTTTCATACCAAGAACTTGAATTTCAAATAACAGATAAGTCAGTTATCACATAATAACAAAAGTCTCACAGACCCTATATATACAGAGAACCTAAATATGTGAAAATTATCTGAATCATTAGTATTAAAAATAGAATTTTCCATCATAATTACTGACTTAGGCACCGCGAGAGAGTTCCCTAAGACCCCCCAAGCAACGATACTCTTTGGTTACAGGTGATGATACATAGGTTGTAGTGAAATAAGTCCAGAACAAGATGTTTATTGATTCGTCACTTTCATCAATCCCAACGTGATAGATAGATTATGTTTAGTCTCGAAACTCATTAATATGACTTGATATATAAGTACTAGTGTATTGAATCCTAATATTGGATGCATATTAGCATTCCAATCTATCTTAAATCTTCCTAAAATTGGATATCAAACTTAAATTATAAATTAAAACATATCAATAATCTGTCTGAACTGGATAGTCAATTCTAAATAAAAAGACGTGGATCTGGATTCTTTAAAGTTCATTGTCCAAAGGAAAAAGTGAAGAGACCCTTATTAAGGAAAAAACAGAAAGGCTGAAGGTTGAACAAGATAAAGAAGACCCTCATAATGTTGTGATGATTAAAAGGCTGCAGAAAGAGTTGGGACTTCTTTTAGAGCAGGAAGATATGAAGTGGAAGCAAAGGGCGAAAAGGAATTGGTACCAGTGGGGGGATAAAAATACAAAATTCTTTCACTCTTGTGCTAGCCAAAGAAGAAAGAAAAATTGGGTGAAAGGTATCTTGAATATGGATGGAAGGATGGTGACTGAGCAGCAGGAAATTGAGCAGGTTTTTAAAAGCCATTTTCAGCAGTTGTTTGAATCATCGGGGCCAAATTTGGATGATATATATGAATGTTTGAGCAATGTGGTGCCAAGGGTTACTAATGACATGAATGAGGTGCTGGAAAAGGAGTTCACTAGAGGGGAAATTGAGGCAGCATTAAAACAGATGGCTCCTCTAAAGTCTCCTGGACCCGATGGGTATGGTGCTTGTTTTTTTCAAGCATATTGGCACATTGTGGGTGATGAGGTAAGTAAGGCTATACTGGATTTTTTGAATGGTAATGGAGGCTTAAATGGCACCATCAACCATACGTATATAGCTCTTATTCCAAAAGTAAAGGACCCATTGAAAGCTAGTGAGTTTAGACCCATTAGTCTTTGCAATGTGGTCTACAAGCTGGCCTCAAAAGTAATGGCAAATAGGCTGAAGAAGTTGCTTCCATCTCTGATTTCCAGCAATCAGAGTGCCTTCATTCCTGGGAGGCTTATAACAGATAATGTCATGATCGCTTATGAGGCTCTCCATACAATGAAAACAAGACAAAAAGGAAGGGTGGGGAGTATGGCTCTCAAATTGGATATGGCTAAAGCATACGATAGGATTGAATGGAAGTTTTTGGAAGAAATGATGAGGAGATTGGGGTTCGGGGAGAGATGGATAGGGCTTATCATGCAGTGTTTGAATTCAGTTTCTTATTCAATCTTGTTGAATGGTCAGCCGGGTGGAGTTTTTAAGCCAACTCGTGGGATTAGACAAGGGGATCCTATCTCTCCTTATTTGTTCATTTTGTGTGCTGAAGGACTTAGTTCCTTAATTAATGTGGCTGAAAGGTCAAAAAGAATAAAGGGTGTAGCAGTGGCCAGAGGTGGAACAAGGGTTAGTCACCTGCTCTTTGCGGATGATTGTGTGATTTTTGGGAGAGCTCTTATGGCAGAATGGCAGAGGATTCATAAGCTGTTGGAGTTGTACGGGAAGGCATCAGGACAGCTGCTCAATTTACAGAAATCCACTATCTTTTTCAGCTCAAATACACCTACTGCAGTAAGAAGACAAATTCAAAGGGAAGCAGGGGTCCTTGTGTGTGGGAATTATGAGAAATATCTAGGTCTACCTGCCATGATAGGTAGATCTAGGTATAACACTTTCAGGGAAGTAAAGGAAAGGGTATGGGCAAGGCTGAATAATTGGAAGAACCTGTTTCTATCACAAGCAGGGAAAGAAATTCTGTTGAAAGCAGTGATCCAGGCTATTCCGACATACTCAATGAGTGTGTTTATGTTGCCTAGAAGAATTTGTAAAGAGATCTCTTCACTCATGGCCAGATTTTGGTGGGGGCATAAAGAGAAAGATAACAAGATTCAATGGAGAAGCTGGGACAAGTTGGGGGATTCAAAAAGGGATGGGGGGTTAAGCTTCAGGGATCTTGAATGTTTCAACCAAGCAATGCTTGCTAAGCAATGCTGGAGAATGCTCACCTCCCCTTCTTTGATGGTTGCCAAGATTATGAAGGAGAAATATTTTAGAGGGGCTGAGTTGAATGATGCCAAGCTTGGAAATAATCCCTCATACATATGGAGGAGCTTGTGGTCTGCCATTGAGCTTGTCAAAGAGGGGACTTTTTGGAGGGTTGGAAATGGAAGGAAAATCAGTATATGGTAACATAAATGGCTCCCATGCCCGAGTTCATACAAGGTACAATCTCCTCAAACTTCTTTACCATTTGATGCTAAGGTGTGCTTGCTAATTGATGTTGAGAATGGCTGTTGGAAGAGAGATTTGATTTCTGAATCTTTCAATGAGATGGATGCAGAACAGATTTGTAAGTTACCAATTAGTAGAATGGGTGTGGAAGATAAGATGGTGTGGGGGCCAGCAAAGAATGGCAGATTTTCTGTCAAATCTGCATATTTTCTTGGGAAGGAAAAAATTAGGAGGAATAGGGGGGAAGGTTCAGGGAAAGATAAGGTGGAGGAGATGTGGAAGCAAATATGGAACTTAAATGTGCAAGGTGTTGTGAAGTTGTTTTTGTGGAGAGTGGGTCAAGAACTATTACCTACTAAGGAAAATCTACATAGAAGGAAAGTATCTGATTCTAACATGTGTCCTATTTGTGAGAGGAGGGTGGAAACAGCTGTACATATGATATGGGGATGTTCTGTAGCTGCGGATGTATGGGGGATGGATGAAAGTCCTGTTAGGAAATGGTGCAATGCGGAATGGGGTTTTGCAGAATTATGGGCTTCTATGGTTCAGAAATTAAGAATAGAGGATGTAGAGCTAATGGCTTATACCATGAGGAGATTATGGTTGAGAAGGAACTTATTGGTGTTTGAAAACAAGTTTGATGCTCCAGAAAATGTTTTCAAAGCTGCAAAACTAGCTATGTCAGAATTTAAGGATGCAAACTTGATCAAGCAGAGATGTTTGGGTGCTAGAGCCGTGAGAAGAGAGGTTGTTAGATGGGAAAAGCCTGAGGTGGGAATGATTAAGGTTAACTGGGATGCTGCAGTTGATGCCAATAATGGAAGAATTGGATTGGGGGCTGTTGTGAGGGATGATCAAGGGGAAATTCTGGCTTGTCTATGCTCGGGTGTTGAGAGTCAAATGGGGGCCTGTGCTGCTGAAGCCATGGCAGCTAGAAGAGCTGCTCTGTTGTGTATAGAACTGGGGCTGAGCAGAGTAATTCTGGAGGGGGATTCACAGGTTGTTGTGAAGGACCTGAGCAGTGATAAGGAGATTCTAACAGATTATGGGGTGTTCATAGAAGATGCAAAGAAGTTACTTAAAGGAAGGCCGGATTGGTCTATAATATTTGTGTACAGAGATGCTAACAAAGTAGCACATATACTTGCAAAACTAGCTTTGTCTAGTATAGAAGAAAGAGTGTGGATAGAGGAGGGTCCTAGGCAAATTACAAATACTGTGCTTAGTGAGAAATACTGTATTGAGTGAACTTTGTTTCCAGTTATTTCAATAAAGATTCATTGTTATACTCAAAAAAAAAAAAAAAAAAAAAAGAAGGTTCATTGTCCAAACTCCATGATAGAGCTTGAAAAAAGAGAACATATTAAGTTGAGGCCTACACATTATGCTTAGGAAAGCATTAAATATTATAGTGTATATATCTTTAAACCTTTTTGGCGTGGGAGAGAGATAGATGCATGAATCTAAGTTTCCAGCAAATCCTTGGAAGTAAATAGTGTTGTTTTTGCTTCATTGAATGCAAGAGACATTTTTTCAAATGCGCATTTAAATGCCGTAGATATGGAGCCGATTCGTAGGTTGAGTTAAACCATTTCACAAGTTGCATGTACCCATAGATATTTTATACAATTTCCTTGACCCACATGTCCTTAATCAGGACCCTACAATGGGCCTTCCATGGACCGAGTATGGCCCATATTGGTCCCATACCCGAAACCTATCATGCGTGATGAACTTCACGAATTTTAGATACTTTCGATAAAACCATCAAAATGATTTTGTAATCATGACGACTGTACGTAGCCCAATGTGTTTGCTAGCTAAGGCATGATACTAGGTTTAGTTATAATTATTTTTATAAAATATAAATATATATATATACAGTACCTTAATTATTTTATAAAATAGATCTAATATACTATATATAAATTAATTAATTTATAGAAGTGTCATCATTTTACAAAAATACTCTCAATTTAAAACATAATTATATACTGTAGGTGTATTAATATTACTCAATTATATAAGAAACATGCAGAGTAGACAATTACTATTTTAAAATCTCCATATATTCACGTACGACGACAAAAGATCATGAACATCATGCATGATCATGTAAATGAGCTAGCTCATGATCGTATTGTTATGACATTTAAGATCAGGGATTAAGTTTTTTGAGTCCATTTGCCAATTTGGCCTTCCAAGGGTGAACTCCAGATTAAGCGAAGTATTCGATGGTGACTGCATATTGTTGCTAGAATCATCCAACCTGATCATCATCTCCTTCAAGCTGCTGTCTGCATTAATATTGTGTCTATCCAGTACCTGTAATTAATCATTAAAATGTAACATTATATTATAAATCACATTAAGGAAACTATATATATACAATAGTCAATATAAAAAAAATTAATTAAACATGTTTTATATGGTCTTGTTTTTTTATGACATGACAAACATGCATGATGCTGCATCTATATATATATACCTTGGCATCGTTTGCCTCGAAATCATGAAAATGTGCCAAAGCATAATTATTTCCTGCACGAGATCTGCTACTACTCCCACTGCTTGTCTCCATTCTGGTCACGGATTTATACATGGAAAGAATAAACAATCATATATTAGGAACAAATACAGGAACAAAAGAGCTAGAAAACTGTCTGAGGCATATATAGTCACAGTGATTCAAACTTAGAGAAGAAGAAGATTAGGTATAGTAATGAGGCCAACATGCAGTACTTCCAATAATGCTTGCACATGCATGCATGGATCAAGACATTCTGCCATTAGAGGAGTAGACACAACATGATGTGGATCCCACGATACTTAATTCGAGGATTCACATTGTCTATAGGTAACATTAATAAATATTTTGGAGTTCGTATGTTGTATCTATGTCTCTAATTGTAAAAAGTACTTGCAAAAATTGTCGGGGATCTTTATCCACATAGTGCTAGCTTGCGCGGTGTGGATCATAAATTTGTTGTTAATATATATATAATATAAAGTACAAATTGAAAATCTACTGCAGAGAACATCCATGGAATTAAGCCCTAACTTTGAGTGCTGCAGATATGACCCCATGATCCATGATCGGATCGACAATGCTAATTAAAATTAAGTGATCAAAAAATTCTAGTACTAGCTAGTACTAGGTCATGGGTAAACTTGCACTATTAATATCAAGTACAACAAAATAAGAAACCTTGTTTTCGAGCTAGCTAGCTAGGACATCTTCATAGAATAAATCTATTTACAAACTTCTCTTTTGGAACACTAAAAACATCGCTGATGCAGAAACTTGCCACATCAACTTACGTGTCTCACAGTAAGTGGTATGTTACATATATATACCAAGCTTGTAATAACATAACTAAAATGCATAAATCAATTAATCCTATTCCTCCGAGTACCTTTTTGTCTGATTGTCCATATACAGTAACGATTTGGATTCTTTGAAGTTATTATTCAAACTTTATAGACTTGAGTAGGATAGAGATAAACATACAAAATGGGTCAAGCAATATTCATGATATTCAATAAGTAGTGTAAGATCTACTTTATATATTTATATCTTTTCAGATTATCATGGACTTGCAATATCATGAATGGTTGAGTATTGAGTACATTGCTCAAACGATTTGTGAGTAGTGTTAGATACAGTTTTAAAATATGTAAATTTTGTATACTCTTTTTTAAAAAAGTAAGATCCATTATTAGAAAATAATTCTTTTATATAAATTACAGATTTGTCCACCTTTTTTCAAAATAAGTACTCGAAAATCATGTATCATAATACTGTAAATATCATTTTTAATTCTAATTTTCCAAGTGATCGATCTGGCATTCTAGAAATAACCAAAGCGAAAGTGTATGATGGTCCATACCCATGATCACGATGAGAAAAGGCAAGAAATTAAAATAGAAGTAATTGAGATGGAAGTTGCAAAATTAAATGCAATAGCAGTACCGATACATGCACTCTCTCACCTTTGGGATTTTGGCAGTAGTGTCAGAATGTTTGCTTTTTGATGATGAGGAGAAGGAAGGTCCAACCCTGGCCTTGGGTTCAAAACAATATGTGTCTTCCCCTGACCTGCAATATTATTAATCATAGATAGAGCCATTTGCTCTAGCTTTATCAGACACCCTCCCAATAATTCACCTCATGTACTAAGGGCTGTCCTCCTGATCCCCACTTTTGTAACCAACAAAAGGCCCCACCCAAATAAAGCATTAATTATGATGCCATCTTTATTTTTCTTTTTTTAAAAAAAGAAAACTCACTTCAAAAAGTAAAATCCAAAAAAAAAAAATCTAATTAAAAGGAAAAAAGAAAATCTAATTCTTCTTTGCATCATAGCATGCACGCTTATAAATGACCACAAAACAAAAAGTAATTGCATTTTGCCTAAGAAAATTGATACCAATAATATATCTATAACATTTTTTATGATTTATTTTAATATTTCTTTAGCATTGGCTGATTAAAGACATGTTTGACCGTTTTGAGAACTTTTTCGTAATTTTATTCTCTTGAAATATTAAATATATTTTAATTTTTAATATTTTTATCTAATTATCACCTAATCATTATATCAAACACATAAATCAATGTAACTTTTACAAACTTTAAAAGAAAATTATTATTAAAAAATTATATTCAAATAATTTTTAAATTTATAATATTTTTATTCAATTTTTCTCTCTTCTTTTTCTAAAACTCAATAAAACATCTTCACTCAAAATATGTCACTAATATTCACAAAATTATAAGATATTCAAGGTGTCCTAACATGCCAAAATCATCGGTTGATAATAATGTATCATCATGAACGGGCCATGGTATTGAATGCAAAAAACATTGAACAATATATAATTTTTCATATCAATAATTTTTTATTGTCTGTTGGGAAACAGTGGATCAAATGATAGAGTTCTGTCGCATTTGGATCAGCAATACTCTCCAACAAAGAGAATAATAGCAGGAGAAATTAAAACCGAGGGACCTTTTTGACAAATTACCTGATCCTTTGTCAGTGCTCTTCACTGTTCTATACATCTGCATGAACATCAATGGAGAAAAAAAAAAATGAGAAAATTTTCCACATTGTAAAGATTTCCCTCTAGACTCCATCTTTGTCCTAAGCCCCTTCATCTCCACACCCCACTACTATACGTATCGTTATTGTCAACACGAATATATAGAACACGACAAATAAAAGGATACAAAACCAGATTCTAAGTTCACAGAAACCGGAGATTATGGATTGAACACAGGAATCCCACCTGCAAATGACTCTTCACGTGAGCTAGGGTTAGATCCTTGACGTTCATCAACTCTAATACAGACTTCGGTGTTGCTCCTAGTAATAAAAGTAGGAAAAACAGAAGATTATCAACATTTTTTGTGATGAAGAATGGAATTAAAGAGCATCAAAAGTAATAAACATGAATAATTAAATAGCTCGAGTTGTCGTGCTATGTATGTTACTTTCATGGCCGCCAAGAAGTTCTACTGCGTGAACAAAATGGGCATGGAGGGTCGTAGTCCATCTCATTCTGGGAGCTCTGACGCTTCTTTTCACAGCACCTCCTGTCAATCTCGGGTTATTTCTGATCTTGAACTCCCGGCCGTAGATTTGAGGATGATGATTGTGTTTGTGATGATGATGATGATAATAATGGTTTCTTGGCAGTACTTTTGCAAGTGGGGGAGTACTCAAATGATCAGCCATTTCAAGCCCTAAGCTTAACATGGGCGCCTCAGAAAGACCACGATTGTTATTATTGTTATAAGTAGTACTCCTGATCATCTGATGATCTGGGTGGAGGAGGAAGCCATTTTCATGGCTTAAATCGCTTTCACTGCTTCCGGAGTCGGTGGTAGTTGAGCTCCTATCGCTGTAGAGTGCTGCTTTATTTCTTGCAAGTACTACTCCTCCATCATCACAGCTGATGATCACGACTGCTTCTTTTTTCGCTTCAAAATCTGAGATCAAAGGAGGGCTGATCTGTAACGAGAGGTCAGGCAAGGGTGATGGAGGTATCATTATTGTAGGTTTTTGACAGAGGAACATGCAGAAAATTAATTAAGCTGGTGTAGATTGGAGATCTGGCTTGGGCAAAGAGCCACTACTAAAGTTCTTAAACTACTGAAAGGGAGAGATCAGGATCATGATCAGAGAGTTCGTCGGGGAAGTGATCGAGGAGGAGGCATCAGTACTAGGAATAGGTAAGAGAAAAGAAACATTCAGAAAGCAAGAAATTGGTTGCATGAAACTCCAAAGGGGATGGTGTGAGAGCTTAAAAAGAAAGGTGCTGTATATGATAAGCAGCGATTATAGTATGAGTGCCTCATGATTTGATCGACTATATTAAGGGAGAGTGAAGGTGCTTTTTAGTAGGATCCTTTTGGGGTTGTTGAAAAAGAAAAATATATGTAGAGAGAGAGAGAGAGGTGTAATCAATTTCAGAGCTAGACAACTGGCTAGCTAGCTAGCCATTGATTTGAAAAAGTGCTTGGGCAGGAAGTTTGAGAAAGGAAGCAAAAGTTTTTGGGACGAAGGTTGGAAAGAAAAGTTTTATTTTTTATTTTTCTTGAGGAGAAGAGTCATCAGAGTAGGGTTAGTAAAAAAAGAGGAAGTTCTGTGTATTTATGTGACGGTGCAGAGGAATCAGAGACCTTTCCACGGATAGAGAGAAAGAGAGGTGGATCCGTTTTTCTACCTATCTGTTGTAGTAGGAAATGGGAAAGGAGGTGCAGGCAGGCAGGCATATAATGGTGGTTTCTGCTTGTAATTATAATGGTTGGAAGTCGAGAAAACAGAAGGCTAGCTATGGTACAATTCTGAGGAGTAATAATGGAGTCTCTCTCTCTATCTGTACGTCAATGGATCCAAACCCATATAAATTCCCCTCTCTTTTTGTTTGGATGGGATTCTAGTAATTTTATTATAATTCATTTCCCTTTTAAGGCCTTCTTGAATTGGAATATTCCCTTAATTTATTTTCCATCACGACGATTGACTGGCAGCCAAAATAATATCCCTGTTCAAAGAAAGCCCTTATGAGGGTTTAGTTCTTGCTTTCCCGTGGCTTGATTAAGAATTATTTTAAGGATTTTTATGGTAAAACTCAATTTCTTGAAGCCATAGAATTAATTAATTTCTCTTGAAATTATCTTAATTTTATTGCAAATGTTTAATGCTTGTATGGTACTCTCTCTCTCTCTCTCTATATATATATATATTCATCATGATAATGACTTATTGGGAATCTTAGGGATGGTGTTTTAGTTATACAAAATCAAATCATTTCATCTCATCTAAACCGTGTAACCAAACAAGATCTAAGATTTGATTCATGACACATTATTTCATGCATTGTTGTGAGGTTTTGACATTAAAACTTTATCCCCAAAAATAAGCACCTTCAAAACCCACCCCGGCCAGCTACTTCCCTTTTCCCCAAAAAATGTTAAACAAGCAGCTTGCATGCACATATATAGTTTTTAAACTGCTAATAACTCGACGAATATTGATTAAAAAGGAACATCGTGGGATTTAGTCAGACCCTAACTCAAGCAAATTAACCGACCATTTCTAGGTAGTTCTATAGCTAGCTAGCTAGTCGGCCAGCTTGGTCTTTAATTTTTTACAAGAACAGTTGCAGCAAATTAAGTCTGGTCCAAGTCTTTGGTCGTGGTCTCTAGGACACGCAGTGAATAATTGAGAAGATGGAGCTAGTGTACACATACGTGCAAGCGGACCCAACAAGGAATAATATCAGTTAAAATACGGTCTATGTGAGAGAAAAGATCGAGGAATGTAAAATTACCATTTGTCTCAACATTTTAAGCTATGGAGTGTCTTAAAATCACCACGTGAAATATTTAATTAAATGAAATAGAATATATAGTCGGAGTTCGAACTTAGGATTCCTGTTTTGATATCATGTAAAATTTTCACTTATTCCAAAAATTTAAATGGATGAAAAGATATATAAATTTAATTATTTGTATTATATTCTTAATAGGGAATAACTATAGATCAGTACATGCAATAGATAAGAAAGAGCTAGCACAGGATCAGCTATTTTCCGAGACTTAAAATTTTCTAAATTTTCCCATATCTCTGTATATAGGCCAACTCGATCGGTCTAGACTGTCTGGTACACCTCTTTAATCTTACACCGCCCAAATTACTATATATATTTCAAGTACATAAAAAAGCAAGGGGGACAATTTGAATGAAAACTTGAATTTGTTAAAGATGACTTGAGTGTTCAAAACTCCACTTAGCTATCTAATCAATGGCATGAAAGTAATTTGATCCATGTGTAAGCCATTAATTTGTCACATGATTAGAATTAAAGAACTAAATCTCCTATACTAGAGAAGAAAACTAAGTTAAGAGTACTTTAATTCTCTTATTATAGGAATTCAACTAAGTTAAACAAATATTAAGTTCTTTAATTCTCTAATTATAAATAAGATTTTGTTTGACTATATAAAAAAAAATGATTATTTGTGACGAGAATGATTATTTGCTAAGCAAGTAAACAGACTTATTCTTGTAACAAATAGTCATTTTGATCATTGCAAAAAATCGATCAAAATAAACGTTTTTCTTGTTGAGAATTTTAAGGATGATCCTTTTTTTTTTTTATTTAATATCATGTGCTTCTTGATTTAATCGATCAAAATATCATGGACAATCGATCAAAATTTCGGGTAAAACATAACATTAAAAGCTTGATTATCATGATCATTAATTAAAACACGACTAAAAATTAAATTGGTCTGAAAATATGATGATTTTCGTGCGAGGAGACCAAGAGTGATCCTACTAATTAAAAAATATAAGCACGTCACGTGGGGATGGTACTAGAAATTAGTACTCTAACCTCAAGCTGCTTTCAATTCAACGGCTACTACTGTTAATTTCTCTAATCTACAACCTATTGATCACCTCTGGACTCCCCCAATATTCCCTCCCCGTGTCTTATAATTATTCCTTTGGCTCTACCCCTTGTGTGAAAAAAACAAAAACTTTTATATATAGTTCTCTTATTCCAATAGCAAGGAATTTAAAAACTTTCTTAATTTTTTCCTTCAACCCCTAATATTTTATCCAAATTTGAAAAGATCTTGGTCTTTGAAGACTTTTACACCACACAAAACTCATATTATATAATTTGATTTGATTTAAATTAGAGCGTGCAGTATAAAGACTTTTAAATAGAATTATTCATTGATATATTATCGGAATTGCAACTTCAATATAGCTTAAGATCAACCCAGAACGAAGTTAAGACCATATTTTCCGGCGTCAAAAGGGTTCTCATCGCGTGAATTATGGATTAATTGGGTATGCATGACCTTGTCTTGGTGATGAGCTATTCTTTGTTCTCTTCCTTTGTTCTTATTTTCTCAGATCCCCCCGCTTAATATGCTGCATATGCATCCATTCTCTGCTTAATTTACTTATATATGTATAAAGCTCGAAACCCCACGAATTGCAGCTAGTTTGTTTATTATTTATGCCCTTATTTTTATGCTCGATTACAAAGAAACAACAAGATGACTAGCTAGAATATGTTAAACCCTTTTGTTAATTCTTTCCGATGCTGCGGTCAGCGCCTGATGCGCTCTAGATTCTCGGGAAATGAAAAAACCATAAACATCTCTCTCTCTCTCTCTCTGCGTGATGTTTTGTTTGCAGGGTGGGTATTATCCGGTCAACATGTCTCTGTATGGATCACTCGCAAAGTTGTCGAATGCTTGGGCTATATTCCACATTCCATGTGTTTGTCTTAACATGGGACCATGCACTTGATTACTTCCTTTTGATATATGATCTATCTTTCATGTGTTTTCGATCTATTATTAATCTTAAATATTTCTTTCTCTCTGTTTCTTTTCTGACAAAAGGACCTCGTTAGGTTTGTCCTTGAAGCGCTATTCTTACGTACTTATTTCCATAGGGCATCTTAACCTTTACCAGTTTGATCTGTCCTTTTAATTATTAGTTAAATTCTATCACCTCATGCATCTCTTTTAGCTGCATGCACTAATTAGAATTCATCCCATGCAGTATATACCTTAATTAGTGCAGCTCGACTATGAAAAAACCATGTAAAATTAATATTGTATCGTGCAAATATAGAGAATATAGATATATTAATTTAGTGATCATATATATTTTATGAACAGTACATGAATAATAAAAAAATTTTAATTGTGATCTACATACTATCCGTGCACTGTTCATTTAAATACCCGAGTTTCTATATGTATAAAGAAATATATTAACCACAAAGAAATTTTACAAAAGTAATTAAACTCATAAATTGATGTGTTTGATTTGATATATGAGATTGTAAATTTATTTTTACTGTAAAATAGATCTAATATATTACATGATAAAACTACAATTTATAAATTTTTTTTATAAAATATATTTGTAGTTATAGGACTTCTCGATCGTATAAACAAATCACCTTTATTATACCTATTTTTGTGTTGCAAAAATGCCAGAGTCGCCAATTGTTGGGTCTCGATCGGTCTCGACAATTTTTTTTTTATTTAATGATTAATTAGAAAGTGTTTTTTTAGTGATCTTGTGAATTTTTTTTTTAAATGTACGTTAAAAATATATATATATATATATATATATATTTGTTCTTATATATATATATATATATATCGGGACGGGTCTTGGTGCTACGTACATCCTGCTCTTTTGTGTTGAGGGTAGTATCTGGGGAAAGGAGCAAAAGGCATATATATAAAAAATAATTTGTTAGTTTGACATTTAATTAAAACTAATTAATTAGTCCGGCCTGACTATATATATAAGCAAGTAGTGTTTTTATTTATTTGATTTGAATGTTTTGATTAATTCAAAGAATATAGAGCTTCTTTCATGCTGCATGGTTATTCGTGAGATTAGGTTACAGCCAAACAAACATTGTGTCGCCTTGAAATTGGAGTCTCACCTTCTCCACCTCCATGCAATGCGGTACTACTACTCAAGAAGATGACAAAAACTAAAGGAAAGGAATCACCGGAATCAACGCCGTTTAGGTGGATGTGCAGCACCGGATCATCAACATCAGTACAATATTGCAGCTAGCATATATACAAGTACGTACAATATTATTCGATCTAGCTACGTACATTAATATATATGACCCTTTTTTCTTTTTTATCTTTCCAAGATGATAAATATTTAGGTAACGAGATTCGACAAAAATGGTACATGAACCAAGGCGGACACGTTAATATATTGTAAATAATGCTAGGTATAGTTGTGAAGTTTGTAAATATCTTACAGTTGATTTGAAAAATAATGGAGTTTATGATTATTAAAAAATAGTGGAGTTTAAAAAAGTGAATGCATGGTCATGCGCAATTGCATACTTATGATTACAAATATCATTTCTCATATATTTTATATATATAGTAATCAATTTGCTATTAACAATCGTGGTGAAAATAATCGATTTTATATTAGATATACATAAGTTTAGGATGATGAGAATATTTTGTGTAGTTACGTAAAAAAATAAAAACACAGATCTACCATTAAAAATAGATTTTTTTTCCTAGTGAATTTCACGAAATATCTAGATTTGCAGATTAATGCTAAATCTCTTGAGATAATTTTCCCACTTACGCATAACTCAAAAGGTTTTATGTGTCTATACAAAATAAAACAAGCGTTTGATGATCAACACTGGTCATGAATTTGGTAATTACTGTTAATCATGCATGGAGTAAAATAATCATGAGTTTGAGTACTGTAACAAGCTAGAACAAGGTCGTCGAAACTCTCAACTCAAAAGGTTCAAAGAATCCATGCGAAATGAAAGCAACTTTTTCAACACTTTGGTTTTATATTTAACTTTCTACTTAATTCATTTTATTCATAATTAAATAGCTAGGGTATGTAAGTTCCGTGAATTCTTTAAAATATTGTAGGAAAATTTATGATCTACATATAAAAAGTATATTTTTTTAATGGTGGGTTCCATTATTTTTTAAAAAGAGTGTGCAGAGTCGTTTGCATATATTATCTAGCATTTTCTTATTTGTTTTGACTCGTTGATTATAAGGAAGTAGAGATGTGGAGGGAGGGAGTTTACACAACTATGGTTAAAGAGTGCATTGAAGTTAGATCGCCTAAGTAAAGTAAGTACACCCTGATGATCACATTCATAAAAAAGAAAGAAAGTAAACCCTAGCTGATCACATAATCTTTTCTAATTGAGAAACATATCTCAAACTTTGTGTTTTTCAAGATTCAGTGTTTTTCTACTGTCGGAATACATCCTCTCTCTCTCTCTCTCTCTCTCTCTCTCTCTCTCTCTCTCTCTCTCTCTCTCTCTCTCTCTCTCTCTCTCTCTCTCTCTCTCTCTCTCTCTCTCTCTCTCTCTCTCTCTCTCTCTCTCTCTCTCTCTCTCGCTATATATATATTACATATATATATATATATATATATATATTTGTGTGTGTGCATATATACAAAAAATATATGCAGCTAAAACATCATTGTTTGCTTTCGTCAATTGATACGCATGCACGCATTTAATTAGCTAGCTTGAAAATTGATCAAAGATATATATCACTTCAAATTATTATTGTATGACTAATGATCTAGCTCGTGCTGACTTTATGTATGGTACGTACATGAATGAGTACTTTATGTAATTTTATTAATGCATATAGACACACAAATTTCTTATATAGGTGATGATCATGACTTTAATTTTTAGGTTTCGGAGCAAGAAATATATATCACATTTTTCTCCTTGCATTCAACATACTTCTTTTAACCTAATTATCGTATTCATGGCATATTTCGTTGCATGCACATGATATCCAAATATTCTCTCCAAATGTAAGGACTATATATATTCTTAATTTGGTAGGTAAGTTTAGGTCAGCAAGCTTCGCTAGTCTTCAGAGGAATTATCGATATTTATACAAAAATAGGCGTACTTCTGATGAAGCCATCATGATCACTCTCATGAAAAGCAATAAAATTAGCGCGCCTAATTAGGTATCGATTTTCCGAATGAGTTAAGTCGTGCATGGGACATCACTGACTTAGATCAGATGAATCTTCCCTTATATATATATATATATATATATATATATATATATATATATATATATATATATATATATATATATATATATATATATATATATATATTTATATATATATATATATATATATTTAAGGTATCAAAAAAGAAACAAAAAACATTCTGAACGTTACACAGTAATATATATATATATATATATATAAATGATAAACATGCATTATTATTTACAACACTTTACAAGAATTAATGTTTTAAAATGAGAAATATTTTTATAAAATGCCTTATAAAAATAACATAATTTATATAAATACTCTTATTTTACAACATGCGTTGTAAAATATGTTGTGAAATTTATTGTGTGGCCGGTATCGATCATTACTCATAATATATATATATATATACATACACACACACATATATGTATGTAGCAGCTAGCTGTTAGAATCTCATGAGACAATGTAATGGTCATGACATCGATCGAAGGTTTGATTTTGAGGAAGGTTCGATTTGAACGTGTCCTATATATAGTGGCTAGATTAATTGTGTTGAATTTCATAGCTTTTTCTCTTATTTTTTTTCCTAGCTTCTGATTGTTTTGTTGAAGGACTGAATTTCATAGGCTGGTCAATTCCCCGGCCATCATGTGTTACAGGACTTTATAATATTGATTTGATTTAATAAGTTCCAATTTCAATCTTGACTAAGCTCTTTTAAATATAAAGGTACTAGAAGCACTATTAATAATATTGGATCATTATAAATAATGTCAAGGTTGACATAGTAACCCTATTGATCGAACGTCAATCATTCAAGTGATTGAGATTGCAACGTTCGAATTGGTTAAGTTTCATATTGTAATATAGGTGAATTGAGATTAGGTTAGGATAGATTTTCATGTTCAAGTTTGGGAGTGTAACGGGTCAGGTTTTGTATATATTTTTCAGAACCGAACCGGTATATACCAATTTTAAAAATTTAAGAACCGATACCGAACCAATTCACTATCGAAACTGGAAGTTCCGGTTTCAGTTTGGTTAGGTTCAGTTTTTCTGATTTTACAAATTATCTGTGTTAGTAATAATATAATATTTAAATATACTAAACTGTTAGTCTATTTGTATTATAGGATAAATACATTATTTTATAATAATTAACACATACTAGTATAGTATTGAATTTAACTATAGTCTATATAAGTTCTAGACTTTATATATATATATATAATCAAAAGTGTAAAAATATATTTAAAAAAATAATATATATTATAATTTATTATGCCAAAAATGTATTTATCATTTATATATATATATATATCAAAAGTAAATTTATATTAATAATTTAATATTAATGTTTATGTTTAAGATTAAAAATGATATGTTCAATCAAATGTTAAATTAAAAATTATAAAATTAATTTTATGTTATATAACATCCTATATTAATTTTATGTTATAAAATTAATAGACTTAAATAATAAAATTAGAATTTCATGTTATATTAATTAGTAATTTTGGCATGTAATATATATAATATAAAAAATTGTAAATATATATACCGGTCTAGTTCGATTTAAATTAGTTTTCAAAATCTGAAAATCGATACCACACTAATTTATAACTGGTTTTGGTTCTTAAGAATAACTATCGCATCGAAATGCTTACAAACTAAATTGATTCGGTCTAATCCGGTTTAATCGATTTTTAAATATTTTTTTACACTCCTTCCTATGCAAGTTCCAAATTGATTTTATTAGGGGAAGGATTAGCTTTACAATGAGTTTCAAATATTTGTTTGGGTGACTTTGAGGCCTAGCTAGCTAGCAAATCTAGGCTAGGATAAAGAGTAAAAGAGAGGTGAGAGTCTAAAGTTGATAAAAATAAAAGAATAATATTAGGTATAAATTTTAAATAAACAAATTTTATAAGTCATTAATAAAAAAGTGAGTCGCACGAAAATAGAATAGGTTTTATTATACTTTTTTACAAAAATAAAAAAAAATGACTCGAGATTTATTTATTTAAGATTTATACAAATTGTTTTTAAAAATAAAAAAAATTAAAAAGCAGGTGGTCGCGACTCACGAGGCTTAAAGCCTAACATAATGAAACCAAAAACACACTCTCGACGTCCAAACAAAAGTTACCTCTACACAAATTTTTATAAAAGTAAAGCCATGTTTCCATTCATAAAATATTTTATCTCATTTTATTATTATAATTATTTTAAATTTTTATATAAAATATAATAAATAATTTAATTTTTTTAAATTAAAATTTTATTTTTTTAAATTTTAAAATAATAATAATATTAAAAAATAATAATATTTTTTTATTTTATTTTTATTTTTCATTTAAAACTATTTCATATCATTTCTGAATCCAACTAGCAAACTCTCACTAGCTTAAGGGCTTTGCTACATACAGTCGACAAATACAGTCGACGTGCAGTCAACTGTACGGAATGAATAAAAAAAATTATAAAAAAACCTTTTTATATTCAAGGAGACCTACATGAATAAAAAAAAGTTATAAAAATAATTTTTTTTTTATATAGGTCCTGTATTAATTCACTTTTTTACAACCGACTACACGTAAACTGCATCTGCTGACTGCAAAAATTATTTCTCAATTACCAAATAGTTATCAAATTGTTTGGTTAAGGTTGGCAACTATCGTCAGTTGGTTTGGGTTGACCGTTGATCACAGCTCATGATCATCTAGCGCTTCCATACATGAAGTTCATGGACGAATTTGTACCATCTCACAACACATACACCATTTTCTTTTGAGTTTTTTATATGAAAAAGTATAGTTGCAAATATAATTATGTACTAATTTATATATTAATATGATGTGATTGATTAAAAAGTAGATTTTATTGAAAATAGTGTTAATTTAAATTTTAAATATAAATAAATCAATATTGGTACACAGATTAGTACGTGACTGTGCTTGTATGTAGCAAAACTCTTTCTATATATAAATACAGTCGTATACTAATCTGTGTATCAATACTTATTTATTCATATTTAAAATTTAAATTAATATTGTTTTCAATAAAATTTATTTTTTTACCAATCACATCATATTAGTACACAATTATACTTGTAACTATATTTTTCCTTTTCTTTTGGGTGGTGGTCGTCCGCCCAACTTTGAAAGCGGTGCCTTTCTACTAGTATAATTTTTTTTAAACATTTTTAAAAAATAAAAAAATATATTAATACACTAAAAATTTCTTTTTAAATCTTTAAATAAAGAAAAAAAATTAAAAAAAATTAGATACATAAATAGTCAAAATAAAAAAATAAATTCAAACGACGTACCATCATTTTCATTTTTCTTTTAAGGAAAAAAAAAAAAAAGACAGTGATACGATAAGGCTTGGAAAAAGGCCTAATAATGTTAATAAAAAGCCTGAGAAAGTACTGTGATGATCTTCAGTATGACAAAGAACAAATTGGTTTACATTTTTAGGCAGACGTAATATTGCTCAAAAAATAAAATCAGCCATATTGCTTAGAGCTTTTTATTTATGTTAAGATATAAAATTTATTTTATTATCTGTTTAATTTTTTAAAATAAATAATAATTTTACATAATATCAAAATAGACGTCTTGAGTTCAAATTTTAACTATACACGTAATTAACCTATTTGGATAGAGAGAAATGCTAGAGCTACAAAAAGATTATATAAAAATAATTTTACAAAATGACTTAATTTTATATGATCTATTACATCTATTTTATGATAAAAGTAATTTTATAATCTAACAAATTACATCAAATTACATCAATTTATAAAATTATTTTTATATAATAACTTTATGACTAGAATATTTTTTTTTTGAAAAAGTTACTATGATGCCTAAGATGTACTGTACAAGTATATCGCTCAATAAATTTTTTTTTTTAATTTAATGATTAAGGAAGTAATTTTAAATATATTGATATATTTTTTATTTTTTAAAAATATTTAAATATATTAAAAAAAAAACAATGGCCTGAATGACAGGCTCAACTATAAGAATTACCTTATTTCTCTTAGAGAAATATAAACTTTTAAAATGAATTTGTTAATAAACATCAAAGTCGGGCCACTGAGAGGCAGATGGTCATTATTTGCCTGGAACCAGTTGTTGAGAATTTCAAAGTGGTCACTGAAATCAGCTGGCCGTACAATCATTTCCTTTTTTTGGTTTTCAGAGCTTATCTAGTCATCAGAGCATTTGGCAGAGAAGGATGGAAAAAAAAGTAGAAAACTTTATCTCCTAGCTAGGGTAAACGATGATATTATCACCATACTTACCACTAAAATTTGTAGCTTTTCTAAGATTTTATTAAAATCTACAAATATAAATATAAAAGGAGAGAGTGAAAAATCTCTGCAAGATGTCTCCACATAGCCGCAACAGCTCATATAATTAAAAAAAATTTAAAAATGGGATAGACTCAAAATATCGATTTCTAGGTTAGCTCATACAGTAAAAGTCTTTGTGCATATTTAAGATTACGATGAAAAATATATCTTATAATTTTAAGAGTTATGACTTATAATTTAAATAATAAATTATATTATTAAAAAATTATTTACTATTTAATAATTATATGTTTAAAATATTTTCAAGAATGTTACTTTTGTTTGAAAATAAATTAAAAAAAAAATATTTTTTGAAGTAAAAATGACGATTATTTGAATTTTTAAAAGTTATGATCATATCTTTAAAAGTTTGAAAGTTGTAATTATTTTAAAGTTGTATGGATATTTTCGTCTATTGACAGTCTTTTTAAAATTCGAATTACGTTCTGCATTATCTAAAAAAACACTCAAACGTATTTTTTAACTTATTTGAGATTAAAAATATTTTAATATGTAATACCCAAACGATCTAATTTTTTTATTAAAGAGCTTTTAAGAATATTTAAGTAACTTTTAATATTCCTACCGCAACCCCAAACATGCCCTTAATTTTAGTAGTGTGATCTCTCCAGATATAAAATTCGAATCCTCTTAAGTGTAAATAATTTCAAAAAACCACAGAATTAGAGAATTTTTTTCTTAAATTATTCGATGTAAACGAGCGTACATACCTATGTCACTACAAGAAAACTTGACAGTTATTATTGTTTATTTCTTACAAAATTAACTATTACCTATTAAAATAAGTCTATTTTAACAAAAAAATAATCATTTTTATAGTAAAAAATAATAATAACGGTCCAATTTTCTTTTCGATGCACTTGTGAAAAACTATGCCTACAAAGCATTCTGTTTTCTTACAACCAACGAAAAGAATTCACAGACTTGAACAGTGCAATAAACAGTAAAAGAATTTGTCTGTTTTATATAAAACGCGTGAATCCCGCTCTTTGTTTTTATCATTGATCTTTCTTTCTTTTACTTTTTATTCATATTTCTCGTTTTCTATAATTTTCTCATGCAATTTTCCAAAACTTTCAAAGCTGATGGCGTTGTCATGATCTTGTAATAGTACCCATCCCCATAGCTTTCGCTCTCAACTTTTTTCCCTTTTTCCCTTTTTTTCTTTTTCACTTTGTAATCTTTTTCTTTTTGATCTGCATGCTTTTGTTTCTTTTCTTTCACCTCTCCTTTATCTGCAGAGAAGTGTGTGTTCAAATATACTCGTCAAACTGTCTCTCTATTATTTTTCCCATGGTTGTCGTATGGACCACGAGATGGGTACGTACAATTATTATTTCTTTCCCATTAATGTTGTCTCTCCAATATTTGTATTGATTGCTTTTCTCTTCTCTGACATTTTCAAACAGTGATACAAAGAATACTTGCACTCTACTTTCAAGCCTTTCAAGTTGTGATCAGTCAGTCTCATCGGCAATGAATATGCAAGAAAACCTGAAACCTTAGATGTCCACATCCATCAAAATTATTCCCCATTTTCGGTTCATACGTAAGGAAGAGAGGAATTATAAGCTTCTTACATGTCGTATGTGGTTTGAACTTTCATGCTAAATTGACTAGAAATTAAGCTAATTTTTCATGTTTTTTAACTATTGTTCTCTATTTTATGATATGATGTTTGTTCTAGTTGATCTCACGTATGAAAAGAACAAAAAAAATTGCTGTTTATGTATTGTTCTAAGCGTACGTAGATTAATAGTTATGAAAACGACATAAAGAGTAGCGAATTATTAAGGGATAAATAAAAAAAATGAAAATGTTATTTTTATACTTAGAATTTTACTTACATAATTATATGTGATGATGTGTTAGCTACTGAAAAATTATGAAAATTTTAAACTTTGAAGTTTAAAATTCAAATTAAAAAAGAAAATACTTATAAAATGAGGCTGTCACTGATCAGTATATATAATATTGGAAGTCATTTTGTATCTTCTCTTAGATCTAAGTGTTTATTTGTAAAATATTCTGTCTGTTACCTCTTGATCATGAAGTTCCTTGAATTAAAAACTAGACCAAGAACAAGAATAATGTTTTTTTTTTTTTTTTTTTCTAAATAGCATGCTTTTATGATAAGGTGGTCATGAGTGCAATTGATCTACTCAAAGAATTGTGTTTTTTTTTTCCCTTTATGGGAGTCTCAATTTGGTGGATTAATTCAGAAAATACAAGAGAAGCTTACAAATTGGAAATTGGAAGACAGTACACATGGTTGTGTCATATTCTTACCAAAGAATAAAAAATGTTAGGTCAACAACCTTAATATGACTGATAAAGAATAGTATAGATAAAGATGCAGATCGATCAGATTGGGAAATCAGGAATTTTTGAAGTTGATTGCTGGCAAGTTTTAGTGCCAAACAAGTATATACTTCATATGTCGCAGCATAGACACAAATAGGAAGAAAGAAATGTTTCGTCTATAAAGAAATTTTACAGAGGTAAAACTTCTAATTTAATGTAACTTAATACGATACGTTAAATTGTAAATTTTTATTTATCGTAAAATGCATTATATTAAATCACGTCAGTTTATAAAATCATATCTTTGTGGATCTTGTAATTCTCTGTGATTAATCCTCGTATTTGTTAATTTACTTTTATAAGATATTTTTATAGATCTAGTACTTCTCTAAAAATAATTCTCCTAGTTAGGCAGAAGTGTACGATGTGAGTGAGGAAAGGCCGTTAGGCAACCAAAGGAACAATCACAAGAAGTTCACATGATATAAAGTGACGAAAGGTTGAAAATAAGTAAAATGCATCGTTTAGGATCATAAGATAATGCAAGGAGCCATCGTGGTGGGCAAAAAAACCTTAATCGACAAGACATATCTCAGTAGAGGTTTACGCCAGTAAAATAAGTCCAATAGAGATACCTTCAATGGCAAGACACTATCAACTTCATTAGTAGCTTATCCTCGAGGAAGGCTTCACCATGTGTGGCGCCTTGCATTATCATGAACATACCCTAGGTATGCACTACAAATCATTATGCGTAAAGAGATCACAACTTTTTTTTCTAACTTAAACACTGGAGGCGTCCTTTATTTGGATCACCCGAGATTATTTCTCTAGTTGCATGTGGTCGGAAAACCATTGGCTGGTTTGGATTCAGAGATAAGATGGTTTTAGATAAAAATAAAAGTTGAATAAAATATTATTAGAATATTATTTTTTAACATTATTAATGTTTTGAGATTTGAAAAAGTTGTAATGATGAGATGAGATAAAATGAAACACTTTACGAATTTAAACAGGCCTAAGAATTGCATAAGAACTCCTAAAATTATAATCTTCTCCTAACTACGATAGATGTGACAAAATTTTCTGATGATTACTCTTCAATGCTCTTTTTTCGTTGGTTTTTTGTTTTGGCAATCATGTTTGGGATTTTAAGGCAGATAAAGAAAATGTATACTCCCATTGAGATTTGGTGAATTTGAGATTAGCAATTTGAGTTTTATCTGACCAGTATCAAATGGTATTTTTATTTGGGCCCTCTTTTATTGGGCTAAGCCTTCTTGTCTTTTTATATTCCAAACCAAAACCAAGCCCCAAGCCTCTTTAACAAAGCCTAGACAGGCAAACACAGCTGGATTCAGTTTATTGGGTCTTGCCATATCAAGTGGACTTTCAAGCCCATCTGCTCTCTCTCTCTCCCCTTCCTTCCTTCCTTCCTTTTGTGCTTGGGTTGCCTAACCCGCTTGATCTCGCTCCGGACTTGCTGAGAGAGTGAGCGAGAGAGAAGAGAGAAAGAATGACGGTTTTTCATTTCTTCAATTGTGCAATCCTCACATTCGGCCCCCATGCCGTTTACTACTCTGCCACTCCCTTGTGAGTTTCGCTTCTTCTTTTCTTCTGTTTTTCTTCATGTTTTGTTAGAATATATATCTGTAATTTTCCCCCATTGCTCTCATGATTTCCCATTTGTTACATTTCCGAGGCTCAAATTTATGTTCATTGACTTCGGATTGCTATCTTGTAACGGAAACCCTAACTTATTAGACACTCGATCTGTTTATGCACCGTTGGTGTTTCCCTGTGTATGAAGAACACTTTTTTAGAAATTTCCTATGTAATAAGTGAATTGAACACAAGTGGTGTGTTGACACGCCAGGCTTGCAGAAACAAGCGAATTAATAAGTGAATTATCAATATGAATGTTGCTGAAACTTTTATATGTTGGAACAATTTATTGGACATAGAGGGATCTTTGTTATGTGATTTATGTGATTTATCTGCTATATCAATATATAAATTGGTTTTGCAGTAGTAACTAGTGTACATGTGCAGATCCGAATACGATACACTAGGTACCTCTGTTAAAGCAGCTCTTGTCTATCTCGGAACAGCTTTAGTAAAGGTTTGTCGACATTGCTATAAACAAAACTCTGAATTGGATAACACCCTTCAAGTTGCATCCCTGGTTCTACCATATGTTTGTTTTGCTTTCCTGGGATTTTTCCCTCTAATTATCTGTCTTCTGTTTATGCCTTTACCCACCTTTTCTTTTGGCTGTAAATATGTTGGCAGCTTGTTTGCCTGGCAACTTTCCTAAAGGTATCAGAGAACGATAGCTTTGATCCATATCAGGTACTTTTGTCTTTTGGCTTATGAATTGCTTGCATTAGTGTACTTCGCATGACTTGAAGAATACTATTGCTGTATATATTGAAGAAAAGGCTCACAGATTTCTCTAATGATGTCGAGTTCCAATATGTCAACACCACAACTTCTATTCTTAAAGGAAGACACTTACTATTTCGACCCAATCCTTTTCCACCTCCATATGTGTGTTGGTAGCTACTATTCTTTGTACTCTAGGACCGTCATTCATGCTAATACGGAGAAATCTTCTGTTGAGTGAAGAATACTGCAATTTTGGTATTGGTACTAAAAGCAGCTCTAAGAATGTAGAGAAGTTGTAACAGTCTAGGTTACATAGATAGAAAGGATAAGATTTTCTTTTCGTGAGTGCTTGGGGGAAGGGATGTAAACTCCATAATATTACAAATTATGAAATATACAATTTTGAAGGTTCTATCTCAAAGGCTGCTCATGTCACCCACTTATTGAAGAAAAAATTAAAATCTTGGTGGATCTCTTGGGTTTTCTCTGTTATTTTTGGCTTTACATGGATTAAATAATCTCGTACCTATCTTAGCTTTTGGTGTAGGTGTGTGGGGGAAGAACAAGCTGGAATTGCTCAAATTCAAGTTGACTAGTGTCTTAAATTAGCTAAACCAAACATCTGCAGCATATATTTAGAGGATACCTAGTTTTGAAAGATATACTTGTCTATGGTGCTTGAGGGTCTAGATCAGACATTGAAACATGCTAATATTGAAGATGGAAAGCATATAGCATGGTAATATTATATACTCAATGCTTGTTAGGTATTCTGTTTTGGGTAGTCATAAGCTGACATTTGACAAACCTCTTACAATATCTTAAACCATGTCAAGTGGTTACAAGTGCTGGCTTTGGATGCCTTTCTATCAGATTATTGCACAATTGACAGCTCTTAATTGCTCTTTGGACAAGTGAGAGTAAAATAAAGCTCCAGCATAATGTTTTGATATTTAAATTCAATGCAGTCATTTGTTTTCATATTGAATTTGAGTTGCTAACCTTAATAAATAGTACCTTTTGTCTTCAGGAACTATTGAAAGCTCTCATTGGTTTTATAGATGTTGCTGGCCTTTACTTTGCCTTGACTCAGTTGACTCACAGGAACATTTCTCAGAATCATAAATTTCAAGCTGTTGGACTTGGTGAGTAAGACATTAAAATAATATGTTTGAGAGACCAGTGGTCTGGATCAACTTTCAAGTACTTTTCATCTTTATAATCTCTTTTCTGCAACCACATATGTGAGGGTTATGACGCCTTTTCTTCTGTTGTTAGGGTGGGCTTTTGCTGATTCTGTTCTGCATAGACTGGCACCGCTTTGGGTGGGTGCTCGAGGACTAGAATTTACATGGGATTACGTTTTGCAAGGCATTGAAGCAAATGCAAATCTGGTATATCTATTTCTTCTTGTTTATCTTCTTTTTTTTTTTTTTTTTGGTGGTTGCAGCTTTGGACAATGTCCTTAGTTCCAAGTGGTCTTGAACAAATAATACCCATTTTGATAATCTGAAGATTCACGTAATGAATGTTTATCAGATTTCAAAGGATTATCCATAGGCCATTCTGTTGATTTGGAAACTTGGCTGTTATAATTTTTTAATTTTTAATATGCATGTTAAGTTAATTTTTCTGTGGAAATTCATTATTGTTTGTGTCCTTATTGATATTTTGCTTCCTTTTTCTGAATTCAGGTGTTGAGTATATCCCTAGCCGCATTGGGTTCTTTGATATGGCTCCGGAAAAATAAACCCAGGACTCTGATTCCCATAATATACGCATGTGCAGGGATAGTGGCAACCATGCCATCTATTACAAGGTCTGCTTCTCAAATTTCCTAGTGCTGCCTTATGTAGAAGTTGGTTTATATTTTTCCCAACTATAAAGGAAATTTGGATAAATAATCCGTGTTTTACTTCATTTTGATTTTAAGACCGCAGTTTTTTTATTTATTTATTATGATTTAAAAACTTGAGCCATGATCCTCTTTTATTGAAGACTTTGTTACTCGTTCCATCAACATTTCAAATGGAAAATGTTGTCATTCTATCCATACTCTAGTTTGTCTCCTATCTCTACTCTGTACTTTTCTCTCTCAATCTCCATGGCCACAGGAACCAACCTCCATGACCATGCCAAAGAGGTCCCTCAATGGCCATGGCCATGGAGTTTGAGAGAGGGAATGCAAGTTAGAGAGGGGAGAGATGGAGATGGTGCAGAAAGAGGAGAGAGAAACTGAGGTTATAATTGTAGAGAAAAAAAAAATTAAAACCTTAACAGAGACAGTAACAATCTTGGTTTGTATAGGACCAAAGTTCATAGTCGAAAGGTTGAAAATGGGATTTTAAAAGCAAAATGAGGCAAAGCGCATGGGGGTGTTTGTCCTAATAGTTCCAACTACAATAGAACCATTACTACTTGACAAGATTTTTTTAGCCTTGATTGTAATTAAAACACTTGAAACTTTTAATAATCATATATTTTAATTACCGATCAGTATGATTGCTCCATTGCAAAACTCACTGTTTTTAAGTCATTCATTCATTCTGTTATATTTTTCTCTTCTTTTGCAGCTATCTGAGGCGAGGATTGGGCTGGCACTTACCAAAGGTGGTCGGCTTTGAACTGTTCACTTCACTGGTGATGGCTTTTATTAGTTGTCAGCTCTTTGCTGCGTGTCAGAGACCCTCTTCATAAGACAGACGGCTATCATTTCTGCAGATTTCGTAACGCAGAGAGGTCTTCAAGACAGCATAATTTTCTCCAAGGGGCCAAAGTCTCAAATTATTTGTTCCCCACGTCGTCTTTTAATGTGGTCTCTGGAAATTTCTCGATAGATTAGTCTGTTTAGACACTTGACTTCATTTTTTTGGATACAGATAAAATCTGTTTGGATAGAACCCATCAAGATTTTGAACGGAAATTGATGTGTTTACTTGGTAGACTTTATATCTCGTGTGTTTCACGACTGCTTCAATCAAATTACGATGTTTAACTTCTATTTGCATTTTGTTGAACAAACACAACTAGGATTGTAATCGGGTTTTGATTGTACCCAGATTAACTTCAGACTCTACTCAACTTTTTAGCTGCTCGCGTTTGACTCAATTAGGACATTTTTATGTTGAGCTTAACTTCAGAACCTTGGGGCACTCTTCCATTGAAAGAAGGATTTGGGTGCACATATATAGAATACAGACCTTCATGTACCCCTTTAAAGAACAGCTCCCAGAGTGGAGCCAACAGCACAGGCCCTTTAGTCTAAAACATGAATGCGACTTTTGGGGTGCGCTTGAATGGGTACTCAAGAATCCTAGGAACCATCGAAGCCCTCCAAAGCAGCTCTTCGTCTTCCATGTCGTGCATAATAACGTGGGGCGGTTTCAAAAACTCTGTCAACCCAAATCGGCTGCTGAGATTCATGTTGGCAGTTTTGAATGAGAGGAAAGGAGAAGATGATGACATTTTAGGAGATATTGGAAGAAGAAGCTGGTTGAGTTTCAGGTTGAAGGAGAATTCCCTCAGGTAGAAAGAGTAAGTCCGAGGGCTAAACCGGAGCAAAAGATAAGAAACAGGTGACAAGGTTTTGCAGATGTGCCATTTGAGCATTGAATTGCAGTTTTGGGTGTTAAGAAATTGCTGATGAATTTTGTACAAGTTTGTTCTTCATCGCATGAGAGAGAGAGAGAGAGAGAGAGAGAGAGAGAGAGAGAGATTGGCGCATCTGTTTAAAAAAATGTTAATTTTAAATTCTGTTTTTTTACTCTGTTCATAATTTGATTTTAATAATCTGGATGTGGCCTTTTAATTAGTGTATATATATATGGAAAAAAAAATTTTAAATGAATTTTTTCGAACTTTTAAATTGTCAGCTTGCTTAATGATGATCAAATGACCTTTAAGATTATTTTTAAATTTAATTATGATAATTTAATGCACAAATAAACAATGTAATTTTACAAGAACAAGGTGTTTATTTTGAAAATTATATTTATATATTATATAATTATATAATATATATACTAACAAATAAAATATTTTATATATTAATACGGCGGCTAACTCAAGTGATTTCAAACCATAATTTATAATTTTCATTAATAGCTTTACAATTTGACAATATTTATTATTTTTATTACCCGAGATGTTGGAAGATTGCGGCCCTACATCTCAACCCCACCTGATGAAAATATAGATTTAATATAGATTTATTATTTTTGGGTGATATATATATATATATATAAGATCAAAAAAGTATAAAATATTTAGAGTAATGTTACATGCATGCCCTTTTTGACAACTATTTATATAACCATGTTTTAAAATGAAGATATTTATATTAAATAATACTATGTTTATAAGTTATTTCGTAAAAATGTCCATCATTAAAAATATAGTTATAAAAATAATTATGTGTTTATCATTTTCTAAATGAGAAATATTTTAACTATAAAAAAATTACATAAAAGTAAACTCATAAAATAACGTGATTTGATATGATATATTAAATTGTAAACTTATTTTTATTATAAAATAAATATAAAATTATATCAATTTATAAATTTAATTTTATATAATAATTTTATGTCTATAATTCTTCTATTTCTATTTGTCACGTTTCCTAAAAGAAATAAAATATATATACAAAATAGGACATCCGCCGATCAAAAGGAGAATATGGGCGAAGTGGGTGGGTGGACTGCAGGGATGTTAGTAGTCTTCCAGAGTGGTGTGTATAGGCGGTAGAGTAGAACAAATCCAGCTCCAAAGTCTTTGAAAAAACCCGAACCATAAGAGTGAAGAGAAATGGAGGTGGTGCAGCAAAAATAGTTTAGATCACGCCAAAGATAGCAACATTTTGGGTTCACATGCACCCATGCAGAGGCATGTGTGCTGCACATGAGGCAAAAGATGCTATGTGCGAGAGTTTTAGGTAGATTGGCAGAAAGGATTCCAATGGTGGTGACCCTGTGGATTGATGAGAAATGGAAGCTGGGTAGCTCTAATGAATCTCGATTGATTGAAGAAAATGGGAAGCATGGAGGATAAGTAGAGAGAAAAATGATGTCGACAGTAAAAGAATGGAGGGATAATGATAAAGGAGTATAGGGAGAGATCACTCTCTCCCAAGTGTAACGGGTGTTCGGAGGGTCTCTCAAATTGAGTGACCGCCTTTTTGGCTCAAAGAAAATACACACTATATGCTGCCTTCCAATTCCCACCACCATCTTTCATGCGAACTTATAATGGTATGACCACCTTTAATCTACCATATCCCTTGAAGTGCTACAGTTAAAAAGATATTTTACAAAAATAATTTCATAAACTGACATGACTTTATAGGATAAATTAGATCTACTTTATAATGAAAAATAACTTTATAATCTAATGTACAAAATCAAAACACATCAATTTATGAATTTACTTTTATGAAATCTCCTTATGACTAAAACCGTTCTCCTTTCAAATAGCTCATGCACCATTTTCGACGCACATGGTACCCAAGCGCCACCTAACTCGGTAGCATCCCCAAGGAATTTCTTTCCGCTCCAAGAGTCAGTTACCTATCCTCTGTTTTGCTATGAAAATTTTCTTTTGCTCCCTTTCTTTAGGATACAGAGGATGAATGCATGGAAAGATCTTCCAAACGCTTGGAAACATTCAAGTCCACTGCTAAATTACTTGTTGCGCCTTTTAGACGCAATATCGTAATCCATACTGGCAAAAACCAACCTATACGGTAGTTCCTTCCTCAACTCTACAGTGAGACATGAGTCCGGAATAAACTTTCATTCCATTTTTCGTTTGTTATTTTTCAATTCTAAGCATTGTATATGTTGTAAGAGGACATTTGCCGTCTCCATTCTGTTGTGTATTTGAAGTGATTTATGTTATGCATTTCTAACAAGAGAAATGATTTGAACAAGTCTCAAATAAATAAGTCTTGCACAAACCTTTATAAAAAAGCGGATCCCACTTTGAAAAAGTATAAATATATATATATATATATATATATATATATATATATATTTTATTAGTGGGAGTCACTTTTTTACAAAGAACTTGCACGAAGTTTGCACCTAACATTACTCTTCTAAAAAAGTCGGAGGAGTATGGACAAGTTTAGTTTGAAAGCTATGTCATAACAAAATTCAGTAAGCTATAATTCCAGATCCGACATGCATCCATCTGAAGGCAGGAATATCCCTGTTAGTTATGCCTTGTTAAAACATACTGTGATTTCAAATCCAGACTCTAGCTAGATGTGCTGCACCCTATGCGGTAAACAACCCCACTGAAAAAACAAAAGACAAAAAAAGCAAGCAGAAAACTGGGTCCAAGTCAACTTTATCCAACCATGCCTTAACCCCTAGTGATTGGGTTAACTATTTGAAACCATTTTCCAAACTAATTGATCAAAATAAAAGGGAGAGAAACAAAGATTACAGTTCAATACAGGCAAGTAAAAGTTTGGGGTTAGGCCTCATCAGGAAAGCAAAGCAAGAATTTGAAATTGAACTTATCATTTATTATCTCATCTCTCTTTCTCTCCCTCCTCTTTCTCTGAATTAAGCAATCATAAAAATAAATAATAACAAGTACCTCATCAGCAAAACAAACAAGAATTACAAGAGCACCTCAAACTATAAGCATAATGACAAAGAAACTCAAGAAGTTAAAAGCTCATAAAGAAAGCTTCCACACTACTGTTATACAGGAGCGAAGCAACCTTACATCTGAAATTTTAATTTGATGAGATTCATTTTGTGTAAGATGGGAAAACCAATTCCACATACTTAAGACAATTGCGAGCCCTCACCAGACAACAAAGTTTGTAAAATCTATAAAGAACTCACCTTATCATACAAAGCAATCGAATACAGGGGACAATAAAGTTCTCTGTGGCATCTGATGGCAAGATAATGAGTCATGATCTTTAATGCTACAAAAGAAAATCTGGGATTACAGGTGTTTGTGAAACCACATTCAAGGGTGCATCAGATCTATGCGGAGCTTTGTGCCTAGCGTGCCGATGACTACTCTTTTGCATCCCTTTCTGACCATTTTCTTCTCTTTCTTCACCAATCTTTCCTGCACTCTTATGCCTTCTCTCTTTCCCACTAATACGGTGTTTGTTTTTTCTTGAACTTGGATTTTCATGTTTAGGCTTTTCTGAATCACCCAGATTTTCTTTCAATTCGGAACGATCAACATTTATCTTTTCCTTCCCTTTTCTCTTACTGGATGACTTATCAGATGGATTACTTTGTGATGTAGCAGTTCGGGTGTCACTTCCTAAAAGCACTTCCCGCACAGCACCAGAGACCAAATCATCCTTTGTCTCTGGCCTTTTGGCTGTAACAGTTACTAAATCTCCTTCATCCAATTTCACCACTACAGGCCTAGTCTTTGCATGGTTTGGCTTTTTGTTGGTAGCAAGTGATTGCACTGTAAGCTTAACCAGATCCTCTGTATCATTATTAGGATTAACCTGAAGCTTGGGCTCGTTAGCAGGTGGATAATCATTTCCTACAATTTCATTTTTCTCTGAAGCTAGATAGTATAATCCGTGTAGCTTACGGTGTTCTGTGAGCAGAGATGTGGCCTCATTAGATGGTTCTGACTCTTCTTTGTCCTGTAGGCCAAAGGAAGAAACACCAACCTCCTCCCCATAATAAGGACTTCCAAGAGAAAATAAATTTGATTCAGGTACTTGAAAATCAGCACAGATTGTCTCCAAATCATCAAGATTCTCCTTAAGTAGTAACCCTTCTGGTATAGGAACCCTTTGCTGAGCACTAACTGAGACCGGACCAAGCTCCTCGGAGAAGGCATCAGATATCAGTTTGATGATTTTGGAAGCTTTCATTTCTTCACTTTCCAGTGTTTTTCCCTTCTGTACTAAGCATTCAGTTATTTCTCCTTTAATCAACTCAATGAAACATAATATATGCCGTGTTCTCTCAAATACTTCTGCATCATGGCTTCCTGTAAGCGGGCCCAGAGCCAATTCAACTTGATTTATCAGGTTAATAATAGAATCATATGTGAAAATGTTCTCTGAAAAAGCAGGTGTGGATGTTTGGCCGTGATTAATAGTTCTATCCCCACCATTTTTTATTGAAAGATCTTCATATGACTGGTTCCTTGGGTTGAAGCCTTCACTACGATGAGCAGAAGGAGCTTCACATGTTGTCAACTCAGAACCCTCTAGCATGTTCTTTTTCAACACTAATTCTGAAACCCCCAACACCAAATTATCAGGAAATGAAGATGTAATACTCTCACTTTGCAAGATGTAAGAGTGCAGACAAAAGATTAGGACTTTAAAGGCAGAATGGATATAAACTGCTCTTACTGATGGTGGCAAGAGACTTGTACGAGGTTGCAACAGAGCCTCCATAAGTTCAAATGGATTCCTTGAGAACTCAACATACTCCCCTGATACCCAAGCAGCCGCAGCTAATATCCTATGCAAGAAAGGGTTACCAAGTAATGCAGGGTCAATCAGCAGACCACGAGCAACCCGAAGAAGCTCAGGTCTAACATCCTTGACCCTCATACCCAAATCAATTAGCTGATTCTCAATTTCATCCCCCTTTTGACAATGTGGAATCCTCGACATTTCTCCAAGAAGTGAAACATACCAATCAAAGTCAACAATAATCTCATACACATTTCTAGAACACGTACATAAAATGGATCCAAGAATCTCATTGCAAAATCCCGGGTCAGATTTAAGAGAATAATTCACCAAAACCCTGGAAATTTCGACAACATTACTCTCAGAAACCATTGCCATCACAAGACGCAAGGACTCAAGCTTGATATTAGGATCCTCATCACTCAGCCACTTAATCACAACCTCCTTGTTCTCCAACACTGCCCATAAATGCTTTGGGGCAATAACTGAAAGTGCCTGCAATCCAAGATATTTAAGATTCGGGTCATCATCAACCAGCAATTCCCGAATTTTCACTACGGCAAGCTTCACTGCAGATTCGTATTCGCTGAAACTACTAATTACAGTCCTAATGCACTCAAACATCAATGACTTTGCCCCCGTCCTCCTCATATGGTCGCATATGGGCTCAACAACCCTCTTCGCCAATCTTGGCTCAAAGGGAGCCAACTTGGCGAAAATCTTCAACACCTTAATCAAGACCCAATTATTCTTGGAATCGACTAATATCCTATAAAACTCGGGTGCCAACGGAAGATACGATCCGGGGTCTTGGGAAGCTAACTCGCAAAAGACCCCCACAACCGCAGCCAAAATCTGGGGGTCCGAACTATCTAAATTCTCAACCAAACGCTTAAAACAAAGTCTCACGGCATCTGGGTATTTGGCGAACACCCTCAAAACGACGCTAATGGCTTTCTTCCTAACGAAAATTTTAGTAGTCGACAAAAGAGTGAATATTTCGGGGGTTAAATCTCTAGCAAGATCAGGAGTGGAAATTCTCGAGAGACATTCGAGGGCGAGGCTTACCTCGAACTCGTTGGTGCTGGCGAGATCCTTGCGGAGCTGGTTGGTGATGAGGAGGAGGACGGGGGTGTCGTCGTGGAAGGATAGAGAGGCGGCGTGGTAGCCGATCCTCTTGTGGGAGAAGCGGGAGGAAGACATGACCTCGACGACATGGAAGGCGGCCCAGGACATGTCGTGGAAGTGAAGGGAGGCGAGGTAGGAGAGCTTTTGGAGGGCGGTGGACTTGGTGTGGGGATCGGTGGACTTGACCTCGCGGCGGATCTCTTCGATGGCCTTGGAGACGAAGGCCGACTCGCCGATGAGTTGGAGGCGGAGGCCTTTGATCAGGTCCTCCAGAGTTCGTTGGAAGAGAGTCTCCATGATGGAAGAAGAAGAAACTCCTCCCGCCATTTCTTCGGAGAACCAAAGAAACCCACTTCGTTTCTTCGTGCACTGAATTGATTTTGATCTGCAAATTCAACCTTTATTCCTTTCTTTCTGGGCTTGTCCCAATACGAAGAGGAAGAAGGAAAGGTTGGGGTATCAGGAATTCATGATTGAAGAAATGTTTTAGTAATATTTGTGTTGGGGTAACCCTTGTTTTGTGTCTGCGGTTTGCAATTAAATTTGTGCAGTCTCACACAAATTATTTATCCAACACAATTTAATTTAAAAAATAAAAAGTAAATAAAATAATATTATATGTAACCGTAAATTACGTAAATATTATACAGTTATTTTAAAAAATAAAATAAAATTTATTATTAAAAATTAATTTTTTTATATAAATTTTATATTTATTTATTTTTTTAAAATAATTACATGACACTTGCGTACTTATAACTATAAATATTATTTTTTTAAAAAAATAAATTTTAAATATTAATCTTATAAATTAAATTATAATTTGAATAATATGTTTTACACACCAATTTAAATATAAATTAACTTAGAACTGAATGTTTTCGTAAAACACACTTTCTTTTATAGAAAAAAAAAAATTAGAAGTATTATTAATTCAATTATCAAAATTAATTTAAGATGATTGAGCATTACAAAGTTTTGCTCCAAAAGCGAGTAATGATTCATTCTTCTCAAAGGAACTGGATTTTACGATTTTCCAAGTTGTTTCAATCCAATTATTCTGGTATTAAAAATATTATTTATAAATTTTTAAATAATATTTGTGATGCAATGACACGATAAACAGGAATTGTTTAAAAATAATTTTCATCTTATTCCATCTCATCCCGTGTTATCTTATTCAATCTTATTTTATTTTTAAATATCACTCAAACACAAACAATTCCAACTAATCATTACAATTTTTTTAAATTAATTATTATAATTTCAAATAAAACATAAAAAATAATTCAATTTTTTCAAATCTTAAAATAAAATTAATTTAAAAAATTATATTATAATAATATTTAACTTTAAAAAAATCTATTCATTATTTATTTTCTCATCATCTCATGATGTGGCATTAGATGATAGGTTCACAAATCAAATATAATAAATAGTCTCTAATCATCTATTGCCATATCATAGAATGATAAGAAGATGATGAAAATTGGATAATGAATATAATTACTCTTTAACTTTATAATATTTTTTATTCAATTTCTTTTATCTCATTTCCTAAAACTTAATAAATTCTTAACTCAAACTATTTTGCTGTTATTAATAAGCTATCTTATTATTATCTACAAGATATTTTTTTCATCTCATACTCCATAGATATTTTTTTCATCTCATACTCCATACATCTCTTAACATGTTTGTAAATAAAAATGAACTAAGAATTAGAAGTTTAGAACAGTTGTAAACAAATTCAAAATATTATCTTTTTAAGATAGTTGATGTAATAAGTCTTCATATCAATATTGTATTTATTATGTCAATCAACATATTTGTGAATAAAATTTTTGTTATATTATATATATATATATATATATATATATATATATTTAAGTAGGTTTACGAAGTCAGATAAAATATATAACTAAAGAGAATATAGATTAACATTGCTCAAAATAAAAACATTCCTAAAATCACAAATGGGTATTTAGGAGAAAGATAGAGAAAAGCAGCACCCATTTAATTTGCTTGCAGCCATGAAATATAAGTCATCCTCTCCGAGTCTTTGTCCTATCCCTTAAATGTGCTGCTAATGAGATGGCTCGGGATACACAATATGTTCAACAGAGTTGAGACTAGAGCTTCTCCTGAAGCCCCAGAAAGACTTGAACGCTTGCTCTTTCTCTAAATTATCTGAGTTTCTAAGCAACAATTCTTCCACACTTTGTTTCTTTGATGAGTTATCACAAGGAAGAGGAGGAAGTTGAGCACTAGGCCGAGGCTCACATGAACTACGGATTTCTTTTGGGGAAACAAGAACCTAGTCTTTAACTTGGAAAGGAAGCACCCCAATGGAGAAAATCTCGTCTGCTGAACAAGATTCATTCTCAAAGCTGCAGCTAATGCTGTACTCAAATTCAGAATCTGGGTCCAAAAGGGACGAGTCTCTTCGATTAACTGTGTGTTCTATTGGCACAACTTCTGCTTGGCCAAGATCATGGGAGAAAGATAATCTAGGAGGACTTGTTTCGAGCACATATCAATACCAATCTCTGATCCCCACTGAGGAAATACGATGAAAAAGGGTAGAAACTAGAGGGAGATGGGGATTATCAGTAAGAATACTTACAAAAACTCGAATAGTTCAAAAGCATGATGGCATGTCGCTTGAAGAAATTAAGGACCAGCAGGTGTAAAAGATTCAAACGTCAGGGCCTGCAACTGGAAGCCGAAAAGCGGGTGCTCAGAAATTTGAGGACAGACTGGACAAAGAAGCAGAATCTTTTTCCAAGTTCCAAGTACGATTGATGGGATTCTAAGAAAATTATAATATCGGAGGTGGAATGTTCTTCTCTGGCAATTTGGCAGAAGTGAGTTGTCTGTCAATGTGAGAGGAAAGAACAAAAAAAGGAGAGGAAACAGTACATATATGAATCAGAAGATCTAACAAGTCTACAAATCTATGGCAGGGGTCTTTATGGGAGAAACAAAGTGGTCAGAGATCTGTGGTGAACTTGATTTAGGATCAGAGACAGCAAGAGAGATGGGATACGAGGCCAGAGAATCAATAATAGAGAGAGAGAGAGAGAGAGAGAGAGAGAGAGAGAGAGAGAGAGGCTAATGTGAAAAATCTTCAGAGTTACCTTCTTTCAAAAGGCGAGGAAAAAATTGCCCAGAGGGAAGAAGTAGAAGTTGCAATAAAAAATGAAAAACAAGAGATGAGAATGGCAATATATATAGTGAAGGAATGTGACTGCAAGAGAGAGAAAGAAAGATGCTGTAAACTTGTACAGAGGGTCCTTTGTCTGTTGGTAAAATAGGGGTTAGAGGTCAATCCAAACAAAAGATTTGCCTCTTTGTTAGGATCTAAACCACCTGTTTGGGACATTGTTCTTTTGCAAGTATCTCCAAGGTTTCTGCCTTGGTATGGTAGTAGAACAGCAAGTCTTCCATGTCCTATGTTTCTTTTCTTCTTTTGGTGGGAAAAGGGTTTGAATTCACAGAAACTAACAAGGAACAGCAGCCAAAAAGTGCATCCATTACAATAATTTTGTTTTTTTTAGCGAAAAGCATTTGAGCAAAAACTCACTAAAAAACACATTTTGCAGCAAACAAACAAAGTTTTTCACTAAATACAAGAGAACCCTAATTTCAATAATGAAAAATAATAAACTTGTAATTATTTTACATCTCCATTTTAAATGGACGATAGTTATGTAAAATAAAAAATTATTTTTTATGAAATGGCACAATTTCATTAGTTGCCAGCAGATGAGTCATAAAATAGTTATGTAAAACAGTTACACGTATATTACTCATTCTATTTATAAGCAAATGTAGAGGACACTATATATTCTATTGGAGCAGTACGATTTGACTTATAAAATTAAAATTGATAAAATTTTCTTACTTGTACGACTCAACTCGATTTGAGACTCGAACTCTGTACATGTTGGTTCTTGATAAATTATATCAAAAACTATATGTACAGTTACTTTTACAGATCTTTTTTGTATATTCTACTAATGTGATTGGTTACGTCATTTTTTTTTTATATAAGATAACTATTTTGGCTAATCACATTATTGAAGTGTGTAAAAAATACATAAAAGTGACTGTATGTAATAGAACTCGTTTAACCTTTTATCATTTATACACCTAGACCTAACTGCTCAGAGGCACCTTGAAGGGTTCGCTCATACTTTCAGGCATAGTCATGATGGTTGAAATGAATGAGGCTTATCCTTTCTGTTCTCTCTCCCATCAAATCTAATGGATATATTTTGACAGTCAAGCACCATCGATGTAAATCTGATGTCGATGACTCTGATCTAAAGCCAGTGAATTATAAACGACTACAAATATCATTTCTCTATTATATATAAGCAGAGTAATACCTTCCCAGGATCAGCCAAAACAAATCAAGAGGCTGCTAAAGCATGATCATGCATCATGAGGAAAACAAACAAAACAAAAATCTACATGGGTTTTTATTATAAGAGGCAATAAATCTGGTTTTCAATCTTCCGACTCCTCTACAAAAGCCTCAATTCGGAGAAGAACGAATCCAACAGCAACCCCAATGAGCACAAGAGCGTTGATGATGGCAGCAATCTTGAATATCTCGTCCGCAGCATTGCACGTGGAAAACAGTGCTCCTCCACCTCTTCTTTTGCCACGTGATTTTGCTCTTAAAGAACTGACCACCTTCGCAAAGCACTGCTCAGTGCATACGGGCAATCCCAGAGACAGCACCAAATTGTTGTGAGCTTTGAGACCACCATAAGAATTCAGCCCTCTTGCGTGCATCATTCTGTTTTTTTTCTTCTGGGTGGTCTGGCTGTCGTAGCTCACCAGGGCTCTGGCGACTGTTGCCGAACTGAGAGCGGCCATTCCTGAGCCTGAGCCTTCTCTCAATCCTATCTACAAGCTATAAAGAAATCTGAGTAGGCTGTGGGATTTGCTTGCGAAGAAGAAGCGGGGGATCAAAACGGCAACTTTTCCAATAGGAGTTTGGATAAGGTGAGAGCGACTTTGATTGGCTGACAGACAAGAAGATGGTCCGCCAAAGAGGCAACTTGCCTACGTGGCTTTAGCTTGTCCTCTACAATAGGCATGCGGTCTTTTCAATGAATTAATCCTAGTCTAAGAATATGGAAAATTCTATAAGCATGTAATGAGATTGCATTGCCAATCAATTTTTGAATATTTTTTAAATAAAAGATGATTTAAAGACAATAAAATTACTCAATAGTCTTAAGATCTCTAACGGATTGGCCTAAGCGGTAAACGTGTTGATCTTGGAGTATCACTTCCCTCAAGACCTGAGATTCAACTTCTTATAAGTACGAATAATCCTTTAGGGTCACACCTCATGGTGAAAAGCTAATTATTTAACCAGTTCTGTATAGAAAAACTTCCGAAAGTGCAATGCATGGAATCAAAATTTACTCTGTAGAAATAAATCCGAATGGCCTTACCTTGAAGAGGTTTTCCGACATTTAAAAAAAAAATATGAAATCTTCGGATGTACAAAGTCAACCCATTCCTTCTGAAAATACAGCGAGATACACTATTAAAAAAGTAATTTTTTCATGAGAATTCTAAACTTACCTACCATTTCAAAGGGAGTGGCGAGACTTGTCATCCTAGGATTGTAAATACCATTTCTCCAAATAATACCAAGAAGAACCAATATCTAGATAAACCATGGTCAATCTCTAAAAACCGAGCCTCTAAAAATATCTGTTAGTTGTTGATCACGGTTAACGAAAGGGGGTGGAGATGCGTTTGAACTCTTCTAGACATGGTAGGCAGATACCATTCCACTAGATATATAAACAATCACCAAAGCCCCCTTGAAGCAACCGGATCAACATTTACAACCATACTAACATTTAAGTAGTAGTCTGGAAACAAGTTTAGTGCTAAAAGGACAAGTTAACATAAAGTTAAATCCGCAGAGACACATACGAAGTCTAAACTGCAGCTGGGCAGAAAATCTTAAAGTAATCACAACCTTGTGCTTAGGTGCCCTAGATTAATTTTTTTCTGCCCCTCTTCTTTGGTGTTGCTGTTGCAGAAGACAGTTGAGTAAGAGGAGTTAACTCATGGACAACCCGGAAAATGCTAACATCCAGAATAATGGAGTAATTCATGTGACCAGCAGGCTTGAACAGGCAGACATCAAATTCTTCCAAGTTGTTGTCATAAGCAAATTGTTTCCACCCACCAGTAATCCCTCCATAGCCACGACCTTGATGAAAGTAATACTTGGTTTGCCATGTATTATCTTCGACACGCAGAATGATTTCTTGGTTTTCCTTCGAGAGATTCTTCGACATCCAATCAGAAGGGATTGACTGTTCAAGCAATAACAAAGCATAACTAATGGGACAAGACATAAAAATAAATGTTATCATTGAACACCAACAAAGACAGAAATTGAAACAATTTGACCACCAAGTCTATCATTTCAAGCAAAAAGCGGTTCTTTAATAAATTTTTACATATTTTTTTGTACATAGATATAAACCAGTTTCTGGAATAAAACATTTTAAGCAAAAAATGTTTCTCTAGATCATCCACCTTTGTCCCTCACCTAAACCAACGAACCAGGACTTGAGGGGGATGCTTAACTTTGTTAGCCCCTGCCTCTACCACCCGGAAGTCCTCATAGATATGGCTTCAAGCCTCCAACAGACCACATCACCTCTACTAGAGTAAGAAACAGGTTTCACAGCCTAAGCATACCTTGGCAACAAGAGTGACGTCAACAAACCATGACTTTATGCTACCCCTATGAAACAGTCGGACTCAGGGAACTAACTATCCACCACCCCATATTCTCTGCCCTTTGGTTCCATGTACTCTAAGGTCAGCTGGTTTGGATAGGGTTGAACCTGCTAGTGGCATGTCCTTTGGGTCGGTCTAGGTTAGTTTCTAACATCTACTCTCATACAATAGTCACCGTATAATTACATACCTCCATATCAAAATCCTATTGAAAACTAGTCAAAAAAGGTTCTGAACATTTCACCAAATCTGGTAAAAGACTCACAAAGCAACATCTCCATTCCCACTTAAGCTCAGTCATGTTCCAACACGCAAGCAATGCAACCACAATGGTAAACACAAAATACAAATCTATTACAAATAGTCAACTCTTGGCCTCATGTCACTTACCTTTAGTTCCCTTGATTTCTCAGTGATGTCCTTTCAGATCACATTATTCATAGGCATAGGCAAACAGGCCTTGAAACATCCATCTCAGGTCACATAGGACATAGAGTTTCTAAGAATGACACTTCAGACTCATTGAGAAAGCAAAGATCCATTCACTTATCTCCTAAGGAAGTGCTCATAAAGCTTCAACCCTGCCCCCCAAGATTAAAATTCTGGCTTCATCCCTGGTCTCATCCATGCACTCGTAACAAAGGGGATATCATGGTTCTCACCTTAAACCCAATTGAGATGCTATGTAACATTTTTTTATGGGTAAAAATGAGATGCTATTGAACATACAAGTATATGTGCCATATCTGGTTACAAACATGACCTTCGCTCATTCTATAGCACCGAAAAGCACAATGCTTATCTCTACTTGGTATCCCAACTTAAAATTAACATTCAGGCTAACACCAGTACGATAATAAAACTCATCACAGATCATCTGCCTCAGACCTATGAACAACCAACATGATCCACTACAAACTTAAAACCAAACTCTCAAATAGAGTTTTATGGCCATCAACTTATCAAAAAAAAAACAGAGTTTTATGGCCATCATTCAATCTTAACCGCAACTCAAATATAGTAGCTTCCAAATAATCATGCAATTGTCTCTATCACATAAAAACCAACAACAGAATGAGAAGATGTCCTTGTTTTGGATTGAACAATTTTCTTCTGATACAGCTCCACAAAATTTCCTAAAATCCTGTGCACTATCTTTCTGTTTAGGGAAAACCGCAACTAAGACAAAAATTACTTATAATAAACCAAATTCAGCAACGACACTTTCAAGGATAGTTGACAGCATATAAAGACTTAAACCTACATGGTAAGCCAATTTACTTTGACAAATTAATATAATTGGGTATCATTTTACAGACAGATCTTTTTAGGCTGCATTATAAAGTTTATAAACAGTCATTCTCCATTCTCTTGTTCCTTCTGCCATAGATTGTCCCCCAAAAAGAGAGAGAGAGAGAGAGAGAGAAAAAAAAAAAAAAAAAAAAAAAAACCTTACCATCCAGGCTATCAGAACATTCTTGCAAGGTATTGGGAACTCTTTTAAATTTTTGTCATTGCAAAAACTTTTAAAGGATATCTTACCAAAAGAAGGATCAGCAATGGAATCCAAGATGGTTAACATGATTTATTTCAAAAGAAAATATTTTCTCATGTTCTTAAACAAAGTTCTAGTGGCCAATAATTTTTTATTTTATTATCTTACATAATCTTCAAGTCTTACATAATCTCATTTGGTTTCCAAAAATGAAGGATTTCCCTAGGCAAGAACATAAAATATTTTCTTGACCACTCTCACCCATCATTTATGGCATGGTTTAATGTGCCACTTACCACAAATCAAGAATAGGTGTTGGACAACTCTTGAGCTAACTTCATTAATGTAGCCATCCTTAAGCACTCAAGGAATTCCATTTGAAAATGTGTGCCAGTTGTCCTTTTGGCATTCTTCATCTGTCTTCCAGTAATCTACTTCTCTACTTCCCACTAATTCTATAATTTCTCCATCCCAGAATCCACGATAGGAGAGATAATGAAAGATTTAAGAGAGAAATTATGTCAACCTTAAATCTCTCCAAGCAATGGGGTCCACAAGCAAAACTTAGGCTAAATGAGTTCGTTCTTAGTTATCCTACACCTCCAACACAGCCACCACACTTTTCTATAAGGCACTTGATGGATTTTTTTTTTTTTTAAGTAAAATATATTTATATTAATAAGAATAGGCATAGCCCGAGTATACAGGGGGTACACAGGAGTTTACACCTAGCTAAGAGAAAGAAAAAGAAACAAGAAAATCATGAAAATTTAGGCCATTACAATCTAAAACACTCACCCATAGCAACAAAGTTTTAATTCAAAACAATCTAATCTCCTCCAATGTTCGCTACTTATCTTCAAAAGTCCAATCATTTCGTTCCTTCCATATGCACCAAAAAATACATATAGGAACCATCTTCCACACTACTGAGATTTGTGGAATTCCGCCCAAATTCTTCCAACTGGCCAAGAGCTTGACCACCGTGGTAGGCATAACCCAAACTAACTCCAATCTTCTAAAGACATCATCCTATAGTGGTCTAGCGAACTCACAAGTGCAGTAGAAGATGATCCACAGTCTTACCATTCTTTCTACACATACAACACTAGTCCACGACAATCACCTAGTGTTTTCATAGGTTGTCCATAGTCAAAATCTTGCCCAAAGAAGCTGTCCAAGCGAAAAAGTTTGCCTTTAGAGGCACCTTGTTTCTCCAAATACTTCTACATGGAAAGACATTATGCTACAGATTGGTCAGGGTCTTATAAAAGGAGCGGACAGAAAAAACACCTTTGCACAACTTATCAGTTCCCTAAGTGTTCGTTCTCATGGCATACAAGGTTTTGAAAAAATCAGCAAAACTGTCAACTTCCCAATCATGAGCTGCCCTCATAAAATTCACATTCCATTGGATTGAGCCACCAGACATCTCCATGAGATCCACCATGGATGCTTCCTCTTCACACACAATCCTGAAAATTGTAGGGAATGTCCTTGAGAGCTCGATCTCCACACCACAAGTCATGCAAGAATTTTATTATGGATATATCAGCCATCACTATTCTAGTGTATCAAGTGAAGACTCCCAACAGTTTCGCATGCGCTTCCAAACTCCCACTCTATACCTCCCTAGTACTCCAAACCCCCCCCCCCCCCCCCCAAAAAAAAAAAAAAAAAATCACAAACACTCATACTTCAGATCAATCACCCATTTCCATAAAGTTTCCCTCTCCATGTTATATCACAACAACCATTTCCCAAGAAGAGCCCGATTGAATATCCTCAAATTTCTAATTCCCAACCCACCAGTAGAGATTAGGGAGCAAACCTTATCCCATTTGACCAAGTGGAACTTAAACTCATCTCCCAACCCACTCCAAAGGAAATCAAGTTGGAGGATCGCCACACTAGCTGGAATTGGGAATAGAGATAAGAAGTGAGTTGGTAAATTGGACAACTTACTCTTGATCAAGGTGGTCCTACCACCTTTCGACAAATACAATCTCTTCCAGCCAACTAATCTGCGTTTAATCTTTTCTGTTACTTCATCCCATATAGATTTAGCCTTGATTGAGGCAAGGAAGTCCTAGGTATTTCATGGGAAGTGAGGAGACCTTGCATCCGAGAATATTGGCCAGCCACCAGTGGTTACGAACGTTTCCAATTGGGACCAACTCCGATTTGGATAGATTCACCTTCAATCCTAACACAGCTTCAAAACAAAGTAGGAGAGCCCTTAGATAATGAATCTGATTTTGGTCTGCCTTACAAAATACCAAGGTATCATTTGCAAACAGCAAAAGAGAAATGTTAAGGTTGCCTCAATTGGTGTCACCAATTGAAAATCCAACAATAAAGTCATTGTCAACCATAGCGAACATCATCCTACTAAGCACCTCCATAACAATGACAGAAAAGTGGGGACAACGGATCGCCATGTCTTAGTCTACATGAACTGGTAAAGAAACCAATTGGACTACCATTCACCAAAACTGAGAACTTCGCAGTTAAGATGCAATATCTAATATATGAGCACCACATCTCCCCAAATCCACACCTCCCAAGCAACTATCATAGGAACTTGGAAGTCTCAGTTAACATGGTCATAAGCCTTCTCTATATCTAGCTTGCATAGAACATCCGGATCTCCAAATTTTAATATGCTATCTATGCATTCATTTGTGATCAGTACTGGACCCAATATTTGTCTTCCTTTTAAAAAGGCATTAGGGGTCTCCAAATAATCCTCCCCTAATACCTCCCCCAAGCAGTTTGCTAAAACCTTGGAAATAATCTTATATAACCCCATTCACAAGACTAATAGGCAAAAAATCTTTGACATTCACAGCACCTTCTTGGGAATTAACACAATAAAAGTGGCATTGAGACTTTTCTCGAACTTAACCAATGAGAAAAATTCCTAAAAAACCTTCATCAAATCATCCTTCACTACCTCCCAACAGGCTTGGAAGTATCCCAAATAGAAACAGTCTTGGCTAGGTGCTTTATCTTTGACTATCTTTCCCACCACTTCATAAACCTCCATCTCATCTAAAGGCCTCTCCAGCCAGGCAACACTTTGTTGCTCAATGGCCTCAAATGCTAATCCATCTAGTTTTGGCCACCACACCACTTGTTTGGTAAGTAATTGTTTAAAAAAACCAGCAACATGCACCTGAATCGCTGGAAGTTCCATTGACACAACACCATCAATATTTAACATCTCAATCTTGTTAATCCTTCTATGTGAATTGGCCACTCTATGGAAAAACTTCGTGCTTCTATCCCCTTTTAACCACAATGCTCAAGATTTTTGATGCCATGAAATCTCGTCCTATAAGATAACTCTCTCAAGTTCTAGAACTAATTTTGTCTTCCAGGAGAGTTCCTCCATAGATAGTGCCCGACCCTCCTCTACCCTCTATCTCATGTTTCCTCCATTAGAGACTTTTTTTGATCGCCAGCATCTCCAAAAACTTGCACATTCCACTTCTTGAGGTCTCTTTTTAAAGCTTTGAACTTACCTACAAAAACAAAAGTCGGTGTGCCATGTATTAGATAGGAGGACCACCATTGCCTCACCCTTTCCACAAAGCCCTCACTTTATAGCCACATGTTCTCGAATTTGAAATACCTATGCCCTCCACGAATGACTCCACAATCTAACAACATAGGAAAATGCTATGAACAAAGGCAATTTAGTCTTACTTATCAAAAAAACAAAGGCAAGTTAGTCGTTTCTGACATAACTCTGGATAATGGGTTTCCCAATCCAAGGAGACTAGAAATATGTCCAATATGGACCACGTTTGATTGTCTGACCACGTGTACATTCCACCCATAAGAGGAATGCCCACCAAACCCAACTCAAATATAAAATATGAGAACTCTATCATTGTAGGCCAAAGCCTTCTCTCTCCTGATCTTTCACTTAGGTACTTTTTGGCCATCAAGATTTCTCATCTCAAATACAAAATTCTCATCTCATCATTACAACTTTCCCAAATCCCCATACAAGATATAATAAACAATTCAACTTTGTATTAACTTTTTCAAATCCCAAAATAATAATAATAATAATATTAAAATATAATATTTTAATATTTAATCTTAAAACTCAAAATTCTCATATGAGAAATCTCAAGTTCTGCTCGGCCACTGAGATTTTTTTAATAAGAATTTTAAATTTTAAGATTAAATATTAAAATATCATATTTTAATATTATTATTGTATTGGGATTTGAAAAAGTTAAGTTAAATTGTTTATTATATTTTATATGGGGATTTGAGAAAGTTGTAATGATAAGATGAGAATTTTATGTTTGAGATAAAAATTTCTTGTGGCCAAACACAACCTCAGTGGCCAAGCAGAACCTTAGGAACCTAATAACATTGAAATCAACCCGTATGCACCAAGGCATGTCCCACCAACTTTGTAACCCAGCAATCTCCTCCCATAGATGTCTTCTTTGGCTGTCAAGATTCGGCCCATACACTCCAGCAAAGGCCCGCATATAAAAGAACATGCCACTATATACTCCCCAATGCAATCCTCTATTTTATTCCCAACCCTTCGATCCCACATAATTAATACTCCTCACCTGAGGCTCCAAGAGATGCTAGATACACCCTGACAACATATGAACAATTCCACAAGCTACAAACAGTGCTTCTTGAAATAATTTCCATCTTAGTTTCCTGCTAGCAAATGATATCTGCCCTCCACACCCAAAGCAGAATTTTTATCCGAAGTCGCTTATTATCTTCATTAAGCCCTCGAACATTCCAAGATACAATCTTTGGCTTCATAAATAAATTTGTGGCCCCCTTCAGTAAGCCCTCGAGCATTCCAAGATACAATCTTTGGCTTCATAAATAAATTTGTGGCCCCCTTCCTTTGGGTTTTCCTTTGCTTGAGCTGCCCTCATAATTTGCTTGACCTGCCCTCATAATTAATAGACTATGTCAGTCTATTTAGCTCCCTCTGTTTTTTGGAGCCCGACTTATTAGACTAGGCATGTCCTTCTTCAATGGCTGTGAGCAATGCCATAAATTGTCTCTCAAAGCCCTCGCACTCAATCCCACACATTTTTTAATTTCCTTCACCTTGTGTAGCACCCAATCAAAGGACTAATATGGCGGTAAAGACTTTAGGGGAATGGGTTCATTCCCTTGGTGGCCACTGCAATTCCATCAAGTCCCCCGTCTTTCCTTCAACAAACAGAGACCTTCCCTCCTTGTCTTTATCCTCATTTATAACTACCAGAAATCGTAAGTCACCCTCACGCTCAACAGTTCCCTCTTTAAGGCTCCTAAACCTCTGCAAGTCCTTTTACAGAGGTGCCGCCCCCTAAGACTCTAGGGTTTCATGCAATCCATTGTTATTCTCTATCCATTCTAAGCCATGGACTCAACAGCTGTTTTAACTCAGTATTGCCCTCCATAACACTCCCTATATGCTGCAATTCCTTCGCTAAAGGTGACACCCCCTGTGATTCCTTCTCCAAGAGTTACCTGCACTCCTTCTCCAAGAGTTCCCTGCACTCCATCATCGCCTTCTGACCATTTTGGGCCGAGGACCCACCGTCGGAAGGTGAGTTTTCAGTTTGACCCGCTTCTATGACCGTTACCTACTCTGCTGACAGTTCCTCCTCTGCATTTTTTCCTTTCGATTCCCCAAAAGTGTTTCGTTGGCCTATCGCAACTCAATCTAAGGCTTTTCCAGCATGGGTTTCTGGTTCTCGACGGCCGACAAGCATGCAGTTTCACCTTAGGCCTGCCACATGGCTCGGGAGATTTCAAGACCCGTCTCCATCTTCTTCTTTTTTCCCTTTATCTTGGCCCCTTGATTGACTTCGCCCTTTGTTTCCCCTCGGCCACCCAAACCCAAGCCGAAGTCCGTTGCCCTCCCTTTTTCTACAAATCCGCCAACTACATTTTCATCTCCCATAGCCTACGACAGACAACCCCTTTGCCAAATTTCCACCGTGCCTGACACCACCACCTCCTTTCGACTGAGTAGCAGAAGGGCCTACAGTACGTTGTGCCTTCATCGTGCCTAGCACTCCGTTGATGTATTTTTGCCTTTAGTGCATTACTCTCAACCAAAGTTTATTTGGAAAACTTAAATCTTACCATTTACGTCTTAACCCTAATCTCCTATGAAAATGAGTTCGAGACATTAAAATGCAATAGATTTTTTTCCAGTGAATACTTTTAAAAAAAAAATAATGCCATAGGTTTTCCATTAAAATGCTATAGCATTATTTTTCAAGCATTATAGCAGTATTACTGAAAAAAAAATGCTATAGATTTAAACATTCCAGCACTTTGTTGGGTTCTTGAGACAACATGCCAAATAAGAAAATTATGATATTCTAGTTGCACATGAAAAACAATTTTTTAAGCTCCAACAGAACTGGTATACTGGTAAGATCAGAGTATGCCACATATAGAAGGAGTCTACATTATTTACATACTGAAAAAATTCACAAAATAATCAAAGTTTGGGATAGATAACATTTACCACAAAGAATCTCTTGTATACATGTGTGGGTCGCATGACTACTAGGAAAGTCTCATCACTTGATGCTTCTTGGGCCAAGTGCAAGGCATTCTTTATCTCATCTTGAGTTATTGGCCTTCTATTTGACTGATATTGCTGACGATATGACCCGCTCTTATTGATGGGTGTAAGTTCAGCATCTGAATCACTCACAGCTGAAATGTTTTTATCAATTAGGTATATCCTTGAACAACATGATTCTTTATACCAGTATGAACCACATTAATCACACAATTGCCACCGCCACTCATGCAGTGAAAGAAAAATAAAATCAAGGTTCAAGACGAGGTATTACTTGCCTAAAAGTGTTCCCATCAGATCAAAAGTTGCTAAGAGTATTACCATCACTAGGAGTGACCTTACCTCCCTCTTGATAAGTAGTAGGATTTTTGCTCCCAAGATTCCGCCGAGCACGAATTGGTCTTGCGGGAGTTGTTTGCTGTTGAGCCCCTATATTAGTAGCCACAGAGATTATATGTTGCAGTGATGGGATAAGGACAGCATCATCATCTATAACTTTCTCCGGTGAACTGCATCTGGTATGAACTTCATCAATCGAAGCTTCCCCAAGTTTTCTCTTAGATAGGCATCCATTGTCATGCTCAGCATGCTCAGATTTTCTAACAAAGTAAGTAGCCCCCTTCTCACACAAGTTCTCCCCATCAAAAACCAAAACATCAAACTGGGAACCACCATTGTACTTAAAAATCAAGAAATCATTCTCTTCCAATGAATGATCCTTGACAAATTCTTGCCAGCCATGGTTGAAGAACAAGGTATCATCATTACTGGTTAATCCTACATTCCAGGTTAAACCACTAGGACCTTTAAGAACCACACTTTCAGGCAGTTTCTTTTTCAGATTATCAACGAATTTTTTGGGGATGGCCTGCAATTCATGAACGAACCTAGTCAATTAATATGAGTGACAAAATAGATGTAAGGGGAGACCAATGGGCTAGAGGTGAAACCTTTATGGAAGTATTATTGACAAAAAGAAACATAACATCCCCATTAAAATATAATCTTGAAATAAAAGCATGTTATAAATAAAGTTTGGTCAGAATGATCTCAATGCTATATATGGAGTTTGGTCCCACTTGTTTATAGTAGTTCATTCGTAGAGGACAAAATGCCTGAAGTTATGAGGACTCTGAGAAGACGAGTTCCACTTGACAACTTTGTTTTCTTAAGTCTCTTTTAGAGTGGTGTTCTTTAACGCCCTCATTGATGTGTCTATGTATGCATCTTTCAGCTGTTATTCTTTATCTTTGATCTTTGTCTGGTGCTTTCTATTGTCTACATCTTGTGTACTAGGATTGTGCCCATTGCGCTTGAAATATAATTTTTTTGGCTTATAAAATTAATAAGAAAATGTATCATCATAAATCATTAAAATATAAGTCAATAATCCTAAGTAAATAACCCTATATGCAAATAATCTACAGCAGATGCCTGTCTAGCTCAGTCGGTAGAGCGCAAGGCTCTTAAACTTGTGGTCGTGGGTTCAAGCCCCACGGTGGATGTTAAAAACTCGCTTTTGCTTACAAAAAAACAATTTAAGTCAAGAATCCTTTGCAACATTTTCCACGAAGATGAGAAAGATATCCCTAGGTTTTGAGACATAAATAAATTGGCACGAAATTTACACTGAAATGTAATCAATTTGAGTTGCCTGAGAAAAAGGTGTGACTTCTTTCAAGGAAACAAATTTGAGTTCTTCCTCCAAAGGCTCAGAGGTGTTAAAAGTCAAGGGAGAAGATGAAGTAGAGGTTCCTAACCAGAGGAAGTCAAGTTGGGAAGGACTTGATTCCTAGCCAATTACTGCACAGCATGAGAAACAACAGGAATTGAGGTTTGTGCTTATTAATAAAGAATTATTACCAGGAATTGATTCCTAGTCAAGTTAAGGATTTATGTTCAGATCAGGAGCAACTGTTGCATTCGGATTCAGACTGTTAGGAATTGTTATTTAAATAGGTTCAAGCAATAAAAGATTTACAGTGATTATTTTCAACAAGCACTTCGCAGTTGCTTTTATCTGAAAGGAGTATTTTGCTTTTTTATTTGTTTTTGCTACTTATTTTTACCACAAACACCAAACCACAGTTCTTTACATCCTACTATATCAGATAACCGAAATGATTAGACTTGGTCTCAAATTCATGGCTTTCAACTTACAAAGCATACAAGCTGAATATTTTACATTACACGTTTAAGCAAAGAAGAAGAGGTATCCCAAAGCCTCCAGTTCCATTAAAAAGGAAAGAGATTCCACATTCTGAAAGGCATGTCCATACGAATCTACTACCCTTTATTTGTTTTAACAAGCATTAATAGTGATGCATTCAAAAGGGAAAAAGAGACCCATGAAACTTACAAGCTGCCGCTCATAACCATTGTGGAGAAACTGAGAGAAGTGGATAGTTTGGAAATGGGTCCAATACATGTCCTCTGCCCATTTACTACACCCTATACACGTTTCTTTCATTTCAGCTAAGCAACAGCTCTGGAGCTAAAGATCATAGTAGAAATGTAAGAGTTTAACAACAAATAACAGAAGATAATGCCAAACTACAAGAAACTTCAGACTGTGAGAGGAAATTAGGCCAACAAAGGAATCGGGCAAGTTTCTTTTTCCCGAGTAAATCAAGATAGTTACTTTTTTTCCCGAGCAAATCAAGAAAGTTACTTTTTTTCCCGAGCAAAATCAAGCCTGGTTACTTAACGGATCGAAGACCCTCTTACCCAGTTATAGAATCTGCAATAAGTGTAAGATAAAGCATTGCTGCATAACTGAACCTGTTTGCTTGAGAGAGAGAGAGAGAGAGAGAGAGAGAGAGAGAGAGTATACCCCAAGCTGAGATTAAGCAAGGCGACGACTACAAGGCAAATTGATTCAGCCACAGTGCGTGATTAGCGAAAGGAACGCAGCATCTGGCTGTTGACTGAACCCAGAAAACACAGGTCATGGCAATGACACAAACCTCAAGTATTGGCCCCTTGCTCCTCCCCCGAGGCTACAGTTGAAGAGCCCATTTATCGTCCACCACGGGGACGATACTTCTTGGATCACTTTCTTTTTCTTTTTCTTTTTTTTTCCTTCTTTTTTTTTAATCTTCTTTGGTTTCTTTGTTACGCACTCCTTTAACGATAACGAAATTGAATTTGGTAATTTGGTAACCAATGTCCATCGATTTGTTTCGTACACTGCAGTTTGCATTGATGAATTATGGTATATTTTCTAATGTTGAGCAAATATTTAAAAATTTGACTCCAATTTCAATTTTGATTTCGATTTTACTTTAAATCAAATTTTTTTGCCCAAAACATCAGTCAATGTGGCATTGTACCGACTTTAATTCCGACTTTCTAATTCTGATCCTGACTATAATTCTGACTTTACCTTCCAATTCCAATTATGATATTCTACATATTTGATAAAAATATATTTATCTTTTATATACTAATCATATTTATCTTATATAGCTACAACTTACATAGTTAATTAAACTCAATACTGTAATAGTATAAGTAAATTATTATAAAATAATATACTTAAACTATAATATAAGTAGACTAAATTGACTAAAAATAGTTTAGTATATGTAAGCACTATACTATTAATGCCATGTAACACTAATATATAATAACATGTAATACTAATGTATAAACACTAATATATAATAACATGAACTAGTAATATATAATAATCAATATATAATAACATGCAATATTAATATATAATAACATTTAATACTAACACTATTAATGTATAATAATTAAAGTATAATAACATGTAATACTAATTAGGCCTAAACAAATAAATTGCTTACTTGACCCAGTCGAATTTTTCAACCTGACCCGAGCTGAAAACCTGACTTGATTGTATGTAAAATCGGAATCAGGTTAAATCGTACCCTTTTTTGTTTCTGATCGAGTAATACCTAATACCCATTTTAAACAGAAAAATGCGTCGGTTGTATATCAGTTTCTTCAATCCTAGCTCCAGCTCTCATCTCTCTCACTCAAGTCCTCGATGCCCTCTCTCGCAACTCTCCTCTCTGAGTCCTTGATGCCCTAGCTCCAGCTTTTCTCTCTCTCACTCAATCTCCTCGATGCCCTCTCTCGCAGCTTTCCTCCCTCTTGCTCGAGTCCTCAACACCCTAACTCCAGCTCTCCTCTCTCTCGCTCAATCTCCTTTTGAGTCTCATAAGGTTAGTTTCTCTTTCCCATCTCACTCTCTCTATCTTACCCTCTCTCGTAGCTCTCACTCTCTCTATGTGTCTCACTCTTTGTAGCAACACACATTGCCTTGCAGCTCACTCTACAAGCACCGACCAACAAATCAAAGGTAATAGTAATTATTTCATTTTATTTGCTTTGGTGGGTTAGGGCAGTGGTGGTAAAGGGCTCGTGGCATGGTTTTTTTTATCATCGCCACTATTTGATAAGGCTCAGATTGGTGAAAACCCAACTTGATTTGAAGTATATTATGTGTGGTTGCAACTACTTAATCGTGTTGATGTGTATGTTTCTTTGGATATTTTCATGATATTTTCATTTCACTTTACAATATCTCTTACAATGTTCTTTAATTTAGATTTGAATATGTGGTTTGGAATTTACAATGCCAGTGCCAACCATGCCATTTACAATTTTCATCTTTAAAGTAAGAATTTCTAGTAAAATTATATACAAATTTGCAAGAGAGAAACATAGAGATGCTTATTGAATGTGAATCATCTCTTGGGTCAAACCCCAAAAAGCTACTTCCTATACATAACGTAGGAAGCTTTTAATATTTTCCAAGTCCCTTTATGCATATTTTTAGAATAAAAAATTCTTTAATGGGCACAAAACTTATGTTAATTTTTATAGCAAGAAAAAAAAAACAGCCAAGCCAACTCAAAACACCAACCACCTTGTCAAGCCATTCAAATGGATCATAAATGATAATGTTATTAATCTCCCTTTTACTTTGTTGTCCCCTTTCCATATTTTCGTGAGATTTCATTTTTTTACTCTTTCGGTAATAGTAAAGAAAAAAACACGTAAAATGCATATTAATTATTCCCTATTTCTAGTGTTTTGGTCCTCCATATTAATTATTATTTGTTAATTATTACATTATTTATTAGTTAAGATGAATGTTAAAAATTGTTAATGTTTAGCTACTAGCATTAAGAAATCTTCTTCTCAAGTGCAAAAACAAAAGCAGAAAACAGTCTAAACAATTAATCTCTGCTCCTGATTTCATTTCTGCCACTTTTCTGGTTCTCAATGTTATTGATTTAGGATACAGACACATGGCAGTGTCAAGGAACTAGTACTGGAGCTACATTTTAATTCAAAAAACTGCTAAAAGACAATGTATCTGCTTGCATACATCTGATGTTGCCATTGTTTTGAAACTTTGTTTTGTTGTGAGGAATATGAAACTTTCTTTTGTGTGTGTATATATTAAATACTAGTTAGGATGTGTGTGTATATATATATATTAACTACTAATTTAGATGGTTGAATATGTTTTATATATTCTTAAGGCCTTGTTGTTTTCTTCAAACTGGTATTAATTTGTGTTGTTTTCATAATTTAATAGCAAAAAAAAAAAAAAAAATCTTATCCTCTTACTTTATATCAAATTGTAGTTGAATCCTATGGAACCTAATGCTACTATGCCTTTATTTGGGTCTGAATCAATGCCTAGAGATGTAACTAGTCCGGTTGGGTCTAGTTTTGGACAAAATTTAGGACCGAACCGGTAATACCGGTTTTGCATTTTTTTAAAACTGATCACGCACTAGTTACCCCTCTAAACTGGTACTTCCGGTTTTATTGATTCTGGTATATTTTTCTGGTTTTAATATATTAAGTATATTAATATTACTAATGTAGTTATTAAAATAAATATGTTGAGAATTTATTAAGCAATAAAATGTATTTAATATATATATATTTTATATTTAAAATATGTGATCAAATAAATATTCATGTTTAAGATTAAAATGTTATATTATAAACTATAATATATTATTTCATACATAATTATATATATTATATATAAAAAATTATATATAGTATAAAATAAATTATATATAATATTAAAAATTAATAAAATATATATAATATGTGAATTGGTTTGGTCCGAAGTTGAAAAATACAAACCCGATTTTGGACTGGATTTGACATTTTTTAAAATGAATGAATCGATTTCGAACCAAACTGGTCGAAAGCCAAACCGAACCAATTGGTTTAGTTCAGTTCGGGCCGATTTTTTTGTTTATTTTTACACCCCTATCAATGCCCGATGTGATTTATTTAGATAGCACTCTGCTTCCAACTTTGGATAACTCTCTCCCAACAACTAGTTCTCAAGTTTGCCCCCATCACAAGAAGATAAGGCAGATCAGATGTATGTTAACACTTTACAATGATTGAGAATGTCGATGATCCCAAATGAGTCCAAAGCCTCAACGGTTATTGTGGTAAAGATTTGTTATGTCATCTTAAAAAAAAAGTACTTCATCATTAAAGTACCATAATTAGACATGTAAAATCTTTAATACTATGGGGGTTGGAAATGATAATCCCTAATAAAAAACGACCAGAACTAAGAAGATAGGGGTGGATGGTATAACTAGCAGTCCTAGTGTTGGACTTGCCAAGTACAATGAATAGAAAATACAGTTGGTAATAGCTAAAATGATATTTGTGGATGAGCTACCACTTAGATTTATAGAAAAACAAGGTTTTTAAAACTTTATAGCCGTAGTTGAGTTTAGATTTCCAATCCCCTCTCGCATTAGTGTTATGTGAGATACTATGAAGATGTACATATTAGAAAAAGAAAAGTTGAAAACATGTTCATGGCATCCATTTATAAGATTTGCATTACTACTAATTTGTAAACATCAATTAAAAAATTTTAACTATACGTGCATAACATCCCATTGTATTGATGATGATTTGATTTTGCATAAGAGAATTATAAATTTTAATGAAGTTCTTGATCACAAAGGGACAACAATAGGAAAAGAGATCGAATCATACTTGGATGGTGCATAAAGAAGATATTTATAATTACAGTCAACAATGTATCCTCTAATACTATTGTCATTGATTATTTGAGAAAAATTGCCAAACCTAGGAACTGTATGATATTAGACAATGCCCTTATGCATATAAAATGTTGTGCACGTATTTTGAATCTCATTGTTAAGGGTGGATTGAAAGAAATTGATAAATCAATTATAAAGATTCGAAATACAATGAAATATATGAAGTCTTCCCCGACAAGATTTAATAAGTTCAAGTTATGCGCAGAGAAACAAAATATTTTGAGTGGTGGGCTTTTTTGTCTTGATGTTACAACTAGGTGGAACTCAACATATCTAATATTGAGTGGGGCTCTCTGATTGAGCTGAAATATTGCACATTTTAACTATTTAAAACCAATATATTTTAAATTCATCATGACATTATTATTGGTTTTAAATGGAAAAATGGTTAAAATGAATAAATCAAAGTTGTGATTTTAATTGATTAAAAGCATGAATTTATGCTTGAATTCTACCAACTATTGATTACTATGCATTCTAGTCCATAATTTTTCTTGCTTTCCATTATCATTTGCATTTGTACCATTGTTTTTCTTGTTCTTCATGTTCATAAAGTTTCTTGAGCTATCTTTCCATCTTTTGGGTTCAATTCATGAACCTCAAAAGATAGAAGCACTTCTTGCCATCTTTGAATGGAAGTTGCTCAAAGCTAATCTTTCATTTATGTTATTTTGTTGTTGAGTGTTTTCTTTTTCTTCATCTCCATTTTTCATGCATACCATGGTTAATTATGTTCATGCCTTGTTCATACTTTGTCTTGAGCTTTCCCACCATTCAAACAATCCCAACTCAATCTAACCTCATACACGGCTACAATCACCCCACAAATCCACCAACTCATTTCCAACCCACCTAAATTATACATTAATTGGAAGGTTACTTGTTTGGCTTAACTTACATCGGTTGGTGCAGCTAAACTAAGTTGAGGAACATGTGATGAAATGAAGTCATCAAAAGAGAGCTGCTGTCCACCGAAATTATTAGATGAAGGGGTAGGCTGCTGTCCACCGAATTGTCTCCACAAGTTTTGACATTGAAAGGGTCATCAAAGGCTGCTTCCTTTCCATTGAATTGGACAAGAGCCGAGATAAAGGAAGATAGAAAGAGTTTGGCATGTGAGTGAAAGAAATTCTGAAAAGAAAGGAAGAGGTAGCCGAAATGAAGGAAGAAGAGGGCTGCTGTCCACCAATTGGTCTCCACCGAAATGCTTGAAGTAGAGTGTCATATTCAACAAGAGAAGTCAGCTGTGAATTGTGATTGAAGGGGGAATGAATTTAATTTATTTGGACCGACTAGAAGCAGTAGGTGAATGAATTGTTGTGTGCTGAAATTGAAATAACAGATTGAAGAAACAAATTGAAGAAGTCGGCTGGAGAGGCAATGAAGAAACCGAGTATGAGTTAGGCAAGAAGTTAGGTATCAAGTTAGTCAACAAGTTAGTCAACAAGTTAGGCATGTTGGACTTGGTTGTTTGGTTTGAATTAATAAACCAATTGAATAAAATAAGAAAAGAGAAATGCAATGGAAGACACGGCAATTGAAGAGGAATGCAATGCAAGACACAAAAAAAAAACAATTAAAGAGGAATGCAAGTGGCTGAAATTGAGGTGTGAATGCAAATTGAGTGTGAAAGCAAAATTGAGTGTGAATGCAATTGAATGAGAGATGAACTAGCCAAGGTTCGGCTATAAAAGGGGTGCACTCCGAAGCATACAAGGACATCTAGGACAACTCAAACTTAGACAAACACACACAATTTTCTGCTATGTACTTGAAAGAATTAGCTCCTTTTTGTTTTCAGAAATTTTGTTTCTCCTTTTAGTTTCAAAGCTTTGTTGTTTTAGCATTTTTTTTTTTTAGTGTATTAAGATTTGTTCTAGACTTTTATTTCATTAAGAGTAATACCTTAGTATTAAGTGTGCTAGTTTGTTTCATTACTAGTTTATTTCATGTAACAAAAAGAAATTGTTTTAGAAGTTTTAATCAAGTGTGCTATTTTGTTTCATAAAGAATTGTTTTAGAAGTTCTAATTAATTGTGTTACCTTAATTTATTGCAAGAAAGGTTTGGTTTTAAGCTTTTGTTTTTGTTTTTGATTTTTTTGAACATCATACGTGAAGAGCAGAGGAATTGTTATAGAGTTTTTATTAAAGGTTTAGAGATTAATTTTCAAGAGTGATACGTGAGAAATTGTTCCTTTTTGTTTTGAATTTCAATTGAATAGTGAAAGGAAGTTTTCGTTTAAACTTTTCGTTCTCTATTTTATTTTAAAGTTTATATAATACTTTTGAGTTTCTGTTTACCTATTTTGTGTTATTTATTTTTCTTACTTCTTTAAGTTTTCATTTAATAAGTGATTACAACTGTTATGTGTTATTTTGAGAATTCGTGATTTAATTACAAAGATGAATTCTAGAATCTTGGTTTTGGGCATTTTAAATGTTCCGTTCATGTTTTGTCAATTACTTTCTAATTTAGTTTAATGCTTAATTTAGTTTTATTAATTTCTGAGTTTAATTTATTAGTCCTTTACATTCCAATCCAACAAACAAAAAATTCAAAAGACATGAATTCAGTCCATGACTAGTACCTTTTTCCATCCATTGCATATACCATCATTTTATTTTCTCTTTGTGAAGTTTTTCACATTTTTTCAACGAGTTTAATTTTAAGCAACTTTCCCTGAGGAGACGATCTAGGAATTTATTCCTAATTATTACACGACATCCTACTGCACTTGGGATAGCATTAGTGCTACTCATTTTTGAGTGAGTCACTCTCAAGTATTTTGCAGTGTTTAAGATGCTACGAGATGAAGACAATAAGTTTGGCCCATATTTATGTGAGGTTGGACAAGGAATACCAACTTTACATGATTAGAAAACCATCAAGGTTTTTGTACCATTTTTAAAGCTTTTTTATGATATGACTTTGCTGGTTTTAGGTTCAGTTTATGCAACTTCAAATTTATTTATTAAATAAATATTTACAATCTATAACCATCTAAACAAATTTTCTATGAGTGAAAGTAATATACCGAAAACTATGTCGAAGATGATGTTGTTAAAATATGACAAGTACTGAGGGGATTTTGAGAAATTAAACAAAATGTTGTTTATTACATCTATGCTTTATCCGCACTTCAAGTTGGAAGTTTTGGAGTTTTGTTTTATGAATATTCTTGGTCATGAGCGAGTGTCTGAACTTATTGATTGATTAAAGAAGATAATTGAGCAGATGTATAAGTAATATTTAAAATTCAATGTAATTTCAGGTGTGGACTAATTAAGTATTGGTGAGACCTAAAGCAACACTTATTATAATGATGATAATATATTCAGTATGTATCATCAATATCAAGTATCAAAAGGTGTGGTAGAGTCTAAATTAGAATTAGACAAGTATTTCATAGAAAGTGTTGAAGGATTGACACCCGACTTTGATATTCTAATATGGTAAAACGTGAACTCAATTAGATATTCGATCCTTGCTAATATAGCTCGAGATATGTTAGTTATTCTCATATCTACCGTTGCTTCTAAGTTGGTATTTAGAGTTGCAGGTCGTGTTTAGATTCATTCATAGCTCATTGACTCCAATAACAGTTGAAACTCTTATCTGCACACAAAATTAGTTGACGACTTAGTCCATTAATTATGACTCCCAAGATTAGGGCTGTGCTCCGATTCCGACGGAGTCGGAATCAGAATTTCGACTTCCGACGTCGAAAACGAGCTCCGATTCCGATTCTGAGAGGATTCGGAGTTCGATTCCGATCGGAATTCGGAATTTCGATTACTGTCGGTAGTCAGATTTCCGACTTCCGACTTTAATTCCGACTCGGCCAACTTGATACGTTTTATTTTTATTTTTTTTTTAAATTTATTTTATCCTTATTTCATAAAAACTCACTTTATATAGTTCCATTGAGGTATTTTTGTATAGATTTTATTGTTATTTTCAATTTTCTTGAAATATATAAATTATAAAAGCTTGAACACATTAAAGCGTATAATTAATTAATTAATTAATTTTCCTGGTATAACGAGTATTATGGACAATATTTTCAATGCAAAAGGTCAAATATGTTTGAGCACATTAGACTGCATAATTAATTATTATACATAATTCAGAAAGTCCTAAACAATTAATAATAGGAATAACAGCCTATTTCAAAGTTTGATTAAACAGTCCATAAGAATAAACATTTTGATTCAACCAAAATAAAAAACATCATTTGCACTTTACAACATCGTACTTGGTCATTTGAACTTTGAAGTACCTGAAATTAAGATAAAAAAGTATTCAATCAATAAATATAACTAAATATTGATACAGAAAATTGAACACAATAGAAGTAAAATTTAATTACCATTAATACCAATAAAGACATCCTTAATTTTGATATCAACTTATCTTTATCCATACTCCATCATTCATCGGCAACTATACTGGGGTTCACAATTATATCTGTGAAATGTTAAAAAAAATATAAATTAAATAAATTTATGAAATCATAAAAACAATTAAAATAATCAATAATAAAAAGAAAAAGTAAAATAAGGTTACCATCTTCAAGCCTATAGCTCTCATCATCAATGCCAATGCTATCTAGTCCAAGGGGTATATCACTGATCCAGTTCTGTGTGCAAACGAGGGTCTCCACGGTTGACGTTGACAAAGAACTCCGGAAAGCATCCAAGACTCAACCTCCAGTACTAAACGCCGACTCAGATGCAACCGTCATAATAGGAATGGCTAGCACATCTCGGGCAATACGGGAAAGGATTGGATACTTGATGGAATTAGCCTTCCACCAAATGCATATCTCAAATGCAGGACTAGGTGCCTCGACCTCTTCCATAAAATACCGTTCAATCTCTGAAGTACACCCCATAATATTCTTCGATGCAACGAGCTGATGATACTCGTTCATGATGTCGTAATTCCTACGGCGTCGAGGCAATGTGTCAGTCGGGCTAAAGTCATCAGAGGGAGGTGTCGGAGTCACGTGTGAGGTACCCGCTGAAGATGAAGGTTGTCCACTATTTTTGTAGTGGTTGTACAAGTCATCGAGATCAGTTTTCAACGCTGTAATAAACGATGCAGCCTTCATTGCCCCGAGGGCGGAATTTGCCCAATATTCTATCACGGTCAACTTGATTCGAGGGTCAAGGATCACAGCTACAAAGAATAATCTATTTATCTTCTCAATTTGCCCCCAATATTTATTATATTTGGACAACATCCTCTGAGCCATACCAGATAACAGTCCGCTAGGGTCATCGCAACCATCTTCCAAGTGGTGGTGTAGTATCGAGATCTGACTGAACCACAAGTTTGCAGTCGTGTATGCGGATCCAGATATTTGCATTGTAATATCATAAAAAATCTGCAAAAATGTGACAAAGAATCCTACACTCGTCCAATCATGTGTGTCCGGCGGACCGAGCCCATTTCCTGCAGGCTCCAGCAAAGCATACCGCAGACCCCCATCTTCCACCTCCATCCGCTCAAACACTTTTTGGTACCTCTGTGCCACATCCAACATCATGTATGTAGAGTTCCATCGAGTGGGAACGTCCAAGCACAGCGTCCGAGAATGTTTTATCCCAAGTTGTTCCTCTATTGCCCTAAATTTTTTCAGCCTTTGCGGGGAAGCCCTCACATACCGCACAATGTTGCGGACTTTTGTAATGGAATCGTCAACCTCTTTTAACCCCTCAGTCACAATCAGGTTGATTATGTGAGCACAACAACGAATATGGATAAACTCATGGTCCCGAATGACATCAGCCCTCACTCTCGTATTCCGCTTGAACCATTCAATTGCAGTATCATTAGCACTGGCATTGTCAACTGTAATGCATAAAACCTTCTGTATTCCACAATCTTTCAAGCAATCATCCATCGCTGCCCCAATTGATGCACCCTTATGATCATTTATTTCTTTGAATCCAATAATCCGTTTTTTTAAAGTCCATGAATTGTCTATGTAGTGTGCTGTAATACATATGTATGAAACATTCTGTATAGACGTCCATGTGTCAGTCGTAAATGAGACTCTCTGGCCGGTCGTCACAAACATTTGTCTCATCTCAGCCTTCTCTTTCAAATGCATTTTCATACAATCTCGTATCACTGTATACCGTGACGGCATTGGGAATCGTGGCTCAATAAGATTGATAAACGATCGGAACCCACTTTTCTCAACTGTAGTAAACGGCATCTCATCTTTTATGATCATCTCGGCAAGCGCATCTCTCAACATCTTCTCACTATATTGAGGGATGACCATTTTCTTGGATTGCGTACCATCAGTTGCAGTAGAAGTTTCATAACTTAGCGTTGTCTGATCTCGGGCCGCCAATCCTTTCACTATCTTATACCTCTGGCAACTATTTAGATGTGATATTAAACCAACAGTGCCTTGTTTCTTTGAATGACATGCAACCTTTGTGCCACAATGGTTGCAAGCTGCGTGCGATTCCGAGGGATCACCGTCAACCTTTATGAAATGTTCCCACGTCCACGACCTTTTTTTATTTGATCATGGACGTGGTGGTCTGGCCCTCGCGGATGAAGGTGGTGGTACATCCGGCTCATCCCCAATACCCATCTCCTCCTCATCATTAAATGTATCCTCATCTTCTATGTTTACCGGGAGTGGGAATCGACTACTTGCACATGAAGTTTGTGCTCTGGAAGTGGGTCTGGATCTCGGTGGTGGGGACGGAATTGTGGCATCCTGATCTTGTTCTGGGATCCCATATGGTTCTTCCTCCATAGCTTGAAATCTGACACATTTAGTTGCAAAAATTAAAGTATTTATTAAAAAAACAATAAACAATAAAACAATAAGCTATAGACATGCATAATGAATTCATTTGGCCAGTCTCATGTTAGAAGTAATTACGTATGTTATTTTCTTTGATTATTATAATTAATGATGAGAAGAGATGTAATCCCTGTACACAGGAAGTATAAATGAATCCACTAAATAAACAAAAGACCTGTTCACCTCTGTGAACATCAACTTCTCTCTTAGGAAGTATAAATGATCTAGCTACTACTTTTGCAAAGGTTAGCTTCCTTGAAATTGATGCTCATGAAAGAGTTATATACAAGTTTTGATGAGTTTCTCAATTTCTTTCATTTTTATGTCGTCTATCAACACTTTTTTTTTTTTTAATATGATGGTATTAGATTCTAACTATATTATTGATCTTTTCTCTTCTTTCTATATGTTAAGTTATAACACACCCCTCTACTTAAAAATAAATTATAACACCCATTTCCTCTAAGCTAAGGTGTAACAGCCCACTAGAAATTTAATTGTGAAATTTCTATTAACTTTAGGAACCTTGTGAAAACCCCATAAGTTTTCACGAATCCATTAATCGTATAGGTTTTTGTCTAACTACATAGTTAGTGTTATTATTTACTATGGTATCAGAAGTGTGTTTTTGATTATTGGAGATAGTTAGAAGTGTCAAAATATATTATGGTTTGTGCCATTAGACTCGGAGGGTTATTTAAAGTCTTATGGCGCAATAACATTTTTTCATATTTTCGGACAAAATGTCTGTTCAAAATTGTAGATATTATTGGATAAAAAGAAATATTTTGAGGTAATTTTCATGAATATTATTGGGTAAAAATATTTTGAGTTGATTTTTATAGATATTATTAGATAAAAATATCTTAAGTTGATTTTTTGTAGATACTATTGGATAGAATATTATGAGATAATCTTTTATAGATATTTTGGGTAGGAGAAAACTACACTCAACTCTCAAATCCAGTCTCATCTCTTCCATATCTCATCCATAAGTATCTCCAGCTACCTCTCCCCACGAAATTATCTTCATTTACACTTTCCATTGAAAGAATATCAAACACTCTCTCTCGGACAGCTTTTAGGAGGTCTTTTACACACCCATTTCAAAGCTTTTGTAGGTATTTTATCATAAAGTCTTCTTCATATAAGTTGTTCCTTTTTTAGTCTAGTTTACGTGGATATCTTATTTGTCCCATTTGAAGATCATTTGGTTAGTCAAATATTATATAAACTATAGAAAGGTCATTCTGGGAGATAAACTGGAGAATAAGTTATAGTTTGGAGTTTTTGACCAAGCTAATGGATAGATATTGGTCCAAAATTTTTATGGAGTATTTTTAACATGTATATATGACTATTGGTTGAGGATTTTTGCATGATTAAAGGTTTTGATGAAAGATTTTCTTAGATTTAGAAACTTAGAAACTGGAAGAGGAAAAACAGTTTCTGTTTTGAGAAAGTTTAACTCTTTGGTGGTCTAAACCTATTCCAATGACTTTGATAATTTTATTGGAGGATCCTAAGCATCTTATATATATGTTATATTATTATTTTGAAGATATTTATTGTTAGTTTCAAAGATATGAAATTTTATGCAAAGAAATATTCAGATAAGCCAAAGTGTGAATATTCTTGGCTAAATTTATGTTTTGGTTAATTTCTAACCATGTGATCTTGAATTAGAAGCTTATATATGTTTTAGGACATCTTTTTAAACCATGAAATGGTTTGGTTTGAAGATCATATATTTATAAGTCATAGATCAAGAGATTTATCAAAACTAGTTGAGGAAAAAGTTTCTGTTTTTGGACTAAGTGTAAAACCAAAAACTCCAAATGTTATTTTGTGATTTTGGTGACTTTATTTTGATGATTTAAAGCATGGTTGATATTAGGATGATATTATGAATATGTTAGAAGTAAGATTTGATTTTTTAAATTCTTGGAGATGTTTTGATTTAAGGTCAAAACTAGTGATTCAAGTGCTTGGATCTTTTTACAAAAAAGTTTGGTGTTGATTATTAGCTTTTTCTAAATGGATATTTTAAGTATGGTTTTGAACTTAGGATTGGAAGATGTTTGTTGCAAAATTTTGGTTTAAGCATGAGTTTTGAAGTTGAAAAGAATTGCAACAAAAATCAAGGAAAATGGCCTATGGATGTTTCGGCCGTATTGTGTTTTCCATAGTTGTGTTTTGTTTTAAATTTTTCTGAGTTGATATTTAAGTTTAGGACAAAATTTACATGAGGAATGTAAATTTTGGAAACTTTTGGAGTTAGTATGCAAAATCCTTAAGTTATGGGTAAAACGGTCATTTTCCCACATGTAGAAAGTAAAATGAAAATTTTACTCTTTAAGTTAGTATTTTCCATATTTCAAATTATTAGTGATTTAGTTCTAACTTTTAGAATCACTAATTACAGTTCCTCGTGATCACACTTGAAGTTTTATAAGAAACGCGGAGATCGAGGTAAGTTAGCTTTTAACTTACCAGTAGTCTACTGTGTATGTGTGCTAAGTAAAGGAACTACAGTGTATGTATGTATGTTATCATATATGTCATGCCATGCCAAGTTATCACGTAATTGTCTATTATACAGAATTTATTCTGTCATCAATTTTTATCTGTTACATAATATATTCTGTCATGTATTACTGTACATTACAAGTATGTCATGTCAAATATATTGTCTATTATATGTTATGCCATGTTACGAAATGTTTCTATCTCAAGTTGGTCATGTATTTCAAGTTATGTTCAAATCACGTTATGTTACGTCAGGGCTCAAGTCCTTTCGTATTCCAGTCACGTTTCATCTTGAGTACATTCAGTTTGTATAGAATACATGGGGCCACAACAACTGTGGAGTATGTATTTAACTGCATTGTGATGTGTAGAATACATGGGGCCACAACAACTGTGGAGTATGTATTTACACTTAGAATACATGGGGCCACAACAATTGTGGAGTATGTATTTTTCATGTTAAGTCAAGTTTGTGTAGAATACATGGGGCCACAACAACTATGGAGTATGTATTTATACGTAGAATACATGGGGCCACAACAACTGTGGAGTATGTATTTTTCATGTTAAGTCAAGTTTGTGTAGAATACATGGGGTCACAACAACTATGGAGTATGTATTTACATGTAGAATACATGGGGCCACAACAACTGTGGAGTATGTATTTTTCATGTTAAGTCAAGTTTCAGATCAAGTTCATGTCAAGTCAAGTTCAGTTCATGTTTCAATTTAAGTTATGTCAATTATGCTATGTTGTACGCCAAGTTATGCTTTAATTACTTATGAATTTGATTATGCATTTATGCTTTTACTGTCATGCATGCATCATTAGCTTGTGTGGAAGTTTTTTGTTAACTTACTGAGATTTGTAATCAAATCTCACTTTGGTAGTCCCAACTACCATTCCTCTCGAATGGTAGATCTTATTATAGGACCTGAAGGAGAATCAGGAGCTGATCAACTAGACACAGTTGACTAAGCGACGGTGCGACGTCAATGTTAATATAGTAGTTAACGTAAATTACTACTTGTACAATGGAGTTGCATCTTTAGTACTTTTTAGATCATACCCATTTTGGACTAGTGTTGTGATCTATTCAATGGGTCTTTATGTATGAAGTATGTTTTAAGCATTTGAGATATTTTTAATTTGGTGCATAATATTGTTAAAGAAAAAAATTATCCGCTGCGAATATTGCATAATGTTAGATGCATGTTAGGAACATTGCATCTTATATGTCATGAACGGGGGCAGGTAACCTTGTGTTGCATGTCTCGACGCTTCAAATGTCTGTCCGATCCCAAACAGAATTTGGGGGCGTCACATTAGGGATGCTACTAACATAAACAATTCTACAAGCCAAGTATAAGAAGATTCCATTATCAAAATATTCTGAAACATCATCAATAAAACCCAACAGTAGCATTTATTTCAAAACAATAAAGTTATGAGTTCTTGCTTCTTCTGAAATTCCTGTATATATATATATATTGAAGTGACCTGAAGTAATTTCTTTTTTTCTCTATCACAGCTTCCAATATATCTTTTGTATCTAAATATTTCATGTTAAAACTAGCTAGCACATCGAAATAATGGATTTTTCAGCTCATGACATTAATTAGTACTATAATCTAATCCTGCAACCCGATCAATTTAATATGTTTTTGGCCTGATCAGACCCGACTCAGAATCTGTGCTGGGATAACCCTACTCGAGCAATTCGGGTTGGGTCAACATGTTTTCATCCTATTACAAAGGTTCCATCCTAAAGAAAAAATACCAAAGTTGAGGGACTCTGTTGTTATATTACAGCCAGCGACAATTTTCTCGTGTGCCACCCTTCAAACCCTGCCCTCTCGATTGAACTCTCCCAATACTGGCCCTCGCCTTGCAAGGACGATCAATCAATTAAATGAAGGAGATGTTTGTGTCTTTGAGCTGTTCAGAGAAAGGATCCTGTGTTAAAAGTCCTCTAAATTATGCATAACATTTTCGTGATCTTTTTGACTTTTCTATTACTATTGTGTAATGCAGTGTAAAACTTTTCTATGTCCTTAGATGATGTATTAGTTTATTATATTTACTTCCATTAAAGTGAGTTTTGTTGAATTTTAGAGTTACTGGAGTCCAATTTTAGAGTTTTGTTAAATGATCTGTATATGTTGCCAATTAACAAAACATATTGCTTTAATTAATGTTGAAAACTTGAGAAGAGCTTAAATGGAAACCCCGATTATATGATCATGTCAACTCTTTGTGACATTTCCACAAACACGTAGGCCGCAGCCTTCAAAGTCCATCTAACTAACACACAACGTGTGAAAAAGACCATCCTCAATACATTCACGGCCAAGTGCCAACATCCAAAACAGTGCATTCACAATTTCACGGCCAATTTCCAATTAATAAATAAATACAGAAGAAAAATTTGGAGTAAATACACAGTCGGTAAAATTTCAATTTACCGATTGGGTAATGTTAGGCTGTTAGCAGCAACTTGCAACAATAAACTTGGCACTGCAGCGAGTCAGCAACGGCAACCTCTGAGCTGTGGCGTCGTCGGTGAGATGAGTCTGAGGCTCTGAGCAGCTGAGGACAGTGAGGCGTGAGCCGTGTGGTCGACTGGTCAGACTTCGAGTGAGGAACTCAGGAGCAGAGGATTCGGAAGGCAAGAATGGCTTATGGCACTCGGGGAGGCCATTTAGTCGTGATTCAAACGGCGTCGTTCTCATTTATATGGAACGACGCCGTTCCAATTAGGAGGTAGTCAAAAACCTGATGCAAAACGGCGTCGTTTTGCATCAGGTTATTTTTTTTTAAAAAAAGTCGGAATCGGAAATCGGAAATCGGAACCTGTGGTTTACCGATTCCGATTCCGACTTCCGTTACGGAGTCGGAACTGCTCCGATTCTGACTTCGACTTCCGAACCCTCCGATTCCGTCGGAATCGAAATCGGACCTGAAGTCGGCCGGAATCGAACAGTTCGGAATTTTGCTCACCCCTACCCAAGATGTAATAGAAGATACTAAAAGTTACAAATTAGAAACTGGTAAGATTCATATTTGAAAAATATTTTCTTATAGTCATTTCAACTAATTATATGTTTAACATAATTTTTTTTCTTTTCATGTAGAGATAACTTTGAATAATATTTTGAATGAAATCGATTGAAAATTACTTGAATACTTTTGAGTTGGATACTTGTTGGGTCTCAACTATCATTGTATATTATATTGAACTAATATTATTAAAAGCCAAGATGCATGTTGCATGGCTAATTCAGATTTGGATCAATTAATTATGTTACTTTGTTGAAAGATTTGGATCAAGTTCTCACTTGGAATTAGGAGAATGCATTCAACTATGTCACAAAAGTGAATCGGAACATGTTCTCACTTGGAAATGGGAGAATGCATTCAACTATATGTCACAAAAGTGAATCTCAAAAGGTCTTGGCCTATGATCTTCTGGTCACAAGTACTTCTTTTTTGCAAGTTCAAAACCTTATTAACAAATAGGGACAAGACCCAAGGACTTATAAGACTGGGCATTTTGGATCATGCTTGGGATCTTCTAATCAATTCTACACTTATTTGAAGTATTTTATTTAATAGAAGATTAATAATTTCGAACACTAGTCTTCTCCATTGTAAACTTGGAAAGACCAATGAAAATGAGTTTTTAAGAAATGCAAGGGATGGGTTTTGAAGGGAAAAAAAAACAATATTAGATAATAATGCATTAAAATAAAATAAAAAAATTGGCTAGAGTTCATGCTCAGCATCAAGAGTACTTTTAACATGCAATCAACTAAACTCAAATGGTTGAAAATACAATGAACCATAGGACATTCGTTATGGTGTAAATTCAAATTGCATTGAAATTTAGAAACAAACTAATTATGCAAATTAGTGCATGATCACAACCTTTTGCACAAAATCACAAAAGATCATTGGAACAGACCATTTTAGATTTTTTATATAGAATGGTAATCAAAATTTTCTAGATTATTACACACACACACACAAAACGGAGGGGAAAGTGGGTCGAGTCAGAATACCTATTTCTTTTGAAATAATTTTCGATTTGGGGACTTGGTTAATCGGCCAAACGTCCAAATGAAATACGTCTATATCGTGTCAGAAGAGTGGTTTTTGGGTTGGGTCGGGTCGAGTGAACAGTCCTAATATTAACATGTAATACTAATGTATAAAATTAAAATAACATGTAATACTACTGTATAATAACTAAAGTATAATAACATGTCATAGTAATGTATACCAACATATAATACTATAGTATAATACTATAGTATAATAACATGTAATTAAACACTAGTTAAATAGTAATTGTTAATAATAAATACTAACAATTAAATTTAGTGATAAAAGAACTATAAAAAGCATAAATAAATAAAATTATGATTAAACACAAAGATTAAAATTGATTTAGGGTTTAGTCTAGAGTTTGAGTTAGGGTTTAGCAAAAAAACAAAACCCAAAAACTCATCCCAAGAGGGCTAAAACCACAGTCCAGCCTACACTCCATGTAAAACAACATTATTTTTATAGGGTAAAACAGCACCGTTAATTCTCCCCCGGTCACTTCTCTCTTCCTACGAGTTTGTTTGTGAGGATATGTGAGTACCTTTGAATCTTATCCCTAGCCACACGGCTTCCCCCCCTCCAACCCTCACAGTCCAAACCAACACGACCTCTCTCTTAGAATCTCATCGCATGACGCACGTCCTCTCTCTCCCTGCAAGTCTATCTATGAGGATCCGTGATCTTTCAAATCCTAACCCTAGCCGCACAACTTCCTCCCCACCCCCCCACCCTTGCAGTCCGCATCGGCACGACCTCTTTCTCAGAATCCCATAGCATGGCAAACGACCTTTCTCTCTTTTGGAGACACGGTAGGCCTCTCTTTCTCTTCTCCCTTTGTCTTCTCTCTCTTTACTCTTGTTGGCTTCACTTTCTCTTAAATTTTTTCATGGTCTTGAGAGGCTAAGTGCTAACGATTTAACGAAGCTTTTTGAAATTTCTCCAGGTTTGAAAATTCTGTGTTGTGCCATCATGGTATAGCTAAGTGCTAAAGAGTATTTTTCTTGCACTTTTAAATAAACTTTTTTATTTGTAATTCTAACATTTTATTTTCAGAAAAGGAAAATTATAGATTTGCATCAAAATAAATTTCCTACTTTTCTCATTTTATGATTTGTTTTTCTTGGAATGAAGTGCAAATAACTTGCAAGTACCACCAATGTTCCTCATTTTATGGATTCTTTATGCAATATGATCATAAAAGGTCTTAGTCTTGGTGGTATACTCTCTCTAAGGTCTAACGTTCAAATTCTTTTAAGTGCAAACAATGTCTAGGAGCTATTGAATTGGAAAATTTTTTTCTTGAATTACTCAATATAGACTTGCAAGAATCTCCTTGTCAAAAGCTTGTGCACCTCGGGATTTAATTGGAACGATGTCCTCAGACACCTAATGCCAATAAATAGAAAATATATTACCAATATATAACTATTATATAATTCTCTTAAATATGTATATGAAATGTAGGGCATTTTTAAAAAAAAAATGATGGTACACCGAAAGTAGTCACCGAATGTGAAAAACAAAATAAGCATTTTTCTAAACCCCTTAAATATTTAGAAAAATCACAAATTCATTGAAAAATACTTCTTTAGCTATTAATTAAAAAAATTAAAAAATAATAATTAATTCAGTAGAAAAAGTTAATGGATATTATCGGTGAGAGTAGATTTTGCCTTTCATAAAATTCACATTCATATTTAATAAAATTGCATAATTGTATTTACTGATTATAAAAGTTAATGCATCATCAATTTTTTTTTCTTCGAACGAAGTTCAAATCACTTTGCAAGTACCATCTATTTTCCTTTGTTATAGATTTTTTTCTTAGTTTCTAAAATGAGGTAAATAGGAAAATGCGTTCAAATAAAAATGTATTTCTAGACTAAGAGTCTGTTTTGGATTGAGCTTGAAAGTTTAAAAAGATTTTTAACTGTTTAAAGAAAAAATGATATGTTTGATAAATTTATAAAAAAAATATTTTAATCACCTAAAAAACCTGAAAGTCTACTTTTTTAAAAAATATCAAATTGAAACTTTTATCGAAAAGTTCATACAAATAACTGTAAATTTTTAAAAAAATTAATGTAACTAACTTTAAAAGTACTTTAAATACATATTTATCAAACAACTAATAGCTTTTAAAGTATAGAGCTTATTATTTAGGTTATAAGTTATAAGTCTTAAAATTATAAGCTATATTTTTCACTACAATTCCAAATATACACTAATAATTAATTTTTTAATGTTTGTTTCACACCTTAAAAATGATACAGAGTAGTTTTAAAAATAAAATAAAAATAATACAGATTAGAGTTTCAGGTGCTTTATTGCATTGAAACCATGAATATATTTATTTATATGAATTTATTGATAAAATCACTTTAATAAATTTAAGATTGTTTATTCGCAATAATAATAAACTTTTTAGATTATTTTTTAATATGGAATGAAGTAATGGTATGGAGAGAGAGATAAAATATAGGGTGACTCTAAAGTTGGAAGTTTCTGTTAGTTATTTTATATTTTTTTTATATGTAATTTTTTTTAACATTTTTAAATATTTAAAAAAATCATAATATTATTCAAAAATACATACTTAATTATTAAGAAAAAAAAAAAGTCTCAACCACGACCCTCCGCAGGAGCCGCCAATGGGAAAAAAGTCTCAACCACGACTCTCATTACAATTTTTTGAAACTCTCAAACAAAATAAAAATTATATTAAAAAACTATATTTAAATAATTTTTTATTTTATAATATTTTTATTTAAATTTTTTTCTCTCATTTTCAAAATTTAATAAAATATATTAATTCAAATTATTTCATCATTATTCACAAATTATTTCATTATTATTAATAGATATTATAAAATATTTTTAATATTTAGACTAGCTAAGTATCAAAACAAGCCCTTACTCTCGCGACGATGGATAATTCATTTGACTCATTTTCCACCTCAGGCGCATGGTATTTGCATTGACTCGCAAGTAATTTTCCATTAATCGCTCTTTTTCACCCTTTCCAAACAGGTTTAAGGGATGAAAATATTTTCGGCCCAAACAAACAAAGCCGTAATACTTTCTTATCCTACCATAATGTGTGCTAAAAATAATAAAAAATTATAATTGCACAAGGCTATCACACTTTAAAAAGAATTCAGACATAAACTAAAACCAAACATTTTTCTGATTATTCGAATCATCACACCATAAATAAAACTTTGATTTTTCTTAATATCATTAAAATATTATTATTTAAAATCTTACTTAAGATGAAATTCTAAAATATACATATATCTAAAATATATATATATATATTTTAGAAAAAAAAAAAAAAAGAAGGTTGTATACTGCTATTAATTGATGACAATGTTTTGTTGCAAATCAAATCCTGATGTGGTATTAAGTTATTGAAAAATCATTTATCATCCATTATTTATCAGGAATTATTCAATGCCATACAAATAGGAGCAAACCATTAAAATTGAGGGCAGATAATTAATTTTTTCAATAAATCTACATTGAATAGAAAAAAACAAAAAAAAAAAATCTTTTAGAATTAAACTTTAAAAAAATTATGAGAGGGTAAAATATTCAAGCCCAAGACCAGGCTCGCCCTCCAGGCCACCACTAGGAGATAAGAGGAAAAACAGGAAGGTAAGGGAGAAAAGTGTGTCAAAAATCAAGGGAACAGTGTAAGGAGAAAGTGGAAAATGAAGAGATGGTCAGACACATAAAGTAGACCATGTCTTATCACTGTAGGAGCAAGCGGAAAGAGGTATAGGATAAAAAGGAACGTCCAAACAACTTTAAACGAGTTCTTCTTTGACTTCGACTTCTTCTTCAATCTTTTGAAATGGAGCTCCGCCGAAGGGATCTTCTTCATCAAATATATTCAAGATTTTCATTATACAATGAAAAATGAGAGGCTATGAGAGATTGCAATAAGCAAATTATAATAAATTTCTCCTCCTCAAACGCCCGTAGACGTAGGCATTATGCAAACTACGTAAATCTTTGTGTTCATCTCGCTTTACTTTCTCTACACTTATTTTCTTTTCACTACTATAGATGTACGCACCGATACCATACAGCCGCACCCAACCATTGCTAAGAGCACCGGACCACATTGATCGAGACCCAAATCTTCATAGTGGACCGGGAATGACTCTTTCTCCCATTTCTATCTAAATCCCATAAACGTCACTATAAGGGAGTAAAATATATATGCCCAATTTATTAGGCCACCACTAGGAGATAAGGAGAAAAGTAAGGAGGTTAGGGAGAAGAGTGTGTTAGGAAGCAAGGGGGCAATGTCAAGAGAAAGTGGGAAAGAGAGAGATAGTTAGACACACAATGCAAACCATGCATCATCATTGCCAGGGGCATACAGAAAGAGGTATTAGATAAAAGGGGACGTCTAGACAACTTTAAACGGGTTCTTCTGCAACTTCGACTTCTTCTTCAACATTTCAAAAGGGAGCTTTGCCGAATGGATTTTCTCCAACAAATATATATAAAATCTTCATTGTACAATGAAAAATGAGAGGCTATGAGAGACCATAATAAGCATATTATAATGGATTTCTTCTCCTCAAATGCCCATAGATGTAGGTATTATGTTGAACCACATAAATCTTTGTATTCATCTCTCTTTATTTTTTCTACACTTATTTTCCCTTCACTAGTATGGATGTACGCATCAACACTGTATAGCCACACTAGTCCACTGTTGGGGGAACCAGATCACACTGATTGATGCCCGAATCGTCATGGTCTGTTGGGAAATACTCTCTCCTATTTCGACCCAAATCTCATAGATGCCATTATGAGGGGGTAAGATACAAGGAGTTCCTAATTCTATCCAACATCAACTTACGTGCATACACCGAATCCTGAAGTGCGGTTTGGAAAGTGAGATTAGATAAGATAGATTATATGAAAGTTAAAAATTGAATAAAATATTATTTTTTAATATTATTATTATTTTAAGATTTGAAAATGTTGAATTATTTATTATATTTTATGTAGAAATTTATAAAAATTGTAATGATAAGATGAGATAATATGAAATGAGATGAAATTCTTTCACTATCCAAACAAGACCTTAATGACGTGTTATATTCGAGTTGACCCAAATTATCTCAAATTCTATCATGCACAACACAAACCCTATTGTTTGGTGTTGTATATTTCGTATTCACAAGCTGAGTTAAATATTTCCAATCATAATTATGCACTTCATAATTTTTGAAAGAGGTGCAAAATATAAAATCTCACTTATTTCAAAAGTTTAAGTTAATAACAATACATAGATTTTATTATTTATTTTATATTGTAATAGTCACCTTCATGGTTGGGCCAGACTCTCCCTCAATGGGTGGCCCAACACGTGAAATACATAAAATATTTAATACAATAGAATAGAGCTTATAGTCAAGATTTAAATCCAAAACCTCTACTCTGATATTATATAAAATATCCATTTGTCTCAAAAATATAAACTAATAAAAAATATATATTTTATTATATATTTTATATCTTAACAAAGGTGACAACCATTCCAAATTTACCCAACAATTTAGGCAGGCTTGCCCTTCCACCATTCCAAAAAGTTTAAAGCCACCGTGTCTAATTATTATTTATAATATAAAGTAACATAAAGACTCAAATTCCCAGTCCAGTCTATTCAAGTTGAGTATATTGTCGTACGAGACCGTCAAAAGAAGAGTTCGATGACCTCATCCAAAAATTCATTGCAATATGTACAGAAACACAATTAAAATTTGCTTAAGAAAAGTCAAAATGCTTCCACAAAAAGTATTCAGGCCTAATTTATTTTTAAAGGTGAAATGAATTGAGATTAAAATTAAAAATTAAATTAAATATTATAAAATTTATTTTTTTAATATTATTTTTGTTTTAAAATTTTTAAAAATTATAATAATAAGATAAGTTGAAATGATTTGTGAAAACAAACCAATCTAAAAATTAAGGAGTAATGCTTCTATATCTTCATTTTACCTCTTTGAAACCCAAGAACACAGAAGAAGAATCAAATTCTAGATTATCTCTGTTTCTCATGTTTGTAGTTTTAATTTTTTTTAAATAAGTCTAGTGTAGTGCCTCTGAAACAAAGTGAGTAGTATAAATTAAGGAGAATAGTAGTATAGACCACTTCGATTTGTTTGTTGCTATGCATACTGCCACAAAAGGAGTGCTTTTATAGGTTTTAGAGGGATTTTTGCAGAAGAAAAGCACATCTTCGCTGCAAATAGCATGTTGAAGATCCGATAAAGTTCTATCCGCAGTTGAGAGTTTGAACAAAAACTGGAGAAAAGCAATAAGATTGCGTGCATACTTGGGTGTCATTATCATATATATCTTTAATAAATTGGGTTGACATACACTTCAAGGATTTGACTTTGTTGGAACTAGATCTGTTGGAGGAAGAACATCTATGTTTCATCTTGTTAAGGGATACATATCCCCCCATCCAATAGGTCTAATTCTAGCAAGCATTGAACCTAAGCCAAAGCCAACTTAAATATACAAAATTCTCAGTGAGAGTACCCAAAAAGTTACAGTTCTTGAAGTGTTATTTTCTACAAAAACAGACAAGAAGTTCATAGAGACAAGGAAAAGAAAAAAAGACATGAAGCTCATTTGTTAGCAATTGTATTTTACGTGTTTACTAAGAGGTAAAAGCATAACAAAGACAGCAGTAACGATAGATTCGCAATGTAAAACAAGCCTCGTGTTTTTTGTCCATCTTTGTAGGAAATTAGCCAAGTTCCCTTGGAAGCCAGAACCAGTCTCCTTTGCCGAGGTCCAACCAAGTTTCAAACCCCACTTTTGGCCCTTCCATATTTCTTAAGAGATCAAGTCTAGTCTGGCTGTGTGCTGTAAGTAAAAGGGAATCTTACTATGATCCATATGTCAGCGGTATTTCCTTTTCAAATTTCAAGGAACTTCAATGGTTTCCCTTTGCTCTAGCCCACCTGTCTGATTTAACATGCAAAAAATCGATTGGAAAGAGATAGATCGATGAAAGTATAGACAAGTCGAACCACCTGCCTAACTTGAAAATAACACATGATCTGACAAAATTGGAGTCAAAGACAAACCATTCTCTAACTACTTGTTTCTGAATGGACCAAATAGCCAAACCTACCCTTTTGCAGATGAATGCACTTGTTCTGCTCCCAGACAGAATATTTTGAAAGCTACTCATTCCACAGAAGCATCTTACACCTTAATCTGCCCCATGCTAGACTACGGGAGCAAAATTCTACAAGATTTCATAGTAGTGATCAAGCTAATATCAACTCAATGCATTACCCGATTGACCAAATCAACAAAAATGTAACAAGTTGGAAAAAGGGACAAGATAGCATAAAACAATCTATTTATTTCTTCTAAGAAATAAACATTGGCACACGGGAAAAACACAAAACAGAATAGAACATGATATTTGAGTTTCTTCTCCAAGATATAGTTGTATCTAACATATATTGCACATATTGGAAGCTGTTTACAGACCAATGTCAGTTCTCTTTCAAATTCCCCATTACTTCCTGTGCTCAGATGATTTTTGAGCAAACTCCACTTAAACTTTGCAAAAAATAATAATAATACATTGATAGATATAACAAAAAGAATGAAAAAAGTCATCATCTCACAAAGGAAAAGCTTTTATGAAGCAATTTTAAAATAAAAAATAAAAATAAAAAGGACCGCACAAAACATACCTTCACAACCTATCCTCTTTGGTTCAACATCTCCTATTTCCCTGTCGCAGATTTCAGCTCAGAAAGTTCAAGCTCCAGCATGTTCTCTCCTGCATGGCTAAAGGCACTGGCGGGCTTTCGAACATACAACTAAAACATGGATACAAGCTGCCAGTCCTAAGTTTCTGGACTTTCTGGGACTGGAGATAATTCACCAACTTCAGCAAATGACGGATTAAGAAACTTGGCCACAAAAGCCCACATCTTATAAACATCTTCGAAGTTTGTAAGAAAACTGAGAGACGCAGTAACAACCTCAACTCTGAAAAACACATTTTTACCATCTTGGCAGCCATTAGCCATTGGTTTGCACAAGTCTGTATCCTCAAGGTCAGATCCACAAGGCTGTTTTGGATTGTCCACTCTTTGAACGTGACTAAGGATACCAATGCCAATAGAAATTCCATTTTTCTCGGCCAACTTCTGGACAATTTCTGGCTGAACAAGCCCTCTTCCACTGCTCTCTCTCACATTGAAAGCTACAGCCGCACCCCTTTCATATTTAATCTTAGGGCCATATATTTGCACAAGAGGCTCTCCTTTTCCTTCATCTGAGCCAGGTAACCGAAGTTGAAGTAATGAGGTAACAAGCCAATTGATTAGATACCGTAGCCTGAGTGTAGTTTTATTCAAACCCAGCATATTAACATGGTCAAGATGCCGGCAAATTATCTCGGGCTCCCTCCTTCCCCACACTTGCTCATCACCATATTCTCCATCGCTGACAGAATCATCATCAACAAGGGTAGGCCCAGATACTTCTCCAGACTCAAACAAGTGGCTCGGACCTTCTTTGTGGTTGTCTTCCATGCTAAAAGACACCCTCTGACACATGCTTGCAACCCGGTCCCCATCTTCTAGACAAAAGAATCTACCACCAGCAAATCGGTCCCCCTCCCTCCTTCCAAGCAGTCTATACTCTCCTTCTGTCTCTCTTCTTATTGCGCTGTCTTTCACATCTTGACATATTTTGGAGGTCGAGGAATTCTCGCGATTATCATGCCAATTGCTGGAGTTCTGGATTTTCAATCTGGATCCATTTGCAATAGATCTCAACTTAGTATCACTCTGAACCAGATCTTCTCTAATTTCAGGCTCTTGGATCTCAACTTGCCGAGTCTCTGCATAAAATTTACTACTTTGAGAGGCATCTGCTTCAGCAAACTGCTCTTCTTCAGAAATCTCCTTAATACGGTCAAGCTCCTGAGACATTGATAAAACAGCTGCATCAAAGGACAACATAGGATCCTCATGCAGTTTGAGGTTTACCCTCCTGTCATCATATATTGGGCTCTTTAATGTTTTTGAAGTTGGTTTTGGAGAGATTTTCTTGTTGCTTCTTGTGCCAGAAAACCACGATGGCAGCAAGGGTGACCCTGCTTTCTGTTTTGTCAATTGGCCAGAACCATCAGAGCCAAATGGACTCTGACCCAAATCAATCCAGTATGAATAGTTCGACGATTCATCCTCACTGAAAACTGGACTTTTCATAACCTCACCAACTGAAATGCTCTCAGCCTCCTCAAAAATGGTGCTAGCCCCATCCCTGTCCGAGCTGTTATCTTGTTCCATCTCTGTCTCAAAGACATCCCTTACCTGATTGGAAGTGAATACACCCGAAAAGGCAGGCATCTGTGGCCCCCCATGTGCCTCAGGCATTGATTCTTCTTTGCCATTTAATGCATCATCTTCAATTCCGGCCAAAACATCAAGGCCATCCACAGAATCACTAAGGTAATGAGGAAAAACAGGGAGAATCCTCACCATTCCTGACCCAGTATGCCCGGATGGGTTTTGCAGACTTCCCATCACAGATTTTTTTATCAGAAGGCATCCAAATCCAGTTGGGTCAGAGCCAAATACCCTGTAGAACGAGGTGATAATAAAATCTGGCCGGAAGAGGGACAACCCAAGAGAATCCATGTCCTTAGGACCCAATGAACCAGCATCAAGCAATACATGCCAATTATTTTGCTGAGCAAGTGCCATCCACTGGTAGGAATACTTGGCCCCAGTAACCCTTGACTGTACAGGAAATACAAAAAGCCCAGCTGCAGAATCCTTCTTCCTCCTCTTCTTATTCTCAATTTTTTTCCTAAGCTCCCTGGAGCTGAGTTTCATGGAAGGCCATTTAAACCAAGCACTTGAAACCTTAGCACCTTTCTCCTTGGCACTCTGAGCCATCCAATTCACAGACTGGCTCTCATGATCAAACATGGTCAACAACTTCTTGTTTGTTTGGAAAGGGTAAGACTCAGCAAGCAACTTAAATGCACAACCTCTACTAACAGTAAAAACAAGTCCATATTCATTTTCAGGGATGTTCAAATAATCCATAATCCTACACTTAATATCGTCTTCTACGGTACCTTTCTCTGCACCTCCATAAAGGGCATGGTTGCTCAGATTTGCAGTTATCTCCGACAAAGTAAATGCCGATGACTCCCAATATTGTTGAGTTTGAAGGTAAGATAAGAGGCCAAAGCCACAATAATCAAGGCATACCTTTGCGGACGATTCTGTTAAGTGGCCATACTCATTCAACCTCAACTGGTCAATCTTTTCCGTGGATTGAAACTTGGGGTACGCCGTAAGGAACTTGTTGAAGGCATCCTGGAAGCTAGGAAGGAGCTCCACTGAGCTAAAGCTTCGCTCCGCCGCGAGAGCCGTGGCACGCAAGAATTCTTTCTGGGCATGGAGGCGAGCAAGGGATCTAGAGCGCCCGAGACCACCACCCGCTTGGTTGGAAGGCTCCGAGGAATCAATATCTTTGGATTTCGAAAGGGAACCGGCCTCAGATGCTTCCTCAAGAGCCTCTCTGAGCTTATTCTCCTGCAATTGCTGAAGAATTGATGAGGGATTCCGCTTCCTTTCTCCCATCAAACCAGGACCTTCCCTCCTCCTGCTCTTCTTGTCCATGATTATGGCGGCACAGTGGGTTATAGGCTTCCATAGTGACATATGCATGCCTATCTACCTCACTTCCCACAGCCAATCTCTCAACCTTGAACGCAAAGCAAATGGGATTTCTGTTTCCTTTTGAAAATGAAATCGTTTGCCGCAGAAGTTCAGCCTCAGTCACATACATTTCAAACTTTAGGTCTACTGCTGAGATGCCTTTACTTTATCACCTTTCATACATTCAAAGCAATAAAAAAAAAATAATCAATGAACATTCCTTTAAGACCCAGAACTTAGCGAGAGATCAACAACTCTTGGTCTTAAAGAAGAGGAAAAAAAAAGTGAAAAGAAAAAAAAGTGTCATATTATCTGCAGCAGACCTTTAACTGCGATCAGAGAAATTCCAGCTTTAGCATCCTTCATGGGCAGGCTCCCTCAATTCAAATTCAACACCAACATTATGGAATATCCATGAAAATAAACAAACAAAATATCCTCCACCAAGAGTTAATGAGCCCAGAATCCAAATTTTATAACCAAAAGACTGGATTTTTACGAGGGAAAGATCTCAGATACTCCCAAAACACATTTCCATTAGATTCTTTGGACAGAAGTCACAGAACCCAGGAAAACAAAATGGATATAAATTCAGTACTCTCAAAATTACATAAAGATTATGAGTGAAGTCCTCAAAATTCAAGCAGAAGAAAGACCAGAACCTCTATAACATATATAACAGAGCATTCAAGGCATGCACAGATTAAAGCCTATTTTGACTTGTGGAAAAACATATGTACTCAAGCTTTGATTTTAAAGTAGGAGATCACAAACCATAAGAGCAAGGATGGGTCTGTTTCTGACTTCAGATCATGTTTACTTGAACAAGTTACCCTCCTTCCTAATCCTATACTCCCTTGAAATTTCAATATAAATTGAATGTATGTGCATCTAAAATTAAAAAATAAATAAATAAACATCTCCATTCATATATCAGTATATACTTTATACCCATGTTTAACAAAATAACAAAAAACAGACCCAAATCAACAAAGTAATAAAAGAAAAAAACCCTAAAAAATTGCTTCAAATCTGAACTTGAACATTGGCAAACACTCTTGTAGATGAGCCACCACAGATAACAGAACCACATCTAACACATAGAACAGAACCACCACAGTAACCCTATTTCTATCTGGGTTTGACTTTTTTCTACCTAAATATTGCTACCCAATCGACAAGCTCGCCCAAAAATCCCATTCGACAAAACATTACAGAGTGTACAAACATACTCATAAAAACATTATAGATCTAACCCATAAAAAAACTCCTCAAATATTCAAACATTCTCATCAAAACAAACCTAAAATCAACAAAGAGAGAGAAAAAAAAAAAAACAAAGAGAACAAGATCTTTTGGTGGCCGTTTATTTCGTGTTTGGCCGATGCACACCCATTTGCTTTCTCTCCATCAATTTCTTTTTGTTTAAGTTATCAAATCCTTTTCCTTTGCTCTTTCCATAATTTCCAATCATCAAACCAAATCTCTACTCAAGAAATCAGTTACTGGGTTCATATTATGATCTACTAAAATAATATGAAAACTAAAAGACAGCAAAAGATAGAATGAAAACAAAGACCCAGAGAGAGAGAGAAGGAGAAGAACTCACTTCGATCGGCGCACAAGAACGAAGACGACGAAGCGGAACTATCGGCAAGTGGAGGCTAGGGTTTTCGTGTAGGTGAGACTCTGAGAGCACGAGAGAGAAGGTCCGAATGTGGGTTTGACTTCCGTATGGTTTTTAACCTTTTAGCGTTTACTTCTCCCCATGGTCCATAGAACAAACTATTTTTTTTTTAAATAGAGAGAGGTGGTGGGGAGAAGAGACCCACTCATCTAACCCCCACCAGAAGTTGAAAACGGAAAGGAAAAAGACAACAAAGCATTAAAATGTTAGAACACATTTATTCATAGTTGCAACTTGAAATTTTGATCATCCACTAAATTCTTCTTCTTGTTCTTGGAAAATTTTGACCAAACTGTTTTATGTTTTGGAATTTTGACACTAAGATCTTAGTTTATAATTTTGACACTTAGAATTTTGATCCGATCCGACCTTTATTATATATTGTATTATTCTTTTGTACGGTAGTTGTTTTGTATTTACTTATCTTCTTAAATAAAATTTTCTACAATTTTGTAAACATAGACACTAGTTGAACCACGTAAACCTGAATTCGCTCTTTATTTAATTTCTCTCTCATTGTTCCCAACATTGGTTTTTGATCGGTACGAGAAAATCGAAAATTAAGTTCTCTCAAAATCTTTTTGCATTAATTAGCAAGAAATTTCCATATAGAAATCTTTTATGAACAAATATGAGAGATGGCAAGTTCATATTAGTCGTGCCCTTTTGTGGGTATTGGCCATGATTATAATTGATGGATTTGCTATTAGGCTATTAGCCGTTGCAATAACATGTTTCGAGTTCTCATATGATTATCATCTCTTTCAACTCTCTATTACTAGCATCATAATTATGATGTTATTATTGCTAATGTTACATGATTAACAATTGCATAAACCTTTTATTCCTCTAATTCTCATATTACTTAACCATTTGATACTGACTATTATATGAGAAATAATAATTGCAGTCATGATTATATAAGTGATGCATAATTATTTAAAAAAATAAATAAATAAATACGAGACCAACATGAAAAAATAAAAAATTTTTAATAATAGATCATATTTTTTTAAATAATTATATAATATTTACGTATTCTATAACTATATATAATATTACTTTATTTTTTTTTTTTTGTTGGTTTAATCTGCTTTGGCAAACGCCTTGCATGGGGTAAGTCACAACTTCCAAGCCATAGTGAGGCTTGAAACCATCAGCATAGTCTTATTCATGGTTTGTCACCTCCTACATATCCAAGTAGACAAATCTTAAAAAGATAGTGCATATTATGTCAAGAAAATAAAATAAAAATAAATAAATTTACTATTTCTATGGGTTTAAATTTTTACGACGAAGTAATAACTTCATATGTTATCAAAGCAGACATCTTGAGTTTGAACTTATATATGAGAGGGAGTGTTAAAAAAATATAAGGTTAGCTTTGGACATTGAGCTGAGTTGAGATGAGTTGAATTTTTTATGAATACTAGTGAGTTAAAATAATGAAATGAGTTTTGTAGAGTTTACTTAAGATGAGTTTAAATGTATTTGAATGTTAAGATAAGTTTAGATATACTTAAGAAATAAAATTATGATATTTTAATAAAATCGTTCAAACGTAAAAATAACATCACAAATAATAATATTTTATTTAACTTTTAACTTTTATCTCAATTTGCTATGCAAATCTCGGCTAGACTTCTAATTCCTATGGATGATGCTACATCCACCGAGAGTGGCCACCAAGTGTGTAATGGTTTTTTTTTTTTAAATATCTTTTAAACTTCTTTAAACATTTTTTTTAAATTCATTAAAAATACTTTTTTAATCATTAAATATAAAAAAATCAGTACAAGATGTTAGTGCGGACATCTCATTAGGAGACTAGGAGTAGTGTTTTCCAATTCCTATACTCTCAATTTCGATCATTTTGATTCTTATATTACACATCTATTGTATCCATTAACAAAATACTTGCCACGTGTCGCAATAAATGAAATTGACTGTCTAGGAAAGGAAAATTAGAGAAAAAATTAGGCCGAGAGTGTGTAGTCTCTACATATTTATTTTTAAAAAAAAATAAATTTAGAATTTATATGAAAAAAATATATTTTTTTAATGACAATCCTCAATTTTAATTTATTTTTAAAAAAATAACTATAAACTATACATTTTAAGACTGTATATAACATTATCCTTTTATATTTACTACAAAATATTTTCCTTATTGATATTCATGTTGGTAAGTTATGGTGGCACTCTAAACTCTAAAGGCCGTCTAGTCCTTTGAGTATGCCAGAGAACTGGTGCTTGTGTCGTACAGCTATGGCTTTCCTTGGCTCTGCTGTTGTTGTAAACTTGTGAGCAGCAGAATGCCAGAAACTAGAAAAGTAATAAGCTTTCATTTATTAATTTTGGCCATTTCTTTTAAGCGAAGCTTCCGCCAAATTTGTCATTGATTTTAATTGTAATTCGATGGGACCATTTTGATAGTTAAGACCGTATTAATCACAAAAGAATTTATATATTAATAGAATTCTCAACATAATAATTAGTTTGTAATTTGAAAATTTTTTTATATGTATTTGGTTATAGATGTAATTTTTTTTTTTATAAATGAATGAAGTCAATTTTTCATAAAAAAGAAGAAGATATTTTTATAAAATAATTTATAAAAGTAACAACGCTTTATAGAAATACGTTCAATTTAAAATTGGAAAAATCTCGTTATAAAAACAACTGCGTACTAATATATGTACCAATCTAATGTGATTGGTCAAAAAGTAGATTTTATTAAAAACAGTGTTAATTTAAATTTTGAATATGAAAAAATCAGTATTGATATGTATATTAACTTTTCCAGTACGTAACAAAACTCTTTAAAATTACATGATTTTATAAAAAATTGTAAAAAGAATTATACATATATCATTACTCAAAGTTTATTTGTTGATACTAAAATATGTCTTATGCTAAATTATGTGTCTAAGCATCGACTTGTAAATAATATCATTAATCTATACACATATATTGATTAGGTTTTTGCATTCCTTAAAATTTTTCCTACATATTTTCTACCGCAATAAGATTGTGACACTTTTCTCTCTCTTTTTTTTTTTTTTTTTTTTTCTATCACCAGCAAATATGTATGTCCTTCCATAAGTTATTACAGAGTACGTAAAAGTGACTGTACATAAAATTTTTAATGTTAAATTAATATGTAATGAATTAAGAAAGAAAAAACCGTGATTTTTCAGAGATGGAGGTAAACATGATTACTCCATGGGGATTATATTTTTTAAGATATTTAAAGATTTGACCTGAAAATTCTTGATGTTAATATGTAAAATCACAATTATTTTGTGCTTCTCTATCAAAGTGTTTTGAATCCACACGGATGAAATGGCTCGAAATTATAAAATTAAAAGTACTAATAAAAAAATTATAAAAGTTAAAAAAAATCAATTATAATTTTTTTTTAGAAAATCAATAACAAGCACGTTTTGCTAATTTCATAATGTCCATGCTTGGCATGTGGCCAAGGCCAATATGTTATATTATTCAATAGTTTTAAAAAAGATAAACTCTATTAGGGACATTAAATTTTTAACGCCACCGATAAACGAGTTATGCTATATACTATTATTTTTGTATATTTTTTGCATACTCTTCTGATGTGATAGACTAAAATAGTTATTTTATATTAAAAAAATGATATAGTCAATCATATTAGTATAGTAGAAAGGAGTACGTAAAAATGACTACACATAAAGTTTTTGTTTTTGAAAAGTTTTAGGTTAGGTTTGGATTGTAAGTTGAGAAGAGATGAGTTAAGATGAAAGTTAAAAGTTGAATAAAATATTGTTATAATATTATTTTTTAGTATTATTATTGTTTTGAAATTTAAAAAAGTTGAATTATTCATTATATTTTGTGTGAGAATTTATAAAAATTATAATGATGAGATAAGATAAGTTGAGAGCCCCTCTCAATTCAAACCGAGCTTAGTGATGCATGAATAAAATTTTAGTAACTGTTTGGTCCTAACTGTTAATGAAATTAAATGGCAAAAGTATTTCATGTGATGATTAAGTGAGTTTCAAAGATTCATAATTATTGAAAAGTGAGAACCTTTTAATTTAGAATAATCTTTTGACTTTTGTATATCAATAAATATTAGATAAAGTAATCATCAAAGTCAAAGTTTTCGAAAAACTTATGATGAAAACCCAAAGGCCAAAGTGATGAGACAGATTCAGATTTGGATTCTACGTTGATAACATTGAAGTACCTTAAATAGTCGGATTAATTAATACAAATATGATAAGATACAAGGAGATCTTAATTCTATCCAACATCAAGCTTACATGCATACACCAAATTCTAAATGTCTTGTCATATTCAAGTTGACCCAAATTGTCTCAAACTCTATTATGCACAACACTAACCCTAATGTTTCGTGTTGTATATATTTCTTATTCACAAACCGACTTAAATATTGTCAATTATAATTATACAATTCATTATTTTCAAAAGAAGTGCAAAATAAGAAATTTTCACTTATCTCAAGAGTTTAAACTGATGGAAAGATATAGATTTTATTATTTATTTTATATCATAATACTTATCCTCATGATTGGACCAGACTTTTCCTTAATAGGTAGTTCAACACATAAAATATTTAATAAAATAAAATAGAGTATAGAGTTAAAGTTTAAGACCTCTACAATGATACTATATAAAATATTCAATTGCTCTAAAAATATAAACTGATAAAATAATATATATTTTATTATTTATTTTAAATTTAACACAAAAGATAATAACCAAATTTTACCCGACAATTTAGGAAGCTTTGCCTTCCTCCTTTCCAAAATGTTTAAAGCTACCGTGGCTCATTATTATTTCTAATATAAAGTACCATAAAGACTCAAATTCCCAGTCCAGTCTATTCACACAGAGAGAGAGAGATAGAGAGAGAGAGAGAGAGGGGTTGAGTATATAGTCGTACGAGACTGTTAAAAGAAAGTTCGTTGATCTCAACCAAAAATTCAATACAATATGTACAGAAATACAATTAAAACTTGGTTAAGAAAAGTCAAAATGCTTCCACAAAAAGTATTCAGGGCTAATTTATTTTTAAAGATGAAATGGATTGAGGTTTATATTAAAAATTAAATAAAATATTATTAAAATTTATTGTTTAATATTATTTTTATTTTAGAATTAAAAAATTTATAATAATAAAATAAGTTGAGCCAATCTAAAAATTAAGGAGTAATGCTTCTATGTCCTCAAATTTATACAGTTCATTTTGCCTCTTTTGACTTGATAACACAATCCATGCTGTCACATAACTTGTTAAAAAAAATTTAAAAATATATATTGCGAACAAAATGAAACCCAAGAACACAAAAAGAGGAAGAATCAAATTCTAGATGATCTCTGTTTCTTATGTTTGTATTTTTAATTTTTTTTTAAATAAGTCACGTGTAGTGCCACTGAAACAAAGTGAGTAGTATAAATTAAGGAGAATAGTAGTATAGACCGCTTCGATTTGTTTGTTGCCATGCATACTGCAACAAAAGGAGTGCTTTTATAGGTTTTAGAGGGATTTTTGCAGAAGAAAAGCACATCTTCGCTGCATATAGCATGTTGAAGATCCGCTTAAATTCTATCCGGAGTTGAGAGTTTGAACAAAAACTTGAGAAAAGCAATGAGATTGCGTGCATACTTGGGTGTCATTATCATATATATCTTTAAAAAATTGGGTTGACATACACTTCAAGGATTTGACTTTGTTGGAACTAGATCTGTAGGAGGAAGAACATCTATGTTTCATCTTGTTAAGGGATACATATCCCCCCATCCACTAGGTCTAATTCTAGCAAGCATTGAACCTAAGCCAAAGCCAACTTAAATATACAAAATTCTCAGTGAGAGTACCCAAAAAGTTACAGTTCTTGAAGTCTTATTTTCTACAAAAACAGACAAGAAGTTCATAAAGCCAAGGAAAAGAAAAAAAGACATGAAGCTCATTTGTTAGCAATTGTATTTTACGTGTTTACTAAGAGGTAAAAGCATAACAAAGGCAGCAGTAACGATAGATTCGCAATGTAAAACAAGCCTTGTGTTTTTTGTCCATCTTTGTAGGAAATTAGCCAAGTTCCCTTGGAAGCCAGAACCAGTCTCCTTTGCCGAGGTCCAACCAAGTTTCAAACCCCACTTTCGGCCCTTCCATATTTCTTAAGAGATCAAGTCTAGTCTGGCTGTGTGCTGTATCTAAAAGGGAATCTTAATAGCTTATGATCCATATGTCAGCGGTATTTCCTTTTCAAATTTCAAGGAACTTGAATGGTTTCTCTTTGCTCTAGCCCACCTGTCTGATTTAACATGAAAAAATCGATTGGAAAGAGATAGATCGATGAAAGTATAGACAAGTCGAACCACCTGCCTAACTCGAAAATAACACATGATCTGACAAAATTGGAGTCAAAGACAAACCATTCTCTAACTACTTGTTTCTGAATGGACCAAATAGCCAAACCTACCCGTTTGCAGATGAATGCACTTGTTCTGTTCCCAGACGAAATATTTTGAAAGCTACTCATTCCACAGAAGCATCTTACACCTTAATCTGCCCTATGCTAGACTACGGGAGAAAAATTCTACAAGATTTCATAGTAGTGATCAAGTTAATATCAACTCAATGCATTACCCGATGGACCAAATCAGCAAAAATGTAACAAGTTGGAAAAAGGGACAAGATAGCATAGAACAATCTATTTATTTCTTCTAAGAAATAAAAATTGGCACACGGGAAAAATACAAAACAGAATAGAACATGATATTTGAGTTTCTTCTCCAAGATATAGTTGTATCTAACATATATTGCACATATTGGAAGCTGTTTACAGACCAATGTCAGTTCTCTTTCAAATTCCCCATTACTTCCTGTGCTCAGATGATTTTTGAGCAAACTCTACTTAAACATTGCAAATAATAATAATAATAATAATAATACATTGATAGATATAACAAGAAGAATGAAAAAATTCATCATCTCACTAAGGAAAAGCTTTTATGAAGCAATTTTAAAATAAAAAATAAAAATAAAAATAAAAATAAAAAGGACCCCACAAAAATACCTTCACAACCTATCCTCTTTGGTTCAACATCTCCTATTTCCCTGTCTCAGATTTCAGCTCAGAAAGTTCAAGCTCCAGCATGTTCTCTCCTGCATAGCTAAAGGCACTGGCGGGCTTTCGAACATAAAACTAAAACATGGATACAAGCTCCCAGTCCTAAGTTTCCGGACTTTCTGGGACTGGAGATAATTCACCACCTTCAGCAAATGACGGATTAAGAAACTTGGCCACAAAAGCCCACATCTTATAAACATCTTCGAAGTTTGTAAGAAAACTGAGAGATGCAGTAACAACCTCAACTCTGAAAAACACATTTTTACCATCTTGGCAGCCATTAGCCATTGGTTTGCACAAGTCTGTATCCTCAAGGTCAGATCCACAAGGCTGTTTTGGATTGTCCACTCTTCGAACGTGACTAAGGATACCAATGCCAATAGAAATTCCATTTTTCTCGGCCAACTTCTGGACAATTTCTGGGTGAACAAGCCCTCTTCCACTGCTCTCTCTCACATTGAAAGCTACAGCCGCACCCCTTTCATATTTAATCTTAGGGCCATATATTTGCACAAGAGGCTCTCCTTTTCCTTCATCTGAGCCAGGTAACCGAAGTTGAAGTAATGAGGTAACAAGCCAATTGATTAGATACCGTAGCCTGAGTGTAGTTTTATTCAAACCCAGCATATTAACATGGTCAAGATGCCGACAACTTATCTCGGGCTCCCTCCTTCCCCACACTTGCTCATCACCATATTCTCCATCACTGACAGAATCATCATCAACAAGGGTAGGCCCAGATACTTCTCCAGACTCAAACAAGTGGCTCGGACCTTCTTTGTGGTTGTCTTCTATGCTAAAAGACACCCTATGACCCATGCTTGCAACCCGGTCCCCGTCTTCTAGACAAAAGAATCTACCACCAGCAAATCGGTCCCCCTCCCTCCTTCCAAGCAGTCTATACTCTCCTTCTGTCTCTCTTCTTATTGCGCTGTCTTTCATATCTTGACATATTTTGGAGGTCGAGGAATTCTCACGATTATCATGCCAATTGCTGCAGTTCTGGTTCTTCAATCTGGATCCATTTGCAATAGATCTCAACTTAGTATCACTCTGAACCAGATCTTCTATAATTTCAGGCTCTTGGATCTCAACTTGCCGAGTCTCTGCATAAAATTTACTACTTTCAGAGGCATCGGCTACAGAAAACTGCTCTTCTTCAGAAATCTCCTTGATACGGTCAAGCTCCTGAGACATTGATAAAACAGCTGCATCAAAGGACAACATAGGATCCTCATGCAGTTTGAGGTTTACCCTCCTGTCATCATATATTGGGCTCTTTAATGTTTTTGAAGTTGGTTTTGGAGAGATTTGCTTGTTGCTTCTTGTGCCAGAAAACCACGATGGCAGCAAGGGTGACCCTGCTTTCTGTTTTGTCAATTGGCCAGAACCATCAGAGCCGAATGGACTCTGACCCAAATCAATCCAGTATGAATAGTTCGACGATTCATCCTCACTGAAAACTGGACTTTTCATAACCTCACCAACTGAAATGCTCTCAGCCTCCTCAAAAATGGTGCTAGCCCCATCCCTGTCCGAGCTGTTATCTTGTTCCATCTCTGTCTCAAAGACATCCCTTACCTGATTGGAAGTGAATACACCTGAAAAGGCAGGCATCTGTGGCCCCCCATGTGTCTCAGGCATTGATTCTTCTTTTCCATTTAATGCATCATCTTCAATTCCGGCCAAAACATCAAGGCCGTCCACAGAATCGCTAAGGTAATGAGGAAAAACCGGGAGAATCCTCACCATTCCTGACCCAGTATGCCCGGATGGGTTTTGCAGGCTTCCCATCACAGATTTTTTTATCAGAAGGCATCCAAATCCAGTTGGGTCAGAGCCAAATACCCTGTAGAACGAGGTGATGATAAAATCTGGCCGGAAGAGGGACAACCCAAGAGAATCCATGTCCTTAGGACCCAATGAACCAGCATCAAGCAATACATGCCAATTGTTTTGCTGAGCAAGTGCCATCCACTGGTAGGAATACTTGGCCCCAGTAACCCTTGACTGTACAGGAAATACAAAAAGCCCAGCTGCAGAATCCTTCTTCCTCCTCTTCTTATTCGCAATTTTTTTCCTAAGCTCCCTGGAGCTGAGTTTCATGGAAGGCCATTTAAACCAAGCACTTGAAACCTTAGCACCTTTCTCCTTGGCACTCTGAGCCATCCAATTCACGGACTGGCTCTCATGATCAAACATGGTCAACAACTTCTTGTTTGTTTGGAAAGGGTAAGACTCAGCAAGCAACTTAAACGCACAACCTCTACTAACAGTAAAAACAAGTCCATATTCATTTTCAGGGATGTTCAAATAGTCCATAATCCTACACTTAATATCGTCTTCTACGGTACCTTTCTCTGCACCTCCATAAAGGGCATGGTTGCTCAGATTCGCAGTTATCTCCGACAAAGTAAATGCCGATGACTCCCAATATTGTTGAGTTTGAAGGTAAGATAAGAGGCCAAAGCCACAATAATCAAGGCATACCTTTGCGGACGATTCTGTTAAGTGGCCATACTCGTTCAACCTCAACTGGTCAATCTTTTCCGTGGATTGAAACTTGGGGTACGCCATAAGGAACTTGTTGAAGGCATCCCGGAAGCTAGGAAGGAGCTCCACTGAGCTAAAGCTTCGCTCCGCCGCAAGAGCCGTGGCACGCAAGAATTCTTTCTGGGCATGGAGGCGAGCAAGGGATCTAGAGCGCCCGAGACCACCACCCGCTTGGTTGGAAGGCTCCGAGGAATCAATATCTTTGGATTTCGAAAGGGAACCGGCCTCAGATGCTTCCTCAAGAGCCTCTCTGAGCTTATTCTCCTGCAATTGCCGAAGAATCGATGAGGGATTTCGCTTCCTTTCTCCCGTCAAACCAGGACCTTCCCTCCTCCTGCTCTTCTTGTCCATGATTATGGCGGCACAGTGGGTTATAGGCTTCCATAGTGACATATGCATGCCTATCTACCTCTCTTCCCACAGCCAATCTCTCAACCTTGAACGCAAAGCAAATGGGATTCCTGTTTCCTTTTCAAAATGAAATCGTTTGCCGCAGAAGTTCAGTCTCAGTCACATACATTTCAAACTTTAGGTCTACTGCTGAGATGCCTTTACTTTATCACCTTTCATACATTCAAAGCAATAAAAAAAAAATCAATGAACATTCCTTTAAGACCCAGAACTTTAACGAGAGATCAACAACTCTTGGTCTTAAAGCAGAGGAAAAAAAAAAGTGAAAAGAAAAAAAAGTGTCATATTATTAGAAGCAGACCTTTAACGGCGATCAGAGAAATTCCAGCTTTAGCATCCTTCATGGGCAGGCTCCCTCAATTCAAATTCAACACCAACATTATGGAATATCCATTAAAATAAACGAACAAAATATCCTCCACCAAGAGTTAATGAGCCCGGAATCCAAATTTTACAACCAAAAGATTGGATTTTTACGAGGGAAAGATCTCAGATACTCCCAAAACACATTTCCATTTGATTCTTTGGACAGAACGCAGGAAAACAAAATGGAAATAAGAAATTCTAAGACCCTGGAACACCCAGTCTTGAGCCCAAAGACAGAAAAAACTTATCAACAAAGAAAACACCCCTGGAGTTATATACAAATCCACGATGTGAGCCGGAGAAGAGCCACGGAGAAGCAAAAATAGCTTCAACAACTCCTCCCCTACTATTTAGTACAACCACACCAACTACTTTTTCCTCTCTCTCTCTCTCTCTCTCTCCCCTCGTCTAAGACCTGTAGCGGGGCATAATAAAGGCAAATCCTTTGCAACCCTTCAGTGTTTGGCATTTACTCTCGTAGCAAATGCAAACATGTCCGCATTGAATGCCCCCCCCTGTTTCACACACTTCCCCACCACTATTACACTCCACTCCACTCCACCACCACCTCTCTCTATCTCTAATTTCCAGTTTAGTCCCTTCCCTGCCCCACTTGATTTAGGCTATGGAAACACGGTGCGCTGGTTTGACCCGGTACTTTACAGATGGGGGAGTCCAAGCAGCAGAAAGTGGAAGTCTACCTGGGACTATGCTCTTCCATACAGATGCATAATGTTGGAGAAAAAAGCATTGCGCGCTACTTTGACTTCACGCCCTGCGCTGCATATTTTGTTAAAGATCTGTGTTGATGAAGATAAATATGGTTTACTTCTTTGATTACTGGTGTTTTAGGACAGACAGAAAACAAAACAAAACAAAAAAATAGTTTGTTCTAGGGACCATGGGGGGGAAGAGACCCACTCATCTACCCTCCACCAGAAATTGAAAACGGAAAGGAAAAAGACAACAAAGCATTAAAATGTTCGAAAACATTTATTCATAGTTGCAACTTGAAATTTGATCATCCACTAAATTATTCTTCTTGTTCTTGGAAAATTTTGACCAAACTGTTGTATGTTTCGAAATTTTGACACTAACATCTTAGTTTATAATTTTGACACTCAGAATTTTGATCCGATCCGACCTTTATTATATATTGTATTATTCTTTTATACGGTAATTATACTGTATTTACTTATCATCTTAAATAAATTTTTCTGCAATTTTATAGACATAGACAGTAATCGAATCCGTAAACCTGATTTCGCTCTTTATTTACTTTTTCTCTCATTATTCCTAACATTGGTTTTTGATCGGTATGAGAAAATCGAAAATTATTTTCTCTCAAAATTTTTTTGCATAATTAGCAAGAAATTTCCATATAGAAATCTTTTATGAACAGATCAGAAAGTTCATATTAGTCGTGCCCTTTTGTGGGTATTGACCATGATTATAATTGATGGATATGCTATTAGGCTATTAGCCGTCGCAATAACATGTTTCGAGTTCTCGTATGATTATCATCTCTTTCAACTTTCTATTACTAGCATCATAATTATGATGTTATTATTGCTAATGTTACATGATTAACAATTGCATAAACCTTTTATTCCTCTAATTCTCTTCTCATGTTACTTAAACCATTTGATCCGGACTATTATATGAGAAATAATAGCTGTAGTCATAATTAAGTAAGCGTTGTGTAATTATTTTTAAAAAATTGAATAAATATAAGACCAACATGAAAAAATAATTTTTTTTAATAATAGACCACATACTTTTTTTAGAATAATTGTACGGTATTTACGCATTTCATAACTGTACGTAGTATTACTTTATCTTCTTTTGTTGGTTCAATCCGCTTTGATAAATGCTTTGAAAAATCCCCCTCCTCTTTTGGGGGGTGGGGTGATATGAGTTTTGTTTTTTTATAGACAAGTTGAGATGGACATCTCTGTTTTTACAGAGTCTCGCATCTCAGAATGACTGTGTCATTAGAGAGTACTTTTAAAGTTTTTAGAAAATATTCGATACAATAAAAGTTGTGTGCGGGGGAGTATATAATCGATGAGTAGTCGACTTATAATCATGATTTATACCTAAACTTATTGATCACAGCTGTAACTTTCTTTATTCATAAATTGAATTGAAGTCTATTTCAAAAAAAATATATAGTCAATGTTTGCCAATTAACAAAATTAGTATAAGGAGCAATATGACAAAATTGGTAGTTTAGAGAGCACATCATAAAATTAATGATAATTTGAAAGATACAAAACATAGTTTTCTCATTGAAAAAATAGTTGTTTAATTAGAGTCTACATCATAACTTTAAAACTTTTTTTCACTAAAGAAATAAAATTATGATATCTTAATAAAATCGTTCAAACGTAAAAATAACATCATAAATAATAATATTTTATTTAATTTTTAAATTTTATATAAATTTACTGTCCAAATCTCGGCTAGACTTCTAATTCCTATGGATGATGCTACATCCACCGAGAGTGGCCACCAAGTGTGTAATGTTTTTCTTTTTTAAATATCTTTTAAACTTCTTTAAACATTTTTTTATAAAAAAATTCATTAAAAATACTTCTTTAATTATTATATATAAAAAAATCAGTACAAGATGTTAGTGTGGACATCTCATTAGGAGATTGGGAGTAGTGTTTTCCAATTCCTATACTCTCAATTTCGATCATTTTGATTCTTATATTACACATCTATTGTATCCATTAACAAAATACCTGCCACATGTCACAATAAATGAAGTCGACGGTCTAGAAAAGGAAAATTAGAGAGAAAATTAGGCTTAGAGTGTGTAGTCTCCGTATATTCATTTTGAAAAAAATGAATAAATTTAGAATTAGTCCTCAATTTTAATTTATTTTAAAAAAAAATAACTATAAACTACACGTTTCAAGGCTGTATATAATGTTATCCTTTTATATTTACTACAAAATATTTTACTTATTGATATTCATGTTGGTAAGTTATGGTGGCACTCTAAAGGCCGTCTAGTCCTTTGAGTATGCCACAGAACTGGTGCTTGTGTCGTACAGCTATGGCTTTCCCTGGCTCTGCTGTTGTTGTAAACTTGTAAACAGCAGAATGCCAGAAACTAGAAAGTAATAAGCTTTCATTTATTAATTTTGGCCATTTCTATTAAGCGAAGTTTCCGCCAAATTTGTCATTGATTTTAACTACAATTCGATGGGACCATTTTGATAGTTAAAACCATATCAGTCACAAGAAAAATTATGCGCTAATAGAGTTCTAAACATGATAGTTGGTTTATAATCTGAAAATTTTCTTATATGTATTCAGTTGAATGTAATTTTTTTTTTATAAATGAATAAAGTTAATTTCTCATAAAAAGAAATAAGATATATTTTTATAAAATAATTTATAAAAGTTACAACGATTTATAGAAACACTTTCAATTTAAAAAATTAGAAAAATCTAGTTATAAACACAATTACGCACTAATATATGTACCAAACTAATGTGATTGTTTAAAAAGTAGATTTTATTGAAAACAATACTAATTTAAATTTTGAATATGAAGAAATCAGTATTGGTATGCAGATTAGTACACGACTTTATTTATACGTAACAAAAATCTTTAAAATTACATGATTTTATAAAAAATTGTAAAAAGAATTATACATATATCATTACTCAAAGTTTATTTGTTGATACTAAACTATGTCTTATGCTAAATTATGTGTCTAAGCATCTACTTGTAAATAATATAATTAATCTATACACATATATTGATTAGGTTTATGCATTAGTTAAAATTTTCCCTACATATTTTCTACCATAATGAGATTGTGATTAGGTTAAAATTACAAATGCTCTCACACAAAGTGACGCTTTTCTTTTTTTTTTTCCTTTTCTATCATCTGCAAGCATGTATGTCCTTCTACAAGTTATTATAGAATACGTAAAAATGATTGTACATAAAATTTTTATTATTAAATTAATATGTAATGAATTGAGAAAGAAAAAACCGTGATTTTTCAGAGAGGTAAACATGATTACTCCATGGGGATTACATTTTTGAAGATATTTAAAGATTTGACCTGAAAATTCTTGATGTTAATATGTAAAATCACAATTATTTTGTGCTTTCTCTATCAAAGTGTTTTGGATCCACATACATGAAATGGCTCGAAAGAACGATGCTCCATTGTTTGTCAGGTTGCATGGGGTGATCTGTAACAATCTAGCGGTACCCGTCTCCAAATAATTAAATTTTTAGATTAAATATAAAAGTAATGCTACTCATTATTTTTTATGATATGGTATTAAATAATTAAAAATTATTTATTATGTTTCACTTGTGAGTCTATTATTTAATATCACATTATGAGATAACGAGAGAATTGTAAGAAAAATAATAATGAATAAATTTATTCTAAATATAAAGTCAGTCTCTAAATTTTTTTGAGTAATGATGCACGTATAATCATTTTTATGATTTTTTATACAACTATATTTTAAAATGAAGATATTTATAAAAAAAAAGGGGTTAATTTTATAATTTATTTTATAAAAAGGTCATTATTTAAAATATAATTGTATAAAGAATTATAAAAATGGTTACGTGAATATCATTTTTCGGGATTTTTTGTATTTTGGGTTTGGAAAAGGCTTCTTGTTTTTTCAATTTTAATTTTTAATTTTTCACTAGTTTTTTAATTTTTAGATTTTTTCCAAATTTAGATCTTTCCTTTGCTTTCATTACATTACTAATAACTAGGATGTGCGTCAACCAATTAAAATTTGATATGTGATATAAAAATATCACATCATTATAAATAATAAAGGCCATATGAGAATAATTTGAGTAATGCTATGCACTGTCAATTTTATATATTTTTTGTGTGTTCCACTGATGTAATTGATTGTATCAATTTTTTTTAATATATAATTAATTATATTAATAAAATATATAAAAAAAATATACAAAAATAATTATATATAGAATTTTTATTTCGCTAATTACTCAAAAGTGTATGCTCGACACAAGGACAAGGCCCATAAAATATAATTATTCTTTTAATATCTACTTCTTGAGGCCAAACTGCATCTTCCAAACAAAAATAATTTGTTTTGGAAGCGTCACATTGTTAAAAATAATATAAATAACTTATATATAAACTTGGGAGAATAAAATAAACTTAAAAGTACAAATAAAAAATTATAAAATTATTAAAATTTAAAAGTTTAAAAACTCAATTATAATTTATTTTTAGAAAATCAATAACAAGCACGTTTTGCTAATTTCATAATGTCCATGCTTGGCACATGTCCAAGGCAAATATGTTATATTATTCAATAGTTTTAAAAAAGATAAACTCTATTAGGGACATTAATTTTTTAACACCACCAATAAAAGAGTTCTACTGCATACAATTGTTTTTACGTATTTTTTACGCACTCCATTGATGTGATTGGCCAAAACAATTATTTTATATTAAAAAAATGATATAGTCAATCATATTAGTATAACGTGTAAGAAATATGTAAAAATGACTATACATAACGTTTTTGTTTTCGAAAAGTCTTAGGTTTGGTTTGAATTGTAAGTCGAGAAAAGATAGAATTGAGATGAAACTTAAAACTTGAATAAAAATTAATAAGAATATTATTTTTTAATATTATTATTGTTTTAAAATTTGAAAAAATTGAATTATTTATTGTATTTTATACGAGAATTTGTGAAAATTATAATGATGAGATAAGATAGATTAAGAGCTATTCTCAATCCAAACCAAGCTTAGTGATGCATGAATAAAATTTTAGTAACTGTTTGGTCCTAAGTGTTAATGAAATTAAATGGTAAAAGTATTTCATGTGATGATTGAGTGAGTTTCAAATACTAATAATTATTGAAAAGTGAGAACCTCCAAATTTAGAATAATTTTTGACTTTTGTATATCAAGAAATATTAGACAAAAAATGCTCCTAAATCAAAACCTCAAAGATCGAAAGTCTAAAAAAATCTTAGGTTATCCACTATGAGGTTATATTATGATTGCTGCAAGAGGAGAGTCAAAGTTCACCCATTATGAGTTTGTATCACCTCCATAATTCCATTGATAACGACTTTTAGAGTAAATACACTTTTGTTTCCTTTTTGAGTTTTTGTAGAATTTTGAGTTTTATATTTTGTTGATTTTCTAAAGTTTAAATGATTTCTTTATTTTATCTTTTTTAAATGTTTTCCAATTTTTCTATTTATTTTTATAAAAATTTTATGTACAGTCACTTTTGCATAATCCTTACACACTATATTAATATGATTGGTTGCGTCATATTTTTTTTTTTAAACCCAACTACTTTGCTGCCTGCAAGTTACCGCTGCAAGTCACCGCACTTTTCTATTCCTTTTTAATTTTCTTTTCACATTTTTTAAAAAATTTCTTAATTATTAAGTAAAAAATATATATCAATACACTTAAAATTATTTCCTTAATCAATAAGTAAAAAAATAAAAAATAAAAAATTGACCAGTGGTCAAAATGGGCTATCAGCTTTAGGCAGTACAGTAGTTTTTTTTAATATAAAATAACTTATTTGACATATCAAATCAATAGAGTGTATAAAAAATATATAAAAGTGACCGTATGTAATAGAATTCTTTAATTTTTTTTACTGTCCTGACTATATATTTTAAAAATCTTTTTAATGCTAGCTGTATGAATATGCCAAGTGTCATTTTCTGATTAATCATGACGTGGTGGTCAACTGCCACGTGAGTATTTTCTGTCAAGAAATTAAAAGAGTTGTGATGGAGAACCATTTTGAAACTTGAATATAATGACTATAGGTGCTTGTTTTAATTTTTTTAAAGCCGAAATACCAAATTTAAAAAGAAAACAATTACAAACACCATAGAGTTAATAAATAATTTTCTCTTACTTTATATCGTACAAATCATGCTAGATTTTGCAAAATTATGCCCAATTTTATATTAATTCTCCCACATTAAATATATTTTAAAAAATTTTATTTTTTTAATTATAAAATAATATTACATATAATCGTAAAATATTAATAAAATATTAAGTACCGTACAATCGTTTTAAATAAGAGTAAGATCTATTATTATAGAATTAATTTTTTTATATAAATTTTATATTTATTTATTTATTTTTAAATAATTATACAATACTTATAAATTCAAGACTAAAACTACCATTTCTTTTAATTATATACCTCCAAAAAGGAAAGGTAGATCTGCAACAGTTTGTCACTGGCAGGTGGGGTTTATAATCCCAGTTGGTAATTGAGTATAGTCTCTTTTGATCCAAGTGGTTGGGTCATTCATTAATTAATTATTATTTTTTTTTTTAAAAAAGAAAAAAAAAGTGGTCATGTCTTGCTTTGGTGCTTATCCCACTTTTATTGGATCACTTTTTCCTAAGATGTCAATTCCATTCAAATTCCATCATAAAAAGCTCATCAATATCTCGTTGAATGTGGCTATCAAGTGGGTTACCACCAAAGCCTTCAAAAACATTATATACTTGGTTTTACTTCCGTGAGACAGCTAGAGCCAAGCAAATGTTCGTGGGTGATGTCTTTTCCTCTTCATCTTTTATGTCAATTAATACTCTTAATTCTGCCCTATCCAAGGGGAAAGGGCCGTTGGCTATCCAAGTATATCCATTAATTTCTAGTATTTTTGTGTCAATAATAATGTTATATATAACCATAAAATATTTAACTATTTCGTAATCATTTTGAAAAACTATAGAATACCATTATTAAAAACTTCATTTTTTCGATTTAGATATTAAATTTATTTATTTTTTTAAGTGATTGTCAGACACTAACACATTTTACGACTATAAATATCATTTCTTTTTTATAATATAGGTAACGTAATACTCTTATCCTATTATAAAGTATTATGTTATTAATGTTATTTTTATTTATGTTAGTTGGACATGTAACATAATGTGATCAGATGTCTAATAATTATAAATAATGCTAGATATAGTATTAAATTGTGCAAATCTCGTATACTCATTTTGAAAAAATAGAAGAAGTAAAATTTATTTTTTCATATGAATTTTAGATTTATCTATTTAAAAAAATATACAAAATTTACATATTTTAAAATTGTAAATATTATTTCTGAATATTTTTTAGTAAATTTGTTTAAAAAAAAATGAGATATATGTATTTAGAACTGTGCTATTCTGCAGCCTGAGTAGCACCGCTCATAATTACCGCTAGTCACTTATAAATTTTATTTTTATTTTTTATTCTACATTTTTTAATATATTAAATATTTTTAAAAAATAAAAAAATATATTAATATACTTAAAATCATTTCTTTAATTATTAAATAAAAAAAAATTCACGGCAGAGTTTTCCATGCATTTAATATCATTATCATATTATAGTGTGTCAGTAGGCCTTACATTAACGCGATCCTGGACATATCCAGGCACAGGCTCTTTGGATGTCAAAGGAAATGCTTGGGCTTATGCTTGGAACTTGTCCTGTTTCTAATCCATGGCTTTGACTCCCAACTATTTGTGGGCCTGTTTTCACGTTGTCTCACATATTTAAGTGTTTCAATACACACGAGCTCTCTTACAAGTAGATTAGTTACTTCTTGTAGGATCTATTATAGTTATAATAAAAAGGACTGTTAGAGCCATAGATTAATTACATAAAATTAATTTAACAAACTGATGTAATTTTATTTAATCTGTTAAATTTATTTTATAATAAAATAATTATATAATCTGATGAGCATATCAAGATACGTCAATTTATGTGATTATTTTATATAATTTTTTTGTGGCTAAAATAATTTTAAGTTGGTTTAATAGCAATGAAATGGTCATTGATCAATATTATCCTACCAAATATTAAAACTATGTACCAAAGATTAAAATATTACTAACCGTGAAAACATAATATATGTCCAACTTATGGGCCCACATCAACCCATTTTAAACTTTAAAGAGAATAAAGTACTTTCCATTACACATACCATTCATTTATAAAAACTTTTATATACGATCACTTTTTACGTATTTTTTTATACATTCTACTGATGTGATTGGTTGTATATTTTAAAAAAATTGATCCAGTCAATCATATCAATAGGATATGCATAGAATATGTAAAAGTGACTGTACGTAGTATTACTCTTCATTTATAAAACTCATGTGATACCCCGTTTTTACGTGTATTTTCACTGAAGAGTTGTTTTTAATTTGATTAATATATTGGTTTATTTATTTTAAATTAATGTGTTTTAATTGGTTTTTAATTTATTTGAGGTGGTGTTTAATTTATTTTAGTCGTTTTACGGTTTTTAATATCGTTTTCGGCGGATCTGTTTTTGGTTTCCGGAGTGAGGATTGGACCTCATTTATTTTCTTTTCTCTTTTTCTTTTTCCCTTTTCCTTTTTCTTTTTCTTCTTTTCTTCTTTTTTTTTCTTCCTCTTTCCTTCCCGGTTTCTCTCTCCCCGCGCAGCACTCCTCTCTTTTCTCCTTCCCGTCGCCTCCACTTTGACCGGCCAGTTCTCCGCCGTCCGGCCACCGTTTAGTGCACCGCCACCACCATTCTCTTCCCCTTCCACCAGAGATCATCCCCACCAATTTTCAGAGCCATCGGACCAGCCGTTAGCTTTCGAGAGCTGCCGGAAGTCGCTGCACCTGCTCTGTTTTTGCCTCTGTCGCTGGTTGCTTTCGCAGCCCAGAACCGCCGCTTGCCGGTGGCGTGGCCGACACCACCCACCCAGTTTTCTTCCCCTCTCACCGGTGAACATCCCCACCAAGTTTCACCTCCATCCGAGCCACCGTTAGCCGCCACGAGCTCCTCCAAGCCATACAGTTTTTCACCGTTTTCGGTGCCGTCGCACCACCTCCGGCCACCATCTTTTCACAGCTTCTTCCCCTACCTCTTACCGACCTAAACCACCCATTTCCGGCCTCGATCCGTTGCTGAAGCAGCTCCCACGAGCTCAACTCCGTTCAGCCCCTTTTTGGCCTTCGACCGCCATTTCCACCACCACCCACGGCCAAAACTCATTTCCCTTAGCTTCATAAATATCTCAAGGCCATTCCCTATCAATCCCGAGCCTTGGTTTGTCCCCGTTCGAAAATGGGTAATTTATTACCCACGACAACAGTGTAAATTACACTGTTACGTTGCTTTTCCGGCGCCGTTTGCAACGCCGCGTGTTTTCTAAAATTGCCATATAGCGCTGTAAGTATTTTCCAAACCCTATTTTCAGATTTAAATATATATTGCTCTTTCAATTATTTTATCTGCTGGTTGGTTGATTCTGGACTGAGTCCGAGGAGTTCGGGGGTCGGATGGATGGAGGACAGAGTTACCTGTTTTATTGATTTATGTTGTTGGATTATTTTATTATGCATTGATATGGCATTACATGGTGCATGCACGTGTGTTTTTGTTTATGTGTGAAAAGCTTGTGTATTGGCGTAAGTGGTCTTACGGGTGCGGGTGTATCACGACCCCAAGCCGGGATGGGGTATTATCCCGGTGGAGCTCCTCTGGTTACTCGGAAGCGGAATAAACTGAGTGATGTCCCCTGAGTTGTCGCTAGACGACGGGAGCGGGGGCTAGGGGTTGCTTGGCTACGAACGCGCCGGGCGCGGAACCGGGCATCGCTCTACGCACCGACTCCGTGGCCCTTCGCTGGTGAGGGCTAGAGGATGCTTGGCTACGAACGTGCGGGGCACGGAACTGGGCATCGCTCGTTAGGTATCACATGCGTGGTGGTACTCTGCGGTGTGGCACTGGAGCCAGGGTGTGCGGATGACCCCTAGGGGAGGTCATGGTGCATACGGTTAATATGGATTCTGGTTTGAGTCAGGTAAAGGCCAAATGTGACTTTTGGCGTGTTTTTCGGAAAGGATGTGTTTTTGGGCCAAATGGGTTTTTTTGGCGTGTGTGGAAAAATTATGTTTTTGGGTTTGTGCATTGGGCATGTTTCATGCATATTGTTTGAGTTCTATGTGTTTTTATCTGTTAGTGTTTGGGTTTTACTTACCTGCGGTACCATTTTTGGTTCCGTAGCTTTTGGTGCAGAGTTTGAGGATGAAGAGGAGGAGGCTGAGCCCGAGGATGCGGCTCCGCCGGGTTGCTGATGCTATGCTTTATATTTGGTTTAAAACTGTATTTGTGTTTTGTAATATTTTATTTATGTATGTTTTAAACAGCTTGTATTACGTTAAGAACAATTCTGGTACTTAGTTATGACTTTCGTTATCCGTTGCGTGTTCTTTTGTGCACATTTGTTGCTTTTGCACACACTTGGCACCCGTCGATAGGATGGTGGCCCGAGTTGTCACCATCCGGACGTCTCGATTTCCCCGTGTTCGGGCGTGGGGATTTGGGGGCATCACAACTCAAATATGTTTTAGGCTAATCAATTCATCTAAGTCCAAAAATTTTACAACCATTTCTCACTAATATCTGTCCTTTTATGATACCTCAAACTCCATAACATAAAACCATGACATTTCTCTCTAAGATTTCCTGTAACCTTAACATTCATGCATGATCTTAAAGAAACATATATTACATAAACCCGGCCAACCTGAAATCACATTGTCATTTCATCTAAACTTTTGTCCTCATTTTACAGTTATAAGATCATTTTCTTGAAGGATAGAGCATCTAAATATCATATATACTAACAACACTTTAAAATAAGTAAGAAATCTTAATTGATTTTGCAAGCTTAAAGCTCATGTGACCTAAAATGGAAGGATATACAGTTGTTGTCTATTAAGATAGGGGTTCAGCCAACGAAGGAAGAAGAAGAAACTAGAGGTGGAGAGAGAGAGAGAGAGAGAGAGAGAGAGAGAGAGAGAGAGAGAGAGAGAGAGAGAGAGAGAGAGAGAGTTGTTTGATAAAAATGAAAATGTCTAAGGCTCTTTATATATTAGTAGTCAAGTGTTGGGAATTTGGACCTCCCAAATTCATTTCTTAGGATCTATTCTTTGTAGAAATATAAAAAAAAATAGAGAAATAATAATTATACAAAATTTTACGTGAAAAACTCTCAAAATAGGATAAAAATTACTAGACCCAAAGAAGAAAATTCATTACGTGGAAAATTGTTACAATCACACAATTTTTCTCTTCACCCCAAACACACCCACAAAGCTTTCCCCACTAACAAAACTTTAACTCACACATTTTTCCATTTTACAAAAATGAACAACAAAGGAATTTAACTATAGTAAAAAGTTACTAGTTAAGCACTTGATTGGTACATTTTACCAAGGAGGCTAAACTCCTTTTCATAGGCCTTAGGCCTTTGCTCTTCATTCATTCCCACCAATGTATAACTAATACAAATGAGCAAAATTCCAACAATCTCTACCTTATGACTTTGGCTGGTCCCACAGCCAAGCTCCACCTCAATACAAATTTTCATAACTTTCGCTATCATGCTCCACCATAAAAGCATATACATTGAGAATAAATCAATTTCAAGCATTTCATTTCAGCCCATGTCGAAAACAACCTTACTAAAAATTCTGGTGTAATTTCCACATTTGGCTTTCCTGAAAGTTCATTAGCTATCGATATAAATTTCCACCACACACCTTGCATCAATGTCAAACCAATGCCTGTGTGTAAATTTGTGGATCTGTTAACATTAACACATCCTCTATTATGGAAACTTTGGGAATTAGCAGTATGCCATAAGGATATAGATGTCAATTTTTCTATAGAGAGAGACACAACGTTAGTATCAATACCAGTATCTCCATTTACTAATTTTGAGTCACTTATCGAACTTGCTCCTTGTACTAGTTGTTTCACCAGTCGCTAGTATTACTGCTAACTTTAGGGGTTGATCTACCCTTAACGCCTTGTGTAATCTAATTTCTCCACCTCATTCCTGACATCGCCTTGATAAATTTTTACCGTAAAAATAAATAGTACCTCATTATGTAAGTTCTCATGAAAGATTATATGGTCACTATGGTCCCGCATAAATTCTAATTTCCTAGATAGAACCTCCTTAGATAGTACGTATCCACATTACCACACAAAAACTTCACCAATACCAAAAGGACCTAGGCTCTGATATCACTTGTTGGGAGTTTGAATCTCCCAACTTCACTTCCTAAGATCTACTATTTGCAGGAATATTAAGAAAAATAGAAAAATAATAACAACACAAGATTTTAAGTAGAAAACTCACAAAACAAGAGAAAAACTATCAGACCTAAAGAAGAAAATTTACTATGTAAATTTTTTTTACAATTACACAATTTTTCTCCTCACTCCAAACACACCCACAAAGCTTTTCCCATTAGTAAAACTTTAATTCACACATTTTTCCATTTTATAAAAATATACAATAAAAAAATTTAACTATAATCAAAAGTTACTAATTAAGCAATTAACCGGTACATTTTACCAAAAGGCTAAACTCCCTTTTATAGGCATTGGGCCTTTACTCCTCTTTCATTTCCAACCAATGCGGGAGTAAGACAAATGAGCAAAATTACAACATCAAGAATACAAATGGAGTTCTATTAAAATATTATAAAAAGTAAAAACTTCTCATTTCTAAATAACAAAGGATCTCATACACCACTTACTCTTATCAGTTATCAGAATAAAATATCACATAGATTTTCTTTCCTTCGTTTTGACCCACCTGTTTTTCAAATTTGAACTTTTTAAAAGGTAAAACAGCTATCTCCATATCTCTCTATGATCTAGACCTGTCTTTGACTTCGTACTGATAGGAAGGCAATTTTTGTTCATGATTCAGATTTTCGATTAATATCAAAAGATTTTTTTTAGGATTATTTAACAGTAGTAATCGTTTATCATGCACGTTGATGCAGTTAACTTTTAAATCTAACGCATTGATATTAGTAAGTCCTTGCTTAGACACCAATATCATGGAGTTAAAAATTACATATTGGAAAAAGTACTAGCTATATCCAGATTACCCACATTTTATCTACAAATTGAGCATGCCTAGCTTATAACTAACTAATGAGCTACTGCATTATCATTTCTATTCACGTTCTAAATGAGTTGAGCGTATCTATTCTACTCAAAATCTAATCTCATATTGAATTATTTATCCAAACTCTATATAATAATAAAATAAATATTTTATTATTTATCTAATTCATTTTCGTACAGATCTACGGGTCATATTTTAAATTTTAATCAAATAATATATATTTTATGTTAATCTTCAAAATTTATAATGTGCATTTTTTCGATGGCTTTATATTTAAAAATATAATAGTTATTTTGTTCATCCTAATTAAATTATTGTTTTTACTTATATTTTCAATAGTTCGGTTGGATGAAATAATTAATACTTTACTTAATTATTTTAAATGAAGAGAGAAAAAATTAGGGTTCGGTTAGATGAAATAATCATAAAAAGTTAAATGATCTTGCTACAATACATCCTATATTTGTTGATCCCCTTTGTGTTACTGTAGCTCCAGAGTTGAATGGTTTTATTATGTGTAATCTAATGAATTTTGGTTTTAAGCCACATTAGCAATTTTAGGAACTCCACTAACATTTGGTTATTTCAATACCAATATCCTTAGAGAAGGCTAATAGTACATTTTAAGAATAATACTAGGCAGAAGTCTTAAATAGACAAGTCTTTTGTAAAACAGTGGATTCTACTAATAAATAATAATTTTTTTTTACACTTTTTTATATTGAGTCTACTTTTTTATAAGAGTTTGTATGTGATTTATCTATTTGAAGCTTATACAAATATTTCTCTTTAAAGTAAGTATCTGGAAGAAAAAACTTACTTGGGAAAATGAAAAGATGACGTGGCAGATTATTTCAAATGATAAGAGTCGCATGGGAGAGCAAATATTTATTGGGTTAATTATATTTTGCCTCTTGAACTTTCACTCAATTTTTAATGTATCACCGAAACTAATAATTGCATCAAAGTAGACCCACTTACTTTCAAAACTTATCAATTGCCTCCTTCTGTTCACCAGTAACGTCAATGCAATGAAAACTTCTTTCATGCACTGCTCATGTGCATAACATTCACTGTAAAGACAAAACCTCGCCTAACTTCATCGATTTCATGGCTCCCGTGCTCCTCATTGTAGTTAAAATTCCTCAAAATTTACTGCACTTCGCATATGGGCATTTGGGATTCTAGGGCTTGTGTCTCATGAAGAAGTAGAGTAGGGGCTTCGCATCCATTTACTACTTTGCTTATTGTTATGGGAATAAAGGGTTTTTATGATCAATCTGTAGTTGTTGAGAAATAAAGGTGAAAATACTTTTTATTTTGTTTACATTCAAACTGACTTGGTTCTTTATATTCAAATAATTAGTTTGCATAAGTAGTTTCTATTGGAACTGAAATAAATTCATACTTCTTGTTGTTTGTAGCAGTTGCACATGCCCAAGAGCTGCATACTGTGTTTCATGTAAAATAGTAATATAACATAAGCAAGTGATGCAAGTATTCTAATTCTGTCATGATATTGTCTTAATCTTAATGTTATCATGCTCAGACAATATTTCAGTTTATTTGTCATGATATATTGCCTGAATCCAATTTTGCCATGACTTGGACTTATATACATGACTAACACATATATTTTAGCAGGTTGTGAAAGATGTCCACTGGTTTATCTAGCACAAGCTGGGGTGGTAAAGCACCACCAGATGACCCATTTTGCTGTTGCAATCTGCGGGCACGTCTAAGAGTATCAACTACAGACAATAACTACAAAAGGAAGTTCTGGAGATGCCCATATTGGACTCTTGGTTATAAACATGGGGGTGGAGACAAGTGTTGTACATTTTTTGATTGGGTAGATGATATTTTTGCTCCACGTGTGGAGATGTTGTTGGCGAGATACGAGATAGACTCTGGATACAGAGTCGTGAGTTGAAGATTGAGAAATCAGAATTGGTGGCTAACTTGGTGATGGAGAGGGAGCACATGAAGCATATCCAAGAGTTATTGCATAAGGAGAATGAAAAATCTAAGGACTTATGTAAAATACAATAACTACATATGATGTGGTGTTACTATAATTGGTCTGGTTGTTTCTGTTATCTACACGAAAATATCTCATGATGGTGATGAGAGTTGCAAGAAATTGATTATAAGATAGGATTGGTTAATATAATTTTTTGGATGCGTATTGACTGTGGTTGTTGTTTTGAAATTTGATTGTTGTATTAGACATCACTTGTTGTGTTGATATTGATTGTTGTATGTAATTTGGTTATGTATTAAATTTGATGGCAAGAACTTATTGTGTGCTGTTGGTGACTATTAGGTCAGACTACCGTAGAGTAATTATTTCATAGCTTTATCATATAACATACATAAATCTCTTGCCTATCACACATCGCAAAAATAGGTTGTTTCCTATCCAAAAAATCTCAATACATAGTAGTCAAGTGGTGATAATAATGATTAATAATAATGTCACTATTCATATCAAAATCCCTCAATTGGAATATCACCATAACACCATAAAACTAAAAATGCATAACTATTGGACCATTACAACAAAAGTTTTGTAATACTAGTAATACCATAGAACCCTAACTACACCATTACAACAGTAGTCAATATTGCCAGTTTGGTCTCTTCCGTTTTTCTTTTTGATTTTGGTTCATCCTCTCCACACGTGAAGATGACTCTATACCATTCCCTTTCTCCATTGATGCATTAACCTTAGCAGGAGGCACTTGGGTGTTGGGTGGCAGTTGACCAACTCTGAATTGCATCCCCATTTCCAGGATTGCCCTAAGAACACAGTCTTCTTTATTCTAGATTACTTGTATCAACGTCTAAGTTCACAAATACAGGTAGTCATGTATTAGTCTATGAGTGGTGGCCCTCAAGTCTTATAGACCGCCTCCTAGGTGCTCATTTGGCGATCAACTTTGGCACACAACATATATAGGCTTGTAGTTGATTAGTTTGGCCTGCTAGATTTGTTTTCCATACTGCCTATGAAGGCTCTAACAAGGGAGTCTGCATTGATGGACTTGTTTAGCCTACTACCTATGAATGCAATGATAGTGGAGTGTGCTCAGTTTGCCTAGATTGGATTATTGACTATGAAAACTTTAACAGTGAAGGTTGTGAAATGATCTAATAACACATTTAAATGTAAATAAATGAAATCAACATTCTCAACATATGTGTAAATAAATACTTTATAGTAAATAAGGAAGACTTAGCCACTAACTAGTTCATCTAGAAATGAAGCAGATTGAAATTCTTCTGCAGAAGTGAAGAAGGGTATTACACCTAAACTTTGACTCAAACTAGTAAATCAAAAATTTAGTGCAGTTTTACCTGCAAGTATACATGTGTAGTAGTACCTAACAGGGTTGAATCCACATGAATTGACTTATGTGATGAAGAAAATAAACTCAAACAAAGAAAATAAATTACTAAAATGAATGTGCAATCAATTAAACAAGAAAATTAATGAGATGAAGATTTTTAACGTAACAAAATAAAACTAAAATGATAAAATAAATTGATATGGAGAATGACTAAGATTTCGAGGATTCGTCTAATAATTTAGAATATTGTTTCGATTGATTTACTTCAATTAAAGTAAAATAATGATTCTGTTTAACTAGAGGATTTAGTGTCTAAAGTCAAGAAAAATAATTGCTAATGATAAAGAATGAACGATTGATGGCTAAAACATTCACAAACTCATTTGAATATCACATGAATTTTTTCAAGCATTCACTGTATTCAGAAATAACAATAAATCAAGATAAATATATAGATAATCTAAATATCCAATAATAAAACTATTCAATTAATCAAACTCACAAAATAAATTCCAATATTAATCCGAAAACAATGTCTAACCCATTAAACTTTACCTCTAATCTTAATACGAGAATTGAGCTAATCATGTTCATCACAAGTGCTATGAAAATTAAATAAACATTCTTTATAATAATACTAAAATAAAATACAAGAAAACAGACACAAGAACATAAAAGTGAAGAGAAGATAGATTAAAAGCTCTATTTCCGAAAAGTCGAAGTCCACGGAAAAAATAGTAAAAACTACCTCTCCGTTTCGTAAAAACCAGAGCTCTCAACCCAGAAAAACTCCAAAACTACAGACCGTAGCTCAAACCTCCTGTCTGTTTTCATTCGTCCAGTGTCCCCGTTTTTAAAGGAAAATGCTCAACAGCTTTCCTTCTCTTTTCACGTTTTTCAGCCTTTCCTTCTAAACGTAAACGTCTTTTGTTTGGTCTGAGTCCACTAAAAAACACAAACTTTTCACTAAAAACCTCCTCTCCTCTCCTTTCTTTCTGTAAGCTTTCTTTTTTCCTGTATTTTCATTGCTATCGAGAAACTCCAGTCCGAAGCTCCTGCCTTTTTTTTTTTTCGAAATCTTTCCCATTTTGTCAAAACCCCACTCCCCTACTCTCTTACGTCCCAGACGAAAAAAAAAAGCTGAAAAAAATATCATCTCTTGTCCTTCCCGTCCAAACGAAAAAGAATCGCCCTGCCAAAACAAAAAGCTTTCTTCCACATTTTTTTCCCTTAGCTTCTAGAGTTCTCTCTCGTAAGAAAAAATGCTCCTCCAAACTTCTTTTTCATTTAGCCTTTCTTCTATTCTGTCCCTCTGCGTAAGTCCCTATTTTCACTCTAAAAAACAGAGTAGCTCCAGTCCACTTCTCTCTTCAAAACGAAAAACTCTAACTCCCTAGGTGCTCTCAGTCTGTCCTCACCTACCGAAACTCAGACCCCTCTTCTGTTTGTCTCTCACCCAGACTAAAAAAATCTCCACTGGTTCTCTTTTTTTTTCCCCTCTCAAAACAGAGCACTTGGCCATCTCTCTCTCTCTCTCTCTCTCTCTCTGTGTTCCGCCACTGCATTCCAACCTCTATAGCATGTCTAAGCTTTCTATTTTTTTTTGTTCGATCTACGTCTCGAAAAAAAAGATCGAACAAAAAAAATGCTGAATCTAAAATTTCAAGTTTTGTGTAATTATATATTTACACATGGATTTTAATGGTAATAAATGAATTCAAAGAATAAAGGAGTATCAAGCTCAAGTTGTTTACACAATGGAGTCAAGCACATCAAGAAAACAAGCATGAGTAAGAATGAAACAAGTTCACATTAAAGTAATAGAGTAATATTATAAATCTCTTAAAAATTAGAAATTAGGATTAAGGCTCAAAATTAATATTTTATCATAAAGCATTAAAATACATTTTCTACATGTGCATAAATATTTTGAAAATTAAATTTAAAAATTTTGAAAGATGATTGATTGTCATCTTTCACATGTGCATACCTTGATTAAATGGTTAAACTTTAAAAATATTAAAGATAATTAATTGTCATCTTTCACATGTGCATGTTTTATTTGAATATTTTCAAAAGTACTTGATAATTTTTTTGACTTATGCAAAAGGTAGATGTTTTTGTTTGAAATATTTGAAAAATAAAGTATGCTCTTTTTGTCATATGCAAAAAGTAAAAGATTAGGTTTGAAATATTTGAAAAGTAAAGTGTGCTCCTTTTCTCATATGCCAAAAGTAAAATATTAGGTTTGAAGTTTTTAAAAAATGAATGATGTTGTTTTTTACAATTGAAAAAGGAGAACATTTTATTTGAATTTTTTGAAAAAATGAATGATGCTGTCTTTGACATGTGAATCTTTTTAAATTTGAATATGAAATCTCATATGCCTATAAATAGATCATTTGAGAGCTTCACATTTACAACACCAAAAGCATACAACATTCATTCAAAGCTTTCATTCTCTCTTCTTTAAGCATTGGGCCTTAATTCTTGTTCATTTTGAGAGATATAGTTTGCGTTGTATTGTTCTTATTCCACTCATTGAGGAGTGTTTTCTGATAACCTACCCACTATCAGCTCTTATATCAGCAAAAGGGTGTGTATAACCCTTGTGCTTGTAAAAAGTGTTCTACACAGGAAATAGTTGAATTACCACGTGTAAGGTGATTGTAAGTGTAGAGGGTGTTCTACACGGATCCTTTGTAGCGGTGTTGTTCAAATGTATAATAAGTTTCTATCTCCACCTGAAGGAGGTTGAATAGTGAATTTGGAAATTCTCAAGGGGTAACTTGAGGCGAGGACATAGGCAGTGGGGCCAAACCTCGTTAACATACTGAGTTTGCTTCTCTCTTACCCTTATTCTTTATATTTATTGCTATTTTATATTTTGTTTATATTTTATATTGTATATTTGATTTATAATTATTATTTTTTTAATACAACTCAATTCACCCCCTCTTGTATTAGTCATCTGGGCAACAAAAAACACCAGCTTTCTTCTTTTTTTCAAAACCTGCTCTCCTACGACTTTCAACCTCCCCTATGACTTTCAGGGTCCACAAAAGTCAGCACTCACCCACTTTCTTTTTTTCAAACCTATCTTTGTGCCCCTCACCGTGAATCACTCATCTAATCTCTTCAAAACCTGCTACATGACACCTCGTAAGTCCATCCTCAGCATATGAAAAGGTTAGCCTTTTCTTTTTTTGTTGCAAAGTCCGCTGCATGATGGTTGAAATGCAGTTGCTGTGTGTGTTTGTGTTTCCATAAAATCTATGTGCTTCCATAAAATAATGAGTGGGTCCCATAGAACCATGTGCATGTGTTTTCCCTTTGGTTTCCTGTCCAAAATCAAGCCGATCATCTGCTAAAACTATGTGCATTTTATCTAAAGACAGAAATTGAGAAACTATAAAATCAAAGGAAGAGTAAAAATAAGGAAAAGAAATAATACAAAAAAAAAACTCAAAAATAAATTAAAATTAAAAATATAATATTAAAGAAAAACATTGTTCATGTGAAAAAATATCACTCAATTAAATCAGATATTATAATTTTAAGTATAAATCATGATATTAACCAATTTAAATCACAGCTTAAATTTATATCGATTAATCATTTTTCCATCTAAAACTAATAATAATGTCACTAAATAATTAAAATACATTGATTTTAAATATATAAAATATGTAATATTTCAGCTCAATCAGAGGGTGTGCATGCATTCCAATGTGGACATTTTTTTCTGTTGTGAGCAGATTGCTTACACCTCGAACATGTCATATAGACACCAATTTTTCTTAATTTGTTTTCTCCTTGTTGATTGTCCTCATCTCTTCTTCGATGTTTCGTTGACCTTTCGGGTTGTTTCCTAACCTCAAGAGCAGTGGGTTTCTTGTATGTGGTAGTGAGCCACTGATCCTCACTAGGCATATGATAAATTAAAGGCTTATATGCTGCCCTTCATATCTCCAAGCTAAAGTAATGGTGCACATATTCCTTAGGGTCTTGATCAGAATACACAATACATGTGTATGCATGAGAGCATGTAATACTTGTCATGTCCCATCTCGAACATGAGCAGGTCCTCTGGCCCAAATCAACCACATATTGTCGACTAGTACTGTTAACTTCAAATTGTCCACCTCTTGCATACGTTGAAGTACAATAGATGGACAGGTCATGCATAAGTTCAAGTTTCGCAACTATCCGAGTTGTTATTGTATTATCCCATTTACCTATTTTTTCCATTTTCAACAGATACTGCCTCATCAGTTTCTTCTATATAGTCTCTACCATAGTTACAATTTTCTTTTCTCGTGCTTGTAGAATATACACATTGAAAGATTTACTAAGATTATTCACTACTAGGTCAGACTTACAAGATGTGTTAAACCATGCTCCAGACCATTGTGATGGGTCTATGACCTTCAGGTAGTCATATGTAGGCTCACTAAGGGTTTTCAGTTCATCTATAGCGTTCTCAAAGTCCCTCTTGGTGTATGCTATTGCTGCTTGCCACAATTTCTCATTTAGAGCCACACCCTTATGGCCAGCATCTCGAAAATTAGCATATAGATGCCTCACACAAATACGACTGTTGCTCCATTACTGGCTTTAAACCCTATAAGAAATATTGAATGAGGGGCTCATTTAATAAGTTGACTTAACATAATATATTGAAAAATTTACAAAATTACCTTTTGCTTGTCATTGATAAATGCCCAACTGCCTTCAGGTTGTTGTTCAAGATTGGATATAAGTGTCTTAATAAACCATCTCCAACTATCATTTAACTCTACCTCCACAATAGCCATGATAATGGGGTACATGTTATCATTTGTATCCCTACTAATAGCACATATGAGCTACTTCTTAAATGGTCCTTTTAGGAAACAACCATCCAAACCAATCAATGGTCTACAACTAACCTTAAAACCCTCTTTACAGGCTGCCAATCCTACATACATCTTTTGAAAAGTAGGAGGTAACTCAAGAGCTATTTTTTCCACCCTAACTAACAAACAACTACCTTAGTTCCTTTGTTTCAGGGTCTAACAATAGTCCCATATATTGGCATACTGTTCTCTATGGTTGCCAAATATCTTAAATTGAACCTTCGCTTGAGTACGATATAACTTCATTTTATAAGCTTCCACTGCTTACTTTCTCTTAATCTCATCAACAAGTGCATGAATAGACATATTAGGTTGGATCTTAAACTGAACCTTCACTCAAGTACGATACAACTTCATTTTACAAGCTTCCACTCCCTACTTTCTCTTAATCTCATTAGCAAGTACATGAATAGACATATTAGGTTGGTTCATAAACAGTGGCATCAACTGATTTGCATCCAGGATGATGTGAGAATGGAGTTATTATAACTCCTGCTGCACTCATGTTTTGGATTCGTAGACTTTATTTGGAAAGTCTGTTGCCCTATAATCCAAGACCCATAAACCTGGTAAAGACATTTAGGGGTCTTGCAGACAATAGGAATCCTATCTTCATCATTCTTTGGAAACTTTATAGACTTACTAACATTTAGGTTCAACCTCCTTGTTGTTTCTCTAAATTGTGCTCTAGATCTAAACTTCATTCCAATAGTTATTTTTAGATTTCTAAGTCAACATGTTGAAACTCAAGGAACCTAAAATCATGACGTCCTTCGTTACCACTATGGATAGGAGACTGAAGCACATCACTTGGTGCCATATTAAATAAGTTATTTGCTAATTGTGAAACAAAGTACTGTTTAGTAGCTTTAGAGAAATAAACACCAAAATAATAAACCAAAAAATAAAGAAGTATTATATACCATTGTTATCCTCCTCTAGCCACCTTGGAAATGGATCATCACTTCTTGGACCACTTATGTCCTAGCCTATTTCGGGTGGCAGATGACTTCCTTCATCCTTCTCATCCTCAACATCACATCTGAGGGAGATTATGGCTCTCGACCATCAACACCAGTGAACACTAGTTGTGCAAACCTTGACCACGACCTCAACCTTGACCTTGATGTTCCCACTGTGCTGATAGCAATGTCATACAACTTATCTTCACTACTCAACACTGCTTTCCAAAATGGATCATTAAGTCCTAGGTGACGTTTTTCTGCTTCCTCTTCATCCTCACTCACATCCTCCTCGACGTGATGATCATCCAAATCATATTGGTGCACTGTAGTTCAAGAATGGGACATAAGATACAAATTAACTACTTGTCGACCCTTATACGTAGCCATCATAGACATCACATCATAGTTAGATGTAAGTAAGTTAAGACCATTGTGCATTCCTAAGCCAGACTGTCTATAGTAGATTAGGTCACTTGAAATGTAATCATACTTGGTCACAATCGTCTGTATCTTAATCCATGATAGTTGATCCTCATCATATGATTTATGGTACAAATCAGTCTTACCCCCAACATATTCCTCATTGTGCTACCTATAATTACTCCACCATGATGGACTTGAAAAAGCAAATTTCTCGTAGCCATCATACATAATATTTTCTTAAATTAGTCATGGACCACAATGGACCACATAGTCAAATAAAAACAATCAATTATTAGACCAAACATAAAGTAAACAAAGTAAACTATTGGACCAAACAGATAAATTTGTCCATTTTCCTAGACAAGGGACTACTTATGTCACAATCCGATAACAGAAAACACCTCAATACTATAGTTGTTCTCAAATTGGGGCCACTAAAGCTACTCAGCAATATAATAGTGTCATATTAGGAAGTAGACAACATTGGACTCACTCATGTGCAACATTCGACACAGACATCCTCAAAACTAAAACATTTGCCATGCTAAATTACTCATTTTCACATGAAGAACACACAAATTCGATGAAGACAAAGATGAAATCATTTCGAGATGGACTCATCTCTGCGACACCCACTGCACGAAGAAGATAGAGAGCAGTTCGATGAAGACGAACCAAAATGTTTGAAGTCACTCAGATTAGTGCGTTTATCACGAAACACCAGTTCTCCTTTAGATTTGCACCATGAGAACAACAATCAATGGTCTGGTTTGGAAGAAGTTAGGGGTTTGCAATTTAGGGTTTTTGAATTTTGCAGGCTTAGGGTTTTCAAATTTTCTCCTTCAGTTTTGGGACAATGAAATCAGGGGTGGTTTTGTTTTTGTAGTGAACAAGATGCATGTGAGTAGTATGTGGAGGAAGTTTCCCTTACATTTGATGTTGCTGGTAGATGAAATAGGGGGATTGATATGTTTTGAAAGTAAGCTAGATTCACTTTGATGCAATTATTAGTTTCGGGGACACATTGTGAATTGAGTGAAAGTTCAAGGAGGTAAAGTGTAATTAACTCTATTTAAGGACATTGCCAACAACAAGTGATTATGTGATCCGGTGGTGTAAATAATTAAGTGGTTTTACAATTTTACTTATAATCTTATATACAAGACTCATTTTATCATTTTTTTCTTAAAATTTAAAATTTCAATTTCAATTTTCATAGTCTTATCTATAATATTAATAATTAACAAGTCAATACATATTGTTATATAAATAAAAATTGTAAATACAAATAATATTTTCCAAATTAATTAAGATGGCGTACTGAGATTATTTTGATTCCCAAAAGAGAGAATAAAGAGACATTTAGTTTATTTATTTATTTATTTTAACGTTGGTAAAAGAATATAGTTGCGCCTTCAACAACTATGTGGTAGGTACCTCGATCCGTTGTTAACATCTAAAAGTCAATACTCGGCTCCTGCTAATGAGAATTAGGATCTTTTGTTGGTAATGTTTCCATAAAAGAAATTACATGTGCAATTTTGGAGAGTACCTCCTCCTCCGACAAAAAGGGACAAATATAAGACATAGAAAAAATTATTTTTAATATTATTTATTTAATACTGTATAAAATATTTATACAAATAGTAATAACTGAAATAAGATACAGTATTTCATGTCATGTGTCTCTCTCTTTACTTGGATCTCTTAAATGAAGAAATTGATCGCCTAACTTATTTCATAAAATTGGTTTAATAAAAGAGGGTTGGACATTTCTTATAAATATGTCAAAGATCTTGTCTAAAGGCAACATGAGATTTATTTCTCAATACCATCCCTTACGTGTAGGCCCCCATTCTTCTTGTGACAGACTCTAATACCATAAAAAATTTATAGACTTAACTCATCTCATAAAACCGATTCAACAAGAGAGTTGTTCATTTTTTATAAACATGTCAAAGACCTTGTCCACATACAATATAGGATTTATTCCTCAACGCCCTTCCTCATGTGCATGTCTGTATTTTTTCTAGTTCTTGTCCTGAAGTAAGTAGTGTAGCCTCCATTCGTCTTGTGACAGACTTTGATATCATGAAAAAATTCATGGGTTTAATTCTTCTCATAAAATTGATTCAATAAGAGAGAGCTGCTTATTTATTATAAACATACCTAAAATCTTGTCTACAAACAATATAAGATTTATTTCTCAATGTCAAATTCATGCAAGAAGATTTCCTCAACATATAATCTTTCTATATACAAGGGTATACAAGACATGTCATCATATTACCGATATGAGAAAATTTTATTTACAAAATATAGTTTTTCTTCGACATAAAATTCGTTTATTCGTTGAACCACCATCACTTATGTGTGCATCCCATCATAGAGCATCTCGATCGATCCTAAATATATTTTAGAATAATGTTATTTTTTATTTATTTTATATCTTATCATTTATAATCACACTTGTTGATATCGTACATTTTAAATTACATCACATGTCAATCACTTAAATATACGAGTACTGCTACATCTATAAAAAATTTACATAAAATAATTTTACAAATTGATATAACTTCATCTGATCTATTAGATCTATTTTATAATAAAAATAAATTTACAATCTAACAAACTCTATCAAACCGCATCAGTGTAGGATTTCTTTTTTATAATTTTTTTGTGGCTAGAGTATTCAATTCCCTTCTAGAGTAATATATTACATCATTCAATATACTTGTGAATGACAACATTTCTTAATACTCGATCTATTACATACATTGCCGTGTGAAATTCTTACTAGGTGATTAGAGGAGTCAAGATAATCATCTGTCTTGAGTCTCACCCATGCTTGTCTTTTAGCCATAGAGCATCCTCCCTGCATCTACAAATATCCCTCTCGTAATAACGTCTTCTTTGCTTCAAAAGATTCCTTAAATTCCATGCAAAGGACGAGCTCCTGCCGGCACTACTGCAAATGAAGATTTATTTCTAAAAGAGAAATGATTTGTGTGGTCGGTAAATACAGTTGGCATGCAGTCACTTTAAAAAAAATGAATTAATATGGGACCTATATGAAAAAAAAAAAAATTATTTTTATAACTTTTTTTTATTCATTTTGTACAACGATGAAAAAAAAATATTTATTCCGTACAGCCGACTGCATTTGCCGACTGCGTCTAGCAAAGCCCTTTCTAAAAAGTTCTTATTTTTAGGATGAGAACTGATATAAAAATTTTTAAAAAATAAATTTATAAATTAACATGATTTTAAGAATTTTCTATTCTAAATATTATATTAAATTAAGTAAATTTGTAATTCATTTTTATGATAAAGATATTTCTCTTTTCGATGAGGTTGTCTCTCGGGATGTCATTTTATTTTAAAAAAATCTAGTTACAAACATAATTGTGCGTTAATTTAGATACTCTATCACATCATTATCGCAAAAGTTTGTGTCCAAGAGGCACCAACATCCACGTTTTATTCATTCAATTTCAAGCCATGCATGCATTATTTAGTATGGGTTGTGCAATCCATTAAAAAAAAGAAATTTTTTTAATATAAATTTTATATTTATTAATTTTTTTTTTAAAATATATGCAATATTTATATATTTTATGATTGAAAATATTATTTTTATTATAAAATGATATAATTTTTATATATTATTTTATTAAAATATCTCTATCATTATGCAAAGATTTCGTAAAAAAATACAAGGATGTCTCTCCAAAGATTTTGGTTGGCTCCTGGATTGTTTCACAAACTTATGGGCCATGGAAATAGTTGCCTGGAGAGAGATCAATGTACACATTTTATTCCCTTTCAACTTAATGCATGCATTATTTAAGGGTATTCATCGAAGTGGGTAAACAAGAAAAAGAGAGAAAAAAAAATAATGTTACATATAACTATAGAATATATAAATATCGTATAAATATTTTAAAAAAGAATAAAAATTATGATTAAAAAATTAATTTTTTTATGTAAATTTTATATTAATTTATTTTTTTAAAAAAATTATAAGACGATTAAATAATTATAATTATAAATATCATTTAAAAAAAAAAAAATACGTGCCTTGCATGCAATATTATCCGACAGTCCTTTGTCGGTTAGCCTGCTGACTCCATTCCCGTAGAGGCAAACGCATCAAAGCAAAACGCCAAATTTGGAATCAGAGGCCGAACACTTGCGACATCGACCGCCAAACATCCCAAAGGCCGTGGTATATTCGATGCCTCGCCTAATCTCTCTTTTCTTTTTTAACTTCTTTTGATAAAATATCAAATAATTAAAAAAGCTAAATAATTTATTTATTACTTGATATCATATAAGATAATAATATAAATGTAATAAAAATGCTTTAACCATAAAAAAAATAATTCTACAAAATATGAATAATTATGCTACCAATAACTATAATATTTAGAGAATTACAACATACAAAAATAAATTTTATAAAATTAAACTGACATGACTTTATATGATATGTTATATTTATTTTATATGTAAAGTAATTTTAAAATCTTACGAATCACATCAAATTACGTAAGTTTGTAATTTTTTTTAGAGAAAAAATATTTATAACCGTGAATTATGTAATTTTCACGTAATCGGTTTAAAAAAATGAATAAAATATGAAATTCACATAAAAAATTTAATTTTTTAATAATAGATTCTACTTTTTTTCAAAACGATTATGCAGTATTTATGTACTTCATGATTTAAAAGAAGAAGAAGAAGAAGAAGAGAGAATGCTGCAATTTCCATCCAAGATGAAAATGTATTTATCATAGAATAGATGCTGATTTTCATGCTAAGAAAATAAAGGCTCTTTACAAATTAGGAAACACTTGATCCATACAATTCAACTTACTTGCTTTGGTCATCACGCTTTTACCATAAAGGAAACAATTTAACTAATTGGATAATTATTGCCATTATAGTTGCATTAAGGGATTTTATTTTGTGGTGCCCTTGTTATTGGGTTGATTAAAAATTAAAATTTATATCCAAACATTATCATGAAAATTTATGACAAGATATGCAGTAACAGATTTTGTTCTCTCTCTTCTTTGGGTATTATCCACTCAATATGGTAACTATGAAAAGGCTGAACGACATGTCACGAAATTATTAAATGGTATTAATTAGCTGGGATATATTTCTAATTATTTAGTTTTCTTTTAAGACTTTTATGGAGATTTCTACATAAATGGACAAAAATCTCTTGTTTTTATGGCATCAACTTTCTCAGTCTTCATATTTTAACTTGTTTTTTTTTTTCCCCATAATTTGATTAACATTATTGTGTTTGTTAAAATACGTGATGATTCATAATAAAAAGGAGAGTTTGAGGGGGAAAAAAAAAACTACCTTTTTTTAATAAAATTTGTGAGGTTATAAAGTATAAGATTTTTGAAAATATTTTTATAAAAAAATTATTTATTTCTGTTATTTTTTGAGTTTATGCGAAATTGAATAGGCCCGACCAATTATCATATGATTTAAGATTAAAAATATGTTTGTGTCAAAAGTAGAAGGAAAAATTACCAAAAAAAAAAAAAAATTGTCAAAAACAGTCATATTCCGGAACCAAAACCTCAACTACAAGAGTACTATTGAGTATGGCTGAATCTTCGGTCACAATCATGGCATCGCTTATTTTATCAGTATTAATATCCACCCACAGCCGGTTTCTTTTATTTATCCCAGTGCTCATCTCTCTACTCAACTCCAATGTTCATGGCCAGCCTAAGCTACCTGACTCATATCCTTAAAGATATCCAAGCTGCTGCGCCCCTTGTCACATCTGTTGCTCTTGGTAGTCTCTCTCTTTTGCTTTTCTTTCTGATCATCCGAGGATTTTTCTCCACCCAAAAGATGGGAAGTTCCACACTCCCTCCGGTACCCGGTACTCCATGTTTCTTGATTCCTTTCTCTTCTCCTTTTGTTTGTTATTGGATTTTCTTTTTCAAATCTTGGCATCTGTAGGTTGTATTAAAAGATATGTGATCTGAACTGAGTTGGGTTATGTTCTGATTACCGATTTCTGCTCTTCCTTTGGGGATTGATTGATGGGTTCTTTTTTTGGGGGTGGGGGGAATTGTTTATTGGGAGATGTAGTTGTTCCAGGGCTTCCGGTTATTGGGAATTTGCTGCAGCTGAAGGAGAAGAAACCCCACAAGACATTTGCAAGGTGGGCTGAGATATATGGTCCAGTCTATTCCATCAAAACTGGTGCTTCTACTGTTGTTGTTCTCAATTCAACAGATGTTGCCAAAGAGGTAACTAAGCTTCCTTTTTCCAATTCCAACATCTTTCTCTTAACTGAGTATATCACTCTACTGCAGTTCTTAAATTCAACTTAAGTAATCAGTACTTAAAATGGTGCCAGAGCCATGTTCGATAATCACCAGATTAGCCTTTGTTTTACACTTGTTAGTAGTAATTGGAACTCCCAAAAGTAGGCACCCAAAAGGAGGTGGTGTCGTTTAATCTGTAGATTTTGAGCTTCCAAGTGACTTCTGGTTCAGAAATGTGGAATTCAAGTCCATATAGGGGTTGTTTTGTTCCCTCATTTTACAACATTGAGTATACATGTCGCGGTAAACAAGTTCCCTTATGATAACGTGGGTGTCTAGAATCCTCGTATGTAGTGAATAAATGCTGTCATAAGAATCCCTAGGCTAGCTTTTCGTAACTTATGTTTATCACAATGTTATGTATGCTGAATTTTCTGTTCCTTAATTGAAAAACAGAGCATGTTTTGTGTCTTCAATGGGATAAACCAGTTTTTGAATCTTTCAGGCTATGGTGACCAGACATTCATCCATCTCAACAAGAAATTTAACAAAAGCCCTAATGATTCTCACCTCGGATAAATGTATGGTAGCAACAAGTGACTACAATGAGTTTCACAAGATGGTAAAACGACATATACTTACAAATGTTCTGGGACCGAACGCTCAGGTTGGATACTTTATCAATGCAATCATCTCATATTTTTTGCATGCATGTTATCCAGGGTAGATTTGATTTTTCACCCCTGGATTACAATCATCTATGAATTTTAATCTTTGATATTGCATCTACAAGATCTGACTATTAAATTTGAGTCACTTTACTATTTGTCATCGATCTATGGTTAGATCTTGATTAGGTGCAAATTTCCAAAAATTGCTACTTTAGATTGCAAATTGTTCATTTTGGTTAGCATGTGGATCAAATTAAAAAAGCAATGGTAGTTCAAGGGTACAATTATATTACCAAACTTGTTTGATTATCATCTCACTTTGACATTCAGAAGCGGCATCAACGCCACAGAGTTACCATGATAGAAAATGTCTCAAGCAAATTTCATGCTCTTATAAAGAAGTCTCCCTTCGAAGCTGTGAATTTCAGGAAAGTTTTTGAGTCTGAACTTTTCGGACTAGCATTTAAAGAGGTGAGTTTCTTTTCCTTTTCTTTTTTGGTTACATATATTTCCAACTTAATTAGTTAAGTGAAAAAACACAATGGAACTTGCAGGCTTTAGGACATGATGTGCAATCCATTTATGTAGAGGAGCTTGGAAGCACTTTGTCAAAGGAGGAGATATTAAAGATTCTGGTAACTGAATTAATGGAGGGTGCAATTGAGGTGGATTGGAGAGATTTCTTCCCATACCTGAAATGGATTCCAAATGAGAGCTTTGAGAAGAAAATTAAGCGAGTTGCTTTTCGCAGGAAAGTAGTGATGAAGGCCCTAATCAAGGAGCAGACCAAGCGCATTGCTTCAGGAGAGGTAATGGTTTTGTGCCTAACTTCAAAATTACTTTGAAGACATTGTCATTATTGTAACCTTCCCAAGGAACTGATGCAGGAAGTAGATTGTTATCTTAGCTACTTGTTATCTGAGGCAAAAACACTTACGAGTGAACAAATTGCCATGTTGGTTTGGGAGGTGATCATCGAGACATCAGATACTACTTTGGTTACTACTGAGTGGGCCTTGTATGAACTTGCTAAGAGTCCAATTCATCAGGTTACTTTTTATCACAGATATGTGCATCCATTTGCCATTAGTTTTAGAACTATATAATACTGATTCCTTCTTCATGTAACAGGATCGTCTTTACCAACAGATCCAAAATGTTTGTGGATCTGGAAAGTTTGGTGAGGAACATTTGTCTCAGCTTCCATACCTGAGTGCTGTTTTCCATGAAACTTTGAGGAAGCATAGCCCAGCTCCAATAGTGCCCTTGCGATATGCACACGAAGACACACAATTAGGAGGGTACCATATTCCGGCTGGAAGTGAGGTTGGTCATTTTCTTATTCACCCATCAATTCTCATTAGATTTTGACTCTAATATCACTATTGCCAATGAAATTTCACTGGGAACTGTTGGACAGATTGCAATAAACATATATGGATGCAACATGGACAAGAAACAATGGGAAAATCCGGAAGAGTGGAAGCCGGAGAGGTTTCTCGATGAGAAATATGATCCAGCGGATATGTACAAGACGATGGCATTCGGAGGTGGAAAGAGAGTATGCGCAGGTTCTCTTCAGGCAAACCTAATAGCATGCACATCAATCGGTCGGTTAGTACAGGAGTTTGAGTGGAGGCTGAAAGATGGGGAGGAGGACAAGGTAGATACTCTTGGGCTCACTACTCACAAACTCCATCCGATGCAAGCAATGTTAAAGCTGAGAAATTAATAGCCTAGGAGCTCCAGCTGCCTTCAGTTTCACTCCCTCAAACTGATTCTGAGGTATTGGACACTTATGTTTGTAATGCTTTAAGTTGTTCTCAAAGCCTTCTGAAAAGGAAGAAAAACAATATGTTAGTGATTCTAATATTTCATGTTACCAATGATATCTGCTTTTTTATTCAATGAGATTTACAGTCAAAGATAGAATGAATATGAATTTGATAAAAACAAATCTTAAAGAAAAGTATAATTTCTATTTTTAAACCCTCAAAACATTTTCTAATTAAGTGCATATTTGGGGAGGATGTGGCGTATAAGTGGCTGGCTTTTACACATTCGAATAACAAGATGCTCCATGGAACATTCACAATATTTGAAGAGATGTCTGGGATAATCACCTTCTGGTGGCGGCCGAGGCCGGAGACCACCAAAATCTGGCAAGAGGTCCACAAATCTATCTTAGAGCATCCTCAATGGATGTTGCAAAATACAGTTTCTTCCAAAATATAAAGAAAATTGCTCAAAAGTTTCTTCCAATGATGTCATGTATGAATTTTATTTTACAAGTTGCGATAGTGATCCCACTAGATGTAGAGTTTACTGTTCACAATTCTAAAATATTTTAAAGCCATTTCTCTCTCCTTGTGTCTATTTTTCCCCACTGCCGACCTTTTCCCATATTCCATTTCCACCGCATTTCAGCCCCTCTCACATCGCACGGTTTTCCTGTGTTTATGTCACAGTCCACGAACGGAATACATGGGCTATGGGCCTTGGGCCAATTAATTTCATTTACAATTTCATTTACTTTGATGCTACCTGTTATTTGGACTACAATAGTAGTAATGGGCCTTAGGCCTTAGTTTCATTTTCTTAGTCTGGGCCCATGTAGTCATCTCCTTTATGTATGAGCTAAGGGCTCTAAGGTTCGTCATCTAGAAATTTAATGAAAAACTCTACTTTCATTCTCTTATTTTCTTCTTTATTTTCTTTCTAGGGAGGTGCTCCGCTCGAATCGAGTAATTTCAATATATTTGTTCCTAAGTAACTAGAGGTACGTTACAAGTGGTATCTAGAGCCATGCTTTACTTGACAGCTACTTCATCAATCCATGAAGTAATAAAATAAATAATAAAATTTACATATTTCCTTTAACTTAAGCTTTTAGGATAAGTAATAATTTCATATGGTGTTAGACCATAAGTTCTGAGTTTAAATTCTGACTCTACACTCTATCTTATTCGATTAAATATTCTATTTGTTGGACTACCCATTAAGGAAAAGTTTGACCCATATGTGAGAGAGTGTTAAGATATAAAATGACTAATAAATTTTACATCTTTTTATCAGTTTAAACTTTTAAGATAAGTGATGATTTCATAATTTTATGTAATTTGATCCAAAAGATCTTAGACATTTTTCTTACACGATGTTTAAGTTCGAGTCCTCACTCCATTGCCAAGCAAAACAAATAAAAAAAAATTGTCTTGTCTTCGTTACATTCAATTAAAAAACTTAAATAGAATTTCTCTAAAATGATTGTTACGTTTAAATATATTGAGGCCTCCTTGTAATACATATTAAATATACAGAATTATTATTTGTCTTTTAATTAATATGATGGAAGAAAATAAAAATGATGACGGGGGGGTGAGTCCATGGATGACTAGTACAACATTTAATGTTCGTTTGCAATAAGGTATAATTCATCATCATTATTATTATTTTTGTCCACATGTCTCTCAACAAAATCAAACAATGGAACATCAACATTCAAAACCCACTCGAGAGTTGGGTACAACCATAATTGTGTGTCCAAACACTTTTTGGTCGAACCTTCTGCGACCTTAATTTATTCAATAAATCCACGTTAGCATAGAGCCAATATACGACTCCATAGAAAACTTATTTTGGATGCTTGTGGGATTGAGATTTTTTACAATTTCTTAATTCAAATTTATTTTATAATTTGAAAAAAGGAAGATATTTTGTAGTTTTGGAAGGAGCAAATTTAGGGCATTCCTTAAAAATAATAAATAAATAAATAAAAGATAAATTTGAGATTTTTATGAAAAAATTATAGTTTTAGTGGTGAACTTCACTTTTTTGAAGGAAAAAAAGTAAACTTGCATATTCTAAAATTTAAATTAGAATATATGATAAAATATAATATTTATAGTTGTAAATATTCAGATACTACACAAACAATTTGAAAAAAAAAATAAATATAAAATTTATACAAAAAAATTAATTTTTTAATAATAAATTTTATTTTATTTTTTAAATAATTATACGATCATTATATATTATATGACTGTATATATTATTAATCATCTAAGGTAATCAAAAGGAGTTGTAGAAAGTACAATCGAGAAGAGAAATGATATTTGCAGTCGTAGTTGTGCAAGCGGCATATAGTCGCTTTGAAAAAAAGAATTAATATGAGATTTACATAAAAAAAATTAATTTTTTAATCATAAATCTTACTCTTTTTTAAAATAATTATACGATATTTACAATTCTACAACTGTCCGTATCATTACCGGGTCGAGAATTATAAGGGATTATAATCAGTAGCCGGTGGCTGAAGTTTTGAGTCGGCAGGTTAGGATGGTCCGGTCGGCGGGCGGGGCCAATTCAACGTGGTAGAACAACCTGGTCAAAGTTGCAGAAGCAAAGGGTCTCGTCAATTCCGTGAGAACTGACATTTATGTCTGCAGGTCAGATGTAGGTCAGATGGCGTACAGCTCTGTCGGGGAAATTTGCTTACGGAAGTGAGTAGTGAAATTTTACGAAAAAAAGAAACAAAAAGCCATTGACGAAGAAGAACATGGGAACAGATATGCTCAATCAACGGAGCTGAGAGATTTTAAGGCAGCCGGGAAATCCGGCACAGGCAAGCAGCTACAGATAGAGAGAGAGCAGCCCAGCATTGATGATGCTGTGGGTCCTCTTCTGTGCATTTTACCCTACTATTTTTCTGTCCATCTACTCTCTTTTTAACCTTTATTTCTAGGGTGAATCTCATTCAACGGGTAGTCTTTAATTATTCTAATTTTTTTTTAACTCTATTATTATTTTCATCATTTTATTTAAATATATATTTATATGTTATATTTAAATAAAAAAAGAAAAATAACAAACTATATAATATAAAAATGATAAATAGAATTTTTCGTTAAACAATAGAGAGACTTTGTCATGCAAGCTTCCTTATTTATAATAATAATAATACAAATTTCGTATATTTATTTTAAAAACTAATAGAATTTATTATTAAAAATTAAGTTTTTTTAAATAAATCTTAACTTTATCTATTTTTATAAATGAAATATGAATCTTACGTACTCTAAAACTATATGTATAGTACTATAAAACTGTATGTATGTTACTATGTATGGTAAGTATAAAGTGTGAGACTTTCATTAATTCTTCTATTAATTTATTATTAAATTAAAAAATAATTGTAAAATGATAAAATATTGATGACGTATTACAGAGTATACTAAGAAACCATGCATGATCATCAACAAACATTCCGAACATAGAGGATAAACAATTTGCTTACAAATCTTATATAAAGAAATGATGGGCCAAGCACCCCGCTAGCACAATTGTGGGAATTGTTTTTTTAAATATTTTTTAATTATTAAAAATAAATAAAAAATATATAATTTTGTTAATAATTACTTTCTTAACAATTAAGTAAAAAGATAAATTTAAAAATTAAAATGCATGAACGGTAAGTATGAGAGGCTCTACTAGCATTTTTTATTAAAAAAATATACATATTGAGATGTCTATAACGTAATATGTTAGATTTTTTTTATAACGAAAGAAAGTTTTAGAATTTACATAAAAATTTTATATTATTAATCAATCTCAAAATCATCCAAATTGAAAATAAATTAAAGAGAAGTAGTAAATATATAAAAGGATTAAATAAAAATAAATTTACAAAGTGATGATTTTATAACATCTATTAGATCTAATTTATAATAAAAATAATTTTATAATCTAACATATGGCAACAAACATGTTACTTTATATATTTAATTTTGTATAATCTTTTTATGACTAAAAAATTTCTTTTAGATAGAATAATATAAAAAAAGTTATTATTAAAAACTCATTTAAATTCACAGATGATATTATATTGTATTAAATAAAAATTAAAAATTGAATAAAATATTATTAAAATATAATATTATTAAAATTTTTAAAAATAAATTATTTTTTATTTTTATATAAAAATTTAAAAAAATTATAGCCCTAAAATAAAACAGTCTCTCAATTCACACAACCCTAAAACTAGCTAAGCCACGCGTCGAGCTGTATAACACTTTACGGAGTATGGTACTACTACAAACCACCGATCGCAATTTTGCAAACCCAGGTATCCAAAATTCCCCACTCTTTGAATGTACTCGGCAGCTCCATCCCTTTCTCAAGTCCTATCCCCTTCCCGTTTGAACTGTTTACACACTCTCTCTCTCCCCCCTGTGGGTATAAAGCCCCACTCACTACTTCCAAGACATCTGCTCTCGCTTTGTCTGTTTCTTCTTTCACAAATCTTGAATCTTCTCCCATCTCCACCTGGTTTTGTCTTCTAGTTCCACATTTCTTCACCGGAACCAAGAAAAAACTAAGCCCAAAACAAGTACCAGCTGCACTTCCCACAAAAATGCCATCCGAGACCGCCGATGACAAACCGGCGGCGAGGCTCCAGCAAAGCTTCGGTTATCCTCCACCGCCACAGACCCAGCCCCTCCCTTGTCCTCGTTGCGGTTCCACCTCCACCAAGTTCTGCTACTACAACAACTACAACCTCTCACAGCCCCGACATTTCTGTAAGTCCTGCCGCCGCTACTGGACCCAGGGCGGGACCCTCCGCAACGTCCCCGTCGGCGGTGGCACCCGCAAGAGTATCACCAAGCGCTCTCGCTCGAATACTAGTACTTCATCTTGCTCGTCTTCTTCGTCTTCATCTGCCGTAAACAGTGAGGCCGTACCCTCCAATCCCAGTCCGGTTTTACCCGAGATGGTCTCGCACGATGTGAACCTAAACGAGAACGTGGCGGCAGTGGGTGGTGCAGTTGGGAGCTTCAACTTCTTGCTGAACTCGCAGGGTCCGGCCGGGTTCTTGGGGCTGAGCGGGACGTACGGGTACGGGTCAATACCTGGTTTCGAAGAGATGAGTCTTGGGTTGGCCGGAGCTGGGGCTTGGGCATTTCCTGAAGTCGGTGACTTTGGCGGCGGGAGTGGCATCGGAACTTCGCTGGCTTCGGCATCGTACGGTACCTGGCAGGTGAGCGGTGGTGATGATCAAGGCGGACTGGTTGATCACGGCGGGGATTCCTTTACTTCGCCGGACCTTTCTATTTCAAGTCCCGGCCAAGGTCTAGAGAAATAGTGGAGCATTTTACCATTTCCAGAAAATGCTTTTCCTCACTCTTTTCTGGGTTTTGGTGGGGTTTTCGAAAATTCTGGGGGAAGTGGTATCGTTCGAACCTTTGTGGGTCAAAGTTGCCTTCTTTTGTGGGTCAGTATTTGGTGGACATTGAAGATCAGTGGCATAGGGTTTCATAGAAAAATGACCAGAAGGTTTCTTTAGGTAGATTATGTTTTTGTTTGTCGGTGGCTCTGTAAATCTTTTGGTCTTTTGTCGGACAAAAATGGGGTGAAAGAAAGTGGACAAGGACATCCTTTTCAGGAGTTTTATACTACAGTATCTACTTTGAGAAAGGCAAATTCTTTGGAAGCATCATAGTTCATGTTCTTCTTTTCAATGTTTTGTTTTTGGTTTTTGGGCAAAAATTAATACATAGTACTTTCTTGAACGTATCAATGGACAGAAGGGTTCGGGTAATCCATGCAACTTTGCAGTTTCCAGGCTCATCAACCTCAGGGTTTTGAATGCAAAAACACATTCAACAGAAATTGAGCTTCCCAGTATCTGTAATGGCTTTCGGATTATGTCTTGTCTTGTTCACTTTTATCATGTTACTTTGCAATCCCACATTTTTCTTGTTTGGTTAGACACTGTTTGATTCCCCTTCCGCAGCATGCATTTTTTCTTCAGACTTATAGTAGAAATGTTTTGGATAATCTTCTTTTTAATCACACTTGGAAAATAATTTAAGTGATTTCAACATAGATAATTTTTATGGACATGACATGTTGCGGTTTGGATAGTGAGTTGAGATGAGATGAAAATTGAATAATATATTGTTGGAATATTATTTTTTAATATTATTATTATTTTAAAATTTGAAAAGGTTGAATTATTTATTATATTTTATGTGAATATTTTAAAAAATTATAATAATGAGATAAAATAAAACACTTCTTGAATACAAACAAAGCTTAATTAAAAATTCTATATCTCACATTTTTCCAAATTCAAACTATTAGTATTTGATATATTAATGCCAAGTGTAGCCAATCCATAGCTAATGTGTGGCATACTATTAGTTTTATAAAATGAGATTAGGGTAAGCTTGGATTCCAAATTTATTACAATTCATTTCTTCTAATCATTATAACTTTTTTAAATTTTAATATAAAATATAATAAACAATTTAATTTTTTTAAATTTAAAAATAATAATAAAATAATATTTTAATAATATTTTATTTAACTTTTAACTTAACTCAACCTCTAAACGCAGCCTAAAAAAGGTACCCAATTGCGAGTTTTTGTTTTAAGTTTATTTAGTTATCAATTTTGTAGAAGTTGAAAATTGAGCTCTTGATTTGCAAAACTGTTAAAATTCATGTAATAATTTTGTAATTGACCTTAATTTTTTGTTTTTGTTATTTTGAAAAAAGAGATGATCTAAAAGTTATGGAAAATACCATATCTACCATGTGAGAAAAGTGCTTTTGATTTTGGAATTTTTTTTTTAAAGAAATGGAGCAATTTAATTAATTGTGAACCATGATTTTTTTTTTTTTTTTGTTTCTTCCATTCCCTTTGGAATGGTGAGAAGTTTCTTAAAAAAAAACAAAAAGGTTGATGTGTGGGGAAATCTATTAAAGACACATTCACGTTCGATGTAATCTAGAAAAAGGGCAAATAGATAGGTAGTGGCTGACAGACCACCGACCATGGGACAGTTTGATGGTTCATTGGTTCGTTGGTGTTCTAATTATGCGATTACTATGCACGCATGTTCCTTTCTTCTTTCCTACCACCTATTTTTTTTTTTTTTTTTTCTTCTTCTTTCCTCCTCCTCTATATTTTCTTCTTTAATTAGGGTTGTTTTTAAACGTTGAAATGATATGAGTTAAGTTCTTTATAAATAATAGTAAGTTAAATAAGTGAAATGAGTTATATGAGACCGATCTAAAATGAGTTTAAATGTATTTAAATGTTAAGATGAGTTTAATACTATTTATGAAAAATTGAAAAATATTATGAGTCTTACGTATAAAAATATGTTGAGTTAAAAAATATTGTAGGTCCTACTTATAAGGAAGTTTTGAGTTGAGATAAATTTAATAGTTTGAGAGTTGAATGTTTTGACGTTAGACTCATTTTAAAATTAAACTGAACTGAGTTGATTTCAACTGAATCTTACAACAAAATGAAGCCTTAAACTATGTTTAACTGAGATAATTTCTGTGAATACTAATAAAAAAAAATCGTAATAAATAATTTATAAATAATAATAAATTATTTATGAATAATAATAAAATAGTCTCAGACTATTTCACTTACCAAACACAACTAAAGCGCCACCGGTTGCTTTTCTCACTTCTACTAAAGTGCATGTCGGCTTCTTAGTTATTTTTCATATTAATTCATTAATTAATTATTGTGGAATGTGATCTCCTATCCCAATTAATAAAGAATCACACCTTACTTATTATTGTTAACAGAGGATAAATATTTGTGGAGTTTTTTTTATGAAATAATGCTTGTGAATAATAACTATATGAGTGTTAATATATAAAATAAATAATAATTGCTTAGATTGCTATGGAAAGTAAAATAACACAAATATAAAAACATGGAAAGGGAAGGGAAAAAAAGAGAATAATGGAAGAAAACACAGAGAAAAATGGAAAGGTAAGACTTACCCACTCTTTCAAAGAGCATCTTACTTTTAGGAAGAGAGACGGCATTTCTAATTTTATTCTTAGTCCTCGTTTTTGGGAAAAAAAACTTGGAGATTAAAAGAAAGACCTAAAAGAATCAAATATGGAGTATGTTTAGGAAATAAGATTAGATGAAAATTTTGTGAATAGTAGTGAGATTATGACGTTTGGAGATAGCTAGATATGATAATTTTGAGTTTGAGATGAGAGTTTAAAATATTATTTTTAGTATTATTATTATTTTGAGATTTAAAAAAGTTATATTGGTATTTAAAAAAGTTGAATTATTTATTATATTTTGTATAATGATTTAAAAAATGTGTAATGATAAGATGAGAATTTTGAATTTGAGATGATAATTTTCATTTATCAAACCTGCTTGAATTTTATAAAGTTAAAATATTTATTTAAAAAATTATAATAATTAATTTAAAAATATTTATATTTAACTGATGTTATGAGACGAAAATAAAACTATATCCAACATCCGGAGGAGTGAGTTTGTCTAGCGAAAGGCAACCTTCCATGAAAGGACTCAGCCATTGATACTCCAAGTTTGTGCTAGCTAGCTGTTCCAGCATTAATGCTACTCGATCACAGCTGAATCATTCTCAGTCTTTAAAGTCTTGATGCTCAGCTGGGCCGTTAAACTGTCGTTTTCTTGTTTTTGAGCTTTCACGTCTTTGCATACAGGTTCATTTTGGTAGCCTCATTATCATATCTACACAAGGTTGCATCCTAAGTTGGTGATGAATATTGATGTGCTACAGATAGAGATCAGCTGCTGACTCCCATGAAAGAACGTTGACCTACGGAGGAAACACAGTCTAGCCGCCAAAAGCTCATCATATTTATGTTCCATACAGATGCGAAGGCATCATTTATGGAGGGCCCTCCACAAAACACGCACTCATACTGTTCACTGACCCAATAGATACCCCCGGCGCATGCTGCTAATTGATACCTCTCCCCGCCTTTCACCAAGCATCCCATTATCAATGCTCTGCCCCCACCTTGTTGACCCATGAACTCTAGTCGGTTTAGGTTTAGGGATAAAATAAGATAATTTTAGGTAAAAATTAAAAAAATATTGTTAAAATATTATTTTTAATATTATTATTGTATTAAAATTTAAAATTTTTAAATTATTTATTATATTTTATGTAAAAATTTAAAAAAATTATAATGATAAAATGCGATGAGATGAAACACTTTTCGAATTCAAATAAGGCCTGAACGTTGATATGAGATGAAATTAGAAATTTATTAATAGTAATGAAAATGTTGGAGTTAAGATATTTTTATAGAGTTTTAAAAAAGAAGAGAGAAAAAGTTGAATAAAAATATTCTAAAATTAAAATATTATTAGAATATAAATTTGTAATATTATTTTCATTTTGAAATTTAAAAAAAATTGAATTGTTTTTTGTATTTTGAATAGAAGTTTGGGAAAGTTGTAATAATTAAATAATAATTAAATGAAAAAGTTAAAAATTTAAAATAGAAGTGTTATGTGTTTGTAGTATTTAGATGTTGAGATGAGATAAGATGAGACCATCTTACAATCCAAACAAGGCCTAAAGTCTAGTGTGGAAGAGAGAAAGACATATGAACTGAACCCATGAACTCTAGAAGATCCAAATTAGTTCAAGTTTACATAGATCAGTGAAACTATTTCTGAGCCATCCTTGAAATTTACTAGGGGTTGCACTTGCCCCACTAGGCCATCTTGTGGAGACAGTAAAAATAGAACAAGCCAGAATCTAATTTCCACATGTTAAATTTTACACTTTCGGTATGAAATCTCACTCTGGCGTTCCTGTCCTTCTCACCTCTTCTCTACCTCTTTTTTTCCCCAAAATTTTCTTTGTATCCTCAAGTTTTGTTGGATGTGGAAATCTAGATTTATAATCATCCATCCACCACAACCACATCCCCACATGCCCTCTCCAATTAACCAAGCTCCGCCCACCGATCATCATCACCATTGGCGGGAGGTCTACACACCATCAGAAGCACGCATGATTCCATCCAATGGCCATCTGGCTTTTTCAATCCATTTCTTGAGAAGTAAATCATACCACATTTACCAGGAAACAAAATCTGGAATTGGTCATCGGCTTCCTCATCAGTAGATCGCAGTATTACACCTTTTTATGTGAACTCGAACCATTGCAACTACAATCCATCAATTGGACTGCTTCAAAAACTGTCTTCACACTGATGAAAAAAACATGAGAACCGACCAACTTGGTAGTTCTATTTTTCATTTTATTTTCTTTGTATGTAGTGTGAACTCTATCATGGGAATGTCAGGTAAGTACTTACCTAGAGAGAGCCTGGCCTGGGACGAGAAAACTTAAGGCATTCCAAATTTCCAAGCCCATCTATGGGCTCAGTGGAACTCAATGTGATATATGCTCTTCTTTTTTGTACACTAAAATACTCTCAATCCTACAATGGTTGAAGCTTATGATGCATCATCAGTTGAGATTGAACCCAAAGCTCAAGGATTTCACCATGTCATTGTCGAGAGATTCTCTACATGAGGAACTTGCACTTTACAACCAAAATCTTTCAACAAATTGGCTGATTTCTCCGGTAATAAATGACAGTAGGCAAGACCTTGGTAGTTTTTTCTGGCGAATAACTAGGTAAAATGGGCCGCTGCTTCTAACATTGTAGGTGGAATACCTATAGCCCAGTTACCTCCTAATTATGTCCAATCTGCTGATGATATATTTGAACCTCCTTGATTTAAAGTATGACTTATGCAGCGATTACAGGAAAAATAAAAAAATAAAAAGAGAGAGAGAAGAAGAAAATCTAAAATCTACACAATCTCTCTGCATCTCTTCATAACAACCCAAACATATGGTGATCCAATTCTTCATTATTTCAATACAGGATAGCATGGAGCTGAGGGAGGAGCCAAATTACACCTCAAGACTAACAATACATGAAAAGTTGAAGCAGAAAACGAATTTGAACACAACACCAGTTTGCTGCTAATAAGTCCAGGGGGAAGAGGTTCTTACATGACACCTGGGGTATACACAACAACATAATACAGTTTCAGTATCAGTTCTACAGAACTCAGATGGCATTTTTAGCTTTCTTTGACCAAATCTCAAATGGGCTTGAAGAATTTCAATTTGAGTCCACTGTTCACCATGCTCCAAATACCTCCGATAGAAAAGGCCAAGCTAAAAGCAATCCCTAGCCAACCAAGGATCCAATTGAAGTACCAATTGAAGCTGTATTTTGTAGGCTTTTTTATAAGAACCCACATAAAGCAAGGGTAAGCAAATGTGACAGGAAGAGTGAGTCCTCCTAACAGACCAGCAATACTGGAGAGAAAAGGGAGAGCAATCCCTAGGAAGAAGTTTATAAATCCATAGAATACACGAAAACCGGATCTGACCCAGATCGAGCAAGGGCGGTTGGTTCGGCTGGTGTAGCTGGCTTCAAAACTGTCAAAAACAGGCATGGAGTATATCTGGAAACTGCTCAAACAGTTGAACACGACTAGCAGAAAAGTTATAGCAAGAAGTCCTCTCGGGATGTCCTGACTATGAAAGGCAAACAAGGCATTAAGAATCCCTCCTGATGGCATCTGCAAGAAGAAACAGCATATTGAATCCAACCAAAATATCTTCGTGATGCTACGGCATACATTTGAGAATCTTATAAAAGACTAATCAATAATTTGCTTGCATAAATTAATATCCATAGAACTATAAGTATATGGTAAGGAAGATTATCTCGGATAAAGTCATTGATTAATGTTCTGGTGAATTAGTTTTTTCATCATTATCATAAAAAAAAATAGCATTTTCATCCTTACTGAAATGTCATTATTTTGTGATTGTTTCAAAGTATGTAACCACGAACACCACAGTATCGCTTTCACAAGTTGTCAAATACTGGGCACAAAGAGGGACAAAAATAAAAGGCTTCCATGAACTAAGTAAACAAAAGGGTGAAGACCAAAAACCCACTATGGAGGTCAAGCAAGTGAAGGAAAATTAACAGGCCACTGGACATCGATAGCTTCATCCTGATTGGGGAATATTTCATGAAGTCACCAAAAACTTTATCATCGACATTCTGAAAACTAGAGTATTTAGATAAAACAGGAGACGCAAGTCAAGTCTGCAGTAATGTGACAGTCTATATAATGCCAACAATACACTCCACAATCTGTTAAATCACCAATTGTCCAAAAAGCATAAGCTGATGGGAATTTAAATTATATCTTAACACTCATTCTCATGTTGGGTCAGACTCTCCTTTTATAAGTGTGCCAAACATGTTGAATATTTTATTTAGATCTAGTGAAATGTAAAGTTAGGTTTGAATTCAAGACCTATGCTTTGACATCATGTTAAATCATCACTTGCTCTAAAAGCCTTGATTGGATGCAAAAAATTTAATAATTTAAATTGTATTTTTTTATCAGTAATTATTTAAATTATATTTTAACAAGTGCATTTACAGAAGACAAAAAAGTGCATGCATGCATTGGTCACATGGGCTGCATCCTTACCACTAACCATATGGGAGTAATTAAATACAAGTTAACTCACCTTCCCGAATCAGGTTGTTCTCTGCTTTAAATGAAAGAAGGATGTTAGAACACCTATCTTGAATTTACACAAACTGCTTAAAAGCTATTTCTTTTAGCATGTCCCCCAAAATTGTTTCATTCAAATTCCTCACCGAAGCTAAATGAAAATGGGTCCAAAAAGCCTACAACTTGATGGGAAAATGATGAAATCATCATTTAATCATTCTAGATCTCATTTTCACATGTAAGTTCAAACTCTTTGTCTCCAGCAACAAGTTGGGATCACGTGAAATTTCCAATTTAAATTGAAGATACAGAGTAGAGACAAGGTTCAAACTCAAACCACCTAGTTTGATATAATGAAAAACCATCACTTGTACCGAAAGCCAAATTAACACAGAATGGTTATTTTAATACATAATTTAAATATAATTCTAAGAATATATCTAATTCTGTTTTGATAAGTAAGAAACTATCTAATTCTTTTGTACAAAACCTGTTGACACGGTGGAATCTTCTATGAGACAGACTGAAAAACATTCACCTCTATTGTATGCATAGTTTTAAAGAAATTTTGCTTCTGATACTAGTAAATTACCATGATATTATTGATTAATCAATTTCAAGAGTAGTTCAATTAGATACTTACAAGGTTTCCATAAGCCCAAAAGCCTCCAATGGCAACGGGGAACAAGCACATGGCAATGAATAAATATGCAACTTTGGCTCCTTTCCACATAGGCACATGAGCTGGGTGCTTAAATGTTGATGGCATAGTTGCCTGACAGAAGCCAAATGAACTTCATAAGATGAACAAGATGCACAAATTCAACTAATGACGACTTTGGACGTGGCTGCAAGGGTATTAGTAAATTTTATCTCTTCATCCCTCGCAGAGTGCATACCTGGATCTCCAATGCTAAATTGTGTCCTCTGAAAGCAAAAGCAACAATTCCAAGTGCATTCATGACTGAAAAGGCAGAAGAGGTGAAGGATGGCAGTGAAAGGGGTTCATATGATATTGCTGGTGGCCTTTGTTGGCTTATAGAGAGGACCCACACCATGGTGCAGTAAGTGATTGCTGTCACAGCCCCTATTAGTGAAAGTCCAGCAATTGAATTGAGGTTCGGGAGCTGAGATAGAACAATGCATAGAGAAGTAAACACCAGATACCACTCTATTGTTGTAAGGGGATTAGATGAACAGAGTGGCCCACAAACTATCTGGAAAAATAGTTTCATGGTCTCCCCTCCTATAAGAATCAAAGCTGTTCCAGTTCCAGCTGATAAATAAATAGTTGGGAAGAGAGCAAGCCAGAGACCCAATCTTTCCCCTGCAAAACAAAGAATATCATCTAATGAGCACCAAGGTGGACCAAGTCTTAAAGATCCTTTGCAAATTCTAGATGGGCCAATTACAAGGTCAAGTGCCAAGAAGATCAAAGAGACAATGTAAGGATTGGTGCAATTCACTTGGAATGAAGCTAGCAAGACACGAAACATTCAAGATGGGCTTATTGTTATGTTTATGAGATTGAGGGCCTTGGACTTGTTTATTTCATTAAAATGGCTTATTTTATTAGTTATAGGAATTAGTATAGAATAATTGGGCTTGAGGATGGTTGGCCCACATGTCTTATTTTTATGAACTAGGGCAATTTGGGAAAGGATCTTATTTTGGGGTGCCTAGGGTTTCTTTGGGGGGATATTTTTGGCCAGGGGTATTTTTGAGAAAAGGGTTTTATTTTAGTCTAGGGTTTTAATTAGGGTTTGCTTTATATACTCATTGTAGCCACACTTTCAAGAAGTTTATGAAATTTGATAAATATTTTTCATTGTGAGTTGATTTTATTTCCTCTTTCATCAGCAGATACTAGTAAACCACTTGAATATCAACCATGGTTCTCATATATACTTCTAATATTAGATGCTTTAGGAAATATGGTAAGATTGTGCTTTCACGTAATTCTAATTTAAAATGAAATCAGTAAAGGCATCATGCTTCACCAGCTCCCCGTTATGGTTTAGTTTCTTCTGCACTCAAAAGGGTTCAATATAGAAGTAATCAATGAGTACTTTCGAATTAGATATCTACAATAGTCCTACCATAATTGTTGCAAATGCTAAATTTTAGGAAGCAAAGAGCAAAATATGAGATGAACATTTTTTCATATGACAGTAATTTACTTGACCATTGTCATATATGCAGAAGGGGCCTGTCAAAAATGAAATTAGCATACATGCAATCATCTGACTATTGTGATAAATGGAATGGTCAATGTTATATGAGCAGGCAAGGAATAAATGTAAATAATCAGCCCTGTTTAATGAGCATTCACAATCTGTCTGTGTGCTTTTTAATTTATAAGTTGTTTATGGTAATCATCTTCAAGAAAGAGGGAACATTTAAAATGTTATCTAACAAAAGTTTATGTTGAAATGGATTCTCACCAAAGGCTGCTTCTGCAAGCTCCACATATCTGTTGTACCGCTTTCCTGGAACTGCCTCATGTAGCTGAACTAGAATCCACAAAGTATAGAGTTGCCAACAGTAGGCTATAGTTAAAGAAAGTATTCCCCAGCTCCTATAGAAAAAGTGAAAAAGGTAAACGACGTCGATCGATATATGTTTATTCCTTTAAGCACCAAGATAAATGATTATTGTACAGATTTTCACACAATGTCTAAGATAGGCAACAGCAAGCATTTTCTCCCCAATTCATGTTCTCACTTGCTAGTCCCTTTCTTCTCTACCTTGCTGTCTTTCATTTTGTTAGCAAGCAGTTTTTATAATAATAGGTCAAATCAAGAATAGTAATCAAACTGGGGGAGCTTGCCAGGATTTGGCTGAAAAGAAGCAACGCTGTGGACGGTAAAGTTGCCTCACCAATGTACACAGGGTCCACAACCATATAAAGATATAAGAAATCCATTTTTTTAATTTTATTTTACTAATTTGAACGGACAACAGCAATAATAATGTGAAATTGGGTGTGACATGTTAATTTGTAAAGGATTGGGAGATCGGGACGCATAAAACCAAAGCCACAGAATAATTAATACATGAGGTAAATGATGCAATTCATTAGAGCCATGGCTTCTCACACCAAAAATGACGGTTGTGAGCACCTTGCACTCTGCTTCCCTGGCAAATTTACACCCACCTGTCCCATTTCATAAGGTCCTTAACACAAACACGAGGCTAGTTTTTCTATTTGATTATCCTGGATGGATCAAAGATGGATCACTCATGCCGTTTAGGTCTTCTTATTTGTGACGCTCATGTGAATATCCATGAGAAATTCATATGCCAAGTTTGCAAATCAAGTACAAGAAAATTCTACTTTGGGTGCCAAAAATGGTCGCAACCTTATTTCAAGAGTTATCAACATGAGGATAGTCTGATATTGCATATTCACCAGTGGGGTAAAAATATATTTATGAAATTTCTTACATTCTCCAGAATCACTAGTCTGCAACTTAAAACAATACCTAAGCCGCAAATATGTGTAGAAAGAGCAACCTCACGTTTCCACCACACCAAGGAAATTAAAGAGAATTTAGATGGAAAATTGAGCTGAATTTGCTGTTCTTATTTTCATATTATACAGTGTTGTACGGGATAGAGTAACTTGCCAAACAGAAATCAATTAAATTTGAAGAAACACAAGAAGAAAGAACATACTACTAATGGCTGCACAATATGCTTTGGCAAAGTGTTCTAGGTTAAGCATTTTCAGTGATTTGAGATGAATATTACGATAAGGAATCAAGGGTAAGGCCAAACAAGCAAAAACAAAGTATAAAGGGCCCCCTGTCATAATCGCAAGAACTGTTGACAAAATTATGACTGGCCCCAGTACGAGAGGTGGCTTTTTCTCTCTAGAATAATTTTGCTTAAAAAGCAAAAGATAAAGGACCCGAATAGCTTGCATTAAGGATGTCTAATTCTTCTTTTATCAAAGAGAGTCTATCCATAACTTTAAAAAAATAAAAAATAAAAAGCTTTCCCTGTACCTTTTAGTCAAATTCTAGTGAATAGCATGTGGGATGCAGAGAGAGAAAGAGAGAAGAGAAAGAGACTCAAGTTAAAGGAAAGAGACGGTTCGTTCGAGAAGAACTTATACATATGGTACAAATGGTGAAAGAAATCGAAAGACTCCCTCTTTTGAAATTAATTGCATGAAGCTTAGGATAAAGAAATAACATTAGAATTGAAGTAAAGTTGTCTATCTCTCTTCAGTTAGACATGTCCGGGCAGGCAGGCAGTTCAGAGTTCACGAATTTGCATGCAATCATTGCTACAAAGATACGTAAACCTCTAATGACTAAATCCACTCACTGTCTAACTCAGAAATATGAAAACATGTAAATGAAATTGAATAGCTATAAAAACATATATACCAGCCGAGAAAAGAGAAGGCAACGGGCAAAACCAGAGCCTGGAAGCCGATACCGGCATTGAGATTGTGAAACGCAGCATAGTGAGCATTCCCATTGCGAGACTCGGTGATGGGTAGCCAAGCGTCCTGAGGGTTGAGCTTCGTGAGGTGGCCGACCTCCTCCAAGTAGCCCTTCATGTTGATCAGCACCCTCTTCATCGGCGTCCCGATCGGGCTCAGAAACCGAGGCGATATAAACGACGTCGGTGTCCAGGCCGTCGACGACTTCCCCTGCAGCCTCGGAGACCTCTGCCCCGATGGGGTCTGTATCTCCGGCGTAACCGCCCTCGGCGTAGCCGGTATGGATATTAGCTCCGTCTCTGGCCTTTCCTCCATTCTCCCTAAGCTCCCAGCACCCAAAACCCAAAACTCTCCGTCCTTCTGCAGCTTTGCCGCTGAAACCAATGCCGGTCTATATCTAGCGCCTTTACCTCTAGCTCCAACTCTGCAACTCCAGTACTCCGAGTTACAGGAGTATATCTATACGTGATCAAGAAGCAATAATGGAGATTTCTCCCGTCTCTTTCTTTCTTTCCTACCTTCGTTTTCCAACTTCACTTCAATTATTTCAATGCTTTTTCAGTGTCAGAAGAAGTGTCAGTTTGGAATCCGAGCGTGGGGTCTTTGTACAAGAGCAGCATGGAAGTTTGCAGCGTTTACGATCTTTTGACGGTTGGTGAGTGGGATCCATTATTTTGGACGGCGATGAAGACACAACCCACGAGATTCAACGAAAAAGTAGATTGCTTTGATTTTAGATGGATTTTGTGGTTTGGCTTTTACGCTGGAGTATCATTTCGATATGTGGGCAAACTGGCTGGAGCTTACCTGTAGTTCATCGGTCTCTTCACTGTAGAAGATATTAGTATCTAGAATTATAGAAATAAAATAAAATTACTTTACAAAATAAACTTGAGTTAATATAATAGGTTTATTATAAATTTTGAAGTCTTATGTCTACTCCTTCAATAAATTTTTCTATTGCAAGTTTGTTCTATGAGATAAAAAATATAAAATATAATAAAAATAAAAATAGGAAGGGAGGAGAGAACGAGGAATAAATGAAGAATTTGAAGGTTCCATCTTTATTATTGTGATTGAATATATGGATCTAACGAGTTCAAATTTATATGTTTTTTATAATTAAACTGGTATATAGTGATTTTAAAAATTTGAGAAATGATGCCAAACTGATTTATTACGAAAACCAAAACTTTCAATTTTAGTTCGATCCTCTATTTTTTTTAAATTTTAGTTCGATCCTCTATTTTTTTTAAAGAAACTTCTCATTGATAATAAATTGATTAATTATAGAATTTGTCTGACAAGACATTACCTGAAATAATCTCATAACCCTCCTCAATCATTACAATCTTATTCTTATAAGAAAAACTCAACTTAGCTAGTTGATGTGCAACACAATTCCCAGTTTTAGATATCTACACCACCTTCCAATCTGTCTTTCTCTTAAGCATTTCTTTTATATTATCCACAATTTGTCTAAATCAAAGTCAATTTTCATATTTACTGTTCACAACCTCTACAACCATATATGCATCACCTTCAAATATAACACTAGAAATTAAGTTCTTGACAAAATACCATTGCTCTTCATAAGACATAACATTCAGCTAAAACTAATTTGGAATGAAACTGCTTGTTAACAAGAAGCAACGCTAATATCTCCTCTTCACTGTCACGAACAATAATTCCAATTTCCATTTTCTTTGCACCTTTATCAATCGCAGCATCCCAATTGGCCTTAATAAATCTATCGGTTGACATTTTCCATCTTTTAATGATGTATGTCGAATCTCACATGATAATCCCCCGTCCCTTTCTCTTCTACACTATTAAACACCTCCATTAAATCATTTGTTCCTTGAATTAATCATTTTGCCTTCAAATATAAATTTATTCCTTCTTAACTAGCTTTTTCTCAATATTATAGCTACCCATTTCAGATCAGATTCAGTTAAGGATTCTGCAAATCTCTTCCACAACTCCAAAAAATTACTTTCACTCACATTCGACTTCTGTATTGGATTCGTATTATCCACCCGTATGTCATTAGCTACAATACACCTCCACAACACATGGATGACTATTTCTTCCTCTTGCTTGCAAACCATACACAAAAAATTATCAAGAACATGTTTCTTGTACAGATTTTGCCTCATTGGTAGCACATTTTTGCATGCTTTCCACAGAAAACTCTTCACTATCTCTAGAACCTCCAAGCTCCATAACTTTTTCCAATATTTTTCCATTCCACACTTCATTGAAGAATCACCTTACTGCATTTTCCTCTAGTTTAAGACAGTATAATAGGCACTCCTCACAAAAAATGTCCCATCTTTGGTATACCCCAATATCTTTTATCAGGTCCTCCAAAAAAAAACTTATGGGAAGCAAAGTTTTGAAATCCGTTCCGGAGACCATTCCGGTTGAAGCACTAGAACGGAATATTTCGATACCGGTACGTTTTGGTATACCGTTTCGGGATTAATTATATATTATATATAAATATTTATTTGTATATATAAACTAACAATTAATAAAATAAATACATATATATGTAAGTGTGTGATATGTATATGTGTATATATATAGAAGAATTAAAGATTTATAAAATGAATATATATTGAAAAAAATCACAAACTTGAGTTAAGACACAAAAATAAAGGAAAAAATTAAAGAATAGACAGATTATTAAAAGTAACAATACTTCTAGTGCACGGAAAGGGGTATTTGAATTCTAAAAGTACAATTTTATCTATTATTTTTCAACTTATTTATAAAAGAGCTATTTTTTATTTTTTTAATTTAAATTTTAATTTCGGACCGGAATTACTATTCCGGCAGTAATTCCGGCCGAAATACCAGAATTCCGGCCGGAATTTGACCGGAACGGCCGGAATTTGAACCGGAACGGAATAGATACCTATCCCATTCCGGTCACTGTTCTGGCACGAAAAATTTTAGCCATTCCGACCAGAACGGAACGATTTTTAAAACATTGATGGGAAGGCTACATTTTTGCTCAACTTCATCCTTGTTGAATATTTCTGTAATTGAATTTTCATTCCAATAGTGATCCTTGACTTTAATTAGCTTCTGAATACTTGCTTCTTGGTCCAAAACACTAACTTGAGATTGTACACAAAAAGTTGATGGAGAATGAAGCCAATTGTGCCCCAAAATCTTGATATTCTGGCCATTCCCATCCTCCATCTTAGACCATATTAAAAGCCCAATTATAGACCACAAGTTTCTCCAAATCAAGGAAGGTCCCCTGCCCAATTTGGCCTCCAGTGTAGACTTCTTCTTAAAATACATTTCTTGAAAAATCTGAGCAACCAAAGAAGATAGAAATTGCACCATTCTCTAACATTGGTTGGCTAACAAAGCTTCATTGAAACTCTCCAGGTCCCTAAATCACATACCTCTCTCATTCTTTGATTTTTCCATTTTTTTCCAATTTTTACAATGAATCTTTCTCTCTCCCTCCTTACTGCCCTACCAAAACTTTAAAATCAGACTTAAAATTTCATGACACTTAAAACACTCATAGTATATGTAGGTATGGCCTGTGGTATAGATTTGATAAGCACTTCCCTCCCTGCTTGAGAAAGAAAAGAGGATTTCCATCTACTAATTTTCTGTCACATTTGATCCTTTATCCCTCTAAAAGTTTTAAATTTTGACCTTCCCACCAATGTTGGTAGCCCTAGATATCTTTCATAGCTCCTACACACCCCACCACCTACTATTTCAATAATATCTCTCTTGTTCTTTTCTCTTGTATTGGAGCTAAAGGAAAATGATGACTTCTGTTTATTAAGCATTTGACCAGAGCCTGCCTCATACCCCTGCAATATTTCTTGGATCTTCTTCCATTCTGAAACCTTTGCTCTACAAAATAGGATGCAATCATCCTCAAACATAAAATGATTGGTTTCAGTACCACCTCTTCTCAATGATACTCCCTGAATGTCACCCTTATTTTCTATAGCATAAATCATTGAGTTAAGACCTTTAGCACATAGAATGAACAAATAAGGTGATAAAGGATCACCTTATCTCAAACCCTTCTTTGGATAGAAAACCTCTCATGGCACCATTGACAAACATAGAATAACTTACTGAACTAACACACTCCATTATCAGTTTTATCCATTTTTCACTAAAATAAAATTTTTCCATAATAGCCTCCAAATACCTCAATTCTACTCTATCATAAGCTTTAGACATATCTAGTTTCAGTGCTAGACTCACAACCTTGCATTTCTTTCGAGTCTACATAAAATGGAGAACTTCGTATGCAATCATGACATTATCAGTTATTAACCTTCTCGAGAAGAAAACACTTTGATTACAAGAAATAATCAAGGTAACACTTGCTTAAGTGTAATAGGATGAAATTCACTAACATTTATTGCATTCTTCACTTTAGGGATTAAAACATTTATTGTTTGCATTCTTCATTTAGTAATATAAGAACTGCTTTACTCACTTCGTTTCCCACAATATTCCAATGATTCTAAAAAAAGCATGCACTGAATTCATTTGGTTCTGGGGATTTTAAAAAGCAATCATTTTTATAGCATCATTAACTTCTGCTCTTGTGAATGATAAGTCCAGTTTCTGGTTCATATCTGTTATAACTCTGAGCTTCCAAAGAATGCAAACAACCTTCAATAACTTCAATTGGTGTTTCTGAAGATTTATAAATCTTCTCAAAGAAACCTTAAACCTTTGAAAGCCCCTGCAATGTCTGTTGCCTCTGTCAACATAGTATCATTCTCATCTTTTACAGATTTGATAGTGTTTTTTTTTCTTCCTCTTAGTTGCACATGCATGAAAATATTGTCTGTTTCTATCCCCATCTTTATTCCAATTTCTTTTAGCTCTTTGTTTTCAATTAATGTTTCCTTGTTCCAACAGAATCCCCATTCTCAGTTATAATTTCTTCACCTCAGGAATCATATGCTCATTTTCATTGTCTTGTAAGTGCTTCAACTAATCAGACGGATCTTTTATTTCTTTTCCTTTGTTTCTATTCTTCTATCTACTCCATCTCTCTAATGCTCCTTCACAATTCTCAAGCATTCCTTTCACTTTGTTCACAGGATCAGAATGTATGCCCCCATATTTCCAGTTCTCAAGAACCACCCCTCCACAATCATCTTCTAAATTCCATTTTGCCTCATACTTAAATAGCTGTGCACTATTCATGCTTGCCTCCTCTTCTTTACTAAACCTCATCAATAGGGGCTTATGATCAGAACTCCTAACCACTAATCCTTCAATCCCATAATTTGTGAACATGTAAGTCCATATAGGGTTAGCTACCACTCTGTCCAACCTTTCTTTTGTATAAGTACCATCTCCATATTTATTACTCAATGTGAACATGTCCCCTCTATAGCCAAGATCATATAAGTGACATTTATTTAGAATTTCTCGAAAGCTGACCATCCGTGCTTCCTTCCTTAACCTGTCTCCCTTCTTTCCATTAATAAAAAGAATTTCATTAAAATCTCCAAAAACACATCAAGGTTGTTGAAAATCTGGTTTTAGATGTTCCAAAAGTTCCTGTGCTTCTGATCTCTTTGCTACATTTGGTTGGTTGCAAAAGCCTATTGGCATCCACTTAGAATTAGCCTTATCATCTTTAATCCATGCACTTATATGTCTATTAGAATAGTTGATAATCTCCACCTGACACTCTAATCTCTAGAAGAGTACTAATCCTCCATTTCTTCCTTTAGCATCCATTACAAAACAGCTATCATACCCCAATCTCCACTTTAAAGTAGTAAATCTATTTGCACATAGCTTTATTTCCATTAAGAAAACAAAGTTGGGTTTCTTATCCTTCACCAATAGGCAAAGGTCTTGAACTGTTCGAGGGTTCTCAAGCCCTTGGTAGTTCCAACTTAGGAGAGTCATTGTGCTTGGCGGGGCTAACAAATAGCCACTGCCACATCTGTTTCAGGTTTCTAAGCAACATTATCACAAACAACTTGAATGTACTTTGTATAACCTTATTTTTGTGAATTACTCTCATCCTCTATGAATGCTCTTTTCCGTGTTCCCACCAAAGACTCCTCACTTGTTCTCTTCCCCTTCTCTCTTGCCCGTATTTTCCAACTATGATTAGAATGGCTATCAATCATATCAGCCCCCGTATCTGTCTTAACTGCCTCTCCACTAAAGTCATCATGGTGCCTTATACTTTCAATCCCCTCAGCTACACTTATAGCACTCAACCCAACTTCATTCTATAAATTGCTTACTGGGCCTGTTTTCATTAATCCCACCATCCCATTATCTTTATTTTGGAAAGTGACCGTTACACCTGCCACCCTTGGAAAATTATTCTCACAATCCACCTTATTATGGAAAGAATCCATAATCTCCATATCATCCCCCTCATTGAATCTTATCCATTTGACCCTTCTTGTTTTGGGAAGAAATTAAATCCCTCATATTTTTGCTACCCTCCTTATCCCTCTCAACCACTATATTATCTATATTTGAATTCAAGATTCTGTAACGTACTCCCCCTTTCATGTCTTTCCTTCCTCCTTCCTCCGCCCCTCCCTTCATCGGCTCATCTTCGACATCAAGAGCCGATACTAGATATGGTGCCTTCTAATGCTCAGTTGATGAATTCTTCTCGTTCATGTAAAAACTCCTACCTAAATTCTTCTTCTGTGTTGGTTCTACACATAGCCAAGATCCAAACTGGGATGAGTCCCCTTCTCTCACTGAATTGTTCCTCCCATCATTTGGAAATTCACTAGAGATATGCACTATTCGACCACAGTTGAGATATATCTTTGGGAGTTTTTCATATCGCAGAGAAATCCAAACATGTTTACCTTGGACTTTAATGGTGCGCCCTTTCACAATCACCTTGGTTAAACACAACTCCACTTTAAGATGAAGGAATCTCCCCCATCCCACTCTATCTTCAGAAATATCTATATCAATGATTTTTCCTAAGGAGTTCCCCATTGGCAACTGATGTAATTGAACCCAAAATTGTTCATAATCAAATCTCATTTGTTGTAGTGGAGTGTAAGCATCAAAATTCTTTAGAACAAGCATATAATTGTCAAAAAGTCACGGATGTCCCTCCATAACTTTCTGTTTATCAGCTTCTATTTCAAACGTAATAATAAATATATTTTTTTGATATTCAATGAAGGATGTCGCCTTACTAATCTACCACACATTCCCCATAGTTGAACTCAATAGCTCTCTTCTAATACCACTCTCTGACCACACCTTCCCCATCGCACTGTGATCTCCTTTCCTTTTCACTTTTTCTGGAACCTCTCCTTCCAAATCTAATATTTTATCCTCCTCCTTCATTAATCTCAAACACTCCCATTTTTCTTCAAGCCCTTCCATTCTATCACTTATCAATCGCTACCACTATGCCAAAGCCATGGATTACATACATCTCCTCTTATTCCAGAGAGAAAAGAGAGAAGACTCTTTTTGCTATTAAGTTAACGTGACTGATCCCTTTTTTTTATTTTACGGATTATCTATATTAGTAATATATGATACTTATATATACTAAATTGTTAGTCTATTTATATTATAGTATAAATACATTATTTTATAATAATTAATACATATTGATATAGTATTGAATTTAACTATAGTTTATATAAGTTCTAGACTTTTTATATGAGTATATATTATTAAATGTTTAAAAATGTATTATGTATTTGCAAAAGAATATATATTATAATTTATTATGCTAAAAATGTATTTATTATTGATATATATATCAAAAGTAAATTTATATTAATAATTTAATATTAATGTTGTTTAAAATTAAAATTTATATGTTATATCAAATGTTATATTAAAATTTATAAGATTAATTTTATGCTTTATCGTATGTTATATTAATTTTATGTTATAAGTTAATAGACTTGAATAATATGATTAGAATTTCATATTATATTAATTAGAGGTTTAGCATATAATATATAATATAAAAAATTATAAATATATATACCAGTTCGGTTTGATTTAAATCGATTTTCAAAATATGAAAACTAGTACCACACTGAACCACTTACAAATCGGACTGAACCCACCAATCGATCAAGTTCAATCAATTTTTTGATTTTTTTTACACCCTTAATTAAATATAAAGTATATATATTCTTATTTGAAGGAAATTTACAAGGGATGAAATAAGCCGTAAATCTCTTCATCATTACGAAAATCAAGTTTCTTGAATTGATAATTATGATATTTGGATTTTACTTGATATTATTTTTAACATTCCATCAAATTCAAGGTGAAAAATTTTAAAATCTTGATTTTAAGATTGGAGTATAGCCTTTATATATATAATTGATTATCACTGAGTTGATAAAAGTGGTGTTGGTGATGAGAGGACTGATAAATAGTTGTTTTATAAATTTGTTTATAACATCTTATCACAATGTCATAAAATTATTCGAGTAAGTTACTCAGGGCAGGTTTGGCCTATAGGATGAGACATAAAATTATCATCTAATCTTATTTTATCTCGTCTCATCTTATTTTCAAATATAATTTAAATACAAAAATTTCAAACTAATTATTACAATTTTTTCAAACTAATCACTACAACTTTTTTCATTTAAATAAAAACTAAAAAAACAATGCAAACATTTTCAAATTTCCAAATAAAAATAATATTATAAAACTATATTCTTACAATATTTTAATTTTATTATATTTTTATTCAATTTTTTATCAATGTTTTTCCAAAATCTAAAAAATACTTAACTCAAACTATCTCACTACTATTTACAAAATTTCGATTTCATCTTACTTCCCAAATCCGCACAGTTCATACTAGTTCCTGAAATGAAATTAGGATGAAGGATTTGAGAATAGAACAAGTTCATACATGAAAGCGAGGTTAAGGCTATGTTTGAAATATAAACTCACATCAATTCATTTTAAATTAATTATTGATGAACTTATATACTACTTTATCAATTTTTTATAAAAAAGTTAAACTCATATTAATTTATTTCATATATTGAAACACATATATAAATGTATTTATATTCAAACATATTTTAATAAAATTCATAAAATATTACTATTCATAAATCATCTAAAAGCATTTTAGCTTCTAAAGGCAGCCTAAAAAGGTACATTTAGCCATCATAGGGAAGAGTTGCTCAAAATGAGTGTTGTACGCCTTTTTCAGGCATGTTCTTTCTTATTATAAGGATGGTTTGGTCCTTTCAACATTGGATGGGATCAGACTGGACTCAATTCGGTCCGATTCAGTTTAAAAGTAGCGAGTTCGATCAGTTTTTTAGATTCAGACCGGCTGAATCTCACCTCTAGTTATAGACCCTTTTTAGGCATGTTCTTTCTTATTATAAGAATGGTTTGGTCGAAACTTGGAGATTTCTTGTTTCAAATAGGTCTTTCTATGATAATTCCATTAGTTTACTCATAGAAACTATTGGCATCACATATAATTGTCATTTTATTGCCAATCTGTATAACACTTGTCATATTTATACACAATTATGTCCTAAAAATTTTAAAACTATACAATAAGCATAATATTAAAAGGATATAAATATACGAATATGAAACTTGTTGTATGCTTAGGAAAAAAGAAAAAAGAAAACCTCAATTACATTATTTGGTTTAAGTAATGCTAGATAAAATTTTAGCGAACTTATGCACTTTATTTAAAAAAATTGACATCTATTATTAAAATATAATTTTTATATAAATTTTATATTTATTTACTTTTTTTAATAAGAGTACAGGGTCTTATATACCTTCAAACTATAAATATAATTTCTCATTTGGTTTACCCAACCATACAATATTAACTATTCATCCTTCTAATTCTATGTATTATTCAATTGAAAAATTTTATATATTATAATACTATCTTACTTTTATCTTATTATATAAAATTTATATTTTTTATATATCATTAAATAATTTTTTATTAAATAATTATTTATCATCTAAATAATAAATATATCACGTCTTACAATAATAATAAGATAAATTTCGTCTTATCCTCACCCACAAAACTCAAAACCAACCATCAAATCACATCTTTGATAAATTTCCAGTCTCAGTCGGCCAGTCCCATGCCACGGCCCTCTCTAAAGATGCAGCCACCAAAATCCAAGTTTTCCTTTCTCACCTGGTCGCTTTCAAAGTTTGCACATATCATTTCTCTTCAAGAAAATCTAGAGTCCCCAACCGTTTTTCCGTCTAGAGCAAAGAGTCCTTCCTTTCCTATGGGTCCAAGTTACTCATGTTTATATTTGTTAAAAGTTACGTACGCATGCAACACCGTAACGAGCCTTTCATTTTGAGCGTGAACTTCACACGCCATGATTATGCCACTTCAACAACTAAATGCATGGCACCGATAGATTTCTTGGTCTCAAAAGCTTCAAGATGTGCCCTAGTCGACGAATGACTTCACGTGCTGCTACAGCCGTTGGTCTTCTTTGAGTACAGTCGACGATCAGTGCAGATTTTTTTTATTTTTTTAATCTCTAACTATCCAATTATGTTTATATTTTCTCTCAAATTAGAACATAAAGGTGGTAGAACCGTATAAGAATAGGTTTCCTAGGAATACACCAAACCAGACCATCATAATGTCTCTTTCTCAATTGGACCAAAACAAATCATTTGGTAGGTTTAGAAAGTAGGATGAGAATTTTTAATTTTAAATAAAAATTTAAAATATTATTTTTTAATATTATTATGATTTTAAAATTTTAAAAAATTGATTTGAGAATTAAAAAATTTTAATTATTTATAATATTTTATGTAAAAATTTAAAAAAATTATAATGATAAAATAAGAATTTTATATCTCATCCTATATTCCAAATCTGAAATATCTCTCTTTGAAAGAGTCAAAAAACATAGATATAAACATATTGTTTATCACCCCTTTATTTGTAATTTATTTTATCCTCCTCTTACTACTACAAATAATATAATTAGGGGGGTGGGTTGGTTATATAGAGCATCCCACTCTTATATTTTTATTGTTTTATTATTTTTTTAATAATTAAAAAAGTGATTATTAATAAATTTATATATATATATCATCTTTTCTTAAGTTTGTTTTCAGAAAACACTTCTCAACTCATTTCATTTTGTCTAATTATTATAACTTTCCAAATTATCAGGCAAAATAAAATAAACAATTCAACATTTTTAAATTCTATAACAAAAATAATATTAAAAATATATATTTTGCTAATATTTTATTCTATTTTCAATTTTTATCTTAATTCATCTTATATGTAAAAACAAACAAGGCTAACTGTTATGGATGTTTAAAAATCAATCAAAGAAAAAGGAAAAAAAAAAAACTTATTTGTATTAATTTACACATTTAATAGATACATTTGATAGTCATTCTAACATTATCCTTGATTCATCTCTCACTTTCTTTAGCACTTGCAAAGAGCACCTCAAATGATGGTGGGTTTCGGAGCTTTAGGGGTCTTTTCTTCTAAAATTTGAGAGTTTGGTGAGAGCTAGAATTTGAAGATATCTCAAATAAAAAAAAAAATGAATTGGTTAGAGGCGATGAGGGGAAAATGGTCGGTTTGATCTGAAAATGGCAAGAAAGTGAGCCTCCAATCTCCATGAAAATGACTCAAATCTTTTAAGACGAGAACGAAAATGATGAATTTTGGTTTATGTTAGTAATATATGATATTTATATATACTAAATTGTTAGTCTATTTATATTATAGTATAAATATATTATTTTATAATAATTAATACATATTGATATAGTATTGAATTTAACTATAGTCTATATAAGTTCTAGACTTTTTTTATGAGTATATATGATTAAATGTGTAAAAATGTATTATGTATTTACAAAAGAATATATATTGTAATTTATTATGCTAAAAATGTATTTATTATTGATATATATATATCAAAAGTAAATTTATATTAATAATTTAATATTAATGTTCTTTAAAATCAAAATTTATATGTTATATCAAATGTTATATTAAAATTTATAAGATTAATTTTATGTTTTATCGTATGTTATATTAATTTTATGTTATAAGTTAATAGACTTGAATAATAAGATTAGAATTTCATATTAGATTAATTAGAGATTTAGCATATAATATATAATATAATATAAAAAATTATAAATATATATACCGGTCCGGTTTGATTTAAACCGATTTTCAAAATATGAAAATTGGTACCGTACTGAACCACTTACAAATCAGACTGAACCCACCAGTCGATCAAGTTCAATCAATTTTTTGATTTTTTTTACACCCTTAGTTAAATATAAAGTATATATTCTTATTTGTAAGAAATTTACAAGGGATGAAATAAGCTGTAAATCTCTTCATCATTATGAAAATCAAGTTTCTTGAATTGATAATTATGATATTTGGATTTTACTTGATATTATCTTTAACATTTCATCAAATTCAAGGTGGAAAATTTTAAAATCTTGATTTTAAGATTTGAGTATAGCTTTTATATCTATAATTGATTATCAATGAGATGATAAAAGTGGTGTTGGTGATGAGAGGACTGATAAATAGTTGTTTTATAAATTTTTTTATAACATCTTATCACAATGTCATAAAAATATTTGAGTAAGTTACTTAGGATAGGTTTGGGGTATAGGATGAGACACCAAATTTTTATCTAATCTTATTTTATCTCATCTCATCTTATTATCAAATATAATTTAAATACAAAAATTTCAAACTAATTATTACAATTTTTTCAAACTAATCATTACAACTTCTTTCAAATTTTTAAATAAAAACTAAAAAAACAATTCAAACATTTTCAAATTTTCAAATAAAAATAATATTATAAACTATATTCTTACAATATTTTAATTTTATAATATTTTTTATTCAATTTTTATCTATGTTTTTTTTTTAAATTTGAAAAATACTTAACTCAAACTATTTCACTACTATTTACAAAATTTTGATCTCATCTTACTCCCCAAATCCGCATAGTTCATACTAGTCTCGAAATGAAATTAGGATGAAGGATTTTAGAATAGAATAAGTTCATACATGAAAGCGAGGTTAAGGCTATGTTTGAAATATAAACTCACATCAATTCATTTTAAATTAATTATTGATGAACTTACTACTTTATTAATTTCTCATAAAAAAGTTAAAATCATATTAATTTATTTCATACATTGAAACACATATATAAACATATTTATATTCAAACATATTTTAATAAAATTCATAAAACATTATTATTCATAAATCATCTAAAATCATTTTAGCTTCTAAAGGCAGCCTAAAAAGGTACGTATATTTAGCCATCATAGGGAAGAGTTGCTCAAAATAAGTGTTGTAGGCCCTTTTCAGGCATGTTCTTTCTTATTATAAGGGTGGTTTTGTCATTCCAAAATTAGACGGGACCAGACTGGACTCAATTCGGTTCAATTTGATTAAAAAATGGCCAATCCAGTCGGTTTTTTCGATTCAAACCGGCCGAATCTCACCCCTAGTTATAGAACCTTTTCGGACATGTTCTTTCTTATTATAAGGATGGTTTGGTCAAAACTTGGAGATTTCTTGTTTCAAATAAGTCTTTCAATGATAATTCCATTAGTTTACTTATAGAAACTATTGGCATCACATATAACTATCATTTTTATAGCCTATAACACGTGTCATATTTATACACAATTTTCTTCTAAAAATTTAAAAACTATACAGTAAGCATGATATTAAAAAGATATAAATATACGAATATGAACCTACGCTTAGGAAAAAAGAAAAAAAAACTCAACTACAGTATTTGGTTTAAGTAATGCTAGATAAAATTTTAGCGTGCGTAAGTTTTACGCATTCTATTTAAAACAAACTGACATATACTATTAAAAAATAATTTTTATATAAATTTTATATGTATTTACTTTTTTCAATAAGAGTACACAGATCCTACATACCTTAAAACTATAAATATAATTTCTCATTTAGTTTACCCAACTATACAATATTAACCATTCATCCTTCTAACTCTATGTATTATTCAATCGAAAAATTTTATATACTATATTACTATTTACTTTTATTTTATTATATAAGAGTCATATTTTTTATATATTATTGATGATTTTTTATTGAATAATTATTTATATGACATCTTATCTAATAAGATAAATCTCATCTTATCCTCTCCTGACCTACAAAACTCTCATGAGTAAGACCCAACCATCAAATCACATCTTTGACAATTTTCCAATCTCAGTCGGCCAGTCCCATGCCACGGCCCTCTCCAAAGACGCAGCCACCAAAATCCATGTTTTCCTTGCTCACTTGGTCGCTTTCAAAGTTTGCTCATATCTTCTCTCTCATTTCTCTTTCAAGAAAACCAAGAGTCCCCAACCTTTTTTCCGTCTGGAGCAAGGAATGCTTCCTCTCCCATCGGTCCAAGGTTATATTTGTTTTTTCGCTTATTGTTAAAAGCTACGTACGCATGCAACACCGTAACGACTACGAGCCTTTCATTTTGCGCGTGAACTTCACACGCCATGATTTAGCCACTTCAACGACTACATGCATGGCACCGATAGATTTCTTGGTCTCAAAGCATCAAGATGTGACCTAGTCGACAAATGAGTTCACGTGCTGGTACAGCCATTGGTCTTCTTTGAGTACAGTCGAGGATCAGATTTTTTTATTTTTTTTAATCTCTAACTATCCAATTATGTTTATGTTTTTCTCGAATTAGAACATAAAGGTCGTAGAACCGTATGAGAATAGGTTTCCTAGGAATACACCAAACCAGACCATCATAATGTCTCTTTCTCGATTGGATCATAGCAAACATCTGGCAGGTTTTGAAAGTGAGATTAGAATTTTAAATTTTAAATTTTAAATAAAAATTTTAAATATTATTTATTAATATTATTATCATTTTAAAATTAAAAAAAATTGAAATAAGATTAAAAAAATTAAATTATTTATAATATTTCATGTAAAAATTTAAAAAAATTATAATAATAAAATAAAAATTTTATATCTCAAACTTGAAATATCTCTTTTTGAAAGAGCCAAAAACTATGGATCTAAACCTATTGTTTATCATCTCTTTATTTGTAATTTATTTTCTCCTCCTCTCACTGGTACAAATAATATAATTGGGGGTTGGTTATATAGGGCATCCCACTCTTATATTTTTCTTTTATTTTTTTATTTTTTAATGATTAAAAAAGTGACTATTAATAAATTTATATATATATTTTTATCTTTTCTTAAGTCTATTTTTAGAAAACACTTCTCAACTCATCTCTTTTTGTCTAATTATTATAACTTTCTAAATTACTAAACAAAATAAAATAAACAATTTAATTTTTTTAAATTCTAAAATAAAAATAATATTAAAAAATATATTTTAATAATATTTTATTCAATTTTTAACTTTTATTTTAATTAATCTTATTTGTAAAAACAAATAAGGTTAATTGTTATTTATGTTTAAAAAATATTCAAAGAAAAAGAAAAAAAAAACTTATTTTTATTAGTTTGCATATTTAGTAGGCACATCTTATAGTACTTCTAACATTATCTTTGACTAATCTCCCACTTTCTTTTGCACTTGCAAAGAGCACCTCAAATGGTGGTGGGTTTCGGAGCTTTAGGGGTCTTTTCTTCTAAAATTTGAGAGTTTGGTGAGAGCTAGAATTTGAAGATATCTCAAATAAAAAAAATGAATTGGTTAGAGTCGGGCGGTGGGGGGTGATGTGAAATGGTGGGTTTGATCTGAAAATGGGAGAATGTGAGCCTCCAAACTCCATGAAAATGACTCAAATCTTTTAAGACGTGAACCAAAATGATGAATTTTGGTCTAAGATGGTGTGTAAAAGTGATATCAGTAGAGTATGGATGAACGAAAATGATGTCCTAAAATGGTGAGCAATTTCTTCCTTCTAGTTAAGTGTTGACGAACTAGAATGTAGTTTTTAAAATGAGTAATGCTACCTACAGGTTCTATTTGAGAATTCTAAGTAGGTTTATGCAGTTTTATCTTTAAAATTTTTTAAAATTATAAAAATATCTCTCCTAAGAGTAAACGAGAAATTATATTTACAGTCTTCACTTAAAGACTTGTATATACATGACTTTTATTAAATGAGAAAAATATTATTTTAAAAGATATATTTTTGTAATTTTAAAAAATTTTAAAAATAAAATTACCTAAACCTACATTGTAATCCTCAAATAGAGATTGTACATAACATTGCTCTCCTAAAATGATATTTTTTCTCATTAGAAATTCTATTTGTAATTTCAAATAGAGACTGTATGTATAGACCCTTTATTAAATGTTAAAAAATATCATTTTAAAAGAGATATTTTTTTAATTTTAAAAAATTTTAAAAATAAAATTACTTAAACCTACATTACAATCTTCAATCATAACATTGCTCTCCTAAAATGATACTTTTTCTTATAAAAAATTCTATTTGTAATTTTTAAATAGGGACTGCATATATAGGCTTTTTATTAAATATTAAAAAATATTATTTTAAGAGAGATATTTTTATAATTTTAAAAATTTTTAAAATTAGAATTATTTAGACTTATATTATAATTTCTAAATAAAAACTATACGTAATATTATTATTTTTTCATTTAATAAAAGTTCTGTATTTCAAATAAAATTTTTCTTTCAGAGTCCTGATGAATTTCTTGATCTGCCACGTCAGCATTATGCCCTGGGCCCATGACATCCAGACGTACAGATACATAGCTGGACTCAAATATATTATAAAGGGAATTTACTAAAAAACTATGCTGAGTGGAGCGTTGAATAAATTTGAACGGGGGGTAATATGGTCGTTTTGGTGGCACGAATTTTCCACGCTTGTTGTGGCCGGTCGGGGAAGCAGGAAAGTCGCAGGAACGTGCTGCGAAAAACCCATTCTTGGTCAAAGTCAAACAAAGTAAATAATAGCAGTGCAGAGCTAACAAGCACCCTCGAATTTCCACCAAATATCCAAACTAGCCCCAACGATCAACGTCACCGTCGGATGACCAAATTGTTATCCGTGTGGTTTAGCCAAGAGGGAATCTTGCTAAAGATTAATTTGGATTGGCTTGGATTCAGATAGCTGGCATGTTTTGGCTGCTTGAACTTTGTTCTTTTTATCAAGCCTTGAAATGTCCGTTGCACTTTAACCTCTTAAAATCGATTCATTTATTTAAAAAATCGATTAAATCTGGTCTAGAATTAATTTCATATTTTTCAACCTATTATATATATATTTTTTTAATTTTTAATATTATATATAATATATTTTATTATGTATAATTATAAATATAATATTTTATTATGTATGAAATAATATATTATAATTTATAACATAATATTTTAATTTTAGACAAATATTTATTTAAATATATGTTTTAAATATAAAATATATATTAAATACATTTTATTATTTAATAAATTTTTACCATATTTATTTTGATAAATATATTAATAATATTAATATATTAAAATTAAAAAATTAAACCGAACTTAAACGGAATTGATAAAACTAGAAATATCAATTTAGAGGATTAATTGTAGATAAAAAGTACACATGTTTATGCATCATTTAAGGGGATAATGCATGAGTGAATAATAAAATAAATTAATTGAAACAGAATAATAAAATTTAAAATAAAAAATATTAAAAAAGGAAAATGACTATAATTAAAATAAATATATATATAAAAAAAATATTGTAACCACAAATACAAGATAATATAACATTTTTTTCTTCTTTTGCTGCCTACATTATATAATAAAAGATGCTGAGGTGCAGAATCGTAATAATAACGAAGAACGAGTCCAGTTTCATCATCAAGACATAGCCGCAGTCTAATAAATTCAAAAGTTGTCCAAGCTCGCCATTGCTGGTATTCCTCCACGTCCCAATTCCTTCGGCCCCGGAGTCTAGCTCTCTCGCTGCTCTGGACCTCCAAGCTATCCCCATCTTGAACGCAGAGCCAAAAGGATTTCGATTCCCTAATTTCCCAATCGTGTTCGATTTCTTTTCCCAGCGGTAGCTTCCACTTCCGATTCCACCCACCCGTCTCCGAGTTTCTGTTGTCTTCTGTGGAAATTGCGTTTTTCGGATTCTAGGGTTTCCCGAATCGAATTTGCTAGCTACCGAAGTCACACTGTACCAGTTCTTCATCTTGTTTATCAAAATTCTAGACATGGCTATCCGGGTTACTTTCAACTTCTCCGGCTTTGTCGCCAAAAACCTGGCATCCTCGGCCGGCCTTCGGGCCGGCCATTGCCGCACCGCTCACGAGTGCTGGTTCCGTCCTCGGACCTTCGGTCCGAACGAGAAGCCCGAGCACGATACCTCCGGCACGGTGCGCAATTACCGATCCGATGTGGACCGTCCTAAACCGAATAACTGGGGCAAAAATTCGGCTTCTCTGTACTCCACTCTCGCCGGAGAGGTTATCGGGGATAAGTGCAAAAGCCCGATTGTGCTGGGCTCGATTTCGATTATGAAGTCAACGGCCTGCGCGTCGGGTACGTCGGCCACGGCGCTCGGCGTTTCCGGGGTTTCGCCCATTAAGGCCTCGTCGATATTTCCCTTCTTACAGGGATCGAACTGGCTTCCTTCTAGTAACGAGTCGGCTAGTGGGGTTGTGGATAAAGGGGGAACACAGTGTTGTGAGGAGAGCTCAGAGTTCAAACAGAAGACGTTGGAGAATAGCGGGTGGTTATCGAAGATATTGAGTTTGTGTTCGGAGGATGCCAAGGCTGTGTTCATTGCTCTGACTGTGAGCTTGACGTCTCAGTCGTTTTTGGCGGAGCCGAGATCGATTCCGTCGTCTTCGATGTACCCTACACTGGATGTCGGCGACCGCGTTTTGGCCGAGAAGGTTCATTTAGCTGAACTCATTTAATTTTAAAACGTTTTTTGGTATTCTAATCCGGGAACGGGCATGTGCCTGGCTGGATGGATTCCATATCGAACTTGATGCGACTTACATCCAACCAATTAGCGAGTTTTTGTAATTAAAATTCGTGTTAAATTTATAGACTTTTTCCCAGTTGCTTGGGATATACTTCCAGATTATTTTGATAATTCAACAATCTCAATAGGAGTGAACATTTTTCCCGAATTTCCATTATGGTTTTTATTGTATATTGTAGTTGCAATAAGCGCTGTAAAAGTTTGATTTATTCCTTTAGTGCACTCCATGGATTCCCGAAGATTTTGCATGTTTCTTACGTTGTTAAATGGTATCTAGGGATCATAATTTGTGTTGGAAGATGTCTGATTTTACGGTGGATTCACAGGCTAATTGATAAATTTGATTGAACGGTTCAGAAATATAGAGATAAGACAGTTATAGTCAATGTTTTCATTTCTCTTTTTGGACGGTAAGCTGATATTTCTGCTTCTGTTCTTGTACCACAGGTTACATACCTTTTCAGGAAGCCCGATGTTTCAGATATAGTAATTTTTAAGGCACCAATATTACAGGTATTATGGGATGGAAACTACTTTGAAGTGCCTTACATGGAAAAATCTCTTGGTTTAAGTGGGAATTGCTGATTTTGCGAATTGTTTGCATCTTGTAGGAAGATGGCTTTTGTTCTGGCGATGTGTTCATCAAAAGAGTCGTGGCAAGGGCTGGAGACTATGTTGAGGTTAGAATCCTTTTATAATTAATTCCATCTATTTCTTGCAGTCTATTTTTTTTTTTTTTGGTATATAAAAGATACTTTTATATACACTTCTTCCTTTCATCTTTTTTATGTAAGGAAATTTTTTCCTTATGTTTATCTCTACCACCTTGGATATTACTTGCCTTTTCATGCGATAGGTTCATGATGGAAAATTATATGTGAACGGCGTTGTTCGAGATGAAAATTTCATTTTAGAGCCACTTGCTTATGAGATGGATCCTGTGGTAATGCCTCATGTTCATCATTACTTTCTTTTCTTGTTACTGATCTGTCACCATGCCTTGCATGTTTGAACCTTGTCCACTCTTCTTGTTGATTTTGCAGCTTGTTCCCGAAGGTTCCGTCTTTGTGATGGGAGACAATCGCAACAACAGTTTTGATTCTCATAACTGGTAATTCTGGAATCTATCATTGTTGATGATTTTTTAGTTTGAGACTGTTGAATTAGGTGGGAAAGAATCATTTTCAGGACGTGGCTTCTACAGATATTTCAAATATGATTATGTTAAAATCTAGCCCATCAGAAATTTATATACAAAATGTATGAGAATGACTAGGGGGGAGTTCGGTCCGGTTCGGTTCGGTCCGGGGAGGTTTTGTGGACCGGACCGAACCTATTCGGTCCAGGGTTTTCTCACCCTGGACCGGACCGAACTCCCTCAGGACCGGTTCGGTCCGGTCCTATTCGGTCCGGTCCGGTCGGTCCATTCGGTCCAAGGTTGACTTTTTTTTTTTTTTTTTTTTTTTTTTTTTTTTTTTTTATCTAATGACATTTTTTTAATACTTATGTAATTATATTGTAATATATTTAATATATATATATATATAGTATACTATTATATATATATATTAGTAATATGCTAATACTATTAGTCTATTAGTAATAATACTATAACTAATAACTATATGTAATAATAACTATACTATAACTAATAACTATATGTAATAATAGTTATAGTGATAACTATATATGTAACTATATGTAATACTAATAACTAATACTATTAGTCTATTAGTACTAATAACTATACTAGTATTAATAACTATACTAGTACTAATACTATAACTAATAACTATATGTAATGATAGTAATACTATATGTAATACTATATTAAATAATAGTAATACTCTTATTACTAATACTCTATGTAGTTATAGTGATTTAATACATATTATAACTATAGTCTATATTAGACTATTAATATTTTTTTATACCATATATAATTATATAATTAATTATATACAACTATTATATAAATAATATATATAAATATATTTTTTTTTAATTTCTATTCGGTCCGGTTCGGTTCGGTCCGGGGTGAAAAACTCCCGGACCGGGACCGGACCGAATCCTCTCGGTCCCTTAAAAATTGGACCGGACCGGACCGGTCCCAATTCGGTCCGGTTCGGTTCGGTCCAAACAGTGCCGGTCCGGTCGGTTTTGCCGGTCCGGACCGGCCGATACTCACCCCTAAGAATGACAATATCAATTGATGCTGGTCCAATAAACACGCTTTCAATTTTTTAATTTTTTAATGTATTTCCTGACATGTTGTTTTGTTTACCATGTCATCAGGGGTCCGCTTCCTATAGAAAACATTATAGGGAGATCAGTGTTTCGCTATTGGCCTCCATCCAAAGTATCAGACACCATATATGAACCACAAGTGGGTAGGAAAGTGGTGGCAGTTTTTTGACATATTTCCCTCTGCTTGCACGATAATGATCTTTGGTGACGACTATTTCATCTGGATGATGATTCTAGAACTTGTTTATCCTCTCTTTTACCTCATCACTAAGCACTTGTGAACATTCAACCCTTTTCCCATCATGTGCCTGCCTGACTTCAATTGGTTCTCGATGGATAGCTTGTCTATCAGTTACTTTTTGGATGGCCCAGCTGTCCGCCAGTGCTGCATGAAAAGTGGGAAGAGAGGAATGTAGGAAACATATTTAGCATTCCTTTTTCTCATACCTATATTTATATTGGTTATTATCCGTGGGGGAGTTGAAATGCACTTCGCTAGTCAAGGACTTAAAATGAGCTTGCAGCAGTCTACGGAGTTTGGCTTTGGAGGGCTCAAATATCTGCGGGGTGTTGGTTTACAATGAAGTCCGGTGCTGCCATCGACTAGACTTTGGTGCAAAAGTTCTGATTCTCTTAGATGTTGTCTTTGGAGTTTCCCTGATGATGATGAATTGGTGAAGTGATGAAGTCTGGCGGGTACTCTACTATCATGCTGGATGCTTATGAATTTATCCATACTGGCATACAGCATCGCATCTCTGGTCGACGAGCTAACCATCTCATCTTAAAAATGTTCATGGCAAGTGGGTGGTTCTCAGAGCTAGCTTCAATTCCCCATTGTTATATGCATGTTGGGGATCACTCAGTCGGAGTGATTATTGTTATAAGTATGTAATAAATGTCTATATTTCTGTTTGGAAACCATCTGTTGGTAACTGCATACCAAAACAGACCATTACACCTAATTCTGGGTAGTTGATTGTATCGACTTTTGCTCATGTATTTCATCAACTTCCACCTTGTTTGCTGCTCTTTAACCCTTTTCTCTTTTGTTTTATTGTATCATGTCTATATTTCTGTTTGGAAACCATCTGTTGGTAACTGCATACCAAAACAGGCCATTACACCTAATTCTGGGTTGTTGTTTGTATCGACTTTTGCTCATGTATTTCATCAACTTCCACCTTGTTTGCTGCTCTTTAACCCTTTTCTCTTTTGTTTTATTGTATCATGTTTTAAGTGGGTCGTTAAACTTACTCCTGACGCTAGTCGAAGGAGCAGTTAATGACAAGAGTAGGGTGATGCGGTGAGGAACGACAAAACATTTTATTTTTATTCCTTTTTTTTTTTTTCAAACATCTTTTAAATACTTTAAACATTTTTAAAAAAATAAAAATTTATTAAAAAATATTTCTCTAATCATTAAATAATAAAAAAAACTCAATTGGTGGATTTTGTCATGAGTTTTATGGGTGAGAGTAAAGTTTGTCCAAAGAGGAGCAGTGCTACATCCTCGTGTAGAACGGTAGAACCAGCTCGGTAACGAGGACATTTTTTATATTAAAATGTTTTTGTGTGTGTGTGTGTGTTTTTTTTTTCATTCACATTTTTTATATTTTTAAATATATATATATATATTTTTAAAAAAATTCATAACATCACTAGAAAATATTTCCTTAATCACCAAGTTAAAAAAATAATAAAAAAAAAAACTAAAAAATTTTTGCCGAGACACAAATTCATGACATTTTCTCCAGACATATAGCATTTATGCAAATCAAAATAGCAAGGTTGTTAAAATAATCTCAATCCATCTCAAATCAATTATTGATAGGATTTATTATTTTTTTAATTTATTATAAAAAATTTAAATTCATCACGATTTATTTCATATATTCAAATATATATCTTAACTTATTTATATTAAATACATCTCAATATAATTTACAAAATATTACTATTCACAGATAAATTCAAATCATGCGAAATCATCTTAACATTTAAATACAATCTTAGAAAACTGCTAGATCTATATAAGTTTTATGATTGTGAATCTATGAACTTCGAAGACTTGATGTAGTTTTAAAAATTGATGTTACAATAAAAATAACATTACAATTTAACGTTTGATGATAAGATATTTTCTTATTCTCTATTACAATTTTGTAAGGATGCAATATGAAACGGTAGATTATATGATATAATTTTTTTGTAAAGTCCATCTAATACAACACTTTAAATTTCGTCAGCTATGTAAACTTATATAAGATATCGGTGTAGAATTAATAATTCTCTTTATTTATTAAATATTTTTTTATTATAAAAAATACTTTAATTATAAAACTTTTTTATAAAAATAAATTCATAAATTTGATTATTTAATATATTAGATTGTAAATATGTTTTTATTGTAAAAAAAAAATATCTGATGTTGGGAAGTTTTTTGTAAATGTACGCACAGTAAACGTTTGACACTTATCCTTTTATCTGGGCATTATCGTCATTTTACTACTTCACGATCCTAAACTGGGTTGGAACCTGCCCAAAGCCCGTACGAGTTACGATCGCCGACGACCAAAAAGGGGCGCTAACAGTAACAGAGTCCGACTGTTGACGAAACAACTGATGACAACGAGTCGTTTCCCTGTGCCCATGTCCCTTCTCCTCCTCCACTTCCTCGTCTACTTTCAACTCCCAACCTTAATTCTAGCATATATTCCTTCCTCAAACACCTCGAACTCAAGCCACAACTACATACAGGTACGTTCCTCGGATCTCATCTTGATTCATCTTTTTTAACCATTAATTACGCTCTCACCGGATCCTAATTTGTGGAAAATTTAGGATGTTTTGAAGGAAATATCGGCGAGGCAGAGGTGGGATTTGAATGACGTTAGGGTTTCGAAGTTGGATCTGAAGAAGGTCCGGTTTGGGAGTGCTCAACGGTACGAATATCGGGTCGCGTTTGGCAGGACTCGACTGGTGTTGAAATATGTGGATGGAGTGGATTCTTGGAAGAAGCTCGGGACTGAAAAAAGCGATTTTGGGTCTTTGGTCGGCGAGGTTGGTTCTATGGGCGTGCTTGATACGTTTAAAGTGGAGGGTCCGTTTGAGTTGCTGGTCGGTGGTAGCGATGAGGTTTCGCTACAGTTGCCGGTATGCTTTATATTTTAGTACGAGTTAGGTTATATACTGTAATCTCATTCCATTTCCATCCCAGGTGGCTTTATATATTTTAGGATGGAATTGAGACTGATATAATAGATATATTTATATATATATATATATTTTATTGAAACTGAGCGTAAAAGGTTGCCATTTTTTGGGTTTTAGCTCGCTCTTATTGGTAATGGGACTAAATCTGAGAATGTATGGGATAGAAGGCTGAACCAGATTCTTCGTTAAGCAGATGGTGGTCCATGCATGCATAATTGCTATATTTTTATATGGATAAGAATCTGGAAGCGTAGGAATCTAGCCCCCACTTTGGGAATCTTTCTTTATCTTCAAAATTGCATCTTATTGGTCACCTTTCAGTCCGTAGTGTTTTTCTCAGTAAATCTCTGCTTCTCTGTATCGTATGTGAATTCGTTGATAATTTCTTCTAGTTTTTTAGCTCTCTCTCTCTCTCTCTCTCTCTCTCCCCCCCCCCCCCCCCCCCCTCTCTCTTTGTGATTCTTTAGGATAATTCTCTGATGCATATATGTTTAAAATTCTGTTGGGGCACCAACCGGTTTCAAAATGCTTTAGGTGTCAATTACTTGAAATCTTAAACGAGGGAAACGATTTTTCATATCTATTGTTCTAGAGACTGAAAAGAGTCAAGATTAGCATTTCATGGTCACTTTGGATTTTGGTTTCTGTTTTCTGGTTTCTGGTTTCTAAAGCTGTTTTTTTCTTAGTGGCTACCTTCGTTGCTCAAGCAATACAATTTTGATGGTCCCAAGAAAAGTGGGAATTTCTTTTTGGTTGTGAAGAAGTGGGGAGTTGAATAGATCAGTAATCAATGTTGCTAGAGCTTTTTGGATCTGTTTTAGACTTTACAAATCATTCCCGAGATAGTTGACTATCCTTTTCTCTCGTAAACATCTCCAGAGGATATCTTCCTTTTCTGTTAAGCTTATGAGTAGTTGTGATACAATTTTGCTTAGAAAAAGGAGATAAAGCAAGACTAAAAATTTCAGAAACAATCTTGTATAGGCTAGTTGAGTTCACCTCGATGGCATCATATTGAAATGGATAGCTTCAATCAACAAAGGCTTTTCTTGCATTTCTTTCTTTTTATAGTTTGCGGACCAGTTTGTTTGACAATGTCTGGTTATACTCAAGGATTGACGTTTAATTATTGATGCATCTGTTATAGTCCCATAAATGGCTATTATTATTTTGGCTGCATGGGAAAGTTTCTTTAATTCTACCACTAACTGCCTGGACATGTTGACATCTATGCCAGATGAACGCTTCTATTAAGGGCTTGAATCGAGTTCTTGTTGGTGAAGGCATCACGGTGGAAGTGAGAAGAGCGCAAGAAGTATCTCTCTTCCACTCATCCAATCTTGGGTTTTTGGTAAATAGAAGTCTTGTGAATAACGAGGTGAAAAATGAATTCTGGGCCTTTCGCCATTCTATGTGCATCCCATTACTTCCTATACAAGTTCTAGGGGCTGCATCATTAATTGCATATAAGACTCGAAATAGGGATGCATACATTGAAACTCAATTGGTTTCTAAGGACACAATTGAATTGTTGCCTGAGAAGTGTTACGGAGTCTTCAAGGAGCATGATTGCCCCATTGATTCCTTGAGTTCGGGGATTGCCATGGTGGAAAGAGTTTTGCGGAGCTTTCTTGGTGATAGAATTCTTCAAAAACAATTGAGATTTCTCAAAACTAAGATCAAGGCATCTGCTATCATCCGCTTTCAGCTAGAACTGGAAAGACATGTCAGGAGCAACGACACTCTCCACACTAAGTTGGCAGAGTGGAGAACAAAGCCAAATGTCCAAAGAATATGGTTTGAGGTAATGGCAAGAGTTGAAGCAGAGAGGCTGAAGCCCCTTTCGATCGAGAAGGTGAATCCTTTCATTGAAGTAGATACAGTTTCATGGAGCAATTTAATGGCGAATGTGTCCTTTACACAGTTAGGGTCCATCCTTGTTCCTCCAGAGGCTCTAACTCTGGATGTGAAGTGGTAGGATGAAATTGTTGTATTATAGTTGTGATTTGTGTCATTTTCTGCCTTGTTTGATGATGAATTGTATAAGCTACCTGTATCAAGCGCACTTTTAATTGGTTCGCATGTACATAAATTTCAAAGAAAACGAGGAAATGAATTAAATTTGCAAACTAGATTCTATCCATGTGTTATGGCTCTGGTAGCATGGTTATTTATTTATTTATTTTAATTTTGGTAGTCAAGCTTGGATTTCCTCGTACGCATATATATTCATGTTGTCCATTGTTAGTAAATGTCATAATCACCAGCAGCTAGCACCACATGAACAAGACTTGAAAAGAGAAATATATTTAATTAGTATGTGAACTCTATAATATATGGATTTTTTGAGAAATATTAAATATTTAATAAATACTGTAAAGTTTATCTCCAAATCTAGGCTTAAAGTACGAACACAAATTCTAGGGAATATGATGGATGCTACTAAAACATACTAGGAAAACCTCGGAAGAAAATCTAAACACCAACTTCCCTAGCTCCTGCCATTCCAAGCTTTCCCTCAGGATCATCCTCCTTATCCTCCACCTTTTTGTATCTATACCAAGATGCACACACCAATAAACCACAAAGTTCACCATGCTCATTACTGACAATAACCAATAGAAGTAGTTTAGCTTGTCTCTATTAAGATTATTGCTAGCCAACCACCCTCCACTCACCTTGTTCACCACCTCCACCACCACAGTACTCATGAAATACCCAAATGACACTGAACACCATGAAATGGCTGTGCTGAGCATTGTTTTTGATACCGTACCGTATCATACCAGTCTGTACATTCCGTACCTGTCATTGGTCTGGTACAAGTATGGTACTTGTTTCGTATCGGCTGAAATACCAGTCGTACCGGTCTTACCGGCCGGTATTTCGGCCTTTATCTTCTTCTTCTTCTACTTTTTTTTTTCTTTTTTTTTTTTATAAATTGTAATTTTATTTTTTGACCCCCAATTCAGACCAGACTATTTATAATTTATATATACATATTTTTTTTGAGAAAAATTTATATATACGTATGTATTCTATGTATAATTTATTCATATATAGACTATTATTTTGAAATATAATTTATATATATATTTATATATATAAATTATTTATATATCGACTATCCTGAAACGGTACACGAAACGGTATTGGTATCGAAATATTTTGTTCCAGTACCTTGACCGGTATGACATCCAATACGGTATTCAAAACATTGGTGCCGAGTGACTTCATGCCAGCTGAGCTCTCTGCATAGAAAAACTCTAGGAGCCCCACTAAGGAAAACATATCTGCTACTCCGAATATAGCATATTGGAACCCCAACCAAAACACACTCATTGGTAAAGGCTTAACACTATCTAGCATGTTATGTTCAAGAGCCACGGACTTGCGGCGGGTCTCTATGACTCCGGCAACCGCCATGGAAATAGCGGACAGCACCAGCCCAATTCCAATTCTCTGGAGGTGTCGAATTCCGGTGGGTACTCCTGTGAATTTTCTAGCCAGTGGAACAAAAATCTAGTCGTATAATGGAATAAGAACGAATATGAATAGGAGGGGGATGGCTGGGATTGAGGGGGCAGGCACTTTGAAGCCTAGGATACAGGGGTTCATGGTTGTGCTTTGTTGGATCGAGAATGTTTGAAGTTGAGCCAAACATGTGTTCATGAATACTGTGCTAAATATGATTGGTAGCATGCGGATTAAGATCTTTGCCTCTTCAACTTGTGTCACTGTGCACAGGCTCCAACTGGTTGTTGTCCATGCATCATTGTTCCTCTGAATGATTGCTGCCCGGTCCAAAAATCTGTATAATATTACAGTTCATTTCATTCTCAGTAGTTCCAGTTTGAAGGAATTACAAAAGATATTGCTAGTAACCTTGATGATTTTTTATTATATACCTAAATTGTTCTGTTCTCTCTAGGATTTCATCATCTGTTCTTCTTTCTTTGTCATGAGGCTCCTGCAAGCCCTCTGCATTTTCTGGGATTGAAAGTTTTCGGTTTCGAATGGCAGCTACAAATACCTGAATTTTAAGAACAGAAATAATTTAAAATTGCCAATACATGTGAAGGTGTATGCTTGAGGGATGTGCCTAGGAAATGTACAAATTAATAACATCTAATCAATTCAAATATTTATATGTTTGCCTAACACCTGGTTATGAAATGAAATATAATCATATGACAGTATTATATATGGTCCAAGCTAGTCATGATTAAAAAAAATAAGAAATGATACTTGCAGTTGTGAGTATATAAGTGTTGTACAATCATTTTGAAAAAAATGAATAAATACAGAATCTACATGAAAAGAAAATTAATTTTTTAATAGTAAGCCATACTCTTTTTAAAAGCGACTGCACGACATTTACATGCATACTTCATAACTGTATATAGCATTAATTTTCTATTTTGATTTTTTTTTTAAATCACTGTAATGAGTTCTACAATAAATAATCTTTTTACACATAGACTTATAAATAGAACAACTAGTCGTCAAAAAGTACACATTGCCTTGATAATTCGAAGTAACGGGCTACCCTTGGGCACATTATTCCGATACATTGACTTGCCCATGCACACAAACACCAGCTCAAACAACACAGCTACAGTGCATATTCCAAAGCCCCATTCCCAGCCTTGGTTGGAGGTTATCCATACCACAAAAGTGACCCCAATTATAGCTCCAGTGGTGAGGCTAAACAAAAACCAGTTAAAGAAGCTAGATAGTTGAGCTGCCTCCTTGGGGTCCTTGTCGTTGAATTGATCGGCTTCCAAAGCGGGTGGCGCCGCCTTTACCCCGCCGATTCCAAGTGCAATCATGTATAGGCCGTTAAAAAGGATTGCGACATGGCTTGTGTCTGCTTCCTCGCAGTTGTTTTGCATATATAATCCACCGTCTTTGCATGGGATGGGTCTTAGTTGATGAAAATGAGCTTGCACTGTTAGGAGGGCATATCCCTGCATACATATGCATGCATGTAAATCACGATCAGTTGAGTCCATCGAACTCTCTGGGGACTTTTTACAGTCAAGCTTTAATTTACACACACGCACACACACATATATATGCCTTATTATTCCTGTATCAAAATCAAAATTATAATTTCCTCTCTCTCTCTCTCTCTCTCTCTCTCTCTCTCTAACATTAATTGGACACTTACAATAGTTAATGGAAAATTGGTCCTTTTGGTTTTAAAAAACTGATCAAGGCAGTTGAGAAAATATCCAATAAATTTCTTGCATTAATTTAAAAATAGCCACTTAAAAAGCTAAATTAAAACACACAATATTTAAATTATATATATGTATGTGTATACATATATAAATATATAAGGATTGAACTTGAAATTTGGAAGTTTATTAAACTATTGTAATCCACCAAACCTAAAACGTACGTGGTGGGTCTAATGTTGAAATTATAAGATTATCATGCCTTCTAACCAACATACATGTACGTGTTATGATTGGATAATCGATCATCGAGACAGATGTGGAAATACAGAGAGCTGCATGCTAGACAACATGAATTATTTATATACTTTTGTCTGTTTTCGACCGAATCAATTATTGATTATGCCATTTAAAATGTTTTTAGGTTATGGCGTACCTACCTAGCTACAAATTATATATCTTTTGGTAGTTAGTATCTGTCCAACTTGCCAATTATTGGACGTAACGTCGACCCAAATTATCTAGGATCATCAGCTGTTTTCCTTAATTTCTTCAATCTCCTTTCTATCAGATTAAGACTATTTGAGTAGTATACATAAGAGACTATCTGAATATTTGTTTTTCCCAGATGTAGTTATCATAGTTAATGTGTGAAGAATACTGTAATAGAAGAATAAACATGCATACGCAGGTACGTACGTACCAACAATTCTATGGAAGCAAACAGGACACAAGTCTTGAATCTGGAAAAATAGGTATCGCAGATGAATCCGCCAACGAGTGGAAGTAAAAATGCAGTCCCCGTGAAGTTTTTGAGAGTTGTGGCGGATTTCGTTAAGCTGAAATTCATATAATGGTAAAAATAAGTTACGAGGCTCACTGCATTGGGAGACGAACGCCATGCTCTCCAGTCCCTTAGTAGCTGCATTTTACATGTATGTATAGATTCACGTTTAAAATTAAGCCGGCCAATTATGTACCATGCAGAATTCATCATAGAAAAGAAAAGAAATATAGCTGTGTGTGTTACTGTATACAAAAATCGTAACTCGATTTCGGCCTCCTGGTCTTGATTTCTTTACAGGCTTGGTTTTCACATCATCACAGAGTATGACCTGGCGAATTATTTATCAAAAAGAAAACATTAACCAAAGCATACTGCAGTGATGAATTAAATAAGCATTTCAATGATGAGAGATCAAATTCAAAGAAAATATATCAGTATATGGTGGCGGAGAATTCATAGCTAGCTAGCTTATATACCATTGTGTTGGAATAAGCTGCTTTCTCCATTGACCCAATAGGAAGAACTTTTGCTTCTCAATCACAGTGGTTGTTTTTCAGATTGAAATCTTCTGGCTTCCGACTATTTATATATATATATATATATATAGAGAGAGAGAGAGAGAGAGAGAGAGAGAGAGAGAGAGAGAGAGAGAGAGAGAGAGAGAGAGAGAGAGAGAGAGTCGAATCTTCAAATATGAAGCATACTTTACATGACTTAAGATATTTTTGTTTTGTCTCTTGATGTCATTGTGTTCCAAAACTTTTTAATATTGTTGGGTATTTTGAATTTTATTGTTGGCTTTGAGTATATGTTAATTGATTAGAGGAATCCGTGCTGAATGGCTTCCAATGCAACTGTTGATGTCGTGTTGGCCCAAGCAATTCCATGGAAGCCCAACCCGATGATCTACAACTGGAAAGAAATGAGAGCTCAGGGGTAGTGAGGGACACATTTGATGGTAAAGTCAGTGTATGGTTTTTTGTGTGGGTTGTGGAGAATAAAGTGCAAGCACTACAACACGTATGTGTTTTTGCGGCTAAATTATTTTCGGCGTTGTATGCTTTGACACAAAAATAAAACGAAGTCCATTATCTTACGGTGACCAACACAATGACACTACAGATGATTTGTTGCAACCAAAATTACTATCGCCGCTTTAAATTTGACCATGGATTGCCTTTGCAGCGGATTATGATTTATTATAGTGAATTTTTTATCCGACACAATAAATCCACACAAGCGAATTCTGTGGCAGCATTTTTTCTCGCTGTAAAAAATAGGGGAATAAATATAACGCTCTTGTTTTCCTTCTCGCCCACCCCGATACCCTATATGGTCTATGTAAACATTGAAGGAAATACCCCATGCTGCCCTTTCCCACATTGTTGTGTCACCGCCAAACGTAGCAAGTAATTTCTCTCTCTCTCTCTCTCTCTCTCTCTCTCTCTCTCTCTCTCTCTATTTGCAGCAGAAATCAAATAAATTGCTGTCGATTGAAAACCATCTCTCGCCCTTTGTCTCACATTTTCTCTGGCCCATAATCGTGCCGCCCCAACAATAGGGAACATACTTGTAATCTTTTCTTTTCCACTCAATGATTTTCCTTTCCCATTACACATTCATGACTCGGTCTGTTTCACCCCCCACTTTCAATATTTCTTGCCCTTCCCTGTCTTTGATGTGGTTCTTGTGTAATATTGTTGATTATTGGTTGACGACTATCCACTGAATGAAACCCTCAAATTCATGAATTATATGATTGTAAATTTAGTGCACAATCATATTTACTTATGTCGTGAGTTGGGCTCTTTGTTTTTGCGTGGAGGTTTGAAATTATTGACCATTTCTAGTGCTTAATACAAGCTACAAAATTTTTTACCATGAATTTTAGAATTTTATTTTTACTATATTCACATGTTGCTTACTGACATTGGCTCCTTATGTTAATTTAAATATTTGATATCTGGAGGAAATAAGTCGCCAGCACTAGTCTAGCTTAATTGTGATAAATGGATGTGAGTAAGACCTTAGAATTTAAATGCAATGAGGGTGGGTTGGACCATGCTGTATGCTCATAACTTGGTGAGCTAATTTGTTGTATGACTTTTTCAAACATCTACCCATCAAAACTATTGTAAGTTAGTGCAGCCCATTAATTCAGTCCAGCGTGAGTTGAGAATCCTTGAGTTTCATCATCTAATAGAGTGTGTGTGTATATATATATATATTGGTATTGAAACATATACTTATATATATGCATTATAAGCAGCTTGGAGCTTATATGAAAGCTTGCCTATACCTAGAATATGCTAATACTAGTTTCATAAAGTTAAATCCTATAAAAGTAATTGGGGAAACTTTTCTATAAGGATCGATGATTTGCCATAAATTAGTGCATTTTTTTTTTTGTTTTGTTTTTGTTTTTGTAATAGAACTAAATATGGACATACTAGATCAATTTTATATTGCATGCTAATGTTACAACTTTATTTTAACCACAACGAGTTTGTAAATTTTTTTCCTTGTGAGGTCTTTTTTTGTGAACCAAATATTTTTCTTATGAAATATTTATCTTATTTGCAAGGTCACTTAGTGACACACAAAAGTTACTATTGTAAAACATCTAAATCAATAGCAGCTTGTTCGGGTGTTATTGACATCTAAGTAGCAATACTTGAACATAAAAAACTACGACCTTTTGATCTATATTCCTTAATTTTATGATAGCTGAAAATTGAGTAAAATTGATCGACGACCCTGCCCTCATCATCTCTTTTACGCATTCATGACTTCCCTGTAGGAATTAGTTGGCCTACATATACCCATGATCAGTTTGGACATGTTGCATCTCTAGGCTCCCTTTTTCCTTTTTTTAAGATTTTTTAGGATATATTACATCTGTCAACCTTGATGTATGATAGTCAAATAATATACTACGACTTTTCCATGTGAATGAACTGATTAGATGTTTCTGATAATCATGATAATTAGTAAGTAGTGTTCCCGTGCATACTTGTTATAATCAATCATATTTACTTTTATCATTTGTTTTGCTCTTTGTTGAATTAGTCGGTTTGAAATTATTATGTTTTCAAGTGCTTAATACATGCTGAAATAAAAGAGATGACCATGAGAGTTGGATTTTTTTGCCAACTAGACTAATTGTTGCTTACTGCATTGGTTCCTTTTGTTAATTTGAATTTCTCTATTCGAATAATTTGTCCCTTCAAAACTAGTTTGGCAGCTGATAATGGTAGACCATTATGTTCGCTTTAATACAAGTTAGTACTATTAGTGACCCTTAAACAACTCTTTCATTGATTTAGGTTAAATAAACAACCAAACAATTCTAACTTCATATGTGATTGCTTCTTAACCAAACCAATGCTGATATTAAAATCTGTGCACGAACATTTCAAATTTTGCATCTAGAAATTCTCCTGAAACCTCTAAACAAAATCACCCACTACCACACAAGTCCTTTGATACTTACACATTTCTATCATGGTGAATACCAACTGACGTGGGAGTTAAGATTATTCAGACATGTCCATTTTTTGACCAATGGCTATTGCCTTTTTCAGCAAGTATGAACTTTTCATAAATACCTTCTTAGACTTCATCCCCATATTGAACTTCTATACTTGATCTCCTATAAATATAGAAGTTCATAAAACATCTATACACTTCGTATTTTTCTATACCACCACTAGAGTGCTTTCTAATTGATCAAAAACACAAAATATTCCTCTTATGAAATATTTATCTTATTTTCCCTACGTCATTTGATATTTGTGAGATTCGATGTCCATAAAAGTAATACCAAGTGTTGAAATATTCATTTTTCAGATGGACAAAAGTTAGATGCACCTCACCGATAAGGTTTAGGTCAAGGGAATATGGCATTGGGGTTAGGCAATTCCTCACAATGGCTCGAGCTCATGCCCAAAGAAATAGAATAGTGAAGCGTCCATGCCGTAGATGTCGTAATACAAAATTTCTTGCCAATCAGCGAGGTAGAAAGACATTTGTTTATTATGGGTATTGATCCAAATTATACTAATTGGATTTTTCATGGGGAGCAAGAACCCATTAATTTCATAGCTGAGGACGAAGATGATACACCTGATGGTGGTGACAATAGTTATATTGATGACATCAATGATATGTTGGATGACATTCATGCGACAAACAATGTAGGGCAAGAAGAAGACATGGCTTCACACCCCGAGGAGCCCAGCACGGTTGAACCCAAACCAACCACCTTTGAGAAGCTACTGGAAGATGCTTGCAATCTATTTTATGACGGTTGAAAAGCATTTTCCAAACTATCATTCATTGTTAAGTTGCTCCATATTAAAACTATTGGTGGTTGGAGTGTAAAGTCCTTTGACATGTTGATAAAACTATTGAAAACAGCTTTTCCTGATTTACTCTTTCCAGCATCATTTCATAAGGCACGTGCATTGGAGTGAGGGTTGGGATTTAGATATATTAAAATTCACGCCTGCCTAAATGATTGTATACTCTATTGGAAGGTAAATAGCAACATGCAAGAGTGCCCTAAGTGCAAAGCCTCTAGGTGGTTGTCCGCCACACTTTCTAAACGACCAGTGCCCCAAAAGGTATTGAAGTATTTTCCACTAAAACCAAGGCTGCAGAGACTACTTATATCTAAGAAAACAGCTGTATCCATGAGGTGGCATCATGAAGAAAGAGTACAAGATGAAAGCACTTTGCACCATCCAGTTAACTCTGAGGTGTGGACTACATTTGATGCCGAGCATCATTGGTTTGCTCAAGATCCTCGGAATGTGAGGCTTGGTCTTGCTACTAATGGGTTCAACCCATTCAATAATATGAGCAAACCATATAGCATATAGCTAATGATTCTAGTTCCATATAATTTGCCTCCATGGCTATGTATGAAAGATCCATTCTCCATGTTGTCTACACTAATTCCTTGGCCGAAATCACCGAGGAATGAGATTGATGTTTACTTACGCCTTTTAGTTGATGAAATACTAAATTTGTGGGAAAATGAGGTTGATAAGTATGATGCCATAGTTAGCCAACGATTTCGATTACGTGCAGCTTTATTGTGGACTATCAATGATTTTCATGCATATGGTAACATTTTTGGTTGGAGCACTAAAGGGAAGTTGGCATGCCCTTGTTGCAATTTGCGTATAGAATCTTTGTGGTTGACACATGGGCGAAAACATTGTTACATGGGTCATCTCTGCTTCCTTCCAATAGGTCATATCTTGAGAACGAAAAAGAATATTTTCAATGGAAAAGAAGATCTACGCATGCCACCTATGCAGCTTTCAAGGGAAGGTATAATGCACCAATTAAATAGTGTACTAAGCGAAGAAAGCGCACCCCTGAGGAGTTAAACTGGACAAAAAGGAGTCTCTTTTTTGATCTACTCTATTGGCCAGTTCTGAACCTTAGACATAGTCTCGATATTATGCACATTGAGAAGAACATATTTGACAGTATCTTGGGTCCATTGATGAATATTCCATGTAAAACAAAGGATGATATCAAGGCTCACTGAGACTTGGTCGAACTCGGTATAAGGAAAGAATTACATTTGAAAGAAGTTGGTGATCGAGTTATTATCCCTCATGCCCAGTTCATTTGCATTGAGATGAGAGAAAAGAGTTTTGTGTATGGCTGAAAGGTGTAAAATTTCCTGATAGTTTTGCATTTAACATTTCAATATGTGTTAATGTTAGTGATTGTAAAATATCTGGGATGAAAAGTCATGATGCCCACATATTCATGCAAAGGCTATTACTAACATCAATTGCAGGGTACTTACCTCATGATATACGTATGAAATTGATTGAAATTAGCACATTTTTCAAGATTTTGTGTGCACGAACATGTAAAAAAGAAGCAGTTTTACAACTTGAGACTAACATTGTTCTCATTCTTGGCAAGCTGAAAATAATATTTCCACCAAACATTTTTGACGTAATGATCCATCTAGCTGTCCATTTGTCCCGAGAGTTGTTGCTAGCAGAACTAGGTCAATACCTGTGGATGTATCCATTCGAGAGGTATTTGGGCAAGTTTAAGTGTTGTGTGAAAAACAAAGCCTACCCAGAAGGATCCATTGCTTAGGCTTATATTCATGTTGAATGTATCTGCTTGATGTACCAACCCACTTCACTCGAGAGGATTGAAACATTGATGTTGGTGTCCAAACATCCGATATATCAGCCTTTGGGATTTTTGTTTCTGTTTGGGCAACAAAGATGGGGTTTTATAAGTACTGCTTTTAGACTAGCTTTATGGGTAGTGACGAACTCCCTCCTGTCTATATAGACAGAGGGACTTTGGGTTGATAAGTTGATGGTACTAAAGAGTTAGATACGTGCGACATTGTTGATACGTGTGGTGGCGACAACCCTTTCAAACAGGTATTTAGCAAAAACTACTAGCATCTAGTTTGATACTGCCTTCTCAACATTAATTTAGGAGCATTTAAATGAATGTTTCGTTTGAAAGGATAATTTATGTTATATAATCCATTTGAACTATGGGGTTAGTTGATCTTTATGATAATGTTAGTTATGAAGTAATTTTAGTTACTACATACACTTATGATCAGAATGGGTAGTTTTGAATGGCATGTGTAAATTTATATGGTAGACATTAAAAAATATGTTGTGATGGTATTATTTTTAAATAATTCAATCATATATGGGCTGAGGATGCAGTTAGGGGGACTTAATAGCATGGTTAACCAATTCTTTCTAAGTGGTATGAGCAGGGTAAACTCACCTGTGATGTTTTAGGTTTCCTACATAAAATCTGTTCACTTCAGGTACATGTTTAGTTAAAAAGCAATGTATTTGATGGATGTAGTTTGTTGTAAATTGATATTACTTGTAATATTTAACCAACACTGAGATTAAATTTGGATGCTGAAAAAACCATTGGACAAGGTGAGGGCTGATGGGTGATTGGTGAAACTAGGACGAAGATGGGAGCACTTCAAGTTCTAGGGCGAAGGGATACTGATGGTTCCATGACAGAAAATACTCAAATGTTGTCTGCTAAGGTACACTATCTACATATATATACATATTATAGTTGCCTTGTATTAAATGTCCAAAAATGATTGCCTCATATGTGATTAAATAGTAAGAAGTTGCTAATTTAGGTATATATCTTGTTTCCTTCCTACCATTGTAATAGAGTGATTGGTAAATCACTGGTAGTGGATGAAGACAGATCAAATCTATGGTACATTAAAACTATGATAACTTTCAGTGCATATGAACTAGTTGGAATATAAATGATACTATTGTAATTAATTGGAAGATGCGTATTTCTGTTTGAGACCATGAATAGGTTGGAAAATATGCTAATCATGTTTTAAGTTGCAGCTTTAAGTAGCTAGCTATCTATTTTTACCATTTGAGGTTTATGTATGATTTGATTTGAAACCCAAAGGTTTATTTATATTTAGGCCATGGCTCATCACCTAATTCTAACTCAGAAATTTATATTGCATACTATTATTTAGGTATATATAAGTGGGAAAATATTTGACTGCTTGTACACAAATTGTTATTGATGATCATGATCAATTTGATAAAACATTTTACTTTAGTTTAGATAAAATTCTATAAAACATTTTACTGATCTAAAGCATCAACACCACGAACTGGATGGGTTTTGCAAAAACTTGGAGTCAGCAGTATTATATTTGTGACCCGCCATTAATTCAGTCGTGACCAAATTATTCACTTTTGTTACGAATGTAATACTATTGGCAAGCAACTGCTACTTTTGTTCAATGAATATACCGACAATTGTGATTAGAATAATTAGATGAATGCAAAACTATTCATGGCGGAAAAATAAAGTTGCAATAAAAATCATTATGGACATAAAAATATATTGCAATTTATAACCACTACATCACAATTTGCTGCGAATTTATTTCCTAGTTGCAACCAAAAAGCTAGTTATTTGCGGGAAATATGTCAAAATTTGTGACCATAATTAGATGAATGCAAAACCGTTAATGGCATAAAAATACAGTAGCAATAAATCATTATCAACGTAAAAAAATATATTGCTATTTGTGACCTCTATATCCCCATTTGCTACGAATTTGTTTCCTATTTGCAACCAAGAAGCTAGTTATTTACAGCGAATATATTGACATTTGTGACCAAAATGATATGAATGTAAAATATTTCACGGTGGAAAAATACAGTTGCAATAGAATCATTGATGCAAAAATTAAATTGATATTTGCAACCTCTATATTTTATTTTATAGCCAATTTATTGACATTTGTGATAAATATTAGATGAATGCAAAATTATTCGTAACGGAAAAATACAGTTACGAATGTCATGGTCAAATTGGTATTTGCGACCCATATATTATTTTACCTGCGAATTTCTTTGGTATTTGCAACCAAGATGGTTGGTTACTTGCTGCGAATTTAATGATATTTGCAACTAAAATCAGATAAATACACGAACATTCACAGCGGGAAAACTGGGTTGGAAAAAAATGTTATCACAGTAAAAACTATTGCTGTAAATGACCATTGTGTCTATAGAATGGGATGGAAATAGAATGAGGATCCATCCTCTCATTGGCGACAAAGAGGGAGAGCAGCTATAAATAGATTTTTTATGGTGCAAATAAATTTTTTACGATAAGTAAAATGGACGTTATGAAGTGATATACAGACAAAATGTCTTTTTGTGTCTATGCTGGATGGTTTATTAGGGAGATCAAAATGGACGTGAAAAACACCATATTTGCGATGATTCATACATGTGTTGTATAAAGTCTTTTGAGATGGAATACTACCGACCATGTAGCAGCGAAACACAATGGACAACAATTGTTATTAATAGCGACATTTGTTGTATTAGTTGCGACTAAAAATGCTGCAAAAAGACATAAATGTTGTGGTGAAGTGTGTAGAAGAATTTCCCTTTGGTGAGGGAGGGGGTATTTATACCTGCCCTGAGCTCCTTGCCCCTGGATAGTATTGAATGCGATGTGGTTCTGTAATTGTGGCGTGCCTGTTTCTGTGTCTCATTTAATGTAGCGTGTCATAAGTCAAATGCACCCACTCCTGGACATGCTCAGCTGTCAGGTCTCTCGGGCAGGGACTATTCTTGTCCTTGCATGTAGAGATCTATTGGCCACTAAAGGTGTCAGGTGATTCTCGTTCAACACGTGCTGTCCAGCTGTCTCCATTGCTGAGCCTCCCGAGCCTAGTCTGGCTCTGCCCGTTTACTTTTGGGCCCTTGGTCTTCCTGGATTCCATAGTCCGAGCTCATTGGGCTTGGTTCATTCCCAAGGATAACCCTTCTCATAGTATCCCGCAAATTTTCATTACACATCTGCAATGAAAATTCAAAACATTTACAGCACATCTTCCTCAAACATGTATCCCGCGACCATTCACCTTGTCTTTAATGCTAAATGCAATCTTTATGCTGCTGCTCACACTAATGAGCATAGTGAGTGAATGGATTCTGCCGCTGCAGATAATTATACAAGCGATGTTAATTTTGTTAAATAAATGATGCAATATGTGATCTAAATTATTTTTTATTCGTATTTTTTTAATACGTTACTTATTGTGTATTTTCTTTCAAATTGTAGGAAAAAAAATGAGATTTTTATAATTCTACCCCTTCTATTTGCAAGAAAATTAAATTGTTGCTAATTTGTTTTTGCAAGGAAATAAAAATATTTTTGTAAAAAAATATATCATTGGTAATCAATTTTTTTTTTTTAATTTTATTTTTCTATTTGTGAGAAGATTAAAATTGTTGCTAATATATTTTTGCAAGGAAATTATATTGTTGCTAACATGTTTTTGCAAGGAGATCATATCGTTACTAATGAGATTTTATAATTATGATCTTCTATTTGCAAGAAAATTGAAATTATTATTAACATATTTTTACAACGAAATCATACTCTTGCTAATGATGATACCAATAAAATTATATTGTTGGTAATGAGGCATTTGTAACTATTCAATTTTATTAGTAATGATATATTAATTAGTTGCCAAGGTGCTTGTTTTTGCAATGAATTTGGTTCGTTGCGGTTTTCAACGAATTTGATCTGTTGTTAATGAGGATACATGTTTTTTGCAACAAAATTACATAGTTGCTAATTAGGCGAACTGTTTTGCAATGGAATTATATTGTTGCTAATGAGAAAACATGTTTTTTCAACAATAAACAGTTAGAAATTGGTAGAAACTTTTTGCATTCCAAACCTGAGGTTAATTGTAACTATTATTTTGCAAGGAAATGTTTTTGTCGCAATTATATCCATTTGCAAAAAGATATTGACTTTCATTGCAAAAGGGTATACATTAGCAATGAAAAGATTTTCGTTACAAATAATGATTGCAAAAAGTATTTCCTGTTGTAACACATTCTAGAATCAACCTTTACAACTTCCTAGTCACAATAAATAAACTATATACATGCATGGTCCAAGATTCAAGATTCAATGGATTTTGGCTACCTATAATGAATGTCTATTTCTAGAATATGCAATAAAATTCATTAATTTTTAATACCCTTAATGCATTTTGAAACTTCAAGCATCTTCATTTCTCTCTTGGAAATGCTTTTGTGAATATGTCTGCAAATTGTTCTTTACATTTACAATATTTCAGATTGATTTCTCCATTTGCTTATGTTTATCTGAGAATGTGGTTATTCCATACCTTCAAATATTCTTTTAAGCCATATTACTTGGTGTCTTACTCTGACTGTTGCAATGAATTCAATTTTTGTAGATGACTGCACAATGGTATTTTCTTCTTTTGACACTCAAGAAAAAATTTTAGAACCAAACTCAAATACGTATCCAAAATTGCTATTCATGTCATCCACTGATCTAACACAATCACTATCATTGAATCTTATTACCTTTGAATTTGAAGCGAACTTGTTTATTATTTTATAATCCATTTTTCTTTGCAAATATCGAAAAAATCTTTTCATTGTACCATAGTGGACTTGTATCAGACATGGATGTGTAGCATGCATGGTATATGGATGTGTAGCAGTAACATATAGTAAACTTCAAATTAGGATCCTAGAGAGAGAAGCATTTGCATTTTCTTATCCATCTTCTTTATTTAATTTCTCATTCAAGGAGTACTACAACCACAAAGAATTTAAATAAAATAATTTCACAAATTGACGTGATTTTATGTGATCTGATAGATTTATTTTACAATAGAAGTAACTTGATAATTTAACAAACAATATTAAGGCACATTAGTTTGTGAGATTATTTTTATATAATTATTTTGTGGATTTACAACCATATATTTTGTACTTCTTCAATACATTCTTCACGTATTTTCTTTGTGATACGTACGAAAATTCCTTCTTTATCTTGACTTATCTTTATGCCAAGAAAGTAGTGCATCAATCCCAAGTCATTTATTTCATAAACCTTCATCATGTCTTTCTTAAATTCTTCAATCATTGATGGTTATAATTATTTACTGTGAAAATTAGATCATCAACATATATAGAAACAACTAGAATAACTATGTGATCTTGGGTCTTGATGTAGAGCATTGGCTGATTATTTTTGCTCCTCCTGAAACTATGGTCACTTAAATATTTATCAATTTTAATGTACCAAGCTCGAGGTGCTGGCTTAAGCCCATACAAATACTTTCATCAAGCATCACATGGTTGTTGCATCCACTGTCTAAATGCTACTTTTCATGTTTCTTCTTAGAAGCAACTTGGCATGCATAGAATAGATGATCCTTATTGTCTTCTTCAAAAAATTTGCTTGATGAGTATCTTTGAAGTGGCAAACTTGTTCAGTATGCCCAAACATTTTACAATTTCTACACCGAAGCTTTCCATGATACCAACAATCTTTTTTGAGATGACTTGTCTCATTGCATATGCCACAAGATGGATGATTGCGTTTCTTTTCCTTCATTTTCATAGTTTCTTCCCCATAAGATATTGATTCTCTGTTAGAATTCTCTTGAAATTCTCTTCCCACTTTTCCTGATATCTAAGTTTCTATGTTGAGCTTAAATTGAAAGGCATTCTCTAATGAGGCTTTGGAACACCGAACACCTATTAAATCATTGCTCATGTACTTCTAGAGAGCCTATCAGTTATGCGATCGACATAGATGATAAGTCTTTAGACTTTCCAATTGCAGCTACAACAAAATCATATTTTTCTGTCATGTTGATTAATATCTTTTGTAACGATCTTTGATTAGATATTTCTTCTCCATAAGCTCTCATCCATTTTATGAACCTCCATTATCCTTACATGTCTTTAGCAACTCAGGATCTTTCATTATAAGATTCTCCAATTCTCTTCTCTAAATTTGGAGTTTGATAGTTCATACTTTGGTGTGTTACCTTGGAACTTCTCCTACAACATATCCCAAGCCTGCTTTGATGATTTAACTGTCATAATTTTTGGAAAGACTATATCAAGTAGTGCTTGTTGGAGAACAAAAAGAGTTTTGCCATTCATCCTTTTGTTTAAGTTCCTTCTGTTTTGACATTTGACTTGTAGAGAGAGGGCTTCCTTTAGTTTGCTTTGCAACTCCTTCAATCACCTTTCATAAATCTTGATATTGAAAAACTAGTACTGTCATCATTTTGAACTAGAAGCCATGATGCCCTTCGCCCAAAATTGATCGAATTTGAGCTCTAATAGTACTGTTGGGTATGAAAATGTGATATTTAGTTGAATGGATAAGTTGTGAGAAAAGGCTAGAGGAATTAGGAAGACTTCTACTTTTGAGTTCTTCCAAAGCTTGTAGAAAAGATTGATATTTATTTGTTTTATTTTTTATTTTTGGATTGTCATACAAAGCATCGTATGTATGGTATATATACGGGAAGTAGACAGATTCTAGAACTAGCCATTACAAATTATTTCTTTGACATATTTGTTAATACTCTGCTAGAGAAATTATATTTATAGTTATAGAAGCACCACACACTTTTTTTGAAAAAATGAGTAAATATAGAATTCATATGAAAAAATTAAGTTTTTAATGATAGACTCTAATCTTTTCTTTTTTGCAGCACTTGCATATTTCATGTCTGTATTTAACATTACTCGCTAACTAGTCATCCATAGATCCCAGGATATTTTTCTCCCTTGCCACTTGCTGGACATCCATGAGGATCATGAATAACTCGACCACATGCAAAGTAGATATGACTTCTGACACAGTTTTACATACTTAAGGAACCCACAATCTATTCTCGTCCACCGTTATTGTTCTTCCTCTAGGCTCTAACAATTAACTTGGTTTAAGTTCAATTCAATTTGAGCCTGCAAGAAATTACCCCATCCACATCATCTAAAACCTTTCCAATTGATCCTCCAATTTGTTATCTGAAATCTCGGTTGATGCACGCCGATGGTAAATTGTGTATTTGTACCCAAAACCTCTTTTTTTGAAGCACATCTTGTGTGGTTCAGTAAACCTATCGAACAGGTTGAGTACAAATAGATAATTGTCGAATAACTGGGGCTTCCTTTCCCACACTTTGTTTATCAGCTTGAGTAGCGAATGTGATCACAAATACATGATTTGTTCTTACCTCCTGAAAAGAAGTTGGCTTGCTGACTCATATCTTTGCCATTATAGAATTGATTGCCTTTTTGCTTATCTTCTTTTTTGAGTGAATCCTGCCCACCAAACTTCGATCTTCTTTATTTTTCCCTTCTTTTAGAGTTCCATTCTCCACTTCTATGACTATGGATTTTTCTTCCAAAGCTGAGATTGACTCACTTCTCCTTTAATTCATCCATTCTTCCTCTCTCAAACTCCCGTCGTAAGAGAAGACTGTGGTTGACCCATTTGAACGAAAAGTCTTAACTTTTCTCTTCACCTCTGCATTTCTCTACAGAAAGTAGAGAGAAGACTACGTTTTTTAGAAACCATTTGTAGAATATTTAAGAAAATGCATTAGCCTTTAACAATAACTTTTAAAGTTAATTGTTTTACGATGATGGATTTAAGGGTTTTTATGAACTATCACTGCAGTAGAATGGCATGAAGATGGGATAGTGATTTAATTTTTGGGAAATATTTTAGCTATAAAGTGATTACACAAAAATAATTTCACAAACTGATATGGTTTAATGTGATTTGTCAGATTGTAAAGTTACTTTATTGTAAGATAAATCTAATAGATCAGATAAAACTACTCCAATTTATGAAATTATTTTATATAATTCATTTATAAACGTAGCAGTACTCTTAATTTTTTAATATTACTAAAGAAATTATTCTTGAAAACTCGTGTATTGAGAATCATTAAAAATTTACTTTTGGGAAAAAATTGAAGATAATTAAAAACATATGCATCTTTATTTCAACCTTCTAAAGGCAATACAATTAAAGCGGAACCCATCTCAAATAAAAAAGGTAATTAATATGAAATAAAATATGGGTGGATTTAGTTCTGCACAAGAATCCCATATATATTATTCTTATGATACATGGAAGGATCTTAATTGAATCTTGGTTCTTTCTGAGATGGTAAGGAGGAGAATGTTGAACCAGGGAGAACTGTGTAAACCACAAGTGGGCTTCTCACCACATGAACCCCATCAGTCCATATAATCTCTCCTGATGTGATCGGCTGTTGTGCAACCTTTGGGCCATGTACCTTCACTCTGAACTTCTTCTTTTCCCCAGTGGCAGAGAATGACAGGATAGATGGCTTCACTACAACAGTAATAGGTGGAGGCATGTGAAAACTGAGAGTGTAGGTCGAGTTTGGACGGCCAACGTTGGTGACTGTTCTCGTGAACACAGCTTTAATTGGTGAGCCATCTTCCACAGGTAGGGAGAATGAGGGATAGTTAAGCCCCCAAGCTCTTTTAGGCCCAGTGGTGGTGCAGAAACTACTATTGTCTCCGGTGATGAGTCCTATTGTGGTGTTATTATAGCCCTGCTTGCAAAGGAAGTCGATGTAGTCTGCCTCAGATGAATCATAGACGAGCCCAGGGTCTATGGCTTTTGATGGGTTGATGTGACCTGATCCATAGGAAAATTCAAGGTCTTCATGCTTCTTTGGATCCATCTTGTGAACTGTCAAGATACAATATAAATAATTAAATTTATCTCTTTCACGTAATATCTAAATAGAGGCTTTAAATTTGAACTTAATTTTATACTTCATCCTGTTTAATTAAAATGTTTCACGCGTCGAGCCCATTTATTATGGGAGAGTTCAAATAAAAATTAACAGCGTTAAGATATAATAAATATTTAAATCTGCCTATGCCATGAGTTTATTTTGTTAAACTCTGCCTCATCAAACAAACTCCATACCAATGCAGCTTATTTAGTTATTAGCCTATATATAAATTCTTTTTGTAGTTCCAAAAACGGGTAGAAAGAAATTAGGTCTATTGAATCTGTCTATCATGAACTCCTAACTCAGTATGCAAATATGTTTTCCTTGATGTTCTGTCCGGGCCAAGAAATAATCTAAAACTTGGTCATGTTTCAAGAAGTCAAGTAATCTGTTACTTCACCAGTGGTCATGAGTGCAGATTTAATGGCGGCAGGCGACCAGTTGGGATGGGCAGCCTTAACATATGCAGCTGCACCACTAGCATGAGGGCAAGCCATGGATGTGCCAGAAATTATATTGAATCTGACACTCCTTGGGTCCTCAAAGTCATTGGAAGCTGATGCCACAGGAGACCAAGCAGCAAGAATGTCCACTCCGGGGGCAGTGAGATCCGGCTGCATACCATCCAAACAAGAGTGTTGGCATATAATATCATGCATGTGGTCTAAAACTAAAACATGGTACGGTGCATGAGATTTAGTAGAGAGACTCGATCTTTAGATCACCTTGAGAATGTCTGGGGTGATAAAGTTTGGTCCTCTAGAAGAAAATGATGCAATATAAGGTGCCACAATGTCCTTCCAAGTCTCACCAACTAAAATAGTTGCGATTGGGTTTCTACCAATGATTTGCATAATTTCATTAGGATTGTGTAAAAACAGAACATTTCTAAGTGATTGATTTAAATAGTTAGGAACTTATTTACTCTGTTGATCTAATGTAGTCCAAAATTTTGAGGCCATCGTCTGTGCTTATCCGTGTTGCTGGTAACGAGTAACTGAAGGCAACATCGTTGGTGAATGAGTTGGTCATAATGGTTCCAACACCATTAGCTGTAAGAACGCCAGTGTCATCCTGGGGGTTTCGACACAAGACAATCTTTCCTTCAACTTTGTATGAATTAAGGGAACGTGGGGAGCAGAATTTTGAAATCTCCGGGTCAAAACCTGCTGAGTAGTTTGCAGCATCTCCACCCCAAATCAAGGGAAATGATTTTCCATATAGATCATAGCTATTGATGGAGAGTCCCTTCATTATATCGTTCAAAGAATTAGCATAATGGTCTTAGTACTGATGATTACTCTTTTGAAATGCTATCTTTTGAATTAAAGAAAACTTCATTTTGGGAAACTCACGGTGTATACTTGTCCGTTGCCAAGCACAACTTGGGCAACAAATTTTCTGTCAATGGTGTTGGCTGCAACAGTGAGAATCCAAGGTGCATAATTGGCGATGGTTGATGGGATTGGCCCTGAGTTTCCAGCAGAAGCCGAGGTCAAAATACCTTTTCTCATGGCGTGGAAAGCCCCAATAGCAATTGGGTCTTCAAAATATTGGCCGACCCTGTCAAAACCAAGGGACACTGAAATAATGTCAACTCCATCTGCTATTGCATCGTCGTATGCTGCCATGACATCTGCTGAGGAACAACCGGTTGACCAGCAAACTTTATACATGGCGATCCTTGCACTTGGAACTCCACCTCTCGCAGTTCCATTTGCTAGCCCATAGTAGCCTGCGCTTGCTATCTTCCTTCCTGCAGCTGTGGAGGAAGTATGGGTTCCATGACCTTCAGAATCTCTTGGAGATATGAAGTCAGTGCTCCCGAAGTACCGGTTAATGTTGTAGAAACGGCCTCCAATGATCTTTCTGTGATTAAAAAAAAAAAAAAATATTTGAGTTACTAAGTTGACGGCTAAAAGACCCAATGCACGTGATGTCATTTTATGTTGTCTAAGTTTTGATATTCCAGACAATAGCGTCGGAGTGAGTTCTATGAGAGAGTGGTTGATTAGTTCGTTTCCTGATCTAATGTGTTTTGGACCCATGGAAATGCTAAAGTACTAGCCGGGAGAATTAGAACAGAGCTCACTTGTTGCAGGTGAAATTGGCACCGAGGCATATACCCTTCCATTTTCTGGGTGGTGAGCTAAGCCCTTCATCACTAAAGCTTTCAGACTCTGGCCAGATTCCTGCACCCGGAACCACGTGAGAAACATATACACCTAAAATTATTTTACAACTATTTTACGATCCAGTTGACAATCAACCAATGCGCGTGCAAGCATGCATGACACTTGATCGTGTAAATAGCTAGTATAACAACCTGTATCAAGAAGCCCAATAATGATATCCCCTTGATGGCCTACAACTTTGCTTCTTGGGAGACCCACAAAATCCCATGACCTTGTAGTGTGAAGCTTTAATTTATGGTTTGGAAGCACTGAAACAACACCTTGCATTTCTGCAACACATTTCAGTTACAAAGCTTTAGTTTTGGTACAAAACACAGTTACAAAGCTTCAATATATAGTATTCTTTGCCACCTGTATGTTTGACTACAATCTCACCTGACAACTTGCCAGCTTCTTCGTCGGTCAACTTGGCAGCAAATCCGTTGAAACTCCTCCCATAACTGTAAATTAGCGACTTTTTGGCCAATGAAATACTGCAATTGGAAAGAGGTATATGCTTCATGAGATACTTCAAAGGGTTCCGCAAAAATAGAATAATAAATAATTTAGTGGTAGACCTTCCGAGTACTCCTTCGAGCATGGAATGGTGCGTTGATGCAACAGAAAAGTCTCCTTGAGGCCGCTCTCCCATGTATACTATGTAGACCTGTACATAACACATGCAAATTCCTTGAAAAAGATCCCATGCATGTTGAGTATTGGGAAATATTAGTTACATGTCAATAATTACTAGGTAAAGATCGATATCTACCTTTCTTTCCTGGTCGCCATGGCAGCTTTGCAGATCAAGAGCTGTAAGCAGCAACAATATTGGGTACAGAAGAACATGTAAACCTACCTTGGCCGCCATATCAATGGTGTTGAAATTTGTTTAAATGTAGAATGTTAAGCTAATACCTTGCGAAAACAATTGTCCGAGGTGTTCATATACTTAAGAAACGTTAAAAATGTACAGGGCGAGGGAGCCTGCGCAAAGATGCCTAGCCTGACGAATTAAGCATATATATGATCATCATGTACTGCTCAAATATGGAAAGAATCTATTTGCTTGACCCAACACAATCGAAGAACTTTAATTTCCTTCTCTCTCGGTTATACAGAGGAATATTCTACAGTTGCATACGATCGATCTACAGTTGTCGTGGATTAATTAGGAAATCAATAATAATATCATATAATGGCGAAGAGAAAATAGAAGATTGGAATAAGCATGCATGCATGCAGCTAATTTATTGTAGTACATACGTACGTAGTACGTACTTAATGTTCTAATTAGGCATGCATGCGCTGGTTTTCTGATTGGAATAAGTAGGCATACATTGCGCGCATGCATGCATCGCGCATGAGAGAATTAACTTCAAAGATCCAGAATCTGGTGGATTCATCCCGAGTTATATATACCTGCATTCATATGTTGGAATAAGCTTTATTGATCTTCCTTCTTTGACACCATATTTTCCAGAATGAAACCCTCCCGCGGGTGCTATTTAAGGAGACGAATCTTGTAATTAATATGCATATTTAATCCGACAACAAAATATCAGACAGTGACGGAGCGATCGACGCCATAATAGCTAGCAGTACTGGATCAATAAGGGAATCATCATGATATGGCAATTTCCTTTCTCTATTATTATTATTATTATTATTATTTTTCATAAGACTCCATACATAATATACACTAAGGAACGCCGGGAGCAGTAGTCCCGTGGTATACCTGACATAATAATTTAAATAATAAAAAAAATAAAAAAGTCAGTAACTTATTTGCTTGAGAAAAGAAAATATAACGTTAAAGAAAAGCAAAAAGTCAAGATAAAAAAATCTAAACTTCAGCAATATATGAGTATTGGTATGCATTCATATTGGATTATCTATTTACTCTCTATATAAAAATAAAATATTATTAATTTAATAATTTTTTTAATTTTTATTTTTACCACATTTTATAGTTCTACTAATAAAAATATTAATAATAATTATATTCTAATTAAATTAATAATTGATATTATATATTGAGTGTTTTAAGTATTTTATTAGTTAAATTTACTTAAAGTTGAATTTTACAATGAGAATGCTCTAAAGCGTTTTTATTTTAACGAGTAAAGTCATTTTAATTTTTTTATTTAAAAAAATTGAAACAAAAATAAAGAAAAATGAGTGCACTGTCAACCAAAAAGGATATGAAAAAGAGACGTCAATTAATGTACACTGCGGGGCTATTAAGGGGTAGGGGTGAAAACTGATCATTCAGTTTCAGACCAAAATCGAAATCGAACCGATATCATTAAACGAGGAGAAATCTCGACCGAAACTGGCCGTTTAAAGGAAATAAAACTGTCTACATCGGTCTAAGTGTCACTCCAGTCGATTCGTCGGCGTCTTCAGTGGCGACGGAGCCTATTTTCAGTCATTGGGTGAGAGACGACGTCAAGAGTTGAGAGGTGCGACATTGAGATTTGAGAGAGAGAGAGAGAGAGAGAGAGAGAGAGAGAGAGAGAGAGAGAGAGAGAGAGAGAGAGAGAGAGGAGGGGGCGGCGTCTGATGAACCAAGGAGAGAAGAAAATAGAGGAAGAAGAAGGGTCCCTCGGGGGACTTTAAACCCTAGAATGAAACGGCACCATTTGGCTTAAGCTAAACGGCACCGTTTCATTAAGTTTTTTTTTTTTTTTTTTTTTTTTTTTAATTTCAGATATTAAACGACGCCGTTTCACTTATTTAAGTGAAACGGCGGCGTCATTTAAGTAAGGTATAAATCAAAACTTATATACCTTATTAAGTCAGCTGGTTCAGCAGTTTGAACCAGGGTCAAACTGCTACCGAACTGACATTGGTCTGTTTTGAAGAATATCTACCGTCTGCTGACTGGTTCACCGGCTGTTTCGGCCGCTCGGTTCTCGTCAGAGGCGACCGGTGGCATCGGTTTCTGTACACTCCTATTAAGGGGCGCCTTTTGGTAAAACAGGATCCTTTATTAAATTCTATAAAAGAGCTATACATCAAATGGTCAAGGGTCTTAAAGGCCTTTTGATAAATAAGACTTAACGAAAAAATAAGAAAAGTTAATGTAAAAATAACAAAAGTTATTATTCACAGTTAGATGGTCACTTATTATAATATAATAGATATAGCTTAATTTGTTTGTTTATGTGATCACTGTCTTCCTAAACTAATTGGTTTTTGGCTTTGACTATTATATGCTAAATAATGTTTAATTATTAATTTGAGGAATTCATGCTTACATACTGAATATATATATTCTATATATATAAGAAATTCTACAAGCAACCGGCCTGCGTCCCTACCGTAGCCTTGCGGCTAACGTGGTAGTCGAATTATTTAAAAAATAAAAAAATAAAAGATAGAAATAATAAAAGTAGAAATAATAAAAGCTGCTTGGTATAAAGCTCTTCGTCTTTAAAGCCCTTCGTCTATAAAGCTACTTGGCATGAAAGAATGAATATGGTATAATGCTCACAACTTTATACATAAAAACAAAAGCATGACGACTTCTATCACCATTAAACAATGTCGACAAGTATTTCCTAATTATTTCACAATTATAGAAAATACCTGCAAAAAGTTGAATGTGTTCAATAGAGGAACTCAAAGAACAGATACAAATTACAATACAACAATAGAGACAAATAATTCTAGATTGAAAGAATACTTAAAAAATAAAAAAATTATGTGCACACTTTTCATGACACAAACTTTTTTGTTTCTGAGTTTGGGAGAATATATTAAAAAAAAATTTATTAGTGAAATGCAGGAGAGTCTTGTGTCTAGTTTAGTACTTCAGATCTCTTACGTGCTTGAAATCTCTTCTTTATATTCTCAACTACAAATGTTCTAATTATACCTTCCAAGATTAGGCAATCAAATTTAAATTAATCTAAGAAAGAAAATCGAAGAAGAAATAGAACGAAACTAGGCATTTGATGCCAAGGACGAGTGAACGACCTTGTTCTATTTTCCCGTGAGCCAAAGCAATGTCCGCCTTGCAAAAGATGGTTCCTTTGCTTGAGATTCCAAATTGTTATAGCTCTGTCTATCCTCGTCACAACACAATTCATTCCCTCCATTCTCGTGCCTTCCAATGTTAATCTCATAAATACTCCTCCTTACATCCCCATCTCTATTCTTGGCCTTCAAATCTTCTTTGACTACAACACTTCGGTGCACTGGAAATCGGAACGAGATTGCCCACCTTGATGCATCTGCTGATGCATTTGGCTTCTCCTTCTTCCCTCAGAGCCAAATCTTTGAAACAAAGAAACTCTCTCTTTTTCTCCTTCCAATAGCACTTGGCAATAACCTGAGCTTGTCTTCTGGCTCAAATTCACAGAGGCAGACAACGCAGCCAAAGGGGCTCTTCAACTCTATAATGGTTTTGCAATGGAAGTTAGGGAGGGTGTCAATGGCTTTATTTTTGTCTTTTATTTTTTGGGTGTCAATGGCTTTGTTTCTGTCTTTTATTTATTTTTTATTTTTTAAATAATTCAGCTGCCACATCAGCCGTAAGGTCGCGGTAGGGACGTAGGCCGGTTGCCTGTAGAATTTCTCTCTCTCTCTCTCTCTCTCTCTCTCTCTCTCTCTCTCTCTATCTATATATATATATATATATAGTTTCAAATGCTAATTAATTACAAATGAGATCACCGATCATGCTCCTATCGTTACATGTGCATTTAATATTGGACACGATTTCATGCGCATGGAGCTTGGAAAAAAAAAAAAATGGGAAGGAAATTGCTACAAAATATTTTAATTTTTATTCGAATATTCTTATTTGTTTCTTGACCAATTCCAACCTTTTTCCATGCTTTACCAGCATTTTCTTAATCAAGAGATATATCTAATTGAGGATAAAAAAAGTGGGTGATTAATTTTAGAGAAATGGTATTTGTAGTTTTAAAGTGTAAAAGTCTCATACATGACTTTCTTTAAAAATATAGATAAATCTGGAACATACATGAATAAATCATTCTATTAATGATGGATTCCACTTTCTTTTCAAATGAAGTTTACGGGGGGCTTGCACACCTAGAAGTGTATTTAGTATTACTCTTTTAATTAATGTCTATGCATCTCAGTTGTATGCACTTACAGATTTAGGCCCTGTTTAGATGGTAAAAATATTTCATCTTATCTCATTTTATCATTATAACTTTTTTAAATTTTCAGACAAAATATAATAAATAATTCAATTTTTTTAAATATTAAAATAATAATAATATTAAAAAATTATTCAACTTGAGATCTTAAATAATAATAAAAAATTTTCAAATCTTAAATAATAATAAAAAATTAAAAAATTAATATTTTATTCAACTTTTAACTTTCATCTAAAATCATCTCATATCATGATCTCACTATCAAAACCGCATCTTATATGGTAGAGTCCCACTAATCTATACCATCACAATATATGATCCCATACCCAGATAAAACCATCTGTGTAATAAATTTCCAGATTGCAAAACGAGCATCTATCCGGTTGGAGTTTCAAATCCAACTTGGGGGAGTGCTACTATTATATAATCATATACCTAAGTACAAGCTGTAAAACAACCCCCTGATTGTCCCTTCCTATCCTTTTTGCCCATTAAAAAAGGAATAATGCTAAGTTAGCCCCCTCATACTTATTGCTAGTATATTTGATTTTCTTTTAAATGATTAGAAATATTACCACTAGTGCATTAATTTGTGTATTTTTTATAATATTTAAAAAATAAAAAACATACAAAAAAATAATTTGAACTAGTGGTAACTTTAAGGCAGCTAAATGAGGGGACTAAGTAGCATCACATTTAAAAAAAAAAAAGTTCTACTATGTACAGTCATTTTTGTATATTTTTTGTACACTCCACTAATGTTATTGGCCAAACCAATTATTTAATATTAAAAAAAGTGATGTTGCTAATCACATTAATGAAATGTGAAAGGAGTACGCAAAAGTTATATCTAGTTCATTGGCAATTCTGGTTCATACTAGATGAAATCTTGTATTGCTAATGTTTAAACCCAGTTTGATTTCAAGGAGGTTTTATGTAAGGTATTATACTTGGACAAGATCAGATAACTCTAGCTCCTAGATTTCTTTATATATACAATTAGGTATTACATATATGTGTTGGAGTATTCTCGAGAAACTAAAAGTATTTAAGAACAACAATGATACAACATTATACAGATCATGTGCATTGTTTTAAATCCTATGTGTTCAGGCAATGGATCATAATTCAAGACTTTCTTAGTCATCCATTCCCATCTGTTATTGCTGATGCAAGTTCAAGACTTTTAAGCGTAGTCATCCATTCCCAAGTGCACCTAGACACCTGGCAACCCCGAAATCTAGGGGAGGTTATACCATCCAGACAAAATTTATAAGAGTAATGCTACATATAGTCACTTCTACGTATTTCTTGCGTACTCTACTAATATGATTGGTTATATCAATTTTTTTTAAAAAAAAATGATATTTACAGTCCTAGAATATGCAAGCCCTGCATACTCCTTTTGAAAAAAGTAGGTAATCATTTTGAAAAAGTGGCATCCACCATTAAATAAATGATTTTTTCAAATGGATCTCATATTTTCCTACTTTTTTCAAAATTTCAAAAGGAGCACGTAGGGCCACTACAAGAGAAGCGAGTTTTTGTGACCAAAATTTAATGACCAAAATGACTATTTCCCACGGTTTTTGTAGGAAATAGTCCTTTTGATCACAAAAGTTTGGTCACAAAAGCCCACTTCTCTTGTAGTGGCGCTTGCGTATCTTAGGATTGTATGTAGCATTACTCTTTTTTTAATACACAACAAATCACATCAATAAAGGGTGCAAAAGAGTACACAAAAATGACTACACATAGAATTTTTGAATTTACAACCATGTTTACTTGTTAATATTGTCTGCTATATATTTCGATGGTTGATCACTAATTGGTAAGTTGATCGGTCCTTACATTAACAAATAAAAGTAAACTTGCATGCCAATTTATAAGGAAAATTATAGTCTTATGGACTGTTTTAAATGATATTCCCTAAGTTTTATTTATAGTTCTATGGCCTCCCAAAAAATTTATAATCCCCATTTGTTTTTTAAAATCTTCTAAAATTTCAATATACTTAGAAATGCCTCTCTCCAATTTTATTTCTGTAGTTCCAAAATTTGTATAATTTCTATATATTATCTATTTTCAAGGTTGTGTCCTCACTAAGATTAATTTAAATTAGGATAAATAATAAATTTATTAATACGGATACTAAATTTTTTTGTTATACAATATTAGATTCTTTAATATGGAATCCAAAGTGAAAATATAAGAAAAGTCATTTAAGATTGATGATCTATATAAAAAATGGTTGAAATGTTTTATACTCTAAACTTCATTGATCAAAAAAAATATTTAGATCTTACATGAAACTTAATAAACCAGATTACACATCAGAATGAAAGATTGTCTTCTAAAAGATTACTTGATAGATTCTATGAAAAAAATAAATTCTAAATACTTCATTACAAAAATAATAATGAATGAATATTATTTCATGAAACATTATCATTATAAATATAAAATTCATATTTTTATTTTTATTTTTAGAATTTTATTTTTACACTTATGTAGTAAATTATCGAGATCTAGTTTTATAGATAAAGGGCATTGACAGTAGTGACACAGCTGCACCATCCATGATTCAATTAGCACCGCATACAGACAACTCATTAGAATCTGGTAATGGCTAAAATGGCTCAGTCAATCCATAATATCCTTGTTTCCGTATTTGTAATGTCATTCATTTGTTTGATTTTATTTCCATGTATAACATAAAAAACTAAATGTATGAATTTGACACTGCTTAATGAGAAATTATATACTTTTCCTTTGATATATTATATCTTTCAGGACTAGTACATATGTAAATGTGTACATAAGGCAGTCCCCTACATATGGAAGCATTAATTTCCAAATTAAAAAAAAAAAAAAAAACACCGAAATAGCAAGTACATATTTATTCCATATTCCCATCCGTTTGGTTATACAGATGAGATGAGATGAGATGTTTTGAATAGCAATAAATAAAATATTTTTATAATATAATTTTTTAATATTAATTTTGTATTGGAATTTGAAAAAGTTAAATTATTTATTATATTTTGTATGGAGATTTGAAAAAGTTATAATGATGAGTTGAGATAAAATGAGAAGAGATTTTTAGTTTTGGTTAACCAAGTAGGGCTGACCAAACAACTTGTTAACCCCCTTTAGTCCAGCTTACACAATGCTAGGCAGAAGTTATGAAAAAAGAAACTTGAGTAAGAAGATTTGTCCAAAATTGCTTATATCTAACCTAGTCTTTAAACATATTGGAGTTTACTTAAGTTGGCTAAATGAATTCTGGTATAGTCGTAGGAATTGAAGGATGGATTCCCAAAGAGTCAAAAGACTTGAATCTAGGCTAGTCGGCAAGAGAAGGTATGGATGGATGTATCTTTCTCAAGTATTTGGCCCTAAAGATGTAAGTCCAAAGGGATGATCTTTCATGCAAGCTAGCTTAATTCATATGTGGTGCCTTTTAACTCCGCCAAATCTTTAATACCAAAAACCCTATCCCGCGCAGGTTGACCAAATTCTTTTTCCCATGAAATGTTTCTTCACTCGTCACCCGGCAGACTCTTCCCCAAAAGTCATGAGCAAATATTTTTGACATATCATTGAGAATAAGATGGGATAAGAAAAAAATAAGATTAGATAAGAATTTTGTGTCACATACCATGCCCCAAACCTACCCTAAAGCTTCCACCTCCATCTAATTAGGAGCTCCAAGATATGTGCATGAGTGCAAAAACATCCTCTTTGAAGCCTGTAATTAACCTGCCTCCTATGGCTAGCCATGAAGCAAAAACTTTTGCTGGAAAATAAGGCAGATTTATGGTGATTCACCAACTGACCCTTGATTCTTTAATTATGGATCATGACATTTGAAAAATTCCACTAGGCATATTTAGAACCATTTAAAAAAAAATCACAAGACCATCTAACATATAAAAGATGGGACCAGAATCAATAGACAACCCCTTGCTCTGATATAAGGACGGACCATTACCACCCTCTTAATTGCCTTGTTTAGCATTCTAGCAACTAAGAACTTCTTGACTCTCCTAAAACATGACCTAGTCAATTTTTATAAAATTGAAATAGTTTTTAATTAAATTATATAATTACATTAGTTAATTGAATTTATCTTTTATTTTTTTAAATTATGCAAGAATATAATATTTTAAAATTTTTAATCCTGAGTTAAAGAGCAAAATGAAAAAGAAATAACTGAACAATAAAACAGTTTTATCAAAATTAATACACTTGTCGATGGCGATTGAGATGTCACTTTTTATTAGGCGTAAATGTTGCCTAGTACATAAAAAAGAGAATATCTTCTCATCGGTCATGCTGTTATTAGGCTGAATCACGCCTCAATAATTTTCTACCACATAGCCTATCCATGGGGTTAGCAATGGATGCGTGGCACATGATAAAAAAACCCATGAAGGAAATTAGATCCCTTACCTGCTCGGTCACTATGTTCTCTCCCATCACTCTGCTTGATTAGATCCTTCGATGCAGCCCCCTCTCCTCTCTTCCACCACTCCCATCGACGCTGCCCACCCCATCGCTCTCCTCTCTGCTCGATCAATCACTTTGTCATTGATACACTTTTAATTGTATTGAACCCATATCAATACAATTATCCCCAATTATCACAGGAAATGCTAGGTTTGTTCTTGATTGTTTTGGTTCTAGATAATTCCTTGCATCTTTTGTAATGCGCATCGTCAGATTTGACATTTTATTTGGGGGGTCGGGAAAAATAAAATCACATAGCCCGTCCTTGTTTATTCCAGATAATACCTTGCTTTTTTTATGAGTAATGCTACATATAGTCATTTTTGCGCACTCCCTACACACTCTACTGATATGATTGGCTGGATTAATTTTTTTTTAATACACAACCAATCATATCACTGGAGTGCACAAAGGAGTCCGCGAAAATGACTGCACATAGAATTTTCCTTTTTTATTTGGGTTGGAAAAAATAAATCACAAGCATATTTGACATAGAAAAAAATTACAGAGTATGCCATTTTGATAGAAACAAATCACAAGAAAAAAATCATAGCTACTTTCAGCTGTTTTGACAAGGGACAAACAGTTTCTAGATGAGTGTAGGATGACGGTAGGATGGTGGTGGCTGCGTCGGACTTGGTTGTTGCAGGTGGCTGCATCGGCTGGTTGGTGTCAGATTGCTGGTGGCGGCAAGGGGTTGCGGAAGCAACAAGCAAGAGACACAATCGGATGGGTCACGACAGGAAAGGAAAAATGGCTGAAAGCATTTTAATTCTATCAAAAATTATGTGTAGTAGTCCTCAGAGTCAAACATAATCTAATGTTGAGATGTAATATTTTAATTGGTTGCTATTAAGTGGCTGAAAACAGCCTTATCTGTTAAAAAGCAATAAGAAATCAACAAGCAAGATATACAATCGGGAGGGTAGATATAGGAAAGGGAAAATGGTTGAAAGGATTTTAATTCTAGTAGAAATCTTGTGTGATGGTCCTCATAGTCAAACATAATCTAATGTTGAGTAAGGGGTAGGGGTGGGCAGTGGGGCCGCGCCCCTGTTCGCCTCGCCCCGCATTTAGTCCCCCTAGCGAGGGCGGGGAGGGCCCAACCCCACCCCGCATTTTTCCCACCCTGCCCCCTATAAGATATATATTATATATAAAAAAACATAAATATTTATATATATATATACAAAAGCCTAAATATATGTTTATATATATATTATAATTTGTTAGACTTGTTTACAAAGTATGGATTAGCAAATTTAAAAACTACATAATTTTTAAATTATAGTCATATTTATAAAATTTAAATTTATAATTTGGATCTAAAAATATATTTTTGATCACTTTTAGATTTAGAAATAATTTTTAAATAGAAAAAATAGTAGTTTTTTAAAGTGAAAATGAGGCGGGGCGGGACGGGTATTCACTCCGCACCCCGCCTAGCGGGACAAGGTACCCCACCCCCACACCATGCGGGGCCGAGTGCAGGGTGCGGGGAGGCAGCTACCCCACACCGCACCCCTAAGGCTGAGATGTAATATTTTAATTGGATGCTATTAAGTAGCTGTGAACAACCTTGTTTGTTCTAAAGTTGAATTGCATAAGAAATTGGCAAGCAAAAGGCACATTCGGGTGGGTAGTGACATGAAAGAGAAAATGACTTAAAAGATTTTAATTCTATTAGAAATGCTGTCTAGTGGTCCTCATTCTAAGATGTAATATTTTAATTGTGCGCTATTAAGTGGCTGAAAGGAGCCCTATGTGTTCCAAAGTGGAACTGCATAAGAAATTAGCAAGCAAGAGGCACTGTTGGGTGGGTAGTGACAAGAAAGGGAAAATGGCTGAAAGGATTTTAGTTCTAGTAGAAATCCTTTGTGGTGGTCCTCATAATCAAATATAATCTACTGCTGAGATGTAATATTTTAATTGGATGCTATTAAGTGGCTGCAAGCAACCTTGTCTGTTCCAAAGCGAAACCGCATAAGAAATCAGCAAGCAAAAGGCACATTCGGGTGGGTAGCGACAGGAAAGAGAAAATGACTGAAAAGATTTTAGTTCTAGTAGAAATTCTGTTTGGTGGTCCTCATTCTGAGATGTAAATATTTTAATTATGCGCTATTAAGTGGCTGAAAAGAGCCTTATCCATTCCAAAGTGGATCTGCATAAGAAATCAGCAAGCAAGAGGCACTGTTGGGTGGTTAGCCACAAGAAACGGAAAATGGTTGAATTTTAGTAGAAATCCTTTATGGTGGTCCTCATAATCAAATATAATCTAATGCTGAGATGTAATATTTTAATTGGATGCTATTAAGTGGCTGTAAACAACCTTGTCCATTCTAAAGCGAAACTGCATAAGAAATCAGCAAGCAAAAGGCACATTCGGGTTGGTAGCGACAAGAAAGAGAAGATGACTAAAAAGATTTTAATTCCAATAGAAATTCTATCAAGTGGTCCTCATTCTGAGATGTAATATTTTAATTGTGCGCTATTAAGTGGCTGAAAAGAGCCTTATCCGTTTCAAAGTGGAACAACATAAGAAACAAGCAAGCAAGAGGCACTGTTGGGTGGGTAGCAACAAATAAGGGAAAATGGCTGAAAGGGTTTTAATTTTAGTAGAAATCCTTTGTGGTGGTGGTCCTCATAATCAAATATAATCTAATAATAAGATGTAATATTTTAATTGGATGCTATTAAGTGGCTGCAAACAACCTTGTCTGTTCTAAAGCGGAGCTGCATAAGAAATCAACAAGCACGAGGCATGTTAGGTGGGTAGCGACAAGTAAGGGAAAATGGCTGAAAGGATTTTAATTCTATTAGAAATCTTTTGTGGTGGTCCTCATAAGAGCTGCATAAAAAATCAGCATGCAAAGGGCACGTTCGAGTGAGTACGACAGGAAAGACAAAATGACTTAAAAGATTTTATTCTAAGTAAAAATTTGTCCGGTGGTCCTCATTCTAAAATGTAATATTTTAAATGTGCGCTATTCAGTGGCTGAACAGAGCCTTGTCCGTACCAAAGCGGAACTGCATAAAATCTGAATTGTGTAAGCGTAGAATTTCGTACTTCTATGTTGATTCGAAACTTCGTAATTCACAGTCCCGCGCTTTTTTGGCCTTTCCACTTTAGACATCTGTCGACCCCTCTGAATCAGCAACTATGGACCTCCGGCAATCCATCAGCGACCAAACCGACGTTTCTTTGAGGATCGCCAATCGGTTACTGCTAAGCGAAGAAGGCAAGAAATCGAACGTGGTGTTCTCGCCGTTGTCGATCCAAGTGGTGCTGAGCATCATCGCGGCGGGGTCTAAGGGCCCTACACTCGACCAGCTGCTATCCTTCCTCAAGTCCAAATCCACTGACCAGCTCAATTCCTTCGCTTCCGAGATCGTCTCCTTTGTATTTACCGACGGCAGTCCCAGTGGTGGGCCTCGCTTGTCCTTCGCCAATGGAGTTTGGCTCGACAAGTCCCTGTCTTTCAAGCCTTCTTTCAAACTGGTTGTGGACAATTTTTTCAAGGCTTCTATGGCTCAAGTTGATTTTCAGAACCAGGTTAGCGGAACTCAACCCTAATCAGCTCTTTCTTAAATTGATATTGTTATTCACGGTCTTGAGTTTTTTTTTTTGCGAGAAGGGTTTGTTGTTTTTCTCTTTTTTATTTCTGTCTTTCTTTCTTCTAGTTTTCGTTGTTAGATGTTTACATATATTCATATTGACTAACAGAGCGTCTTATATTTACTTTGCCTGTGTGATTGCTGAACCCAAGGTGCAAACCTCAATAAAACCCACTCCATTTGGACGGAAAAACGTCTAGTGAAAACTACACAGCATGTTTCCGAAACTTGAGTTCACTTGGCCTTCAAGAAAGCCCACTTCATTTGGACGGCAAAAGGTTTTGGCTAAACAGATTTTTTATCTCAATATTATACGGAGCGAGTAACTTGGCGGGAGTCAACTAAAAACTGCCCTCATTTTTCAGAAGTCCAATGGTAACAAAATTGATAGTTCGTTTTTCACTTTTCTTTGGCTGAGAAGAAAGCTGACCGTTCAGTTGGGTATTATTCTTCACATTAATAGATGAAAACATAAATTACTTATAAAAAAAATAATAGATGAAAACGTAATTGGTCACCATTCTATCCTACGAGTGATTTGGATGCAATTTTTTAACCCGGCCATTTGGGTAGTTTAGCTCCCTGATGATTTTCTATTTGTTTCTCTGTGCCATGTGATTGATTTACAATTGATGGTTGTTTAACAATGGACAGAGGTTTTTCTTTTCAGAAAGTGAACTTTCTTTGCTTTCTGTTCTTATGGAGTAATTTATTGTCACATTTTTAATTTAGAATGTTGGGGCCTTCACACGAACTGTCTTTTGAATTATTATGATTGGATCTTTCCATAAAATAGCTGTTGACCAAGTGATTATGAAAAATCACAATTACGGTGGCTGAGAAGTTAGGAAAAGCATATGGTATGGTATTGGCAAGTAAAAGATGCATCTAATACTATTTCCAAAGCTAAGCCACCATCTCCAGTCATCATACCAGTGGGTTTAGCTGTGTAATGCTTTGCTAAATCCCACATTATGTGGCTAAAGAATGATAGAGTTCATTAAGTGCCATGTCTCACATTGGTTCTTCACTAGGTAGAACCATGTTTTATAATGATTTGAAATAGTTTCAGATGTAACTTTGATTAGTTATTTTGATGTATAAGTTCAGGTGTGGCTTGGGTTTTTGCTTGGGTCATTACAAATGGTACCCTAGTCAAGTTATTAACAATACGTGGGCTTGGATACTCAATGCGAAGGGGGCCTTGATGAGAACGCTGGTGATTTAAGTGTGAGAGATTGTAGTGCACTGTTAAGTCCCATAATGGGAGATTAAAGTATGATGGAAATGCATTAGTGTTACGTCTCACATTGGTTCTTTGGTAGAATTGGGCTTTATAATAATTCTAGGGTAGGTTTGGCAGCAAAGATGAGATACAAGATTCTCATATCATCTCATCTCATCATTATAATATAATAAAAAATTTAACTTTTTCAAATTCTAAAATAATAATAATATTAAAAAATAATATTTTAGTCAATTTTCATCTGAAACCAAAAATTCTCATCTCATTAACCAAACCTATCCGAAGCTCTAATTGTAACTAGTTTTTTCGGAATATAACTCATAAGTGACTTTGGCTTTCCTTGAGTCATTGTAGGCAACAATTATCTTGATTTTCAAGAACGTACTCATACATATATCTTTGGTCCTTATTTTGCCTGATTATGTGCTGCTCATTGTATAAATTTCACATTGTTGCTTTAATATTTTATGGTCATGTTGAATACTATCTTAGTATTTCTTGGATTTTCTATTTTCTTTGCAAGGGTCATGATCTTCCTTAGCACTTAAAGCTCGTTTGAAGAGTGAGATAGGATAAGAATTTTGTGAATAGTAGTAAGATAGTTTGTAAATAATAATGAGATAGTTTGAGTTGAACATTTTTTTAGGTTTTGGAAAAGGAGAAATAAAAAGTTGAATAAAAAAATATTATAAAGTTAAAATATTGTTAGAATATAGTTTTATAACATTATTTTTGTTTGGGGATTTGAAAAAGTTGGATTGTTTTTTATTTTTTGTTTGAAAGTTTGGAAAATTTGAAATGGTTAGTTTGAAAAAGTTGTAACGAATAACGATTAGTTTGAAAGTTTTGTATTTGAATTAGGTTTGGGAAGAAGATGGGATAAGATGAGATGAGAATTTTGGGATGGGATTTATTTCTAAACAAGCCCTTACTGTTCTCGTAACTAGGAATAGTGTTTCGATTCAAAGTTTAGCCTAAACTAAACAGTGTTCCTTCTGCTTATATATCTAACGGATCCCTACAAACATAGCATAGTGAAGGATACGTGATGGATCGATTCAGTTTCCAAGCTGAAGTCTCTCTTAGTTGGTTATGTTACACTTTTTTTCTATTTAGCATATTCACTACGTTTACTAGCTAGTTCTTAAAACTTTTATTCTGATATACTAATAGTAATATATTTCATTTTGACGCTTGCGTTGAAGTTCGCCAAAGTAACAAGTGAAGTGAATTCATGGGCTGAAAAGGAGACTAATGGCCTTATCAAGGAGGTTCTTCCTCCTGGGTCAGTTGATAACACAACCAGACTCATCTTTGCAAATGCACTATACTTTAAAGGAGCTTGGGGTGAGAAGTTCGATGCATCAGCAACAAAAGACTATGATTTCCATCTTCCTAATGGAAGCTCAGTTCAAGTACCTTTCATGACTAGCAAGAACATGCAGGTTGCCAGTGCCTTCAATGGTTTCAAAGTACTTGGACTTCCTTATGAGCAAGGTGAGGATAAGCGCTGCTTTTCCATGTACTTCTTTCTTCCAGATGCAAAAGATGGTCTGTCATCTCTGGTGGAGAAAGTGAGTTCCGACTCTAGATTCTTGGATCGCCATCTTCCTCACCAGAAAGTAGAAATTGGTGACCTCAAGATCCCTAAGTTTAAGATATCTTTTGGGTTTGAAGCTTCTGATATTCTGAAAGGGTTAGGATTGGTGTTGCCCTTCTCTGGTGGAGATTTGACAGAAATGGTTGATTCACCTGTTGGTCAGAACCTATATGTTTCAAACATATTCCAAAAATCCTTCATTGAAGTAAATGAAGAAGGCACAGAAGCTGGAGCTGCTTCTGCCGCTGTTGTGAATTTGAGATCCATAGGCGGCTTTACCTTTGTGGCTGACCACCCATTTTTATACCTGATCAGAGAAGACATGACCGGAACGGTGCTGTTTATCGGGCATGTGCTCAATCCTCTTGCAGGCTGAATGAACTTGCATTCTAGTGAAAATGTGTTTTTAGTATATGAAATCTTACTATCACGAGGCAATCGTGATTTATAATTGTCTTGCTTATGTGCTCATGTATTTTGCTATTGTAAGAGCTGCCCACTGTGGCTTAAAGTGATTATATAACATGTTTACCTTAAAATTATCATCAGCTGTCTTCAGTTTTTTTCTTAATGTTATTTTTCTTGCCCTTCTAATGCTTAGTTTTGGACTTGTTAGTAAAGAATGCAAGCTCCATGGCTATGAAGATTTCCTGTTGCATCTTTTATGTGAGTTCCTGTGCGGTGACTGTTGTCTGTTTGTTCCTACGTTTATTCAGTAAGAGAAGTTTCACTGATTGGGTAGCTCAATTTCATGGGGGTTATTCCACCTGGGAACCTCGAGTGCTTAAGGAAATGATTTATACAGATTTAGAGTGTTTGCACACTCTCTTTAAAAAAAGTTAATAAATATAATATTCACATGAGAAAATTAGCTTTTTAACATTGGGTCTCTATATTTTCAAAAGGTGTCAACACTGTATCTAGTATTACTCAAGTGATATGGAGGCTTCCATTACAAGGATTTGGATTTGAGTTTTTATAGTCCAAAATCCCGACTATATTAAAATTTCAATGTAGATATGCATTAAAGCCAAATGAGATTTTAATTGTTTCAAGATCTTGAAGTTGAAATTATGATTAAATTAAAATACCAATCCAAATCTGAAATTCAAAATCCAAATTCTTTCATTCTAAATGCAACCTTAGAGATCCAAGTACCATAAACTAAGAATAACTAACGAGGCACATGTTTTTGATCTGAGATCACTACAACCGGGTATGCTTTTTACCGCGCCATAAAACTGCCACAATAGATGAGCAAACTGTCGAGAATACCCTTTATCCACGTTTTGTTCATCGCAGACAGACCCCCGCGATTTTACCCTGACATGTGCTCTGTTTTTCGCCGATAAGGGAACCGCCGCATGGTGCCTTGCATCTCCGGCAATTTCCATGCCGAGAAAGCCATAAACTTGGACGCCGTTATTACTCTCCATCAACCTGGTCTTCTCGCCGCAAAGAGAGAACAACTCCTGCGATCTGCACCTTGCCGTGAAGAGGGACTACATCCTGCGATTTGCAGTTCGTCGTTTTGGAGAACCTTCATCTCGGCACTTTACAAAACTGTCGGAAAATTTTAGCTGCGGTGTAATCGGCCGCCGAAGAAACGCTGGGAAGCACACAAACCAAATTTACGGCATTTGACCCAAACGCCGATTCTAATTGCTCCCAGGTATGATCTTTTACTACGGTTTTCTATATTAATTGGGTTTTTACTAGGATTTTACCAGGTAATAGTATTACGTTCCATAGCTATTAATTGCTTGCATGAATTCCACAAGTTTGGGTTTAAAAATTCAGGAAATTTCATAAATTAGGAAAAGAGTCCAAATTACGTGATGACAAAATGTGGAAAAAATGGTACAAAAAACTCTCAATCTTGCGTTCTGTTTTGCGTATGACATTCAAGGTATTGGTGTTTGAGCATTATTTCTAGCTAGATGGATTACTTTTTTTTTTTTTTCTTGGCACCATAAACATTCAAGGTATGTTAATTTGAGTATGTTGTTCTTTTATCTCCAATTAATATTGGGTCTGAGATGATATGGTAACTACTTTAACATTCATGATGATCATGACACAGACATATATGACCGGGGTACTACATCGATATATATATTATATTCTCATATTTTCAATGCTTGTCACTATATAATACATCCTAGCTGATCAATTTTACCCTGTTCATTGAACCAAATGCAAGGATATATTGAAATAATGATTTCCAAAAGCTGCATCTGATTTTAAAACATGGCAAATTAATCCTGATCATCAATATGTCCAACTAGCACATTTATAATACCAGCATGCTATAAAAGAAATTGGCCAATAGACATGAGTATGCTATATATATATATATATAAAAGAAACTGGAGGGCAGTTTCTACCTGATGAGATGATCATCTTATCAGCTAGAAAATACTCTTTCAAAGGTTTACATTTCATAACTTACTTTAGCAATACTAAAACAATGCATCCATAGTTGCTATGTCAATATGCCAACAGTCCTACTAACTCTACATCTACATGTACATATACTCCACATGAATTTTTACACTCAGAAGTTGTTTGGGGTATTGGCTAGCACATCCCAAAAAAGCTTTGCCCTTGGAAGGTGAATTGACCTGTTACAAAACACATCAATGTCATGGAATCAGACCATCTAATCCTTTGGGCATTAAAAAAAAAATTAATGTTTTTATAAAACAAAAGATGACCATATAATCCTGCATGTGTCCAATTCCATATAACCGTCAACCTAGAATAAGTTATGGTCATCCTCAAACCATGCATCATCCTTTCTTGCAATGGCCAAACATCTAAAGAAATGTAATTTTTATTCCTTCAACCCAACATAGTCTAAACAAAAGTTAGCTCATTGAATAGATGAAATTGGTCGATAGCTGGGATTTATTTGTGGTTCAGTTATGTTGAGTATAAGGAAATGAAGGATCTGCATGTCATTTATATAGATGTAGCTAATTAATGGCCTTTTCCTAATCCATATTAGGGACTATGATGATGAGATAATTCTTTGATATGAGTTTATATTTACCTGATGTTGGCAGGGCCATGACCAACCTCTTTTCTACCACCTTCACTGAAATTCCAACTGTCTCCATGCCTTGCCTATACAAAAAACCTGTGTATAATCACAGTAATTTCAGTTAAAGTGTGGTTTAATTTACACAATTTGCTCAAGCTAAATATATCAAACCATTTTAATAGAGCACACACATAAGGGAATTATTTAGTTACACTTGTCTAGACAATATTGCATTAAAGCAGAGCTGTAAATGAAAGCATTAAATACTTGGATCGACTAAATATCTGCATGCAATAGGGTATACTTTCAAAGCTGGCCAATTTACCTACCTACTAGTGTAATTTATCCGCATGCAGTCAATATTAGGGGCTGCTTCTCTATATAAAAGTTAGATTATACAACATGTTATCCTCACAATGCTTATTCTATGAAATAATTGGAAACTTAAAACAGCATATATGCTCACTTTGATTATATTGAGATATATATCATCAGTGAATAAGGTATACATGAGCTGTCAAACCATTACTAAAATAGAGATATCCCTATTCTTACTATTCCTACTTCATTCATTTAATAAAATACCCTTGTTTCCGTCCCTTTTACTAACAACATTTAAAATACGTAATACTTTTGGGATGAACTACTCACAAAGCCAAGTAACCAAGAAAACATTTTCAGGAAAAAAAAAATTTTAACTGTGCAAGTTCCCACATTACCTCCATGAACTTCCTTCATCCTCTCCAACAACATTCCCTAGAGTAGAATGGTAGACAAAAGTAATGCTACTATACCAATATCTCCCCACCACAACTTCATCAAAATAGGTTAGCAAAAGTGTGACAAAAAAAAAAAAAAAATAGTAGGTACTGCTAGCTTGCAGCAGATGCTTAAGGAACTGCAGCATGAGTATCTCTTTGAGACTCTAATTCTGTCTCCATATCTGTCATTCTCATGTTTACACGTGTTTCATATTCTCGCATATTCTCCTGCATAGCCATTAGACCAGTTTCAATCTCTTTCAGGCGATTTTGGTAATACTCTGAATTTTTTCTATTTTGTTCATTTTCCTCGGCAAGCCGTTCATACTCCTCATTGGGTACTCCAGGTACTTTAGGAGATTCTGGCATCACAGAATGGCCCAGCCCTCTGGAATATCCTGGTCTATGTCCCAAAACCTCCCTAAATATGGTTGCTGCAGCGTCATCTGTGCGAGCATCTGGTTCTTTCGCATTCATCTTTTCAACCATCTGATTCTGTTGCATGAATCAGATCCACCATTACCATCATTTCACTAACAACTTAACTTATAAGCTTACACAAGTACTTATGTGCAAATATATTCTGTTTTGTGTAGCTGGTGTGATAATACTAGTGCAGCTAGTTGCTTAAATTGAAAATATGCTCACATAATTGTCTTCTGTGGTTGGTGTGATAAATCTGCCCTTTTTGCTTGACCAATGCACATCTTTGTAAAAATCAATCAAATTCTTGTCTTTCTACTTGAACATAAAAACACTATGGAATTAATATAGTATTCAAAATATTGACCCACATCTTTGAGCCACAACATATAGGATATTAAAATTATTGCAATACCTTCCTCTCCATTAGTACAACAAATGATGTCCTTCTGCTTGTATGGTTGACCTTTTGTTTACTCCTATTTTCTTTGTTTTGACTGGACATTTTCTGCAACAAAACATAAATTTCCAGTTTGCTTGAGTTGTTATGAATGCATGCCAATAGGATAGTTATGTTGTTTCGGGATATTATAAAGTAATTTATAACATTTGTAGAAACATAATGGATCACATGCCAAACATGAACAATAGGATTTGAAGTACTATGCACAGCTTGCATACAACTCACTAGTCTATGTTAGCTTCCATCTTTCCCATAAGAAACCAACGGAGGGGCCTGTCCATAGGAGTTCAATACAGTTCTTATTACTTGCTTAGCATGAAGGAATCATTTTTGTACTAGTTATGAAGTTATCTTGCACATGAGGATGATTACACTTTCATATCCTTGAGCCAAAATCAGATAAACAAACATGTAGCAGTGATATATTTACCATTATCCATGTCCCTACAAAAGGTAAATAAAAAAGGATATATATACATCATTTTCATTATCATAACTTGGATATTTTGTCTTACAATTAAACATGATTTGTAAGTACATGCCACAAAGTATTTTAGTGTAGCTTTTCATTTAATGCTAATTCCTATTCGATCAAGTTATTTTCGCAAGTCAGCCACATATTTAGTTAATGACATGAATTTCTTGATGAATATATAGTGTCTTACCTTGAATGAATCACTCCCCCACCGATTGCATAACCACTCCCAGACTGGCTGCCCTACCAACCCACCTCCATTGGCTAGTGCCTCTGCATGTGTTGCATAACTCAAGTATTTTCGGTGTAGCTTGTAATGAAATGCATTATATGCACGGGATAGCTGACTTGTGACAGTCCGCTGATGATTTTTTTTTGTCCAATCGAGGACAAAATCAGCCTATCAATTTCATTGAGTTAATAACCCATCAATATTACTTTTTAGGAGACTATTTGCACAAATGTCTGAATAACTCATAAACCAGCAGACCAATATTTTTCACTAACTATCTTCCAAAAACTGAAATAACCCATTAACTTTTTTAACTCATACAACAAGCTTCATTATTTTACCTATCAAAAAAAGCAAGCTTCATTTATTTTCAATTAACATTTTCAAGTTCAGATTGTAGATATAAGTTATAATAAGCAGGAAAACTCTGTTCATACTACAGATTCACCCAGACATACAACATTCTTGTATTGTGCCTCGCTGCCATTTCTTTGGAAAATTCTAATTATCTAAAGTTATTACTAAAAGCAGAGCATATGACAGTAAAACACTATATCAGAGCCATACTTGAACATGTTCAGACAGCTCCTCTTTCTCCTTCGCATCGACAACACTCCAGCTAACATGCCTCATTTCTGCGTAGTGTTTAATGATCCATGTCACTCGAGTTGTGTATACTGTCCTATTGTTACATGATGGACCTATCTTCCCATCTTTGATTTCAAGTGGTATCTTGCCATACTTTCGCATCCTCTCAAACTCTGTACCTTTGGCTACACCTCTTCCACGTTTACTAGTGTTTGGTACTATACCAGCAACACAAACAGTCAGCAGTTAAATAAATAAACCATGTATCTTATTCTCATATTGTTGTGTATTATTTATTAATCCCTTAATAAATATGTCCAATATACTTACCATTGCCTGTTGTATTCACTCCTGTATTCACCTCTGCAGGAGTAGTAGATGGATGCAAAAATGATGGATGTAATTCATCTGGGGGTTGAGTGGAATCATCAGAGTCCACTTCAGCTTCGTCTCTCAAAGTCCAACCTGCTGGTTCTGGATGTGGGTTTCGTCCAAAGGGCTGCAACACTCCTCTCCCTCTCTGCTTGTGACTCATTGCGAAGGCACTATGGTACTCATGAGAAGTCAAGAAAAGAGAAGCAAGTAAATATATAATGACTAAACTGTATACTACTTCAGCTAACAGTTTTGTAGTTGACACTAAAAAGACCCAAAGGATTGAAGCAATTGCAACTCGAAATGCACAAAATTCAAATGTTCAACTAGAGCCCGATAAAGCATGAAGCAACTTAAATAGAACAACTCCTAAGATGGAAAGCAAGAGAGCCTGGATAATGAAGCACGGAGGCTGGACAGAATGGTGATGTACCTCCTCTCTCTCTACAAGTAGAATTAATGGAGGGTACAACCTTGCAGAATTTTGCAACCCAACTTTATGCTCCACCAAGCCGAAATGCTCCACCCAGCAGAAACTTGAGGAAATATACCCAATATGCTCTGATTTGATAGCTATACTGATCCTCGTATAGGTAATGAAAATTTGCTTTCCCGCTTGCTATTGTGCTCATCTCCCGCGCTTTGCCCTGGCTCTAGTTAGTAGATTCAGTCCTAGTAGTAGGTGAGATAAATCGACATCCATCAGTCGCAGTTAGCCATGATTTGCTGGCCAGCAGCTTCTGTACTAAGTAGCAGTGATGTTGAGCAGCTGTATTTACAAGTTCTGTGGGGAAGTCACGTCTGAATGATAACATGCACAATATGAGATGTATGTAAAATATATCAGATAGTATGAATATAAGAAAATTTATTATTCAGTATCTCCATATAATTAATGTACATACTTTATATTCAAATAATATTTTGGATAATCTATATCATCACACGTGTATTTGCTAACAAGTTTTTAACCATAGAGCTTTGGAAATATATTGGCTGGACAATCATGATAATCATTAGTATTATATAATAATATAATAATTTTTAAGCGTACGTAGTACATATATCTCCGTCAGGCTTCTCATGTATAATTTATTATGGATATTTATCATTTTATAAATTTATGCATACTATATAATATAGATGTTTTATTACTATATAATGAATAAATAGATAATCCAATATAAGGATTTGAATGATATAATCAAAGTGAAATTCATCGTATATTATTTTACTATTAAATATTTTGTGGTTGATAGATATTCTAATATAGGAATTTATGTGAATAGAATAGTCAACATTCAACATTCATCTTACATTTATCAAATGTGTCTTTAAGCTTAGGCTAATCTATTGAATGATGCTCTAAAGAACTATCAATATCTGCACATTTCTAAATATATCATTATTCTATATACTAGCGGCAACTAAAAGTGATACGTACAATTATATATATGATACAATTAAATTAAATCATATATTGGCTGGACAATTATATATATGATACTAATTATTCTACATTTCTAAATATATCAATATTCTATATCTATATCATTATATATATGATACAATTAAATTACAAATGCAGATAAATCATTAGTGTTAATATAAACTTCTAGTAGAATATATAGGACATTTAATAATGGTAGTTGATCAAGAAAGGCGTGTTGGATGGTGTGGATTATAGGTCACTTGTTGTGCACCTCAAAGAATGATTATACCCATGAAAATAATAGATAAACACTTTCAATATTTCCTCAAATATGCCATGGTGATATATATGACTATTCTCTTCTTGAAAACACCACTTAATTGATTATTTAAATGCCTCTATTTATAGAAATAATCTGGACATCAATTACATATGCAATATCACTGCAACTAATTAACATATATAGTCAATTTCTTCAACTACTCATGTATGTTACATTTTTTTTTTCGAAGACTATCCCACTTAATACTATCTCACATAGTAGTTGAAGGAATACTATATCAACTGAGCTCAAATCACGCATAGCAGATCACTATATATATAGTATCTTCAGATGATCACCAGTAGTAATTATCATGCCAAAAATCGTTGCATTTTTCTGTACGCGTACTGTATGGCTGGTTGGGTACATGCATTTATCATGGCCTTTAAATTACGGACCTAGATAGAGGGTACATGATCAACCTCTGCCACCATCTCACCTTAAAAATAAAAACATAACATGACTTGCATATCCACATTAAAATGAGATAAATCCTGCAATTTAATAATACATCCCTGCATAATCCATATTTTCAATTCATGAACCATAAGCAAGTTCAAATCTTGGGGAGTACTCGAATCAGACCATTGCCTACATGAATACATATTTAACTAATTTGAAGCATTCAACATGAAAGGGTTTCCCTTTTTTCATCGTACAAGCAGTTTACAACACTAGGAAATACAATAAAGCCTCCCCAGTACAACAATAGTTCCTTGAGCTCTCACGCCATTACGATGATGGCGTGAGAGCTTGCTGGAAGAAGTGAAAATTCCCCGGTACAAATTTGTGGTTGACCTTGCTGGAAGCGATGATCAGCAAACAATTCATACATTTTCCCACTTAGGCCACATGAAGGATAACACCTGTAAAAACAGGATGATGTTACCCACCCAATATTTTACATAAATAGCAAACCTTTTACATTTTCAGGTTCTGGAGTATAAAGAATCACATTAATATATATCATCTTTACAGAGTCTGAAAACTGTAAAACCAATAAAACAACAACATATCAAAGTGAGTACTCGACCCCGGGCCCACAAGTATTTATCAAAGAAAAGCAGCACCCCCAGCCCATAAGTGTTTTCCAGTGATTTATTCCTTCAATAAATCAGGAACAAGAGTGAAAGTAAAGCAATTACTTTGGCATTCCAATGTTGGGTACTCTGTTTTTTACTAAACAAATTATTAACTCATATTAACTCATAAAACCCACTCAAGAGAGCTTCTATAATTCCTATATTACCTTGTAATTTAAGCAAGCTTCAAATGCTAATTACAAGAAAGGGTAATTGACAAACCAGTTAAAATTTAAAATAAAAAACAGGGCAATTAAGCTTTTAGACTAGAGCAGTAATTCAACCGGGTTGTTGTTTGTTTCTTTGTGCATTTTAATCTCCTCTTTCTAAATTAGACTTTGAATGAGTCAAGCAAGAAAGTTGCACCGATCTATTGAAGCTATCATTCACATTCCACGATTTTAAATTAACTAATTTATATAATTAACCATCTCTCTTGGCCTAGAGGTAATTACCAGAGTTGCGTTGGCTGAAAATAGGATGGCCGGCTGCTATGGCAACACGGTGGGGAGCATGCCGAATCAAGGTACTGGGGCAGCCTAGGGAGAGAGAGGGTTGAACGAGAGAGAGCGAGAGAGAGAGAGAGAGAGAGAGAGAGAGACGACGAACAGCTGGACGGAAGAAATTAAGGTTTAGAATATATGATTACCAGGTATCGGAGACGACTCCGGCAGCAAAGGCGACGGCCTGACGACTGGCGGTGCAGCTACTCGTCGAGATGGAATCGTCGGCGTAGCAAGGGAGAAATTTGGGGAAAATCTACTGCAGCTAGGGTGACCGTCGCATCATCTCAATTAAATACCCCTGTTTGTTGCGGCGCTAGAGATTTCGCCTTAATAGCTCTCCCAGACGCTTATTGCAGCGCTAAGTGTAGACGCCCCTGGCCCAACTTTATTGCAGCGACCCGGTATCGCGGTAATAGCTCCATGTTGAATAAATTTACGGCGACAGTTTAATTCTCCAGTAGTAAACCCATTCTCAAATGCCAAAAAGTCACTTAAGCGTTCTCTCACTTCGGCGATTAGATTTTTTTTTTGAAAAGAGATATCTGATTAAACTTCAACCATTAACACAAGGTTTATCGTTTGATATAAGTGAAGAGACCACATCCGGTCCTTCCTCCATCCAAACAATTTCTGTTACATAAGAGAAAGCTAAACTAGCTAGTTCATGAGCCACCTTATTGTTTCCCCTGTTTGTAAAGAGCAGCTCCCAGTTGGGGTGTTTCTTCAACTCATACTTGAGATCTTCAACAAGTTGACCATGCCATGCACAATCTGGGGTAGGGTCCTTGACAGCTTCTACAACCAGTTTGGCGTCCCCTTCAAAAACAACACTGCCTGCTCCCATTTCATCACAAAGTGTAAAGGCTCTCAACAAAGCATACGCTTCAGCCATGAAAACAGAGGGTACCGAAAGTCGCTGTGCAGCCAACATGAAATGTGGTTCACCATTTGAGTCTCGGGCTACAATGCCCATTCCCATCACCGAATCTGACCTCTTGAAGCTAGCATCAAAGTTAACCTTTAGCCAAGAATATGGGGGAGGATGCCAAGATGATACAGCCACTTGATTTGTCAAAGGACTATGTCTAACCAAGCTTTCAATATGGGCTATAGAACAGGAGTCCAAATCAGAGATGGCAGATTTTAATACAACCTTTGGACCATAGAAAAAATCTCTAAAAACCAGATCATTCCTTCTTTGCCAAATTCTATAACAGACTACAGCTACCAAGGCCAAGCTCTTAGCTTCAAGTCTGTCACAGAATTCAATCCACAACTCAGTAAAGCTATCAAAAGAGCTTCCCCACTTTGCCACTGGTGACTCCCGATCCCCCCAAACATCTCTAGCTGCCGGACACTCCCATAAACTGTGAAGAGTAGATTCTGTTACCCTATCACACACCGGGCAGGTAGGATTATCCAACACCTTCTTCTTGAAAAGATTTTCCTTTGTGGGGAGAAGGTTTGAGACTGATTTCCAGAGGAAATGCTTTATTTTTCCTGCAACTTCCAAGCTCCAAATATCTTTCCAGCGGTACACATCCTGTTTGCATCCTGAAGGTTCTCCATTTTTTTGATGTTTTGAGTCCAAGTCAACAAAGTAAGCACTTCTAACCGTGAAAACCCCCTTCTTTGTATAGCCCCAAATGGATGAATCCGCTGCACCTCTAAGGCTAATAGGTAGGCTGCAAATTATCTTCGCTTCTTCTGGCTTAAAAATAGTTTTGACCATCTCCGTTTTCCACCTCATATTAGACAAATCAATGAGGCAAGATACTTTAGAAGCTGCTGGAATTGTATTTGGACAGGTTTGTACTTCAAAAGTTTTTTCTTGTGGTAGCCATTTGTCCTTCCATATTCTTATTGACTTGCCATTGCCAACTCGCCAAACTGACCCCTTTCTTACTAGGTCCAAAACAGAGCATAGACCTTGCCATATATAAGAAGAACCAGCTTTTGTTTTTGCTTCCAACACCTGGGAGTGCTTGAAATACTTTTCTTTGTAGAGCTGAGATACTAGAGAGGAAGGATGTTTGTGAATTCTCCAGATTTGTTTTGCCAATAACGCTCGGTTGAAACACTGCATGTCTTGAAAACCCAGTCCGCCTTCTTGTTTTGACTTCCCCATCTTCTCCCATTTTCGCCAATGAATACCTTTCCCTTCCTTCTTGTGGTTCCACCAGAAATTTGAGAACATCCTTTCTATTTCTCTTACCAATCTTACCGGGAGTTTGAAAATACTCATGGTGTACGTCGGTATGGCTTGTAGAACACTTTTGATTAGGATTTCTTTCCCAGCTGTTGAGAGGAAGGTATTTTTCCAGCTATTCATCCGCTTCCAGATTTTTTCTTTTAGACCACGAAAAGTGTTGTATTTTGTTCTCCCGACTAAGGTAGGAAGCCCCAAGTATTTATTGTAGTCATCACAAGAGATACCTGCAGCTCCTTGGAGGATAAACGCTTTTGACTCTTCTTTGGTATTGGAGCTGAAAAAGAGAGAGGTTTTCTGTTTGTTGAGGACTTGGCCCGATGCTCTTTCATAGGTTGCTAGAAGGTGCATAACTCTAGTCCATTCCTCCATTTTTGCTCTACTGAAGATGACACAGTCGTCGGCAAAGAGGAGGTGATTTATTTTTAAGCCCCCTTTAGAGGCCGAAACTCCTTGTATGCTGCCATTATGCGCCGCTGTTTGAAGAAGCGAAGTTAAGCCTTCAGCACACATAATAAATAGATACGGAGAAAGAGGGTCTCCTTGCCTTAATCCTCTTGTAGGGGTAAAGGTCTCACCGGGGATCCCATTGACTAACACTGAGTAGCTCACTGATTTAACACACCCCATTAGTAGGCTGGTCCAATGTTCTGTGAATCCCAGCCGTAGAAGTACAGCTTCCAAATAGTCCCATTCTACCCTATCGTATGCTTTAGACATATCTAGTTTAATGGCCATACTACCCATTTTACCTTTGTGTCTTGAGCTCATAGAATGTAGTAACTCATAAGCTACCATGACATTGTCAGAAATCAATCTATCAGAGATAAAAGCGCTTTGGTTCCAAGATATAACATTTGACAGCACTCCTTTGATTCTATTTGCTAGTACCTTGGAAATTAATTTGTAGAGAACGTTACATAAGCTGATAGGCCTAAAATGAAGCATGGCAGAGGGGTTCTTAACTTTCGGAATCAAGGCAATAAGGGTATGGTTGAGACCCTGAGCCATATTTCCAGTGTTTAGATAGTCCAAAACAGCTGCAGTTATATCATCTCCCACAATATCCCAATGGTCTTTGTAAAAACCAGCGCTGAACCCATCTGGCCCGGGGGATTTGAAGGGCGACATATGTTTTAGGGCCCTTGTTACCTCTTCTCTATGGAAAGGTAGGTCTAATTTTGTCTGCAAATCAGATGAAATTCTCGGCTGGATCCCCCTTAAACTACTTTCAATACAGCTGTGGTCAGGTGAAGAGCTTGTGAAGACCTGCAAAAAATATTTACCGAAGCCGCTTGCTAAGTTCTCTCTTCCCGTAATCACCCTACCATCCTCATCCTCTATTGATTTTATCTTATTTTTCTTCCTCCTTTGGTTTACACATGCATGGTAGAATTTGGAATTTCTATCACCTTGTGTTAACCAGTGAATTTTTGCCCGCTGCTTCCACCGAAGATCCTCCCGTTCCAAAAGAGAATTTAGAGATGCTTGGAGGGTTTTGAGCTGCCTCATATTGTTAGGGTTCTCGTCTTGTTGGTTTCTTTTTATTTCCTCCATTTTAGCACGTATATCCTGGTTTCTGTGGTAGATTAGGCTTTTACTCCACTGTTTCAATTTCAGGCTACAGTCCTCTAATTTGTGTTGAGCATTCTGGATTTTACCCCTTTCCCTCGTCACTTTCTGCCATTGAGCTGCTACTAACTCCTTGCAACCCTCCTCCTTGCTCCAGCTTACATCATACTTGAACTGAGAAGGAAACCAACCCTCCCTTGCCCTATTATAATGAAAGGAGAGTAGTAAAGGGCAGTGGTCAGAGCATGTCGCTGGGAGAACATCCACATATGACTCTGAATAAACTAATTTCCATACTCTATTAGCAAAAGCTCTGTCGATTCTCTCTTTAGTAAAAGAAGAGTCTTCGTGACGATTACACCATGTGTACTTTAAGCCCTTCCAGCCAAGGTCATAAAGCTGCCCATCTTCAACCACTTCCCTAAACATACACATCTGGGCCTCTCCCCTATCTCTACCTCCCACTTTGTCACCCATAGTCAGAATTTCATTAAAGTCTCCGATGACACACCACCCCCGAGAAGCCGGTTTGAAGGACTTTAACATTTGCCACGATGCCCTCCTACAACTAGTCACCGGATCCCCATAAAAACAGGTCAGCAACCACTTTGAATTTGTTTCTTCACTATGGACCAAACCATTGATATGCCGATTGGAGTAATTTACCAGTTCATATTCCACATCATTCTTCCACATGAGCATTAATCCACCACTCCTTCCCATTGCATCCACCACAACACAGCAATCATATTTAAATCTACAAGCAATGTTTCTAGCTCTAGATCCCGCAAGCTTTGTTTCTATAAGGAAAATTAAATCGGGTCCTTTTTCCTTGATTAAGAAACCAAGGGTTTGAACTGTTCGGGGGTTCCCAAGCCCCCGACAGTTCCAGCTGAGGAGCTTCATGGTGAGCGGCGGGACTGACTAGCAGCCACCGCCAGGTCTTTAAGTAAAACATCAGTGAGAGGAGAAGACCTCTTCGGTCTCTTTGTCCCCCCTCCCTGGGTCCGGTTCTCAACCAGAGGAGTAGACTTCCTCTTAGAACCCGAAGGTAACAAGGAGGGTAAGGGAAGAGTACCTGTTACACGTGCTCGTCGTTTCCAGCGTCCTTCATTTTCGGATTGCTCCTTAGGTTTCTGCAACTCTGCTCTTGCTTCGCATGCCCCCTTCCCGGTCTGAGATTCAGTCGCCCGTATAGGAGAATCTGATCTGATATTTCCTTCAATTTGTTCCGAATTTGGAAGTGGCCGAGTTGAGCTGTGAGTTTTAGGGGCCACATGTAAGTAGTTTCCTGGGCGGTCCACGGGCTTGGGCCCAGTTGAGGCCCATTCACGAACTGGCGAATTCAAGAGGCTCGGATTCGGTTGACCTGGGTTGGCGGGAAGAGAAACGACCCCCTCTATCACGTCTCCCTCACCGTGTGCCAGTTTCTTCTTTTCACCTGTCTCAGTAGCCCCTTGCCGTACCGATGTAGACGTTGGTCTAGTCTCACTCTGTCCATAGGATTTTTTTGAACCACTGTTTGCACCATCCCGTTGTACAGGGTTCTTGCAGAGGTTGCTCCGTTCGAAACTGCTTTCGGACTCTTCCCCTGTTTCCGCTCTCCCCTGCTTGGCCTGGAACACTGGTTTTCTCCTTAGTGGTTCATCCGCCCGTAGCCATGGACCGAACTGAGCCATCGCCGAGTTTTTCAGGTTTGTCTTGCTCGGTTCCTTTGTACACCCCTGGTTTCCGTGTAATAACCAACCGCACGAGACACAGAAATGGGGAAGTTTTTCGTAGGTGAAGGGGATCCAGACTTTAGTTCCGTTTACTTCAATGAATCTCCCCCTTGCAAGAGCTTTTTGCAGATTGATTTCCACTCGAACCCTTAAAAAGTTGCCCCATCTGACCCCGTCTTCCTCCGTGTCGACGTACATGACCCTTCCAAGTGATGCCCCTATCTGTGTACCCCAAGCTTTCGTCATTGTGCCGAATGGCATATTATGCATGCGGACCCAGAACATCTCGGACTGAAACAACACTTCGGCGATTAGATTTGCTGCACATAGAAAACGCCAAAAATAATATTTCTTTCCAGCGGTAGATATAGTCGTAGTTAACTCTTTATATGTTAATAAAGTGAATGAAATTTTGCCACGAAAAATAGCCGCAGGAAAGAAAAACGCAGTAAAAGACTGGTTATGTTGTAGTGGATTTAGAAGACACAATCTCTTTTAAGATAATTTACAAGTCCCGGCCAGAAAAAGTGTTGCATTTGACTTCTAAAAACTATTTTTTTACATGACAAACTATATACAAGAACTTCTTTAATTAATCCAAATAACTTAAAAGTGCTAAAAAGTGTTAGGAGTTACTTAAATAAGAAATAAAAAGTAATAAAAAAAGGGAGGGGTGAGGAATTTCATGTTAGATTTTTAGCATTTTGCTCGGTAATATGATATACATTTCCAATAATTTTTTAAGGGAGAGAAGTATAGTTAATACAAAAATAAATTTATAAATTCAGTTTTGCTAAGTACAAGCAGCAATCTTGTGTACCGATTACGTACCGATTATTGATGTGGCTTTTCATATTTTTTTTATTAAAAAAAATAATGGAAAGAGCAAACGAAATCGAATTTGCAAAGGAGTTTTCGCCCTCAACCATTTTCATCCAAAATACGATTTCCTGGAGGAGTTTTTTTCCCAACCATTTTTATCCTAAATATGAATTCAAAGCCCCAAACTTCGTCTCTTTCTCCTAGCTCAAACTATCATTTGTGCTCTTCTATTGCCGCCCAGATTATACGCAGAGTAAAGTCGTCTCTTTGTGCTCTTCTACTGCCAACCCACTGCTCTTTGTCTCTTGCTTCTATTGTCATAAAGATTTTGTTTTTATCATTTTACCTGGGTTTCTCTAGAATAAAAGCGCATTCTTTATTTATATGGGTATTCTCTTTTCCAAACTTGGGACTTCATAGGGATTATACAATTTATAGAAGTGTTATATATGGTCTCAGGAGCATTATACAATTTAGACCATGTCAAGCAAGTATTGAAGACTTTGAGAGCTGAACAACTCTATATCAATTGAGACAAGTATTTGTTTATGAAGATAAGTGCCAAATTTCTAAGTTTTATAATTTATGATCAAGGTGTCGAGGCCAACTCCATAAAGGTGCAAGCTGGTCAAAATTGGCCAATACCCCAAAATTTTTTAGAAGTCAAGAGCTTTCATGGTTTGGCCACATTCTATCGACGATTTATTCACGGGTTCAGCACTATAATAGCCCTAATCACTAAGTGCTTGAAAGCAAAGAATTTCTCATGGACTGCAGTAGTTGCTAAGGCCTTACCGAAATTAAAGAGAAAATGAGGCGAGTACCAGTTTCTAAGTTGCTTGATTTCTCTAAAGTTCTCGAAGTGGCTTGTGATGCTTCACATGTGGGAGTCGGGAGTGTATTAAGTCAAGAGGGTCATGCCAATGCTTTTAATGGTGAGAAGCTTAACAATACTCGTCGGTGATACTCGGTATATAACATGGAATTCTATGCTTTAATTCAAACTCTTAAGCATTGGGGACCATATTTGATTCATAGAGAGTTCATTCTTTACACTAATCACGATTCCTTAAAGCGTCTAAATTCTCAAAGTAAGCTATATGCCAGACATGCTCGCTGGATGGGCTATTTGCAACAGTTTGAGTTTGTTATTAGGCATAAGTCAGGGCTAAAAATAAGGTCACTAACGCCTTAAGCAGGAGACCTCACTTGTTACATATGTTTTCAGCTAATTTTGTAGGATTTGATAGTCTAAAAAGGCAATATGCTAACGACGAGGACTTCGGCAATGTGTGGAGTAATCTCTCCATGTGTGCATATCTGGTGGTGAATTTCCTTTGAGAGATGGATATCTATTTTATAGAATACGGCTGTGCATTTCGCGTGGGTCTTTCCGCAAGTTCCTAATTTCAAAACTCCATGGTGGGGGTTTAGTTGGGCATTTAGGATATGATAAAACTTTTGCTATTGTTGCTGATCAATTCTATTGGCCTTCGATTCATAGAGACATGCATACAGTGGTTGGTCATTGTCAGATTTGCCAGATAAATAAAGGAACCAAGCAACAAGTGGGGCTCTATACACCACTTCCCATTCTGGACAAGCCATGGCAGCACATTAGCATGGATTTTGTTCTTGGGTTGCCTAAAACTCTTCGGCAACATGAGTCAATTATGGTGGTCGTGAATCATTTTTCAAAAATGTTACCTTTCATTCCATGTTACAGGACTTATGATGCCTCAAAGATCGTTGCATTATTCTTGCAAGAAGTAATTAGATTACATGGTGTTCTAGTTTGACAAGAATGTAAAATTTGTGAGTTATTTTTGAAATACATTGTGGACAAAAATGGCGACGAAACTAATGTTTTCTAGTGCATTAATACATCCCCAAAAAGATAGCCAAACTGAAGTAACCAACAGGAGCTTAGAAAATTTATTACGTTGCCTTGTCACAGATCACGTTACCAGCTGGGATATAGTACTTCCACAAGCAGAATTTGCTTTCAATAATTATATTAATAGATCAACAGGGTGCACTCCATTCAAAGTGGTTTATGGTTTATGGTTCATGCACGACAGGCGGGTCCTTTTAAAGTCACCAAGAAATTAGGCACCAACACGTATATCATTGATTTGCTCATGATTTTGGTATTAGCCCAATTTTTAACATAAAAGATCTCACTGAGTTTAAGGGTGATGAAAATGAATTTTTCACAATACCAACTTCAGAGGCATCATAGACACCAACTCTTTGTGTCCTAGAAAATATAGCTACCCGAGATGAGATTGCCTTCATACTTGATCATCAATTTTTTACAACCTGTCGAGGAGGGTATTACAAGTTTTTTGTGCAGTGAAAAAATCGTCGAAATTCGGAATCACTTTGATTACAAGCATAAAAAATCCAACATTTACATCTATATCTATTTGTTACTTACACTCGTCAAAACTTGCTAAAGTTAAGTTCTTCAGGAGAGCTGGCAATTGATGCAAATCAGAACGATGCTCCGTAATTAGCAGAGCTGTTTTGATTGATTTTTATCTTTTCTGAATTTATTGCTTTAGTATTTCTTAGTCTTATTCTATCTGCAATTGTTATTTCCTAGTTAGATTAGTAATTCCTAATTTTATTCTATCTACAATTGTTATTTCTTAGTTAGAGTAGTATTTTCTATTTTGTTGGCTATTTGAGGATCAAGGATGTACGATTAAAGGCACTTTTGAATGATTAATAAAATTGCTTGTTTGATCCTGAGATGAGACTAGTCTGGTTAGACACCATAAACCTATTAATTTATTCTCTTGGAGAGATTTCAACTTTATAGAGAGAGATTCAGTGCTTGTATTTTTTTTTTCTCTTCTTCGCATCGACGTGAGGCTGAACCAGGAAGTTGGCACCTTATGGATTTTGAGTCTTGTATGTTAGAATTATTGCTCATGTGCAAGCAAAAATTCACTTTTTTTGGTGCTTTGGAACACTGAAGAGTAAATTAGAGAACTCGGATTTCGTTTGAAATTTAAGATGAATTGGAACTCGAGGTTCATTTAGAATGATTCAATACCTTGTGTTATAGCCATATTTCTAAGACTTCATGTTTGATGATAAGATCCTTAGAGCTAGTTATGTGCTTTGGATTACATATAATGTTTTGGAAACGGATGCAACCGAGGGGATGAAAATATGACTCTTAAAGAAGACGAGAGAGAGAGAGAGAGAGAGAGAGAGAGAGAGAGAGAGAGAGAGAGAGAGAGAGAGAGAGAGAGAGAGAGAGAGAGAGAGAGAGAGAGAGAGAGAGAGAGAGAGAGAGATAGATGAGGTTAAGATGGTTTCCTTATACTCAAATAGAGAGCATGGTAATTAAATTATTTCCATTATTGTGCGTTCAAGTAAAGCCACTAATTTGAAAACAAAGAAATTTTCAGGTTCATGGTCAAGAATATTTAACACAATGCAGCCGAATATCCAATAGGAAATTAAGTAGCCACTGATGTATGGTTAATCAGAGCCAATCTCCCACTTGTTAATCTTTTATGTTGGGATTCTTTTTTTGTTCTGGTATCAGCTAAAATCATTAAAGAGAAGTTCCCTAGCTTGCATCATCCTAATAGGAATGTTCATGAGTATCCCTGCTGCGTTGCCTACATCAGCAATTTAGCCCTTCAGCTTTCTCCATCTCTGAACAATATATATATATATATATACACACACAGAGACATAGAAATAATGGGTGGAAGATCTTCTAATATTCTAATGGCATGAACTACCTTACGTAGTCTTTATTAATATTATTCAACCTGAATGTGTGGCAGCTTCTCACTGGGAGTTTTAAGGGATGATCTATATAATCAATGTTTATATATTCTAGTTTTGTTTTACATGCCTTGAAGTCATTGTTGTAATTAATTGGACTTAATTCTGTTTTGAGGCCCACATGCATTAATATAATAAATTAACAGATAGTAGCAGCAATGAAAAGATATTAGATCATAAAAAGTCAGATGCAACTTGGGATTGATGGAACCCAATCGGATAGATTGCGTGGGACACAATAGTGGCTATAAAAGTCAATGTAGTAGGGGAACTTATTGATAAGTAGAAATATAGCGTTGGTTATAGTTTAAAAGCCTTGGTTGTTGATCCTTGCTTGTAAAGAAAGAGATGTAAACATACACAATTGGTGTCAATTACTTTTGGTTCCCAAGATTTGGTTTTGGGTTGTTTATAATGTAATTGAGAATTATTTTCCTTTGGAGGTTGTGGTTGTGCACTGTTAGCTTTAAGTTGATACTCTTCTTCTACTTTTCCTTTCTTTTTTTGGTAAGCTGTAATATAACTTCTATGAGAAAGTGTTAAATTTCTTTAAATTTAGGTTTTGATAGTAAGATGAAAATTTTTAATTTTAGATGAAAGTTTGAAATATTTTTTTAATATTATTACTGTTTTGAGATTTGAAAATGTTGAATTATTTATGATATTTTGTGTGAAAATTTAAAAAAATTATAATGATGAGATGAGATGAAAATTTTGTATCTCATCTCACTCGCCAAACCTGCCTAGTTCTCCAAACCTGCCAGTTTTTGTTTGCCAAACCTGCAGTATTGTTTTGTTTGTGGCTACTATTGTGTGCTCTGATTTCAAGAAGAAAATGGGGATGCTCCATGGCACTTTTATTGCATCTCTCCGCTACAAAATTAGTTTCCATATGTATTTCAAGAAGAAAAGATTACATGTGCATTTTCTTTATCTCTTTCTTCCATATGATGAAATTAACAAGTCAATTATGGCCCAGGATGCATGGCTACGAATAACGTTGGGGCACTTACTAGGTTGTTTGCTAATGCACATATAATCTTTCCAAAGCTTTGTTGACTCACTCAAAAATGAGTAGAACAAAGGCTATCCTAAGTGCAGGAGGATGTCGTATAATAATTAGAAATAAAATTCTTAAATTATCTCTTCGGGAAAAGTTGTATAAATCTAAACTCGTATAAAATAGTGCAAAGTTTCACAAACAAAAATGGTGGTATGTACAATGAATGGAAGAGTGTAACGGAAATAAAAAGAGTACTAGTCCTAGACTAGATTCATACTTTTGGATTTTTTTTTTTTAGTGTCAAAATATAACATAAAAATTTAACAATTAATGATTCAACTACGCTAAACAATTTTAATTAATCTAAAAATTAAATAATAAACTAAAATTATTTAAATCCTAATTAACCTTTAATCAATCTAAAATGTAATTATAATGCATATTTAATAAAAGCTTAAAGAAATAAGAAAAATAATTGATATAAAATAAAATAAACAGCAAATAAAAATGCCCAAACTTTTCATCCAAAAATATCAAGAATACACCATAAATTTTAAATTGAAATTAAATAAAAAGTAGGAAATGAAATGATCAAATCAATTAAACAGAGATAGAGATTGAAAGCATTGGAGAAGGCTAGACTGTAGTAACAATTGGACCCCTTGAAGAACTCTTCAACAGCGCTGCATGAATGCCATGTGAAAATAGCATGCGGCACTCATTTAATTTCAGAGAAAAAATAATGTCTGCAGCACGAATGAATGCGAGAGAAATATCTAAAATGTCGTCCCAACTCCGTGCGACGTGGAATGAAATAAATGAATGAAAAAAAAAACCCTCATCTCTCTTATGCGGCGTGAAAATGCTATAATGGAATGATAATATTTGTGCCATGCTTGAATTGAATTCATTAGCTAAACCCCACAAGAAATCGTGCGGCGTGAAAATGCTTCCAGCCTTCATAAAGTGTGTTGTCGTGTCTAAGCCAAAAAGCATTCTTTGAGAATAATGATATATGCCTTTTTACCTTTTTGACTTTTCAATTTTTATTATTTCTAATTTTTGTACTCCTTCAACCCATCGAGGAGTTTGCATAATAGATGCAACTGTTAAGTGTTTCTTTAGAGTCTCGAAAGTATGCTGAAACTCATCAGTCCAAATAAAAAGTAGTATCATTTTACAACAAAGTACATAATAGTTTTGCAATACTACTAAAGCCTTGAATGAAACACCAATAGAAGCTAGTGTAACCAAAAGAAGAACGAATATCCTTCACTATCTTAGGAATAGGCAGTTGAGATATTAATTCTATCTTGGCCCTGTCAACATCTATGCCACGCTCAGAAACTAAATGCCCAAGTACCAAACCTTTAGTGACCATAAACTGACATTTTTTCCAATTTAATAATAAATTCTTCTCTTCACATCTTTTCAATACAGTAACAAGATTTTTTAAACAGACATCAAAAGATTTACCAAACGTAGAAAAGTCAGCCATAAAAACCTCACACATGTCATCAAGCATATCAGAAAAAATGTTCATCATACATCACTGAAAAGTAGCAGGTGCATTACATAAACCAAATGGCATTCTCCTAAAAGCAAAAGTATCAAATGGGCAAGTGAATGTGGTCTTCTCTTGATCCTATAGTGCTATGGTAATTTGATAATAACCAGAAAAGCCATCTAATAAATAATAAAAAGCATTACCTGCTACTTTTTCTAAAATCTGATCTAGGAAAGGTAATGGGAAGTGATCTTTTTGACTAGCCAAATTCAACTTTTGGTAGTCAATACACATTCTCCAGCCCGTTACCTTCCTAATCAGGATCAACTCACCATTAGCATTTTTAACAATTAAACTAGATTTTTTTGTACTACCTGTATCGGACTTACCCACTTGTTGTCGGAGATAGGATAGATGATGCACACAGCTAATAATTTTATCACTTCATTCTTCACCACCTACGTCATGGTAGGATTCAACCTCACTGTGCATCACAAATTAGTCTTGCATCTCATTCCAGAAAAATGTTATGGGTACAAATCAAATGATCAATACCTTTGATGTCCACAATAGTCCAACCTATCACTACTCGATGATGTCTCAGCACTGTTAATAACTCTGCTTCCTGCTTCGAAGTGAGCTGATAAGAAATGACCACTGGAAATGTATCCTTAATTGGGCTTAGAAAAATATACTTCAAGTTCTCGGGTAGTGGCTTCAACTCTAGTATTGAGATTTCTTCTTCTGATAACTTCATAGCTCCTAGTAAATTAAGAACTTCAAAGACTAGCCTATGCCAATTACTTGTGTAACTCACATTTGATAACTGAAGAGACTCAGTTGTCTTTGTCAACTCTAATGATGTAGGAATTGTCTCAACAAGAACCTCAGACTGCTCAGGAAAGCCATCCTCAGATACACTCTCGGAATTAAATACTGATAACAACTTCGAAACATCAAAATCATATACCATATCAATAGCATGCACATATGAATCGTCGCATCCACTAGGCATCTTGCAATTGTTGAATACATTTATCTCCAATGTCATATTTCCAAAAGTGAGCTCCACTACTCCACTTCGACAATTGATAAGTGAATTCGAAGTATCAAGGAATGGGTGTCCAAATATGATAGGCGCATGGTGAATAGTGGAGGCTGGCTGCTGCATGTCAAGAACTACAAAATCTATTGGGTAATAAAATTTGTCCACCTAGACCAACACACTTCAACTATACCCCTCGGCACTTTAACTGATCTGTCAACCAACTGTAGCATAATGGAGATCTTTTTCAGCTCACCCAATCCTAACTACTCATACACTGAGAATGGTAGCAAATTCAAACTACTCCCTAGATCAAGTAGGGCTCTCCCAATGCGTGACTCACCAATCATAATGGAAATGTAGGAAGAGTCAAGATTTCCAAACTTTTGAGGAGTCTCGCTCAATATCAGTGCACTAACCTGCTCTATTAGGAAGGCTTTATTCTTCACATTCAGCTTCCTCTTCACTATGCACAAGTCCTTCAAAAATTTTGCATATGAAGGCACTTGTTGTATGACATCCAAAAGTAGAATATTAATTTTTACTTGCTTGAAGATCTCCTGAATCTCAATATGATATTTGTTCTTTTGGCCAGTTGCCAATCTCTGAGGATAGGGAACCACAGGTTGGTACCCCCTACTAGTTTCTGCCTCTCCACTCACAGGCTTCTTTGACTCTAGCCTCACTTCCTCTGGTTCTTTCTCAACTTCATCAGTTTCTGTTACATCTTCAGGTTTAGAACCAACTACCTGTCTGTCCATGGTCATCTCAAGTTGGAGAACTTCCTTCCCACTTCTCAAAGTAAGAACAGTCTTCGTTGTCTCAATAACGTCCCCTGAGACATTATGCACTTGCTGTTGTTGTTGCATGTATACTTGAGGATTAGGTTGAGGTTGTGTTGGAAATTTCCCCTTCCCTAGAGTGCTCAATGTCGTGCTCATCTTATTAATGGTGCCACGCAACTTATTTATGGCTTGAGTATTCTAATTGTTTGTGGTGGCCTGAATCTGCACGAATTGCTTAAGTGTATTGGCCATCTGTGCTATACTATCGTCTAGAGACTTCTTTGCAGATGATTAAGGCTGGGAACTCTGTGCAGCTACATGAGGTTGAAATTTAGGAGGCGCTACAAAAAGATAGCTCTCATAACTTTGATATGGCTAATACTGGTGCTGAGGAGCACTCTGATAAAATGGCTGCTACGAAGATGATGAAGACCGGCCAGACTGATCATTTCTCCATGCAAAATTTGGGTGATTCTTCCACCCCGGATTATATGTGTTGGGAAAAGGCTGATTCTGTGCTCTGTTAACCCAATTAGCTGATTACATCTACTCAGACCCACTTTCCTGAAATACTAGCATAATTGGGTAGTCCTAGGCTAGTCAGCATATATAGAACATGTCTCTACTACTTTCACAACCTTCACTTTTTCCATTTCCATAACCTCCAGTCTTCTAGTTAAAACATCTATTCAGATTTGAACATCAGTGTCCTCGTTAAGCTCATATCTGCCCCCTCCAGAAATAGCCCTTAGTGGCTATGCTGTTAACAACACTCGATCAGTACGAGTGTTCCACTGTTGTACGCTCTCCTCAAGATAGTAAAAACATGATAGTGTTTCATCGGGTTCCTTGCTAAAGAATTCTCCATTGCACATTGTCTAAACAAACTGCTTGTTTTCTAGAGTGAGGCCAATGTAAAAATAGCTCACCAACCTCCAAGATTCAAAACCATGATGTGGACAGATATTTACCAAATCTTTAAATTTTTTTAACTAGCCTGAAAAGTCTCATCAGGTTTCTAATTGAATTGCCTGATTTGCTCTTGCAAAAACTGAGTTCTTTGAAAAGTACAAATTTTTTGTAAGAATTCTCGCTGCATATCAGACCAACTAGAGAAAGAATTAGGCCTCAAAGAATTAAGCCAAACCTTCACTTTGTCCTTTAAAGAGAAAGGAAATAAACGAAGTGCAATAAATTTATTAGTAATGGCCCTACTAATAAAAGTAGTGCAAGCCAACTCAAAATCTATCAGGTGTTGGTATGGACTCTCAGAATCCATCCCGTGGAACTGATGTATCTTTGACATCAAACCATACTTAATAGAAAAATTAGTTACATCATCGGGTAAAACAATGCATGAAGGTGTAGTGATGCAAGTAGGTTGCAAATAATTCTTAAAAGTGCGTGGTGCAAGAGCAGCCATGGTTTGTTCAATTTCAATATCCTCGGTCATAGAAGAGACAAAATAGCTATCTATCTCTGAGCTGTGTACACTAATCTCAAAGCTCGATGTAACTCTAAGCAACCTATTTGAACTGTCTCTCACCCATGACATGAAACATCAGTCTAAATAGCATATATAAGGTTTAAGCAACTGAGTGGTAGATGACAAATAAAATGTGTAATTAGAGATAAGATAATGAAAAAATAAAAATAAAAAATAACAAGTTTAAATTTAAGTTAGACAACTATCCCCGGCAACGGGGCCAAAAATTCGACTCACTCAAAAATGAGTAGCACAAAAGCTATCCCAAATGCAGGAAGGAGGATGTCGTGTAATAATTAGTAATAAAATTCCTAAATCATCTCCTTGGAAAAATTTGTTTAAATCTACACTCTTATAAAATAGTGAAAAGTTTCAAAAACAAAAGTGGTAGTATGTACAATGAATGGAAGAGTGCAACAGAAATAAAAAAGCACTAGTCCTAAACTAGATTCATACTTTTAGATTTTTTTTGTAGTGTCAAAATAGAACATAAAAGACTAACAAATAACAATTAAGAATTCAACTACACTAAACAATTTTAATTAATCTGAAAATTAAATAATAAACTAAAATTATTTAAATCTAATTAATCTCAAATGTAATTATAATGCATATTTAATAGAATTTTTAAAGAAATAAGAAAAATAACTGATATAAAATAAAATAAACAGCAAATAAAAATGCCCAAACTTTTAATCCAAAAATATCAAGAATACACCATAAACTTCAAATTGAAATTAAATAAAAAGTATGGAATGAAAAGATCAAGCCAATTGAACAGAGATAGAGATTAAAAATAGTGAAAGATGTTAGAATATAGCAGCAATTAAATCTTTTAAAGAACTCTTCAACAGCGCTGCATGAATGCCTTGTGAAAATAGTGTGCAGCACTCATTTAATTCTAAGGAAAAAAAATGTCTGCGGCGCAAATGAATTTGAGAGAAATATCTAAAATGCTGTCCCAGCTCCATGCGGCGTGGAATGAAACCAATGAATGAAAAAAAAAAAAAAAAACTCCTCTCTCTTTTGCGGCGTGAAAATGCTAAAATAGAATGATAATACTTGTGCCGTGCTTGAATTGTATTCATTGGCTAAACCCCACGAGAGATCGTGCAGCGTGAAAATGCCTCCAGCCTTCATAAAGTGTGTGGTCGTGTCCAAGCCAAAAAGCATTCTTTGAGAATAATGACATATGCCTTTTTACCTTTTTTATTTTTATTATTTCTAATTTTTGTATTCCTTCAAACTATAAAAAAATGGAAATAAGAAAAAAATAAAATAAATAAAAGATTAGAATATCAAAATTGTGTTATGCATATGAATGAACATTATCCAATTAAATCATAAGTTATAAAATTAAGCACAAAATCATGCTATTAACTAACTTAAATCACAACTTGGATTTATTCATTTTAACATTTCTTTCATATAAAATCAATAATAATGTAATAAAATATATTAGTTCTAAATATATATAATATATGCAATATTTTAACTCAATCATTTGTTTCAACACTTGGTCAACTAGCTTGAATTGACAAATTGTCATACTTGGCAACTCGTTTTGAATTGACTAAGGTTGTGTTTAGACATTAAATTGAGTTGAGCTAAACTGAGTTTTTTTTAAATAGTGATGAATTGAGTTAGAAGAGTAAGTTATGTGAAACTCATCTAAAATGAATTTAGATGTGTTTGGATATTAAGATAAGTTTAGTATTATTTATGAGAAATTAAAAAAGATTGTAGATCTCATTTATCAAGATATGTTAAGTTGAAAAAGGTTGTGAGTTCCACCCGTGTAAGGAGGTTTTAAGTTGAGACGAGTTTAGTAATTTGAGATTGAGCATTTGAATGTTAAACTTAACTTAAAATTGGACTGAACTGAATTGATCTCAATTGAATCTTCCAACCAAATGCACCTAGCTATCATATCTTAGCCTTCCGTTCCCAATTGGTATGTGAGATCACCTTACTTAAGAGTTTTTCTTATTAATGTTCCTTATTCTTGACTTCCACACCTTTATCTTCCCAACTTGTACCTTGGGTCTCTGCTGATGGTAGTCCCAACTACTGGCCCTTCTTGTCCTCTGCCAGTGGATTAGTATGGCTTAGCAAGTCCTTGCCTTCTTTTAAGAAGTTCATTATCTGCTTAATAATCATTCACTCACTATCATCTTATATTGCATTCAATGATTAGATAATAAATAATGAATTTAATTAGTTTTATAATAATTTAATGTTATATCAGATGATGATAAAAGGATGATTTAGAGATTTTTTTTTTCTTTCAAATGAATAGATGAAAATGCCTATAATTAACTGGCAACCTTGGATCTTGTAAGTTTTGGGATTGGTGTTGCAAAGGTCGGTATGAAAATAAGGTTGACCCAGTTGATTAAGTGTGGAAAGTTATTAAATTTTGGATCCATCGTATATTGCAGTTGATTATGAAAGTTACTCATATTTCGAATCATGATGTTGCTACATTAAATAGATTGGATATTCCAGTTTTATTGCCTAGGCCAAAGAAGGTTCAAGTGGTGAGATGGTTAAAACCTAGGCAGGATTGAGTGAAACTTAACACAAATGGTAGTAGCTTGGGCAATCCTAGGCAAGCTGTTGTTGGGTGTCATTTGTGATAATTGTGGTAGGCTCCGAATGGCTTATTATGTTCATTTAGGCATAGGTTCTAATAATTTTGCTGAAATGAGGAGTCTTTTGGAGGGGGTCTGAAGGTGCCATCAGATGGGTTTTTATAAGGTGGAAATAGAATCAAACTCTCAAATACTAATCAACTGGATTATCAAAGGTGAATGTAATATTTGGTATTTGGAAGATTATTGGGACGATTTATTTAGTTACCTTGCCTGCATGGAGTACCGTGTGTACCATGTTTATCATGAAGAAAATAGTGTGGCTGACTTTCTTGCTAAGAAGGGTGCCAAGGGTCTCAATAAGGATTGGTCTGCTGACGGTGACCTGCCTAGCCAATTACGAGATCTTCTTCGAATGGACAGATTTGGTCTTCCTTATCTGCGCATCTCTTAAGCTATCCCAAGTATGTTTTTTGTTTTGGTATCTATCTAGTTTTGATACTTCACTTGCATTGATTTTGGCTATCTTTGTTTTATAGGGTCTTGTTCTGGTGGTGTTTGTTTTAGGGTTTTGTAGATTTCTATAAATTGTTTGGAGTTTGCAGTTTTTTTACGTTTAGAAAGTTTTGACGCCTGTGTTTGGTCTTCCTTTATTATTTTGTATCCTCCAGGTGTCCATTTTGTAACCACAGTTTTCCTCATCTACAAATGAGGGCTATCGATAAAATTGAGGTACCGTCCTCTTCTTAAAAATAAAAAATAAAAAACTTACTCAATTTAACTCTTGTTAATATTTATATGACATATTGTTTCTTGGGATAATGAAGTTTTTTTGTTATTTTCGTTTTAATAACATGGCAATGCTTTTTAGAGAAGAAACTTGATTCTAGATGCCTCTCAAATATGAGTGTGTAAGTTTGCATATTCTTTTTAAAAAAAAAATTAAATAAATATAAGATTCAAATAAAAAAATAACATTTTTTAAAGAAATGCATGAGACTTACACACTATTAGACTATATCTAACATTATTACTCATTAACCTAATCTCATTCATGTATGTCAATCGACGAGTGTTGTATAACATGTATTAATTAGGATGTTATCCACTAATTGAGGAGATAATTGTGCGAGTGCTAGAATGGTCCTCTGTAGCCTATAAATACCTATAAGACAAGTTGACCCAGACTCCTAATAGAAAAGAGACTCAGACTCTTAAAAAAAAAAAAACTCACAATGCAAATTGCACTTAATCACTCCAAGAAAATAGACATCTATGTAAGGAGGAGATCTCCACAAATCTATATGGACTCCCTATGTACAGAGTCGACCACACAATGATTTCAAAGGATCTTCTCTTAAGAAAGGGTTCAACTTTAACTTCCTAAAATCCTAAATTTTTCCAATGTATTGTAAGATATGTGAAATCATGAGAGATTATAAAATCATCTATTATAATAAATTTCGCCTATAAACAACCAGTGGACGTAGGTATTACGCCAAACCACATAACGTCATGTGTCTCTCTATTTAATTTTATTTGCTAATTTATAATTTATTTAATGGTGGACATAAAGAGTACCGTATCAAAGCCCAAATCATTGTTGTGGGCCAAAGATAATTCTTTCTTCAATTTCGGATAGTGGTGCAAATTTACGCATGAATAGCCAATTTCGTTTGGAGGATCAATTTATTTTTTGAACTGAAAATGGGTGAGAATGATGATTTTCAAGCTCTCAAGATCCTCTCCAGCAAATATCAAATAAGTTCCTCAACCCTACACAGATTACTTTATTTCGTCAGTACTATTAGAATAAATCATATATATTCTAATCAGATCATATATATACATATATACATATATAAAGCTTAGGGAAAAGGTGGTGTGCACTGTGCACATGCACCATGCACAAGGTGCACGCCATTTATGTTACATGCTAACGTTCATGACAAGGCATGGCCCTTAGTAAAGCGAACTTGCTGCACGCCACTGCTGAGTGTGGCAAAGCACCCTAACAAAGTCAATGGGGTTTCCTCGTCGATACCTCATCTTCAGAAACCTAAAGCTGGTAGAAAATCACCTGCCAGCGACCTAGGTTTTCTTAAGGCCGATGGCGAGCTGTAACTAGGCCCACCAACGTCTTTTGTTGCCAGCGAGATGCCTCCCGCCTCATGACGGGCCCAAAAAAGGACGATCCAAAAGATGGCAGGCAACTTGTACGCGATACGAGTTGTGTACAATGCCCCTGCCAGCCACTCTTAAGCTAAGGCCGCCAAAAGTCCCCACCTTGCTTGCCTATGATTACTATCATCGGCAAGGTGTGCCTCCCCGTATAGGGTCTCACCACGTCCACATCAGTTAGCTGTGAGAGTTCCTCGCCCACAACAAATTAGGGTTACCAGTAACTCACCAGCTAGGGGTGAAAATCTAAACTAGAAGACTAGAGAATTGGCCCGAGCAGGACTGAACCGGTTCCTATATTTTAAAACCGGTTAAATATGGTCCGGTTTCAATTCTTGGCTTTCCGAAACCGTACCAAGTACTGAAACGGGATCAGACTGGTTTATAAAATATATATAAACAAATTAATTTTTAATATTATATAAAATATTGTGTATATATTTAATTTTTATATATAATATATAATTAATATAAAAATTTTAAATATAATATATAATTATGTATGAAATAACTTTATATTATAATTTATAACATAAAATTTTAATCTTTAGTATGAACATTTGTTTCATCATATGTTATCAATATAAAATATATATTAATTATATTTTATGTGCTAATAAATTCTCAACATATTCCTTTTGATAAATACTTAATACATTAATAATACTAATATACATTAGTCTATTAATTATATTTTACTTTAACTAATTAGTGTACATTAGAAAATTACATTTTTTATGACATTGACACTTAATTAAAACGGAAAAACTAGACTAGAACCGGTAAAACTAGAAATATCGGTTTAGGAGAGTAACCGGTCTGAGATCTGTCCTTGAAAATGTAAAACCGGTATATACCAGTTTAATCAGACCGGTTACACCCCTATCACCAGTCACATGAAGATGTTTCTTGTCGATGACGTCTAGCCCATATGCAGAGCTTGTTGCCACCACGATTTTCCCTGCGCAAGTGAACTTGAAACTGCTTCATCGACACTAGTCGTGCTCACCTACACTCACGGAGCTCAATCACATGTTCCTCGTTGGTCCCTTCTCGCAAACCGATATGGAGGCTACTAATTGAGTTGAGTTATTGCATATTTTATATCTAGAACCAATGTATTTTAATTACTTAATTGACACTTTTATTAGTTTAAGATGAAAAAAGGGTTAAGAAGCATAAATCTGAGTTGTGATTTAAATTGGTTAATATCATGGTTTATGCTTAATTTTATAACTTGTAATTTAATTGGGCAATATTATCTCAAATGCATAACACATTTTTTATATTCTATTTTTCTCTTTAGACTATTTTTTATTTTCTATTTGTTTCGTGTTATTTCTTTTCCTATTTTTATTGTTTTTATCGCTTTTAAATAAGGTGCTTCTATTGGCAATCACATGGTATTAATACTTTGATTTGAAATGATGGGATAAAGATTATAGTTGGTAGCATTGGCTAGCTTGGGAAGTATAAACATGTGAAAGAAAGAAAAACATGCATAAAATATGTGGGACCCATGCATAGAATAAAGAAAAGAAATCAACATAGAAGGAGCTTTTGGCTTGACTCTTTAATGGACCACACACGGCACGGGAATTTCTTTCCCATTTTTTATCAACACAAGAACTCTTCCTTATGGATCCATTTCACACGCATGTTCCTACAAATTCACCAACTCAAGCACCCAAATTGCACCTCACGGAAAACACTCACACAAAAATTAGAAGGAGAGGATAAGTTAGAAGGAGAGGATGTTTCACGTAAGAGAAAAAGGAAACTTTTGGTTTTTGAAAGGCATGGACCTAGGGGTCGTTTTCGTGAAAAGCAAAAGTGAGACTCGGGAGAACGGAAATGGGCTATAACGAGGGAAAGGAGGATGAAAAATGCAAGGGATTCTTGCTAGAGAGTTGTAGACTATTTTTCAGCCAACTCCCAAGTCCCACCGTTCCTGATATTTTATTACAACGTCTTCTTCACAAACCATAGCCTTGTTGTCGAATTGATGTTATTTTTCATTGCATTTATCTTGAAGTGGTTTCTCATTTCGATTTGCTTCCATTTCAGTTTACTTTCATTTTAGTTAATATTTCTGGTGTTGACTTGTGTTGGATTCATTTCAATTTATTTTTGGTAGTTTCATCTATGCAATAGTCATCTTGGATTTATTTTCATGCCGTGTTGGATTACTTGGTTTACGTTGGATTATTTTGGCTTGTTTGGATTTGTGCTTTGGATTATATTCATTGGTGTTGATGAGTCTAAGTAGTGTAAATCTTTTTTTGGGTTAGATCAAACTCTTGGGAATGGAAAATATTGGGTTTTGAAAGTGCACACATGGTGTTTGATAAAATGCCCCTTAAAATATAAGTTTTGCAATCTTCTGTTTATTTCTTGAAAACTTTGGATTAAATGATGTTAATAAATGTGGTTTAGCTTCTTAAGCAAGGATAACCATAATTTATTTAACTTACATTCACGAATCCACTAAATGAATAGAAGTGATTGAACTAGCGTTAAGGTGCATTGGAGCAAAAATTCTTATATGCAAGCTAATTATTTCTCATTCCCTACTCATGTTCGACACATTTTTCTCTTTACTTTTTCTTGCATATCTTTTAGCATTCACTCACCATCTTATACAGAAGGAAACAAGGCATTTTTAACAATGTCCAAAAAGAATCAATTCTCATTGCGAATATCATTGTCTATAGCCTTAATTAATAATTTTCTTTCATTTTCAATAACGAATAAATTTGCATTTTAAACTAATCGTTCCTTGAGAAAATGACTTAGAGACTTCCTTATTACTACTTGACAACTCTTATACTTTGGAGTAACTCTTAAAACACTTTTTAAATGAGTCAGCTTCCGCAGACCTTCAGATATTTGTGCTGCCGAAGACACTCCCCAACCACAGAGGCTCCACCGGCAAGAGAATTCCAAGCAACTCACCTTTGCTAGCCCATTGTAAGTTTCTCACCCTCTCACCCAAAATATTTCTCATCCACAGAAAGTCTCTCTAGCCACACTTAGCTGCTCACTCAAATTTGATATGAACAAGAAAATCATTTCAAGATGGATGAACAATTTTCATTGTTACGAAAGAACTTAAAGACGGGTAATTTTCCTATGCAAAAATCATTTAGTAGCTAACAATTTTAGTCAAGGAAGAATTGAAAGTAGCAACTAAATTGCTAGGGTTTGTCTCTTTCAAACTTGATATTTTAATTTTATTTTACTAAGAAATTTGGTTTTTGGAGATTTTCCCTATCAAAACTCCTCGAGGTTCCACGAGAATCCGAGTGACTACACACTCAGGGAATATATTTCCTCGGAAATCTCCCTTGTGATGTGGAACATAGATAACAAAGCCCCTCCCGAGCATTACATTGACTTCTTAATTTGTTTGCATCATAGTAAATCGCTCAGTATTGTAGGCACCCTAAATCTTCATTACTAAAGCATGACTGCTTGCGGGCCTCACTGACTCACCACAAACCTTCGCCACATGCTAGCAAAGTGAATCAGGTTTACCAATCCCACATTTGTGATTTAAATTATCTACACTAACCAGATTTGCATTTTTAGCATGGTCAAGCATCTCTTTCGAACAAAAGCCAAGTCATACCTCGCCGAAACCCAACGGGCAGGAAAGGTCAAGGACCACATGTCTTTACTCATACCTCGATCAAGAGGCGGGAAAAGTCATTAAACTGCCCAACCTTCCCTGTGATTAGCCAACATGCAGGAATGGTTAAGGACCATCCAACTTACTCATACATCGCTCAGGAACGAGAGGCAGGACAAATAATTTAACTGTACGATCTCCCTCATGACTAGGTCAATAAGCGAGAAAGGTTAAAGATCGCCCAACCTTACTCATATCTCGCTGAGGAATGAGAGGCAGGACAAATCATCAGATTACCCAACCTCCGTCATCACGAGTCAATAGGCAAGAAGGGTCAAGGACCATTCGACCTTACTTATCTCTCATTGAGGATAAAAAGGCAAGACAAACCATCAAATTGCCTAACCTCCCTTGTGATGAACCAACAAGCGAGAAAGGTCAAGGACCACCCGACCTTACTCATACCTTGTTGAGGATCAAGATGCGGGATAAGTCATCAGATAGCCCAACTTCCTTCGTGATGATTTAATAGGCTGGAAAGGTCAAGGACCATCTGACCTTACTCATTCCTTGCCAAGGATCAAGAGGCGGGACAAGTCATCAAACTGTCTGACCTCCCTCTTGATGAGTCAATAGGCGAGAGAGGTCAAGGACTACCTGACATTACGCATACCTCACCGAGAGTCAACAAATAGGACAAGTCACTCAACTTCCTAACCTCCCTTGTGAGGAGTCAATAGGTGGCAAAGGACAAGGATCACTTGACCTCCCAACGTGCCGAACAAGTGGGCAAGTCTCAAAGCTGCCTGACCTCTCTCACCTAGACAGCGATATAAGCACAACATCTTCTCTAACAAATGTCGAGTGTTTGCACTCGTGCCACAACCGCCTCTAGTGGGTTACCTCCTGAAACGAGCCCTCAAACTCCACAACCGCCTCCTATGGATTACCTTCAGGAACAAGTCGATGGGCTCTCTGACCACTTTGTGTGGGTCACTACCAACAAACACCAATGGTAAAATGGGAACACCAACAAATTTTTACACCAAGGGGCAAAAAGTCTACTACTACCAGCAATAGCAAAAAGGAACATGAAAATACACACTCTTTCCTGACAACAAACAGTCACATTCAACCAATCATGGAAAACAAATAGCAAAAATCAATCATGGAAATATGCACTTTTTGCCGACAATATATAATCTCTCAGGCAAACATTCACACAAACAAACTCAAAGTCTATGCCTAGTACGGTCAAGTCCATCTCCCGCTAGCTCTCAAAGCTGAGTGTCTACACTAGCACCATAAGAACGGTCGAGGCATCCTACCGGAAAAACATAAGCTAAGTGTACCCTTTAGCATGATCAGGGCACCTCCCATTCAAACACAAGTCAAGTGTCTTCACTCACACCTTTAGCATAGTTGAACTCAACTCTAACTTCAACTCGGTTGAGCTAACTCTAACCTCGTGCTCAGTCTCCCGCCATAACAAAGCGGTCAAACTCAACTGTAATCTTAATGTGGTCGAGTCTATCTCCTACCAAAGTTGATGCTCTACGCTTACACCCATAATCCGATGCTCCGCGTGCACACCAATAAGTTGAGCTCTATGCTTGCACCTAATGCAATCAAGTACATCTCCTGCCCAAGTCGAGACACATCTCCCACCTATCTCTCTAACATTGCTTAGCACAAAAGAAATAGAAAACCAAGGACCAATTTTCAAAGTTTGATTTTTCTATAGATTATTGATCTGAAGATTCTCAAGACCTTCTTGTTAAGAGCAAATCGACCTTAAGAATTGTGAGTATCTGTTAGGCCTGTGCTCCTACTCCGATGGAATCGGAATCTTGATTCCGACTCCGACTTTTGTCGGATTTGAAACCAATCTCCAATTCCAATTCCGAAAGGAATCGAAGTTCGATTCTAATCGAAATTCGGAATTCCAATTGCCGATCGGAATTCGGAGTTCCGATTGCCGATCGGAATTCGGAGTTCCGATTGCCGATCGGAATTCGGAGTTCCGATTGCCGATCGGAATTCTGACTTCTGACTGTAAAATAACCATCTTGTTTTAAATTTATTTTATCTTTGTTTGATAAAACTCAATAAAAACTCACTTTATGTAGATTTTATTCTTGTTTAGTATTTCTCAATTAAACAAATAGGAATTATTTTATTGAATGGAGTTTGAATATGTATTTTCTACTCTATTAATATTTCTCTTTTTTGTTTTTGTATGTGATGCTAGCTTGGTACTTGAAAGTTTAAACTTTAATTTATTAATTTGAGGTATTTTTGTATAAATTTCATTCTTATTTTCAATTTTCTTGAAATATATAAAAGCTTGTTTTGACTAAAAATTATTAAATATATATATATTTTTTGATTTAGGTACAATGAGTATTAGGGATAATATTTTCATCCCAAAAAGTCAAATCTGTTTGAACACGTTAGACTATATAATTAATTATTATACATAATTCAAAAAGTCTTAAACAATTAATAATATAAATAACAGCCTATTTCAAAGTTTAATTAAACAGTCCATAAGAATAAACATATTGATTCAACCAAAAAAAAAATCATTTGCAGCATCGTACTTGGTCATTTGAAGTACCTAAAATTAAGATAAAAAAAGAAAAAGAAAAAAAAGTCTTCAATCAATAAATGTAACCAAAATTGATCTAGAAAATTGAACACAGTAAAAGTAAAATTTAATTACCATTAATACCAATAAAGATTAAGTTAATTTTGATATCAAGTTATTTTTATCCATACTCAATCAGTCATCAGCAACTATACTGGGGTTCACAATTACATCTGTGAAATGATAAAATATATATATATAAATTAAATAGATTTATGAAATCATAAAAACAATTAAAATAATCAATAATAAAAAAAACAAGTAAAATAAAGTTACCATCTTCAAGTCTATAGCTCTCATCATCAATGCCAATGCTATCTAGTCCAAGGAGTGTATCACTGATCTAGTTCTATGTGCAAACGAGGGCCTCCACGGTTGACGGTGACAAAGAACTCCGGAAAGCATCCAACACTCGACCTCCAGTGCTAAACACCAACTCAAATGCAACCGTAGTAATAGGAATAGCTAGCACATCTCGAACAATACGGAAAATGATTAGATACTTGGTGGAATTAGCCTTCCACCAAATTAATATCTCAAATGCAGAACTAGATGCCTTGACCTCTTCCATAAAATACCGTGCAACCTCTGAAGTACACCCCATAATATTCTTCGATGCAACGAGCTGATGATACTCATTCATAATGTCGTAATTTTGACGACGTCGAGGCAATGCACCTACTGGGCTAAGGTCATCAGAGGGAGGTGTCGGAGTCAAGTGTGAGATACCTGCTAAAGATGAAGGTTGTCTACTATTTTTGTAGTGGTTGTACAAGTCATCGAGATCAATTTTAAGCGCTGTAATAAACGATGCAGCCTTCATTGCCCCGAGGATGGAATTTGCTCAATATTCTATCACGACCAACTTGATTCGGGGGTCAAGGATCACAGTTATAAAGAGTAATCTATTTATCTTTTCAACTTGCCCCCAATATTTATTATATTTGGACAGCGTCCTCTGAGCCATACAAAATAACAGTCCACTAGGGTCATCACAACCATCTTCCAAGTGGTGGTGTGGTGTCGAGATCTAATTGAACCACAAGTTTGCAGTCATATATGCAGATCCAGATATTTTCATAGTAATATCATAAAAAATCTATAAAAATGTGACAAAGAATCCTACACTCGTCCAATTATGTATGTCCGGCGGACCGAGCCCCTTTCCTGCAGGCTCCAGCAAAGCATGCTTAAGGCCCACATCCTCCACCTCCATCCGCTCAAACACTTTTTAGTATTTTTGTACCACATTCAACATCATGTATGTAGAGTTCCATCAAATGGGAACATCCAAGCACAGCGTCCATGAATATTTTATCCCAAGTTGTTCTTCTATTGCCCTAAATTTTTTAAGCCTTTGGGGGAAAGTCCTCACATACCGTACAATATTGCGGACTTTTATAATGGAATCGTCAACCTCTTTTAATCCCTTAGTAACAATCAAGTTGATTATATGAACACAACAATGAATATGGATAAACTCATGGTCCCGGATGACATCATCTCTCACTCTCGTATTCCGTTTGAACCATTCAATTGCAGTATCATTAGCACTGGTATTGTCAACTATAATGCATAAAATTTTCTGAATTCCCCAATCTTTCAAGCAATCATTCATCTCTGCCCCAATTGATGCACCCTTATGATCATTGATTTCTTTGAATCTAATAATCTGTTTTCTTAAAGTCCATGAGCTGTCAATGTAGTGTACTGTAATACACATATAGAAAACATTCTGTATAAACGTCCATGTGTCAGTCGTAAATGAGACTCTCTGGCCAATGGTCACAAACATTTTTCTCATCTCAGCCTTGTCTTTTAAATACTTTTTTCATACAATCTCGCATCACTGTATACTGTGATGGCAATGGGAATCGTGGCTCAATGAGCTTGATAAACTTTCGGAACCATATTTTCTCAATTGTAGTAAAAGGCATCTCATCTTCAATTATCATTTTAGCAAGTTCATCTCTAAACATATTCTCATTGTATTGAGGGATGCCCATTTTCTTAAGTTGCGTACCATCAGTCGTAATAAAATTTTCGTAACTTAGCTTTGTTTGATTTTTGGCTACCAATCCCTTCGCTATCTTATATTTCTAGCAACCATTTAGATGTGATATCAAACAAGCGGTGCCTTGTTTCTTTGAATGACATCCAACTTTTTGGCCACAATGGTTGCAAGCCGCTTGTGGTTCCAATGGATCACCGTCAACCTTGGTGAAATGTTCCCACGTCCACGATTTTTTTTTATTTTATCGTGGTTGTGGTGGTCTGGCCCTCGTGGATGGAGGTGGTACATCCGGCTCATCCCTAATACCCATCTCATCCTCCTCATTAAATATATTCTCATTTTCTATGTCTACCAGGAGTGAGAATCAACTACTTGCACACGAAGTTTGTGTTCTGAAAGTGAGTCTGGATCTAGGTGTTAGGGACGGAATTGTTGCATCCTAATCCTATTCTGGGGTCCCATATGGTTGTGCCTCCATAGCTTAAAATCTGGCACATATATATAAAAAAATTAAGAAGTTTATTAAAAAAATAATTAAAATATTAAAAAATATAATTTTTAATCTAACACATATTAAGAAGTTTCTCAATTAAATCATATCAGTTTTTGAAGTAATTTTTTGTAATTCTATCCATGAACTAAGCAATTTCTTGCATCCTAGTGAGGCTCCAGTACCCATAGGGGTCAAGAGAACAGGTTTGCAAAAATTGCATACACACATCACCTTATTTTGGGTGATGAACTAATTTTAAATGTCAAAGTTCCTTCATGTTGGAAAACCAAGAGAGACACGTCACCTTATTTTGGGTGATGAACTAATTTTAAACTGCATACAGTTCCACCACCCACTTGACTTATTTCCTTCAAAGTCTATAAAAGTGAAATGCCAAAACAAAAACCTTGCCAAAAGAGAAAGGAAAAAAGGAAACATACCAACTAAGAAAAAAACAGAAATATATATCATTGGAGATACAAACTTTTGGGCCCAAACTATTGCTTTATTTGTAAATCTTGCATTAATGTTTTTAGTTATATTATAATGATCAAGTAGCATATTACAGGCCACGTTTCACATCAAAAGTATCGGAGACTTGAAACATCAATTAAATAAAGCTACATGTTGGACATATGTACATTCAATTAATATTTTAAGTTTTGGGTTTAAACTGCATTTGCAGATGAATGAAGGTTGCACAAAGTTTTGATATCTCCAGTTTCATGATCTGCCCAAGTAGCATTCTATATGACTTAAATTACATTTATCTTCTTCTTGACTGTCTTGGACTTGGCATATGATTCTGATCTCAAGTTTCGATTAACCTCGAGTTCAAGCAATGAAATGCTTGAATGACTTGAGCAGCAAACCCAAAAACCCATCATCCAATCTGATTCCAATCCAAACTAATGAATATACCAATATGTAAAGGCAAAAAAGTTGGCTAGGATTAGATGAGTAAATGATAAGGCTTATCTTATCATTTTATTTATTATTGTTGGATGAATGTAAAAATAATTATTGATTTATGTTTAAACAATGATGAGTCTATCTAGAAATATTAGGAGCTGTTTAGATAAGTTCCTGAAGTCAAAATCGAGTTCTGTTAACAGTACACTTATCCAGAAGAAATCGGAACAGAATTCAGTCTATATCAGAAGAAGTTATCCCGAAGTGTTAGCAGTCCGTCGGGACGCGTTTTCGCGACTGTTGCTAACCGTCAGCAGAGTCCTACTGCAACTAGAACTTTTTTCAGATCTTCTATTTTAAGGGGACTCGGTTTTGTATCTCCTCAAGGACTTCAAGCCACGAATTTTACAGAGGATATTCTGTATGTTTATGAGAGAAAATTCACTTGAGAATTTTTATGGGATTTTACATATCTTCTTGAGTGTGATCGTGCTTTGATTGGAAAACAACATCGATTGAGTTTCAGCCTTTGGAGTTCCAGAAGGGAGGTCAACATTTGAAGATCGCCAGAGGTTCTGGCTGCTACTGTGGTAGAAGACAAACGGGTCGTTTGTCTAGGCAAGTAAGAGAGTCGAATTGCAAAGGTTTTGTAATTGATTATTACTTGTAATTGTTCTTCAAATAATGAGATTGACTTTCCTGGGTTTGGCTGCCCCGTAGGATTTTTCCTTTAAAGAGTTCTTTAAAGGGTTTCCCTTCGTAACCAATCGTTGTGTCTTGCAAGTTTGATTATTTATTTTAAAGTATTTGATTCATTTCATAATCTTTATAATTGAGATCTAACTAATTTGTTCAAGGAAATTGGTAGACAATTTCGTGGTTTTACAGGGGTACATTGGGAATTTCAATTGGCATCAGAGCGTGGTTCACTCTTTCGAGTGTGATCCGTGCCCCTGCAATATGTCATCATTGATTGCCCCACCGCACTTCAATGGTGAAAATTATGCATATTGGAAAGTACGCATGCGAGCCTTTCTCAAATCATTAGATGAGCGAGTGTGGAACGCAGTTGTACGAGGTTAGACCAGACCAGAAACAAATATTGATGATTGGACGAAAGAAGAAATCACCAACTGTAATTGGAATAGCAAGGGGCTGAATGCTATATTCATGGCTGTATCTCCAGAAGAATTTAAGAGAATCTCCATGTGTGAGATTGCTAAAGAGGCATGGGATATCCTGGAGGTTACACATGAAGGAACAAAAATTGTGAAGAACTCAAAATTACAATTGCTAACTTCCAAATTTGAGGAGATTAAAATGCTGGAAGAGGAAAGTTTTGATGATTTTTATTCTAAACTAAATGATATTGTGAATTCCAGGTTCAATCTTGGAGAAAAGGTGGAAGATTCAAGAGTTGTAAGAAAGATTCTAAGGTCTTTACCTGAAAGATTTCGACCCAAAGTTACTGCAATTGAAGAAAGTAAAGATCTGGATGCAATAAAGGTAGAAGAACTGGTGGGTTCTTTGCAAACATATGAATCTTCATTTCCTCAAACAAGAAAAGGTAAGTCCATTGCTTTAAAGACTATAGAAGAAAACTATAAAAATATTTCTGATGAAGAGAGTCTGAATGATGAAGAGATTGCTTTACTTGCTAGAAAATTCAGAAAGTTCATGTTTAATAAAGAAAGTAGTAAACAAAAACGAGGAAAAAATGTTTTTTCTAAGAAAAATGAAACTGAAAATTGGAAAAAAGAAAAAACTGAGAGAAAAGATAAAGTTCAGTGTCATGAATGTTCTGGGTATGGTCATATAAGACTTGAATGTCCAAACTTCAAGAAAAACAAAGGGAAAGCATTGAATGTCACACTTAGTGACAGTTCAGATTCTGAAAATTCATCCTCTGATGATGAAAAATCTTTTATGGCTTTCTCTACTATTGTGAATAATTTTCCTGATATTACACTGACAAAATCTGAAAGTAGTTGTGAATATAGTGATTCAAATGTATCAGTTGTTGAGGCTGATCAAGAACTAAGTTTACAGGAGGCTTACAATGATGTGTGTGAAGAAGTGATTAAATTAAAGAAACTCAACAAGAAGTTGTATAAAAAGTTCACTGATATGGAAAGTGAGAAAAACAACCTGTCTAAAGCTTTAAAAGTCTCTGAGAATGAAATAGCCAGGTTAGAAAATCAAAATACTGCACTAGAAAAGGAATTGAAAAAGGTTGAAAAAAAAACAGCAACACAAAAATTAGAAGAAATGTTGAGTCTTCAAAAAATGAATAGTGACAAAACTGGTCTAGGATACACGACTTCTAAAGGAAAAGAAAAATCTGCCTCATCATTCGCTGCTACAACCTCCAAAGGTATTGTTTTTGTTAAAGGAAGTCAAGGTAAGAGTTTTCAAAATCATGCTGAACTTAAGCCAGTTTATTCAAAAAATCTGCATGATAAATTTGTCCCTACATGTCATAAGTGTGGAATAATAGGTCATATAAGACCACATTGTTTTAACATGAATCAAGTGCAGAAATCTGAAGGAAAAAGAAAAGAGAAGAGCCTACAGACTCAAGTTGATGACATAAGTCAACAAATCAGTCTCATAAATCTTAAGCTTGGGGAACTAGCAGATATTTGCCTTCAAAACAAAGAAAAACACAAGTCAATACTCAAGACAAAATGGGTGAGAAAGAAAGATGCAGTATGTCTTGTTGCTCACACAGCACTAAAATCAAAGGAAGATTGTCTGTGGTACCTGGACAGCGGCTGTTCTAGGCACATGTCTGGAGACAAAAACTTATTTAAAAAAATTGAAGCATCTCAAGGAGGCACCGTGACTTTTGGAGATGGGAGCAAGGCTGTCATAGAAGGGAAATGGAGTATTGAAATACCAGGACTACCTGTGTTGCATGATGTTTTATTTGTTAATGGTTTGAAAGCTAATTTACTTAGCATTAGTCAGTTTTGTGACAATGATTTTTCTGTGCAGTTTTCAAAGGATGCGTGCAACCTATATGATAAAGGTGGAGAATGGGTTTTAAAAGGTACTAGAACTACAGACAATTGTTATGGAATTTCTCCAGAACCATTGGAGAAATGTCATAGAGTCACACTTGATGAAGCTGAATTATGGTATCAACGCCTTGGGCATATTAATTTTAAAAATTTGTCAAAAATCTCAAAAAGAAAAATTATTGATGGACTGCCCAAGGTAATAAAAGTGAAGAAAATAGTATGTGGAGCATGCCAAGAAGGAAAGCAAACTAGAGCCCAACACAAGAAGATTTCTTATATTCTTACCTCTCGGCCTCTTGAGCTATTGCATATGGATTTGATGGGTCCCACACAAACTGAGAGTCTTGGAGGAAAGAAGTATATCATGGTGATTGTAGATGATTTTTCAAGGTTCACATGGATAATGCTCTTAAGAGAAAAATCTGAAGCTTTTGATCTTGCCAAAAAGCTGTTCAAGAAACTGCAAATAGAGAAGGAAGTTTCTATCTCTAGAATACGCAGTGATCATGGTCGAGAATTTGAGAATACTAATTTTACTTCTTTTTGTGATGAACAGGGAATACACCAAGAATTTTCTGCACCTATCACTCCACAACAAAATGGAGTGGTGGAAAGGAAAAATAGAGCAATCCAAGAAATGGCACGAACAATGTTAAGCAACAAGAAGATGGCTTTATATTTTTGGGGAGAAGCTGTGAATACAGCAAATCATATCTTGAATCGAGTGGTTCTAAGACCCGGCACCAATCAAACACCTTACGGTTTGTAGAAAAATAAAAGGCCTACAGTAAAGTATTTCAGAATTTTTGGTAGCAAGTGTTATATTCTAAAAGACAGAGAAAACAATCATAAATTTGAAAGCAAAAGTGATGAGGGATTGTTTCTTGGCTATTCCTCAAATAGTAAGGCTTATAGAGTTTACAACTTACGTACACAAACTGTTATGGAATCAATTAACGTAGTTGTGGATGACATTTCAGCAGAAACTACCATGAAGGAGCTTGAGAATATGAAGGAACTGGGGCAGACCAGTGGAGAAGACTTACAAGTGCAAAATGAGGAAGATAATATAGAGAAAACACCACAAAATCCACAAATCAAAGAACCTTCTTCAAGAATAACTCAAAATCATCCTAAAGAAAACATTCTCGGTGAGCTAGAAGGAGGTATGAGACTTAGAAGAAGAGTACTAAATCAGGTTTCTTTTGTGTGTTATTTGTCACAGGTTGAACCCAAGAAAGTCGAAGAAGCACTAAATGATGAAAGTTGGGTCAACGCCATGCATGAAGAACTCCATCAATTTACTAGAAATGATGTATGGGAGTTAGTTCCTAAACCAGAAAATTCTAACATAATTGGGACTAAGTGGATCTTTAAGAACAAATCCGATGAGCATGGTACTATTGTGAGAAATAAAGCAAGGCTGGTTGCACAAGGTTACACACAGGTAGAAGGGATTGATTTTGATGAAACATTTGCTCCTGTGGCCCGGTTAGAATCTGTTCGCATTCTACTAGCACTTGCCTGTCATCTAGACTTCAAATTATATCAAATGGATGTCAAGAGTGCCTTCCTAAATGGAGTGTTACAAGAAGAGGTATATGTCAACCAACCAAAAGGATTTGTTAACCATCTCTACCCTGAATATGTCTACAGGTTGAAGAAGGCGCTGTATGGACTGAAACAAGCACCTCGAGCTTGGTATGAAAGATTGACTGCCTACTTACTTGATCATGATTTTGTTAGAGGACAAGCTGATAGGACCTTATTCATAAGAAGATCAGGTAAACAACTCTTAATTGCTCAAATATATGTTGATGATATTGTTTTTGGAGCAACACTTGAATCTCTTGCTTATAACTTTGCAAATGAAATGAAATCTGAATTTGAGATGAGTATGATTGGTGAGTTAAATTTCTTCTTGGGTATTCAAGTAAAACAATGTAAAGAAGGAATATTTATTTCACAATCTAAATATGCAAGAGATCTTGTAAAAAAGTTTGGAATGGAAGGAAAAAGCAATGCTCGGACTCCCATGAGCACTTCAGCAAAAATCAGCAATGACTCCACAGGTAAAAATATTGATCCCACTCTCTATAGAAGCATGATAGGAAGTCTTTTATATATTACAGCAAGTAGACCTGATATAGCTTTCAGTGTTGGTGTATGTGCTAGATTTCAAGCTAATCCTAAAGAATCCCATCTTACTGCAGTAAAAAGAATCATAAAATATCTTAATGCCACTGTTGATTATGGGATATGGTACTCAAAAGACACTAATCTTACACTTGTTGGCTATTCGGATGCTGATTGGGCTGGGAATGCTGATTATAGGAAGAGTACTACGGGTGGATGTTTTTATATAGGTGGAAATCTTGTAGCTTGGATGAGTAAAAAGCAAAATTCTATTTCTTTATCCACTGCTGAAGCTGAATACATAGCTGCAGGGAGTTGTTGTATTCAGCTATTATGGATGAAAAAAATGCTTGATGATTATGGTTTTTCTCAAGACACTATGACAATATATTGTGATAATTCTAGTGCTATAAGTATTTCCAAAAATCCTGTCCAGCATTCTCGGACCAAGCACATTGATATTCGACATCATTTTATAAGAGACTTGGTTGAGTCTAAAATTATATCCATGGAACATGTGCCTACTGAACATCAACTGGCTGACTTGTTTACTAAACCTTTGGATGGACTTAGATTTGAGTTTTTACGAAAAGCCATTGGCATATGTGATCCCAAGTGAGGGTTTTCTATCCTACTAGTTTAGGATCTTTTCTTCCAGTTTTTTTTTTTTCTTTCCTTTCTTTAAAAGCATAAATGTTTCAGTTTTTCTTTTGTTTTTATCTTAAAAAAAAAAAAACTGGGTTATGTATTTTCTTTAAGGTACATGTTTATTACATCACAGGTTGAGCATGTATGGAATTGCTTTCAAAAATTTTCTGATCTTATGTGTTACTCCTCTTTGTGCAGCTCTCTTTAAGTGTACTAACCCTATAGGTCTTTTTGGCAAAGTTCATCTTTATGCACTGTGAGGAACCTATATGTAAGCATTTTTTTTTTAAAAAAGGGATGCTCATCAAGAGGGAATTCATGCCTTGAATTGACTAATACTAGTTGAACCTAGTACTTCTTTAAAGAGCTCTCTTCTTGCCAAACACAAAGAGTGATCCATATAGAAAAAGTCGGTGTTTATTCATTGCGGAAAAAGACAAACACCCTACACGGATCTATCACCTTGAGTTCTTACAGAAAAAATCGTTGCTCCAATCATTGTGGAAAAAGATGAGCAACCAACATGAACAAAGGTGGTGTACAAACTAGTATTTGGAGGAGATGCATATGTATCTAGGCCCTAGCATAAAGTTTGACTTTTAAGGTCAAGAAACAAACTCTAGTGAGCATCTTTATAAAAAAAATATATTACCTTTCTTTGAACAAAGGTATCAAAAATATAACACAAAAAAAAAAAGAGCAATAAACAAAAAAAAGGGGAAAGCTCATAACATGCTATGATATAAATATACTCACTCACACACTCACCTGAACTTTGGCATTACTGATTCTATGAGGAGTGAACATCCACAAAGAGTCTGTTACAAACATGAGTGGGCTAAGGATTATTGAATTTTTTTTGGTATATTCTGACTTGATCAAACTAAGATGATTTTAGGCATGTTCCTTTTAAAACCAAAACAACAAAAAAAAAAAAAAACCAAATTTTTTTACAAAAAAAAATTTTTCTAGTTTGTTTTTTTTCATTGCTTTGTTCTGTTTAAAAAAAAAAAAAGGGGTTCCCAGTGTGTTGCATACATGTATCGGGTCCTTTATGCCTAAGTGTAGAAGTCCTAATAGGACTCGTTAGTCCAGCACGTGCACGGGGAGGGTCTTCTTTTAAAACACTTAAGCATACCTCTTGGCCTTTGTTTCCTACACTCAGCCCGATTCTCATCAGCCTCCCCTTACCCATTTTCACGGCAGCTTGCTTCCTTCCCCCTAATCCTCCATACACGGTGCTCTTTCCACTCTCATTTCTCCATCCTTCCATCTTCAAGGTAAGTATTTTCGGATCCTCTGTTTTTTTTCTATTCTTTTCTTCTCTCAAGTTTCGGTTTTTGTTGATATCTACAGTTTCTGTGAAGGGTTTTATTTTTTTTCTTTCTTGGTTGTTGGATTGAGCTACACTACTCGGAATTAGGTTGTGTGTATTGATTCTTCTCATTCTATGCATGTATTGAGGACAAATCTCTATTACACACGGATTCTCTGTTTTTTTTCCCCACGGGTGCACACCAAGTGTTTGTGTTTTTTCCTGACTCACCTCTCTTTTGTTTTGGGCACTTGTTCGGATGACTCTTTCTTATCTATACATAGTAAGGTTTTCTGCACATATTGTGTTTGGGTTGTTCTCAACGTTCAAGCTTATAAAAAAAAAAAAAAAAACACCAACCCACCTTTTAATATCACATTTTTGTTTTATCTATTCTTATCCTCTATAAGGTTTGAGAATTATCTTTCTAAACTTGATTCTTGTACTATTTCAGATGAGATTCAAAGAAAGGGCAAAACGCAAAAAGTTCACTACTCCGGTGCCATCCGAGCACTCTTCAAGTGAGGATGTCCCATCACTTGAACCCATGCAATTAGGCGACACTTCTGCCCCTCCTCCATCTCCATCACCATCGGTGCCTGTGCCCACAGAAGCACCTCTTGATCGCTTCACCTCCATTGAAGCCGAAAATGCCTATAGAAATACCTTTTCCAAGAGACCCGTCTTGGGTGAACGGGAGGTAAGCATCCATGACTTTCCTTCGGATGACTTCCAAATTATCCGCCAAATATTCATTGAAAGAGGTTGGGAGAAGCTCACTCATGCCCTTCCTACACCTTGTGTTGAGGTGGTCCGGGAATTTTATTCAAATATAGCCCACTTCAATTTAGATGATCATAGCATCATCTCTACTATTCGTGGGATTCAAATTGAGGTATCTCCTGCTATTCTCCGCAATCTATTTACTCTTCCTGAGGTTGAATCCCCTCTATATCCATATAAGGGCATCGGAGCCCCAACCAAGACTGCAATGCGCAATCTATTTGTTGGTGTCACTGGCCCCAAATGGACTGCCAAGACACACAGATTGCCCCTTCACAATATGTTTCCTCAGTATCGGCTTTTGGCCAAAATTGTCTTGACCAATCTCTGGCCCATTAGTCGTCACACTGAAATTTCTCTAGAAAGAGCTTATTTTATGTATGCTCTTGCTACTGGTGTGTCTATTGATTTTCCACGACATGTCATTGATATTATTCATCGCTCACATGTGGAAAAAGAGTTAAATCTCCCCTTTGGAAGTCTAATTACAAAATTGGCCATGATTGCAAAAGTGCCCCTTCGAGCGAATGAACCCACCATGAAGCTGCCAGGGCCTATTTCTGCCTTAACCGTGGTTAAATCAGCAGCTGTCATCACCAAGAAGCGCCCCCTCACTACTGAGTCAGCATCCTCTCCACCTGAACCATCCATCCCCACCTCTCAACTTCTTGAGCAAATCTCCTTGTTATCTCAGAAGATGGATAGCTTCACAGCTAAGTGGGAGGCCAGTCAGTCCAAGTTGGAGCAACAATTGGCTGCAGTACGCTCTGATTGTGTACAAGCAAATGATCGACTAGTTCAATTGTCCTTGGATGTCCAACACATTATGGCAAGCGTAGCAGATTCTGACGAGGAAGTATAGCCCTCCATGGCTGATTGTTGACAAAAAGGGGGAGAAACGTTTGAGGGGGAGCAACAGCATCTAAGGGGGAGTACATTTGAAAAACTTATCATGTTATTTTTTTTGGGACTGTAATGCAGATACAATTGGGCATGTATTTTGATTAAGCTAACTGACCATTCTGGTTTTATTAAATCACAACTCTTTATAATATTCTATACTTTTTGTGATTTGATAGTTGACATATTTTCAGGAAATCTACATTCATCAAACTGGTTTCGTCATCAATCCGCCAAAGGGTGAGATTGTAAAGGCAAAAAAGTTGGCTAGGATTAGACGAGTAAATGATAAGGCTTATCTTATCATTTTATTTATTATTGTTGGATGAATGTAAAAATAATTATTGATTTATGTTTAAACAATGATGAGTCTATCTAGAAATATTAGGAGCTGTTTAGATAAGTTCCTGAAGTCAAAATCGAGTTCTGTTAACAGTACACTTATCAAGAAGAAATCGGAACAGAATTCAGTCTATATCAGAAGAAGTTATCCCGAAGTGTTAGCAGTCCGTCGGGACGCGTTTTCGCGACTGTTGCTAACCGTCAGCAGAGTCCTACTGCAACTAGAACTTTTTTCAGATCTTCTATTTTAAGGGGACTCGGTTTTGTATCTCCTCAAGGACTTCAAGCCACGAATTTTACAGAGGATATTCTGTATGTTTATGAGAGAAAATTCACTTGAGAATTTTCATGGGATTTTACATATCTTCTTGAGTGTGATCGTGCTTTGATTGGAAAACAACATCGATTGAGTTTCAGCCTTTGGAGTTCCAGAAGGGAGGTCAACATTTGAAGATCGCCAGAGGTTCTGGCTGCTACTGTGGTAGAAGACAAACGGGTCGTTTGTCTAGGCAAGTAAGAGAGTCGAATTGCAAAGGTTTTGTAATTGATTATTACTTGTAATTGTTCTTCAAATAATGAGATTGACTTTCCTGGATTTGGCTGCCCCGTAGGGTTTTTCCTTTAAAGAGTTCTTTAAAGGGTTTCCCTTCGTAACCAATCGTTGTGTCTTGCAAGTTTGATTATTTATTTTAAAGTATTTGATTCATTTCATAATCTTTATAATTGAGATCTAACTAATTTGTTCAAGGAAATTAGTAGACAATTTCGTGGTTTTACAGGAGTACATTGGGAATTTCACAATCTTTAACCAAAACACCCACAATCCAATCTGATTCCAATACAAACTAATGAATATACCAATCTTTGAACCAAAACACGAGAATAGGAAGAAGGTAAGAATCATACCCAGATTTATCAACATGAATTCTATTAAGTTTTCCAAATGAAAAATGCCAATGATTAACATGATATGTACTACTATATAATCTGAAATCTAAAAATAAAAAATAAACCCCAACCATCACCATCCTCCTCCTGTTTATGTAATTTTCCTCATATTTAAAAAAAATAATAATAATAATAAGATAAGCTAAAGCATAGCTCACCCAACTTCCACCCCCCCAAACCTTTATAATTCCAATTTAACTTCACAATTCATTAAAATGAAAGGGGGGAAAGCATAAAACTGTATGTAGTTTTAAATTATCATTAACAAAGAAAAACCTTCATGTCTGGAATACCAAGAGAGACATTAACACCACTAGAACGAGAATAAGACAAGGGGATCATGAAGTGGGCCAACATATGGACTGGGCAGTCTTTGCATGCATGCCTTACACATGGACTAGGCATGCAGTACTATCTCTTCATGGGCCCAATTTAGCCACAGATCTAGGCTCAGTCTCACAAAGGCCGAATTTCCAACCAAGAAAGGGATTTTACTTCTGCCATCATGTCTTTGCAAGGGGAGTCTAAGGTCTTGTTTGTTTTCGTGACTAAAAATTAAAACTTTGAAAATTTTTCAAAATTTTCGTACTGTCAAAAGTTTTACAAAAACAAACACACATTTTGATCTACCAGTTTTCATCTCAAAAGATCTCAAGTTTCTTCTCAGGTTTTCATCTCAAAAGATCTCAAGTTTCTTCTCAGGTTTTCATCTCAAGTTTTCATCTCAAAAGATCTCAAGTTTCTTCTCAGGTTTTCATCTCAAGTTTTCATCTCAAAAGATCTCAAGTTTTTTCTCAGGTTTTCATCTCAAAAGATCTCAAGTTTCTTCTCAGGTTTTCATCTCAAGTTTTCATTTTAAAAGATCTCAAGTTTTCATCTAAAAAAAATTATACCATTGGTAAATAAATAAATAAAGGAAGTAGCCAAAAAAAAAAAAAGAGACAAAATGGTTAAAAAAAAGTAGAAAAAAATTTTTTTTGACCAAATGGTTAATAAAAAAGGAAGCAGCAAAAAAAAAAAATTGCATCATTGGTAAATAAATAAACAAAAGAAGCAACAAAAAAAAATAAAAATAAAAAAGAAGTAAAAAAATAAAAATAAAAATTGCAACATTGGCAAATAAATAAAATATTATAAAAAGTACTACAAGTACTTGTGGGTCCCATCATACTACTAACTATAACAAAGTCAAACTAATCTCATATCATCTCTAAAAACAAACACATATTTCATCTTATCTCATATCATCTTAACATATCTCAAAAATTTTTATCTCATCTCATCTCTAAAAACAAACATATATTTTATCTAATCTCATCTTATCTCATCTTATCTCAACATATCTCAAAAAATTTTATTTTATCTCATCTCATCTGTAAAAACAAACGAGGCAGACTCTAACTATATACGTAGAAAGGAAAAATATAGTTACAAATATAATTATATATTAATCTGTGTATTAATGTGATGTGATTAGTTAAAAAGTAAATTTTATTGGAAACAGTATTAATTTAAATTTTAAGTATGAATAAATCAGTATTGATGCACAGATTAGTGTGCGGCTATGTTTGTATGTAGCAAAACTTATGTAGAAATGAGATTCTTGTTCGACAATATATATTCCTGGTTTTGATCATATTCTAGATTTTAGTACTACTTCTACTTGTTTGTGCGAGACTTGTACCTGGTGATCAAACGATGCATGCATTCTAGCAATTTAAAGAGCTAGCCAGCTTCTCTCAGTTTAATGAATCGTATTTTTATTGGTCCACAATTTTCACGACCTAGAACTAGAAAAATCCTCAAACGATCGTCATAACTACACTGTCCTAGCAACCAGCAAGGGGGAGTTCTAAGATAGAAAGAGGAAAAAAAGGGACAATCCGAACGTATATATCAGTAAACATTCGAACCTATAATATATAAGCTTTGAGCCAACAACAATAATCGAGTTCAAAGTTTTTTGTTTGTGACATTTTTACAAACTTTTTTTTCTTTGTGACATTTCCACAAACAGTTAGCCTTCAAAGTCCAAAATCACAAACAAAAAAGGGTTAAAAATCACAAACAGTTCCTTAATACATTCATGGCCAACGTCATTCACAGAACAATAAAAAATGACTAATAATAGACAATCCAATTTCTAATTATCAAATAAATAATATAAAAAATTCAGAGAAATACATAATCCTAAAATTTAAATTTACCGATTGGGAAAAACTAGGAGGATTTTGGCACTGCGGCAACGGCGACCTTTGGCAATCTATGGCGGACTATAGTCGGTGGGGAGCTGTGGCGTCGTGCGGCGTGAGAGGTCTCACGATGAGTCTAAGAGCTGAGCTGCTGAGTGCTGAGGACAGTGAGGAGAGAGAGATGGTCGAGTGAGGAAGAAAGGTCATTCGGAGGGCATTTAGCCGTGATTCAAAACCGTGTTGTTCCCATTTAAATAAAACGACACCGTTCCAGTCAATAGGTTGACAAAATCCATATGCAAAATGGAGTCGTTTTGAATCTGGATTTTTTTTTTTTAAAAAGTCAGAATTCGAAACCAATGGGTTACCAATTCCCACTCTGACTTCCGTTACAGAGTCGGAATTACTCCGATTCCGACTCCAATTTTCGAATCCTTCGATTTCGTCGGAGTCAGAATCGGAGTGGAAATTGACCGGAATCAGAGGTTTCGAAATTTTGCACACCCCTAGTATCTGTGGGGGGTCAAATCAACAACCTAAAAGTTAGTCCTGGGATAAAGTCTAAAATCAAGCCAAGAAATGATAGGCCAACTTGACTCAAACTCTTAAAAAGAAAAAGATTCATACTCTTAAAAGGAAAGGGATTCACAAGGCAAGTTTGACTCAATTACTCTAAAGAAATTGACCTCTATATAAGAATGAGATCTCTACAAATTTATAAGGGCTTCCTACATACAAACTCCACCACACACAATGATTCCAAAAGATCTTGTCTCAAAGGTGGCATCATCTTTAACTTCCTGAAACTCTAAATTCCTTCATTGTATTGTGAGATATGTGAGATCATAAAATATTATAAAATTGCATATTATAATAGCTTTTTCCCTCAAATAACCTATGGATGTAGGCATTATACCGAATCATGTAAATTCTTATATCTCTACATTTGTTTTTATTTGCTTATTTATTACTTATTTTGTGGATGAACATGAAAAGACCATAACAAAGCCTAAATCATTGTTGTGGGCCGGAGATAATTATTCCCTCTAGTCCAGCATATGGTGCAAATTTATGTATTAATATAAATAGTAATGAAATAGTTTGAGTTAAGATATTTTAATAAATTTTGATAAAGGAAAAATAAAAAGTTGAAAAAAAAATTATAAAATTAAAATCTTGTTAAAATATATATTTTGAATATTATTTTTATTAGAGAATTTGAAAAATTATATTATTTTTTCTGTTTCGTTTAACAATTTAGAAATATTATAATAACTAGGTAATGATTAGATAAAAATTTTAAAAATTAAAAATTAAAAAATATTTATATTTAAATTATGTTTAAAAAGAAAATCTTAAAATATGCGTCCTTGAAATGAGTTCACAAATGAGACCTAAGCTCCCAAAAGGCCTAAACAAATAAGTGGCTCTACAGCCAACAATTCGGGACCCAAATTTGGGTCCTACAAGTGTGAATTTTTTTATTTTATTTTTTTTTATGTGTTTTTAAAATACTCTTAAATATTTTTTAAAAAGATAAAATTCACAACTTTACTGAAAAATACTTTATTAATCGTTAAGCAAATTAAAATAAATAAAATTTATCTATAAAAAAAAAATTCTTAAAACTCATTATCGAGATCCTAAGCATTTCTCTAAACAAATAAGTTTCATTTTTTTTCTTTATTTTTTACAATTTCATTTCACGGTGGTACTGCCTAATAAAATATGAAAAAAAAAAAAGTGAAAAAAATGATAGTTTAGGAAGAAAACAAATATGCATATTAACGTGGCAGACGGTTGGTATATAATACCAGCTTCCTAACCGTTCAGTAATGAGAACGGCTGCCTACATTAAAATTAAAAAAAAAAAAATGAAATAAAATTACAAATTAATGTAATTTTATAAGATTCATTAAATTTATTTTATAGTAAAAATAATTTTATAATTTGATGTATCATATCAATTCATATTAATTTATAAATTTATTTTTATATAATAACTTTATAGTTAAAGTATTTTCCTTCTAATAATAATTATACCCATTAGCGTGCACTTTGGACACGTTGGCAAATCCTATCAAAGTAAATATTCTAATCATCTCCCATCATGCTAATATTTTAATTTTTTTTTTTTGTTAAATATATAGTGTATGAATAATAAATAGAAAAACTTAATTAGTTTAACAAGAATAAAATTTAAAAAAGATTAAAATATTAAAAAAGTATGGTGCGTGATGTGTAAAATCATAAGTAGCAAAACTCAAAAAAAAAAATAGAAATACTTTAATTACAAAAAGATTTCATAAGATTTAATTTATAATATAAAGTCATGTTAGTTTGTTAGTATATTTTTATAAAATCTTTTTATCATTGTAGCACTTCTCAAAATGAAAAATGACACTATTACAACTCACTTACTATGATTTACTATCTAACTATTATTTTTAGTAATGTTACATACAGTCATAGAATGTACAAGCACCGCACAATCCTTTTGAAAAAAAGTAAAATTCACTATTAAAAAATTAGTTTTTTCTTATAAATCTCGTATTTATTCATTTTTTTAAAAAAATTGTGCGATATTTGCGCACTTCACGACTGCATATGTCATTTATCTTTTCTTTTTCTTTTTCTTTTTCTAGAACATGACTAGTTAATTTTTATAAAATTGAAATAATTTTTAATTAAATTACATTATTACATTAATTGATTAAATTTATTTTCTTTTAAAATATATAAGAACTTCATGTTTTAAGATTTTTAATTCTGATTTAAAGAGCAAAATGAAAAAGAAATAACTTAGAGAAGGTTTGGATAGTGAGATATAGGGGTGAGAGTCGGCCAATCTGGACCGGCCAAACCGACCGAGCCGGCTATTTTTGGACCGGACCAGTCCAGTCCTCATTTGGGAGAAGTGAATGAGTTCGGTCCGGGGGTTTCCCACCCCGTACCCGACTGAATGAAAAATAAATAAATAGAATATAATTTATATAAATAATTTTATAAATTAATTATATAATCTAATATGGTATTAAAAAAATAATACTAATAGTCTAATATTATAATATACATAGTTATACTTATACTAATATAGACTATATAGTTATATTAAATACTATAAGTAATACTAATACTAATATAGTTATAACTAAATCACTATAAGTATAACTATATATATTTAGTATGAATGTATTATTATATTCTTTAATGTATAACTATAATATATAATACTACTATATATTAATATATTAACATATTATAAGAATTATAGTATAAATTATAATATACTAAATCACTATAATAGTATAACTAATACTAATATATAGCTATACTATTAGTCTACTATTAATACTATTATATAGTTATACTTTTCCTTATAATTAGTATTAATATATAGCTATACAATATACTTATACAGTTATACTAATAATATTAGTCTATTATATACTCTAGACTCTTAAGTCTGATATAGGTTATATGGCTATAATTAATACTAATATTATTAATGCTAATAATATGGAAAATAGTTATACTAACTGATTGATTTAACATAACTAATATTACTAATATAATATAGCTATACTAAATTACTAATAATCGAATACAAATACTATTATATATATAGTTATACTAATCGTAAATTCATAGTAACTAAATCATTATAAGTATATAACTATATATATTTATTATCAATGTATTATTATACTATTTAATGTATAACTATTAACTATAATATATAGTACTAGTATATATTAATATATTAAAATATTATAAGAGTTATGACATAAATTATAATATATCATATATGTATAATTTATAAATTTATAATGTGTTAGTATAGTTAACTTAATATGTAATATGTTAGTATTAAATCACTATAACTAGTATTAGTAATATAGTACTTAACATAACTACATAAAGTATTAATAATAAGAGTATTACTATTATTTAATATAGTATTACATAGGGTACTAATCAATGTGTGGTGTTTGAAGAGATATAATAATACTAGTATATTACATATAGTATTACTATTATTACATATAGTTATTAGTTATAGTATTAGTACTAGTGTATTATTAGTTATAGTAAATAAGTTAATAACTATTACTAATTTAGTATAGACTAATAGTATTAACATATTACTAATATATATAATAGTATACTATATATATATTAAATATTTCACAATATAATTACATAAATATTAAACAAAATGTCATAGGCAAAAAAAAAAAAAAAAAGTCAACCGTGGATTGAATAGGACCGGATTGTCCCGACCCTTAGGGAGTTCGGTCCGGTCCAGGGTGGGAAAACCTTGGACCGAATAGGTCCGGTCCGGTCCACAAAACTTCCCTAGATCGGACCAGATCGAACCGAACTCACCCCTAGTGAGATGAGAGTTTTTGTTTTAAACGAAATTTTAAATTATTATTTTTTAATATTATTATTGTTTTGAAATTTGAAAAATTTGAATTCTTTATTATAATTTATAAGAAAATTTTAAAAAAGTGTAATAATGAAAAAGAACTGCTACAAGTACTCGGTGTTAGGTACCTTTGGGAGAATCAGCTTACGTGGCATATATTTATATTAAAGGGAAAAAAAATAAAATAGACAAAACCCAACAAATCTACACCTAAGAAGAAAAGAAGAACAACATCTAGTGTTTCAAATCTAGCTAAAGAAATTTTTTTCCTCTAAGAGAGAGTGACGTCAGCAGCAATAGACCTGGGCTATCTATAGATCTACATCTATCATCATCATTGCTAGTTGTTATCGCTGTGGGTTAAAGCTAAAGAAAAGTCTAGTTACAAGCATATTTGTACACTAATATATGCACCAATTTGTTATGATTGGTCAAAAAGTAGATTTTATTTAAAACAGTACTAATTTAATTTTTTAAGTATGAAAAAATCAGTATTGGTACGCAGATTAGTATGCGACTATGCTTGTATGTAGCAAAACTCTAAAGCCAAATACACTCGTGGAAGCAACATCAGACTTGCACACACAGCAGACCCACGTAAATGCACCTCAGAACTTTGTTTGGGTCGAATTACTGAAGACCTGCAATTTCTAAGTATTTTCCTTCTCGACATTTCCCATGCCTAAAAAAATAAGGAACAAGAAATGTCAAAGTTACATTTTTTATTTCCCCTAGCTGTTTTGTTTGCACATTTTCAAATAACTAAGCAAAATTTTTCACTTTTCATAATATCAACATAATATTGTTTTGATGCCACGAAAAACATTGAACAGAACATCAAAATCACTGAAGAAAAGTTCAACATTCATCTCATTGAAAACCATCTAGATCACCATTAAAAATAAACGATGGGCTCAAGGATGGCTCCAAACAACAACCTCCACAAGTAATAGGAGAGCATCAAATTCTCTACCATCATATACAGTTCAATAACAAGAGAAAAAGAAAAAGGAAAAAAGAACGAAAGAAAGTAATCAGGAAACAAGCAGTGTCAGAACCTCGCTTTCTGTAGCAAGGAAGTGGCCATGCGGAATAAACTTGACTGTGCTTCGTTGCAAGATTCATAACCTATTTCCAAAACCAGATTCAAGAAATCATCCAAACCAAGCCCACAGAATCCACTCCATCGGTCTCCAAAAGTTTTAGCATTTCTCCAAAAAACTCAACCTTGCAGGGTAGAACCAAACCGCTGATTCTCTTAAATCCAAACTCTTCCTTGGCTTTCTTTAGCAGACTTACAAAGACTAGTAAGTTCAAGAATTGAGTGGAAATCACGAACCATTTGCATTATGGACCTACCATTGGCATGATTTGGCGTATTGTTGCTTTGTCTATGACAAAGGAAAGGGATAGAGAACTGGTGTAAATGAAATGAATTGGAGGGACCATCCCAACCGAAGGGCCCTGAAACGTATAAGAAGACCCATGATACAATAAAAACTAAGAAATCCAGAAGATAAGCCCAAAGGTCATAGAGAGATAGTCAGGAAGAGTTTGAAGAGGGATATGCATGGCATCACCTTTAACAAAATGATAAAAACAACAGGAAGCAACACGATTATTCAAATCCTAAGTGTTAATCCGTTCCGATAAATCCTGAATGAAATATGTACAGCAAACGAATTTATATATACAAATAATCTTTGATAATTAAGGATGACTCAAATACAATGACCACTTAACTGACTTAAGTATCGGAGTGTTTGCAGGAGAAGCCTCCCTTAAATTTCATCAGCAAATTATGGCCGCACAATGAAAAATTGAAAGTGAGATCGTCCTTAAAATTCTGAAATACAAACTCTTCCTTGGCTTTCTTTAGCATACCTACAAAGACTAGTAAGTTCAAGAATTGAGTGGAAATCATGAACCGTTTGCATTCTGGACCTACCATTGGCATGATTTGGCATATTGTTGCTTTGAATGTGACAAAGGAAAGGGATAGAGAATTGGTGTACATAAAATGCACATTTCATTTGTACACTTGGATGAGCAAGAACGTGGATTTCCCTTCTCGGGTGGAAATAGACCTTATGAATTTTTCTACATACAAGTACAGTCACGTATTAATCTATATATCAATATTGATTTATTCATATTTAAAATTTAAATTAATATTATTTTTAATAAAATTTACTTTTTAACTAATCATATGATATTAATGTATAAATTAATACATAATTATACTTATAATTATATATTTCTTTTCATAATAGTATGAGAATATCTTCTCCCACTTCCCAAGCCTATCCTTAATAAAGAAAGCTTTATCAAAATTAATACACGTGTCGATGGCGATTGGGATGTCACTTTTTAACAGGTGTAAATCTTAATTGTGTACGGCGGTACGCGTAGAATTTGATCCAAACTTCGTAATTCAGAGTCACACGCTCTTTCCTTTCCACTTAAGAAATCTGCCGGCCTCTCTAAAACAGCAACTATGGACCTACGGCAATCGATCAGCGACCAAACCGACGTTTCTTTGAGGATCGCCAATCGGTTACTGCTAAGCGAAGACGGCAAGAAATCGAACCTGGTCTTCTCGCCGTTGTCGATCCACGTGGTGCTGAGCCTCATCGCGGCGGGGTCTAAGGGCCCTACCCTCGACCAGCTGCTATCCTTCCTCAAGTCCAAATCCAGTGACCAGCTCAGTTCCTTCGATTCCGAGATCGTCTCGGTTGTATTCACCGACGGCAGTGCCAGCGGTGGGCCTCGCTTGTCCTTTGCCAATGGAGCTTGGCTCGACAAGTCCCTGTCTCTCAAGTCTTCTTTCAAACAGGCTGTGGAAAATTTTTTCAAGGCCTCTCTGGATCAAGTTGATTTTCAGAACCAGGTTAGCGCAATTCGACCCTAACCAGCTCTTTCTTAAATTGATATAGTTATTCACGGTCTTGAGTTTTTTTTTTTTGCGAGAAAGGTTTGCTGTTTTTCTCTTTTTTATTTTAATCTCTCTCTCTCTCTCTCTCTCTCTCCTAGTTTTCGTTGTTAGATGTTTACATATATTTTATTGACTAACAGAGCGTCTTATATTTACTCTGCCTGTGTGATTGCTGAACCCAAGGTGCGAACCTCAATGAAACCCACTCCATTTGGACGGAAAAACATCTAGTGAAAACCACACAGCATGTTTCTGAAACTATAAGTCTACTTGGCCTTCAAGAAAGCCCACTTCATTTGGACGGCAAAACGTTTTTGGCTAAACAGATTTTTTATCTCAATATTATACCGAGCAAGTAACTTGGCGGGAGTAAACTAAAAACTGCCCTCATTTTTCAGAAGTCCAATGGTAAGAAAATTGGTAGGTCGTTTTTTTCTTTTCTTTGGCTGAGAAGAAAACTGACCGTACAGTTGGGTATTATTCTTCACATTAATAGATAAAAACATTAATTACTTATCAAAAGATAATAGATGAAAATAATAGATGAAAACATTATTTTTTTCTCAAAAAAAAATAATAGATGAAAACATAATTGGTCACCATTCTATCCTACGAGTGATTTGGATGGAATTTTTGAACCCATTTGGGTAGTTTAGCGCTCTGATGATTTCTATTTGGTTCTCCAAGCCATGTGATTGATTTACAATGGATAGTTGTTTAACAGTGGACAAAGGTTTTTCCTTTCAAAATGTTAACTTGCTTTGCTTTCTGTTCTTATGGAGGAATTTATTGTCATGTTTTTAATTTAGAATGTTGGGGCCTTCACACGAACTATCTTTTGAATTATTATACTTGGATCATTACATAAAATAGCTGTTGACTAAGTGATTATGAAAAATCACAATTAAAGTGGCTGAGAAGTTAGGAAAAGCATATGGTACGGTATGGGCAGTTGAGTTTCTTCTAGTAAAAGATGCATCTAATACTATTTCCGAAGCTATGCCACCCTCTCCAGCTATCATGCCGGTGGGTTTAGCTGTGTAATGCCTTACTAAATCCCACATCGTGTGGGTAAAGTATGATAAAGGTGAATGAGTATGATAAAGTTCATTAAGTGCCATGTCTCACATTGATTCTTCACTAGGTGGAACCATGTTTTATTATGATTTGAAATAGTTTTAGAAGTAACTTTGATTAGTTATTTTGGTGTATAAGTTCACGTGTGGCTTGAGTTTTTGCTTGGGTCATTACAAACCCCGGGTTGACTCAAGTGGTAAAGGTCTTGGGCTTTGGGCTATGCTCCCTCCAGGTCTAAGGTTCAAATCCCCTTGGGTGCAAACAATTTCTAAGGGTCATTGGACTAGGGGATTTTCTCATTGAATTACCCAAAGTGCACTTTCGGGAAACTCTTTGCTGAGGGCCTATGCATCCCCGGAATTAGTTGAGACGTTGTTCCTAGACACCTGGTGCCAATCAAAAAAAAAAAAAAAGTTATTAATAATATGTGGGATTGGCTCAATGCGAAGGGGACCTTGATGTGAACATTAATGATGTAAGTGTGTGAGATTGTAGTGCACTGCTAAGTCCCATAATGGGAGATTAAAGTAATAAAAATGCATTAATTGTTAAGTCTCACATTGGTTCCTTACTTGGTGGAATTGGGCTTTATAATAATTCTAAGAAACTCTAATTGTAACCCCAAGGGGTTGGCCCAATTGGTGAAGGCCTTGGTCTTGGGGCTTGCTCCCTTCAAAGTCCAAGGTTCAACACCTCATGAGTGCAAACAATCCTTTGGGGCCACACCCTTTGGTGAAAAGCCAGTGATTTAACCAGTTCCATATGGGGAAACTTCCAAGGGTGCGGTGCACGAGACTAGGTTTTACTCTGTAGAGATGGGTCCAAAGGGCCCTGTCTTGGAGAAGTTCCCTGACATTTTAAAAAAAAAAAAAACCTCTCTAATTGTTACTAGTTTTTTTGGAATATTACTTATATGTGACTTTGGCTTTCCTTGAGTCATTGTAGGCAACAATTATCTTGATTTTCAAGAACGTACTGATACTTATATCTTTGGTCCTTATTCTTCCCGATTATGTGCTTCTCATTATATAAGTTTCACATTGTTGCTTTAATCTTTTATGGTCATGTTGAATTATCTTAGTATTTTTTGGATTTTCCATTTTCTTTGCAAAGATCTCAATCTTGCTTAACACTTACCACTCTCATAACTAGGAATGGTGTTTATATTCTTACTTTAGCCTAAACTAAACACTGTCTCCTTCTGCCTATATATCTAACGGATCCCTACAAACATAGCATGGTACAGTATACGTGGATCGATTCAATTTCCAAGCTGAAGTCTTTCTTAGTTGGTGATGTTGCACTTTTTTAATAGTTAGCATATTCGCTGCATTTGCTAGCTAGTTCTTAATACTTTTGTTCTGATATACTAATAGTAATATATTTCATTTTGACGGTTGCATTGAAGGCCACCAAAGTAATAAGTGAAGTGAATTCATGGGCTGAAAAGGAGACTAATGGCCTTATCAAGGAGGTTCTTCCTCCTGGGTCAGTTGATGGGACAACCAGACTCATCTTTGCAAATGCACTGTACTTCAAAGGAGCTTGGGGTGAGAAGTTTAATGCATCAGCAACAAAAGACTATGATTTCCATCTTCTTAATGGGAGCTCAGTTCAAGTACCCTTCATGACTAGCAAGAAGAAGCAGGTTGCCATTGCCTTCGATGGTTTCAAAGTACTTGGACTTCCTTATAAGCAAGGTGAGGATAAGCGCTGCTTTTCCATGTACTTCTTTCTTCCAGATGTAAAAGATGGTCTGCCATCTCTGGTGGAGAAAGTGAGTTCTGAATCTAGATTCTTGGATCACCATCTTCCTTGTGAGAAAGTAGAAATTGGCGACCTCAAGATCCCTAAGTTTAAGATATCTTTTGGGTTTGAAGCTTCTGATGTTCTGAAAGGATTAGGATTGGTGTTGCCCTTCTCTGGTGGAGATTTGACTGCTATGGTCGATTCACCTCTAAGCCAGAACCTCTATGTTTCAAACATATTCCAGAAATCCTTCATTGAAGTGAATGAAGAAGGCACAGAAGCTGCAGCTGCTTCTGCCGCTGTTGTGAATTTGAGATCCATAGGCTTTGCTGAAAAGATAGACTTTGTGGCTGACCACCCATTTTTATACCTGATCAGAGAGGACATGACCGGAACAGTGCTGTTTATCGGGCATGTGCTCAATCCTCTTGCAGGCTGAATGAACATGCATTCCAGTGAAAATGTGTTTTTAGTATGAGTAATGCTACATACAGTCGTGGAATTGCAAACGCCGCACAATCGCTTTGAAAAAGAGTGGGGTCTACGATTAAAAAGTTAGTTTTTTTTTTCATATGGGTCTCATATTAAATCATTTTTTTCAAACCGACTGCACGCCGCTTGCACAATCATGACTGCAAATATCATTTCTCTTTTAGTATATGGAATCTTACAATCATGAGGCCATCGTGATTAATAATTGTCTTGCTTGTGTGATGTATTTTGCTATTGTAAGAACTGCCCACCGTGGCTTAAAAGTGATTACCTAACATGTTGACCTTAAAATTATAATTAGCTGTCTTCAGTGTTTTTCTTAAATGTTATTTTTCTTGCCCTTCTAATGCATTGTTTTGGACTTGTTAACAAAGAATGCAAGCTCCATGGCTATGACGATTTCCTGTTGCATCTTTTATGTGAGTTCCTGTGCGGTGACCGTTGTCTGCTGTTCCTACGGGGTTTATTCAATAAGAGAAGTTTCACTAATTAGGCAGCTCAATTTCATGGGAGCCATTCCACCTGGGAACCTCGAGTGCTTAAGCTAAAGCAGATACCATGAGTAATAAGGAAATGATTTATGCAATTTTAGAGTGTATAAATTTTGCACTCTCTTTAGATAAAAAAGTTGATAAATATAGGATTCACTTGAAAATTTTTATTTTTTAATAGTAGGTTTTACTTTTTTTAAAAGGATTAAACACTGTTTGGATTTGTAAAGTGTTTCAGCTCATTTTATCATTATAATTTTTTTAAATTTTTACACAAAATATAATAAACAATTCAATATTTTTAAATCTCAATTCAACTTTTTTAAATCTTAAAACAATAATAATATTAAAAAAAATATTTTAATAATATTTTATTTATCTTTTATCTTTTATCTAAAACCATCTTTATCTCATCTTTAAATTCAAACTATGCAACCGTATATTAGCATTACTAAGAACACTAGTAGTGGCCTCAATAAAAAAATCGCATCAATATCTTACACAGCAACAAAACAAGGAAGTGGTAAAAGAAAATAAAATCACATCATCTAAGTATAGAAGAATCAAATAGAGGAATCAAACCGAATCCTAACGTTGGTGTTTAGGAAGATCATTTTTTAGTCTAAAAATAATATTTGGTCAGTCCCTTTAGCTCAAGAAATTTGGACAACTACATGATTTGAAGTTAAAAATATTGTTCATTTATTGACCCCACTACTATACTTTATTTGACACTTTAGTTATTTTTTGACTAAAATTTAACTTTAACTAACTCACTACTAGTGCTTTAAGTGATATGGAGGCTTCCATCAGGGTCTTGAGGATTTGGATTTGAGCCTTTTATAATCCAAATTCCTGACTATATTAAAAGTTAAATTTAGATCTACATTAAAGCCAAACGAGCTTTTAAATGTTTCAAGATCTTGAAGTTGAAATTATGATTGAATTAAAATAGAAATCCAAATCTAAATCTGAAATTCAAAATCCAAATTCTCCATTCTAAACGCACCTTAGAGATCCAAGATTCCAAGTACCATAAACTAATAATAAGTAACGAGGCACATGTTTTTGATCTGAGATTTAGGAGACACGATCTCTTTTAAGCCAGAAAAAGTGCTGCATTTGTCTTCTAAAAACCTTTTTTCCCATGACAAACTATATACAAAGAACTTCTTTAATTAATCCAAATAACTTGTTAAGAGTTACTCAAATAAGAAATAAAAAGTAATTAAAAAAGGGAGGAGTGAGGCATTTCATATGTTAAGATATATGCTTCTTGGTGCAACATTTTTAATAATTTTTTAAGTGAGAGAAGCATTATTGGTATAAAAATATCTTCTAAAATTTAATTTATTAATTATTTTATAATAAAAATAACTTTATAACCTAACTCGTAGCGAAAAAATAAAAAATGCAGTATCGTCAAATAAATAAAACTAGAAATAGACCAGCAACCAAACTAGGGAGTTCGAACATAAGACACTCACATACATCGACGAATGATATTTTAAATGAATGAAAAATAATATCACCTTACATAAATACTCCAATTTTAAAATATAGTTATAAAAAAAATAAATATGTATACAATGCTAAATAAACAAGCCCTGCATGTCTTTGGAAAAAATAAACTTAACTTAAAAAAAAAAAAAAAAGATTATTATATTTTTAGTAAAATTCACCTTTTTATAAAGTATCTTTGCATAATTTTTCTATTTAAAACTTCTATATTATTATGTAAAAAAAAATGAAAAATGATGATATGATTATCAAATATGTCCATCAAATATATTCATTCATATTTTTATTTTTTTATTTTTTATTTTTTTCAATTGTTAAGAAAGTGATTATTAATAATTTTTTTTTTATTTTTTTCTTAATGATTTAAGATGTTTAAAAAATATTTAAAAAAATCATTTATATTAATGTGGGCATATTTGATTGGAAAGAGTTTATCTTAAAACATGATCCGGGGAATTTCGGGGGTTTTACACCATCTAATAAGAGAGTGCCACGTCAGAAATTCATGAACCCTACAGTGGGTTCACTCACACGTTATTCTCGTTTGTTTTCTTCAATCCGTTCCCTCTCTCTCTCTTCCACTTCACTCTCTCTTCCTCACCGTCAAGCTCCCTCTATTTCCATCAGACAAAGCCCACTTTACAGCTCTCTGCATTTCTTTCATCGCCAAAAATGATAAGAATTCCTATCACTTACAAAAATGTTTTCCGTTGAATGGTGGAGAAATGTAACTAAATCTTTTTTTTTTTTTTCCAGAATTTTTTTTCCCATCAAAGCTCCATTTCTTAGATCTTACCGATAAAGATCCAGTTCTTTCGGATTTTAAATGCTTGAAACTTACCATCTGAGTATGAGGCAGTGCAAAACAGATTTGGATACCCTTGCCGAAATCTAAGATTTATCTTGTTCACTTTCACAAAACTTTCATCTCATCTCATTTTATTTTATCTCTATCTCATCTTAATTATTATAATTTTTTTAAATCTCCATACAAAATAAATAAATAATTCAACTTTTTCAAATCTTAATACAATTTTTTTAAATTTCAATACAAAAATAATATATTTTAATAATATTTTATTTAATTCATTTTATCTCAAATCTCTAAAAACAAACAAAGCCTGACACTGATTTGTTGTAAATGGTTTTGATGTTTACTATGTTGTGAGATAGACTCAGTAATATTTTACTTATGCGGGTCGATCAATGAATGAAGTTCATTTTTATGAAAAAAAAAACAAAACAAAAAAAGAATACAAAGAGAGAGAGAGTAGAGAGAGATTGCATATGGTGGTTTGATTTCTAAAATGAATTTTGTTACGTATAAATAAATTTGTGCACTAATTTATATATTAATATTAATTTTTTTATATTTAAAATTTAAATTAATATTATTTTTGATAAAATTTACTTTTTAATCAATCAAATTATATTAATATTAATACATAATTATATTTATAACTAAATTTTTTCTTTTAAAAAGTAGACGTGGGGAAGATTGCACTTGGGGAGTGTTCAATTTCTGTATGTTGCATCTATTGTAAATCAACTATACCTGCCACGTCTCACCCTCTTATTGGAAGGTGTAAATCTTTTAATCACACAACATCCGGCGTGCAGGGGCTCCCGAATACTATTCCTACTGAAATTTCTTACCGAATTATATTTTATTTTTTTAATATTTTTTTTATTTCGTGATTAAGAAAATTATTTTTAAATAAATTTGTGATTTTTTTATTTTTTAAAAATATTTAAATAGTTTTAAAAAATGTTTAAAAAAAGTAAGAAAAAAAATATTACTTTTGGATGAGGATTCTCTATTCTTGTGGGCGTAGCACTTCCCTATTTAATATTTGAAAATCACTAGTTTCATAGAAATTGTGTACCGAAATTTTTTATCAAAAATTGTTTTAATTTGTTTTATTTAGTGATTAAATAAGTATTTTTAAATAAATATATGATTTTTTTTTAAAAATATCTAAATAGTTTTAAAAAAATGTTGAAAGAAAAATTTAAAAAAAAAAAAAGAAAAGAGAAATGAACTGATTTCTCTGAAACTTGGACGTAGCAACCTCCTTGATATTCATCATGACAATGTCCAAAAAGAATTTACACATATGATTACTCGGATAATTTAAGGTCGGTGACAACTGACACTTGATAGCGTGTTTGTTTTTGTTTTTATGTGTTCTTTGAAACTTGGGAAATTTGAATCACAATCACAATGACGTAGAAAAGCAACCGACCCAGTGAACGAAATTAAGCACGTAGCTGCCGCTCAGGTTCATTGTCTCGCCCCGCATTGCACGCCTTTCACATGGCTGCCTCCGTACTTTCCATGCTTTCAAACGGCTATGTTCTGTTCACTCTCTCGCTTTGCACAGACATCTACGTAGCTCCCCTTTTCCTCCCAAATAATTTAGAGGAACCATGCTTTTACGTAAATTTTTATTATAAAATAGATATAAGATATCATATAAAATTAAATTAATTTATAAGTTTATTCTTATATAATTTTTTAATAATTATAGTACTTCTTATCGAATAAATTTATAAATCTAACTTATTTCATAAAATCAATTCAATAAAAAATATTTGCTCATTTCTTATAAATATATTTAATATCTTATTTACAAATAATATAAGATTTATTCCTCTATATCCTCACACATGTATACATCCGTATTTTTTCTGATTTTTGTTACAAGATAAGTAATGTGGACTCACATTCGTCCTGTGACAAGCTCTGATATTAAGAAGAAAGTTATAAACCTAAATCATCTCATAAAATTAATTTACTTATAAACATACTTAAGACCTTATCTAAAAATAATATATGATTTATTCATCAATACTCATGAGCTACCATTTCGATGTTAATCTAATATCTTGGTGAATTAATATTCTCAATATTTTATTTTATTTTTTTTTATTTTTATAAAAAATTGTAAAGATTAGATAAGATGATATGATTTGTATAAACAAACCAGGCTTTAAAAATCACAACTTTTGTATCAATCACTTTAAAAAAGTGAATAAATACGAAATCTATTTAAAAAAATTAATTTTTAAATAATAAATTCTTTTTTTTTTAATAATTACAAAATATTTACACATTTCACGTCGATCATACATAACAGTAGTCACTAATTTTTATTTGTCATTGTTGGTAGCCACAGCTTTTGCAAAGCAACTTTTGTTTTTGCAAATGTTGGACATATGTCTTCAGCTTTATTACATAAATTGCTTTTAAAATAAAAAGGCAAGTAGAGATTCAATGATTCATTCTCATTCTCTAGAAGATAAAGGTCCAAAATTTAAAAGGTTCTAAAGTTGACAAGAGAAAAAGTTGAAGGGATAAGAATTTAGGATTAGGATCGATTAGGCTGGATTGAACCTCGTTACAGCCAATGAAATGGCTTTGAAAATATTCCATGCTTTTTCGTTTTTGTAAAAGATAGGCGTGTTGCATCAAAGTAGGTTTACATTGGGATAGAAGGTAAATGCTCAAGGAGTTATCATGGTAGTTAAAAGTCGTGAGTGCGTAAGCATAATGTAATTATTTTTAAAAAATTAAATAAATAAAAAATTTATATAAAAGAAATTAATTTATTAATAATAGACCTTATTTTTTTTTAAAATAACTGTACGATACTTACATATTCTACGATTGTATGCAGCATTAATCATATACTTATTATAATGGTTTTTCAATATAATGTCTATTAAATAGAAGGGATAAATTACCAATAACTCCCTTTATCCGGTTTGAGATTACATTTTTGTGCAATTTTTTTTAGAATTAACCTATCGTATTATTACAAGTTTAGAATTAATCCCCTCCATCACATGTGGAAAACAAGGTGAAATGCTCCACCTAGCAAAGGGAATAAATTAAAAAAATAAATGAAAAATATCTCTTAAGATATATGATTCATTAAATTGATTTTTATTAATTTTAAAGTAAATATGATGTATTCAATTAATTAAGGGTGTAAAAATTTTTAGGCCTCATTTGAGTTACAAAGATAAGACGAGATGAGAAATCTATAAATAGTAATAAAATAATTTATAAATAATGGTGAAATGGTTTGACTTAATATGTTTTATAGAATTTTAAGAAAGAAGAGAAAAAAAAAATTAAATAAAAATATTACAAAGTTAAAATATTATTAAAATATAATTTTTTAATACTATTTTTATTTTGAGATTTGGAAAAGTTGAACTATTTTTTGTATTTTGTTTGAAAGTTTGATAAAGTTGTAATAACTAAATTTTGATTAGATAAAAAAGTTAAAAATTCGAAATTGAAATATGTTTATATTTAAATAGTATTTAAATAATGAGGTAAGATATGATAAGATGGGTTGAGACCATCATCTATGAAATCAAACGGGATGTTTAGAATACTCTCATTAGTTTTTCAATTGTAAATCCAATGGGGTGTTTAGCTAATAGAGTTTCAAAATGTGTTATATTGGATTATGCAAATGTAAGAGGAGATGACTTTTTGTTACAGTAAATTAGTGTTGTGGGTCAAATTTGATGGTTACTAGAGCATGACCAAAAGGAATAAAATAATATTTTCTTCCTTACTTCTTACTATGATTTGGTTGTAGCAATTTTTTTAGGACTATAATATTATTATTAATTAATATATAATCAGTAGAATGATAAAATATAATAAAATTAAATAATTTAAAAATTTTTAAAAATAAATTAATATTATTTTATTATTATATAAAAATATACATATAATCTAATGTAAAAATTGGAAGTAAATGGAATAACTAAAGATAAATTCATATCGTATTAGTTAAAATTTAAGTTTAAGTTTCACTATTCCAAAAGAAAAAATCTTCACAACCTCCCAATATTCTAATACCTTACTTTTTTTTTAATTTTTATTATTTTATCTTTTATCAAATATTTAATATATAAATAATGAATAAAATAATTAAATTAATTTTAAAAAAATAAATTCAAAAAAAATATTAAAAATTTGAAAAAAAATAAAATATTAGAGTATTAAAAAATTATGTAGCAAAACTCATTCAAAACAGAGTGCTTTAAAGAACTCTCTTTTATTTTAGCTCAAAAAGATCCAATACCTTTAAATTTTTTCATAAAATAATGAAGAGGTCTGAGTTGTCGATTTCTTATTACAGCGAGTAAAGCACGCCAGGTAAACGATGCAAAGTTGCTTGTTGACCAAGGAAATGGCAAAATAGTAATATAAAGAAACTTGAAAGCGAGTTTTGTGAGATTAGTTAAGGATAAAGGAAAGTACATATAAAACTTCCTCGAAGACTGCAGTCCCGTTGCCTTTTGCCCATACGCTATTTTGTGTGTACTATGCCCCTCTGTCTGTAGACTGTACACACATGGCACCCTTAACGTAGTTACGTAATCCCATGCGCTCTCTCTCTCTCTCTCTCTCTCTCAATCTGAAGGAGACTTTATGCATTAATAAATGACCTGAACTTCCCTATGAGCTTCCTTTTTAGTTGAAAACGTCAACTGGGCTTACTTTTGAATTCTATTAATTCTCGCCTTGCCTTCTATTTTCCTTTTGTATTTCTCTCTTTTCGGTTATTTAAGAGCTTCTGTGTGGTGTGGTACAGCAATAAGACCTACCCCAGTGAGCAATACAAGAAGAAGAGGAAGAGCTATTACAGTTTTAAAAAGGGAAAGAACGAAGGAAGAGAGAGAAGAAGATGGTGGAAACGGCAAACAACCACCAGCAGGCGTCGGCGCCTCCGCTCCCAGCGCTGCCTCTTGGAGCCGCGAGAGGTCCCACTTGGCCTCCCGCCGAGCAACTCCAGCAACTCCAGTACTGCATTCAATCCAACCCTTATTGGCGTTAGTCTCTCTCTTTTCTCTCTATGTCATCAACTCTATGTCAAATGTATATTATATTTTGCCTAAGAGTTTAAAAAAATTATAATGATTATATCATATCTTTATCTCATCTACCAGACCAAAACAGGCAGTAGTTCAGTTCGTGCAGGATACTGATTTTTTTATTTAAAGTTATGTAAAGGAGGGAAAATAAAGGTAAAGTTGAAGATTCTGTGATAAAAAGTGGACACTTTTTGGTGTTATTTTGTCGGTTTAGGAAGAATTTCCACATTTTTATGTGGTGGTATTGAGAGAGAATCACAAAAATTTGATTTCATAATTCATATACCTTAGTTCTTGTTATTTTCCTCTTAAATTTGCGGATCGAACTCTCAGGGGTTAGCTCGAGTGGGTGAAGTCCATGGTCTTTGATATGTTTCCCCATGTCAAAAGTTCAAATCTCTTTGAGTGCAAATAATCTATAGGGCTATGGTACTGATAAATTTTCTCCTTAAATTATACAAAGTGCATTTGTGAAAAACTTCTTATCAAATGCCTCTGCACCCAGGATTAGTTGGGACGTTATTACTGGACATCTTATGCCAATCAAAAAAAAAAATATATATATATCGCTTCTTCTTGTCGTAGTAATTAGTTCCTCTTCTCTTTCATTATTTCATGTTTAATTGAAATAAGTTTTGAACATTAGTGATCTGAAGGTTAGTAATTTGTGTTAATAAATAACTGATTCCACAACTTATCCTACTTTAGACGAACTTTCCATATCACCAAAAGATGTATTTTTCCAAAAATAAAAAATTGCAGATCACCTTTTTTTAGAATTTTTGGTCTTAATTACATGTTGTGGATATTCTGAAGCTAATTACTTTTTAAAAAAATTTTAATGCAACTAATTACTTTTAATTAACTGAAATTTTACAGCGGAAGCATTCTTACTGGCATTCCAGCACTACATCGTAATGCTTGGAACTACCGTTTTAATTGCTACAACACTAGTGCCTCGCATGGGCGGGGACCATGTAAGTCTTTTATCCAAGATTCGAATATATATATATATATGTATGTATGTATGTATGTATGTATGTATGCTTGTATGCATGTAGACAGACATGCATGTATATTAGTACATATAATCAAGCTGAATTCGATGGACTACAACTTTGCTTTAATATTCCAAATTCTCTGTTTATGCAAACAGGGTGATAAAGCCCGTGTTATTCAAACAATACTTTTTATGGCGGGACTGAACACATTGCTTCAAACGATGCTTGGGACGAGGCTCCCTACAGTGATGGGTGCATCATTTGCATTCTTCCTACCAGTGTTGGCAATTATCAATGATTTAGGTGATGAGGACTTCACAACTGGGCATGAGGTATGTAAACTTCAAGCAATGTGACTGCAAAGTGCAAAGCAAAAAAGGGCAACCTAGTTAGAAATTGGTTGTTTCTCAAAGTTGTTGTCTTGGTGATATAAGACATGACATGTTTCTACACCATCGTTCTAAAGTTTTTGTTACTTTATGGTAGTACAATACCGTCTAAATGGGCTGATATGGCACGGATTATATGTTTAATTTTTGAATTCTTCAATGGTATGTGTGCTTTTTTAGTAACATGTACTGTTTTTATTTTCCATTTCCCTTGCAAGTTCACTCTATTCCTCATACGATGATGTTGTAACCTTGGGACATACGTCTTTGTACTGCTGATAACTAACTTTTAGGACAGTTGAGGTTGCGTGCTTAGCTGGTTTACCATCAAATTACCTTGCCTTCTTATTCTCAACTTTAATTTTTCTGGCATGTTATATATTTTGAGTATTTGAGGCATTGGATTTTTTTCATGATTATAATGAGGTTGCTTGCAGAGATTTGTCCACACAATGAGAACAATTCAAGGATCCATGATTGTATCTTCCTTTGTCAACATTATTCTTGGATATAGTAAGACATGGGGGAATTTGACAAGGTAATGTAATCATTGATATCGAAAAGAAATTCCCTCTACACAACAAAATCAACACTTACAACTCTTTTCCATCTTAATTCTTAAGGATTCTGGCTTGGAACATAGTCCTGATTTCTAGTTTTATTTTTTATTTTTTTATTTTTTTAATAAATTTTTTTTGTTAAACTATTCTCACTTTGCTTTTCTCCTCCCCAGACTATTTAGTCCGGTAGTTCTCGTACCGGTGGTTTGTGTTGTGGGTCTTGGTCCATTCATGAGGGGCTTCCCAGTGGTAATTCTCTAAAGGGGCACTCTAATGTTTTGGTGGCTTTGAAAGAAAAAAATCAAATCACTTATCAAAAAGGAAAGAAAATAATCACATCCATATCTGACTCGTATGTTCTATGCAGCTTGCTAACTGTGTGGAGATTGGCCTGCCCATGCTTATTCTTCTGGTTGTTGCCCAGCAGGTTATTTATCTTTCTCGAAATCCTGCCTTGATGCAAGATTCCTCTATAAAAGTCTGATGAGCTGTGTGATTTTCTGTGCAGTATTTGAAGCGCATCATTCCTAGGGCCCATATCATACTTGAGAGGTTCGGTTTGCTTTTTTGCATTGGTATCATCTGGGCTTTTGCAACTATCCTCACAGTGGCTGGTGCTTACAACAACGTACCAGAGCAGACTAAAATGAGTTGCCGCACAGATCATTCCTTCCTCATACAATCTGCTCCATGGTATGTTCAGATAATGGGGTACACTGTTCCCTGTTGCATTATGGGTCCTTCTGTACATAATTTGTTTTGACTTCTTTTTTGGCATTCTAGGATCAAAATTCCCTACCCATTTCAGTGGGGTACTCCGATATTCAGAGCAAGCCATGTCTTTGGAATGATAGGGGCAGCACTCGTTACATCTGCAGAGGTTCATTCGCTGTTCCAAAAAAAATTCCAATTTAGAATCTTTTGAAAAATTCATTATTATGTCTTGTATCAGCCCATTATAAATAGTTGATTGACCTACCCTTTTGTAATAGATTTCCACAAACATGGCTAATGTTTAAATATTGGAACATTCCACATTGATGTATAGAACCTATAAGTTCAATTTAGTTCATTGGTCACTTTTCCTTGATGAAGTGTTCATTAAACTTTTGGCAGTCAACTGGAACATTTTTTGCAGCAGCACGTCTTTCAGGTGCTACACCCCCTCCAGCACATGTTCTCAGCCGAAGTATTGGCCTTCAGGTACAGCCATGTGCTGTCATGCCTCTCGCTCAATTGTGTAAAAATATATATGTCTATGATTGCTTTAGCAGAAGATGAATGAATACTGATATTGCTATTTAGAATGTAAAATTAAGGCTTATATCATCCAATGCAGGGTGTCGGCCTGCTGCTTGAAGGGATCTTTGGTGCTGCTGTTGGTACCACTGCATCTGTGTAAGAAACCAACACTTTATGATCAATATACTAATCTGTTTTGTGTCTTCTCTTGGCATGAGCGTCAACAATTCCTATAAATGTTCAGCAAAACAATTATTGGGATAGTAGTTTAGGCTGGTAGTTTAGTATGCTCCATTGTGGACCACTCAGGTCCTGTTGGGGCCAGGTTGTGCTCAGGTCCTGTTGGGGCCAGGTTGTGCTTGTCTTATATGTCTAGCTACTTATCATAGAAGCAAATTTGTAAGATCATTCCTATAAATGTTCAGCAAAACAATTATTGGGATAGTAGTTTAGGCTGGTTGTTTAGTATGCTCCATTGTGGACCACTCAGGTCCTGTTGGGGTCAGGTTGTGCTCAGGTCCTGTTGGGGCCAGGTTGTGCTTGTCTTATATGTCTAGCTACTTATCATAGAAGCAAATTTGTAAGATCATGATACATTGTAACATGACTTTCATACAAGGTTTTTGTATATCTATTATGTTATATAAGGTGATTGAGTTTAATTGTTCTGCAACTCTTCATGATTTTCACATTATAGATGGAAAGTTAATATTAAATCAAGCAACACGCTATTGGCTACCAAAAGATCACTGCCATATACTGTTATTAATCTCCACATAATCAAGTTATTAATTGTTAATATGGATTATGGGAATTTATAAGGTTTTAGTAATGAAATTTACTTCATTAAGAAAATAATATATTAATCAAGCAACTCCTGAACAAGCTTGAAGTAAACCAATCAGGAATACAAAATTTAATTCATTGATAAGTTCAAACTTGGGTTCATGTCTTGATAAAAAATAAATGAGCATAGCTTGAACATTCAATACTCTGTTTGACTAGGCTTCATTACAACTCTACTTGTTGGGATAATGTTGTAGTGAAAATGTTGGCCTCCTCGGACTGACTCACATAGGGAGCAGAAGGGTGGTGCAGATTTCAACTGCTTTCATGATCTTCTTCTCCATATTTGGTTTGTATCTACTTCCACCATGAGTTTCCTTACCAATTACCTACAATCTTGGGTTTTATGCATTATTCATCTATAATTGTGTAACCTTTTGTTCTTTCAGGGAAGTTTGGTGCCCTCTTTGCATCTATTCCTTTATCAATATTTGCTGCCATCTACTGTGTTTTATTTGGCATTGTTGGTGAGTGATTTTCTTCTTCTTGTAATTAATCTGTTTTAACATTGTTGATGACTTCTTAAAGGAAAATTTGCTCTCCTGTTTCTTTATTCACAGCTGCTGTTGGGATCTCGTTCATACAGTTTGCAAATAATAATTCGTTGAGAAACATCTACGTTTTGGGTCTGTCCCTGTTCCTTGGAATATCAATACCTCAATATTTTGTGACAAACACCGATCAAAATAATGGCCATGGACCAGTAAGAGCAGATGGTCAATGGGTAAGTAGAAATGCTCTGCTTTGCTGTGATAATGGGTAATATGTTTCTTTGGCTGTATGTATTCCATTTTAGAATATTTAAATCCTCCATGTTGTCCATCTCCCACAATTTTGTCTCGGCATCTCATAGAAGGTAAGATTTGAGACGAGGTGACATTCGGATTTGAAAAAGTTGAATTGTTATTATATTTTGTTTGGGAATTTGAGAAAGTTATAATGATGAAATGAGATAATTTGAGTGTTTTTCAATCCAAAAGACCCCCAATATGATTATGTTGATTCTTCACACTATCTGAAGAAGTTCTTTAGCTATTCAAAAGTTGAAGTTATGTTAGAGAAGTTGATGATAAATGCCTGTCAGCTAATTATTCTGAAAGGAGGAAAAAATAATCAATGCTAGCCAATACATTAACTCTAATTTATAATGAGGAGTGCTACAGCTATAAAGAGATTAGATAAAAGTAATCTTAAAAATTGACATAATTTGATATAATCCGTCATATCTGCTTTACAATAAAAGTAGCTTTACAATCTGACAAATCATATGAAGTTATATTAGTTTGTAAGATTATTTTTGTATAATCACTTTGTGGCTAGATTATTTCACATTTATATTTTATATGGTTTGATTGTTTGTGGTTTTGCAGTTCAACAACATTGTGAACACAATATTCTCGTCGTCACCGACTGTGGCAATGATCGTTGGGACGCTGCTTGATAACACGATTGATTGGAAGAGCACAATCAATGATAGAGGAATCCCATGGTGGGTTCCCTTCCAAAACAGGCATGGAGATGTAAGAAATGACGAGTTTTACAGTCTTCCCCTGAGGATAAATGAGTATATGCCTACTAGATTTCTTTGAATGACTCAAAAGTTTCTTACCCGTTTGTACATGATGGCTGTAAACTAGGAGGAAAATATTGGTTTGTTGTGTGTAAAACGATGTTCTAAACATAGATTGTACTTTCACCAGCGCCGAGACATTGTGGTTTTTTTATTTTGCATGTCCTGAGCTTCTTCATCCCCCATCCGAGTCTCGGAATGATCACTGTATTGATCAAACGGTTAAGAATTTTTGGGGTATGTGATGAAAGGTCCCAAGATCTCTGAGATAAGTTTGCAATAGAAATGTACAGAGTAAATATTAGCTAAGAGGCTATATCTATCCTATCCTCCTTTTTACATATTTTCGCATATACTTTTGTATCAGCATATGATGAGCTCACTGTGATGAGGTATATGCTTTAGAAAACATGTAAAAATAAGGCAGATTAATGAACTAAATGAATAGTTTATACTAAAAGAGGAAAAACTAGTGTGCAATTCCGTGCACTTCTTTTAAAAAAAGAAGAAAATCTTTAATCCGCATGAAAAGATCAGCTCACTCTCTTTTTTTCTTTATTTATAAATGGAGTGTTTAGGACTAAATTTAATATTTAAAAAAAAAAAATGTGTGATTTAATGATAGAAACAGACTTGAGAAACTTGTTTGATGCCCTGTCTTCAATGGCTTTCCAATTAAAATAGAATTAAAGGAAAAGTGGTAAAATAAGTTACAAAAATAGAATGTGCAGTTCCTTTTGCATACTTGCGCATTCTATTAATGCGATGAACTGTATCATTTTTTTTAATATAAAATAACTATTTTAGTTAATTATATCAATAAAATGTATAAAGAATATGCAAAAATGACTATATATAACATAACTCAATAAGTTATATGTATATGTTACTCTTAACAAAGAAGATTTATGTTTTAATCATCCGTGGGCATAGTTATTGAGTGCTCAGCAAATGAAAAAACTAATTATAATAAGCAAACATTAATCGAGCTCCTATTACAACAACATTAAGGAGAGTAATCAAGACCAGCTCATGGGTATTGTGAGGATTATGAAACCAATCGTACAGTACTAGAATACAACAGATACATGACAAACAGTTGCGTTGGCATTTCCATGACTTTCAAGTAATTCAAACCTAAACGCAGCAGAACAGAAGTAAACCCCAAGCCTCTAGAGATGCATTCGCTCTCAGTGCAGTTGGGTCATGACTCCAATTTGAGGTGATACAAAAGTTGTTTCAGCATATTTAGATTATGTGCTTTATAACCATATAATGTCGGAAAAGAGAGCAATACTCTCCCACATCTTCCAAGAGGCAATACGGCTAATCAGTGATTCCCATGCTAAGAAAGGAATGACAAGCTCCAACCCACCTGTTTCCCAAATCACTTATCACCTGGATTTTGTGGTATCTATTTTGAGCAATGGTTTGAGGAAATAAAAAAGCAGGTCTTTCTTTCCCTTATTACTCAACTGAATTTTTCCATTTCACTTGAAAATCTGGGAGGGACTTGATGTTGCAAGTATACAAGGTGGCAATGCTAAATGCAAAGGCAAATGCAAGACAGCAAAAGCTAAAATAAACTAAGAAAATGAACCAATATCCATCAACGATAAATGCTCATTAAATCCAAAAAAGAAACTTTCGGTGCCAGTTTGCTTATCCTAACTTAGTTTTAATAAAGAAAAAGTTTATAGAGATGCATTATGAGTTCAAGATGTTGCTATTATGCCATCGTGAAGGGGCCCTTGAAGTGGCTACGCTATACAAGGAAAATAAAGCCAGAATAATTTAAGAAACTTTCTATTCATCTTTGTCGTGTTGGTACCTGTAACCTGCTGTACAAAGAACTGAATACAGTAAGCCTTGGTGCTTGACATGGCCAACTTCTGAGAGTGAGATATGTGCTTGGAGATGTACAAACTTAATTTTTCATGCTTAAATTTGTGCTGAGTATCAATAGATACATTATTCTTTGTGCTTCCAGCTAGATATCATGAGTAAGACCGTAAAATCCTCAATATAAGCAATGTGCAACAGCAGAAAGTTCTTCGAAGGCCTGCAGACTCATCCCTATTCATCGTACACCCACATGGAGACATGGGAACGAGATCCTACATGATCACTTTGGCCTTTTTCTGCCATTTTTGTATCAAGCAACTCGAGTTGTCTTTTAATCCATGGAGGATCATTGGGTTTCAACCAGAGAACTTCACCGGTATCCTTGTGCTTGAAATCTGGCCATGAAGGATTTACCTTCCCTAAATCCTTCTGTTTCCTGTTATCCCACCATTCATACGGATTGGAGAAAAACACTTGCCACAAGTGAAGGCGGTTTTCATGCACCTCCAAGCCAGCCACACCTTTAGAAGCATAGATAAGAATGTGAAAACCAAATTAACACATAAGTGAATATCTTTTAAGGATTGCCATAATAAAGGTAATATTAGTTCTTGGCAAAAATGAAACCTATAATTAATCATGCAATTGCATGACTCATGGCAAGTTAAACAACAACGTGACCCCTGCTAAACTGATTTATCATTCGTCTCTCATCAAAAGCTCCAAATGACTCACAAGGAGCATGTTGGACTCATTTTAAAGGCTGTATGGCATGATATAACTTAACATGAGGTGGGTCAGTCAAGGACCTAGACAATTACAAACCTCAAACTTCATAAACAAAATGCCAAAATCTTTCAATCAGCACTTGCGCTAAAGGATCAATGTAACTATATGCATGTAAACCATCATCCCGCAAGCCTCATTTGAGCTGTTTCTCAGTCCCCTATACAAATAGTGTACAGACAACTCACTCCATTTAAAAAGCATGCCTTGTTTTAGTTACTTGCTTTGTAGCTTTCAAGCCATGTCCAATGTCCACCCAACTCCAAGAAAAAAGAAGGAAAAGGAAGAAAAAAAAAAATGCTGAGCCAGAAATATTAGAAGACAGTGGAAAATTGTGATACATTTCGACTGGAGTTAAAAGTTTACCCGCTCCGAATTGGGACCCCTCAACTTTTTGCCTGGTTGGGCCTTGACCACTTTTGCTGACATAATTTAATTCTTCTACGGTGACCTACAAAGAACGAACAGAAGGATTATAGATATAGAGGCCGAGCAGTGTTTTTCACTAGCATGCAGATATCAGAAAAGGTTAAAGGTCTAGGTGAAGTTATTACATCAGTATGTGCTCTTAATCTATTAGCAAGCATATTTACTAGTTTCTGTCCTAGATAGGTCCATCCCAGTCGTTTAGCAGCTATTTCTATAAAACCTATACCGAATATGATTGGCAAATTGGAAAAGTAAGCGAAAAAAAAATATAAATTGAAAGCTTGAACAGCTCTCGGAGCTAAGATGTAAGATGAGCCCAATACCCACTAAATTGGTTACTGCAATGCCCAAGATTAAAGAATGAGTAGACCCTAACTAATTCAGTCTTCAAAAGAAGTGACAAACAATCTCAATCACCCAGTATGCCACCAGAACATCAATTAGTGATGTTTGAACCAATTTCTTGCAGGGAACAATTTTGATGACCCAATAAGTTTTTTTTTTTTTTTAAATGTAATTAGCTTCTTTACCTTGTAATGTGTTTCGAGCTTTCCACCCTCCTGACCCTTTGTATAAGACCCTAAACGACCTGAAACATAAACAAAATCTTTTGGTTTCAAATGCTCTAAAGACATTCTTGCCATCTCGTCCCACATATCCAGTAGTATCCTGTTAACAGATTGCATAATTGTAAGTTCCCAAAAAAGGTAGCAAACTTGAAAACTCCATCACCTTCCAGATAAAAAAAAAAAAATTTGATTGGGTTCGAATAGAATAAGAAATACAAATACAAGACGTGCCGGACCTAAACTTGCGGTCTGAATCAGGGGAGGCTTTCACGGAGAGCTGAGTGTAGACGCCAAAGCGACCAGGTTTCACCGTTTCTTTGATCCTCAGGGGGGGTAACTCCACCGACCCAATAAAGCTAACGGAATTCACCAATTGCTGCGTCAACGTTATGGTCGTCGGGCGCTGGAATTTCAGAGTGTGCCCGTATACTTCGCTGCCGCCCTCGACATCCTCAGCGAAGAATTTCGTTGGCGGCGGCGATCTCGGGCTGGCGGCCGAGCTATGCAGAGAAAATCGGGTCGCATTCCTAATTAAGCCTCCGAAACGGTGCGCGCTCATGTGTCTACGAAGGCGTAGACAAATCAGAAAAGCGAATTCCAGACGGCGGGGGTTCTGGCAATTGGGTTAGCCGGCGTGGTTAGGGTTCGGAAGATCCGTGGATGAAATCCTTGCTTGCTTGGGGCATATGTATACTATAGTCGTTGTAGCAGTACTTTTGGATTGAAAAATAACAAAAAAGTGATCAACATTTAGCAAGCTGAGAGAACTGAAGCGAATCTTGTCAGGGAGAAGAGAATGAGTTTTGCTATATAAGTAAAATTGCTCATGATTTTTTTTTATATTTAAAATTTAAATTAATCTTATTTTTAATAAAATTTATTTTTTAATTAATTATATTAGATTGATGTACATATTAATATATAATTATACTTGTAACTAGATTTTTTCAAAAACAATATAGATTATGGGGGCAAATCTTAAGAATGCAGATGATAATTTTGTGAATAAAGTAGATATGATTCGTAAATATTAATAAAATTATTTGAACTAAATATTTATTAGATTTTGAGAGAGGAAAGAAATAAAATTAAATTAAAAATATTATAAAATTTTAATATTAGTATAATATAATTTTTTTTATATTTGAAAAAGTTGAATTTTTTTTTAAATTAGTTTAAAAATATTTATTAAATAATATTTGAAAATGAACTAAGATGGAATGAGATGAGATAAAATTTATTTTCAAAAATGTCCTAAGTGATCAAGGGTTTTATGGATTTCCGTGTATTTTAATAATGAAAAATGAGATTTTTATTTTTATATGGATAAGTGTTAGGAAGTCTGAGTCAGAGTCAAAACATGATCCGTAAATTTAATACGAACATGATGTAAAATTATTATATTTGAATTTGATGTTAACAAGTTTGGATCAAAACGGATTAATACATTAAAACACGTTTTATAAACAAGTCAACCCGCTTAACACGAACCAATTCATTTAGATTTTTACTCATGATCACAATCTTATTATTGTTGAATTGGAATATTGATATTTCTCAATATGCTTATTGTTTTATTCTTAGGATTGTAATTATGAATATATGTTCATATTTGTTAATATTGGGATTGTAATATTGATTATAAGTTAAAATCTAAAAAATATTGATATTTTCGTTAGTGGGTATTCTAATTATTATTTTTAGATATTATGGCTATTAATAAAGATAAATTTTTAATTTTTATGTAAAATTATGTTAATCAGATCAAATAAGTTATGTGAATTAATTTAATTTATTTATACGAAACAGGTTGAAATAAGTCATATTGTGTTGATTAATTTCTATTAATTATTAAGCGTGTCAAAACGGATAACGCGACACGATCTATTATTTAAATGTATCGTGTTAGGATTTAAATATCTGACACATTTAACTTAACAGGTTGAGTTCTAGTTTAGTTATACAATCAAATATCTATAACTTGACACGGCACGAATACAACTTGCAAACATAAATTGCCACCCCTAGTGGGTGTCGAATGGGTTGGACTTCAAGGTTTATTAAAGGACCTTGGCTAGAAATGATATCTTTTTGGATGTGCAAATCCCGTGGAATTAAAAAAAAAAAAACAATAAATAAATTTGGACCATATGAAAAAAATTATTTTTTTAACAATAGACCTCACTTTTGCCAAACAGAGTGCGCGACCTTATATATCCTAAGGTTGTCTATAGCATATTTTTAAAAGAAAGAACTTGCATTCATTTAAGAAGAAAATAGTTAAGAGATTACAATAGAACTAATACATGCATGAACTGATTCCAAATCTATGATTACATTAGAACAAAAGAAAGGATCCTTGGCTAAGGTGTGAGAAACGTGATTATATCTATCATTATTATTTAATAATTAAATCATAAATATGTATAATTGTCAAATATAATGTTTTATAATGTGTGAGTATGATTAATAAAATGATATAATTGTGCTATTGACACAATTTTTAGAAATTCATGATTTTGGTCAAATCATAAGTATTAAAGTAGTATAAGGTTAATTCATATGTAAAAATACATGTAATTCTATTATTTTATAATGGTAAATTGAAATTTGAGTTATATATATATATATATATACACCTTATGGTTTCTCTCATATCTCATCATTGTTTTATACAAAGTAAATACCGTAAGTAAAGACCGAATCATTGCACTCTTCTCTCTGGTTATTACAGGTACATTTTCTTTATCATATTTATATAATGATTTGTTTAATTATATTATCTGGTCTTATATAATTATTATAATTTTTTTAAATTTTTATATAAATATAATAAATAATTTAATTTTTTTAATTTAAAAATAAAATTAATATTAATAAATTATATTATAATAATATTTTATTTAATTTTTAATAAAACATATAAACTCATCTCAATAAAATATGTAACTAAACGAGTCATAAAGGGCTAGTTTGGTTATTAGATTACACTAAAATCAATTCAATTTATTTTAATTTAAACGTGAGTTTAATATTTAAATTTATAATTATCAAATTATTAAATTTATCTTAATTTTAAATTTTTTTATACGTGAGATTTACAATCCCTTTCAATTCAATATTTTTTTAATTGTAAAATTTATAATATTTTTCAACTTTTCAAGAAAAAATACTGAACTCATCTTAACATTTAAATATATCTAAATTCATTTTAAATGATCCACATAAAACTTACTTCACAATCTTAATTTATTACTATTTATAAAAAAAAAAAAAACTGAATTCAATTTAGCTCAAATATCCAAATCCAGCCTAACAAAATACAGTAACACACTAGGAAGGCGTTACCTTTGACATTGTAAAGATGGTTACCTAGGCAGCCACTGCCCGTACAAGGACCAATTTCCCAGCTCTCCAGTCCCATCCTCGAAGCACGTTTAAATGCATTTGGTAAATGGGTCGCAAAGGCCCATTGAAGCCCCAAGATCAGACAGCCCTTGAATGATGTCCTCGTCTAAGAGCAAGAAGTTGGGCTTGCTAAAAAATTTGATAAACCTTAGCCCAAAAGTATCATTTTTTTTAATTTTTTTTATTAACCCCTTTCAAAATCTTCTACATTTTACTCTTTATTCTTTTATTACTCTATTTGTATTTTTTTTAATTAATTTTTAGCTCATATTTGGCTCTAATGGTCATATTTCAAAATAATTAATCTCTATTCCTTGTGATAAAAAAAAAAAATTAAAATGATTTCTCTCTCCCTAAACTTAATATTTTCAAAATTTATTGCTTTCTAAAATCAATATTTTTTCTAAGAAAATAATTCTTTTCTTTTTCTAAAATCGTCTCTCCTCAATGGTCATGATTTTATAAAATATGTATAAACCTATTTGACTAAAAAATTAAAAACTACATGCAGTTACTTTTTCGTATTCATTACGCATTCCACTTATGTGAGTGTTTATACTACTATTTTCTTAATATAAAATAACTATATTAGCCAATCATATCAGTGGAGTACACAAAGAGTACGTAAAAATAATTATACGAAGCAAAACTCTAAAAAAATTCGTATAAACTTTTTTTAATTAAGAAAAATCTCAAAAACTTTGTATAAAGTTATTTGAAGAAATACAATAGTAAACATAGGATTTTATTGTTACAAACCCAAATCCACTCCATATGCAAATTACACAAAAATATACAGTCACTTTTATGTACTCTATGTGTACTTTACTTATGTGATTGGTCGTATTAATTTTTTTTAAAATACATAACCAATCACATTAATAAAGTATACAAAAAAATATATAAAAATGACAGTACATAAAATTTTTGTATTACAGATTTAGGATGCTTGTGTTGGATTTTTTCCTTAAAATTTTGCTACATACAAGTTCAGTTGCGCACTAATTTGTATATCAATACTGATGTATTCATACTTAAAATTTAAATTAACACTGTTTTTAATAAAATCTACTTTTTGACCAATCACATCATATTGATGCACAGATTAGTGCACAATTATACTTGCAACTATATTTTTCCTTTTTCTTATTATTTTTATCGAATTTTGGCCAAGTAGTCCTTGTAGCCAGGCAAATGTGAATGCCCATTCTCGACCGGTTAGCTAAAATTTTAGCTAAATTTTACTAAAATTATTTAACTAAAATTTGTAAGTTTTCAAATTTAACTATTTAGATATTTTCAGGACTAGATCACACTCTATATTAGCTATTCAATTTTATTATTTTAATTAAAATATTTTTTTGACTTTTTTTTTTATTCTTATTCTTACAATCATTATTTTCAAATTTTTATTCTTCCAACTATTATATTTTTCAAACTCTATATTTCTTAAATATTATGATTGTTTTTTACATTTCTCTAATTGTCATATTTATGACAATTTCTTTTCCAAATTTCTTCCCTAATGATATTTTTTTCAAAATGGATAAATTTTTCTAACAATCATACTTTTCAAAATTTGTCTTTTTTCTAATGGTAAGGATTTTTAAAGTTTGAAACTTTCAGATGATCATTATTATTCAAATTGTGTCCTTATCTAACGATCATATTCTTGAAAAACACATCCTTCCTATTGTCATAAGTTTTCTTTCAATATAAATAAGTTCATTTTTCTTCCAACTTTCATTCACTGCATTATAATTTTCTTTTCTATTGAATCTCAATTCTTATTCTTATGGCTAGTCATTTTTGTAAAGGCTATTTTTTCTTCGCAATATATGTTCATGACGCTAACAATGAGTAGGGTTGAAAATCAACACTATTGGTGCAGTTCCGGTCCAAAACTAAAACCACACCGATAGTTTTTTAGGTGATGGTGCTGATTGAAACCGACCGGTTAATGGGAGAAAACCAGCGACGTCGGTCTCTATGTGATTCCGGTTGGTTCGCCAATTTCCAATTGGTTATGTAAACACAAACACAAAGTTACAAATCTAGAAAATGACCAAAGTCCAAAACTCAACCACGATCCCCGATTGGTAACAGTTTGAGTTTCTTCCAAAAATGAGGTATCAATGTTAACATCTCCTTACAAATGACTTGTGAAAAACATATTACCTTGATCTTGGGAATTCATCCTAGAAGTGTAACATAATGAATATTGCTTTAGAACTTGAATTTAACTCAATAAACTGAAGTATTGCCCCTCATCTAGCACCAAAACATAGTTTCTTTTATTTGGTCTTGGATTTTATAGGCAACAAACACACCATAAAGAATGAAAGTAGAGCTAATAAACTCTTCTCAAACGAGATCAGTTAACAATTTGTACATGCCCTACATCACAATGTTCGGTTGTAGAAAATTTTCTAAGATTTTTTGTGCCATTATTTTTCAATTCAAATTAGAATGTTATTTTCATGAAAATACCACAACAAAATATTCAGCTTTCTCATCAACAAAACATAATGGCATAAGGACCCATAAATAATCTAGAAAAGCCAAGAAAAAAATTACTCAACAAACAATGGTTGAAACAAGAAAAAATAACATGCCCAAAGACAAAATCTACAGAAAAGTTACCAAAATCTTAAAGAACTTTGTATAATCACTAAAAGTGAATGTGAAAAATAAAGTTGCAAACTTACATTTGATTGGAGATTAGAAGAGATTGAAGCTAAAATGCTCACAACTCTGTGTAGGGCTGAGCAGAAATCCGAAAATCTGACTCCGGCTCCGACTCCGACGAGTTTTTTCCCCCTGGAAGTCGGAGTCGGAGTCGGAGGTGGAGGTGGAGGTGGAGCTGTTCCGACTCCGACTCCGCTCCGATCCGACTCTAACACACTGACTCCGACTCCGACTTCCCTTCCGACTCCGACTCCGACTCCGACTCCCAATCCGACTCCGACTCCGACTGCTACTCCGAATCCGACTTCGACTCCAATATTGTGCATATTTTATAAAAATATGTGTTATCAATATATTAACATCTAATAAATAATAATGTATAAACATTATAATGAATAATATAAGTTAATATAGTTAGTATAAGTTAATTTACATTACTAATTTACTATAAGTTACTATAAGTTAATATAGTTATTAGTTACACTATAAGTTACTAATTACTATACCTTATATAGTTAATTTACATTACTAATTTACTATAAGTTACTATAAGTTACTATACCTTATATAGTTAATTTACATTACTAATTTACTATAAGTTACTATATAAGTTACTATAGCTTATTTTATATTTTACATTACTAGTTTACTATAAGTCAATATATAATATATAGTTATAATATATATAATATATAGTTATATACATACTATATATATTAAGGGCTTATATAGTATATAGTTACTATACTATGTATTTTTTATGCATTAATCATATATATTTATATGTTTTATATAACTATACCTTATATAGTTAATTGACATTACTAATTTACTATAAGTTAACTATATAATAATATAGTTACTATATAAGTTACTATACCTTATTTAGTTAATTTACATTACTAATTTACTATAAGGTACTATATAAGTTACTATAAGTTACTATATAAGTTACTATAGCTTATTTTATATTTTGCAATGAGAATTACTAGTTTACTATAAGTTAATATATAATATATAGTTATATTATATATAATTATAGATTATATATATACTATATATATTAAGGGCTTATATAATATATAGTTACTATACTATTTATTTTTTATACATTAATCATATATATTTACATATAATATATAATTATACCTTATATAGTTAATTTACATTATTAATTAACCATAAGTTACTATATAAGTTACTATATATACTATATAGTAACTTATATAGTATATATAATATATATAGTTATACTTATATACTATAATATATATAGTTATATATTAACTTACTAATTAACTATACTTATATAATATATATATATAGTTATACTTATATAATATAATATATATAGTTATATATTAACTTACTAATTAACTATACTTATAATATATATATAGTTATATTATATATAATAGTATAGTTATATTAGTGTATATATATAGTATTAAAACAAAATTATTACTTGATTTAGAGTTAAAAAAAAAAGAAAACCAAAAGGGGCTAAAAATACAAAAAGGGGCTGCACGCCGCTGCAATATTAAGACCGGTTTTAAGTTTTTAACTTTTATTCCATTCCCCCCCCCATACTGAAGTGAAGTGACTTAGGGTTTACAATCAGAAACGGCGCCCTAGGCCCCCAGCCTTCGACAGCTCCAGCAGACTCCCTCAACCCCAGCCTTCGACTCCCTTAGCCACCACGAAACGGCACAGCTCCAGCCTCTGACGGCTTCTCCGGTATCTCCTCTCTCTCTCTCTCTCTCTCTCTCTCTCTCTCTCTCTAGTGTTTTATTCATGGATATAGGTTTGAAATCTGGTATCTCCGAGACTCCGACGGCGTTGGTTGATTTATTTTTGATTTCTCTTTTAAATGCTATGGGTTTGGTTGTTGATTGTTGATTTGTTGCTTGGTTGTTGATTTTTGATTTCTCTCTCTCTTTTATCTGCTATCGTGAGGCCGGCTAATATCATGCACTAGATTTGTTGTTTCTCGTGTTTAAAAGACTGGTAAGTGTTGAGGATGCAGTACGTATGACTCTGTAGTTTCCTGTTGGAGTAATATTCCAAGCTGGTGTAGTTGCTAGGCTTTGGATTCCTTTCGGCTAAAAAAATCAAGATAAAGGATTAATTAATAATTAGTTTGTTAGATGACAGTAATAATTATATGAATATATAGAATAATATTAAGGGATTAAAGCTCAATTTCTTAAGCTTTTTTAACCAAATTACATCGGCATTGCTAATATTCATTAGAAGAAACTTAAATGTCAAATTGTAAATCATTACCTTTCATACATCACAGTGAAATCACAATATTTATTAGTACCTTATAATTACTTATCCAACACTCCTCCAGATATAAGCTCTAGAATTTAACATTAAGGGTTTTCAAGGTTCATTTTTTTTTGAATATTTTTGTATTTTAAAGCTATAGGTGAATCCGGCTAGCTACTATAGTCTATGTCCACTAAATAAAGCATATTTTCGTTGGTGGCATATTTTGGTTGATTTACTTGAGTAATCTTTACATTAGTTCATGAATTTACTTTGTTTATGTTTATCTTATTTGTTGTGTTCTACAGTTCTAGTTATTAAATCATGGATATGGAAGGTACAAACACTCCTACATCCACAGGTGCATCTTGTCTTGGCATTCCAGCCCCAGAACAACCGATTGATATTCCCAGTCCAATAGTTGATGAGTCTAGCGGATCAATAGGCTCTTCGGTAGGCACTCCTAGTGCCTTTCATTCTACCCCTCGCCCTCCACCTGGTAGTAGAAATCCTAAGAATAAGTCCGAGGTATGGTCCCACTTCACAAGAGTGCCTGATTGTGATCCTGAAGAGCCTATAACTACTTGTAACCATTGTCATAGGCAATGAAAATGCCATCCCAAAAGGCAAGGCACTTCGGTCATGAAAACACACATCCAACTTTGTCCCAAAAACCGTAAGAGTAAATTGGACAAGAGTCAAACTTTCTTGGTCCCGGAAGCAAGAAGTGAAGGAGGGGAAGGGGAGAAGACCTTAGGGATGACCAAATATAATGAGAAAAAAATCCGAACTACCCTTGCTAGGATGGTGATAGTGGATGAGCTACCATTTAGGTGTGTTGAGGGAGAAGGGTTTCGGGAATTTGTTAAAGCCCTTGATCCAAGGTTTCCCATTCCTTCTCGATTTACCGTAATGCATGACTGCATGAGGGTATTCTTGAGAGAGAAGGATAGTTTGAAGAAAATGTTTTTGACCACCAAACTTAGAGTATGCCTGACCACCGACACTTGAACTTCTATCCAAAATATTAATTACATGTGTGTGACCGCTCACTTTATTGATAATAATTTGAAGTTGCATAAGCAGATCATTTCATTTGTTCGGATTAGTGACCATAAGGGGGCAACGATTGGAAGGGAGTTGGAGTAGTGTATGCTTGATTGGGGCATTGACAAAATCCTCACAATTACAGTGGATAATGCTACCTCTAACGACTCCGCTATTAATTGGTTAAGAACAAGGGAAATAGGAAGTGCGGATTGTATTGCAAGTCACGAGTTTATTCACTTGAGGTGTACGACACACATTTTAAACCTTATTGTGAGTGAATGTTTGAAAGATGTTGATGACTCAATTGTAAGGGTCTGAAATTTGATTAAGTATGTGAAGTCTTCTCCCCAAAGACTTGCCACTTTCAAGTCTTGTGTTGATAGATCAAAAGTTCAATGCTCTAGTTTTTTGACTCTTGACGTGCCTACTAGATGGAATTCAACTTTTCTAATGTTGGATGTGGCTGAGAAGTATCAAAAACCCTTTCAACTTTTGCTTGATGAAGATCCCTACTCACGAGTTTATTTGTCTGAGGATGGACATGGGAGAAAGGGTCTAGGAGCTCTTGGGCCGGATGATTGGGAGACTATAAGAAACTTTTCGAAATTTCTTCAAATATTTTATGGTGTTCATTGTGCATTTCTGATACACTATATGTCACATCAAATAATTATGTCCAAGAGCTTATTGCTATTCATAAACACTTGAATAATTTTTGTGACAATAGTAATCGACGTTTGAGTTCAATGACTTTTAGAATGAAGACAAAGTATAATAAATATTGGGGTGATCTTGAAAAAATAAATCGGTTGTTGTTTATTACTGCTATTCTTGATCTGCAGTTCAAATTGGTTACTCAAGCATATTGGTTCCAGAAAACATTAGATGAGGAATTTGTTGCACTCTTCAAGAGGGATATGGAATATTTGTATGAGGCATATGTAGAGTTTGGTGGTGGGTGCGTAACTGGTGCTAACAAAACTCAAAGCGGTGAAGCTAGTGCATCAATGGGGAGTAGTAGTATTGTTACAGATTATGATCCCTTGGATTTTTTGAGGGAGTTCCATAAAGAGCATACAACATCCTTGATGGATTGTAAGTAGGAATTAGAGCAGTATTTGTTGGAGAACATTGAGATTCCTACGGGGAGTTTCGATATTTTAATTTGGTGGAAAGTCAACTCCACCAAGTATCTAGTTCTTGCTCTAATGGCAAGAGATATCTTGGCCATTCCTATCACCACCGTTGCATCTGAGTTAGCATTTAGCACAGGAGGCCGTGTCCTGGATCCGTTTAGGAGCTCGTTGGCTCCTAGAACTGTAGAAGCTCTCGTGTGCTCGCAAAATTGGTTGAAGTCTACTCCCATATACTTGAGTCAAAATTATTCTGAAACCATTGATGATGCAGAGAGCTATAAGCTAGATTCAAGTAATGTATTAGGAACTTTTTTTAAGTTGTTATATGAGTTGATTTTAACATTTTGTAATACTAATTTCCTATACTTTAACATCTTAATGCAGAATTAGCCAATTCTATGGTCAGCATACTTCGTGAAGAGGATTGACAATCTTGTTTCTGGTATCTTATTTCAATTTTGCTTTCTTTATTTTTATAAATTTATATGGTATCTTATTTCTTTACTAATTTTGTTCTTTTTTTTTTTTTTTCAGGCACAAGTTGAAAAATGACATTTTTTTGGACCTTTGGTTATGTATTTTTAATTTTATGTTGTAATTTTAGACATTTGGTTATGTATTTTTAATTTTATGTTGTAATTTTGGACCTTTGGTTATGTATTTTTAATTTTAGGTTTTAATTTTGGTTATGTATTTTTAATTTTAGGTTGTAATTTTTGTTATGTAATTTTAATGTGTGTATTTAGTTTTAATTTAGTTTTTAATTTTGGTTGCACATTTGAATTTAGTTTTATTTTTTATAGTGATAGATTTTGAATTTAGTTTTATTTTCTAATGTGATAATTTTGGTTAGATAAATTAGAAATATCAAATTATATTTTTTTAAAAAATTGATATAGAAGCCCAAATCCGATTAGAGTTGCAAATTATAAAATTGAAATGTTAATTGGGTCAAAGAAAAAAGTCTAAAAAAAAGCCCAACTCCGACTCCGCTCTAACATGTCGGAGTCGGAGTCGGAGCGGATTCGGCCTCCGATAACGTCGGAGTCGGAGGTCGGATTCGGCCTCCGATAAAGTCAGAGTCGAAGTCGAAAGATGCCAAATCCGACTCCGGTTGAATCGGTGCTCAGCCCTAACTCCGTGCTTTACTTGGTTGTATGAAAAGCTCAAAACAAAAAAAAAAAATGCAGAGAGAAAGATCACAGGTTGAAGCTAAAATGTTCATAAGTCCCTTTCCATAAAAATGAACAACAAGCAAAGCGGTAGAGAGAAATAGATGGATCTCAGTTTATGGCATTAAATTGACTTTGTTTTAATAAAAAAACTTGATTATTTTAATAATATATATTTATTTGTTGAGTGAATAGTGCTAGCTAATTTCAAACCTACAACCGCCAGCCAAGTGAAGTTGAATTTAACATACTGTTTCATATTTTACTGGCTAAACTAGCCTTTACTTAACCGGCTTTGAGCATTCATATTGGCTTCATCAAAGTCATCTTAAAAATTTGACAAAAAGTATAAATTTTCTATAAATCTAAAACATTCATATCCATAATCCCACATTAGATTAGCCATTGGATTTATCAAAATAATAATATAATATTATTTTTTTAATAATAATATACTTTTTTTTTTCATATTTTACAATTAAACTAACTATATGTACATTAATAATTTAATTTGATACTTAAATTATTAATTTTCAACTAATTTTTTTCTCAACCTAATTACCAACAAACATATTTTACCAACCCTTCTTCTACCTAACAATCATATATATAATAATTTAAGGAACCAACAAATACATATACAATTTGTTCATCTAACAATTATATTATGCTAATATTTCTTCTAACCAATATTCATATCTACACTTTTTGAAACTAACAAATACTTCCACAAACCACCCTTCTTCTCTACTAAACTTTACATCTACAATTCTATCCTCAGTTAAATACTTTCATTCCATCATGCACAATACCCAACATTCATATCTATAATTTTTCAAACCAACTTGTAGATGTAGTTAACTGTCCTTCTTTTACCAAGACTTTTAGATGTAGCTAGTAGTCTTGGATTAAGCCCTATAAATATATCCATCATTTAACTACTTCCCACTCCTAGAAAATCAAGATTTCTTCTTCCAATTCACATGCAGTTGAGGGAACATCTACTTCATGTTGTCCTAATTCTCAACCTCGTATGTTCATCCGACGCAATCCATTGGAAGGTCATGAACACCTTTGGAAGGATTACTTTGCTCAACCGCCAATATATCCACCAAACATTTTTAGGAAGCGATTTCGAATGAATCGTGATCTTTTTTTACGCATACATTCTGCAGTTGAGACTCATGATAATTATTTTATCTAAAATAGAGATGCCAGTGATAGGCTTGGATTGTCTTCCCTTCAAAAGATGACCACGACAATTAGGATGCTCGCATATGGGGTAACAACAGATCTTATGGATGAGTATGTAAGAATTGGAGAAAGCACTGCACGGTTGAGTATGAAGAAATTTACAAAGGCGATCGTGTCAATCTTTGGAGTGAGTACTCGAGGTCTCCAACTAGCAATGATATAGCGAGGTTACAAGAAGTTGGACAAAGGTGTGAGTTTCCAGGAATGTTAGATAGCATTGATTGCATGCACTGGAAATGGAAGAATTGTCTTAGTGCTTGGAAATGTATGTACCATAGTCACGTAAATGAACCAACTATTATTTTTGGAAGCTGTTGCCTCTTACGATCTTTGGATATGTCATGTTTTTTTTGGTTTACCTGGATCTCATAACGACATTAACGTACTCGATCGATCTTTTATTTTTGCTACGTTGGCCGAAGGTCGTGCTCCTCCATGCAACTATACTATCAATGGTCGCAAATACACAATGGGATATTATCTTGTTGATGGTATATATCCTTCGTGGGCAACATTACTAAAAACAATTCCTGCTCCACATGGAAAAAAGAAAAAAACATTTTGCTGATTGCCAGGAGTTTGCAAGGAAATATGTGGAATGTGCCTTCGGAGTACTCCAAGCTAGATTTGCAATTGTGCGTGAACCTGCAAGGTATTTCCAACCCAAAGTTCTAAAAGATATTATGTACGCATGCATTATCTTGCACAATATGATCGTTGAAGATGAACGTCATCTATATCTCGAGGTTGACCATTTCAATTATGAAGCCAATGATGATACTCCATCTGAGCCAATTTCACGCGATAATATACCTGAATTCATGGAGTTCATTGCCCAACATCATCGTATTAGAGATAGAGGCACTCATTCTCAACTCCAAGCCGACCTTATCAGGCACTTATGGAATATGCATGGCTGAGCATTATTTATTTTATTGAATATGGAAACACCTTGTGGTGTATTGTAGTACTCATTAAAATGTGGTTATATTTATGATTTCCTTTTTTATTGTTTTAATATTGAGAACCTATTATTAGTGGTGATTTAATAGCCAACAGTTTCATTCTAAACACGGTATAACATTGTGGGATGTTATACGTTTTAATTGAAAGCAGCTAGAAAACCAAACAAATTAACTCCAGTTCCTTGACTTATCTGACATCCACACACACACACTCATTTATATATATATTTATAAATATATTAACTTATATATATATATATAAACATTTATATTGAGCTCGTTGCTCTAAAATTTGATCTCAAATACTTGACATGTGAATAAACTAGACAAATGTAAGCTCCTGTATGACAATGCAAGGACTTAAACATCATAATAAATCCAAACTCCTGTATGACAATACAAGTTCCTGGAAGCTAGAATGGAGAAACAACCAAAATAAATCCATAAATTCAGCCTTAATAAATCCAGCATCTGAAGTTAATAAATGAATAACAAATCCAGAATTTGGAGTTAATAAATTCAGCCTCAAGGCATAAATCCAGTGAATAACAAAGACACTAATTCAGCCTTAATAAATGACACAAAAAGTTGCTTCTATTCAGATTTTCCTTTCCACAAACATATCCAAAATACAAGCAGCATAAATAGCCCACAAACACTTCCAAAATACAAGCTACTTCATAAATTTTTTGACCATAAACACTTCCAAAATACAAACTACCATTTGGATTTTCCAACCACAAATACTTCCAAAGAGTTCCATTCAATAATAAAAAAAAAATTTACATTCATAGTAGTTGCCCAGCCACATGCTTTATAAGGAAGTCTTGTGGCTAGGCAGCCACTAGAAGCTGGAAATGTATAGTTCATTTGAATGTATCATCTGAATTACTCATGGACTCGTCAAAAATTTTCCTCTGAACTTTATGGAAGTAGGCTTGCTCATGGCATTCATACCAGAAAGATCCTTGCTCATCATCTCAGACTCGAACTTTCTCTTATCAAGTTCCAGTTGTGCATCTCTAGTGCGATCTGCCTTCGTCTGCCATGAACAATCGTCTATCCTCGGTCATTGCTCCTAACGCCATGTTGAACTCAGCATCAGATGTTCTTGGGCCTTCTGCTTTCTCAAGTTTTTATTTTTAGCTTTTCTTCCAGCAGGCCTTTTAACATTCTCTTCCATAACATCGTCCAAAACTTCACTTGACTGCTTATTGGAAGGACGTTTATTGTGTGGCTTTCTCCTTGTATTCAACGTAATCATGTGATGTCATTTGGGTTGGTGTCTCAAAAGATTTCAAGAATGCCCCAATGTGAAGGTCCCTCGCTCCATCTCTTTGTATAATATTTTCGCCTTTTCAATCTAAAAAAGTTTAAGGAATATTGTTAAAGAATAAATCTTACATAAATAACCCACATTATTAAAGGAAAATGGTACATATCTTATCTTGTTCGGTCGCACCACTCGGGTGCAATGACTCTACTTGCATTAGATATGCACAAAACTTATTTGTACATTTCTGGATTATGGACCAACGATTGATCAATGACCCAACCGAACGATTCACAGTATGTGATTTTTTATATTCATGATAAAAATAAAAAATCATCTTCCACATTTGAGTAGATTTTTGATCAGTTCCCCGAATGACATCAATACTAATATTGAGCCAATCAGAGACAATTACATTATTCTTCTCAACAATGAAAGAAGCTCCTCTTTGAACTTTTTTTGCTGGAGGCCTCTTTTCACCATGAAGGAGGGTTGTTTCGACCACAATATTAGAATGTTGTGTGAATGTTGGAGTGGTAATAGGACATTCTCCTCTACTTTGTAAGATAGTGGTTTAGAATGGATCATCCTCCAACAGATTGTCCATCCTTTAAGAATTGTAATTATTAAGTTGTCAGACAAAGCAGCACATACAACACAACATAATAAACAAGGCAGTACAATTCAACTTTTAACATCAGCATATATAGCAGGTTGTGTCTGATTTTATTTATAAACTCAATTCACAAAACTTATTCATGTAGAAGGAAGAAAGTTGCTACCACAGATATTTTAAAAAATTCTTCCTATAGTTCTGACTCAACTCAGGATAAATATATGACTGCAACTAATTTTAAAACAGAACAAAGATGCAAAAATAGTATTAAAAAATAGAACAAAGACACAAAAACAATATAAAAAAATAGAACACAGATTGTATTAAAGGCCTACCAACTCAGGATAAATAGATGACTGCAATTGAAAAAAAAAAAAGAAAACAAAGACACAAAAACAATATAAACAATAGAACACAAATTGTATTTAAGGCCTATCAACTCAGAATAAATAGATGACTAAAATTGAAAAAAAAAAAGAACAAAGACACGAAAACAATATAAAAAATAGAACACAGATTGTATTTAGGGCCTATCAACTCAGGATAAATAGATAACTGCAATTGAAAGCCAAACAGAACAAAGACACAAAAACCTTATTAAGCTCGTGTTAAACTTGCCTAGATAAGGCACTATCCATGATGCATTTGCAAGGACAAAAAGAAAATATCATATGTTGTGTTTCTGCTATGTAGGGGCTCTACTAAATTCTTTGGGAGTTATTGCATTGGGCTCACCTATTGGCACTCAGTATGTGATTAAGGGTTGAAGTAGACTTTTATTTTTATTTTTTATTATTAGAATACTTTTGAGAATTTAAGTTACTTTTCCATAAAAGAAATCTTGAAAATAGAAGTTTTATCTTAGTTTGGAATGTGTGCATATCAATGTTCCTAAAAGCAAACGTAAGACTTGCTAAATAATGTTTAAGGTTCACGCTGTTCAGCCGACCTGGGAGAATTCATACAAGAATTCACTTTTCTTTCTCTTCTTCTTGTTAACCTATCGAAGCATAGTTGATCTTGGAGGTCCTCCTCCTACTAAAAAGTGACCACTCAATGTTCTAAACAAACATGAGTTGGTTTTCAGATGGATCAATACTATAGCAACTTTTCCACATGAAACAAATAATCCCAATATTAAATTAGAAATTGGGGTAAGTTATAGGTACAAACTTTTAAATCTGCAACATTAACTCTTTAACAGAAAAGGAACTCTAACATCTCTGGGCAAGGGCAACATTCCCTGATCATCTTGAATTGAAAGTAGAACCAGAGAAAGTCCTGGTCTCTGAGGTTATTCCATTCTGTTGGAAATGAGACTTTATTTTTTTGGTCACTACTTTCAATCCTAACACTGCTTTATGAACACAGAGTCACAGACTATGAAAACTAAAAAATGATGATACCAACCAATAGATGCAAAATAGCATGATACCAACCTCTAGACAGCAGATCACAAACGAATAAAGATGAAACACAGAATGTTCATAGGAATTCCAACCACAACCATGAACATTGGGATTGCTTGGAACACAAATAGATGCAAAATAGCAATATACCAACCAAAGAAACGAGTCCATATAACAGTTAGCATATAAATTATCTCACACAGCCACTAAAATCTACAAATATGCCAACAATATATTACGGACCCAAAAAATATAATACCAGAATCGGTGTGGTTGCTTTAGCCGAAGGCAAGACTGAGTGCACCTAAAAAAATCAGCAAAAAAATCACAAAATAAATAAAACCAAAGTCAATCCTACGCAAAACTCTTTCCATAAATTTTTCCCAGACAAAAAGCAAGAGCAAACCTCAATTGGGGCTGACCATAAATCCAAAACTGAAATGAAACTAGGGTTGCATGAAAAAAAAAAATCCAACAAACCTGAAATCTGACCCAACGCACGAATCTGATCTGAGCCAACCTAGACAAAAGTCAAGAATGATTCTGCGTGAAAAATCGAAGGAAAGAAGAATCAGTGCAGAGCTTGAAAATGAGAGAGAAAACATATGGGTTGCCTTTGGAGAAGAAGCTCGCGCGAAAATCCAAAGTCCATACACCAGTGTTCTCTAATGAAATGGGTTTCTATGTGAAGAATCCGAGAGTATTGTTTCGGTGGATTGCAAAAATGAAAAAGAGAGAAAGGGGGAGAGAAAACGCGGGGAGGAAAAATGAGAGAGGTAAAAGTAAAAGTACAGCAGTTGGAAATTAAAATGTAATAAAATAATCGGTTGATGAGTGTATAGTAGCCCTTCAAATTTGAAGGAAAACTAAGAAACACTGTATCTCAAAACTCCCCATTGATACGTTTGACTAATCTAATGCAGCTCTGATTTACATAAATTCATCATTTTATGCATTTGGCTTGGCTTTTGATGAAGCTAATGCCAATACTCTTAGAGCATCAACACTTAAGGTTTGCTATAATTTGAAGAAGTCTTTAACTTTGTTGCAAAAGCACCCTACATCCGGCTCTTCATAATAGAGAAGAGTTTTGACTTCTCTACAATAGGATCCCAAATTTAGAGCATCCACATTAATCTTTTTACAAATTTTGCCAAAATTTGGCAAAACACAACTCTTTTCTTTAATTTAACTACTTACCTTCTCAAAAAATCTTGCATCTCAATTTGTATTAGGATTGCTACACTCCTAGGCGGGGGAGCCTTGCAAGCACTGCTCCCCAGCATTGTCTCGCATATGTGGGTGCCCTATTCTAGAATTCATCAAACCAATTTTCAACCACTAAATCGATATATCCAACCACCAAATCAACATATCTAACCTCCAAATCTATAGATCAAGCACTAAATACACTAATTCAACAAAATAATATATAGGTCCAACAAAAAACATATTAAGCCAAAGAAATGCATAGTGAACCACGATCGTACCGTGGATTTGCATAAAGAACCACGGTTGTGCTATCGCATGTGAGTTTGCATAGAGACCCATGATCGCGATTGGCCGTTGAACTTGATGCGGCGACGACCCGTGACCTGCAACCATGGCTTGGTCATGGGTGTGGAAGGTCCAAAGAAGAAGAGGACTGAGAGGAGGAGAATAAAAGGAAGAAAATAAGCGACAAAGGATAAGAGGAGAAGCAGGAGATGAGAGGGGTATCAGTGTGAGAGGAAGGAGAGAGGCATTAACATGAGAGGAAGAGAAGGGAAGGGGGTGAGAAAAGAGGTGGGCGTTGGGCGAGGAAAGTGAGAGGAGAGAGAGAGATAGGGAAATTAGGATTTTGCTTTATATAGATATATTTTTTAAAAACATATATATTATATGATTAGTCGGGTAAAAATTCGAGAGGATTGCTCGCCCATCCCCTAGTGGGACGGGCAGGCCTGGTTTCAAGACCCGGCCTTACTTTCTATTCTTTTTCTACTATATTAAAATATTTTTTCTTTAATTTTTAGCATTCATCTTTTTTAAGACTTGTGTTTTATACAATTCATCTCTAACGGTGTATATTCAAAAAAATTTAAAATTATTTCTCTCTCACAAATAAAAGTGTTTTTAAAATTTGTAATCTCTTCTTAACGATAATTTTTTTTTAAACCGCCTCTTCCCAAATGGTCATATTTGAATAAAAACCATATCATCTCAATGGTAAAAAAAAAAAAAGAAAAAAAAATCTCCTTTTAATGGTAATATATTTTTTTGCCTTTTTGTAAAATCGTCTCTTCCCAAAAGTCATAATTAAAAAAAAAAAAAAGAATTTATCTCTTTTCAACAATAACGTTCTTTTTTTTTTTTTGTCTTTTTTTTAACAATCATATTTTCAAAATTTTCCAAACAGTTATATGATTTAGTATAAATAAGGTCAAATAGTCTCATGCAATAATTGCATCTGACTTTAAGATGAATTAATCAATAGGCTCAACCTTTATAAAGTGATCTCATAGCCTAGATTAATTGCTAGGAGTTTTTTCTTCTTCTTTTTTTGTCTTTGGAGAGAGGGATAATGCATGATTTTGAATATTTCGTAGGAATGTATTAAAGGAGTAATTTTTTCCTTTAGATCGAGCAAAATATGAGCGAAACCATAACAATGGGTGTGTTGATATGCCAAACTACTAAATAGGACAACTCTAAATTAATAGAGAATTGTTTGGTCCACACAAATCATGCACAAGAACGTTTACGCAGTGATAGGGTTTAATGTGACCCTTTAGACTCTTCCATCCACCTATAAACTCTTTTTCATTGGCATGAAGCTTAAAAGACAAATGGCCATAGAGAGTGATGAACTCCTCACAGCTAGTCTTGCACTTTCTCGTTCACTCTTGAGCTACAAGAATGCTAGATTGAAGACCGCCATGCTTTTGCTTGATCTCCTAGGCTTACCGGGACGGATTTTCTTTACACATGCATGATTACTTGCTACTAGAAACTGAAGCACCTATGCTTGTTGCCTTAACTCCACCTTCAAAACCTTAAGGGAGAGTATAGGGGCTTAATTATACAATTTATCTGTTGTCCCTCTAGCCCTTAAGCGCTAGCTTCACTCCATTTGAAAGTGAAAAGATAGGTCTTTGTACTAGAAGAATAGAAATCAGAATCCATAGAGTGAATAGAGAAAGGAACATGAGGCATCATTCTTGCAGGAGCTCGGACTTCAGTTCGAGCCTTAGAAGGGAGCAAGCGCCAGGATTCATTTGATTAGATCAAGTATATAAACATATTTTTATTATAAAGTACTCGATCTAAGATATTATATTTAACTACATTAGTTTGTAAACTTTTTTATATAATTTTTTTTTTTTTAGATTTAATACTTCATAAGTTAATATGTCTAAATTAATTCATATTGACCAAGTCATTCACTTTCATATTTTGAGTGTGATTGATTTCTTTGAGGGTGAAAAACTTGATGAACAAGGAAGATTGTTTTTCAAATATCCATGGATCGATATTTGATTTGACCACGTCTTCCTTGATAGTAGTTCATAATTGTTTGTAAAAATAGATAAATAAATAAATAAAGTTTAAGTCATTTAGTAGCTTTGATCGGCAAGAGTATTTCTAGTTCAAGGAGGATTTGAGATCATGACGTGTGTTTTAATACCAAGTCAATTCTTTTGTTTTAATAAAATAACCCCATCCTCGTCCTTTTGCTCAAGCATTTGTTCAAACCTTTTTATTTAAAATAAAGAATGCAAACATGTATTCACATTACGCCATCTTTGTATATATATATATATATATCACGATAAATTTTAAAATTTATCGAAATTATTCATATATATATATATTAAAAAAATAATATTTACAGTCATAAAGTGTATAAGTATCATATAATCACTTTAAAAAAGTTAATAAATACGTGACTTACATTAAAAAAAATAATTTTTTAATAATAAATTTAACTCTTTTTCAAAACAATTACATAATAATTACTCACTTTATAACTGTATATAACATTACTCATTTCCAATACATTTTGAATATTTTTTGCATTACATAAACGTATCATCTGTGGTAATACTATCCATGCATGACTTTTATCTTCATTCTTTTTAACTAATATTATCCTTATGATATATATAAGGCACGTTCTTTAGGTTTTTCCAATAAAATCAATAGAAGTATATACTATATATTGGTGTACATTAAGATATTCTTAATTTGAGTTTTTCCTAACCGAATTTTGTGGTCGGGATTGCACATGTATACATTGTCAATAGGTTTGTCAATCAACTTACCCATTTTCATTGGTCAAGACTCAACAGGCCGGGAAACTTCACACACATTCCTTCCTCTTGAATATGGGTGCATCTACGCCCACCGCTCCAACTCCTACGGAAGCCACGGTTAGTTCTAATTAAGTTTTTTTTCTCTTTATATTTTTAAAACTTTTAAATATATTTTTAAAAAATAAAAAAAGTTGGTGGACGAAAAATTATTAGATATTCTGAAAGTATGGATGACATTGTATTGATCTCGTCCTATCACAAAATAACTATTAAAATTGTTTATACAAACACGAATTTTTAACCTTTGATTGGGGGAATTTTGAATTATCTTTATTAATATGTTGAAAATTTTGTCATCCCAAATATATATATTATAGGTCTTTGAGTATGACGTTTTTAAATTCTATTTCTCAAAGTCGCCTATATAGCTGCAAGATTGGCTCATTGGTCAAAATACGTCTCTCAAATAACATGACAACTTGCTACATCTAGAAAACATTATAAAAAGAAAGAAAGAAAGAAAGAAAGAAGGTATCAAGAAAATTGGATATGAATATTTGCCCATTATCCGTTTCGATGCCGAGTTTATTTTAATTCATCTTATCTTATCTCGTTATAAGAAAATTTTTTAGTTGTTGCTAATTATTTCTTGAAAAAATGATTATTTTATGTTAACATGAGTCTGTTTTGGTAGTAAATCACTACAACAAAATTGAGATTTAGTGACGCTTTAGAATTGGTGACAGTCTCCAAACTGTCACAAAAAATCAGTTTTTGTGACGGTTTATACAAACGTCACTAAATCTAGATGAGAATTCGTATGACGTTCGAACGTAAGCAAATTTACGTTCGAACGTTAAAGATTTTTACGTGCAAACGTAATATTTTTTGGCACCAATGTTCGAACGTTAATCCGTGACGTTCGAACGTTAGTGGGTGAAGTTCGAATGTTAGATAGAGTATTTCATAAATATGACCATAATTTAAATTTTATGTAATTTTTAAATAAAATAATGCATCGTTTGTGAAATTACAAATTTAAAGATTGAAATTTGAAGCGCAATGATTTAATATTAAAATTAGATAAGCTAACTGTAGTATATTATATACTATATATATTATATATAATACACTATATTAAATACTAGTTAAGTATATAATATATATTATATATATAGTCTAGTGCTATATACTATACTATATATAGTCTAGTATATATTATATAATATATATAGTATATATATCCACATTATATATTATATATATAGTCATTACATATAATCTATAATATATAATATAATATATAGTTAATATATATAGTATATATTATACTATATAGTTAATATTATATATAGTTAATATACTATATATATTATTATATATTATTTATAATAATAGAGTATATTTCTTTCACATACGTTCGAACGTTAGTGGGTGAAGTTCTAACATTAGATAGGATAGAGTATTTGGTAAATATGACTATAATTTAAATTTCATGTAGTTTTTAAATAAAATAATGCATCCTTTGTGAACAATTATTACAAATTTAAAAAGATTGAAATTTGAAGCGCAATGATTTAATATTAAAATTGGATAAGCTAACTGTAGTATATTATATACTATATATATAATATATAATACACTATATTAAATACTAGTTAAGTATATAATATATTATATATATAGTCTAGTGCTATATACTATACTCATTATAGTCTAGTATATATTATATAATATATATAGTATATATATATACTCATTATATATTATATATATAGTCATTACATATAATCTATAATATATAATATATTATATAGTTAATATATATATAGTATATAGTTAATATTATATATAGTTAATATACTATATATATTATTATATATTATTTATAATAATAGAGTATATTTCTTTCACATACGTTCGAACGTTAGTGGGTGAAGTTCTAACGTTAGATACAGTATTTGGTAAATATGACTATAATTTAAATTTTATGTAATTTTTAAATAAAATAAAGTATCCTTTGTGAACAATTATTACAAATTTAAGGAGATTGAAATTTGATGCGCAATGAAATAATATTAAAATTGGATAAGCTAACTACAGTATATTATATACTATATATATAATATAATACACTATATTAAATACTAGTTAAGTATATAATATATATTAGATATATAGTCTAGTGCTATATACTATACTCATTATAGTCTAGTATATATTATATAATATATATAGTATATATATACTCATTATATATTATATATATATAGTCATTACATATAATCTATAATATATAATATATTATATAGTTAATATATATAGTATATATTATACTATATAGTTAATATTATATATAGTTAATATACTATATATATATTATTATATATTATTTATAATAATAGAGTATATTTTTTTCACATACGTTCGAACGTTAGTGGGTGTAGTTCTAACGTTAGATAGAGTATTTGGTAAATATGATTATAATTTAAATTTTATATAATTTTTAAATAAAATAATGCATCATTTGTGAACAATTATTACAAATTTAAAGAGATTGAAATTTGAAGCGCAATGATTTAATATTAAAATTGGATAAGCTAACTGCAGTATATTATATACTATATATATAATATATAATACACTATATTATATACTAGTTAAGTATATAATATATATTATATATATAGTCTAGTGCTATATACTATACTCATTTTTCCACACATTTTTAACTAACATTCGAACGTTACTATTTAAATGTTCGAACGTATATGCATATACGTTCAAACGTGAAAAAATGCAGAAATTTTTCCACACATTTTTAACTAACGTTCGAACGTTAAAATTTAACATTCGAACGTTACTTTTTAAACGTTTGAACGTATATGCATATACGTTCGAACGTGAAAAAATGCGGGAATTTTCCCACACATTTTCTACTAACGTTCGAACGTTAAAATTTAACATTCGAACGTTACTTTTTAAACGTTCGAACGTATATGCATATACGTTCGAACGTGAAAAAATGCGGGAATTTCCCACACATTTTTAACTAACGTTCGAACGTTAAAATTTAACATTCGAACGTTACTTTTTAAACGTTCGAACGTATATGCATATACGTTTGAACGTGAAAAAATGCTGAAATTTTCCACACATTTTTAACTAACGTTCGAACGTTAAAATTTAACATTCGAATGTTACTTTTTAAACGTTCGAATGTATATGCATATACGTTCGAACGTGAAAAAATGCGGGAAATTTCCCACACATTTTTAAAATAACGTTCGAACGTTAAAATTTAACTTCGAACGTCACTTTTTAAACGTTCGAACGTTACTTTTTAAACGTTCGAACGTCATATCAAATCAGAGTAGTTTTAATGAATAAACGCACGGGAGGAAACAGAATCATTTCTTCTGCTTCTCCCGTGCGTGAAAGAGAGAGTGAGGGTGAGAGAGGGTTGTGGGTTAGAGAGAGAGTGTGTGTTAGAGTGAGAGAGGGTTAGAGAGAGAGAGTAGAGTGAGAGATGATTAATATTTTTGCTCTCTCCATTGATTTTGGTAAGGAAAAACTCTTTTTTCCTTTAAATGTTTTGCAATTTTATGATATTTATTTTGTGTCTTTTTATATATATGTCTTTAACTAACTAGAGTTGTGATTTTTTTGAAGGATTGGTTGTTGTAACTTGTTCAAAACTTGTGATTTGTAAGAGGATATTGTGAGTGATAGGTATATTTCTAAACTTTATTAATATGTTTATATATTTTGTTGTGCTTTTGTTGTGGATAATGATGAACATTTTGATGTGTATAATGTGAGTTGATTGTGGATTTTGAAGGATTAGATATGGGTATAATATTGTGAATTGAGTAGTGAATTTTGATTGTATATATTGTGATTATGTTTTGAATTGAATATTATTGATAAATTAGAAGGAATTGAATTGTTTATGTTAATGAATTAGAAGAAAATCTTTGTGATATGGATTATGTAATATGATGAATTAAAATGAAAATTTGTGTTGTGTGTATGCTTATTCTTAAAATGAAAATATAAATATTTGTGTATATTTATAGATTAAAATGAATATGTTTTATAATTGTGTATGGGAATTTGAAGCATATGTTATGGTTATTTTTTTGTGACTATGTTTTGGTATTTGTGAATTAGTTATTATTGTGCATATGTATATGTGATTTGTGAATTAGTTTATTCTATAGGGAATATGTTTATATATTGTGAATTTGTATATTACAGTATCTATTAAAATTGTTGGGAATATGTAAAATATTGTAAATTTAGTTGTGAATATGTTTATATATTGTGGAAATATATAATATCATTTTGAAAAAATTTGTGAACTTTTATTGAATATGTTAGGAATAATTTATTAAATTATGCAACATTTCATTAATTTAATTTTTATTTGTATTTTTTTTAAAATGTTACTTATTTTGCAGCATTTTTTTTTATCAAATGAGTATATGAGATCAAGACAATAAGAGTTGGAGTCTCTCTTGGAGCAACAGTCTGATTTAGAAATGCATTTGCAGGAGCAACATAGAGACCAAGAGGAAAGAATGTGCAGTGAAGTTTAAGAACAAGTGCAGAGGGAGATGAGAGTCCAGATAGGGCGTGTTATGTCACTGTAGTAGAATCGTGGTGAGCGAGGAAAGAAGAAGAAATGAAATCAATTAAGTTTTCTCATTGTATAGAACTTTTAATATCTAATTTTGCAACTATATAAAACATTGTTAGTTGCTAATTTGATGGTATAATATGATGATACAATTTGTATATTTTTTAATTTTATGAAAATAGTATTTTTGATCTATACGTTCGAATGTATATAACAAACGTTCGAATGTTGGTTTACATTAGAACTAACGTTCGAATGTAATTACACAAAATTATGAAATAACGTTCGAATGTACGACCCAACGTTCGAACATGTTCAGCTTCAAAATGAATACAACGTTCGAATGTTTAAATGATTTACGTTCGAACGTTTTGTTTTACGTTCCAACGTAAATATGATACGTTCGAACTATAACCAACGAACGTCAAATTTTCTCATTCGAATGTCAATCAGTCGGGTTAACGTTCGAACGTTCTGTTGGACGTTCGAACGTGACATTTTGTGACAGATTTCAACTGTGACAAAAAATCCCACGTTCGAACGTTACATCAAACGGAAGACTTCCAACCGTCACTAAAAATATTTTTTGTGACGCTTGTACAGTAAACCGTCACCAAATGTAATCCGTGCCGCACATTACGTGACAGTGGTGGTGACGGTCAGAAACCGTCACCAAATATATTTCGTGACGTTTTTTCCATTTCTTGTGACAGTTTCATCTGTCACTAAAACCTATTTTTGTTGTAGTGAATAGTTATTCTCGTTATATATAATCTGTTACAAATAATCATTTTTCTTATAATATTTCATTTAATTATTACAATTTTTCTGAATTTCTACATAAAGTATAATAAATAATTCAACTTTTTTAAATCTCAAAACAAAATTAAAATTAAAAATTAATCTTCTAACATTATTTTATTTAACTTTCAATGTACATTTTAACTCATTTCATCTCAACTCAATATCCATCTTGCCTTAGGGGTTGTTTGGATTTATAAACTATCTTATCTCATCATTATAACTTTCTTACATTCCTATACAAAATATAATAAACAATTCAATTTTTTTAAATTTCAAAACAAAAATAATATTATAACAATATTTTATTCAACTTTTAACTTTCATCTAAAACTATCTTATCTTATCTCACTATCCCATCAGTTAATTTGGATTCAGAGAGTGTTTCATCTTATTTTATCTCACAATTACAACTTTCCTAAATTTTCACATAAAATATAATAAACGTTTTAATTTTTTCAAATTTCAATTCAACCTTTTCAAATCTCAAAATAATAATAATATTCTAACAATATTTTATTCAATTTTTAAATTTCATTTAAAACAATCTCATCTCACTATTCAAACAGTTACTTAGATTTTGTAGGTTTTGTTTGATTACACAGTTAAAATAAAATGAGAATAGATATTTTGTTAAAAGTATGGGTGTTACCTGCATGGTGTGGGACAATGGACTCTTTCTCACACCCTACCCTGCACCATGCAGGATGGAAGAGGGCGGGATACTAAGGTACGGGCTCTCGGTACCCACAATTGTTTAAAAGTTAAATATAATATCGTTATAATATAATTTTTATTTTAAAATTTTAAAAAATAAAATTATTTATTATATTTTATATAAAAATTTTAATAATTAAATAAAATTAGATTAGATGTAACAAAACCAGCCAGTCAACTTAAAACTACAAATCTTTTAGAAGTCATATGTATCGTATGGTGCAGTACTTGTGGGGAAAATTAAAGAATAATAATAAAATAACATAGGACAAAGGATAAAGTGGTGTGAAGTGACAACTCTGAGAAATATTTGGGAAGTCAAAGGTAGGTGGTTTACGTTTAGGCCTTTGAACCGTCTGATGGTATAACAATTTTATTTACAGTTATTTTTATTTATTTATTTATATATTTTATTAATACAATTAATTACATTAATAAATCATATAAAAAATATATAAAAGTAATTATCTGTAACATTACTCATGATAATATATGTCTGCTCATAATTTGTATGGTGAGGTGGAATCATATACTTACAATTTTTTATAATTTTTTTATATAAATATATTTTAAATTAAGAATATTTTTAAAAAATGATGTTATTTTCTAAAATTATGTAAAAGATTGTAAAAATAATTATATGTGTATCATTTTCCACCAAAACAATTAGGCCCAGCCATTTGTATTCAAAAAATATTTTATCTTATCCCATTTTATCATTATAATTTTATCAAATTCTTACATAAAATATAATAAATAATTTAATTTTTTTTAAATCTAAATTCAAATTTTTTAAATTTTAAAATAATAATAATATTAAAAAATAATAATTTATTAATATTTTACTTAATATTCATCTTTTATCTAAAACCATCTCATCTAATATCTTAATCCAAACCAGCTCTTCATACACCATTTATTTCAATCCTCACATGTACTACCTTCTATTATCATATACCAATCTTATCATTATGAGTTCTCTTTTAAATAATAAAAAAAAAGTAATCCAAAATAAGGGAATAAGTTGCATGGGAATTAT